>NC_060126.1:503609934-504838684 GCF_021461395.2 Schistocerca americana | reverse complement strand
CCCTTTGATTGGCATTGTATTACTTTGAAAAATCCTACATCATTGTGAGATTATTCTTGGATGAATGAATAAATAAATAAATGTGTTTTATATTCTGAGAAGGTCCTCCTGTAGGTGAGCAGTTCTGTGGGCTGCTCAAAGCGAGTGTTTGGGTTTATTTTCTGACAGTAATTATCACAAAGGCTAAGATCTCTTACAAATATTTCACAGTTCTCCTTGTCAGTACGTGTAAGTGCATGGCTTAAGGCTGATGCTGAACTTTTTGATACCCTGGTAGCAGTGTTTATTATTTCGGTCTCACCAAAAGTGCCCAAAAAAGTTGAGGAAGTTATTACTAATTTCATTCTCAATCCCTGCATTAATACCTATGTCTTCACACATTATGATGTTAGTTTGGGGGCTGAAACTGTTTCCAAGATATCAGTTAATTCATTAATGAAAGTTTCTACAATACCACCAGGTGAGCAGTACACACACAGGATAATTAACTATTCAAATATGTCTAGCTTTGTTAGTTCAACAGCTGCCAATTCAAAATGTTTATCTACACTAACCAATCAAATCATCTCTAGCTTTAAAATATGTGCCACCCCGGAAACAAATACTTGACCCCCACTCTATAAGGTAGTTCTACAGTAGCAAATTGCACATTCATATGACAATAGCACAATATGGTGTAAATCATCATATCAACACCAATTCTCTGTAAATCATACCACCATGCTTTTGAAAAACTGTAATCAAATCCAAGCTGGTGTACTTTACTTCTACTGGACTGCACATTTTGATGAAGAATAGAGAATTCTGGACAAATTTCTGTGGTGTTTGTGTGATAAATTCTACCTTCTGTGCACCTTATGGTGAAATCTCTAAACCGGTTGAGATACTTGTGAGGGCAGGGAGACCATTGCTGTGGTTTATCCTAAAAAAGTCTAGTCCTTGTACCCAAGCGAAGAGGTATTTTGACCATATGTGGCTCTGCTCTAATCTCCCTAATTAAGTTCACCAACCTCCCTTTCCAAGTCCTGTTGATGTGCAGACGGTGCCTGGTGGATGCAAGAATACTGTACAGAAGCTTTTTAATGTTTGATTTTAAACTAGTGTTGATTTCATCAGAAGAGAATTTAATTGCATAAAAAATAGGCTCTAAAAACATTTCATTACATTATATGAAAAGTGTAGTTGCTACTCACTGTTTAGCGGAGGTGCTGAGTTGCAGATAGGCACAAGAAAAGACTGTTGGCTTCAGCTGCCAGAGACTATGCTCGTGTGTGTGTGTGTGTGTGTGTTTTGTCTTTTTTTTGACAAAGGCCTTGTTGGCGAAAAGCTCATTTTGTGACAGTCTTTTGTTGTGCCTATCTGTTACTCAGCATCCCTGCTATATGGTGAGTAGCAACTATAATTTTCATAATAGTATTACTTTCCATCCTGGATTTTCCATTAATTCATTGCATTATTTGTTACCTTCCAGTAACTTTAAATATTACTGAATATTATTTAAACAAGTCTTCGAATTCTGCACTGTAATCATGGTGCTAGAAACATAAAAACGTTAATGAGGGTAGAGGATATCTTAAATTTTATCAGTCAGTAGAGAGAACATGTGAATAATACAACGTATTGGAAATCAAGAGAAATGGAGGTTAATATTGGGCTGGTGCATAAGTTCGTACCATTGTCCCTTAAGTTTAGATAAACTTAACAGAGACTTTCACCATCAATAATAGATTCTCCTTCACTATTTACAACTGTCTGCCAGAGTTGGGATAACTTTTTGATTCTGCGACTGTAGAAATAACGTGGTTTTGGGGCAAAGAACTCATTTTCTAGTGAACACAGCTCCACTCACTATCTGCAAATGACAAAACAACATGTTAACTCATTTAGCAACAATGAACTACAAATAAAAAATGACTAATTGATAAATAAACTCGTAGCAACCAGAATACCAATGTGCAAAATAAAAATGCTACGAGCTTAAGCACAAACCTAGTGGCATGGATAAAAGTATCTTGCACTATGAGGGACAGCTTTATTTAATTCAGAGGACCAGCTCTAACCATTATTTCAAGGTGTATTACAAGAAATACTGGAAAATTGTTTTCATAGTCATTTAAAGAAAAAAAAAATCATGTACTGTACTGTGTACCGAAAAAAAGTTCAAAATTTAAATAAGAAAGCAGAGGCATACTTGTTTTGTAAATAAAACTGCCTGTCCTCCTGCTAGTTACTTTATTTATCCCATACGCATTTCGCCTTCTCCTGTTCTAAGGCATCATCAGTGGGATCTATAACGATACAGTTTGTTAGTTATAGATTATCAAACAAACTTGTTAAAGCAGAGGCACTTTATAGCATTATTAGGCATGAGTGATGTACAGCTCACTGATGACAGTGGTTGTAGGACAAATGAATTTAAATAATTTCCTACTAATGTCAACAGATCTGTTTCAACAACAGCCAAAAATACGTAAAAATATAGTTGGACACTTGACTGGCAGACATAAGATTTACTAAATCAGATGTTAAAGAGAACACAACAATCCTTTTTATTCATTTATCATATACCATAGATGTCATCAAGAAGGAGAAGCTTCAGGAATGTAGAAAAAGTCAAGAGACACCTTAACAGAAGAGAAGGACTGCTTAGAAGCTTAATCTGTTCATTTATTCATGCAGTGTGTGCCAGAAATTCCTTCATGAAGAAGAGCCTTTAAGGATGTGGAATGACTCAAATTATTTATTAACAGATAGAAGCTAGCTACTTCTATAAAGTGCACCAACTACAAATGATGACTAGTGATAATCTACTCACATTGATAATCATAGTGCTTACTTCTAGATTACTTTAGGTACTCATATATGTACATGTATTAGGAGAAAAGCTGCTCCTCTTCTTATATTACTCAGCTGCTTTTTATTTAAACTCATACTTCAAATAAAACATTTAGGTAATTTTTGGCCTACAAGTATGCTGTCAGCTGTCCACATACTGGCATAGTCAAATGGTGTTTAATACAAACATTAGATTTTACTGCATGAGTCAAAATATTCTGATAAATTGTAGGAGGAGTGGTGAGTAAGGTATCTTTTCTTTTATCTTGTTTTTGAATATCAGAGGATTTTAAATTTCCTGCCAATTGTCAACTGTCGAACCTATTACATGCTTTTGCACCAAAATATAAAATTATTATCTGAATCATATTGTATTGTTGTGAATTTCATAGTTGATCGTAAATGCAATCATTACTAACCACCGAGTGAGGTGACACAGTGTTAGCACACTGGACTCGCATCTGAACTGAATTGAATTGAATTGAATTTTATTTGATCCTGTAAGATTACATTGTGTACAGTAAATGTACGTGTAATATAGGACATGTCAAAGTATTAACATTCATTATCACTTATTTTTCTACACCTTTAGCTTACATTTTTACAGCACTGTTAATGAATAACAATATATACAAATTTAATGGCATAAGTATCCTGCAACACTGTAAAACTCTTTTTCAATGAGATAGTCTTTAAGTTTCTTTGGAAAGACATTGTGAAGTACACAATCTTGCAGGTTTTTGGGCAGACTTCTTAGTAGACTGATGTCAGTCGGTGGGGTATGCTCCGTACTTCATTCCTCCTTCTTGTATTGTGGGTGTGTACACTAGCATTTGTAATCCAGTTTGGGAGCATGACAATTCATATCTGCGTGCAACTATCCTGATTCAGATTTTCTGTGATTTGGCCAATTCCTTTCCCTATTTTGAAACAATCTGAGCTTTACTCGCAGGAAAAATCCTGATACACATTATTTATAGCTGTTTTAGGGAAGCTCCAGGTAAATGTAGGAAAACATGAGACAGTACTAACACTAGGATCTAACTGAGAGGACATACTGAAGAAAGGTAATTGTGTTAGTTCCCAGCAAGTCTTCCTGCATGTCACTACAGTCTTCTAGCATTGAAATCTTCCTGTGGACAACAGTATCTTCTGCAAAAAGCCTCTCAGACTTTGAAACATTATCCATTAAATCATTTATATACTCTAATGAATCAAAACATTATGGACGCCAGCTTAATTGCATGTTGACCCGACACAGTGCAGTAGCTATTCTGCATGGCGCAGAGTTAACAAGTTCCTGCTAGGTTTTCAGAGACATAAGACAGCATATGTCTTTGGGCAGGTCGCACAATTTCCATAAATTAGAGGTTGGTGATTCGTGGGTGCAAAGCTAGTGTCCGATAGCATCCCAGAAGTGTTCCATCCAGTTTAGATCTGTCAAATTTGGTACATAAGACATCCACATCAGTTCTCTCATACTCCTGAAACCACTGTAATACTGTTTTGGCCTTGTAAAACAGACAGCGGCCCTGTGGAAAGATGCCATCACCATCTGGAAGACATCAAGCATAAAGGGATGCACATGGCCCATAATAATGTTCATGCAGTCCACATGTCATGATACCTTCAGTTACTACCACAGGTTCCATGGAAGTCCAGGTGATTGCCCCCTTATCTTAATTAGCCCAGTCAATGAAGACCAAATAAAGTTGACCAGGGATTTTTTATTTTTTATTTATTTATTTATTTATTTTCCCCCAGAAGGGAACAGCATACTAACAATTCTGACTGATGGAGTGTAAGCATTGGAGTGGGTGTGGGGAGAGCACTTAAAGGTCAATTTTTTGTGTTTTTCTGGAATAACTCAAAAACTGCAGCTTCTTGCAAAAATGTTTCCAAGTATAAAATTAAACTACATTAAATTACACACTAAAAAGGTCTGGTTAATTTTTTCTGTAGGACAATAGTTTCTGCATTTCAGGGTATGGAAAAATCACAAGATTATTAAAAATATTGTTTGAACAGTACAAAATTAATGTTTATCTTTAAAGCAAGTATGTTAGGAACACACATTAAATGTGTGTACCATGTTTATGTGCAGTAGAGCCATATTAAGGCATAAATTGTGTTCTGGGTGTGTAACAGGCTGGGGAGGGTGTATGGGGAGGAACATAAGGGATGGTAGGTCACTGGATTATGTTCATGAACTTCCCTTCTTGATAGTTCTGCAAACTGAAGATGAGTGATAATTCCCTACTCTATCTATCTCACTACGTCACAAGAAGCAACTACAGGTTGTTTCACAAAGTTGTACTCAAACTCCACACCCGTTATGAATCACTAGCAACCCAGCATGCATACATGCCTGGAGGGTGTCATTTTTCACTAAGTGTGCTAAAAACACCTAATGCTGATTTAAATTACCAATAACACCAACACAAGTAACACATGCAGACAGAATCTCCATAAATCCCTATAAGCTAGACTAGTGATAGTGCACTTTGTGGAAAATAAACGCCCATCTGGCAAGTCCGTGTGATGCGCAGCTATTGGTTAATAAACTATGCTGTGCCATTTTGGTATAACTTTGTGAAACACCCTGTAATTGCTTCTTGTGACATAGTGAGGTAAATAGTGGGTCACTGGTCAATCTTCAGTTTGCAGAAGTATGAAAGGGGGGGGGGGGAGGGTTGAAATCTAAAAGAATTGGATAACACATAATGCAGAGAGCATTACCTGACTGATCCCAAGAACCAGATAATAAGTAGTGATGCATAT
Organism: Schistocerca americana; assembly: GCF_021461395.2. Lineage (NCBI taxonomy): Eukaryota > Metazoa > Arthropoda > Insecta > Orthoptera > Acrididae > Schistocerca > Schistocerca americana. The sequence goes on along the minus strand of NC_060126.1, from coordinate 504,833,068 downwards.
GCGAAGTAGGTAAATTCAGTGAACACGTATTGTAACTGTGATAACTGGTTGGTTCATCTTTGTTTGCATACTTTAAATGTAATAATGAGATTTTTAATCACAATGTAATGAAACTTATATTTTATCCACAAATACATTCGATGAACATATACAAATACTGAAACACACATGTATAACATTCTTGCACTGAAACACATTAGGTATTTCCATTCAGTTTTGTGAAAAGACCTAGGAAACATGTTAGCAACAAAATCCAAATTATAATTAAAATGTTATTCTATCTTCTAAAGTATGTAGTATTGTGAAACCTTATTTTCTGTGTTTCGGCTATGTTAAATTTTTTATTTCAAACTATTTGTTATCCTGTAATTTTTATCCAGTTTTGTTAACATAAATTCTGTAATTTATTCACAAAACTCTGCAACTGTTAATTGAAATCAAGAAGTTTAGGTTTTAAACAATGTAAACAACTAAATTCTGATTGGTAAGACCTATATAAGGAGAGGCTGCAACCTCCAAAATTATTGTCATTGTTACAATTTGACAAACTCAGTGTGACATACATTTTATGCAAGTAAATAACTTTATAAGAAAATAAGAGAAGAAAACATAGTAGGTGAATATGGATTGGGACCAAGAAAGGAAAGAGGAAGCCGCCTGGTAGAATTTTGCACAGAGCATAACTTAATCATAGCTAACACTTGGTTCAAGAATCATGAAAGAAGGTTGTATACATGGAAGAACCCTGGAGATACTAGAAGGTATCAGATACATTATATAATGGTAAGACAGAGATTTAGGAACCAGGTTTTAAATTGTAAGACATTTCCAGGGGCAGATGTGGACTTTGACCACAATCTATTGGTTATGAACTGTAGATTAAAACTGAAGAAACTGCAAAAAGGTGGGAATTTAAGGAGATGGGACCTGGATAAACTGACTAAACCAGAGGTTGTAAAGAGTTTCAGGGAGAGCATAAGGGGACAATTGACAGGAATGGGGGAAAGAAATACACTAGAAGAAGAATGGGTAGCTTTGAGGGATGAAATAGTGAAGGCAGCAGAGGATAAAATAGGTAAAAAGAAGAGGGCTAGTAGAAACCCTTGGGTAACAGAAGAAATATTGAATTTAATTGCTGAAAGGAGAAAATATAAAAATGCAGTAAATGAAACAGGCAAAAAGGAATACAAACGTCTCAAAAATGATATCGTCAGGAAGTGCAAAATGGCTAAGCAGGGATGGCTTGAGGACAAATGCAAGGATGTAAAAGCTTATCTCGCTAGGGGTAAGATAGACACTGCTTACAGGAAAATTAGAGAGACCTTTGGAGAAAGGAGAACCACTTGCATGAATATTAAGAGCTTTGATGGAAAACCAGTTCTAAGCAAAGAAGGGAAAGCAGAAAGGTGGAAGGAGTATATAGAGGGTCTATACAAGGGCGATGCACTTGAGGACAATATTATGGAAATGGAAGAGGATGTAGATGAAGATGAAATGGGAGATACGATACTGCGTGAAGAGTTTGACAGAGCACTGAAAGACCTGAGTCGAAACAAGGCCACCGAAGTAGACAACATTCCATTAGAACTACTGATGGCCTTGGGAGAGCCAGTCCTGACAAAACTCTACCATCTGGTGAGCAAGATGTATGAGACAGGCGAAATACCTTCAGACTTCAAGAAGAATATAATAATTCCAATCCCAAAGAAAGCAGGTGTTGACAGATGTGAAAATTACCGAACAATCAGTTTAATAAGTCACAGCTGCAAAATACTAACACGAATTCTTTACAGACCAATGGAAAAACTAGTAGAAGCCAACCTCGGGGAAGATCAGTTTGGATTCCGTAGAAACACTGGAACACGTGAGGCAATACTGACCTTACGACTTATCTTAGAAGAAAGATTAAGGAAAGGCAAACCTACGTTTCTAGCATTTGTAGACTTAGAGAAAGCTTTTGACAATGTTGACTGGAATACTCTCTTTCATATTCTAAAGGTGGCAGGGGTAAAATACAGGGAGCGAAAGGCTATTTACAATTTGTACAGAAACCAGATGGCAGTTATAAGAGTCGAGGGGCATGAAAGGGAAGCAGTGGTTGGGAAAGGAGTGAGACAGGGTTGTAGCCTCTCCCCGATGTTATTCAATCTGTATATTGAGCAAGCAGTAAAGGAAACAAAAGAAAACTTCGGAGTAGGTATTAAAATTCATGGAGAAGAAGTAAAAACTTTGAGGTTCGCCGATGACATTGTAATTCTGTCAGAGACAGCAAAGGACTTGGAAGAGCAGTTGAATGGAATGGACAGTGTCTTGAAAGGAGGGTATAAGATGAACATCAACAAAAGCAAAATGAGGATAATGGAATGTAGTCGAGTTAACTCGGGTGATGCTGAGGGAATTAGATTAGGAAATGGGACACTTAAAGTAGTAAAGGAGTTTTGCTATTTGGGGAGCAAAATAACTGATGATGGTCGAAGCAGAGAGGGTATAAAATGTAGACTGGCAATGGCAAGGAAAGCGTTTCTGAAGAAGAAAAATTTGTTAATATCGAGTATAGATTTAAATGTCAGGAAATCATTTCTGAAAGTATTTGTATGGAGTGTAGCCATGTATGGAAGTGAAACATGGACGATAAATAGTTTAGACAAGAAGAGAATAGAAGCTTTTGAAATGTGGTGCTACAGAAGAATGCTGAAGATAAGATGGGTAGATCACATAACTAATGAGGAAGTATTGAATAGAATTGGGGAGAAGAGGAGCTTGCGGCACAACTTGACTAGAAGAAGGCATCGGTTGGTAGGACATGTTCTGAGGCATCAAGGGATCACAAATTTAGCATTGGATGGCAGCGTGGAGGGTAAAAATTGTAGAGGGAGACCAAGAGATGAATACACTAAGCAGATTCAGAAGGATGTAGGCTGAAGTAGGTACTGGGAGATGAAGTAGCTTGCATAGGATAGAGTAGCATGGAGAGCTGCATCAAACCAGTCTCAGGACTAAGGCCACAACAACAACAACAACAACAGCATATCATGTTTTGGCTACATCATTTCTGTAGAAATTCATTAACTATAATAAAGATAACCTGAATATTACGGCAAGTCGGGATTTAATTTGCAGGTGGTTCAAACACATACTCCCACGTCATTAACATCAAGAATTAAAAACTGAATATAATTTTAAGTGACTTGTTTAAGTGGTTGCGCTTTAAGGGATGTTCAAGAATACAATCCAGTGACCTACCACCCCTTGCATTTCTACCCCACACATCCTCCACACCCTGGAACACAATTAATCCCTTAATAAGGCTCTGTTGCACTTAGATGTAGTACATACATGTAGTATTTGTTTTTTTAACTCACTTCATTTAAGGATAAATGTTAATTCTGTACCATTAAAATTATATTGTCATGTAGAAGAAGGTGTAATTAGCTGAATGACAAACACTAACTTCACTTAACAAAGGTTCACTCAGCAGTTGCACATACAAGAGTGCGGAGCAAACTGCCTCCGGCCATAACACATAAAGTATATATGCAGCTACAGAACATTCCTGGATCTTGACATTTGTGGATACTTCTAGAATGTACTCGAACCGAATATAGCAATTAAAATTACAGTCCAGGTGAGTTTTGAACTCACGACCCTCCATGCAACAGTTTAGTATCATAACCACTACACCACGGTGCTACTCAGCTTCTTCTGCGACAATATTTTTAATAGTCTGTAATTTCCCTATGCCCTGCAATATGGAAGCTGTTAGCCCTAGAGAAAAATGGGTAACTCATACTTTGTATCAGTTTGAATATAGATTAACTTTTTACAGGGAAACATTTTTTCTAGAAGCCATGGTTTTCAAATTATAAATGAAAAACATAAAAAGTGGCCTTTAAATGCCCACTCAACCCCACTGATCAGGATTTTTAGTATGTTGTTCATGGCATTCCTCCCTAACACTGAACAAAAGTTTGTGTTTACATGAATTTTTTTCCCAAATTTTCCTTCGCTGACTTGTTCTGCCAACAGTATGCACCTACAGTACAGTGCAATATTTAGGCAGCTGTTCACCTGGTTGATGGCATATCAGGTATGATCATCTACCTAATGTAACAAGAAATGTGCTTAATCTAACCACATGACACATTTGCATTGATCCATGTTGCAATATTGCTGACCCCTGCTGTGGAGCACCATGTTCAACAATGTGCACTGAATGGTGTGTTCCAAAATGCTTGTGTGATGAGGTTTGGTTGTCCAACACGACACTGCCCACTAGTGGTTTCACTGTCATTTAGACACTTTCTGTAGATGATCATGACAGTAGCAAGCAAACTGCCAAGCAGCTTCATCGTTTCTGAATGGCTCATTCCTAGCTGCCAGGCCATAACAATCTGCCTTTTTTTAAAGTCACTATGTCAATTTATTTCCCCATTTGTGACCTACATAATGACTGGAATTATTCCCTGTTTGTCTATTCTCCACTTACATACATTCCTTGCCATATCACGAGCTGGCAACAGCTACAGGGGGCATTCAATCTTACGGTGAGCAGTGTGCATATTGTTTTGCCTCATCAGTGTTTACTGTAAACAATAAAGACTATGCCGGTATCCTTGTCACAGTGGTAACACCACTTCCCATCAGACCTCTAAAGTGCTGTTGGGCTCGGCTAGCACTTGGACAGGTGACTGTCCAGATCTACTGAGCACTGTTGGTAAGCAGGGTGCACGAAGCTCTTGTGAGGCCATTTGAGAAGCTATGTGACAGAGAAGTGGCAGCTCCAGTTGCGAAAACTGACAGTGGCCAGAAGACAGTGTGCTGACCACCTGCTCCTCAATACCCACATCTAGTGATGGCTATTGGCTGAGGATGGCAATTCAGTTGGTCAGTACCACTGTGACTTTTGAGGTCTGTTCAGATAGCGTTAATGGTCATATAAACCTCCATTGGGGTACTTGGGAAATTATCTTTACATTTGCTTATCTCCTCATGTTAACCATAACATGTGGAGTTCTATCTCTTAGGAAGTCCTAAACACAGTCACAAATCTGGTCTGATACAGTATGCAGGCTAGCAGTAGCAACAAAAGAGTTTCTGAAAAACATACATATTTGTTCACATATAAGTTTAAAAGTCAGAAAGTCTTTCCTGGACGTGTTTATCTTGAACACTGCTGTGTGCTGATGGTGATCTACTAGCTGCTAGACCGAGCGAGGTGGCGCAGTGGTTAGCACACTGGACTCGCATTCGGGAGGACGACAGTTCAATCCCGCGTCCGGCCATCCTGATTTAGGTTTTCCGTGATTTCCCTAAATCGCTCCAGGCAAATGCCGGGATGGTTCCTCTGAAGGGCATGGCCGACTTCCTTCCCTAATCCGATGAGACCGATGACCTCGCTGTTTGGTCTCTTCCCCCAAAAACCAACCAACCAACCAACCAACTAGCTGCTGACTACAAGAATGATGATTTTAGGTTTTCCTAGAATAGGAAGATTTTGATTATTTCTCAGCTATTCAGATGGATTGTGTTGAATGGAAGGTGGGATATTTTGGCAAGGCAACTGCTCTCCATTATCCGGCTTTTCTGATAACAGACTGCTTTTCCTGGGCACCACTTTAATATCCTGCCCCTCTCCTGTCCCCCCTTTCACCTCCTACTGGCCACCTCTGGGTGTGGTGGTGGGGAAAGCACATCGTTGGATTTCCAGACGTGCTGCTGCCATTGCTAGATGCGTGTCCCTGTTGGTGCAGCAACAGTATGTCTCCATCCCATTCAGTTTCCACCATGGGAATGGATTTTCACATAGATTTCCACTTTTCTTTGCCATGCTCAAGGCTGAGTCCCAGGCTTTACTCAGCTGAAAAAAGCTATCTTTATTTGTTAGTTCATCACATAATGTGATCTCTACAATTGCTTTTAGGGTATGATACTGGAAGGTGTTGGACTGTTGCAACTACTTGGTGCAATCATAATTCAAGTCATGTCTGAGAGACACACAGTGCTCTGCCACAACAGATTCTGTCAGCTATTTGTTATCTGTGTAGCATTTATGCTCAGCACATCTCTCTTGTACTGCCTGGATAACCTGGCCTATATACATCTTCCCACAGTGACAAGAGCTGTATTTTTTGGGCTTCTGGGTCATGTTTGACTGGCCTCAAGAAGGCTTTCATCTGTTGGGTGAAAAATGCACTTGACATTAAACTTTTGGAATACTATTCCAATTTTTTTTTTGATGTGTTTGTGACAGATGGAATTATCACAATTGCAACAAGTTTCTCTTTATCCTCAGCAAGCTGTGGTCTCAGCCTCTTGGTCAAAAGGCATGTTGTATGTGGTGGTTGATGTAGCCCTCCATATAGAACACAGCCTTTAGGTACTGGAATTTGGCTGCTAGACAGTGTCGGTTCGAGATTTTGCATGCTCTGTGCTCTAGTGTGCTTAGGCTAACTTTTCGTCCTGAAGGGGAAATGTCATCTGTGGGCATGCAAATATAGATCTGTATTCGTTTGTTTATGGTAGATGCTGTGTCTTGGTGTGCCTTCGTTTGAAGAGCAAATCCAGAAATGGATATTGATTATTTCCTTCTTTCACTATTGTGAATTTGATGATTTGGTGCAGCAAATTCCAGTGTTGCAGGAAATCTTGTTGGTGATATCGTCCACATGACCAAATTGAGAATGTATCATCTTAAGGAAGAAGCACAAGAGGGTGTAATCTGCCAACTCGGGCTGCTTCTGCAAAAGCCTCCATAAACATATTGGCCACCACTGATGACAGTGGGCAGCCTATCATCACTCCATTTGTTTGTAGTAATTTCCATCAAATAGGAATTATGTTGATGTGAGCACTATCCATTCTGTTCAAATGATCTATCATGCCCTTTGCCATCTCTGACAGAACTAAAATGTCATTGGCAAAACTCAAAGTTTGTACTTATGCTCCCTAAACTTTCAATTCCCTTAGTTTCTTTTACTGTTTGTTCATTGTACAGCTGAATGACATCAGGGATTGGTTACAACCCTGTCTCACTTCCCGTTTTCCTGTCATTTCCTATTTAAAACTGGGGTTACCTGACATTGAGGTCAGGACACTGTGGAACTCGCCTCTGTGTAGTTCATAGTAGCTGGTGCTGTAGGGATGAATTCAAATGACTTGGATTGTGAATCACCCATTGAAATTGAGCGTGTTGTGCCACTGGGGGTGGGGGGGTCATCTTTGGTTTTGACAATAGTTTGACAGTGGCCATTCATCCTCGAGGACAGCTGGTTAGTAGTCATACCAACATAAAAAGCTGTACATTGTTTGCAGCAGAGTTGGCACATGACATGACTGCCTTCACAGGTGGCCTGGCATCTGATGGGGTAGGTTAATTGTGTGGCAGGACTGGAGTAGATGATGCTGAGTGAGTGAATTGGTAATGTCTCGAACCTCGATTCCGCCACTGGGTAGGTAGTGTTAGACAGTGGCAAGGCTGTTGCATGAAGGATTTTGGTGTGTAGGGAGATGGCACCAACAGGAGAAGTAGGTAGCCGGATGATAAAGGAGGGGGGGGGGGGGATTGGAATGGGGGCAAAGGAAATGATTAGTATCTTTGATGTGTGAGGCTAGGTTTTGGGAAATTGGTTGGAAGTGTTGGTCAACAAGAGTGGTAATTCTTTCAGTGGGAGCACAATAGCCAGCTACTATGGGGTATCCAGGGTTGCTGGTTTTTGTGGAGGAAAGCCAACCTAATCCCAGCATCCAACTGCCCCCTCCAACCTAACCATCCTCTGGTCAGCTTCCAGGAATTCCTTACCAGCAACTTGGCTTTACCATTCTTCCCCAGGTCCCTTCCTAAAAACACTAAGTTTTTGGCAGAAGAAAAGACAGCCATACGCAATCTGAGAACAGATCCAGATCTAATCATCCTCCTTGCGGACGAAGGCTCCACCACCATTGTAATGAGTTGCAGTGACTATCTGCCAGAAGGCCTCCGTCAACTGCCTTACTCTTCACCTGCAAGTTCTGCCAGAATGATTCCATTCTGGAAGTCCGACATAACTTCTCATCCCTACTGAAATCCATAGGCCCTTTCCAGAACCTCTCACCTCAGCCCATCTCCCTCATTCCCCAAGTACACCCTGCACACCCACATTCTAAATGCTCCCCAAAATCCTCAAACACAGCAATCCTCGCTACTACATTGTCAGAGGCTATGGTGCTCCATCTAAAAGAATTTGCAATCCTGTTGACCAAAACCTCCAACCAATTGCCCAAAACCTAGCCTCTCACATCAAAGATACTAACCACTTTGTTCACCATCTCTCCACCATCATCCCCCCCCCCCCTTTCCCTCCCTTATCACTAATCATCACTGTTGATCCACCTTCCTACACTCCTGGAAATGGAAAAAAGAACACATTGACACCGGTGTGTCAGACCCACCATACTTGCTCCGGACACTGCGAGAGGGCTGTACAAGCAATGATCACACGCACCGCACAGCGGACACACCAGGAACCGCGGTGTTGGCCGTCGAATGGCGCTAGCTGCGCAGCATTTGTGCACCGCCGCCGTCAGTGTCAGCCAGTTTGCCGTGGCATACGGAGCTCCATTGCAGTCTTTAACACTGGTAGCATGCCGCGACAGCGTGGACGTGAACCGTATGTGCAGTTGACGGACTTTGAGCGAGGGCGTATAGTGGGCATGCGGGAGGCCGGGTGGACGTACCGCCGAATTGCTCAACACGTGGGGCGTGAGGTCTCCTCAGTACATCGATGTTGTCGCCAGTGGTCGGTGGAAGGTGCACGTGCCCGTCGACCTGGGACCGGACCGCAGCGACGCACGGATGCACGCCAAGACCGTAGGATCCTACGTAGTGCCGTAGGGGACCGCACCGCCACTTCCCAGCAAATTAGGGACACTGTTGCTCCTGTGGTATCGGCGAGGACCATTCGCAACCGTCTCCATGAAGCTGGGCTTCGGTCCCGCACACCGTTAGGCCGTCTTCCGCTCACGCCCCAACATCGTGCAGCCCGCCTCCAGTGGTGTCGCGACAGGCGTGAATGGAGGGACGAATGTAGACGTGTCGTCTTCAGCGATGAGAGTCGCTTCTGCCTTGGTGCCAATGATGGTCGTATGCGTGCTTGGCGCCGTGCAGGTGAGCGCCACAATCAGGACAGCACACGACCGAAGCACACAGGGCCAACACCCGGCATCATGGTGTGGGGAGCGATCTCCTACACTGGCCGTACACCACTGGTGATCGTCGAGGGGACACTGAATAGTGCACGGTACATCCAAACCGTCATCGAACCCATCGTTCTACCATTCCTAGACCAGCAAGGGAACTTGCTGTTCCAACAGGACAATGCACGGCCGCATGTATCCCGTGCCACCCAACGTGCTCTAGAAAGTGTAAGCCAACTACCCTGGCCAGCAAGATCTCCGGATCTGTCCCCCATTGAGCATGTTTGGGACTGGATGAAGCGTCGTCTCACGCGGTCTGCACGTCCAGCACGAACGCTGGTCCAACTGAGGCGCCAGGTGGAAATGGCATGGCAAGCCGTTCCACAGGACTACATCCAGCATCTCTACGATCGTCTCCATGGGAGAATAGCAGCCTGCATTGCTGCGAAAGGTGGATATACACTGTACTAGTGCCGACATTGTGCATGCTCTGTTGCCTGTGTCTATGTGCCTGTGGTTCTGTCAGTGTGATCATGTGATGTATCTGACCCCAGGAATGTGTCAATAAAGTTTCCCCTTCCTGGGACAATGAATTCACGGTGTTCTTATTTCAATTTCCAGGAGTGTATATATCAAAATTCCTCATGCCTTTGACCTTGCCATAATCAAACACTACTCTCCCAACATCTTTCAGACTCCAAACCTACCACTTCATTCCCTTACCAAGTATATCCTGACACACAATTATTTTCCGTTTGAAGGAAAGGTTTACAAAGAAATCTGTGACAAAGCCATGGGCACCCACATAGCATCCTCCTACGTTAACGTGTTTATCTCGCATCTTCGAGTCTGGTGCAGGTTCATTGATGATATATTTGTGATCTGGACTCAGGGCCAAGACATCCTACCTTACCAACAATCCTTCACAACCTCAACATCTTTACTCCCATCTGCTTCACCTGGTCTTCCTCTGCCCAATGGGCCATCTTACTGGATTTTGACCTCCACATCTCTGATGGCTCAATCCACAATTGTGTCCACATTAAACCCACTAACAAAAAACAACAACATTTCTCCCATACAGCCTATCCACCTGTGGACAATGTATATGCAGTGACAAGAGCTCCCTTAGCCAGCATGCTGAAGGCCATGCAAATGCACTCACAGACAGGCGTTCCCTCCAAACCTAGTCCACAGACAGATTTCCCAGGCCATATCTTCACCCCCCCCCCCCCCCCCTGTCCCCAACCTCCCACCATACCCAAGAATCAGCTACAAAGGGCAAAGGGGAAAACCCCTCATCATCTAGTATCACAGCCTTCATCAGGTCTTTGATTACCTATCATCATTCATAGAAAAGAGGACATTCTACCCCATATCCTTCTCACCCCTTCTAAAGTGGTAATCTATCATCCACCCAACCTCCACAATATCCTAGTCAGTCACTATGCCACTTCCAGTCTTGAACCCTTGCCACAGGAATCATATCCATGTGGTAGACCCAGAGCTAAGACCTGCCCAGTCCATCCACCTAGCACTTCCTATTCCAGTCCTGTCACAATCTTATCCTACCCCATCAGAGGTCAGGCCACTTGTGAAAGCAGCCATGTCGTATACCACTCTGCTGCAATCTTTGTGCAGCTTTTTACGTTGGTATGACCACCAACCAGCTGTCCACCAGGATTAATGACTATTTCCCAACTGTTGTCAAGAACAGAATTGAGCACCCAGTGGACAACAAGCAGCTGAGCACTACATGATCAATTTCAATGACAGCTTCACAACCCGAGCCATCTGGATCATTCCCTCCACCACCAGCTTCTCTCAACAACACAGATGGAAGTTATCCTTACAATATACTCTGCTTCCATAATCATTTTGGCCTCAATCTCAGGTAAACCACGGTTCCTTCATTCTCCACCCAACAGTTTCCCCTTCCTCCATCCTGTCACATCCTCCTAATTCACAACCCATGTTGCCTTGAGCAATTGCCTCCCCTCCCTCCCACATTCCTAGCCAGTAAACTAGCTGCCTCTCTCCAAGCCACTAGCCACCCTTTGCCAGTCCCTCTCCCTGCCTCCCTCTCTTCTTAACAACCCCATTCGATACTACCGCAACCACAACCAGTCCACCTGCTGAGAAATAGCATTGGCACTGTGGCAATGTTAGTTCAGTTGGCATTTGGCACCGTGCAAGGTAGCCGGCCGAAGTGGCCGTGCGGTTAAAGGCGCTGCAGTCTGGAACCGCAAGACCGCTATGGTCGCAGGTTCGAATCCTGCCTCGGGCATGGATGTTTGTGATGTCCTTAGGTTAGTTAGGTTTAACTAGTTCTAAGTTCTAGGGGACTAATGACCTCAGCAGTTGAGTCCCATAGTGCTCAGAGCCATTTTGAACCGTGCAAGGTGTGTGTGTGTGTGTGTGTGTGTTGTGTGTGTGTGTGTGTGTGTGTTTTTTGTGTTAGTGTTATTCTAGCTCATCAAAAGATAGCTCCAACTCCAAAAGGTAGCAAACTTTCTTTCTTCCGTGTGTGCCTGTCAACAACTTAACACTTCTACTTTTCAGTGGTGTCTTTTAATCCAAAATTAGCAATTTGGTAAATACATATGGACCAAAATTCAGATATCTGGTATCTAGCAGTTGAGCTATCAGAACTGTAAGGGCTGAGCTGAAAATGGCAATCAGTATTTTAGGCATGATATACAAAGTACATATCTGGATGTGGAATTATAAAACAGCTGATTTGTAATAATGAGAGTTGTAGAGCAAATAAATCACACACCAACAAGAAACTTATGTGTGATAGTGAGAACTGGTGATATCGAACATCTTTCTCTTCTTTAAAACTCATACACATGGAAAGCAGTAATACGAAACCAAAATTTTTCAAACACGCTGAATACATTCAAATATGACACACTCAGTACAGGTACTAAGCCCTCCCCCAAATAAACTCACACCACATGTTTTGTTTTCTTTGAGCTAAATAGGCACATTATTGACCAAATATTTATTAACTGCTTGTAGGAGGCAGCAAAATGTTAATATTTAAATTATGCACAGCTCTCTTGTTACTTTGTAGGAAAAGAGAGATTGCTACTTACCATCAAAAAGACATGCCAAGTTGCAGACAGGCACAATTAAAACGTGTACATAAAGCTTTCACCCACAGCCTTCATCAATAAAAGAGACACACCCACCATTCACACACACAAGTAAGCACATTTGATACACACATGACTGCCAACTCCAGCATCTTGGGCCGGATACTGGACTTGGTGGTCGTGTGTGTGAGGCATGCTTGCTTGTGTGTGTCTCTCTTTTACTGATGAGGGCTGTTGACAAAAGCTTTATGTAAGTGACTTTTAATTGTGCCTGTCTGCAACGTGACATGTCTTCTTTACGGTAAGCAGCAATCTTGTCTTTTTGTACATTGTTGCTATTCCTACCTGGAGTTTCCATTGTTTGATGTCTTTTCACTTTCTCTGTATAAAATTTGGCCATCTAAAACAGTTTTCATGTTTCTTTTGTTTAATAATTTCTGCACCTGGTCATTCTACAGATGTTGATGCTAAAATTTGGAGTGTATGACAAACAGTGGCACACATTAGGGAAATGGTAACAAGGGGTGGGAATGATCACCTTTTGCACTCTGCGTGTATGCCTGGAGGCCTCATTCAGCATGTTGAAGAGGCTGTTCCTGCAGCTATTGAGGGAACAAGGGGCAAAGCAACTGAAGTTTGCTAAAGACATCCTTCTGCAGGGATGACCCAAAGGTACCCCAGTTTTCTGAGTTCATCAGCACCCTTGCTTACTTCAGGATGTCACAACTTCATCTTTTATAGCTCTTTTTTGCTATGTCAATGACTTATTAGTTACTCTTGCGTTCAATCTGAGCTTTCTTGTGACATTTTTCACAATGGCCATTATGACACTATCCCACTATCATCATGATGTCATTTTTTTTTTATATTGCTTTGAGCATTCAGCCCGTCCCTGTGTTTCATTAGCATCTGTGTTTGCTGTTACTCCATCGGCATTTCTCTCTGGGTGGCTTTCTGGTTGACTGTTGATTCCATTCTGCTCTGCCTCTGGCATTGCCAGGGAAGAACTTAAACAATTTTTAATGTCCACCTGGAATATTATTCGGGGCATAATAGTATGGATATGTACCTAGTAGAACAGTTTATGATAGGAGTGACCCTCCATGACATACAGTTGCTGTAAGTAAACTGATAAAGAAACATTGATTACTGCATAATAGCTCTGAAACAAAACATAAAAGCTCTAGGGAGAGACAAGCTGAATGAAATATGTTTGACTGTCAAAAGAGCAATGCATGAAGCCTTCTTACCGAAGGATCTCTCACAAAACCCAGAGAGATTCTGGTAAAATGTAAAGGCTGTCAGTGGCACCAAAGTGAATGTCTGGACAATCATGGATTACTTACGAATGGAAATCAAATGCAGCTAAGCAAAAGCAGAAATGCTGACCTCCATTTTCACATGATCTTTTACAAAGGAAGATACAGAAATATTGCCCCCATTTAATTCTCACACAATTGTAAAGATGCACAATAGAAATACAAGTGCCAGTGGCACTGATAAACACTGAATCACTAAATCACTAAAATTAAATAAGGCTCCAGGACCCAGTGGAATCCTTGTGAGGCTGTTATAGAATTTATCCAAATCCAGATCCACCTAAAACTTGCAGGTACTGAAGAGAGAAGCACTTAAAACTTTTGGATGAACAGTAAAAATAAATAATAATAAAAGAGAATCCTTAACCATGACACCATTAGAAACACGTATTGAACAGAATTACCTTCTCCACGCTAACTAGCATGAATACCAAAAACATCGGTCATGAACCCTAACACATGCTCTTCTTTACATCTATCTACATCTGCATCTGATGTGACACACTGAAAACCTTGGGTCAAGGCAGTCAGATGGATGCAATATTTCTTGACTTCTGAAAAGTATTTGATGTAGTGTCACACCAATGATTACAAAGAAAGGTACAATCACACATGGCATAAAACAAAATTTGTGATTTCATTGAGGGTTTCTTGATTAGAAGACATAGCACGTCATCTTGGACTGACAGTGATTGACAGCGGTAGAAGTAACTTCAGGTATGTCCCAGAGAAATGTATTGGAACCCCTGCTGCCCTTGTTATATATTACCAACCTGGCAGATAATGTTAATAATAACCTCAGACTTTTGCAGATGTTGCAGTTGTCAACTGCATAATGAAGTACTATTTGAACAAAGCTTCACAAATACCCAGATGGAGCTCGATAAGATTTCAGAGTAGTGCTAAGATTGGAAACTTGTTTTGAATGTACGGAAATATAAAATTGTACTCTTTGTGAAATAAAGAATAGTAATATCCTATGAATACAGTGTCAGTTGGAACCAAGAAAATCATACAAATAGATCGACATAACAGTTTTGTTGGAAAGTTCTGGTCAAATGTAAATACTTCAGGAGTAGAGACCACTCACGGCAAAGCAGAAGTGTTGTGATGTCAACAGACACACACAAAAACAAAAGAAAGTGGGAAAACATACACACACACACACACACACACACACACACACACACACACACACACACACACACACACACACAAAGATAATATTCTGATTTATAAAGTTCATAAAAAGTAATGCAAAAATAATTTCTGCAACTAACAGCAGTAATAAATTAATGAAAAGTGTGAGAGGAATTAAATGAAAAAAGGCATCCCCAATAATAGCATGAAGGTGATGCACAACCATATTGTGTACCAATTCTGTACACGGGAGAAAACAGGGTGATGAAGGAAAGGGAAAGAGGTAAGGCAGAAGAATGTGAGAACTTTCCCGGAGGTAGTACATTTGGGAACTTTATTACAAATACTTCAACAGTTTAGTGATAAAAATTGTGACAGATGAAGTGTCTATTCTGAATGCTGTTTGCCTTCCCTTGCTGTGAGCTGACTGGCAAGTGTTCATCAGAGCACCTCAAACTGCTGCCTAGCCTAAGAAACCCTCATGTGCACTTCACAAGTACTCTGCTATCTAAGTAGCTGCTTCCATTGTGTAGAGCACCCTTGACCTATCAAGAGAAGTACTCCAAATCCCCACACAGTAACGCAGTTCCAGAAATCTGCAGCCATGACTGTCACAGAGTCGACGAAGCCTTTGGATGAGACAACCCCCCACTTTGCTCCAAACCAAAGGACCCTGGTCAACTCTGGGAGCTCTGCTTGCACCCTACAGGCAAGACCAGCAGTCTTCACCACCACCGGCAGCCACCTGTACAAACTAAGCATTGCCTCAGAACCCATGCAACAGGTGTCAGGGTTATTGCAAATTTTTGTGATAAACATATAAGTAAATTAGCTTACTATGCCTACTTTCAATTACTGCTTCCATATGGTATCATATTGTGGGGTAATTCATCATTAAGGAAAATATTATTCATTGCACAAAGGCATATAACCAGAATAATAGCTGGAGCCCATCCAATATCATCTTGCAGGCATTTATTTACGGAACTAGGGATGTTCACAGGAGGTTCGCAACATATTCACTTATGAAATTTGTTGTTAACAACCCACCCAAATTCAAAATCAATGGCAATGTACATAGCTTCAACACTAGAAGAAAGGCTGATCTTCACTACTTTGGGTGAAATGTAGCTTTGACACAGAAAGGGGTGAATTATGCTGCCACAAAATCCTTGGTCACTTACTGAATAGCTTCAGAAGTCTGACAGACAGCCAACCAATATTTAAAAACAAATTAAAAGAATATCTTAATGACAACTCCTTCTAATCAATTGATGAACTTTTAGATATAAATTAGTAATCTTTCTGTCATGAGTTTACCCTACTTCTCTGGCCAACAATTCCTAGGATTTAAAATCAATAGAGAATACATGGAACTATGTCGATTGGGCTGTTTGTGTCATTGATCCTCAACCCTGAAACCCAGCACAGCACTGGAGTCAGCATGGCTCCACATTCCTGTCAGTGCCTTCTAGAGCCTCATTAACTATCTTCCTGCATGTCTGTGCTGTGGTAAGTTGTTATTCAAGGATTTTGACAGGTGCTCACATTAATGTGACTGGACCATGTATTAAAAAGAATACAGAAGTATATTTCAAAGAAGGTACTTATCTACATCTGTAACAACAGCGGCATTTTTACAGTATGCTACTACCCCACACATTACAACACTGCCATCAGTAGTTGAGACTTCGTTTCGGGTTTCAAATACCAGAGAGATCCTACAGTTTTGTCATTTAATATGACCAGTTAGGTTTGCATGGCTTTAGCCTGATAATATTGTAAAACATTTTTTGGCTTTTGTATGAAATATTTACTGTTGATAGTAACTATGTATTGTATGTGCAAGAGGCTATCAAATTATTAAGTTCTTTATGTTCTCATTGTTTTTTCCTACTCGAATGTTTTGTGTATGCCTCAACTCCCTTGAATTTATTTGCTTAATTTGCATATCAACAGTGTGTGATCCAGTAATGGGAGACAATGGACGAATGTACGTTCCAGAAGAACTGCTTCCTATTTATCGTGATGTAATTGTGCCATTGGCTGATATCATCACTCCAAACCAGTATGAAGTTGAGTGAGTATCATTATAAAATGCAAACTATAAAAATAATTAGTAGTGTATTGTCCATCTCTTCCCTTTTAGCACCACATGGGAACTGTACCTTTTTGAAGTGTGCTCTTTTTCAGCACTATTTTCATGACATTACTTCCAATATTGAAATTTGTGGTCTTTTTATCGCATGTTCTGGCTGTGACTTCGGTGATTACGGAGAAAAATGTAACAAAAATATTTTGTTTGGTTTACGTGAATAGGTGTAATATTGAAGCTCACATGAATGTAAGGACACTATTTAAAAGTGAAAATGTAGTATTAAGTGGCTAACAGAAGTATGGCTCACTAAGCTGTAAATCAACTCTGAAGGTGGGGGGCCTTCAAAAAATTTCAGGAATCTCCAATTTATCTCCAATCAAACATGAAAAATCCAGGATGGAATGTATCTACAGGGAGATAGTCTTTTTCCATCTCAGAAATTGAGTTTTGATAGAATCAGTGAGTAGAAATAATACTTGTGATACTGAGATAGTTATTAACATTAACGGTACCCAGCTAGTATGGGTAGAGTTTCTCTGTTATAATAAGAAAATAGAAATAAAGTGTGCTATTAAATTTAATGCCTAGAATTCAGCTCATTGTATCCTACATAAGTAAAAAAAAGGGGGGGGGGGCCTTTAAAAATCTTTACTGTCCTGTAATGACCCAAGTCGTGAACTCATCTATACCAGACAAAGAAAAACCAATAAATCAGCAAACTTAAAATGCTTCACAACAATTATTAATCTTAAAAAACAGTATTCTGCAATTACAAACTAATAACATTGTTTCACAAGCACCAGAAATAGATATTAATATTCAGTTACTGCTAGAAACTTCATCTATAACATTAAAGTCGAATCAAGAAGCACATTCTACATATGATCACTTCCTTCTATGTTATGAATTAATCTTCAAAGGTGGTACATCTTGGATCAGTGAAGTATTTGTTGTGTAAATACATATATAAGAATATTAAACAAGAATAAGAATATTAGATAGTTAATTGACATCCCACAGGTATTTTTCCTGGTGAATGATATAATTTGTACTGTGTCAATTGAACAGAAGCTACACACACACACACACACACACACACACACACACACACACACACACACATTAAAGTTTTTTATATGTCTGTGTTCCTCCTAGTGCCAACAGAATATTCCATAAAAATTGTATGTGTATCCTATCTGCTGGCCATTAATAGTTTAGCGATTAACTACAAATTTTTACTTGAGAATTTCTCTGCTTTTGAGAACATCACATGTATCATATGCTGAAGTACTGGTTTCCAGGATGTACTTGAACAGCCCCTTTCTTAAATAGGAGTAAACTAAGGCTGTGCTGAAATGTGTAATCCATAAAACAGTAACTTCTAAAAATAGAATGTTATGACGGACTCAATCAGATGCCTGTAATAAACTGCAGAAGTTAAAAACTTTTATATGCCTTTAGTGACTGTATACATAGTTGTCTCAGTAGAGTTTTGAAATCCAAACTGGGATTGACTGTTATCCTGCTATTGCATAGATGAGTACATTGCCTCCTCAAAAAAGACTGTAAAAGATATGTGAAGAAATACTGCCTGGTAATCGTTAATATTGTGGACTCATTCTTACTATAGAGGCCTAATAGTGAGAGTATCACAAATGAACCATGTGCTTCACATGGGACTCAGTTACATCTTATACAGCCTCAGTTCATAAATTTCTTATTAAAAATTTCACTAAATGCTAAAGGAACATTCAATTTTTCAAACTTTTGTGTGTATTCCAGTCTAGGAAAACTGTGATAACTGAAACTGATATAAAAAAGGTAATTTTCAGATTTTTCTCAATCTCGTGTTTGACAAGAAACTCACCTGCTTGCTTCAGATGTGCAAATACAAGGAAAGAGCTCTAAAGTGGTTTAGTGGCAGGGTTCGAGTGGGGAGTAGCCAAAGTCCTTTCTGTTGTTATTTCACAGAGTCTTCAACATGTCGTGAATGGTCCGTGACTGTTATGGCAAAGATCTTAGTTTCTGTTTACTGTGAAGGCAAGAAAGGAACCTTCAAAAGGCCCCATTCCCAGCCATTGTGCTGAGGTTTGGAAAGAGCCTTTAGTAATCAATTGAGAGTTCCAATTTTGTTACATGTATGTAAGGTCTGCTACACACATGTGGTGCTACAGAAGAATGCTGAAGATTAGATGGGTAGATCACATAACTAATGAGGAGGTATTGAATAGAATTGGGGAGAAGAGGAGTTTGTGGCACAACTTGACAAGAAGAAGGGACCGGGTGGTAGGACATGTTCTGAGGCATCAAGGGATCACCAGTTTAGTATTGGAGGGCAGCGTGGAGGGTAAAAATCACAAAGGGAGACCAGGACATGAATACACTAAGCGGATTCAGAAGGATGTAGGTTGCAGTAGGTACTGGGAGATGAAGAAGCTTGCACAGGATAGAGTAGCACGGAGAGCTGCATCAAACCAGTCTCAGGACTGAAGACCACAACAACATGTAAGGTCTAATTGATTGCAGATCTCCAGCCTTTAATCTCATCGGCTGATCATCAGAAGCACATACCTTTTTAAACCACAAAGGCAAGACCATTTGTAATCAGAGCGAAGGACAAATTTGATTTTGCAGGCATGAATGTTTCAACCGAGGGGATATAATTAGGGACTACTCACCAAAAATCAGAAGCATTGGGTCATGAACAAGCATGCACAAAAAAGAAAGAAAACATGCTAACTTTCAGAATGAATCCTTTTTCCGAGCTACATTATACGCACTCATGCACATGCGTATGTGCATGTACCTACTCCTCCCCCCCCTCCCCCTCCTCCTCCCACACACACGCACACACACACACACAAATAAACAAACAAAATGCACGTGGGATGCACAGAGCCAGAATTGCAGTTCGGCAGATGGACAGTGTTGGGGCTGTATGGCAGTGGGGTAGATACAAGGAAATATTTTCAAAAGGTAGAAAGAAGGATTAGAGGTGAGTAGCTAGTGACTCAGAGGGAGACATTTGGTTTGTTGGCTGGGAATGGAGGAGGCAGGGATGGATGGCAGGTGCACAAGCCAGGCATGATGTGACGCATGGGTGTCAGAGCACAATGAAGATGACATGGAGGTGTGAATTGGGACAGGGTGATAGAACAGAGGAAGTGGAAACTGTTGGGTGGAGGGTGTGGGGTAGTGGGTTCATGTGGAATGAGGCCAGGAGGATTGCAGGAGCAAATGGTGTGTTAAAAGGATAATTACCAACTGCGTAGTTCAGAAAACCTGGTGGTGAATTGGAGGATCGAAATGGCTAGGGCTGTGAAGCAGGCATCGAAATCTAGCATGTTGTGCTTAGCTGCATGGCATGGCACTGTTTGGTCAACTGTGTTCTTGTCCACTGTTTGACGATGGCAATTCATTCTGGTGGACAGCTGGTTGGTTATCATACTGAAATAAAAAGCAGGTTGGGTAGATTGGTCAAGTCTTGCACCTGGGTCTTCCATAAGAATATGATCCATATCGCAGGGGGTTGGGAATGGGAGTGCCGTAGGGCTGTGCTAGGATGTGGGCGACAGAACACCACATTAGGAGAGGTGAGAAGGATTTCGGATAGGATGTCCCTCATTTCAGTGCATGAGGATAGATATTCATAACCTTTGCAGAGGATATTGTTCAGTTGTTCCACTCCAGTGTGATATTGGGTGACCAGGAGGCACTCCTTAACAGCTGATTCTTGGGGTTGGTGGAAGGACTAAGTGTGTATGTTGATAGGCTCTGTAGATCTATTTGCAGACTAGGTTTTAGGGATACTGCCTGTCTGTGAAGACCCTCGTGAGACCATCAGCATAATGTGCAAGGAAGTCTTTGTCACTGCAGATATGCAGTACATGGGTGGCCAATCTGTACGGGAGGGCTTTTTTGGTCTGGAAGGAATGAGTACTGTTGAAGTGCAGCTACTGTTGGTGGTTAGTGGGTTTAATATGGACAAAGCTGTGGATGACACCATTAGAGATGTGGAGGTCAATGTCCACAAAGGTGGCATATTGGGTTGAGAAGGACCAGATTTAGCTGTTGGGAGAGAATGTGTTTAGGTTGTGAAGGAATGAAAATAGAGTATCCCAGCCCTGATTCCATGTCATGAAGATATCATCAATGAGCCTGAACCAGAGAGGTGTTTGGAGCTTTAGGAGACTAAGAATGTTTCCTCTAGATGGCCCAGAAAAATATTGGCATAGAAGGGTGCCACATGGGTGCCCTTGTACTCACCTTCAGCCCCACATCCCAGTTTAACCATTTTGGAACAATTCTTTGCCACCAACCAAACCCAATCTAATTCTAATTGTGGACCTTGCCTCTTCGAGTTCATACTACTATCCAAACTTCACCTTCCGCTCTCCCACCTAACCACACCTGATCTCCTTCCAGGAAGTCCTTACCTGTAACTTGGCCTCGCCATCCTTCCCTAGGTCCCTTGCTAAGAACACTAACCTTTTAGCAGATGAGAGGACAGTCATTTACCACCTCAGAAAAACCCTGACTGAATAATCCTCCCTGCATAGACAAAGGCTCAACCACTGTTGTGATGGATCACAACCTGACAGAAGGCTTCCAGCAACTGTCTGACTCCTCAACCTACAAGCTACAGTAATCCCATCCCAGAAGTCCAACACAATCTCCAGTCCATTCTGAAATACTCAGGCCTATCCCAGAATTTACCCCCAACAACACCCCACACACCCGCCTTCTACATGCTCCCCAAAATATATAAACCCATCAATCCTGGATGCTGCATTATAGCTGATCATGTGCTACTACTTATGCCCATGGTCTTGCCACTATCAAACACTACCTCTCTGTTTCCTTCAAACTCCAAACCCAGTACCTTATTCCTATACACCTTACCAACTATATCCCGATACACAACTTCGTCTCATTTGAGAAGAAGGTATATAAAGCAAATCTGCGGCACAACTATGGGCACCCAGATGGTCCCCTCCTATTCCAACTTCTTTATGCGCCATCTACAGGAAACCTTTCTAGCCTCCCAAAACATCAAACCTTGAGTGTGGTTCAGGTTCATAGATGATATATTTACAATCTGGCCTCAGGGCAAAGACAACCTATCCTCATTACTTCACAATCTCAACACCATTTCTCTCATCTGCTTCACCTGGCACTTAACCAGATATGCCATACTTCTGAACTTTGACCTCCAGCTGTCTGATGGCTCCATCCACACCTTTGTTCATATTAAATCACTAACCACTGACAGTATCTGCGTTTTGACAGCTGTCATCCCTTCCACACTAAAAGCTCCATCCCATAAAGCCTGGCCACCCGTGGACCATGTATATGCAGTGATGAGAACTCCCTTGCCCAGAGATCACTCTAGGGCCTTCACAGACAAGCAGTACTCCCAAAACTTAGTCTGCAAAAAGATTTCACATGCCATTTCCTCTCACATCTATAATCCTCAAACTACCCCCAATAATCAGTCACAAAGGAGTACCACCTTGTCACCCAGTATCACCCTGGACTGGAACAACTGAACCACATCCTTCATCAGGGCTTTCATTGCCTACCAACATGACCCGAAATAAGGGCATCCTACTCCAGATCCTTCTCACTCCTCTTAAAGTGGTGTTCTGTCACTCACCCAATCATTCTAGTCCATCACTATGCCACTCCCAAACCCAAACCCTTGCCACAGGAAATATATCCCTGCAGTAGACCGAGATGTAAAACCTGCCCAGTCCATTTGCCTAGTACTTCTTATTCCAGTCCTGTCACAGGTTTGTCCTACACCTAAAAGTAGCCATGTCATATGACATCTCTGCTGCAATCACTGCACAGCTTTTTGTGTTGGTATGACAACCAATCAGCTCTCCATTGGAGTGAATGGCCATTGCCAAACTGTGGCTAAGAATGAAGTTAACTATGTGGTGACACAAGATGCCTGATTTCAATGGCTGGTTCACAACCCAGGCCATCTGGATCCTTAACTTCACCATCAGTTTTTCTGAACTGTGCAGATGGATATTATCCTTGCAGCACATCCTTTGCTCCCGTAACCCTTCCATCCTCAATAACTGTTAACCCATTGTCCCCAAACCCTCCACCCAAGAGTTTCCACTTCCTCTATCTTGTCACTCCTTTCCACTTCATATCTCCATGTCACTGTCATTGTGCACTGTGCCACACTGGCTCAGATATCTGTGCATCCTATGCTTAGCTCGTACACCTACCACCCCTCCTTCCCATTTTCCCCAACAGCAAATAGACTGTCTCCCTCCGAGCCACCAGGTACCCATTCACAACTGTGTGCTGAAGAATATAAGCAAGCTGACAATGTTGGTTTGTCAGCAACTTTCTCCAACAATGCCTATAAGACTCTACTTCCAAGCAAATTTACTGTCTTTGATGTGATGTGGAGCTCTATGCAGTCTTAAAGGCACTGGAGCATATGAAATATGACTGACAGAATAACTTATTCATCTACTCTATTTCCGTAAGTGCTCTTTAGACCATTCAGCAGATGTACCTAATGGACAAAACAGTATAATATAAACTGATAGATGCAAAATCTACTCACCAAGTGGCAGCAGGGGAACACACACACACACACACACACACACACACACAAAGTTTTTACTTCTACAGGCTTACAAAGCCAGGGGCTCCTTCTTCTGGCAGGAGAGTTGAAGGGGAAGGAAGAGGGGTGAAGGAAAAGGGCTGGAGAGGTTTAGGGAAAGGTCACCCAGAACCCCAGGTCAGGGGAGACTTATCGGATGGGATGAGAATGAATGGACAAAATAGTAAACAATAGACAAGACACGATTCATGTAATGCGATGCCAAGGAGAGGAGTTGTCATTTTGCTTGAAGCCTTGTCTTGTGGGATTCCAGAAAAATGTCATGGTAATGTGGCTGCAAGGTGTGCTTGTAAAATTATTAAGGTACTACCACTTGCAGTGCCTCTGGATACTAATGTTTCATTGTAGAGGAAGAAAGTTATTTGTAAATGGAAGAATGAGTGGCTGGAGGTACAAATAACAAATTATGGAAAATCCAGGTAATAATGACAATGTTTTGAAAACGTTAGATTGGTACTTACAATGTAGCTGAGCTTTTGAGTCACAAAAATACACAACGTAAAGACTGTCAAACAAGTAAGCTTTTGGCCAGAGGGGGAGGGGGGGGGGGGATCTGATTCAGAAGGAGGCCCTTTGGCCAAAGGTTTGATTAAACACAGTCTTTTTTATTGTTTCTATCTGTGACCCAATATCTCTGTTATATTGTGAATAGCAATCCAAGCTTTTCATAACATGGTCAAATAACAAATTGTATGAGATTAAGCAAATTATTCTGCCATGACAAACACAGAGAGAAGTGGATTAATAAATTAAGAATAGGGTACTGCACTCAGATGGCTAACTCCTTTGATGGAAGGTCCTCTGTGTGCACTGCTTGTGGCGTACTGGTTTCAATGTGCCATCTTTTAATTGGTTGTATTTTATACTACAATGGGAGAACATTTTATCTTGCTAGGAAAGTATCATGTAAAACTTCCTGCCAGATTAAAAGTCGTTTGTTGATCTGGGACTTGAACTCAGAACATTGGTGTCCCTGTCTGGCCCATAGCTTTAACCTACCAGGAAGTTTCAAAACAGTGCACACTTCATTGCAGAATGAAAGTTTCTTTTAGGACTCCTTATCTATATTAAGTGTATTTATCTCTTGGTCTCCCTCTACGGTTTTTACCCTCCACACTGCCCTCCAATGCTAAATTTGTGATCCCTTGATGCCTCAGAACATGTCCTACCACCCGATCCCTTCTACTGGTCAAGTTGTGCCACAAGCTTCTCTTCTCCTCAATCCTATTCAATACTTCCTCATTAGTTATGTGATCTACCCATCTAATCTTCAGCATTCTTCTGTAGCACCACATTTCAAAAGCTTCTATTCTCTTCTTGTCCAAACTATTTACCGTCCATGTTTCACTTCCATACATGGCTACACTCCATACAAATACTTTCAGAAATGACTTCCTGACACTTAAATCTATACTCGAAGTTAACAAATTTCTCTTCTTCAGAAACGTTTTCCTTGCCATTGCCAGTCTACATTTTATATCCTCTCTACTTCGACCATCATCAGTTATTTTGCTCCCCAAATAGCAAAACTCCTTTACTACTATAAGTGTCTCATTTCCTAATCTAATACCCTCAACATCACCCGACTTAATTCGACTACATTCCATTATCCTCGTTTTGCTTTTGTTGATGTTCATCTTATATCCTCCCTTATGGATTGCAGTGGATGTGGGTTGCAGTAAGTACTGGGAGATGAAGAAGCTTGCACAGGATAGAGTAGCATGGAGAGCTGCATCAAACCAGTCTCAGGACTGAAGACCACAACAACAACAACAATCTATATTAAGTAATTATGAAATGAGTTGTAAAAAGGTTTGAGGTTTTGCGCTTTCTCAGTACCTTCGCCTTAATTACTTGGTATGATATTTTAATGTGTGTCTGAGTGGTTATTCATATTTTCAGGCAGTGGTCAACAAGCCACATTTATCTGACTCATGATTTAACAATTTTGACTATTTGACCATTTCCCCTTTAATTTTTAACAAATACTCGGGTCTTTATTTAAACTGTATGAAAGACTTATTTTCAGAAAACCAGATAATTAGACCTTGCCCATGTTTTTTTGCTGTATCCAATGGTGTTTTCTTATTTTTAACTATACTCTTCTAATTAGGGGTAGTGTAGTGTGAATTGCTATGTTGTCATGTCCCCTAAATGTAAAGTCATCATTGACATACCCAGTACAAAAGCTTGCATATTTATATTTAATGTAAACTGTGCAACAATACTGCTTACTAGCTTATAAGAAATTATGAATAAATAAGTATTTCTACACTGAAGAGCCAAAGAAACTGGTACACCTGCCTAATATTGTGTAGGGTCCCTGCGAGCATGGATAAGTGCCACAACACAATGTGGCATGGACTCGACTAATTCTGAAGTAGTGCTGGAGGGAGTTGACACCATGAATCCTGCAGGGCTGTCCATAAATCCGTAAGGGAGTGGAGATCTGTTCTGAACAGCATGTTGCAAGGCATCCCAAATATGCTCAATAATGTTCATGTCTGGGGAGTTCGGTGGCTAGCAGAAGTGTTTAAACTCAGAATAGTGTTTCTGAAGGCACTCTGTAGCAATTCTGGATGTGTGGGGTGTCGCATTGTCCTGCTGTAATTCCCCAAGTTCATCGGAATGCACAACGGATGTGAATGGATGCAGGTGACAAGGCAGGATGCTTACATACGTGTCACCTGTCAGTCGCATCTACAAATATCAAGGGTCTCTTATCACTCCAACTGGATATGCCCCACACCATTACAGAGCCTCCACCAGCTTGAACAGTCCCCTGCTGCCAAGCAGAGTCCGTGGATTCATGAGATTGTCTCCGAGCCTGTACACGTCCATCCACTTGATACAATTTGAAACGAGACTCATCCGACCAGGCAACATGTTTCTGGTCATCAACAGTTCACTGTCAGTATTGATGGGCCCAGGTGAAGCATAGAGCTCTGTGTTGTGCTGTCATCAAGGGTACACGAGTGGGCCTTCAGCTCTGAAAGCCCATATCGACAATGTTTCGTTGAATGGTTCGCACGCTGACACTTGTTGATGGCCCAGCATTGAAATCTGCAGCAGTTTGCGGAAGGGTTGCACTTTTGTCACATTGAACGATTCTCTTCAGTTGTTGTTGGTCCGTTCTTGCAGGATCGTTTTCTGGCAGCATCGATGTCGGAGATTTGATGTTTTACAAGATTCCTGGTATTCACAGTACACTCACTAAATGGTCATGTGGAAAAATCCCCATTTCTTTGCTACTTCGGAGATGCTGTGTTGAATATAACACCATGTTGAAACTCAGGTAAATCTTGATAATCTGCCTTTGTAGTAGCAGTAACCAATCTAACAACTGCACCAGACACTAGTTGTCTTATATAGATGTTGTCGACCGCAGCACCCAATTCTACCTGTTTGCGTATCTCTGTATTTGAATACGCATGCCTATATCAGTTTCTTTGCCACTTTAGTGTATGTACCTATATGGAAAAGTACTGTTAATTAAACTCATGTGAACATTTATTAGGTGAAAAAGATGACTGCAGGAAAAGTTAGAGTTGCTCTCCCACTTAGTTATGTGTAGTTGAGACCGTTTTCATGGTAATCGTTCTGATGTGGAACATACCATTTGCACAATAGTTAACACTTAATTACAAATTGTATGTCACTATACAGGTTGTAATGGATATAAGTGCAGATATTTCTGTTGTTGACTGAGGACAATGTACTGAACAACATTACATCAGTACTTACATCATTTGTAGACTAATAATTATAGCTATTACAAGTTTTTAGGTTGGTTAGTAGCTCCAAATACATACGGCAGGAGCAAGGCATTAATGCTAATTTTTTCCTGTGCAGCAAGTCAGGTATTCGAAGTGTGGATGTATGGATACAAAATGGTTAGTCTCTACTGACAGGCATAGTCCAGCTAGTTGTGCAGTACAATCCTGCAGAAAATATCAAGCCATAAAGTTCGTGATCTGTGTTGTGGGAATACTGTTTGACACAGAGTAAAAACAACCAACAGACTGGTGTGTACATACAGGATGTTCATAAATTCCCATCACAAAGTTCTAGGGCTTGTAGAGGGGAGTGAGTACATAATGTTTCAGACAGCAACACATGGCCAGAAACGTACCATGCTAGAGCCACTTGAAAACATGTTTGCTACTTTGGTGGTGAAGGGGGGGGGGGGGGGGTTACATCAGATCAGATTCAGATGATGTTATGTGACATCTGTCCTAACTCTCTGATGTGGTTCAAGCCTCATTCACATATCTGTCAGTGTTAGAGCAACAGGGTTGAGTAAACGTTCACCAAACACATCGACATGATCCTTCTGAATGGTGACGTTAACAGCTATGGAAGGGCTGCTCATCACCTTCATCGAGAACATTCTCCACATCATCTAAATCCATCACATGCACTTTTTTCCACAGTTGCCTTCACCATCAGCAGACATGACTGCGGTGCTCCAAGAGGCTGTACTGCATCACATTGGAGAGAACCTGTCAATGGGTACACGAGCAATTTCTTTGGCTATTAATGAGTAGAATTGTAAAACAATTGCTGTACTGGATCACGCCTACACAATTACTTGTAAAAGTGGACACATTACCAACATGTTTTCAAATGGTTGTAGCATTGAAACAGTAAATTTCTGGACATGAGTTTGAATACAAAATATTATCTACTCACTCCCCTCTACTAGTCCTAGAAGTCTGCAACGGGAATTTCCAAACACTCTGTATTAAGATAGCACTTATAAAAATATCTGCACTTACTCTCATTACATCCTGTATATTGTGCATTTATAGAGCTTATTTGTATTGAGGCACTCATCTGTTATGTAGAAGTAACTTTCAAGATCAAGCAACTTAGAAAAATCCTTATATGTTGTAAATTTTCAAAGGTAGATTCTGTGGCTTCCCGTTAATATACATTTGAAGCTTTAACACCATTTCAAAAAGTTAATTTTGTAGTATTAATCTGTAATACATGAAATAAACTTTTTTCTTCTTTTCATGGGATGTACTCCTTTCTTAAGATTGCTTACAGGTCAGAAGGTGGAAACAATAGATGATGCATGGCGAGCTGTTGATATCTTCCACAACCAAGGAATAAAAACTGTTGTGCTTTCTTCAACAGAACTTGGAGATGAAGAACATTTGTTAGGTCTCGCAAGCTCTGTCATTGGTAAGTTGGATTACTTAATAATCAAATGTTCATGCACTTGTGCATGTACTCTCATCAAAAGTGTTTGGAGACCAGATATTTTTTCATATGCAATACAATATTTTGCATGCAGATTCTTCGTAAACTTTGTGTATGTAACTTAAAGCATGAGGAAACAATTTTAGTGCCATTGGAAACAAATGAAATAAATGTAGTTCCCATCACTGTGGCTCTCAAATGTTGCAACTCTACATTTGATGTAAAGTCCAAAACATTAAGGAGTAGTTACTACATCCAAAAAACCTTAAAAATATACAGAACTACAGTGAGTGATCAATATGGGTTTGCAACTGTTTTATGTGGATTCATTGAGGATATTGAAAACTGTTGAGAAATATTTGCCTTGACTTAAGAAAAGAAACCTCTCATAACTACTTCCAAGCAACACAACATACAGTATATAGGTTCAATAGTGCAGAGCTTGCTGGCCATGACAGCCATGTTATAGCATCACTCTGTAGCATGTCATCCGTCACTTGAGCTTTAGGGGTCTAGAATTGTTTTCATAAAAAGAAAAGACAGCAGCATTAGCCAGATAAATCATTTGAGAATCCTATTCCTGTAACTCCTAGTCATCAAAGAATTGTTTAAGATACATTGACGAGTTTATACATTATGATGACCTGTTTGGTTCACCTTTGGAATGCAATTTGGCAGCAATTCTACAAGGCCTGGATCAGACTAGTTCTTTGTAGGTTTCCAGAGCCACATTGCACCAGATGCCTATGCATAGGTACGCGATTTCCATAAATTATGGACCGGTGTTTTGTGGACCCAGAGCTGACTCCTAATAGTGTCACAGATGTGCTCCATTGGGTTCATATCAGATGACTTTGGTGACCAAGGCGTCACTGTAATTTCATTAACATGCTCTTCAAACCACTGTAGCATGATTCTGGTCTTGTGACAGACATTTATCCTACTGGAAAATGACATCACTATTGGGGAAGCCATCAAGCATGAAGGGATGCAAGTGGTCTGTAATAATGTCCACATAGCCCACAGCTGTCACAATGCCTTTAGTTACCACCACAGATCCTACAGAATTCAAGGTGAATACACCCCAAAACGTTATACTGCCTCCACTGGCCCGAGTCTGTAGCACTGTGTGTTTTGAGCTACCATTCACGTGGATGACACTGTATTATTGGGAAACAACCATTGATCTGGTGTAGTACATTGTTCAGTGGTCCAATCTCAGCTATCTCATATTCACTGTAAATGTAAATGACGATGTCATTGGGTCAATTTGGGAACACGTAGGAGTCAACAGCATATGCTGAATCCACTGCAGTTGTAAATGGTGATGTTGTTGGATCAAAATGGGAACTTGTAGGGTGTCATCTGCTGTGGAGCCCCCGTGTTAAACAATGTGTGCTGCATGGTTTGGTCTGAAACACTTGTGCCTGCACCGGCTTCGTACTCTGTCAACTGAACACCACACATCATGCTAGCCTCAGACTTCCAAATTTTGTGAGGAGGTGTTGTTTCCTACTCATGGTTTGACCATTCTACATTAACTTTTCGTAGATGCTCATGATAGCAGCATTTAAATGCCTTCACCATTCCTGTATTGGTTGTTTCTAGGCACCAGGCTACAACAATCTACCCTTTGTCAAAGTTGCTTATATCAGGGAATTTCCCCATTTGTGGTCTGTAACATCACTAGACTGATTCCTCATTTGACTCTGCTGTGCTTATATACTTTCTTTGGCATGACACGTGCGTGCAACACCACCAAGTGCCACCCTACCTTGTAGTGGGCAGTGGTCGTAATGTTCTTGCTCGTCAGTGTGACATACATTTCTTTGCTTATCACCTTCCAGTTCCTGCAAAGGCCATTAATCAGCTGCAAGAATATAAATACATGTTGCACAGAAAGGTGGCTGTCAGGATGGAAATGTATCAGTCACCAGGCTAGACTTATTAGAATGGATACAAGGTGGTAATGGTGGTGTAATGTTATTGAGATGTATGCAGTGGGCTTCACTAAATATACACATAGTTTGACATTCTATACTCTGTATCAACTTGTTGATCTGCCATTCTGATTAGATGTGAATAATGTTGTAATTGTTCATGAATGAGCTTCCCCCTGTTTTTGAAAATCCTGTTAGCAAGCATGTCAACATTTATGGAAATGGGCTTTAGGACACTCCAACGGAATTTGCTGTGAGCAACTTTTATTCGTCCAAAGATACCACACAAACTGACGAATGGTAAAGCAAAATACTCATGGAAGAAAGTCACTGAATGGCTAAATGTTGACAAGTGGAGATTTGTATGAACCTTTATTAGTGATCTACAACAGCATGACTTTGTCTTATTGTGAATGACATCTTCCATGTCATTGTTAAAATAGTAAGTATTGTCAAAAAGTTTGCAAAAATTGAATTTTGTATGGTTTCAGAATTAGTATAGCAAAAGGGACTGATTCTGTGAACAAATATCCATTGTTGTGTTTCCATGAGCTTGCAGTTTTACAGCAATTGATATGAAAGGTCTGTGTATCTGTACAAAATTTAAAAACCATGCAGCAATTACTAATGCTTTACAACATATTTTTAATGCTTTTGGTCACACACTATGTTGTCTGGTGTAAGCATTACAAACATGCATCCCCCACCCCACCCCCTCGGGAGCCCACAGGCCTTTCGTGGGTACATGTGGGGCGTGCACACTTTCCCAAGCTGTTGCAGCCTTTCTTCTTTTTTGGGCTGCTTTACCTCCCTCTTAGTTGCTTTACCTTCCCCTTCCTCATCCTTCCCTGTCCTTATCCTTTCCCTTTGCCCCTTCATTTCCCTCTCTTGATGATCTTTATGTTGGCCCGACTATCCTCCTGACTTTGCTTCATCTTGCAGTTTTGGTTCATTCGATTTTCCTCCTCCTTTTTTGCTTTTCTTTCTTTGTCCCCCTCAGTGGTTTGACATCCATCTCTTAATTCAAAATTTGTAGTGTGAGCCAGATGGGGAACCCCCTGATGCCTTTGGTGTGGGTTCCTCCCCCCCCCCCCCCCCAGCTCCTCTCCTTCTCCCTTTTCTCCCCTTCCCCTCCCTCCCCGCCATAGCCCTTTTGCCTCCTTGCTAGGTCACCAGCTCAGTAGCCAGTCTGTGTGGGGGGGGGGGGGGGGGCTATTACGTACCCATCTGACTGAGTACCCTGACACCACAAGGATCACACTGCTGATACTTGCGCTGTGAATGCCATTTGCAAGTCTAGGAATGGTTGCCCATTTGTTTGGGGCATTGGAACTCCCAGCAATGACCATCCTGCCAGGAGGCTGTTGCTGTGGCTGGGTGGTGCCCATGAGGCGAGCCCTGTTTGGAGTGAGTGGTAGCGGGGCAGACGTTCGGCACATAAAATGAGTTAAACTCTGTGGCTGCTCTTCCTCAGCTGTGTCTCATCCTAGGAATAGCTTTGTCTCAGTTCCTCTTTCTGCCTTCCCAGCCTTTCCCCCCTTGGCTACCCCCTGGGAGGAGGGCCGGGCCCACCGGCTTGGGTTAAAATTCTTTCCGCAGTTCCTGGTCTGTACCAGGACTGATGGGGAGACTTTTGACGCCACCAAACCCCTTTTCTTTGTGGAACATAATGAGGACAAGTTCGGTGAAGTTGAGTCATTAAGCAGTATGAGATATGGCTCTCTCTTTATAAAGACAACTTCTGCCAGTCAGTCGGCCTCCCTCTGTGCCTGCTAACATTTAGGAGAGATCCCCTTGGCTATCGCTTCACACGAGTCACTCAATATGACACGGGGTGTAATTTTCCATAGGGGCCTTCTCCTCCAGTCCGTTGATAAACTTAGGGCTAGTCTGGAACAACGTGGAGTTCATTTCATCTGGCATGTCCAGATACGCCATAAGAACCATTGTGTAGACATTGGCACTTTCATCCTGGCATTTGAGGGGGATACCCTGGCCCAGAAGGTCAAGGAAATGATCTAAAGATGTGACGTGAAACCATACATTCTACTTTCTATGCATTTCTCCCATTGCCTCCAGTTCGGCCACATGTCCTCGTGATGTAGTGCCACTCCCATCTGTGGTGGCTGTGGCCGACCTCTTCATGTGGACACCCCTTGCACCCTGCCACCTAACTCTGTAAACTGCTCTGCATTATCCCTGCTCACCGGAGTGTCCAATGTATATGAAGGAGAAAAAGAATTCAAGAAAGAAAGATTGTTTACTGTCTCAGCTACTTTGAGGCCCAGAAGAAGTGTGACAGACTACACCCTGTGAATCTCTCCTCTTCATTTGCCTCCATTATGTCTTCCCCTCCTCCTTACCTCCCTTTCCTTTCCTCACTCTTGGTGGCTCCCATTCCTTCCCCGCGAGGAACCGCCTCTCTTCCCCCTCCTCTCACTCCTCCTTGGCCAGGGAAGTCATCCTCTTCTCTGGCTCCTGCTAGGGATACCCCTTCCCAGCATTCTCAGGATAGGAAGCCTGCAACCTTGGGTTGGACGAGGGACCCACACTCCAGTGGCCCAAAGCTGCTCGCTCTGTGTCCGACCCTGATATCGCTGCCACCTATTCCCTTACTGATACCGCCTCCTTTCTCCCTCTGAGGGAGAAGAAGAAGAAGCAACGCTAGTCAAAGGACGAGGCTACTCTGTCTTCCCGGAGGGCTTCGCCCATCCTCCTCTTCCTGAATAATACCCAGTTTTTATATGTCACCCCATCCTCGTCGGTGACAACCACTGACCCAGTGACATGAATTCCCCTCGGCTTCTTTACGTCTAACCTGGACTCTCTCCACATGATAATCCAGTGGAATTGCAAAGGATATTACTGTCACCTACCGGAAATTGAACAACTCGTTTCCTCTTATTCTGCATTCTGTCTTGCTCTTTAGGAAATGCACGTTCATGATGATCACTCTCCAACTTTTTGTGGTTGTCGGGCACTCTGTTTGAACCATGCCAGACTCGGGATAGCATCTGGAGGGGTCTGCACTTTGGTTTGCACCAGTGTCATTAGCGACTGGATCTCCCGTTAACACCAACCTGGAAGCAATAGTGGTAAGAGTGTGAACGAGCCCAGCAATCACCATTTGCAATTTCTACCTCCCTCTTGGTAGAACACTTCTTTATGTTGACTTGTCTGCCTTAATATAGCATCCCGCCACTGTACCTCCTACTTGCAGACTTCAGTGCACATCATGCCACTTCAACAGGTAGGGGTCTTCTAATCGACCAACTTATTACAGACTTTGATTTGTGTCTCCTCAGTGACGGTTCCCCTACCAACTTCAGAGCAGTTCATGGCACCTTTTCTGCTACTGATCTCTCACAGCCTCCCTACATTGATCACTCCTTGATTATCTCTGTGATAGTGACCAGTTTCTAGTGATTCTGTTGTTCCCCTTCCACTGCCAGATCAACAGGGCTCCATGTTGGGCATTCCCCACAGCCAATTGGCCTATATATATGTCTGATATGCACTTTGACACCTCTCTCTCTCTCTCTCTCTCAAGCAAGACGTTTCTGCTGCTCTTCTACATGCCACTGGCACTATTATCCCACTATCCACAGGACCTCATCATCACCAACTGCTACTGTGGTGGACTAGGGATATAGCTGTCGTTATCCAGGATCACCGACGGGTGTTGCATTGATTTAAATGACACCCTCCATAGACCAACCTTCTTGCTTTTAAGCATCTCCATGTTAAAACTCACTACTTTATTAAGCAAAGTAAAACTGTATGCTGGGAGCGCTATGTTTCCTCCCTGGGCAGGTGTGGCTCTTCACTGCAGGTTTGGTCCAAGCTCCGCAGCCTTCTCTACCACCAGTGACAGTCAACTGTCCGTGGTCTTATACTCCAAGGTGCTCAGTGTGTCGATCTATTAGTTCTTGCAGAACATCTTGCAACACACTTTGTGACAGCATTTGGCATCCTCTTCCTCTCCTATTACCTTTCTCCAGTAGAAATGCAGAGTTGAACAGATCTCCCTCTGTTTCATCCCCCACCAAGCTGAATGCCATAATGAACCATTCACTGAATGGGAATCCTTGCAGGTTCTTACCTCTTCACATGTCACGGCCCCAGGCCCTGATTCCATCCACAACCCAATGATCCAGCACTTGTATGTTACCCAGAGGCAACATGTATTCAGGATCTTGAGTATATTTATCCCCGTCCTTAAGCCCAGGAGGAGCCCAACATCTTTTTGACAGCTACTGCCCAATTAGCCTGACAAACATACCTTGTAAACTGCTCGAGAGGATGGTTAGCTTCTGATTATGTCGGGTACTCGAAACTTGGGGCCTTTTGTCCTTTTGTATCAGTGTGGCATCCTGGAAGGACTGTCTCCGACAGACCATTTACTCACATTGGAAACAGTCAACCGACAGGCTTTTACTAACTGCCAGCATCTTGTCGCAGTCTTCTTTGACCTACATAAGGCATACGACACGGCTTGGCGCCATCACATTTTAGTTACCTTCCGTGACTGGAGCTTTTGCGACCCCCTTCCAATTTTTATCCCACCGGCTCTTCCGGGTTCAAGTTGGCTTTTCACTCAGCACCCCTCGGATTCAGGAAAATGGTATCTCACAGGGTTCTGTGTTAAGTGTCACACTCTGACTCGTAGCCATCAATGGGCTTGTTACCTGTGTAGGGCCTGTGGTTACACCGGAGTTGTATGTCGACATTTTTGGCATCTGGTGCAGCTCCCACTCAGTAGCATGTGCCGAGTGCCAGCTCCGAGGTGCCATCTGGCGAGCCTCTGCGTGGGCTGTTTCCCGTGGCATCCAGTTTTCTCCCTCCAAACGTAGGCATTTTTGTCATCGACTCACAGTACCCCCAGATCCAGAACTTTATTTAGGCAACCAGCTCTTACATGTTGTAGCACAGTCCTGTTTCTTGGGCCATATTTATGATAAAAAGCCAACTCGGCTGCCCCACATTCGCCACCTGAAGACTACGTGCATGCAGAAGCTTAATGCTCTCCACCTCCTGGCCCACATATCTTGGGGTGCAAATCGTGCTACTCTTCTCCATCTTTACTGTGCTCTGGTCTCGTCCATACTAGATTATGGTAGTCAGATTTATTGCTCAGTGGCTCCTTCCACTCTGAAATTACTTTACCCTGTTCACCATTGTGGGGTCCATCTGGCAGTTGGTGCCTTTCACACTAGTCCTGTTGACAGCCTCCTTGCAGGAGTGGGTATTCTCCTTCTACAAATATGATGGAGCCAACTCCTGGTTTCTCATGCAACTGCCATTTGCTGATTCCCTCACCATCCTGTGTACCCTGTCCTCTTTGCAAATGAGGGATGCCTCCCTCCTGATAACCGCCCACGGGTGGGATTGCCGGTTGGAATGCATCTCATTTCCCTCTGTCAGAATCTCCATCTCCACTCACTGGAAAATGCCCCATTTATTTCCTCCCCCCTCCCCCTTTCTCCTTGGATGGTTTCTAAACTATAGATTAGGACCAATCTATTCCAGGTTTCTAAGGTCTCTGTCGCCCCCGTGGTCTTTCAGCACCTTGTACATTCTGTCCTTGCAGAGTTCCAGAGTGCTACCAGCTTCCACACTGATGGTCGTAAGATGATAGATAAGATGGCATACACTTCCACATCTCCTAGTGAGAACACCATTTATTGCCGGGATCGTGTAGTGTGTTCACAGAAGAGCTGATAGCCATCAACAGGGCCCTCCATTTTGTTTCTCAGGCCTCCCTCCTCAGTGTTTTAATATGTACTGATTCAATGAGCAGCATGCAGACTGTTGACCAATGCTACTCTCATCGTCCTTTGGTTTCTTCTATCCACGACCTTCTCTCTGCCCTCGGCTGTGCCGCCAGCTCTGTTGTCTTTATCTGGGTCCCAAGTTGTGTGGGCATCTCAGGGAATGAACTGGCTGCCCATTTGGCTAGAGAGACAGCTACTTACCCCTCCATTCCCTTTCATGACACCAGTTGCAGATATGCAGATCTATGTCAAATCCCTTTTGCCCAAAAGTGGAATGATATCTGGTGTGCTACTGCTCTCAGTAGTAAACTCCACACAATCAAGGAGACTACTGCAGATTGGTGGTCTTCCTTCTGCTTTACTCCTGGTTGTACTTGGCACCTCTCTTCATGTTTTCTCAGTCTGAGACCCCGTGACCACTCCCACGTGGAAAGACCTCTGTTTTACTCCTCTGTCTTTCCAGTTTTTAGATCGGGTCTCCCCTTTTATGTCTTCTACTGTTTGTGTTTTAACTTCCTTGTTTTATGTTTGACTCCTCTGACTTGTCCCATCCACTTTTAGTGGGTTCCCTCCCTTCCACAAGTAACTATGGAATAGCGGGGCAGATGGCCTCACCGTTTAGTCATATAATTCCCCGCAATTAATCAATCAATCAATCAAACACGGCCTGATACTCAGTGGCTGTGATGACTGTATCAGGCTATTGTCAACTGGCACCACAGCAGAAAATTTGTTAGAACACATGTTGCTGTACACTATGAATGCACTTACAAATATTTAATTGGCAAACCAGTATTTGGGCAGACAGACCATTATCAGTGTACATCTATATCAAATGAAGTGTATGTCAAGTATGAAGTCCTCATGATGTTAAAATTGATGTCAATCTCTGTGGTACACAGGTTGTCATGTGTATGTGTTATAGCTGTGAAATCTTAAATGGCCATTACATTGTTTCCCCAGAAATTAATGCCATAGGACATTATTACCTGAAAGAGTGCTAATAATCCCATCTGCAGTTCAATAAAATGAGAGTTTTACGAGCGCAAAGTATGCAGAACTGAGCTATTTTGGTTAAGTTATCCATTTGTTGGTATCGTACAATTTGTTATGCATCTGGAATCTTAGGAACTTCGTGCATGGGGTTATATCTATCATGTGCCTATGTATCTGTACTTCTGATATCTATAAGTCATATTTAATTTGTTTGGAATTGTATAACACGAGTCTTGGTAAGATTAAGGGTTAAGCTGTTTGCTGTGATCAGATTGGAAGCCTGTCCCATTATTCTCCTGGATATGCTTCTGCCCTTTATCAGTGTACTTGTATCATCACGAAATATAAAGGTTTTTGGAGAGTGCTCCCAACATCCCTGCTAATTTGTTACATAGGTCAAGAACTGCCAAACTTTGTGAGACTCCATATTTAAAGATCTCAAACTGCAAGTACAGTTTTATTCCTGTTGTGTTATTTGCCCTCAGTGTTCTGTTGTTGAGATATATCTCCACCTGAGAAATGGGAATGCCTTTAATGCCACAATGATTTAGTTTCCTCTTGAATTTTATGATTTTAACTAGCATTCCTTAATATTTTCAATATGTGTAACCTATTTTAATGTCCAGTTTTATTGTGGAATCGCTGGTTTGTTTCTGTAGTATGTTTTTGATGCAATCATCTGTAAATGGATTAATTGTGACAAAGATGACAATTATGTAAAGTAATACACTGGTGTGGAAAACTTAAGGACAAAAGTAACTTTCTCATGATGTATCACTACCAAGTAACATAGCTTGATAAAACTTGGATCACAAATAGAAAGAACAGCTACAGTATAGTAAAAAAAATTAATAATAAATAATAATAATAATAATAATAATAATAATAATAATAATAATACACTATAATATGAACAGAAATGACACTTTTATTCAAAGACAGTAATTACACTGAAGTCACCATGGTCCATTACGGTCTGCTAAACATTACGAAAGACCAAAAATGGGTCTCGGTGGAGACTGTGAACACTGTGGAGAGCAAAGCATGCTCTGCAACCTTCCCCTTCCATGGCTACAAAGTTGGTGAGGGGTTCTTGCAGCTGACAACTACTGGATGCCTGTTGGTGTATGTGGATGTGCTGCAATACGTCTCTCCAACACATCCTACACATGCTACACATGCTTGATGCGGCTGAAGTTGGGGAAATGGACAGAGCAGTCCATTTACCAAATATCTTCACCGAGCGAGGTGGCGCAGTGGTTCGACACTGGACTCGCATTCGGGAGGACGATGGTTCAATCCCGCGTCCGGCCATCCTGATTTAGGTTTTCCGTGATTTCCCTAAATCACTCCAGGCAAATGCCGGGATGGTTCCTCTGAAAGGGCGCGGCCGACTTCCTTCCCCATCCTTCCCTAATCTGATGAGACCGATGACCACGCTGTCTGGTCTCCTTCCCCAAACAACCAACCAACCAACCAACCAACCAAATATCTTCTTGTTCTGGCAGCTCCTCCACATGCACTGCTCCATGTGGTTGCCCATTTTCTTTCACAGAAATGAAGTCAAGACTAAATGCACTCCTGAAAAAAGTGCGTGTGGGGAAGGAGTACAGTGTCACTAATTACCGGAAGCTCCAATATTACTTTAAATGTGAACATTTTAGGTTAGGCTTTAATGTGACTGTTACTGACATTAAATGAAACAACAGGTTTACTGTTACCAGTCATTGTTTATTTATCTCCGCAAGACGTTTCAAAGGTTTAACTAAACTTGTACCTAACAGTAAAAATAATATAAGTAAAATGGACTATCTCCAGTAGTTATAGGCTCCTTTCATTGTTGTAACACTTCACAGGTATATTGTCATATTTTGTAAACAAATATGGCATGTGGAAACTATTAGGTGCAAGGATGATATATCAGAAGAAAAACAGTAACATACAGTACAAAGAATATACGTCATACTAACAAATGTAAACATGTCACAGAGATAAATAAACAGGAAGCTCCAATATTAGGCGAATTATGAGGCCCCTGAGGGAAATAGCATCCTTGGCTGGAAAGGATGGAAAGGATGCCTGCAGCTATGGAGTGTGGAGAGTGCAATCATCTGCAAGTTGTTGCTCATGTTGACCCCAGTGATTCCTGTTGCTTGGGTTTGGAGGCCATCCTTATTCATATGTGTGGCTGGCAGAAGTGGTGGTGAAGACTGCTGGCCAAGCAGTATTGTACCCAGAATTTATGGGGATCTTCTGGGTTGAAGCTGAGCCTCAACCGAAGGCTCCGTCAACTCCTTTATGGTCATGGCTATAAAGTTCTAGAGATAATAGCAGGATTCCCCTTGACAGGTTGTGTGTGCATTACACAGAGGAAACAGCTACTTGAATACCAAAGTACTTGTAGAGTGCACATGGCAGATCTTGAGGCTAGGCTGTAGTCTGAGGTCCTCTGTTGAACGCAATACAGGGATTGCAAAGTCAGATACCATACAAAGTAAAATCACTTTGAATGTCAGAATTTTAACAGTAAATTGCCGTTGCATTAATAACAAAATGCTGGGATTCAGTGCCCTCCAGGAAAGCTGCCTTGTTCGAATTATACTCAGAACTGAGGACTAGTTGAAACTTGAAGTAGAAAGCTCCCAAGTATTTAGTGATACATGGAATGTACATCGAAAAGTCGGGTTGGACTTCATAGGAGGGGGATCATTCATTGCAGTCGGGGTCAAAACTGAGTCTGAGTGGAGAAGTTCCCTGACGTGAGTAACCGGCCTTGGTGAACACAAGTTAATCATAAGATGT
The DNA here is from genome assembly GCF_021461395.2 of Schistocerca americana. Classification (NCBI taxonomy): domain Eukaryota; kingdom Metazoa; phylum Arthropoda; class Insecta; order Orthoptera; family Acrididae; genus Schistocerca; species Schistocerca americana. The sequence goes on along the minus strand of NC_060126.1, from coordinate 504,792,867 downwards.
TTTTACTGACTGTCCAATTATGCCACAACTGTTACAGAATCATTCAAAGAAAGTCCATGCTCGGTAGCACAGAAGTACCCCTCCTCCTCTTCTTTGGCCTCCTGTTTCTCTATGGGGTCAGCATTGATGTGCATTGAGGCAGTGTTAATGGCAGTGGCTGGCTGAATGCCCTTCCTGATACCACCACTCACTCCGGGACAGAATCTGTTTCCCTACCTGTCTACATCTAGAGTAAATCTCATCTGAATGTTTGCAAAGGATGTGTCTGAGGCAGGACATAGGTACAAGCCCCATATTCAGCTAGTTGGACGTGGGGGAAACTGCCTGAAATCTACATACACCAAGCAAGATAGCACAGTGGTTAGCGCACTGGTCTCGCATTCAGGAGGATGACAGTTCAAATCCATTTCTGACCCTCCTCATTTAGGTTATCTGTGATTTCTCTAAATCACTCCACTGAAATGCCAGGATGATTCCTTTGAAAGGGCTTTGTTGATTTCCTTCCCTATCCTTGAATCAACCTGCTTGTGCTCCATCTCTAATGACCTCAATGTTGATGGGGCATTAAACCCTAATCTTCATTCCATAAAAACCACATCTTGATTGGCCAGTTCACTAGCCACCATTGTTAATCTGCAACTTGGATTTGATCCAGGGCAGGTTCACCTCCACGAATGTTGAAAGCAGCATGTTAATGCTCTTTGCTATCCAGGCAGGTTTAACACAGAAGTACCCCAATTACGCAATATTAGTTGGAAGTGACTTCAACCTTCTGAGTACTCACAGGATCATCTGTTGACTCATTGCCGGTCTTGCAGACAGACAGTCTTGTAAAGTAGTTCTGAACACGTTTTCTGAAAACTGTCTTGAGCAGCTTGTTCGAAAATCCAGGCACAATGGAAATATTTTAGACCTTGTAGCCTCAGACAGAAATTTCAGTGTAGAAACAGTCATTAGTGATCATGATGTCATCATAATGGCAGTGATTAGTAAAGTTAATAAAACCATCAAGACGGCTAGGAGAGCTTTTATGCTGGAAAGGGCAAATAAGCAGTTGTTAACCTCCCACTTAGACAATGAATGGACAGCATTTCTTTTGGGTATGATGGCCATAGAGGAACAGGCAAAGTTTAAACTGATTGTAAATGACACTCTGGAGAAATATGTGCCAAGTAAGTGGTTAAGGATGGGAAAGACTCTTGTAGATTAATAACAAAATTCAAAAATTGCCAAGAAAACAGATTGTTGCACTCTCAGTAAAAATGAATGCAGAAATGTAGATAATTGAAAGTTATTAGAAATTTTTATATCTATAAAATGTTCAAAGCATACACCTTCCACCATTCATTAGTGAAAGCTCTTGCTGAGAAACCAGAGATAGATAGAAGCCCATACATCAATATGTTGATTTGGTTTTACAAACTACCAAATTCTCTATGGACATGTACAAAGACTGACTTTAACAAAGAATCAATATCTTTTCTTATAGAAAAATGTTTATATTCATTCAGGAAATTTTAAGACACTGACTGTAACATGAGACAGTAGCATATCAACTATAATGTAATAGATGTATAAAATGGATAAGATGCAGCATTTGCAGTATATAAAATATTGTGAGAGTATAATTATTGTAATACTATCATTTCTAACATTTGCAAAAGCCATCATTGTGATGGGTCTATGCAAAGAAAATGTAAATAAATAAATAAAAGAAACTTCTGGTCCTACACAGAATTGTTGAGCGAGATGAAGGCCTTCTGGTGTAGTAATAAAAAACACCAAAAGGAAAACTGATGTTTTAAATCTTTTTTTTTAAAAATCATTCTCGCAGTAAGATTTTACAGACATACCATCATTTGACCATCATATGGAATCCTGTATGGAGCACGTAGAAATAGGCATCCCTGGTATTGAGAAGTAATTGATAGAGTTGAAAACAAATAAATTGCCACGTCCAAATGAGCCCCAGTACAAAGTCCCAAGCAGCTGGAAAATAGCACAGGTGATTCTCATATATAAGAAGGGCAAAAGAACAGGTCCACAAAATTAAAGACCAATATCCTTAACACCAGTTTTCTGCAGAATTCTTGAACACATTCTGAGTTCCAATATAGTAAATATCCTTGAGACAGAAAAGCTCCTGTCCAGAACTCAGCAGGCATTTATAAAGCATCACTTATGCAAAAAGCAGTTTGCTGTTGTCTAGCACAGTATGATGTGAACTATTCATGAAAGGCAACATGCAAGTTCCCAATGCCTAGATTTTTATAAACTGTTTGGTAAGTGCCCCACTGCCGACTGTTAATCAAAGTCCAAGCATATGAAATAAATTTGCAGATATGTGAGTGGCTTGGAGACTTTTTAAGTAATGGTATGTTGTCCTATATGGTGAATGTTCATCAGAGACAAGGGTATTGTCAAAAGTGCCCCAATGAAATGTGGTAGGACCATTCTTGTTCTTTACAGACATAAATGATATACTGGATAATGTAGCAGCAACATGTAACTGTTTGCTGGCGATGGTATAGTGTATAGGATAATTTCATCATTAAGTGACTGTAGGATACAGGATAACTTAGACAGAATCTGTGTTTGGTGTAATGAATGGCAGCTTGCTGTGAATGTAGAAAAATGTAAGCTTAATGCACAGGAGAGGAAAAAACAATCCTGTAATGTTCAAATATAGTATTAGTAGCGTGCTGATTGCCACAATCATGTCGATTAAATCTCTAGGCATAACATTGCAGAATGATACTATTGAAATGAGCACATATGGTCAGCACAGGGAAAGCAAATGATAAACTTTAGTTTATTGAGAATTTTGGGAGAGTGAAGGTCATCTATAAATGTGACCACATGTATAAAACTTGTGGAACTCTCTGTGACACTCTGTTTGAGTGTTTTAGAACTTCACAATGTCGCGGAAAAGGAAGATATCAAAACAATTGAGAGTTGCGGTGCTTGATTTGTTACTGGTAGGTTTGATCAGTATGTGAATATTCTGGAAATGCTCCGTGAACTCAAATCAGAATTCCTGGAGGTTCGAGTATGTTCCTTTCACTAAACATTATTGAGAAAGTTCAAAAAACTGCAGAACATTTCAACAGTCCATAAATCTCCTATAGGGACTGCAAATACAAGATGAGAGAAATCAGGGCTCATATGGAGGCATATAGTCAGTAACATACTAGGAAGTACTTTAAAAATAATTAATTTGCTACTTTTCAGACACTGCTTTTAATTTAGTTGAATTGTTTTTTGTCTTATATCTGTATTAATGCCTGCCTGCTTAGCTGGTTGGCAACGTGCTTGCTTCCCGTGCAAGCGGACCCAGGTTCAATTCCCGGAAGGGTTGAAGATTTTCCATGCTCGTGGATTGGGCGTTAAGTTGTTCTCATCATCATTTCTCATCCTCGCGTGCAAGTTGCCCAATGTGGCATCAACTGAAATAAGACTTGCACTTGGCGGCCGACTTCCCTGGATGGGGCCTCCGAGCCAACAATGCCACACACTCAATTCATTTCATTTCATTTCATCTGTATTAATACTTGTTGAGCATTTTTAACTAGTGGGGAACAAGGAGGGGGTTGGGGAGGGGTAGCTGATGGCTTGTATGGAGGTAGCAGGTGCATGGCATAGGAATGTGACAGACATGCACTGACACTGGTGACTACACGCAGAGCATGATCACAGTGATGAGAAAGTTTCAGTCCTATCTGAATGCATCATCTGCAGCCCTACACCCAAGTTCCATCATGTTGGACTTGTCAAAGACCTACACTCCTCTCGATCCCTACAATGGGAACAGTTTTTGCTAACAATCTCTCTAACCAAAACCAATCTAATCCCAGTTCACACTACCATGCAACCATGACCCTGCCCCTCTCTCACCTAACCACTCCATGGTTACTTTCTATAAATTCCTTATCTTCAACCTGACTTCGTCATTCTTCCTCAGATCCCTTACTAGCAACACAAAAACTCAGGGGGGAAGAGCTATCCACAACTTTCTACTTTCAAAGGCTCAGCTGTGGACAGATGAACCACAACAGCTACCTGACAGAAAGCATCCAGCATAACTTCCAATCCCTGCTTAAATCCTGGGACCAATTACAGAATCTCTCTATCAAATTCCATCTCACTCCTCACCTGTACAACCCCTAGCACACACACACACCTTGTACATGCTTACCAAAATCCATAAACCTGGACATCACTTTGTAGCTAGTTACTATGCTCCCATTGACAGAATTGCCACTCTTGTTGACCAACACCTCCAACCAATAGTCCAAAGCCTACCATCTCATATTATAGTTGCAAAGCACTTCCACCACTTCCTTCATCAACTTTCAATCATCCACACACTCTGCAGCGGAGTGTGCGCTGATATGAAACTTTCTGGCAGATTAAAACTGTGTGCCCGACCGAGACTCGAACTCGGGACCTTTGCCTTTCGCCTTTGTCTTTGCCTTTCTGGAAACATCCCCCAGGCTGTGACTAAGCCGTGTCTCCGCAATATCCTTTCTTTCAGGAGTGCTACTTCTGCAAGGTTCGCAGGAGAGCTTCTGTAAAGTTTGGAAGGTAGGAGACGAGATACTGGCAGAAGTAAAGCTGTGAGTACCGGGCGTGAGTCGTGCTTCGGTAGGTCAGATGGTAGAGCACTTGCCCGTGAAAGGCAAAGGTCCCGAGTTCGAGTCTCGGTCGGGCACACAGTTTTAATCTGCCAGAAAGATCCACATTTATTGTTACTCATCACTGTTGATGCCAACACCCTATATAACAAAATTACCCATGCTCAGGGTCTTGTCACTATAGAACACTATCTCCCACAAAGTCCTTCTGACCCACTACTTCACTCTTTACATGCTAAACAATCTACATCTCATTACTTATATGCCGAACATACTACACTATTATACAAAAACTACTGCTGCTCTGTGGGGAAAGTATACAAAAAAATCCACAGCACACCCATGGCCAACAGCATGGCTTCCTCGTATGCCAATCCGTTTATGAACAATCTGCAAGAAACCTTCCTAGCCTCCCAATCCCCAAACCCATAGTTCAGGTTCACTTATGATATCTTCATGATCTGAACAGAGGACCAAGACTCCACAGCGTCAACAGCTTCTCCCCAAATCACTTCACCCTGGCCCTCCTCAGCCCAGTGAGTCCACCGTCCTATATGGTTACCCCACCTCTCTGATGGCTATATCCATTTCTGTGTGCTTATCAAGCCCATCATCCACTAATACTACCTGTATTTTGACAGCTGCCATCCTTTCCACAACTGGCCACTGACAGATGTTGCATCTGCAGTTACAGGAATTCCCTTACCCAATATGCTGAAAGATTCGCTAAGGCCTACACAGACAGGCACTATCCTGCAAACCTGGTCTTGCAGAGAGGTTTCCGACACCATATCCTCACAAAACCCTAATCCCCACATCACCTCCAAGAACCAGATGAAAAGGCACACTGCCTTCATTACCCAGTATAATCCTGCACATGAGTAACCGAATCATTTCCTTTGCCAGTGCTTTGACTATCATCTTGCCCAGAAATGAGGAACATCCTACTCACAATCCTTCCTAAAGTGGTAATGTGCCATCCACCTAATCTACACAACTTTGTGGTCCATTTCCGTGTCACATCTGCTGCCAGCCCCCTTGCCACACGAGTCGCATCCGTGTGAAAGACACGGTTGCAAGACCCGTCTCATCTACGAACCTTGTGCAGCCTACTCCAGTCTTGTCACAGGCTTGTCTTATCCCATCAGAGGCAGCGTCTTCTGTGACAGGAACCATATCTTATATCAGCTCTGATGCAACTTTTTGTGGTCACGACAACCTACCGAGCTGCCCACCCAGTTGGATGGTCACTGTCATCCAAAAGCTAGCAAGCTATTCTGATCTGTCTTCTTATTTATATGCTAGTCAATAACTCAACAATCTCCTTTTTGGTGAGATGTTATTTTTACTCATTAATTATTTGCATATATACTTGGATGAAGTCCTTCACTTCATTCCTTGTCCTCAGCCGAATCCTCATCACCCTATCACTTGTGTATTCTACTGCTTCCACATAGTCCTCTAGGTTTGGTTTTACTATGATACCTACTCCATTTTTGGCTTCTTGTCCACCACTCAAGTACAGTGTGTAGCCTTTCCTTATTTTCCTCCTTTCTCTTCCCTTCCATCTAACTTCACTAAGTCTCATCAGTTCTATGTTCTCCTTTTCCATGAAGTCTATCAACTCTCTCACCTTCCCAGTAAGGGTCATCACATTAATGATACCCACCTTCATTGTGTTGGTGCCTAGTCACCCACTTCTCACAGTTCCCCCAGCACCCCAAGAACTGCACATCTCCTGCAGGGAATGCCCTAACCTTTTCCGAGGCTGGTTTTGAAGTACTATTTCATATATAGCTATTATTATGATGGGGTCGCCACTCCCAAAGACATTTTAGAGCTGCTGCCAGCATATGCTTAGATCGCTCCTAACATGGACAACAGACGCCATTTGTAGCCACCCCTCTGGAGTACAGATGCTACGGGAAGTAAGATACGAACACAGTTCCTCCGCTTTTCCACCATTGGGACTTGTAAAATCCTCTTCCGCTTTCCAACCGTTGTCTGTCTTCACCTGTTACCCTGGCAAGGGGCCCTTACAGGGTACTACCATCCGGAGCCAGATGGACCCAGGCAGACAGAGTGAAGAATCAAGATGTTAGGAAGGAAATTGGAGTTGACTGAGAAAATTGAAAAGAATAGATTAAAATGGTGTGGGCTTGTGAAGAGGATAGGAGAGGAAAGAATACCAAGAAGAATGATGGAGTTAAAGATTGAGGGCAAGAGGCCAAAAGGAAGACCGAGAACAAGATGGATTGATATAATAAAGATGAGTTTAAGGAGGAGAAACCTGCTATGGAACCAAATTGTGGAAGAAGAAAGAGTAAAGTGGCGAAATACCATTGATACTCCAACCCAACCAGATGTTGGATGGAGGGGAGACGAAGATGATGATGAATTATTTGCATATGTTGGAACTTCCATTAGCATATAAAAAGGGAATGAGATATTTATGAGAATTAAAGTATTTTGTTAGAAAAATCAATAATTTCAGTCAGCGGAGAGAAATTCTCCTAAAAAAAAATAAAAATTATACTTTTCAAGTAAGAAATGCTCTTTTTGATATGCCACCTGTACCCAAGATCCATGTCATGCTACACCATGTATTAAGACAAGCTGTGAGGCACAGAAGCCAAACATGTGACACAAAATATTACAATTATCTTCTGGCATCTCAGATAGTGAGTCACCAAGGCTGGTCCATGAGATTGCTGCAGTCTGCTCTGACCTGATTTCCAAAGCGTAGTAATTAATACACCCACACAAAGTGATCCTGTGGCTATATTATGGGCTAATAATATTGTTATCTTTTTTTACTTTTGTTACAAATTTGTGTAGTTCATTGTGGCTGCTTCTGAATTCTGCCACTTTATCCTGGCTCTGAGCCCTATGCGACTTAACATCTGAGGTCATCAGTCCACTTTATCCTCCTTGGCAGACAAAATTCTAGTGGTCTGGTGCCCAGCCCAACTGTGGCAAGTAGGAAAAAGGACTTGGACTCATTTGCAAAAGAGTAATTAATGTGATTAACAGTTATGTTTGAACCACTTCCATCTATCTCAATGCTCCACATGGCTAACACAAAACCATTGAAAGTGAGGAAGGGAGCTGATGACCTTGCTGTTTAATGATCTCACCCACGAATCATCATCGTCAGAAATTGAGGTGGTGCAGTTGTTAAGGTATGGGACTCTAATTCAGGAGAAGTTTCTGTCAAACAATCCATATGTACGATTCCCATGATTTCTTTAAATCACTAGCAGTAAATACTGGGACTATTCCTTGAAAACTACACATCTAATTTCCTACTCTATCCATATTGAATCCGACTGTGTACTTTGCCTCTAAATACCTCATCATCTGTGGGACCTTAAACAGAAATCTTCCTTCATTTTACAAACATGCAAAAATTTTAAAAGCTGTAGAGTACAATGAAACAAATTGAGTGAAAGGCAAAATCTATTATCAGATGTATGAGATTCAAACAGTTTATAAGCCCTCTACTAACCAATCATCACAAAATAATTGATTTTCAGCAACGATACTGTTTAATTAAACAAAATCAAACAATCGGAACTCCAGGTTGCAACATCAGCAATGTAAGGAGAAGATATACTGCTACTCAATGTAAAAAGGACACATTGAGTTGCAGGTAGGCACAATGAAAAGACACTTACGCAATACTTTTTGGCCAAAGCCTTCTTCAGAAAATAAAAAACAATCCTATTCATTCATAGAAGTAATCACACCTTACACACATGACCCAGCAGCTCGGGCTGGGGTGCAGCTGTTGGATAGCAGGGTACGAGTGGGGGCAGAGAGAAGTGCATTTTCTGGAGGAGGATGCTTGGACTAGAGTGCCATCTTGCATCATCAGGAGGCTGTGGGGCAGGGAAATGGGGAGGGGGGGGGGTGTGAAAAAGGAGTGGAGCAGGAAAGGGGAAAGAGAGGTGGGTGCATTGGCAGAGGGCAGCACACAAATACAGTGGATGATGAGAATAGGCAGAAGGTGATAGAATTGAGCATGTAGAAATTGTTGGGTGGAGCGTGTGGGGACAGTGGGTTACTGTAAGTTGCAGCTGGGTTAATTTTGGGAGTGGAGCATGTGCTGTAAGGATAACTCCAATTTGTTCAGTGCAGAAAAACTGGTGGTGGAAGGAGGATCCGGATGGCTGAGATATTGAATCAGCCATTGAAATCAAGCATATTATGTTCAGCTGCATGTTGTGCAACAGGGTGGTCTAGTTTGTTCAGGTGGTGGCTGTTCATTCTGGTGGACAGCTGGCTGGTTGTGCAATGACTGCTGCAGAACTGGTGTATAACACAGCTGTTTGTGGACTTTTATTAAGCGTATGGCTAATACAGACATATCATGAAATTACATTTATATATGTACATATTGACACACAAGAAACTTAAGTTTGTCTTTACAACAGGATATCCAGTCCTTCAATCCAGCGCACTGCATCTGGAGTTGCTAGCAGGAAATCCTCTTTGGCGCCGTGATAGGCTCGAATCCTGCATTCACTGACAATGTGGTGAACAGTCTGGTATGGAGCCCCGCAGTCACAAGCTGGATCAGGCACCTTCTTCCACTTAAAGAGAGCATCCCTGCATCGCCCATGGCTGGTACAGATTCTGTTGAGAGTAGACCACGTCTTGCGTGGTAAGTCGAATCCACTTGGACGTTTAGCACCTGAGAAGATGTTATGCAGGTGCACATCTGTCACTGCTTCCCACCGACCTTTCCATTCTTCAAGAGGTTTGAAATTCTTAGCCACCATGTCAGCAGCATCACACAGAGTTGGATGACGTGATTTCAGTCTCCTGCGATTTAAAAGTGGCAGGTCGCTATGCACGGGTAGGTTAGAATTCCTGGAGATCTTGTGGAATTCTCTCATAAGGGCAGTACATCTGCGTAGATCAGGAGGCATTATACCAGTTAACAGTGGAAGCCAATAAACTGGAGTAGATCTGATTGTGCCAGATATTATGCGCATTGTCGTATTCAGCTGGGTATCAACAAGCCTTGTATGATGACTATTCATCCAAACAGGTGCACAATATTCAGCACTTGAGTATACCAAGCCCAGAGCTGAAGTTCGCAGGGTGGTTGCTGAAGATCCCCAGGTAGTTCCGCATAGCTTATGGAGGATGTTGTTTCGAGTCCTCAGCTTTTGAGCTAAGTTAAGAAGGTGTTGTTTGAAGCATAGTGTACGATCCAGGGTGACACCAAGATTTTATGGGTTCCAGTTGTGATGAAGAATTCTGCCTCTGAAACTTACCTCCAGTTTTACGTTCGCCAACTGGTTATTTAGATGGAAGCAACACACTTCTGTTTTACTCACACTGGGTTGGAGTCTCCAGATTTTGAAGTAATTGTCTAATGGAGACAGGTCATTGGCTAAAATCTCTTCTGTTGTCTTCATTTCCTGGTGTTTGACGGCTAGAGCCAGGTCATCGGCATAGCAGTATTTTCTGGACGAAGTGTAAGGTAGATCAGATAGATATAGGTTGAACAGTAAGGGTGAGAGAACTGATCCTTGAGACAATCCGTTGTTCAACTTCCTCTCCTTACTTATGTTGTTTCCAGTGATTACCTGGAACTTCCGATCACTTAGCATGCTGTTAATCAGTCGAGCCATTGTTCTGCAGGGTATGATGCGGAGAAATTTGTAGATAAGACCTTCCCTCCATACAGTGTCGAAGGCGGCAGTTAGATCAACAAATGCCACAGATGTTTTCTGCTTCATTTGGTATCCTGACTCTATGAAGGACGTGAGAGACAATACTTGGTCGCAGCAGCTACGCCCTGGTCTGAAGCCTGCCTGATCAACTGGAACGTTCTCTAAGATAGCGCTACTTATTCTGTTATATATTAGCCTTTCAAAAAGCTTGTAGCAGCAGCTGAGTAGGGAAATGGGGCGATAGTTTTCTACCCTGTTGCTGGGTTTGCCAGGTTTCAGAACAGATATTATCTTCACCTTTTTAAACTCAGATGGAAGTTGACCAGTCAGCAGGATGTCAGTGAAGAATTCTGCCAGCCATTTCTTAGCTTTTCCTCCCATATGGATCAGGAATTCTGGGTGGATACCATCGAATCCAGGTGCCTTAAGAGGTTTGAGGTCCTTCAATCCAGAGTCAATGTCTGAAACTGTGAAGGGATGGGTATACTCAGATGAGGGAGATACCTTCTTTTTAAGATCACAAAGCTGTCGTCTGATATGTCTTGTATGTTTCTTGTCAGGAGGTACTCTTGAGGTGGTAATGATGTGGGAAGCAATTTGGTCTGGTGTTACTTCGGAATTTTTTCTGCATGCTGGTGCACTTCCTCCCAGTTTTCTCAGAAGACTCCATGCTTTCCTGCTCGAGTGGGTAAAGTCCATAGTTTTGACTGTTTCTGCCCATTTCTGCCTCCGAGACATGTCCAAGCTGGACAATAGTTCCGTAGCTATCTCTGGGTCACCACTTTGCTGGAAGTATTGGTACAGTGTTTCACTTTCCTCATTCCATCCTGGAACATATTCTTTTCGGTATCCTCTTGGCATACACTTTTTAGCTGTTGCTGTTACTGCACCAATGAAGCGTTGATAGTTATTATGTGATGGAGGTATCCATCGAATGGTCTTATCCAGTTCCGTTGAAAACTTCATCCAGTCGGCTTTCTGGAAATTCCATCGAGCATGCGGAGTTGATCGTATGACAGGAACAGTGCAGCCAATTTGTATTATTACAGGTCTGTGTTGGCTGTGAGGAAAGGCATCTATCACTTTCCTTGTGGTGTTGATGGGAAAGCCAGTTTCGTTGCAGCTAACAAAGCATAAGTCAGGATTTGAATCCTTGTCCCAAGCAGCTGACCTGAAAGTGCCTTGATCTTTGGCATCAAACACTAGATGAAGATTATTCTCTTCGATCCATTCTGCAAGCATGCTCCCATTTTCATCATTTTGAGAGTACTTCCAAAGTTCATGGTGACTATTGAAGTCTCCTAAGTAAATTGCAGGCTGTTCTGCTGTGTGTAGGACAAAATCGGGCCATGTTGTTTTGGGTGGTTTGTAAACATTTGTAATAGTAATGCCGTGCAATTGTATGACAACTGTATGTATATCTGCCTCCACACTTACAGAAATCAGCGAAGCTTCGTTTATGTTGTTACGGACATACGTAGCAATTCCATACACCTCGTGGTAAGTTACACCAAGTGCATAATATCCAGGAATTCGACCTCGGCTTCGGAATATTTCTTCGCTGGAAACACGAGTTTCTTGAATGGCGACGACATCGATATTGTTGTCCAGCAAAAATTTTGACAGGTAGTCACACTTTGCCCTGCTAATGCTTTCGATATTCAGTTGAAGGAGTCTGATAGTTGGTCCAATGTTTCTTGTTAATGAGCTCTGAAAAGAACTGTTTCTGCTATTTAGTTGATATGTCATTGCCAGGAGATCCTATGGATAGTCTGGCTGCCTGTAATCACTGTTGCTCAATTAGCACCACCCAGGAGGCACGTGTAGGGTATTTTAAGGTTAAACCTACGGACGTGAGCAACGCTACCTCCCTGTTTGTGGACTATGTCTGAGGGATAGTGCCCTTGTGTAAAGTCCTTGGTGAGACCCTCAGCATAGTAGACAAAGGAGTTCTTGCCATTGCAGATATGCTGTCCATGGGTGGGAGGGTTGTGTGGGAGGTATTTTTTGGTGTGAGAGGGGTGACAGCTGTCAAAATGCACGTACTGCTGTTGGTTGTTGGTGGGTTTAATGTGGACAGAGATGTGGATGGAGGAAGAGCTTGATGTCCAGAATGGTGGCACACTGAGTTGAGGAGGAGCAACTGAAGCAGGTGGGAGAGAAGATTTTGAGTTTGTGAAGGAATGAGGATAGGGTGTCTTGACCCTGACTTCAGATTGTGAAGATGTCATCAATTAACCTGAACCAGACTAGGGTTTTGGCGTTTTAGAAGGCTAGGAATGTCCCTTCTTGGTGACCCATAAATAGGTTGGCTTAGAAAGGTGCCATGTGTGTGGCCATGACTGTGCTGCAGATGTGTTTGTATATCTTCCCTTCAAAGGAAAATTAGTCGCTACTTAAGATAAAGTCAATATGGCGTATGAGGAATGAGATAGTAGGTGTAGTGTTGGCAGAAGAGCCAACACTATTTTTCTAGAGGAGGCCGAAATGCATGCGTTTAATTACACGCTGACTGGCGTGAGGTCTGGAACAGTTAAAGGAATTAATAGTAGCAAATAAAGTATGTAGTTGATGTAATACTTAACTTTAATCCACAATTGTAGAACATCTCTCTTGACGGTACATGTTATAACCACAATATATATAGCAAAGGATTATTGTGCCTTGCTAGGTCGTAGCAAATGACATAGCTGAAGGCTATGCTAACTATCGTCTCGGCAAATGAGAGCGTAGTTGTCAGTGAACCATTGCTATGAATGTCGGCTGTACAACTGGGGCGAGTGCTAGTACGTCTCTCTAGACCTGCCGTGTGGTGGCGCTCGGTCTGCTATCACTGACAGTGGCGACACGCGGGTCCGACGTATACTAATGGACCGCGGCCGATTTAAAGGCTACCACCTAGCAAGTGTGGTGTCTGGGGGTGACACCACAGTAGGTATGAGGAATGAGATAGTAGGTCTGGAGTTGGGAAAGATAGTGTTCAATAGCGGTAAGACAATGGGCATGAGGGATGTTGGTGTATTGGTAAATGGCGTCAGCAGTGACAAGTAGGGATCCCGGAGGTAAAGGGATAGTCGGTGAAGGAAGTGACTCGTACCTTAGACATGGTAAGCTACATTATGAGCAATTGGTTGGAGGTTTTGATCAACAGGAGCAGAAATTCTTTCAATGGGAGCACAATAGCCAGCTACATTGTGGCATCCAGGAATGTGGTGTTCGTGGGTTTGTAGAAGGTGAGTGTGTGGGGTGTCATGGGGGTGAAGAGGGAGATGGATTCAGGGGAGAGGGTTTGGGAAGAGTCTAGGGCTTAAAGCAGGGATTGGAAGTTATGTTGGACTTCAGGAACGGGATGTCTCTGGCAGAGTTTATACATGGAGGAGTCATGTAATTGGCGAAGGCCTTCTGCAAGGTAGTCACTTTACTTCGTAACAACAGTAGTGGCATATTTGTCTGCAGGTAGGATGATTAGGTCAGGATTTGTTTATAGGTCATGTATGGCTGTCCTTGCTTCTGCTGAAAGGTTGGTGTTCTGAGGAAGGATGGTGAGGCCAAGTTGGAGGTAAGTGGGAGGTGACTGGAGGGTGGCTAGGCAGGAGGAAGGGGTGAGGATCACTGTTGGATGGTGCTATGAACCGGGAGAGGAAGGGTTCAATTTTGGGGTTAGGTTGGCTTTGGTTATAGCAATTGGTGGCAACAAAGTGTTTCCATTGCAGGAATCTGGAGGAGGAGAGTAGTTGTTTGTTAAATCCAACAGGGTTAAATTTGGCTGTAGGGCTAAATGCGAGGCCATTGGATAGTACTGAAGCTTCTGTGGGGCTGAGGGTTTTGTGGAAAGTTAACAACAGTGTTACAGGAATGTTTCAGCTCTGAATTTGGTGGAGTGATGGTAGGTTTTGCGGGATGTGGAAAGTTGAAAAGACGAGATAGGCAGCGTCTGAGTGCTATATGGAGTTGATGAGGAGGAACACTGTGTGTCGGGTAGGGGTTTGGTAGTGGTTCCCCAGTGCATCAGTAGGATGTCAGCTGGATGGATAACTGATAGAGGTGATGTCTGGAATGCTTTTCTAAGTGCTGGAGAGCAAGGAATCCAATTTCAGAGATGTACATTTGTAACAGGGATTGGAGAGTAGCAGTATGTTGTGGACGGAACAGAGGTGGTTCTGGAATGACTGTGCCATGGAGATGTGTTCTTGCAGTGACAGGTTTCTGAGGGCCAGGGACTGGTGGAGTCTGGAAACCTGAAGGTCATTGTGAAAGGAGGGGTGGGATTCAATGGAACAAGTTTTTATTGTTTGTCCGTTGGGCAGGGGGGGGGGGGGGGGGAGAGATTCCATGGTTTAATCAGGATTTAAGGAACAGGATGTGGGACTGTGTTTTTGCCAGGGAAGGGAAATTTTTTTAACTGATGCAGAAAGAGGGAGCAGGGCCCACCATGGCAAGGATGGCATAGGGAAGTGGAAATCATGTGGAAATGGGGAAATGAAAGTGTTAGATGGTTGTTAGGGGAGCAGGATAACAGAAAAGAAATGTAGAAAGTACATAGACATGTAAAACCATAAACACATCTTAAGAATATGGACAGATACGTTAAAAACATATGGAAATGTGGGAGAAAAGAGATAGAAAAAGTTTGGGGGTATGCGTGCATTCGGACATGGGAAGAGGAGAGGAAGAGGGATCATTTGGATTGATTATTGCCAGTTCACATGGCATGGGTAGATGCAGAAAATAAAGCATTAAAATACATGAGGATGAGGGTGGAATTTGGATCAATAGGAATAAATAAAAACGATGGTGGGAAGCATTTGAAGAATCAGATGCTGCATCAGCAATCCGCACAGTCATATAGCTGTGTATTGTGCATGGACAGGATTGTTTATACACTGTGGCTCTGAAGTGTTTGTGATTTGGAAACTGTGAATAAACATACAACAGAAGAGAAAGAATGGACACTGGGAAGATTAGTGCTGTAAAGAATAGTAACAAAGGAAAACATCACAGGGCTGTAGGATGACAGAAAAGCCATCAGGCAATATCAAACAATGGAAACTCTGGTTTGGAACATCAACAGTGTAAGAAGAAGATAGATTGCTACTCACCGTAAAGATGACATATTCAGTTGCAGAAAGACACAATGATAAGACACTTACATATTAGCTTTCTGAACTGTACAGATGGGCGTAATCCTTACAACACACTCTCCACTGCCAAAATCATTCCGGTCTCAACCTACGGTAACCTACTGTCCCCATAACCTCCACCCAACAGTTTCCACCCCCTCTGTCCTATCACCTGTATTTGTGTGCCTCACTCTGCGAATGCAGCTGCCCACTTTTCCCCACTTCACTCATTTCTTGCTTCCAATTCCCACCCTTCTCTCTTCACCTCCCTGTCCCACAGCCTCCCAATGCTGCATCAAATGGCAGTCTAGTCTCTCTACGCTGCAGCTGATAGTGCTTTTCTCTACACCCCCTGACCCCCATATACTGCTATCCCTTCACCTTCCCTCCACCAAATTGCTGCCTCCATGCTACGTGACTGTTGCATTCCAGTCCGAGATGCCGGAGATGGCAGTCATGTGTATGTGAGATTTGGTTGCTCGTGTGAATGAAAGTGTTTGTGTTTTCTTTTCTGTAGAAGGTTTTGGCTAAAAAGTAATGTGTAAATATCTTTTTCATTGTGCCTGTCTGCAACTCGGCATGTCACCTTTTCCTTATGTTGTTGATATTCCAACCTGGAGTTTCCATTGGGTGATTTTGTCTAACGGCTTTTCTTCCCTCTCACAACTCTGTGATGTTTTCCTTTGTTACTATTCTCAATAGCATTAGTCATCTCAGTGTCCATTCTTTCTCTTCTTTCCTGAGTTTATTCACTGCCGCCCAAACCAATCACACTTCAGAGTCACAATGTGTCAATGATGTCTAGAACACATGGCAGTGTGATCACACAGATTGTTGATGCAGCATCTGATGGCGCAAATTCTTCCCACTGATAATTATATTTATTCCTATTGATCACACTTTGTCCCTCATCCTCACCTATTTCAGCATTTTATTTTCCACTCCTACTTGTGCCACATGAAATTGTAATACTCAACCTAAGTAATCCCTCTTCCCCCTTCTCTTCCCTTATCGGAATGAGTGCAGACTTCAATACCTCATCCAATCCTTTTCTCCCACATTAGTGTATGTTTCTCATGTATTTGTTCATATCTTTACATAGTTTCACTCATTTTTTCATATTTTTATGCATCTCTGCTTGTTTTTATTGGTCTATATGTATTTTTACATGTCTTTTCTGGTATCCAGCTCCCCTCACAACCATCTAACACCTTCATTTGCCCATTTCCACATCATTCCTGTTCCCCTTATGCCATCCCTGCCACAGTGGACCCCTGCTCCACCTTTCTGCACCAATTCAGAAAAATATCCCTTCCCTGGATAAACACAGTCCCGCATCCTGTTCCTTAAATGCTGATTAAACCATGAAATCCCACGCATCAGACTGACCATAAAGATTTCTTTAATTGAATCTCACCCCTCCTTTCATAATGACCTTCACATTGTCAGGTTCCACTGGTCCTGCTCCTCAGAAACCGCTTACTGCAAAAACACATCTCCATGGCACAGCCATCCCAGAACTACCTCTGCTCCCTCTACAAGACATTGCTAATGTCCAATCCCTGCTAGATACAACGCGTCTCTGAAATTGGATCCCTTGCTCTCCAGCACTAGGTTGAGTGTTCGAGACACCACCTCCATAAGTTATACAAATTGCTGACATCCTAGTGCTGCCTCAGGAAACCACTATCCAACCCATACCCTACCTACAGTGTTCCTCCTCAGACCCCGCCTATCTGGCCTTTTCAACTTCCCACATCCCCCAAAACTTCCTACCATCATTCCACCAAATCCAGAGCTGAAACTTTCCTGTAACACTGTTCTTAACCTTCCCATTTCAGCCCCATAGAAGTTTAGCCACATCTAAGGGCCTCACCTGTAACCCTAGAGCCTAATTGAACCATGCTGGACTTGTCAATGTCCTAATCTCCTTCTCCCAATAACTGCAATGGAAACACTTCTTTGCTATCAATCCCTCCAACCAAAGCCAATCTTATCCCAACACTGAACCCTGCCACTCCCAGTTTGTACTAACATCCAATTGTGTTCCTTTCCCTCTCCCATCTGACCATTGCCTGGTCATTTCTTACCTTGAACTTAGCCTCACCATCCTTCCCCAGGTCCCTTCCTCAGAACACCAGTCTTTCATCAGAAGCAAGGACAACCATACAAACCTCAAAACAAATCCTGACCTTATCATCCTACCTGCAGACAAAAGTTTCATGCTTGTTGTTATAAATCGCTGTGGTTACCTGGTGGAAGGCCTATGCCAGTTATCTGACTTCACCACCTATAAACTCTGCTAATCCTTCCCAGAACCTCTTCCCTGAAACCATTTCCCACTTCACCACAGTGGAAACAATTTCCCACCTCACCACAGTGACACACTCACCGACTACAAGCTCCCCAAAATCTAAAAACCCAGAAATTCTGGCACTGCAGTTTAGAAAGAAGTTTTTGCCCCTGTTGACCAAAACCTCCAACTAATTGCTCATAATCTAGCCTACCATGTCACTTCCTTCACCAACCTTCCACCATGTCTACCCCTTTACATCCTGATTGCCTGCTCATCACTGCTCATGTCCTTGCCCTATATACCGAAACATCCCTCATGCCCATGGTCTTACCACTATTGAACTCTACCTTTCCCAACATCCTTCAGACCCACTATCTCATTCCTCACACACCTTAGTAACTTTAACTTACAACTACTTTTTCTTTGAAGGGAAGCTATACAAACAAATCTGCAGTATAGCCGCGGGCACCTGCATATCCCTCACCTATGCCAACCTGTTTATGGGTTGCCTATAGATCATCTTCCTAGCTCCCCAAAATGCCAAACCCCTTGTCTGGTTCAGGTTCATTGATGATATTTTCATGGTCTGGACTCAAGGCCAAAACACCCTGTCCTCATTCCTTCACAGCCTCAACATCTTTTCTTCCATCCATTTCACATGCTCTGTCTCAACACAGCGTGCCAATTTCTTGGACGCTGACCACCTTCTCTCTGGTGACTCTATTTGCACCTCTGTCCACGTTAAGCACACGAACTGCCAACGGAACAACTGTCATACCTTCCACACTAAAAAATCCCTCCCATACGGCTTGGCCACCTAGGGATGGTGTATCTGCAGTGGCAATAACTCGCTTGTGCCCAGAGTATGCTGAGGTCTCACCAAGATATTCATAGACACGCACTGTCTCCCAGACCTAGTTTGCAGTCAGCTCTCCCCGCACACCCCCAATCCTCCCATCACCCCCAAGAACCAGCTACAAAGAAGTGTCCCCCTCATCACCCAATACCATCTCAGTTTGGAACAACTGAATCACATCCTTCATCAGGTCTCTGATTACCTATTGTCATGCCTTGAAATGAGGGGTATCCTACCCCAGATCCTTCTCACCCATTTTAAAGTAGTATTCCATTGTCCATCCAACCTCCACAACATCCTAATCCATCCCTATGTCACATCCAAACCAATATCTTACAATAGGAATCATATTCCTCCTGCCCAATCCACCCACCCAGCACTAGCTATTCCAGTCCTGTCACAGGCTTATACCACCCCATCAGAGGCTGGGCCACCTGTGAAAGCAGCCATGTTGTATACCAAATCTGCTGCAATCATTGTTCAGCTTTTTACATTGGTACAACTACCAACCAGCTGCCTACCAGGATGAGTGGCCACATCCAAACTGTGGTCAAGAGCAAAGTAGACCACACTGTGGTACAACATGCAGCTAAACATTACACGCTTGATTTCAATGACAGTTTCACTACCTGAGCCATATGGATACTCCCTTCCAACAATAGCTTTTCTGAACTGCACAGATGGGAAATATCCTTAAAACACATTCTCTGCTCCTGAAATCATCCCAGCCTCTACCTGGCTGCATGCCCTCCACCCAACAGTTTCCACCCCCTCTGTCCTATTACCTTCTCCCTATTCTCATCTCCCACCCTCTGTTTGTTCTGTCCTTCGCCAGTGCGTGCACATGCCCCTTTCCCCTTCTCTGCTCCCCTCTTTTTTTCGCTCATCATTCCCTCCCTTCTTCTACACCTTCCTGTCCCACAGCCTCCTGACACTGCACCTGTTGACAGTCTAGTCTCTGCGTGCTCTACCAGACAGTGCTCTTCTCTGCCCCCCACCGATACCTTGCTATCCCTTCTCCTTCCGGCTCCCTCCAGACTGCTGCTTCCATGTTATATGACAGTTGCATTCCAGTACAAGCTGCCAGACATGGTGATTTTGTATGCCTGAGGTGTGCTCGCTTGTGTGAATGAATGTATGTGTGTTTCCTTCTCTGAAGGAGGCTTTGTCCAAAAACTAACTATAAGTGTCTTTTTTTGTGACTGACAGCAGCTCGACATGTCAACTTTACGGTGAGTAGTACTCCACCTTTTCCTTATACTGTAGACTGTTTAATTAGTAGTAATTCTACCTTTTACACAAATAAGTCTATTAACAGTGGTAATTCTCCCTGTTATTTCAAATAATTAACTTGAGATACATTTCTGTGTAAATCATGTACAATACCATTTTCTCTCTCCACCACTAAACTAAATGTGTTATATTTGCCTTTATGTCTTAAACCGACCACATAACTCGTGTCAGTATTCTGCCCCAGACTCGGCATACTCTTCACGACCGATTCTAACAAATGCTATCTTTCACATTAGTTGTGATGCAGTTCAAAGAGAAACAGCGGTGGAAAAAAGGTATACTAAGGCATCAGTAAGAAACTCGTGTTAACAAAATATAATAATTAAGAAACTAAGCTATGTTTTGTGATGAGATTAACTCGGAGGCTGGTAGTAATCTGCCATGTCATACTGATTTAGGATAATTTTTCAGCAGTTATAGAAACTTTTGCAGACCACACTTTTTTTTAAATAATGAAGAATTCATGTTGCTGTTTGCCAATCAACATCGCAAGTCAGTTCCTCATATTGTTTCCAGGGGGCCTTGACACTCAGTTACTAGTAAGTTTCTACAGTGATCATACACTCAAATGCTCGTCCAAAGACTAATCAGAATTTTTAAGGTTTGAATGATATTTCCACCATTTAACTGTATTTCATATTAGTATCATGATTTGAGCCTTAAACCATTATCAAGTACAACAATGTTGGGTATAATTATATATTGTTAAGTGATGTCATCATCAAGATCTACTATTACTACTACTACTATATATAGATCTTGTTGATGACTTCACTTAACAAATTCTAATTATAGCCAACATTTGTGTACATGATAATGGCTCAAGTTCAAAATCGTGGTAGTAGTATGAAATAAAGGACTTCGGTCAGTCAAATTGTGGAAATATTGTTCAAACATTATTACATGACTATGGCCCAAAAATATGAAAAATATTAACAAAATTTATAAGTTTGTAGACATGGCAAACCATATTTTGGTATTTTTTTCTCCACATTCACACACATCTCGATCCATAAACCCTATCATGAAAGACAGCCATCAGGGAACAGGAACAAGCCAGGTTGTATATTAACAGGCAGAAATGGGCATACCAAGCTATTTCTGCTAAGTATACTACCAACAACTACACCTAGTGCCAGTCTACCCACATTGATAATTATGGGAATTACTCATAGATTACTAGTCCATATACTGGAAAGCACTCACTCCTCCCCTCCTGCACTACTCAGCAGCTATTTCCATCCACTAATTTATACTAAGCATTTATGTAGCTTAACCAATTCTAAATTTGAGAGGACAGCCCAAAATAAACGTAGGGAGGATGAAGATCCTCAATAGAGCTAGGTCACTCCCCCCCCCCCACCACCACCACCACCCTTTGTCACTCTCTCATTCACTTCTTTCTTGTCCTCTGGTCCTCCACCCCCCCTCCCCCAAATCCCCTTATTGTGGCATTCTGGGAATGAAATAATTATTTTTAGGATAGATCTTGCATGGTGTGTGTGTGTGTGTGTGTGTGTGTGTGTGTGTGTGTGTGTGTGTGTGTGTGTGGGTGCACACGTTTTGTGTAATTGAGAATTCTGGACTACATTTGACTTTTGTCAATGCATTTCAAATTTATTGCTGTCACTACATTAAAAATGTTTCTGTATTTTTATTCATGAAATTATTATGTGGATTTTTTCCTTACATCAACTTTAAATTTTCAGGTAAAGAGAGAAAGAAGTTTAGCATAAGAATTCCACGAATTAAAGGAGTGTTTACTGGAACTGGTGACTTGTTTGCTGCACTGTTTCTTGCTTGGATGTACCACAGTGATGGAGACACAAAGTTGGCCCTAGAGAAAACAATTGCCACTCTTCAAGGTGTCCTCCACCGCACACATGAATTTGCAGGAGGTAAGTTTAGTAGAATTACATTGTCATGATAAATAGATATTTCCCAACCCCTCTGTCTCTTTCTTTCTTTCTCTTTCTCTTTCATCCCCAAGGAAGTAACTATTAGTTCCAAAAGCTAGGATAATGTGATCACTTTTATATGTGTATATGGGCAGTACTGAACATTTTGCTTCCTGAACATAATTACAGTACAGCCACAACTAACCAAAATAAAGCAGGGAAGCCATTTTGAATAACAGTTTTTCAGTTAAACCATTAACATTGAATATGTACTACATTATTTTGTATCATCACAGTACATGTTGTTGAAAAGTTTTGGTGATCAGACAGAATCAAAAATATCTTTGTAGGTTCGCTTATGTTCTTTATTAAAGGTAAAATTACATTTTTGGAATTACAGTATATTAATTTATGGTATACTGTACTTAATAGTTTGTAACATGTAAATTTATAAATTACTCTTTCAAAACACCCTGTAATTTATGTTTGTTTCTTGTGTCCCTCTACGCTTCCAAGCAGCGATTTCCCACCATCGTTTCATTAGGAAAACATCAACGAGCATTGACTCATTGCATTGTTGAACTAATCGTAGGACAGCCTGTAACAATGACATGTGCTGTAATTTCTGAGTTATACAATACCCAGAAGAGTTTTTGAAAGAAACAGTCTTAATGTAGGCTTACCTCTAGTGCTCGAAAACCGTCGCCAGCTGTCACTATCATCCGCGTCACCTACTTCAGGCTCTTAGATAGTGTCATTATTTGAATGCAGCACTGTTTCTACAGTGTGTTGGTCTGTGATTTCTTGCACGTTGTCCACAACAATGCATTCATCCATATCTTGCATATCTATGTCTTCACATCTAGGAATTCTTTTTCTCATATCTGTCAAATTTTCAAAATTCTCTGAGTCATCTTCTTCAAGCCCATCATACAGTTCATTCCAGCTCCTTTGAAGAGTTTATGGTTTGACATTATCCAAGATTGGTATACAGCAACAAATTGTGTGTTTCATATTTACTGCCTTTGCCTTCAGTGTATCACTCTTTTGTGTGTGTGTGTGTGTGTGTCACTATCTTGCAGGATGTTGCTAAAATAAGCCATGGTAGTGACATTTAAATGTCACTATTATGCCATTGTCCAGTGTCTGAAGAAGTAGACCAGTAATATTTGGGGGAAGGAAACGCTGAACAGTAGCACCAATTTTTAGCTCATGAGGGCGTGTAGTCACATTGTTAATCAATAAGATGGCTTTTTTAGACAGACATTATTCTGTTAATAAGTTTTCAAGTTTCAGTACAAAATGGTCTCTAAACCATTTGGCAAAGATTCACAAGACACCCAGGGGTGTTTCTAGGGCTCTATTTTAAAAAAAAAAACTGGTAGTGCATTTTGGGCAACAGGCTTCAAGGGATAAGATTTTTTCAACCTCCCAATACACTCTGAAGCCAGTCTTCATGTGTGAGGAGTGTCTGATGTCAGCCGGCCGCAGTGGTCTAGCGGTTCTAGGTGCTCAGTCCGGAGCCACGCGACTGCTACGGTCACAGGTTCGAATCCTGCCTCGGGCATGGATGTGTGTGATGCCCTTAGGTTAGTTAGGTTTAAGTAGTTCTAAGTTCTAGGGGACTGATGACCACAGATGTTAAGTCCCATAGTGCTCAGAGCCATTTGAACCATTTGTTTGATGTCAAAAGAACAGTTATCCATTCTTTTTTTCATTTTGTGTCCTGGGGCAGATGTTTCTTTTGAGGAAGCTAAGGATTTTGTAGGAAACAACTTGAAATTAACTCCTCTCTAAGCAGCGTCGTAAATTTGTTCATTAGTGTAGCCTTGGGTGTAATCTTCAGACTATGTTTTGAAAACATGAGCCACATCTGGGTCTGTAGATAACTTTTCTCCACATACATTCAGTTGTTACAGCTGTTCTTAAACCTGTCTAACCACAAAGATTTTGAAGGAAAATCTTTTCATTCCTCACCTAAAAACTTGGCTAACATTTTAGCTTTTTATTGCAATATCAAAGCTTGCCTTGTTGTCATTGTTGGACGAACCAAAGATAAAGAGCTTCACGTGCTTTTTCAAAGTCAGATGTTTTCAGTATGAGAATTTATCAAAGATTGCTCTACGTTTCAACTTCCCCCATTCTGAAATGTTAGAAACATCATCTCATTAATTAGCTGCAACATTTTTCAATAAACTTCCTTTTCTAGATTGATTAATGGCAGCTTATTTACCAGCTAAGGTAATCACAACACACTACCAATTAGTCACCATAGCACAAAAACACACCACATGCAATAGAAGCAAAGAACCACTATGGTAAAATGGTTTATTATTGGCAGCTTAGGTTTATGAGAGCAGTGAGTTGGTGGGTGGAGAACCCACTTGAGGTCAGGCATTCACCTCTCCCCTGTAACTGCGGTCCAGCTCACTTGTCATGAATTATTTTCATCCAGTACAGGCTCTTCTTATTTTATTTTATTTTTTTATTTGTGATTTTCAGAGGTCTTTTAGATAACCCTGGTTTTGGTTGACCTGAGTTCAGTTTTACTGTAACAATCAGCAGTTCTGGCTCATATCTATACTGATTTTACGTATTCATTCATTCTGTTCTTATAATGGAGGAGCATTTTAAAGAATGCGTGGCAAGTCAAGATATACAGTAATGGAGAAAAGTTGTATCAGTAACCTCCTGTGTGGGATTTATAAACGGTTTATTACTATTTACCAGCTCAATTATATTTATGCTTACATAGTCAGTGAATAAATATATGGAATTTACAATGAAATTCATCCTGTCTGTTTGAACAAACAGCTAATGTGACACATGAAAATATAGAAAACTGTTCATTCATGCTTCCTGCTTCTTTCTTCAAATGTTAAAAAAAAAGCATAGCATTTTCTTGTGCTACCTCTTCTTTCTACCACATGTTGCATGTATACCTGTACTCTGAAAAGGTATTGTAAATGAACTTACTTCATCATCACATGCATATCCCGTGTGTGTCCGTCCTTGTTTTGTCTCATTATGACAGACCTTCTAAGACCACAGTTCCACACTAGTGCAAGATGTGCTCATCTTCACACAGAGACACTCTATTAAACAGTGAAAAATCCAGGAAGGAATGTAACAATATTATGAAAAGGAAAGTTGCTACTCACCATATAGTGGAAATTCTGAGTTGCAGATAGACACAACAAAATGACTGTCACAAATAAGATTTCGGCCAGCAAGGCCTTCGTCAAAACTAGACGACACACACACTCGCGCAAATGCAACTCGCACACACATGGCTGCAGTCTCTGTACTGTCATAGCCTCGCAGCCAAATAACAGTCCACTCTTTCTGATGTCACACATGGTCAGCCCTGTCCTGGTCTCTGGGATACAGTTTTGGTCTCTCTAAACTGTCATCTTGTCTGAGAAACAGCTCAATGATTCGCATTAAGCCACCATGCCTCATCAATTTGCAACTCTTCTGCTTCCATTCGCCCTCCACAGCAGAGTGTCTGTAGGTGTCTTCTCTGTGCCATACTGCACCATCTGTGACTGTGTACACAGTGATTGTGGATGCGGGACTACCCTGCAAACACTACCCTGCTTGATAGGTGCCTGACATCATTGCTTGTGTGATTATCTGTTGATCAGAATGCCATCTCCCATCTAGAACACAATCGTAATGATATCTATAGACAGTTTGTATGATTATATTGTGAATTAGACACAGGATGGGAAAATAGCAGTTTGTTGTTTTAATTATGGACACCAGTGTAAATAGAATTACTTCCTTTTAAAATTTTAATTTCCTTGAATTTATTTAATAAAAAAACAGTAAAGCATAATGACCATTTACACAGTTAAAACTTATTTGAATTTCCTTGATCGGAAAAACCAAAAACCATAATAGTTATTTACACAACTCAGTCCAGCAGGCACAATTTTCTACTGACAAGTAAATAGTAATTAAAGAGTTTTTTCAAATTTATATCCACACCGTGCCCACCAGGCAGTGAAATCATTTCACATACTGTCACAATGAGGTAGCATTAACAACCCATAAGATTACTTTAAATTACCAACACCTGACAAGTATTAGTGAATTCCTTTTTACTGCAGCTCGGTTGACAACAACTCAGGTGCCCGAGTAGCTTCAGCCCTGATAAGTCGACAAGCGTCACGCACTATACAGTGGCAAATGGCGTCCTACTAGTACTACTGACAGTGTTCACAGGAGATCCATGAATGTTGCATTATGTCAACCGTTTCATTAGGTAATCTGAAAACAGCTGTAATTAGTTCCTGCAAACTGATATCATTAAGTGCAGATACCCACAGGATTTTACCAAGTTGCAAGAAAATTACAGTCACAGTACTGAGAGACTACGTAGTCTCCCACAGATAATTTTATTTTTAAAAGACACAATGGTCACACATTATAATTCAGTCAGTCTTATGGCACTAGAACTTTACACGACTCTCAGATACCACTGGACACAAAATTAGCTGAGACATTGTGTGCTAACAACATGAGTAAAACAACTAATGCCTCTTCAAATAAAAAAAAAATAGAAGGATAAGGATATCCCTTCAGATACTTAAATATCTGTTTCTACGTAAATCTATATTTGAATATTTGTCACTGTAATGCGAGCCTTTACCGTCTCTCTGCTTATATCAATCAGAAATTCCTTATTCCACAGTCATCTACCCAGGCGTGGTGTATGACATACATATAAACAGAAAGGTTATGGTGAAGTTAGAAATTGCTTGATCTAACATACGAATTACAACTACTCCTAAGAGAGTCAGTTGTATGTTGATAGAAGCAAAATGTTAACAAAATACTGATATATAACCTCGGGTATCCACAACAGGCTGCACAACTGTAAATGTAGGCACATGTTACACAGGAAAAATACAGGCATAATACACACAATTAGACATACCGCCTTAATCTTTTGCTGTCAATAGGTTACCAACGACACTACTGTTGTACGAAGTCCAACAATCTCCACCTCAGACCACAGTTGCACGGCATCTCTCTGTGCTTACCTGACCATGAAATCTGGAAAAACAGTTATCTCTCCTAAGGGTCGTTGAGTGCCTTTAGCCAAACAGATTTTCTCTCAGTCTGTACTGAACATACCCAGGAGGAGCCAGCCGACTTTCCGTGCCACACTGACTGCTACTCTGTGCCTCTATTTCCTGTCTCTGGCCCAATATAGCACTGACTCCAAGCATCAAAGATGCTGGCCATCATAAATGTGTCACTCTATGGCATAATCAATAGCAAGCCTCTATGAGCTGCTTACACCACATTGGCCAGTTATCAATATGACAGAAGTACACATGTTACACAGGATTTTAAGTTTTACTTCATTGGTTTTATACCGATGGTGTCTCCTGAATCTTGGTATATATCCTATGTGGTGTTATCCAACTTGGTTCATTCAGCAGACATACTTTGTACATTTTTACAAGCATGTTTGGATGTACTCGATTTTATTATGACAAGCCACCATTGCAGTTTGACTTTTAATGTGGATAACTTCCTGAAAGCTGGAAGTCAATAACTGTCCATCTACATTATGGAAATGTAACCATTATAAACCTGAAGATGCATTTATACTGACACGAAACTGGTAGTTGTGAATTAAGCATCTTCATACAGCTATGTGGCTTTTGGAAACATTTTATCATTCTTGCCTTTTTAATTGTTGTAATTTTTATGGTAAATTGAACTGTTATTCAGTGTTGTTATTGTCAGTAATAATGTCTCTGAACTGTGGTTGCACTCTCCAGGAAACTGTCTGTTACTGCTTAATTTGCCCTCATTCAAGCATTTACTCCAGTGTTATTTTCTCCCACTCCCTCCTCAATTCTTGACATCTGGCACTCCTTTGTATATAACCCATTTGCCCTCAGGGGCTCAGCATTCATTTGCTGCATATGGGCTTAGCAACCCTGGGCTTCCTGATCTGGGGGTTGGTAAGCACCAACTGTCCTCTGTCACCGAAAGCTCTGGTCATTCTTCAGCAACCACCGTGCAGCACGTTGGTGGAATGTTGTGTGTCTCAGGGAATAGGGATTTTGAATTGACAGCCCGTATCACGAGGACAGAATAAACTTCTATAAAAAAAACCTTCAATCTCAAGGTGTACTATGCACTGATGTGATGCATGGCTGTTGAGGTAGAACAGTTATAAGTGGACAACCTCTGGGGAACCTGCCGCACCTCAGCTGTATAAGACTTACTCAGGTATGCAGGGCTCTGTCTGAGTGGACCCTTATTTCCCTAGCTGCTTGTGGGACCAGGATGGAACCCTCGGAATCATATTTGAGAGAGGAAGAAGAGGTTGTGGCAACAGTTCCTGATTACCATTAATCATTCCACAGAGTTCTGTTGTATGGGAGACCATCAGGAGAATTTATGGGAGAGGAGGGAGGTGCCCCATGACTGCTGTAATGAGAAACAGACTCTCCAAACCAATCCACGAGACGTTGCCCAGTCTATGGTGGCCTATTTTGCACAGTTACTGCAACTGCCAGTCAGGATATAGGTTTCCAGCACCATAGAGCAGTAGCTGAAAGGTGTACTTTGGACTTACAGTCCACATCTGATGAAGGTTACAGTTGCCCATTTCCCATGTGGGAGCTGGATTATGCATTGTATGCGGATTGTGACATATCCCCTGGTCATGACAGAATCCATTACAGTATGCTGCAGCACCTCACAAGGTGAAACAAAGATATCTTCCTTGCACTTTTTAATGGCATTTGGGCGTTGGGTCACTTTTAATTCCTCTTTCAAAACCTGGAAAAGACTGTACATCCCCAAGCAGCTACCATAGTGTTGCCATCACTATCTGTGTGGGAAAGACCTTGGAGTGGGTAGTCAACTGCCGCCTTGTGTGGATCTTAGAAGACAGGTGACTCCTTAGGCGCTTTCAGTGTAGGTTCAGGAAGTATTGCTCCACATTTGATAACTTGGCCCTATTGGAGGTGGCTACAAAATAGGCATCACCTTCTAGGTATATTTTTTGACGTCGAGAAGGCCTACAATACTACTTGGAGGCATCTTATCCTGGAGCAGCTTCACAAATGCGGTTTTCGTGGATGTCTTCCCATTTTTATTCAGTTCTTCCCCTCGCCACGATATTTTAGATACCGAGTCAGTGCCGTCCTGTCTGATTGCTTTGAGTAGGAAAACAGTGTCCCTCAAGGTAGCGTTTTGAGTGTGACTGTTTTTTCCATGGCTATTAGTAACATTATGGTCATAGTGAAAAGTCCTGTCCAGTGTTCTTTGTTTGTGGATGACGTCTCTGTGTTTTACTCTTCTTCAAACATCGCAACGACAACATGTCAGTTGCAACTAACTCTTCAATGTTTGGATGAATGGGTGCAGAAGAGAGGTTTTAAGTTTTCCACCGAGAAGTCTGCGTGTGTGTGTGTGCTTTTTAACCATGCTTCTTCCATTTTAAACTTTCCTGAGTTGAGGACAAAGGACATTATTCTTAATTTTAAAGACACAGTGAGTTTTATGGGCCTTGTATTTGACTCCAAATTTACATGATTACCACATCTTAAGGACCTGAAAAACAGTCACTTAAGGCTTTAAGTATTTTAAAATGTCTTAGCCACAGTACATGGGGAGTAGACAGAACTTGTCTGCTCCAGTTTTACAGAGTATTTGTGCGATCTCGGCTGGATTATGGGTGCACCGTCTATGGGTCCGTGAGACCCTCTTATTTAAAAAATTTGGACATAGTGCACCATGAAGGGATTTGGTTGGCCACTGGGGCATTCAGAATGAGCCCCATACCCAGCCTGTGTGCAGAAACTGGTGAACCACCACTTCACATCAGGCGATGGCTACTTACGTTGCACCAGGCACATAAAACACTGTCCACACCATATACACCTGCATACCATACCATTGCTCACCTTCCACTGGCATGCCGTTTTCGTAAGTGGCAGCAAGCAACAAGGCCCTGTGGATTCGCGCACAGAATCGCGCACGGTCATAATGTTTTACATCGAGGTTGGAGCAGATTTCCACCTTGGCTCCTCCAGAGACCCAGGCTTATTTTAGACATGTCACCAGGATTTGCCTGCCTTACGATTATACCATTTTCACAGTGGAGCTCCACCCAATCCTGAAGGCACTGGAGCAGCTGCATCTGATTCAAGGCAAACGGTTTCTCATCTGCTCTGATTCCCGTAGTGTGTTACAATCATTACACAACTTGTACCCCACCGAGGAGTTTGTCCAGCTTATATGTGACCAACTGTACTTGCTCCAATGGCAGTGGTGGAGTAAGCAGGTGTCATTCTGCTGGGTGCCAGGTCATGTAGGGATACGGGGAAATGAACAAGCCGATTGGGCCACAAAGGAGGTGTGCAGAGGACAGGATGTGACACAGTATTATTTCCTTGCAGGTTGTCATTTCTGCACTACACAGGAAGTGCATGCAATTGTGGGATAAGGAACAGGTGCAGGGACGGCCAATAAGCTATGGTTGGTGAAGTCAACAACCCGGCCGTGGCGTTCTTCCTGCCAGTTGCTCAGGTGGATGAAGTGACCCTCGCACATTTTAGAATTGGGCACTGCCCTCTCACACACAGTTTTTTACAGCGGCGAGAGGCTCCCCCATGTTGTGGTGCTTGTGGCGTGCACATATCTATCCACCATATTTTAACAGAGTGTAAATTGGAAATTTGTGTAAGGACTGTAGGACCAAACTGCTGAGGTCCCTAGGCTTACACACTACTTAATCTAACTTAAACTAACTTACGTTAAGGACAGCACACACACCTATGCCCGGAGGAGGACTCGAACCTCCGACGGGGGCAGCTGCACGAACTGTGACAAGGCACCTTAGGCAGCGCGACTGCCCCACGCGGCTAACAGAGTGAATTTTGTACTGTGAAGCAAGGACAGAGAAAAATATTGGTGGGGATCTTCACTCTATTTTAGCTGATGATGAGATGAGTGTGACTGAGGATTTAAAGTTTTGTGATTTGTCTGAACTCTGGCCTAAAGTTTTAGGCTGGAGGTTTTAAAGTGTTGCAGAGTGGCTGGCTTCTCCTCTTTTCTTCTGGCAGTCAGCCAGCCACACCCATCTGCTCTGTTGTTTTAGCTCCTTATACCACTTTCATCCTGCGTAGTTAATGTTTTAATATTGATACAGTACTTAGATCCATGTTTCTGTGTGGTTATGCACATAGTTTGTCAATTTTTGTTACCTTTGTTTTCTGAGCTGTTTTATCTTTCTACTTTGCTCTCCCCCCCTTCGTTTCCTTCCCACATCGAGTCAGGAATTCAGGGTGCATTCCATCATAACCAGGTGCCTTACCCGTTTTAACATCACTGAGAGCAGCTTCTAGCTCTTCAATTGTGAAGCTCCGAGAGTACTCACTTTCTTGAGGTGTTGTTTGCTGTATATTTCTGTATTCCCTTTTTACTTTTTGTGTGTGGTGTTTGTCTCTTGGTGCTCTAGATAGCGATACAATTCGACTTGCTATCTGGTCTGGTAGCACTGTACAAGCTACTTTGATTGGTGGTTTACTTCCCCCCTAACTACTTTAGTAAGCTCCAAGCTTTTCTGCCTGACTTCTTAAAATAAGTATTATAGTAGTTGTATTACATGTTTATTACTTTATAAATAAATAAAAACATTTTATTTTAAATTCAGTGCATTAGTATTTGTAAAATGACTTTTATATAGTGTTCATTAAAAAATGAGGTGGCAAACAAAACGAACTTGGCATCTGGTAATGTTACTGATGAAAGGTCATTGATATACACAAGAAAAAGTAAGGGCCCCAAAATGGAACCTTGTGGGATCCCACATGTAATTAGTTCCCAGTTGGATGATGCCTGATAGCTAGATACATGTCTCTTTCCTAATAACACCCTTTGTTTCCTGCCAGAGATATAAGATTTGAACCATTCTTCGGCATTTCCTGTTACACTATAATACTCTAATTTACTTAAAAGGATATTGTGATTTACACAGTCAAATGCCTTTGACAGATCACAAAATATACCAGTTGCCTGCAATTTTTTGTCTAATGAATTAAGCACATTTTCACTGTAAGTGTAGATAGCCTCCTCAATATCAGAACCTTTTAGAAATCCAAACTGTGGCTTTGACAGTATGTTATTTGAGATAAGATGGTTATAAAGCCGACTGTACATTACTTTTTCGAAAATTTTTGAGAACGCTGGCAACAGTGAAATTCGACGGAAATTTGATGCTATTTCTTTATCTCCCTTCTGAAACAGTGGCTTAACTTCAGCATATTTCAGCCATTCAGGAAATATTCCACTGATAAATGACTAGTTACACAGATAGCTTAATATGTTACTTAGCTCAGAATCACATTCTTTAATTAACTTTGTTGATATTTCATCATACCCACTAGATGTTTTTGATTTTAAAGATTTTATGATGGACATTATTTCTGTTGGGGTAGTGAGGGTCAAATTCGGATTATGGAAGTTGCTTGAAATGGCATGAGAGCTGGAGTGATGGTGCCTCCCCTGACAACTGTGAACTTATCTGTCCATCAGAGAAACCTGAGGGCTTTGAACTTCCACGACAGCTATGGAAAAGCCTAAACAGAATCCGAACAGGACATGGACTATGTGCACACAATCTACACAAGTGGGGAAAGCTTCCCAGACCTAGCTGTGACTGTGGGGCACCTAATCAAACAATACAGCACATCGCCAAGGACTGTGAATTAAGAGCCTACCAGGGTAGTCGGGCTGACTTCTTCCATGCCACACCGCCCTGCCTCGAATGGGTCGCCAATTTGGATGTCAGAATTTGAAGACTTGTGTAATGCAAAATATCTGCTGTGATGTTACTTTTTATTGTGTTTAAGTATTATATTTTATCTGAATATGTATCCTTCACTTACATATTTTATAGTGTATTTTATCATATGATTTCATAATTTAATTAGTGTAAACCATGTGTATAGCACCATAAGCTAAATAAATAAATCTTTAATGGGATCACTGTGCCAGGGCTTTGTAGACAGAGGAGTCAGACAGTTGGCAGATGGCTCCTGTCAGGTAATTGCTGAGATTCATCATGACAGTGGTGGAGCCTTTGTCTGCATGAAAGATAATTAAATCAGGGTCTGTCTTGAGGTTGTGGGTAGTTGTTCTTTCTTCCATTGAGAGGGTTTTGTTCTTGAACAGGGACCTGGAAAAGTATGGTGAAGCCAAGTTGGAGGTGAGGAATTCCTGGAAAGTAACCAGAGGATGGGTAGGTGGGAGAGGGGGGAGGGTCACAATTGGTTGGTTGTATGAACTGGGAGAGGCCAGGTTTAATGTTTCGCATGCTTCTCAAAACCCAACAATCTTGGACTCCCCATTGTAGCTGGGCTCCTGGTGACAGAATCTCTCCTCTTATCAACCAAGATTTCCAACCAGTATCCCATAGTGCGGTCTCTCATATTAAAGATACGAACCACTTCATTCATTGACTGTTGACCATCCTTAGCCCACGACCATCTGGATTCCTACTTGTCACTGTTGTACCACCTTCGTATCCACCAACATCCCCCATGCAAGTGGGTTTGCTGCTGTTAAACACTACCTGTACCAATGTCCTTCTGACTCCAAACCTATCACATCTTTCCTTACACATTATTTCCATCCTCACAAATAACTACTTCTCCTTTAAGGGGAAGATATATAAACAAATTCGCAGCACAGCCATTGATACCCACATGGTACTATCCTACGCGAATCTGTTGATGGATACTTTAAACAAAACCTTCCAGGCCTCCCAACACTATGTCTTGTTCAGGTTGACTAATGATATCTAAGAGATCTGGAGCCAAGACCATTAAACACTAGGCTCATTCCTCCACAGCTTTAATACCTTTTCTTGGGTTCATTTCACCTGGTCCTCCTCAGCCCAGTATGCGACCTTCCTGTACATTGACCTCCACCTCTGTCATGGCTACATCAGCACTTTTCTCCATATCAGGCCCATCAGCTATCAACATTACCAGCACTATGACAGCCGTCATCAGTGATGAAAATTCCTTTGCCCAATATGCTGCAGGTCTCATTAAAACCTTCACATACAGGCACTATCACTCAAAGCTAATTAGCAAATGTATTCCCTGCATCCCCCCCCCATGAACCATGGACCTTGCCGTTGGTGGGGAGGCTTCCGTGCCTCAGCGATACAGATAGCCGTACCGTAGGTGCAACCACAACGGAGGGGTATCTGTTGAGAGGCCAGACAAACGTGTGGTTCCTGAAGAGGGGCAGCAGCCTTTTCAGAAGTTGCAAGGGCAACAGTCTGGATGATTGACTGATCTGGCCTTGTAACAATAACCAAAACGGCCTTGCTGTGCTGGTACTGCGAACGGCTGAAAGCAAGGGGAAACTACGGCCGTAATTTTTCCCGAGGGCATGCAGCTTTTACTGTATGATTAAATGATGATGGCGTCCTCTTGGGTAAAATATTCCGGAGGTAAAATAGTCCCCCATTCGGATCTCCGGGCGGGGACTACTCAAGAGGATGTCGTTATCAGGAGAAAGAAAACTGGCGTTCTACGGATCGGAGCATGGAATGTCAGATCCCTTAATCGGGCAGGTAGGTTAGAAAATTTAAAAAGGGAAATGGATAGGTTAAAGTTAGATATAGTGGGAATTAGTGAAGTTCGGTGGCAGGAGGAACAAGACTTCTGGTCAGGTGACTACAGGGTTATAAACACAAAGTCAAATAGGGGTAATGCAGGAGTAGGTTTAATAATGAATAGGAAAATAGGAATGCGGGTAAGCTACTACAAACAGCATAGTGAACGCATTATTGTGGCCAAGATAGACACGAAGCCCATGCCTACTACAGTAGTACAAGTTTATATGCCAACTAGCTCTGCAGATGACGAAGAAATTGAAGAAATGTATGATGAAATAAAAGAAATTATTCAGATAGTGAAGGGAGACGAAAATTTAATAGTCATGGGTGACTGGAATTCGAGTGTAGGAAAAGGGAGAGAAGGAAACGTAGTAGGTGAATATGGATTGGGGCTAAGAAATGAAAGAGGAAGCCACCTGGTAGAATTTTGCACAGAGCACAACTTAATCATAGCTAACACTTGGTTTAATAATCATGATAGAAGGTTGTATACGTGGAAGAACCCTGGAGATACTAAAAGGTATCAGATAGATTATATAATGGTAAGACAGAGATTTAGGAACCAGGTTTTAAATTGTAAGACATTTCCAGGGGCAGATGTGGACTCTGACCACAATCTATTGGTTATGACCAGTAGATTAAAACTGAAGAAACTGCAAAAAGGTGGGAATTTAAGGAGATGGGACCTGGATAAACTGAAAGAACCAGAGGTTGTACAGAGTTTCAGGGAGAGCATAAGGGAACAATTGGCAGGAATGGGGGAAAGAAATACAGTAGAAGAAGAATGGGTAGCTTTGAGGGATGAAGTAGTGAAGGCAGCAGAGGATCAAGTAGGTAAAAAGACGAGGGCTAGTAGAAATCCTTGGGTAACAGAAGAAATATTGAATTTAACTGATGAAAGGAGAAAATATAAAAATGCAGTAAATGAAGCAGGCAAAAAGGAGTACAAACGTCTCAAAAATGAGATCGACAGGAAGTGCAAAGTGGCTAAGCAGCGATGGCTAGAGGACAAATGTAAGGATGTAGAGGCTTATCTCACTAGGGTAAGATAGATACTGCCTACAGGAAAATTAAAGAGACCTTTGGAGATAAGAGAACCACTTGTATGAATATCAAGAGCTCAGATGGCAACCCAGTTCTAAGCAAAGAAGGGAAGGCAGAAAGGTGGAAGGAGTATATAGAGGGTCTATACAAGGGCGATGCACTTGAGGACAATATTATGGAAATGGAAGAGGATGTAGATGAAGATGAAATGGGAGATACGATACTGCGTGAAGAGTTTGACAGAGCACTGAAAGACCTGAGTCGAAACAAGGCCCCCGGAGTAGACAACATTCCATTGGAACTACTGACGGCCTTGGGAGAGCCAGTCCTGACAAAACTCTACCATCTGGTGAGCAAGATGTATGAGACAGGCGAAATACCCTCAGACTTCAAGAAGAATATAATAATTCCAATCCCAAAGAAAGCAGGTGTTGACAGGTGTGAAAATTACCGAACAATCAGTTTAATAAGTCACAGCTGCAAAATACTAACTCGAATTCTTTACAGACGAATGGAAAAACTAGTAGAAGCCGACCTTGGGGAAGATCAGTTTGGATTCCGTAGAAATACTGGAACACGTGAGGCAATACTGACCTTACGACTTATCTTAGAAGAAAGATTAAGGAAAGGCAAACCTACGTTTCTAGCATTTGTAGACTTAGAGAAAGCTTTTGACAATGTTGACTGGAATACTCTCTTTCAAATTCTAAAGGTGGCAGGGGTAAAATACAGGGAGCGAAAGGCTATTTACAATTTGTACAGAAACCAGATGGCAGTTATAAGAGTCGAGGGACAAGAAAGGGAAGCAGTGGTTGGGAAGGGAGTAAGACAGGGTTGTAGCCTCTCCCCAATGTTATTCAATCTGTATATTGAGCAAGCAGTAAAGGAAACAAAAGAAAAATTCGGAGTAGGTATTAAAATCCATGGAGAAGAAATAAAAATGTTGAGGTTCGCCGATGACATTGTAATTCTGTCAGAGACAGCAAAGGACTTGGAAGACCAGTTGAACGGAATGGATGGTGTCTTGAAGGGAGGATATAAGATGAACATCAACAAAAGCAAAACGAGGATAATGGAATGTAGTCGAATGAAGTCGGGTGATGTTGAGGGTATTAGATTAGGAAATGAGACACTTAAAGTAGTAAAGGAGTTTTGCTATTTGGGGAGCAAAATAACTGATGATGGTCGAAGTAGAGAGGATATAAAATGTAGACTGGCAATGGCAAGGAAAGCGTTTCTGAAGAAGAGAAATTTGTTAACATCAAGTATAGATTTAAGTGTCAGGAAGTTATTTCTGAAAGTATTTGTATGGAGTGTAGCCATGTATGGAAGTGAAACATGGACGGTAAATAGTTTGGACAAGAAGAGAATAGAAGCTTTTGAAATGTGGTGCTACAGCAGAATGCTGAAGATCTGACGGGTAGATCACGTAACTAATGAGGAAGTATTGAATAGGATTGGGGAGAAGAGAAGTTTGTGGCACAACTTGACCAGAAGAAGGGATCGGTTGGTAGGACATGTTCTGAGACATCAAGGGATCACCAATTTAGTATTGGAGGGCAGCGTGGAGGGTAAAAATCGTAGGGGGAGGCCAAGAGATGAATATACTAAGCAGATTCAGAAGGATGTAGGTTGCAGTAGGTACTGGGAGATGAAGAAGCTTGCACAGGATAGAGTAGCATGGAGAGCTGCATCAAACCAGTCTCAGGACTGAAGACCACAACAACAACAACATTCCCTACATCATGTTTATAGCCCCTGCTAGGGGTAGTGTCTGTGGATAGCAATCAAAATGTCCTGGGTTCCATGTTGGACCCACCCTCTGCTTAAATTTCGAATAAAAGCATCTACAATTGCAGCCAGAGACTTCTGGTGTGCGGAGTCACCCTCATTCTGCCAACAAGCCTCATGCCTTTGGTGTGGGAAACTGCTCCTAAAAGACAAAAGACTCATGTATGACCAACAGCATGAGGATGCAGAAAGTAATGCAAGCCACTGCGTTAAAACATGGATCCACAGGACATGTGGCCTATAAATGAAAAAGTGTGTCATGATGATCCCTCCATTAGCAAAAAATTTGATCTCTGGGAGGGGACTGTGGGGGGAGGAAGGGGGGGAAGTAGCCATGAGGAAAAAACTGAACAATCAGCAAAAACATTCTACAAGTTGAATGTGAGAAATTTGAATGTGGTAGGTAAGCAAGCCAGAAACTCTGAAAAGGGAAATAGGAAGTTCCAATCTAGCTATAGTGGAGGCAGATTGAAATGAAATGGAAAGAAGATAAGGATTTCTACTCAGCAGGATGTAGGATCATATCAACAGCAGCAGAAAATTGTATGACTGGAGCAGGTTCATTATAAATAGGAAGGTATGGCAGACAGTGAGTTACTGTGAACAGTTCAGTGATAAGTTTGTTCTCATCAGAATCAGCAGCAAATCAACACCAAAAACAATAGTTCGGGTGTATGTGCCAGTGTCACAAGCAGAAAGTGAAGAGATTACAGAAGTGTAGGAGGATATTGAATGGGTAATTCTCTATGTAAAGAGAAATGATAATTTAACAGTAGAGGATGACTGGAATGTGGTAATAGAGGAAGGAATACAAGACACAGGTACATGAGATATGGGCTTGATAGTAGGAATCAGAAAAGAGAAAGACTAGTTGAGTTCTGCAACAAATTTTGGTTAGTAGTGGTGAATATATTGTTCGAAAATAATGAGGAGGCATACTTTGAAAAAGCCCAGAGACACCGTAAGATCCCAGCTGGATTACATCATGGTCAGACAGAGATACCAATATCAGATATTGGACTGTAAGGTGTATCTAGAAGCAGATGTAGGCTTGAATAACAGTTTAGGAATGACAAATAGTTTAAGAGAATCCTCTGGGAGAATTAATGCGGGAATAAGTGGGATATTGAAGTACTGAGAAATGATGAAATGCTTTTGAGGCTCTCTAAAGCTGTAGATACTGCAATAAAGAATACTATAGTAGGTGGTTCAGTTGAAGTGGAATTAACATCTCTAAAAAGGAAAATCACAGAAGTTGGACAAAGTAACTGAAGAAACCTTAGGTAACTTAAATTCATTGACGAAATAAGGAAGTACAAAAATTTTCAGGAAAAGACAGGAATATGAGACATAGGGATTAAATAAAAAGAAAGTGCAGGGAAGCCAAGATGAAATGGTTGAATGAAAAAATGCAAAGAAATGGTTGTCAGAAGGACTGATCCAGCATATACAAAAGTCAACACAGCCTTTGGTGGAATTAAATGCAAATGTGTCAACATTAAGAGTTCCAATAAATTCCAATACTGAATGCATAGTAGTGGCAGATAACTCATCATCATTATCAGCCAATTCAATCATTAAATGATGTGGCCTCTTTGAGTCATGGATTCAGGTAGGCTTTCAGCAGTCCTCTCCAAGTGGAATGGTCTTGGGCAGTTCTCTGCCAGGTGCTACTAACGATCTCCTTGATATATTTGTCCCATCTGTCCGATGGTCTTCCTCTAGGCCTCCGATGCTCTCTTTGACTCCACTCCAGTACTAGCTACTTTGTCCACCTGCTGTCTTATCTCCTTGCGATGTAGCCAGCCCACTGCCATTTCAAGGAGCGTATTGTCTCTAAGACGTTCTTAACCTTCGTGACAGACCGGATGTCATCTGCCCTTTTCCTGCCCTTTCCTGTACAGCCCAGCATTGATCTTTCCATGGCTCTCTGTGTTGCCCTAACTTTCCCTTTTGTAAATGAGTTCAGTGTCCATGTCTCACAACCAAATGTCAGCACAGGAAGAATGCATAGATCAAATACTATTTTCTTCAGATTTACTGGCATTTTTTATCTGAATACTGTTGAATTCATCCCAAATTCTTGCCAGCCAAGCTTGATGCACCGATAGATTTCTGGCCTTACATCTCCTTTCATATTTATAATCTGGCCAAGGTAGATATATTCACTGACCTCTTCTAATGGACTGTCCTCGACTTTCACATCTCCAACTGGGACCCATTTGTTGGACATTACTTTTGTTTTGTAAAGGTTCATGTTCAAGCCAACCAACTGATGTTCTGATCTGTAACTAAGTTTTGGAGCTCTGTGAAGTCGTTGGCCAGTAAGGCAATATCATCAGCAAATCTCAAGTTGGTAAGCCTTCTTCCATTAATTTTAATTCCCTTACCTTCCCAGCTAAGCTTTGACATAGCCATTTCCAGTACAGCCAAGAACAGATAATTGGACAGTGTAAATTGAAGGTCTCTTGGAGGAGGAGGACTTGCCTGAAGACATGATAGAAGAAAAAATAAGAGTTGATGTAAATGACTTAGGATGTCCTTTATTAGAGTCACAGTGTAACCGAGCTTTGTGAAACTTAGTCAAGTAAGGCAGAAGCAACAGATTACATTCCATCAGAATGGTTTCAGAAAATCATTGGGTGGTGGAGGCAGGGAGCGGCAACCAAATATCAAATATGCAAGTTGGTGTGTAGACTGTGAGACCGAAGATGTAATATCAGACTTCTGGAAAAATATCCACACAGTTCAGAAGAAAGTAATGGGAGATAAGTGTGAGAACTATCACAAATCAGCTTAACATCTCATGCATCAAAGTTGCCGATAAAAATAATATACAGAAGAAAGGAAAAGAAAATTCAGGAGCTGCTAGATGACGATCAGTTTAGGAAAGGTAAGGACACCAGAGAGGCAATTCTGATGATGTGCTTATTAATGAAGGCAACAACTAAGTAAAATAAAGACATGTCCACTGGACTGGTTGACCTAGAGAAAGTGTTCAACAATATAAAATGGTGTAAGATGTTTGCAATTCTGAGAAAAAAATGAGAAAGCTAGAGAGAAAGAGGGAAAATATACAATATCTACAAGAGCCAAGAGAGAATGGTAAGATTGGAAGACAAAGAAGGAAGTGCTTGGATTAAAAAGTGTGTAATACAGTGATAATGTCCTTCATCCCTATTGTTAAATCTATACATTGAAGAAGCAATGATGGAAATAGAAAAAAGGTTCAAGAGCGGGATTAAAATTAAGGATGAGACGATAACAATGATAAGATTCACTGATGACATTGCTAACCTCAGTGACTGTGAAGAAGAATTACAGGACATGTTCAATGGAATGAACAGTCTAATCAGTGCGGTTATGGGTTGAGAGTAAACTTAAGAAACATGAAAGTAATGAGGTGTAACAGAAATGAGATTAGGGACAAACTTATCAAAACTGGTGGCTGTAGGTGAACTTAAGGAATTCTTCTACCTTGGAAAAAAAGAACACATCATAGACGAAGCAATAAAGATGTAAAAAGTAGACTAAGGCCGTAGATGAACTTAAGGAATTCTTCTACCTTGGAAAAAAACACATCATAGATGAAGCAAGAAAGACGTAAAAAGCAGACTAGTACAGCTAAGGGAGTTTTCCTGGCTAAAAGAAGCCTTAACTTGAGGAAGAAATTTCTGAGAATGTACACACGCAGCACAGTATTTTATGTTAATGTATCATGGACTGTGGGAACACTGGATGAGAAAAGAAATAAAGCATTTAAGATGTGGTGCTAAAGAAGGGTGTTGGAAATTTGGTGAACTGATGTAATGAGGCAATTCTCCACA
This sequence comes from Schistocerca americana, assembly GCF_021461395.2. Lineage (NCBI taxonomy): Eukaryota > Metazoa > Arthropoda > Insecta > Orthoptera > Acrididae > Schistocerca > Schistocerca americana. The sequence goes on along the minus strand of NC_060126.1, from coordinate 504,751,748 downwards.
GAATCAATGAAGAAAGGAACGGATGGAAAACACTGACAAGAAGATGGGACAGGATGATAGGACACATGTTAAGACATCAGAGAATATCATCTGTGGCACTAGAAGGAGCTGTAGAGAAGACAGAGGTTGGCATACACATAATAAATAATTGAGGGCGTAGGGTTAAAGTGCTGATCTGACACAACGAGGTTGGCACAAGAGAGGAATTAATGGCAGGTCACATCAAACCAATCAGCAGACTGATGACTAAAAGAAAGAAAAATATCCTCACGGCCCTACAATCCTCCCACCATACCCAAGAACCAACTGCTCCACCCAGTTTCATCTTGGTCTGGGGCAGGGCTTTAACTATGTATTATCATGGTCAGAAATGAGGGACTTCCCACGCAAAATACTTCCTATCCTTTCTAAAGTGGTATTCTGCTGCCCACCCTACCTGTATGTCCTGGTTCATCCTATGCCACACCAACTCCCAATCCTTTGCTACATGGGTCATATCACTGCCGAATACCCCAGTACAAGACCCGTCCCATTCAGTCACCTAGCTCATCTTACTCCAGTCCTGTCACAGGCTTATCGTATATCATTAGTGGCAGGACCACCTGTGAAAAACTGTGGCCAAGAGTGGAGTTGACCACCAAGTGATGGAATGTGTAGTTGAGCACTATGTGGTTGATTTCAGTATTGCCCATACAATCTGGATCCTCCCCCAAAGTACCAGCTTTTTTGAACTACATAGATAGGAGTTATCTTTGCAAAAGTGCTTTATTCCCTTAATCCTCCTGGCCTCAATCTCCCTATTCCCTGCCCCACTCTCTCTTCCACACAGTTTCCCCTTCCTCTTTTTGTCACCACATCCTAGCCCATTGCCCTTACAACATCATCATCATCAAACACTTTCCTCTATTGTGCACATGCAGCCTCCGAGCTGTCAGTCACTGTTCCCCAACCCTCACTCCTGCTCCTTGCTCATCTTTTCTCCCCTTGCTCACTCCGCCCAACACAACCCCTCACCTCAGTATACCTGTATGACTACAGTACTGACATTATGCAGTCCTAACTCAAAAAAGTATTTGTCCACAAGGTAATGAAGTTTCGACATTTTGATGACTCAGTGCCTCTACTTTCCAGTGAGTTGTTACCTTTACTCCCAAGTTATTTACATTCTTCCAGAACTTCTCATACCATATTTAAAACCATGACCTTTGTGCAGCTTGTTAGAACATTCTCTATAAAAAGCTTGCCTGTAATTCCCATCTCCAATGTTACATTTTTAGTTCTTCTCTCAATACAAACAGGCAACTTGTGATACATCACGGAGGTTTACATTTGTATGAACATTATGTTATGTTATAAAGATTGTCAGAATTCTTTAGCTGACAATGGTTACAAAAATTTGTTTAGTCCAACCAGATTGTATAACGAAATCCCTACAGACTATCTTTAATTTGTCAAAGTAGTTCACGGGTGAACTGCCGGGTGTCAGTGTCCAACGAGCACAATATTTCATCATGTTGCAATCATCAGATGCACTGATGAACTGACTGATGGTAGCATCCCTAGCCTGACTGTTCCTGCTGACCCCTTGTTCCGTCCCACGTTCACGGCTAGATGTGCACACTAGTGGCACCTCTGCTGTTCCTTTGCCTGCCCCCAAAGTCTGTTCGTTGTCTAGTATCTCATTCCTCTTCTTGACCATTCTAATGGTGGGGGTCCCATGCCTTGATAAGTATGTATCCGCTATCACAATTTGTGAGCAGTTCCTTTACTCAAATCTCAGTAGATTCCTTAATGACACAGTCCCAGAATTTGGATATCTGTGTCAGAACCTTGGTGTAGTTACAGTCCATACCATGCAATTCCCTCACGCAATATTCTGCTGCAGTCTGGTGAGGTACTGGTGTTCTCTGCAAAAATCTTTGACAGTATGTGCTGTCTGACTCCACGTAAGTCTTACCACACTGGCAGGGTATCTGACAGACTTTGTATTTCTGTAGTCCAAGGTCACACTAACAACTAGTGCATGGGTTTTGGCTGGTGGGCACAGAAGACTGTCTCCACTTGGTGTTTCAGCAGGAAAGGAAGGAAACAGCTGATCAGACAGAGAGGGGGAGGAGATAGAAGTGTGGCAGTCAGTTCATCAATGCACCTGATGATGGCAATGTGGTCATTTGCCGGAATGTTGTGCCCATTGGACACCGACATCCAACAGTTAGCCCTAAACAATTTTGGCATGAGGTATGTCGGGAGAAGCTGAAGAATCATATCTTCAGTTTGTTTGGCTGTTATTCAAAGCAAATCTGTTATTTTCCCATTGGCAAAAAGTGGATATCTATAATTACTAAGTACCTTAACCAGCTACACTTGGAACCTCCAGGTGTCACTATTTTAAGGCCAATTGTACATTTTACTAATTCCATCACCTTCTCTTGCTTTGACCTTGCCTGCACTACATATACCTTCTTGAAATGCAGCTAAATACTTTGTTCAGTAATGCTGTGTCATCACAAATGCAGTTCCACTATTCATCCATTGTTACATGGACAAAATCATTTCTCCATCAAAAGTGTCATTTTTCAATATAGGACAGTAATATACAACACTATACACAACAATTTTTAACTGCATATACTCTCTTTGTGCAAACAAGACAGCAAAAATAGCTTATAAAAGCTTATTGGTCTCCTTAGGTCTTAAATTATCACAGTATGTAAAATAGGAAAAATGAAATCAAAATTTTATAAGCAATGAGTTTGTATCTTTTATCCATTTCTACTATGAACTTGTACATTTACACATGCCACTCACATTAATGTGGATATTGCCTACGTTCAACATCACCGTGTAATAAGCACTCACAGATGGTAGGTAGCAACACTAGGAATGGAGGGTGTCTAAAGCATTTCAGGGATGACGCAGAAAACAGTGCAGTCATCGCGTAATGAGGAAACAGTGTGATTAATCTGACAGTCAAAAGGGCATGATTATTGCTTCCAGGCAAAAGGTGGAAGCATTTCCAAGATGACTCAGTTTGTAAACTGTTTGCATGCTGTCATGGTTAAGGAGTACCACAAATGGCAAAATGGTGCTATCCAAAACTAGCACTGCGGCAACTGTGGTGCACCGCGGGCCATAGATGGCAGGGCTGAATGACAGTTCTGGACATGTGTACTGGTGAATAGACCTGCAACTGTTCAGTGAACATTGTTGCATATGGGCCTTAGCAGGTACCTGGTTCATGCACCCATGCTGACTGCTGTTCATCACTGACGAAGGCTGGAATCTGCCTGCAAATACAACAAATGGATGTCCACTCTGTGGCAACAGGAGGCCTTTCCAGGTGAATTTAATTTTATGCTCCGTCGGAGAGATGGCCATTGGCTTGAAGTGTGTGAAATGTCTGAAGGCAAACACCCTGCAAGAATCGTTGGAAGGTGTACGATCCTCAAATGAGAACCCTAGCACAGCTGGCCATGGCACTGGAGTTGCCATGGCTTCACATCCCTCTCAGTACCTTCCAGAACCTCACTGACAGTCTTCACACACATCCTGCGGTGGTCCACACTGAAAAAGGTGATTATTCAGACTGTCGACAGGTGCTTACTTTAGTATGAGTGGACTGTGTATGAAGTCAGAAAACATCACACAAAAGTTTAGTTTCAAATTCATCAGTATCCATGAAATACACTTATTTAGTGTTGGCACCAAAGAAGAATTCATTAGCTCAATAAATATTTTATGGGACCTATGCTTAGTATCCACTTACCACTAATCATTGCCATTCTATGTGTAAGTCCTTTTTCCTTCTAAACTTTCATCTCCATCTTTTTTCCCCGTAGCTGCAGGTCTTTATAATTGTAACCTTAATGCCTGTCCCTGTCCTCTCTCATTAGAAATGACATGATAAGCATCAACACTTTATTCCATATTCCTTGTTTTTAAAGGATTCTGTTTTAGATTTTCTTGTAACACCACATAACATAAACTGATAATGTCTCTCTTCCTCACTAGAACTCTGTATGTAAACTTAGCAAAAAATGTGCTGTAGGGTTCAAGACACCAGATTTAAGTTCATGAGAGACATGGCTCAAATCTATGGCCATCCTAATTTAGATTTTGCTTTGGTTCTCTAAATCACACAGTACTAAGAAAGTGTGCTGAGCATGAGAGTATCTTGTAATGAAAAATGTACTGCTGCAATATTTGGCCTCTGTCAGCAACAAACATGACGTATTTCACAGTGCTGAATGAATTGAATACATATAATAGCATTATCAGTTCATGTTTAATGTTGTCTCCAGTTTTAAAAAAACTCACTTTCAAAATCTCTGGTGCACAAAACAAAGTTTTCCTTCTGTACTGTTAATGTAATGTGTAGTCACTCCCATGTAGTTCATTTTGCTATGCGACTGTTAGTGCCCCTCCTATGTGTCTGAAATCATTCCTCATGTCTCTGGATGCAGCTCCACACAGACAATTGGCAGTTTTTTTATATCCAGTGTAAGAATACATACTTTTACACACAAAGCTAGCCACTATATCTTTGATTCTCTCATTGCCCTGAAATATACAAGCAAATTTCTTCAAATCTGGAAATATCTATTTGACTTCAATCAATAATGTGAAATCACCTTGTTTCACCTTACATGAAATTATATCCACGGTGTGCCTTTTATTAAAGCACTCTCACTGATGCTTACTCTGAAACATTCATTATGTGGCCTCTCAGTCACTACAAAGTATAAAGGCAGCAGAAACTTGGCAACTCACATATCTCACATCATCCAGAAGATGCTTCACAGACTGCATGAAAAATAAGGTTGTGGCAATGCATATTCACTAGTTGCAGGTCCATTGCAAGCTGCTAAAATGGTTGTAGCCAAAATTTAAGGATGAAAAAAGACTTCCACTTTATCTGGACCTTGCAAACATTCAAAGAATGCTCACTGACTTAAAGTTTCAGTTAACATTACAACAGATGGGAGTGCTGGTTCATGCAGTCTCATTCATCGACCGCAGATAAAACAATTTGATGAAAAAGATTGATGTTTTCCTGTAATTTTTAACTAAAAAACTGTTATGATTGTGAATGTATGTAACAATGCTGACTTTTTTCTGCAAGGTAAAAATTACTGTGGATACATGCATAGTCATAGACCTCTAGCTATACACTGGTCCTTATCGTATCCTTGCCTACCAGAGCTAGAACTGCATCTACAATGATCTCGGCATTGATTCTTTGCTTACAATATTCTCAGAAACAGAATTCAAATATGAAATCCAAATATAAAATAAATACTTGTGAATGAATGTTAAGAGTTTATCTAGTAGATTTATTTATCATGCCTCATCATTCATAATTCCCACCAGCAATCTGCCCATCAGAACATGTTATTGATATTTTCTGCTGATGCTCATTCTGTAATTTGAACAGCAGTTCATGTAGCATATAATGCACCTTGTACATCTACATCTATACTACAAAAGCTGCCTTACAGTGTTTGGTTGTCAACACTTCTGGTACCATTGTCTCTGTTACCCCCTCTCCCCCTGTTCTATTAAAAATGGCACATGGGGAGAACGTTTGTTGGTAAATCTATGCTTTGATTCTAATTTCTCTGATTTTGTCATTGTGATCTTTTCTTGAGATATATGGAGGAGATAGAAATACATTACCCGACTCTTCTTGGAACATACACTCCTGAAATTTCAACAACAATCCTCTGTGGTGCACAATGCCTCTTTTGTATTGCCTGCCATTGGAATTTGTTGAGCTTCTCTGTATTGCTCTTGCACCGACTAAGCAATACCATCTAGAGACTAGAGACATGCCAGTGTTAGTTGGATCCTCCCTTTTTTTTATGAATCCCACTTTGTATGGGTCCCAAACTGATGAGCAATACTCAAAAATCATTCAGACAAGCCATTTCTTTTAAGGACAAATTAAATTTCTCCCACTGAGTCTCAGCTTGTCATCAGTTTTTCCTACAATTTTTTCAATGAGGTCATTCCGTTTAAAATTGCTCTGAATGGTTACGCTTAGGTACTTTACAGAAGTTTCTGTATCCAATTATGTATTGTCAATAATGTAATCAAATGACAGTGGATCTCTTATAGCTGAGTTATTCTGAGAGAATCCAAAGATTGGGGTGCCACAGATTTGATGTACAGTATTCAAGAGTAACAAGGTAGGTATAATTTTGGACTGCGGAAAAGAAAAAGAAAGATGATTAGGGTTAACATCCTGTTGACAAGGTGGCCATCATAAATATTCTTAAAACTGTAGTGGGGAAGAAACTCAACTGTGTCCATTTCAAATGACCCATTTTGGTATTCATCTTAACTGGTTTAGGCAAACCACAGAGGATTGCTGTTGGTATTCATCTTAACTGATTTAGACAAACCATAGAAAACGCAAATCCAGATGGGGATTTGAACCTTGCTCCTACTGAATGCAAGTCCTGTGCCATAGCAACTGCACCACACTCTTTAATATGAGGTATCTTGGCAGTTGTGTATCACATTGAAGAACATTTATGTTGAATACTTGATTGGACAGCATGGCATATGTTCATTTACCTTTATTGTGCTTTTTCTCCCTTGTTTGAATTACTTTGAGTAAATGTTTCTGGTTAAAAATTGCAGCTGAATCCTTTTCTGGATATACAGATGCAAAAATGTATGGGCTGTTGCATTTTACTTTATGCGGGTTTGGAGAAAATGTTTTTGATACTCAACACATCTTCCATTGTCTCTTCACTTGCTATCACACTACTCATGCAAAATGTGACCTGCCTAACAATTCTTATGTGCTGATCATTCAACATTTAACTACAATTCTTTGATTTTAGATGTGACTGGTTTATCAAAGCCAATGAAGGCAGCTGCTGTGGAACTACGTCTTATTCAAAGCCGTCAAGATATTGAAAAGCCAGAGATCCGTGTTCGGGCCCAGGAACACTAAATAGCAATACTGTTATCAAATATTACCATGAACTGTTGCGCAAAAGATACTGCAACAGTTTTATTGCATTTTATGTTTTTTTGTAGATAGATTAGAGCTGCATAAGATGCTTAAATGTTTAACATAGCAGACAGTTTTAATGTTACACAAGCTACAAGAAGAAGTCACAAACAACAAGCACTGGTGTTAATTCTCCAACTGTGAATGCAGAAATACAACGAATGACACAGATATTTCATGTAAGTTAACTTTGACCACAAGTGTACTGTATTGGTAACAACAAATCATAAGTGATTTTACTGATAGTGGCATGTTGACTGTATTAACATACCTAATATGTATGACCCTTGTAGGTAACATCAAGTTGTGTGTCAATTGTTGTGATTTGGTCTAGGCATGTCTTGAAGTAACAAGCAGAACAACATAGGAGGGGAGGGGGGAATGGCACTGGTGTTATTAGGATAATATTAATTTGTCTTGGGTTCCTATTTGTACAATAAGTTGATGGCTGAGAATCAGTTTGAGTGTATATGTGCAATACCTATTTTAATGTTGAAACATTGAGTGGAAGTGTGCAACAAGTACTTATAAAGTATTTTGTTATTTGTTACATTACTATGAGAAGGGGTGGGGGGGAGGTCTTGAAAACAAATAAAAATGCATCTTTCGCCCTGAAGTATATTTAAAATTTATGGAAATAATTGTCTCCTCAGTAGTGAAACTAAAATGTGTTAATCTGTATCTATAATTTTTGGCAGTAGAATACTTAAATAAGTGAGCAAAACACTATCAAGTATTACATTATGTATTGTACAAAACACGAGTTGCAAATTGCATTTACTCAATATAAATGTTGCAGTAATTGAACTGAATTTTCTCTTTGCAGAATGTCACAAAGATAAACAAGCAAAATAATTACCATCAATAAAATTAAAGTTAGAAAGCAAGAGAAGAGGTAGTATATATAGAAAACACACAAACATGAGGTGTCATTTACTGATAAGAACCAAAGTGGGGGTGACTTTTCAAAAGAAGTTAAAGATAAAAGGCATGTAAATAATGGTGAGAATTAGATGAGTGCCTATCTTATAAGGAGGTGATCAAAAAGTTACCATTCAAAGGCCATACTATCCAGAATTGGTAAGCCAAAGATGCAAAATCACCATGGGAGTTGAGGCAACTATCCCACCAATGCACCAGGTTCAGGATACTGTTTGGTATTCATAAAACATCTTGTCCTGCTGAGTGAAAAGGTCTGTAGCTCCCTGTTACACATCCTTATCTGACAGGAATTGCTGACCCTTCAGGCCTTTTTTTAAGGTACGAAAGGCATGATAATCACGTGGGGAGAGATCGCGACTATAGTGCAGGTGCTCGAGTGTCTCCCACTCAAATTGGCTTAACGTCTGCATTACAACATTTGCGATATGGGAATGTGCGATATCATGAAGCAGCAGCAGCCCTTGTCATGCACTATTCTGCAACAGTGTATTTTGACAGATATGCTGCCCTATACACGTTCTTCGTTCCCCAATGGATGTCTACCAGTGTTTGTCCTTTGGCAGCCAAGAAAAGAATAATAGCATATTGGTTGTGGTTGAACAGATTTGGTAATACATCACCATAGTTCACGTTTCTGCATTTACTGCACGAATGTTGGAAAGGCACAAATACTATGCTATCCATTGCCTACGTGTTGGCGCTAATATACCTGTACCAGAGTTGTGCTATATTGCGTGTATGCTACACCAATGCCCTCAAATAAAACTTTTTGATCACCTCTTATATATTTATCAACAGCACAGGGGCAAACAATACAATTTGTAGCAATATTCTGTATAGATGCATTATATACAGCAAACAGTGCATTATGGTTACTGTTTAGGTACGTAGAAATAGTAGAAGCCTGTAACAGAAACAAAATGTGTGTTTCCAGTACTTATTGTTTCGAGTTGATATTTCTGCCATTTCATTTAATGTGTGGTATGTTATTTCTGGAGAGAGAGAGAAAAAGCTTTGTGCATGAGCACAGTTTCACTGTTATTAAAGCTAGGCTAAATCAAAATGTAGCTCTACTACAATAATTACAAAATTGTTTTCCCATTCTACAAGTTGGAGCAATGACCACTGACCATAAAACATCAATAAGAGAGGCATGAATCATGGAAAGAATAAAATTCTCCCTTGGTAGTTTATCTGGTAACCATGCAACCAGTCACTTTTTTACGGTTTATTCAACCATGAACATGTTTTCAAGCCACTGCAGGCTCATCATCAGATGGAGATGTTACAAGAACATTTATTTCATGGACCAACTGTAGCTAGATGCAGTGCAGATGTTGCTGTGGAAATGACAGAAATTCAGTAAGTGGTGAAGAAACGTTTATGGACCCGAAAGTATTTTATGTTTTAGGTACTTACAGTGCATTGCCTTGTGGTATCACACCACAAGGCAATGCACTGTAAGTATCTAAAACATAAAATGCTTTTGGGTTCATAAACATTTGGTCACCGATCACTTAAATTTCTGTCATTTGCACCACCAGCACTAGCACTGAATCTAGCTACACTTGGTCCACAACATAATGCTCTTGTAACATCTCCATCTGATGATGAGCCTGCAGTTGCTCGAAAACATGTTCATGGTTGAATAAATTGTAAAAAAGTGACAGGTTGCATATTTATTACCAGATAAGTTGCCAATTGAAATCACAGTTGCAGTTTGTCATCCACAATGGATATACTGAAATTCACCCTTTTATGCTGCAATTACGAATACTGGTTTCCATTAGGCTATGTTGACAATCAATGTCTACAAATAGGGAATTTTAAAATCTGCCTATCTGATAAGTTAACATTGTAAATGCTCCGTATGAAAATGTCTTCTTGTGAGCTAATTGCTTAATCTTCAACAATAATTTATATTGTTTCCTGCTATGCCTTTTCGACATGGAACCATGAAATTGTTCTAGCATTTGCATGCAAGAGTACAGAAAACAGACCCTCACAAAAAGAACCTGTTTGGCTGCTGTGTACAAAGCAGCCCTGTAGCCATACTGTTTCACTGTTCTGGAGCCAGAGGCAGAGCTCAAATTGAATACTGTGGCCCATACCTTCCTTTGAGACTTAATTCAGGGAATCAAAATAAGCAGATGCAAGAAGAGGGCAAAGAAAGCTTGAAACAAATTCTCTAAATCGCGAGAAAACATTGAATAGAGTAAGAAGTATGTCTTTATTATTGATTAAATTTAAACTATTTGACTTATGTGATTTCATTCAAATGCATCATGCTACTTACATGCTAGTGGCAAAAATTACTGTGATTAGTCTTAAAGTAAAGACTTCTTGTCAAAAATTAAAAACTAGTACTTAAGGTACATAAAAAGGTGTGTGCTTGTGTGTGTGTTTGATTTTTTTGTACAGTATTAACTAAAGAAAGAACAATTTCACCTGTTCTTTTTTCTCTTTACTTAAAAAAAGGAGTGTTGTTTAATCCTTGATGATTGAAATTTGTGTATGAAAGTTTGGCATGTGTATGCACGCATATATATGTTTTTGTGTTTTTTTTTAATAGTTGAAAGAGAAGTGTAAAACTGAAATAAAATGACAAACAAATGATTCACAGTTCAGGAACATTAACTGAAAATCAGTATTGCATTGAAGGTACATTGTCTTCCATACTTAATGTGCAGGGTACAATTATATGTATTCATGTTCTAGCCATAAGAAGGAATGTTTGCAACTGAATTATGTGCAAGGTTTGATGTGAAGCGTACTTTATGGGCCCACATTTTCTGCAATATAATACTGGTTTGTAATTTATTGAGATATAAACTGAAAAAGAAAACTGAGTAAGTACCTGAAAAACAATGCTAAGATTTATAACTTTTTTGAGGTGAATAGTTGCTTTACTTACTGTTGAATGTCTGATCTATAGGATTTCAAGAGGATTATGTATGTGTGGAGGACATGTAAACAAACTAAAGAATTTAATGTAGCAGAATACAGAATTACTACAGTGTGTGTATGTATGATAATATAAAATAGACAGTGTGGAGAAGTGACTGTATGAGAAAGGAATCTGTCCTAGAATTAATACAAAAATTATGAGCAGTGAAATAATTCCAGAGACCTAATCATGATAAGCACAATTTGAGAGAGAATCATGTGTAGATAATCAGTAAAAGAATTGTGTCTTTATTAAGCTTTATTATAAATCACACTAAAAATTGTATATCAGCTGGCTACAATATTTGTATTTCTGCTAAGTCAGTCTAACTATTGAACATAATGAAAGCAGTTTATGGTTAGGGGTTTGGTCCACTGTAACTTATTGCCCAACCAAGTGAAGTGTTAACCTGTCTATTCAGCAACAAAACATGCTGACATTTTAAGCACACGCCACAACTTGATCAGGCTAGTTGAAGCATTGTATTTACAAAACTTGTCAGTGCATGTGTAAAAAATACAATGAAAAATGGTATGTTCATTCAAAGAATTACATAATTTTACAGAAAGCATTCAAAGCCGCATTAGCATATGGAGGAAATTGAGATAGAATATTAAACCCTCTGAGTGCTCCACGAAGATGGTAATGTTAGTGCTGTTGTGTGTGGATATCTATGGGAAGTGTAGTTTACCCTAAAAAATATGAATAACTGACTAAACAGGTCAATCAGTGCTACAGCAATGAAAAATATTAAATATATCCTTTCTCGTAGCAAGGAGAGCTGAGGACAAAAATGGGGAAAAACAAAAATAAGTATAAGATACAAAATGTCCTCTTCAGTTTTAAATTTATTTTATTACCCAATGAAGGAACTTTCTGATATTCTGAGATTTGGTGGTGGTTTTTTTTTTCCATCAAATCAACATAAAGTTCAGAACTTGGGTAATCAGGACGTGGCTGGACAAAATATTCAGTGAGGTGACTATCACATAAGAATTCATAGATACAAAATGCAGTTACCGATGAAAGTATTGATCTAGTGCATAAGTTCATAGTGTTGTTCCCAAATTTTAAAAAACACAGCAGATACTTCAGTCATCAATAATATATTCTCCTTCACTATTTACAACAGTCTGCCAATGCTGGGGTAATGTTTCTATTCCATGACTGTAGAAATCATGTGGTTGTGAGGCGAAGAACTCGTCAAGCCATGTTCAGAGCGCATTTTCATCCAGAAAGAAATCTCCTGAAGATTGTTCAATAGAGTGTGGAAAAAGTGAAAATATGAGGTTGGTGCAGAATGACTTCCCAACCCAACTCCAGTATAGTTTTTTTGTCAGTGTAGCAGTGTCACTTCACACAGTTTTCCTGGTTGTTCTTGGACTGCATTTATGGCAACTGCCCCCACACTGGCCAATAGGCAATTCTTCTGTTGCACTGCTTTCAGCAGTCAGTGCTATTCGACACTCTACGTAGCTATTCAGATAATTAAAGATCTAATTATTTTGTTTGTTATATATGACTTCCTGTGTCTGAAATGTCGGAAGTAATGTGTAACATGTCATCAAATGAGTTGCCATCATAAAGCTGGCTCTACATAAAATTTCATTAGTTGCATTTTACACAACTGCCATTGTATTTGGACCAGAAACCCTTCAGTTCCTAACTTACATGATGGAGACCTCATGGTGATTGCAACTAAAGTTGTAAGGTACACATTAATACATATTGTTGCACTATTTGGACTACTTGCATTAAAGTAGTCTAGAATCCATCAACAAAAATGTCTTCCAGAAAGTCAGCCTTCCTACTGATTAATATGTTTGAAGTATTTATTTTTTTAGATAATTGTGAGAGGAGGTTGTAATTCATTATTTCAGAGATTTTACAAGTGTTATTTTCTTTAAATTTTTATTGAGAATTTTATATAAGAGTACATTATTTTATAATACTGTTATTACCTCTAGTGTATTGTAAAGCTATTATTGCAAAAAAAAAAAAAAAAAAAAAAAAAAATTATCAAATGAATAAAAAGAAAAATACTGTTATCAATGCCTATGTTATAGTAAATGTATTCCCCTTCTAAAATGAGAGAACCTGTTTGCTCCAGAACATGATGCCTCAACATTACAGGCTTAAAGCCTTTCTAACTAGCTTCAGGTCTCATATGAACATTCCATATTTATGTGAAAATAGAAACCCATTCAAAAAAGAAATGAAGGGCAATAGGGTCACAGGTTATAGTCTCTTTTGAGTAAAAATAGGACAATGAGCAATGTAGAATGCTGTATTTTCCATTTAAATAAACTTTGTACAAAAATACACAGTATATAATACATCTTGTACATGGTATGTAAGAAATAAAACCAAATATTATACATTTCAAAATTTGTTTTGTAACCAACCTTCCACAATGAATATCACAATCAGGACACAAATTACACATGATGATTCCATCACGTATGATACATGCGCAGAAGACAGCTTATGATCACACTCATGTATCGCTCCCAAGCTGCTTTCAATTCAGGTTCCCTGAAAAGTCAAATGTTTCTTGGTATTACTTTTTGTGGTTTCAGAAACAAAATAATAAAAATCTGCAATTTAATGGCTACGGCGTGTACCTGGTGAATTATTATATACTGATGTGTGTCATTTGTGTTTCTCAAAACTACTATCCTACTAGATCATGATCACATTCATGTAGTTAGTGACAGTAGAAAGACAGCACTACTCTTTTCATTAGCACTGCATATAACACATATGTTTATATGCCAGAGAGTGATAGTTGATCAAATATTGACACAGCTTAAATAAAGATATCTATATTAATCTCTTCTTCCTTTTTGTACTGTGGTTATCATCATTACTGGTACTGAAAGTTTACATCATTGCCTAACTGAAGAACAATGTGATATGTAAGAGTTAAATTGCTCTCAAAGTTTTTGTTTATTTTCCTTCCCGAAGCCAAAATTAAACAAACCACTGACAGTGAGCGTGCAAGACAGAATGGCTAGCCTGTGCTTACTTTCAGCTGGCAAAATTCTTAAGACTGCTGCTAGACCCACATAAAAGAAATAATTCTAGCTTTGGGAACTATTATTACCTTTCTTGAGGAGGAAGAAGGGATAGGGTGGGGTGGTTGGAAAGGAAATGCCGGTCACACTGATGCAAGAAAGAGAGGAACCCAACTACTGTGAGGACAAGAGGAGACAAAAGACGAAGGGGTAGGTGTCAGAAAGGGTAAGGGGTCAAAGATCATACATGATAACTTCAGTATGTAGAAACACAGATGGATTAACAGAAATGAAATGTGCGATTAAGAACAAAGAGTAAGGGGAGAGGGGGAGTAAAAATCATAATCATACATAAAAAAAATAGAACAGTGGATAAGGGAGGGGGGGGGGGGGGGGGTGAGATATTATTCACTACATTACCTTCCTCTGTGCAACACCCATGACTGTTTTTCAATTTGATAAATAGGCAAGATATATAACTTTGGTATAATGTTTAGAATAACTGACTGCCAGCTATAAGGTACCCAGTCCTCACCAACTACTATGAAGAGAAAACATCGTAGTAAGACTATTCCTAGTGAAGCCTCCCTCATCCTTTTCAAGATTCATACCACAACAACAGCTGGAGGAAATTTTAACCATACATCAGTGAACAGATAAACTATAAAATATTACATGGTAAATGGGACTGAACCGCATACAAAATCTTTCTAACTGTCATCTCTCTGGAAGTTATGTATACCATCAGATTAAAAGACAAGAAAACATGGAGGCTGTTAGAGGTGGAGAACTAGCTCAAGCAGGTAAGGATTTGTCATGGGGGAGAGGAACCGCAACTGAGTCTGACCATCTTATGAAATCATTCCAACACTGCATGAACTGCTTTACAGAAAACATGAAACAGAATTGCTGCACCAAGACGTTCAGCAAGAGATGTCTAAGCACCTTAACCACAGAAACAGTCAGTCAGTTCCAAAAACCAGCCCATGATAGTAATACAATTGACTGTTAAAAAAATCTCTTTCTGCACAATCATGCCCAAATTAATATTGCTGGTCATTAGTTTCTGCAATCATGGACACAACGAGCTACTAAAATGAGTATTTTATTTTATTTATTTAGTGTTCTATAGAGGCTGTGTAGTGATTCGAAATTTCCATGTAAATTCTGGAACCTCTCGTCCTTCTGCCACCTTGGACAAGCAATGTTTTAAAGATGAGTGAGAGAGAGAGAGAGAGCCTATTTACCGTGCAACACATGTCTGTGTGTGCAGGGTGGAAGTTGGTCATGGGAGGACAGGAGGTGCGTCAGACAAGCGACGCCGACAAGTGTTCGCCACTCGTGCCATAGAACCTGTATGGAAAGTACAAGGAGTAATTACGTGTTATTCCTTGGTGGTCAAATAATTGTAATTGTTATAGACAATTGAAACATGTTTTGTCTAGAGGCTCTTACTTAATCTTGGTATTAGACTTGCTAGAAGCAAGAATTTCTAGTGGTTATTAAATCCACCACACTGTAATTCTATTTCATTAGTATCTAATGGTTAACGACACAGTTGACTTGCTAGAGTTTGTATACTTATGTCCAACCAGCTTTATTTCTTCAGAGAAGAAGTTGTGGAGATCGATGCAGCCATGTATTCAGAGAAGAGGATCGGCTAAACATTTCAAGAAAGTCAACTGTAGTAGTTTGCAATCCAGTTTTGCACCGCTTCTCTTGTCGCCGAAACTGTTAGAGCTGGCTAAATTGTTGGTAGGGGAGGAAAACACACACTGACTGTAAAGAAACCCCAGAGGAAGAAATCCAGTGGCATCAAGTCTGGTGAGCGAGGTGGCCATGCAACTTGTCCTTCACAGCCAATCCACTGACCTGGGAAGTGATTATCAACGAAACCTCAAACTTCATGAGGAAATGAGGATAAGTTTTCAAGCATATCCAGATATACAATACCAGTGAAACCAAAACCACATTGAATGTAGCACATTTTAAATGTGCACTATTCTTGCATTCCTGGCGGTAGAATGGGACACTGATGCACTACGTGAATCAAGCTTGAGGCTGTTTGCTACAAAATAACACATCTACTGATTCTGTAAGTTACCTCAATATATTTCTATATCGTTCCAAAATTTTACAGTCCTTTTTGACTCATCCTGCATATGCACCCACGAATTATGTATCCTCCACTTTTTGTACTGGCTGATCTCTACACTTTACGTTAATTTCTTCAAGGTTTCTTTGTGGTGTATGGAACCTCATATAGTGATGAGCCAAAACATTATGACCACCTACTTAATAGCTTGTTTGTCCATCTTTAGAACAAAATACGTCACTGATTCTGTGTATAGGGATCTGACAGTTTGTTGGTAGGTTTGCAGAGGTATCTGGCATTAGATTTCTATGCACAGATCATGTAATTTGTGTAAATAGCGGGCCGCTGTTTTACGTACGCAGCAAAACCATTTGATAGTGACACAGATAGGTTCCGTAGGACTTGCATCGGGCGAATTTGGTTGCCGAGAGATCAACGTGGTTTCACTGAAATGCTCTTCAAACCATTGTACCATGGTTCTGGCTTTGAGATACAGATGATTACGCTGCTACAAGTTGATATTGGTGTCAGAGAAGACATCAAGCATGAAGGGATGCAGGTGGTTCACAGCTCTCAGCGTGTCTTTGATTACTACAACACGCCCCTGCAATCACAGAAGAATGTCTCCCATAGCATAACACTGTTTCCATCATCCTGCATCAGTGGTGTGCTGTACGTTTCAAGTCGCCATTCACCTCGACGATACCGTTTGTGGGGACAACCATCGACGTAGTATCGCAAAAACGTGTTTCACCCGAAGAGCTGACACGTTTCCATTGACTGACAGGCGAATATTATAGTCCTGTGCTCACTGCACCTGTAACTGATGATGATATTGAGTCAGCATGTGAGCACGTATGGGTGGTCTGCTGTGGAGTTCAACCATTTAATGCCTAGTGGTAGTTTCACTGTCCTATCTCTTTCCGTAGGTGCTCATGACAGTAGCACGTGAACATTCTACCACCTTTGCCGTTTTCAAGATCTTCGTTCACAGGCTTAGTGTAATAATAATCTGCCCTTTCTCAAAGTCGTTTGTCTCAATGGTTTTCCCTCTTTGCAGCCCATATCTGTGCTAGGATGATGCCCCATTGACATACTTTTGTTACTGCATCACATGCCAGCAACGCCACCAAGTGCCATCCAGCAATGCAGGGGGCAGTGGTCGTAATGTTTTGACTATCAGTGTATAATGGGTTTTCTCTGCATTGACTGAGACACCATTTAAAATTCCAGCAAAAACTTTGTTCATAGTTTTTCAAGATTTTTATCTGACAATTATTTGTCAATGAGTATTGCAGTATCATCTGCAAAAGAGGTAAATTTACTCCTTTTACTGGAACAAACATGGTCATTAATGAAAATAAGAAACAGCAGCAGACCAAAAACAGAGCCTTGCAGCACACAACTAAACATCCCCATTCAGATGAGGCAGGTTCTCCAGATGAGCCGTTCAGCATTGTCATCTGCTTTTGGTCCTTTAGGTATAACTGAAGCAACAAACCTACAGAACCACTTAGACAATAATATACCATTTTTTTCATAGGGATTTGATGGTTTATACAACTGAAGGATTTTGAGAGCTCATAAACAACACCTAATGGA
Organism: Schistocerca americana; assembly: GCF_021461395.2. Lineage (NCBI taxonomy): Eukaryota > Metazoa > Arthropoda > Insecta > Orthoptera > Acrididae > Schistocerca > Schistocerca americana. The sequence goes on along the minus strand of NC_060126.1, from coordinate 504,734,121 downwards.
ATATATTTTATTTTATTTTATTTTTTAATCGCTGCAGAAACTTCATCATTTAAAGAGAATATTGGAGGAGGAGGAGATTAGTGTTTAACGTCCCGTCGACAACGAGGTCATTAGAGGCGGAGCGCAAGCTCGGGTGAGGGAAGGATGGGGAAGGAAATCGGCCGTGCCCTTTCAAAGGAACCATCCCGGTATTTGCCTGAAGCGATTTAGGGAAATCACGGAAAACCTAAATCAGGATGGCCGGAGACGGGATTGAACCGTCGTCCTCCCGAAGGAGAATATTGCTACTTCAGTACAAAGACTAGCACAAAACCCAATCTGACTTATGTTAAGGGTAATGTGCACTAATTTTTCAAAAGATAATTAAAAGGGAAATTGGATTATAGTTTGTGACATTATTTTTATCTCATTTTTTAAAGAGATGTATCGCTACAGCCAGTTTTAATGTATTGGGGACAATTCCTTTTTGCAGAGGTGTATTAAATATGTTGCACAAATTGGATAAATAAGTGTTTGGGGCTCAAAGACTGAAATTCAAATGAATAGTTGAACAAGGTCTATAAAAATATACACTAGCAGATTACAGTACATTAAAAATTAAAGAAGAAAAAGCACATTGTAAAAACTGAACAAGAATGTGTGCAAGGAATCTGCTAAGTCTGACATGGAGTGATGTAGCATGTTACTGCACATGTGACCCATGGAAGTGGAACAGGATAATATTAACTGCAAACTGAAGACACAATCAAACGCAACTTGTTTTGGGGGGGGGGGGGGGGTATTCCTGTTAGATGTTACATGGATATCAACCTGAATGGCAATTGGCTCTAAATTAAAAGAACTATACAATTATTTACATCACAGAATAACAAATGATTTGCAAATGTCTGATATACAATATTTATTGGATTGACTGCTTGGATTCAGTCACAGTGGTAAAGACTTCAATTCATTGGTACGCTACTTGGAAATTACACCCTACAAAAGAAAGTCCTTAGAAAATAAAATACTTAAATGCTGTTTGTTTGTAAGGAATCTAGATCAGATTGAGTGAGCAAGGTACCTACAACACCATATCATGGACTGGCTTACTCACTCCCATTTTCCAGGTGTCTGCTATTCTTACTGAAATCTTTCTTGAACATGCTGGCAAAGAATTTCAAAATTTGCAACAAGTCATGAGTATACTATGTTCTTTAAACAGACCCAAAAATAAAACTCGAATGGATTGAGATCAGGTGATCCAGCAGGCCAAGATATTGCTGCCCCATGGCATATCCATTTTTTGGGAAATGCTGATTTAAAATTTCCCCTACTTGAAGATCAAAATAAGGTAAAGGTGCTGCATCATTTGTGCAGGAACCACATGTTTTGATGCAAGATGTCTTCCAACAAAACATTTAAATGTTCCATTAACAAATCACTGGATGAAGTTCCAGTCAGTGTTCCACAGAAAATGGAAGGTCCAATTAAACAGTGGAAAATCCAGGATGAAATGTAACAATATTATGAAAAGGAAAGTTGCTACTCACCATATACCAAAGATGCCGAGTCACAGATAGGCACAACAAAAAGTCTGTCACAAATAAGCTTTTGGCCAGCAAGGCCTTCATCAAAAATAGACCACACACACACAAACACAATAATGCAACTCACACACACGACTGCAGTCTCTGACAATTGAAAAAGGTCCAATTAATCTGTGTCGAATTATGCCAGCACATACATTAATGTTAAACTGTTGTTGATGTCTTGTTTCCTAAACTGAAAAAGGATTCTCATCCACCCATTCCTGGTATATGTTGCTTCATTATGACGGTAGACAAAAAGTGTTAGTCCTGAGCACACATCTCCAAGTACAAAAAGCTATTCTGGATTGAAAATGTTTTTCAATAAGACCTTGTGCTCTTTGAAGATGGTATGAATAAGAGAGTTGCTCTCTTAATTATAGTTTTCACACAGTCATGTGACTCACATTCTGCTATTTTTCTGGTATTGCTACCATTATTGTCCTCAATATGATGAAGTATTTGATCTTAATCAGGTGTTCTAACACTATCTGATCTTCTACAATGTAATGACCATTTCTCAAAAGAGTTTGTCTCCACAAGATATTCATGTATTCTTTGAAAGGTCTTATTGTTCAGTAAATGTCCATTAGGGCACCTTCTAGCATTGCAATTTGCACATCCATACATCAAATCCATGCCTGCCATGTTCTGATTAGAATACATTTTAGCTAGAAATGTACAGCATACAAGAGTCCAATAAAAATATGATCAAGCAGGAGAAGGCAAAACTTAACACCAATGACTGGAAATGAGACACAACACGTCACTCACCAGTTGGGGTCACTGACACACGCTTGTTTGGTCACGCCTCTCTCGGAATAGCTAATTCAATTCATGATGGGGAGAGAATGTTCACTACACACTAAACACTAGACCAATTTCAAAAGACAAAATCCCAGTACCGTCGACAGATACTTTTAAATGTGAAAACACTACTCATAGCATTTGGAACTATTAGATACTGCCACCCAGAGGAAAGGGGAGTTGACTGGAAAGGGTTATAAACAAGTGGGCACTCAGACCCTAGGATAAGGTGAGACAACAAGTCTGTCTGACTCATAGAAGTATGCAACAGAAATTCTGAAAAATCTGAAATGACAGGCAAGTAATGAAAGGCACCACTATCTCAAAACAATCTACTAAAAAAAATAATTAGATAATCTACCTAAAACATCTTGAGATCCAGTCTTCATTTGGAGAGGGGGGGGCACCAAGGAGTATTCTTCATTCCATTCATTTCGCCCCTGTTGGTGCTGATTTAATAACAGCCCACATTAAAGTGTGTGATCAGTCACACGTCCCCCATTCCAGTCACAAATAAAATTAAAATAAATCTGTCTCTATATAATAGAGAATACCGACTGCTAACACATCTCACAGAGATATGCACAGTCCACATACGAAGACAGTAAAGTATAATGAAGTGAGAATATAATGTAATACAATAATTAAAAAGTGTAAAATACTACATAGTAATTAAAAAAACAAATAATACAAGCAATAGTTATAACTATACAAATATTAAAATTTGTGTAATAAAGCTGAAGCTGCACCTATAGAAGAAACCACACTAATCTCACAATATTACATAAAACTAATAATATCATAGAGAGACAACTGACAGTAACAATTTTTTACTCTTTTCATTCTTCATTCCAAAAATCTAAGTATTACATATCCAGAAGCTAAATAAACTTACACTCAGGGTGTACACATGGACAAGAAAAAAAAAAAGAGACATTCTCGACTATTTCCCAGTTAAAAATACACTTTTTCCCCGCTGCAGATACACGATATCCCAGGTGACAGGACATTTTTTCCGTGTTAAATGGCAATATACTTTCCCTCAGAGCTGTAAAACTTATCAATCCTTTGAATGATGAAGGTTTTATAAGATAGCATAGAACTTTCCGGCACTTAAGGAAACAAAACCGAGCCAAAAACAACACACTGTGCAAAGATCGCAGCAACTATTAGACTGCATATTTTCACATTATGAAAGTACAAATAGGATTTTCACCAAATACAGCAACAGGAATTCCATCAAATACAGCACAGTAGATTCCGAAGCACTGAAATCGAGACTGTCAGCTAATCATGGCACATGTCACGTAAACTCACCAGCCAATGACAGCAGACACCTGATGTACTCGGCCAATAGCAATATCAATGTTAAGCAGCACAAAAACACAACCAGAAGAAGTTAATGGTTAATATACACACAACATAGTTATTGGAAAAGCCAAGCTTTCACATATAATACTGGTTGTCAAATCCCCCCCCCCTCTCTCTCTCTCCCTCTCTCTCTCTCTCTCTCTCTCTCTCTCTCTCTGAGGGCGTGATCAGGCAGGGTCATAAGAACACAGCTTAAATTGCAGCAGTTGAATATTTCTGGCAAGCATGATTATTAATTTCTCTGCTGTGCACTGAACATTTGTGGGTTACCTGGCTGAACACATGTTCTGTTGAGTACTTCGACCTTTCCATACAAAACCTAATTGTGCGTGCAATTGCTCAAGAATCCGCTTCACAATTTTTCTTACGAATGATAACACTTCTTGTTATCATGACTGTATAATTTGAAATCCAATAAAAAGCTATAATAAACTGAAAAACCAACTTTGAAAGTTGGTCTTTTTTAGCATGTGTTACCTTTTAAGATAGTTCAAACAGAAATGTACCAGTAAAATATTAAGTACCGGCATAAATGGCTGGTCTCCTGAGACCAAAATTTTTTCTAACTGGCTGGTCTTCAGTGTTAAGTTTTGTTTGAGAGTCTAACGCTCTATGATTTATGAAATTCATCACACATTCCGACACGTAACATAATTCACCTTGCGTAAAAGTAAATTTATTTTGAAAGTAACACTTCTCAAACCGCCATTCGCAATATTTTCCCGCAACCTGTTACAAATGTGAACAGTTATGTTGTCATGTTCATCAAAATGAGGACTGCGAGAAAGACACGTTGAAAGCAGTTTGTCATTACGAAGTATTGCATAGTCTTTGATACATTTTGCTGTCCGCATGTGCTTGTGTGTGCACTGTGTTTTGTTGTTGCAAATGGGGCATTATATTGCAACTAAAGTTTTATTCTGGTGTCATTCACCAGTTTAGTTTTATTGCAGCAGTATTACTCTGTAGTAGAATGCTTTGTAAGAGTTATCTGTTCTTATCAATCAAAATCAGAAAAATTTAACTGAAAACTACAATAACAAAAAATTCCAAGATCTACAAGATTCCCAGGTGTTTCCTGGATCTCACCCAGATGAAAAAAATCCCAAGTTTTTCCCATTGTCTCAGGGCATTCACTGCACAATATGAAAGCCGGGAGAAACAGTCTCTATGTATAATAGTAGCTTCATAACTGTAAGGCAATGTTATTCATCTAATATTACTGTAAGGGATCTATGACAATGCATGTAATATTCAACTACAATTTGTTTTACAAAATAAAATGGTTTGAGTAATTGGCTGGAGTGGATGTGATACATAGCCCAATGTCTAAAAGAGGCATTTACTGATTTCATTAATTACGTGTGTATATATTATGATACATAGAATAGATTAACAATCCAAGTAGGAAACCAAACAGTATGAATGATCCTAAAAGTACAGTCATTTTAGATAGTCAGTGATAGATCAACTACCAAGTCCTTACATTTATAAAAGGCAGCATACATAAATGCTCAAAAACCAACTCCTGCCAAATGTAATAAAAAATAAATAAAATAAAATAAACAGATTCGAGGTGCAACTATAGCTCCGTAAAAAAAAAAAAAAGCCAGCAGTGCTTGAACTAAAGTTAGTGTGAAACAAAATACAATGTAATGCATTGTATACAACAATTCATACACCCTGTAGTGGAGATACAAAAAGCAATATGAAATAGAATGAGCTCATCAGGACAGAAGCAGGGAAGGCAAATGGTCAACATTGGTTTATGGATTGAATTTTAGGAAAGTGTGGTTTATCTGTACATGAGACTGTGCATAGAATCCAATATGATTCATTCTTGAACAGTGATCGAGTTTATGGGATCCCCGCCAGGTCAGACTAAAGGAAGACATCGAAACAATTCAGAATCGTGCCACTAGATTTATTAATGGTAGATTCAATCATCACCTAAGTGTTACTAATAAGCTTTGTCAGGGTGTATACGCAGAAAAGGAAAAAATATTCCCGGATTTCTCCTGGATTTCCCAGTTAAAAATACACTTTCTCCCACTAGGAAACATAGTTTTTCCCTGTATAACGTATCAATCCTTTGAATGGTTATGGTTTTATACGCAGGCGTGGAATTTCCCGGCACTTTAGAAAATGAAACTCAGGGGAAAAAACACCTTTTGGAAAGATGTTTGATATGCAGTACCATGTACACTGCAAATTTTTGTATTATGAAAGAATAAATTCGAATTCCACCAAACATCGCATGTGCTTTCCGAAGCATTGAAATCGAGATTGCGATGCGTATTTGTAAGCCAGTCAAAGCTCATGTCACCTGATCTCGCCAGCTGATGACAGCGGATATACAGAGCTTCGGACACGTGGTGTAGTCAGCCAATAGCAACATCACTGTCAAGTAGTGCGAACACACGAACAGGAAAAGTTAATGGGTTAAATTAATATATATAATGTTGCTACAAGAAAAACAAAGCTTTCACATATGATATTGGCCTCTAAGGCCAATACACTGCAACAGAAGCTAAGCTTTCACATGTAATGTTGGTCTTTTATGCACATATTACATTTTAAGATATATCAGACAAATGTGCCAGTAAATTTTTTAATAACGGCATAAATGTGTGATCTTCTGGGCTCTAAATTCTTCTAAATGGCTCATCATCAAAGAGCTCATTTTTAAATGAGTTAAACAGATTCTCAGTGAAGTAGGCCTCGACCTGATATTAAGCTTTTCAGTGTGGTTTTCAGGATGTAAATTTCCTTGGGTGCCAGTACTTTGTTATCTCATGTTTCGTTCTTTGTTATGGCATAATGCCACACGTGCTAGAAGATGAAAACATACACTTAAAATGCACCAAACAGTTGAAACTAGCCAATAGTTTGGAATTAAACACTTCGTTTCAAACATATTGACTGCCTCAGTGGGAAAGATTAACCTTTAACTACACGGGTGGGGTCTCAGCAGACCCCATGCTACATTTTTGTTTTATAATTTCCGTTGTTGGCACACTACAGACTCGTCATTGTAGGTATTCTCAGTGTGCTTGCAATAGGTGGACGTGTGCCGCGCTCTTGCAACAGTAAGTGCCTGTTTTTCGTTGTTGGGGTACCTGTACACCCCACTCGTGCTTTTACATATTATTTATTTACAATATGCTAATACAGTAATTTCCTCTTATTTCAGTATATTTACAACAATGACTTGCTTTCCTCGTGATGAGGGTATTGCACAACTGTTGGAAGAAGGCACTGACTCAGAAGGTGAAGACACAGAACTAAATGACCCAGACGCAGATGTTGATCACATCAGTGATCATGATTTGATACACAGTGAACACCTTTCTGGTTCAGAGATGGAGCTAAGTGTCTCTTCTTCTAGTGAAGAAGATGAAGAAAGCTCAGGGAACTATTTTTACGGTAAGAACAGATTCAAATGGAGTAAATCTGCCCTACATTCATCTCGTGTATGACAGCACAATATTGTACAAGAACGCGCGGGACTGAAAGGACCTGCTGCTTGTAAACATGACATGTCGCCTGTAGAGAGTTGGGAACTATTATTTACCAATAATGTGATTGAGACTATCGTGCACTGTACCAGCAAACAACTTGAGGACAAATATTCACCTCCATTATTATGGCCGTATTATGCCAACAACACTGATTGCTGTGAGTTACGAGCTTACTTTGGATTACTTCTGTTTACGTCGATATTCAAGTCAAATCATGAAAATGTTAGATTGCTATGGGCGGTTGATTTTACTGGAAGACACATTTTTCGAGGTGTAATGGGGATACACAGATTTTTATTCATTCATTTCAATGTAACCTTTGATGACATCAGCACATGAGAAGAAAGAAAATCTACAGATAAACTGGCTTTGATACGAGGAATTTTTGAAAAGTTTACTAGCAATTGTAGTGCGAACTGTTCTTGTTCAGAATATTTATGTGTTGATGAACTGTTCGTAAAATTTCAAGGAAGGTGCTCATTCAGAATGTTTATCAAAAGTACACCTGGAAAATATGGCCTGAAAATGCAGCGTATTTGCGATGCGAAAACTCATTACTTACGTAATGCATTTATATACTCTGGAAAACCACTTACCCAAAGAAAAATCCCTTTCGCAGTGCCAACACAGGATGTGCTAAAACTTGCAGAGCCATTTTATGGAACTATAAGAATATCACTGGAGGCAGTTGGTTTACGTCTACTGAGTTAGTAGACGAATTATTGAAACTAGGACTAACATACGTGGGCACTGTATGAAAAAACAAACGAGAAAGTCATTTGTTCGGAACTAGACCTTGGTATCATTCATTCCAAAGAAGTATAAAAGTGTAGATTTACTATCTTCCATGCATCACGAAGTGTGTGTCAATCAACAATCGAAGAAACCTGCAATTGTAGACTTTTACAATGCGACTACGGGAGGAGTTGATGCTTTGGATTTGAAATGCTCAAATTACTCTTGCTCACGTAGAACAAGAAGATGGCCAAACGCAATCTTTGCTGCAATGCTGAATATTTCTCTAGCTAACGGATATGTCCTTTGGGTCGGTTCTAATAAAAATACAAAAGTCAGCAGAAGAGAATACATAAAGTCCACTGCAATGAGTCTTGTAAAGCCATACATTTGCAGGAGATTAGAAAATAACCCAAAGCTGGCCAAAGATGTACAGGAAATTATGTGCAAATTGGTTGGCCAAGAACAAATGCTTTCAATGCCTAATGCAGATGAGCCTGGTCCTAGCGCTTCTAAAAAGCGAAGGTGTTATATTTGCCCAAGTCGAAAGACAAAAAGAGCGCTCTAACATGTAACATGTGCAAACAATGTATTTGTAAGCCTCATTCAAAGGCAATCAATTTTTGTTTGTCCTGTGAAGCCAAAGGAAACAAATGATTTTGTAGGCAAATAATGTGGTGTCTTTTTTTTTTGTCTAGTTAGTTTTTTCTGTTTTATAATTTTCATTTGATTTTATGCTCCAAATCTGTACAAAATAAAAAAAAGTGTTGTTGGAAGTTAGTATTTGTTGATTTTTATGTCATTTTAATTGAGCTATACAAACAGAAAACCAAAATGATATGTTTTTGTAAATGGCTTAAAGTTTCTGATAAGACTGATTAATGTTGTTGTTGTTGTTGTTGTTGTTGTGGTCTTCAGTCCTGAGACTGGTTTGATGCAGCTCTCCATGCTACTCTATCCTGAGCAAGCTTCTTCATCTCCCAGTACCTACTGCAACCTACATCCTTCTGAATCTGTTTAGTGTATTCATCTCTTGTTCTCCCTCTACGATTTTTACCCTCCACGCTGCCCTCCAATGCTAAATTGGTGATCCCTTGATGCCACAGAACATGTCCTACCAACCGACCCCTTCTTCTAGTCAAGTTGTGCCACAAACTTCTCTTATCCCCAATCCTATTCAATACCTTCTCATTAGTTATATGATCTACCCATCTAATCTTCAGCATTTTTCTGTAGCACCACATTTCAAAAGCTTTTATTCTCTTCTTGTCTAAACTATTTATCGTCCATGTTTCACTTCCATACATGGCTACACTCCATACAAATACTTTCAGAAACGACTTCCTGACACTTAAATCTATACTTAATGTTAACAAATTTCTCTTCTTCAGAAACACTTTCCTTGCCATTGCCAGTCTACATTTTATATTCTCTCTACTTCGACCATCATCAGTTATTTTGCTCCCCAAATAGCTAAACTCCTTTACTACTTTAAGTGTCTCATTTCCTAATCTATTCCCTCAGCATCACCCGAGTTAACTCGACTACATTCCATTATCCTCGTTTTGCTTTTGTTGATGTTCATCTTATACCCTCCTTTCAAGACTCTATCCATTCCATTCAACTGCTCTCCTAAGTCCTTTGCTGTCTCTGACAGAATTACAATGTCATCGGCGAACCTCAGAGTTTTTATTTCTTCTCCATGGATTTTAATACCTACTCTGAATTTTTCTTTTGTTTCCTTTACTGCTTGCTCAATATACAGACTGAATAACATCGGGGAGAGGCTACAACCCTGTCTCACTCCCTTCCCAACGACTGCTTGCCTTTCATACCCCTCGACTCTTATAACTGCCATCTGGTTTCTGTACAAATTGTAAATAGCCTTTCACTCCCTGTATTTTACCCCTGCCACCTTCAGAATTTGAAAGAGAGTATTCCAGTCAACATTGTCAAAAGCTTTCTCTAAGTCTACAAATGCTAAAAACGTAGGTTTGCCTTTCCTTAATCTAGCTTCTAAGATAAGTCATAGGGTCAGTATTGCCTCACGTGTTCCAATATTTCTATGGAATCCAAACTGATCTTCCCCGAGGTCGGCTTCTACCAGTTTTTCCATTCGTCTGTAAAGAATTCGTGTTAGTATTTTGCATCCGTGACTTATGAAACTGATTGTTCGATAATTTTCACATCTGTCAACACCTGCTTTCTTTGGGGTTGCAATTATTATATTCTTCTTGAAGTCTGAGGGTATTTCACCTGTCTCATACATCTTGCTCACCAGATGGTAGAGTTTTGTCAGGACTGGCTCTCCCAAGACCATCAGTAGTTCTAATGGAATGTTGTCTACTCCCGGGGTCTTGTTTCGACTCAGGTCTTTCAGTGCTTTGTCAAACTCTTCACGCAGTATCATATCTCCCCTTTCATCTTCATCTTCAACTTCATCTGATTAATATAAGCACAATAAATGAAATAATAAATACGTTGTCTTTTATTATGTAAATATAAAAATATCCAAGTTATTTCCAGTAATTAGTTGTAAGCACATCTAAAAACTGTTGGGGGTACTTCTAGACCCCACACCTGACTATATATTACCAGAAACAGCGCGTGTACTTGAAGGTTAATAAAAGAAAATTTCATCAGCAAACCGATAAAAATAACTTCATTGTTCTGCATGGCAATTAATGCTGACTGTCAGTAAGGCGGAAATAAAATAAAATCTGAAACTAATAACTTATTTTAGCCTTCTGTAATTATGTGAATGTATTTTAATTCACAATAGCTCCCGGCCACAGAAATCAATTTTGTTTTCATTTGATATGAGTGCAGTACACAAAGAGGAAACAGCAAAATCACTAAATGTAAACATGGATCACATGGAGACTACCCACTTCCCTATTACAACTCAGACTGCTCTGCGCATCAGACCCATATCTACATTTCCGAACCGGGGCAACAGTAGATAGTGGCATCCCTCAAGTGTTTGAGATAGGATGTCAAACATTAAAAAAAAAAAAAAATTTCAAAAATAGGTTTATTTTGTACTGCACATCTTTCTGAAGAGTCTGATACATAAAACATATGTGTCTGAGAAATTGAAAGACATGTTATTTGATCTTAAGTCTGCCAAAGTGCAGCGCCACATCTCTTCACACAGCAGTCTTCTATCACACATCACTGTATTTCGGTCTGTGGAATTGAAATGTGTATATTTTGTACTGAATGCCATCAAACTATATTCAGGTCAGTGGAAATTAAAATGCCCTATGGTGCCTCTCCTGCTTCCAGTCGGCCGGTTTGACATCCTGCCCCTCTCTTTTTTTTAAAAAAAAAAAAAAATCCTCAGAAAATTTGCATTCGTTATTCCCTATTAGCTAACAACTTGCTGCTTTGTGTCACATAAAATTAAGTATAGGATACATAAAACCAGCAGACAAAAGCAAGACAGTACACATTTCTTCAATCCTTAGCACTTTTTTTCTCTCTAATCTTGCTACAGCTTTACATGGCGTGCTTTCCTTTCTGTGAAAGAATCTGTTACTTCATCCAAGTTCGTCAAATATTTTGCTGCATGAAAAATCGAAATGTCGCTGTCTAATACTGAAAAAGCTGTTAATACAAATAGGCCCAAGACTGGTGTGGTTTCCCGATCTGATTACCTATACTTTGTCACTGTCTGCTAGATACAACAAAATAGGCCTTTCTAATACTGCAGCAATTATAACACATGCCAAATAAACGAGTCTGTTTTGGCAAAAATGGTCACTTTCATAACACAGCAGAATATAATTCACAAAGTACGAATATCAAATAACTATTAGGCCTACTACAAGCAAAAAGCTTTACATTAGGAAATAGTTTTACACTTCATTCACATGCTCCAGTTTCTCAAGCATGAGACTGAAAAGTAGTAGTGCAAAATTTTTATATAAATTTGGAATTGTCATATTCTTCCATAAATTAAGTGATGTCACCATTTCTTTTCCTCCTCGTTCTAACAAACAGTGTTGTGCCAGAATCACCAGTTTAGTTACCCTGCGATTATTCTCCGGTTAAGCATTGTTACGTGTTCGTACAACGCGTTTTCCGCGCTACTTCCAGAATGTACCTTAAAGCGGCTGCTAGCCATAGACTGTACAACTGGCCCTTAGTAGTATAGCGATCTGGCAACAAAATTTTCTGTCAAAATTTCATTTTCTTGGATACACCGAGAAGATAATACGTAATCTTTCTTACCTGTTATTCCTGTTAGTCGCTTATTCGCACTCTGGTACTCTGAATCTATGGATTTCGCTGGTAATCATAACAACAGTCATCACTCACAAACCCAGTCAACCACATAATCAGAAGGTGGTTGGCTTTTTTTCGTTCGGCTATACTCTGCTCAGCTCATATAGCCCCTTTTGTCTGCAGTAAAGTTTATTTCTAGATGTGATGAGGGTTCCACTGACAGAGACATCACATACACAATGCACACATTCAGAAATCAATTTATGATTCATTCAGAAATCAACTTAGAATGTGTTCAACAATGTTCAAAAACCGACAGGGACATGTTTCAAAGTCATACGAATAATCGACAGACCAACGCGTGCTGGGTGCTAGGCGCTTTGTGAAACAACGTTTTTTCCTCAAGAATATGAATTTGCCCCCCCACTCCTAGATCCAGGGCTGCTGCGCATGCACGAATCTGGCAGCTTGGGTGCGCCCGTAAAATTTTTCCAGGTAGCACCTAGCTGCTGCTGCCCCCCCCCCCCTTTTTTTCATGGTTTGCGACTGCTTACACAACCAACAGCCACGTTTCTGTAGCCAGAAGCGGAAGAAGATACTACTCAACAGCACATGCGCATGATCCCACTCGTAACTGCTAAAACAAATCTAATGTTAACAGTTGTGACGTCAGGCTCATCGGAGGCAATTTGTTGTTACGAAGCACTGCATAATCTTCCTACAGCCTTTGACGCATTTTGCTGTTGGTAGACGCTTGTATGAGCACTGTGTTTTGTTGCTGTATATGGTGCATTTCCTTTGCAATTTTATTTTCGTTTTTTCTCTTGTTCATGTTTCATTGCTGCAGTATTATTCCGCAGTAGCAGGATACAGTAATAGTCTTTGTTAGGGTATTGGTTCTTACCAGTCAAATTAACAAAAAATTAACTGAGAGCAAAAACAATAAAAAATTCCCGGGATTCAAAAAAATTCCCAGGTTTTTCCCCAGTTTCGTCCCGGATGAAAAAATTCCCGGGTTTTTCCCGCATCTCTCGGTTGTCCCAGGTTGTAGACACCCCGTTTGTGAACTCAAATGGGAATTCCTGGAGGGAAGATGAAGTTCTTTTTGTGGAACACTCTGAAGGAAATTTAGGGAATTGGCATTTGAAGCTGACTGCAGAATAATTCTGCTGCTGCCAAAGTACATTGCAGATTGTGTGTGTAGATGTATACTAGAATTAGTAAGGAATAGTGTCTCTAAAGTACTGGACTATAAGATATATTGTAAATTTTAGTTCTAGAACTGATGTTGTTGCAAAAGAAACTGTAATGTAACTTAATACGAGGGAGGACTGGAAAGTAATGAATAATAATTCTTTTTCTCCCCTGGTATTGCAGCTGGAATGTTGAAATTTCACGACAATAGAGTTAAAAGTTTGCACTACAGAGGGTATTTTGTTTCCATGTGCAGCTCTAGTGAGAGAAGCCTGAACTACAAAACAAACATGGAATGCATGTTACTATTGTCAATTTGTGAAGAGCAGTGAACTGTAGTTCTATTTTTGTGGGCCAAGGGGCATAAACCAAGTGATACTGACAGGGACATGCATGATGAGTATGGGGAAAACTGTAGCAATATCTCCAGGTGTTGTGCATTCTTCCAAGAGTTCCATGTGAACTTCAGTGATATGCCATGCTCCATATGGCCGATAACAGCTGCAACCCCACAGGTGTCGAAGCCATTGAAGCAGCAATTTTGAGTAACTGGCATGTGCAACTGCAAAACTTATTGCTGTAATTAAACATTTCTTATGGCGTTCTGTCTGATATTGTTCATGACGCAATGAAATTTTGTAAAGTCAGTGCTCACTGGGTGCCTAAGAACCTGACAGATAACTACAAGGGTCAGCGAATGATGCAAGCTTGGATCACTTAATGCATTATGCCACATAAGGGCATGACTTTCTGAAAGGAACTGTCACTGGTGAAGAGTCGTGGGCACGCCACTACATGCCCAAAACCAAGCAGGCCTCTATGGAGTGGGAACATGCCGGTTCCCCAGAACAAAAGACAAAATCAAAGTGACTTAAGTCTGCTAGGAAAGTGCTTGTGACAGTGTTCTGGGATAAGCATGATATGTTAGTGGTGGACTTTGTTGAACATGGGACCGCTGCGAATGCTGCACAGCCTACATTAAAACTTTGATTAAGTTGCATTGTGCCCTTCATGACAAACACCACAACATTTATGCTGACAATGTCAAACTTCTTCATGAGAGTGCTTTCCCAATGTTGCTGTTTCTATTTGTGAGAAAATCGCCAGATTTGAGGAGAGGTGCTACAGCATTTACCATACAATTCAGACCATGCACTGTTGGACTTTTCATCTTTTTGGTTCCATGAAGAAATTCCGGGCAGCCAGTGCCATGTGACATGTGTTAAAGTGAAATCTGCAGTCCGCAGATGGCTACACTCCAACCAAATAGATTTCTACAAACAGGGCATACTGATACTGGTACCGCGATGGGAGAAATGTGTTGGGAACATTGGTGACTATGTAGAAAAGTATGTAAAAGATTTTAAGTTAACTTGTGATTTTTTATATTTTGTTACCTACTTAACTTTTTGGTAGTAAAATTATTGTGCATAACTTTCAGATCTTCCCTCATATATACAACATTTACACAGCTTACATGAAGGATAGAAAATATTATAAATAGAAATAATAATAATTATATACCCATAGTTACTGGAATATATTATACATAAGATCTACGTCTACAATGCAGATCTGGTGAAATGCTAAACTTGTCCATCAGCACAGGTAGTGATAAATACCATGGAATCATAGGCTTGACATTGATGCTAGATGCCTTGGGTCTGAACAAAATGCTTACTGGCTAATGGCCTTTATGATAGGTAGACTTACCTCTATGGTACAGGCTTGAGCACAATCTCCACCATAATATGATACCAACATTACTACATATAAATAGTCATGGAACCACATGGTAAAGTATATGACTGAACATCATATAGGTTTAACCCAAGGAATAAGTGTACTCGAAATATGATACAGCAAATGATGTCTACATGGTAGTTATCATTTTACTGCCAATAGAGATTAGTTGTTAAACAATTCTTAAGAAGGATTCACACATGATGACATACAGCAGCACTGCAATATCTTATGACGCCGTATTGGCCTTTTTATACATAACTAATCTCTAAACTGATGCACCTATCTCTGAAAGTATACAGGTAATAACAGAAAATTAATTAATGTCAAAAGAACTCAACCAAGAGGACATTACTGAATTGGTAGAGGTGCCTGAAATGTCACTGGCATATAATGACATTAAATTTAATAACAAAATCTCCTTTCAAGCAGATTGCCTAGATATGGGTAATAGTTTCGCTGGAACATAAGCAGAAATTTTCATTAACGATCTGGATAATAAATATGGCTTGAGCACAATGTCCATCATAATATGGTACCAACACTACTACATAAATCAGGCATAGAAGTATGAAACCAGAATTTCCCTATAGATGTCAGCGTAAGGCCTGTCAGATCGGGTCTGCAGAATGTGAACACATGGTAATCCAAGTTCCATACATTGGTATCAGTTTCAAACCCATAAACATGTCGAGTTTTGTGCCTATGAACTATGATTTGGAGACAGCATTGGTTTTCTGTTATCATGTTCCAGTGTATTGACAAGTGCCAGCACGAAGGTGAAGAACACAAGAGCAGAGAAGCCTGTGAGATGACATCAACCAATAGCCCGCCGACTAGGACCACACAACAGGAGCGGCTGCTACAAAAAAAGATGGCCGCTCATTTGCAGCTAGGTACCGTGAACATACAGAATAGAGTTGCTTTCGGTTTACATGTGAATAATGCCTGACACAAAACAGAAGATGTTCACCATAAAATGAAGATATTGCATAAAGCACCAATAATGGGAAACTGTAATTTGTTAAAAGCTTTACAGATATTCAGTGACAATAAGGAGGCAACAAACCATATATTAAATGACCAATTAGACTTGAGGCACAGTAATTTTTTCAGTATTTTTGATGAACTTTTGTAAAGTGAACAAACTGTGAGTCATATCCTATAAGAATATATAGCTTTGTGAATCCTTCTTAAGGTTTATTTAACCACTAATCTCTGTTGGCAGTAATATCCCTTAAGTACACTGTCACAGGGAATGATGTCTGTGTATCATATTTTCAGTACACTTGTTCCTCGGTTGAAACCTTTAGGATGGTTAGTAATATACTTTAGCATGCTGTTCCATGGCTATTTATATTGGTAACATCGACATTGTATTATGATTACGTGCTCAAACCCATACCACAGGCACAGGTCTACATATCATACAGGCCACTAACCAGCATGCATTTTGTTCAGAACCTAGGCATCTAGCATCAATGTCCTATGCTATTTTCATTAAAGCTGTGGGGTGACTAGGTACACTGCCTGAGCACACAGCGCTATGACATTATCATTTCCTGTTCTATGCAGACATATTCAATAGCATTGACTTTACATTGCACTTCAGCATTTGAGCAAATTTGCAATGCTAACAAAGGTCTATGCATCATATAGTCCAGTACCTGAAGGTCCACATTAATTACTAATTCTATTAAAATCTTGTTTATCCTCACTACAAGTTTTATGAGTTGTATATATTGCGCTTATGGTCTGTCAGTTGGTGATCTATGATGATAGCACTTGAGCGTCATTCATGCTACTGATTCTGCTTGATTATTATTACATTCTATGTATCAAAATATAGATACATTCTGCATGTAATTAATACTGTACGAAAATCCAGTATGCAAGCTGTAAATCAGCTAATGCTTCACACAGACATTGGACTATGTTTCACTTCCACTACCAGCCAATTATTAACCATTTCCCTGTTGAATGTTATATAACTGTTTTAGATACCTTACAACAATATTATAATAATAGAGGGAAACATTCCACGTGGGAAATATATCTAAAAACAAAGATGGTGTGACTTACCAAACGAAAGTGCTGGCAGGTCGATAGACATACAAACAAACACAAACATACACACAAAATTCAAGCTTTCGCAACCAACGGTTGCTTCATCAGGAAAGAGGGAAGGAGAGGGAAAGACGAAAGGATGTGGGTTTTAAGGGAGAGGGTAACGAGTCATTCCAATCCCGGGAGCCGAAACACTTACCTGAGGGGGAAAAAAGGACAGGTATACACTCGTGCCATGCCACTTTCCTTGACATTGACCTCCACCTGTCCAATGGCCAGTTTCACACGTCCGTCCACATCAAACCCACCAACAAGCAGCAGTACCTCCATTACGACAGCTGCCACCCATTCCACATCAAACGGTCCCTTCCCTACAGCCTAGGTCTTCGTGGCAAACGAATCTGCTCCAGTCCGGAATCCCTGAAGCATTACACCAACAACCTGACAACAGCTTTCGCATCCCGCAACTACCCTCCCGACCTGGTACAGAAGCAAATAACCAGAGCCACTTCCTCATCCTCTCAAACCCAGAACCTCCCACAGAAGAACCACAAAAGTGCCCCACTTGTGACAGGATACCTTCCGGGACTGGATCAGATTCTGAATGTGGCTCTCCAGCAGGGATACGACTTCCTCAAATCCTGTCCAGAAATGAGGTCCATCCTTCATGAAATCCTCCCCACTCCACCAAGAGCGTCTTTCCGCCGTCCACCTAACCTTCGTAACCTCTTAGTTCATCTCTATGAAATCCCCAAACCACCTTCCCTACCCTCTGGCTCCTACCCTTGTAACCGCCCCCGGTGTAAAACCTGTCCCATGCACCCTCCCACAACCACCTACTCCAGTCCTGTAACCCGGAAGGTGTACACGATCAAAGGCAGAGCCACGTGTGAAAGCACCCACGTGGTCTACCAACTGACCTGCCTACACTGTGACGCATTCTATGTGGGAATGACCAGCAACAAACTGTCCATTCGCATGAATGGACACAGGCAGACAGTGTTTGTTGGTAATGAGGATCACCCTGTGGCTAAACATGCCTTGGTGCACGGCCAGCACATCTTGGCACAGTGTTACACCGTCCGGGTTATCTGGATACTTCCCACTAACACCAACCTATCCGAACTCCGGAGATGGGAACTTGCTCTTCAATATATCCTCTCTTCCCGTTATCCACCAGGCCTCAATCTCCACTAATTTCAAGTTGCCGCCACTCATACCTCACCTGTCATTCAACAACATCTTTGCCTCTGCACTTCTGCCTCGACTGACATCTCTGCCCAAACTCTTTGTCTTTAAATATGTCTGCTTGTGTCTGTATATGTGTGGATAGATATGTGTGTGTGTGTGCGAGTGTATACCCGTCCTTTTTTCCCCCTAAGGTAAGTCTTTCCGCTCCCGGGATTGGAATGACTCCTTACCCTCTCCCTTAAAACCCACATCCTTTCGTCTTTCCCTCTCCTTCCCTCTTTCCTGATGAGGCAACAGTTTGTTGTGAAAGCTTGAATTTTGTGTGTATGTTTGCGTGTCTGTCGACCTGCCAGCACTTTCATTTGGTAAGTCACATCATCTTTGTTTTTAGATATATATTTCCTACGTGGAATGTTTCCCTCTATTATAACCATATTTTAATAAAAAATTATACAACATTCAGTTTTACAGTTTTATTTACTTTTACTTCATTTTTGGATGAATATTTTAGTTTGATTATGCAACAATCGTACATGAGTATCGGATGGTTAGCAAAGAGAACCTGGTTTGTTGCTAAAAGAATTTGACTATGTTGCCTGATGCAAAATACATACTTCTTTACTTTGTAGATATTAAAGTTCCTCAAATTTACGGGGAAATAAAATATTGCTTGGAAATGATAATAGTGCAGATAATTTTACTATAGTTAGTTACTTTTTGCATGAAACACACTTCCCAACCATGGCAAGGCCCAATCATGCTCCTATTGAAAGTAAAGTATATTTTGCTTTCACACTTAAGTTTGCCACTGCTTTATTGCCTTTCCGAATTAATCTTTCCAGTCATAACTGTTCACAGTTATATATAGGTGACTTACCGAACGAAAGCGCTGGCAGGTCGATAGACACACAAACAAACACAAACATACACACAAAATTCAAGCTTTCGCAGCAAACTGTTGCCTCATCAGGAAAGAGGGAAGGAGAGGGGAAGACAAAAGGAAGTGGGTTTTAAGGGAGAGGGTAAGGAGTCATTCCAATCTCGGGAGCGGAAAGACTTACCTTAGGGGGAAAAAAGGACAGGTATACACTCGCACACACGCACATATCCATCCACACATACAGACACAAGCAGACATATTTTTTATATAATTTTTCCCACGTGGAATGTTTCCTTCTATTATAATAAAAACAGCCTAAATAGTAATATGTTCTACCAATGGAAGCAACTGAAAAGGATGACAATACTGTTTCATCCACTAATTTCATATACACTCCTGGAAATTGAAATAAGAACACCGTGAATTCATTGTCCCAGGAAGGGGAAACTTTATTGACACATTCCTGGGGTCAGATACATCACATGATCACACTGACAGAACCACAGGCACATAGACACAGGCAACAGAGCATGCACAATGTCGGCACTAGTACAGTGTATATCCACCTTTCGCAGCACTGCAGGCTGCTATTCTCCCATGGAGACGATCGTAGAGATGCTGGATGTAGTCCTGTGGAACGGCTTGCCATGCCATTTCCACCTGGCGCCTCAGTTGGACCAGCGTTCGTGCTGGACGTGCAGACCGCGTGAGACGACGCTTCATCCAGTCCCAAACATGCTCAATGGGGGACAGATCCGGATATCTTGCTGGCCAGGGTAGTTGACTTACACCTTCTAGAGCACGTTGGGTGGCACGGGATACATGCGGACGTGCATTGTCCTGTTGGAACAGCAAGTTCCCTTGCCGGTCTAGGAATGGTAGAACGATGGGTTCGATGACGGTTTGGATGTACCGTGCACTATTCAGTGTCCCCTCGACGATCACCAGTGGTGTACGGCCAGTGTAGGAGATCGCTCCCCACACCATGATGCCGGGTGTTGGCCCTGTGTGCCTCGGTCGTATGCAGTCCTGATTGTGGCGCTCACCTGCACGGCGCCAAACACGCATACGACCATCATTGGCACCAAGGCAGAAGCGACTCTCATCGCTGAAGACGACACGTCTCCATTCGTCCCTCCATTCACGCCTGTCGCGACACCACTGGAGGCGGGCTGCACGATGTTGGGGCGTGAGCGGAAGACGGCCTAACGGTGTGCGGGACCGTAGCCCAGCTTCATGGAGACGGTTGCGAATGGTCCTCGCCGATACCCCAGGAGCAACAGTGTCCCTAATTTGCTGGGAAGTGGCGGTGCGGTCCCCTACGGCACTGCGTAGGATCCTACGGTCTTGGCGTGCATCCGTGCGTCGCTGCGGTCCGGTCCCAGGTCGACGGGCACGTGCACCTTCCGCCGACCACTGGCGACAACATCGATGTACTGTGGAGACCTCACGCCCCACGTGTTGAGCAATTCGGCGGTACGTCCACCCGTCCTCCCGCATGCCCACTATACGCCCTCACTCAAAGTCCGTCAACAGCACATACGGTTCACGTCCACGCTGTCGCGGCATGCTACCAGTGTTACAGACTGCGATGGAGCTCCGTATGCCACGGCAAACTGGCTGACACTGACGGCGGCGGTGCACAAATGCTGCGCAGCTAGCGCCATTCGACGGCCAACACCGCGGTTCCTGGTGTGTCCGCTGTGCCGTGCGTGTGATCATTGCTTGTACAGCCCTCTCGCAGTGTCCGGAGCAAGTATGGTGGGTCTGACACACCGGTGTCAATGTGTTCTTTTTTCCATTTCCAGGAGTGTATAACTACACGCAACATCTGCAAATAAACCATATCATTTGTTCACTATTACTCTGCTTATTGACATAATACTTGCAAAAACATAAGTCATCACTTCGGTAAACTATTCAAGTTATTTTGGTGTCACACATCTACAAGGGAGTATTTTGTGCAAAAACTGAATGACGACTGTCCTCCTTGCATACTGGAATGTGACCAGTAGTATTTTGACATTGTAGAATAAAATAGCCACACAATACCTCTGCCAGAAATAGATATTCCCAGTTCCAAAACTACCAGAAAGCCAGGAATGCATAACATGTACCAGTTGCTACATCATACTACTATTGATAGTAGTGCCCTTTACAATGGTGATTAGGTTTCAGTATCCCATCAGAAGGTCGAGCAATAGCTGAAAATATTATGATTCATATTGTGGTTCTATGCTCAAAACCAAATAGCTTTTGTCTGAAACATGATTTAATTATCATGCCTGATAACAATGCAAACTGTAAGGAGTGAAAATTGAGTGACAATCATTTTTAATAGGATTCCCTATACTAATTACATGTGATCATACTACATAAAAAGTAAACCCACAAAAACTTTTGTGGAACTGCACTACATTAAAAATGCAAATTGTTGGCAATAATTTTACGCAATGTGGAGCACAAGAAAGTTCATCCCTTTTTCACTGACTGCAGTATCATTTCAGGTGAAATTAATATGATCCCATTTTTGTATGTGTGTGTGTGTGTGTGTGTGTGTGTGTGTGTGTGTGTGCGCGCGCGCGCGCCCGCGCGTGTGCGTTTTTCCACTGTAAGAAAAGCATATTATCTTATCTGATACTTATTAGTAAATTAGCAAGTGCAATTACATCATTTGTCCATCAGAAATGTGGAACAGAAAAATGGATATCCAAAAGTAATTATGCCCACCTGAAGATGTCCATCTCAAGTGCTGACATAGTATAAGCATTGAGGAATGATCGAAGGTCTTGATGTGGCCAACCTGCTTGCCTCCATGGTTCCAAACAACGTTCAACAAGCTCTACAAACAAACATCGGACCTCTCGTGTACGGTGAAGGCCTGCAGCAATACCCACCAATGCACGAGAATATGAGCGGAAGCTTGACTCCAGCTCATTGAGGGACCGTTCCAAGAGGACAGGCTTTAATCTCATCAGCACCAAACTGTTGAATGTAATCATACATAAATTTGAACAGCAGTATATGAATCAGCTCTGTTAATATCAATTTGTGTAAACATAAGATTCATACACACACATCAAAAAAGTTTTGCATCACCCCAGTTCCCAGAACTCCTGAACACACTGACTGTGGATATTGTATCACAGCCTCAGTCCCTTTGATAGTTCAGAGATGTCACTAAAACCTACCCAAACTTGTAAACAACCATGCATGAGCAGTGCCTATGAGACGGAGGGGGTCTGACAGCCGATCAGTTTCAGTCATTCCACCAGGAAGAAGGTACACAGCTCATCTTGCCTATAGTTCAACCATGCCAAGACGGTCAATACCGTAGTTCGATTGTGTCCGTACTGTTATTTTGTGCCAGGAAGGGCTCTCAACAAGGGAAGTGTCCAAGCATCTCTGAGTGAACCAAAGCGATGTTGTTCGAATATGGTGGAGATACAGAGAGAGAGGAACTGTCAATGACATGCCTCGCTCAGGCCGCCCAAGGGCTACTACTGCAGTGGATGACCACTACCTATGGATTATGACTCAGAGGAACACTGACAGCACCACAACCATGTTGAATAACGCTTTTCGTGCGGCCATAGGACATCCTGTTACGACTCAAACTGTGCGCAATAGACTGTATGATGCGCAACTTCACTCCCAACATCCACAGCAAGGTCAATCTTTGCAACCATGACACCATGCAGCGCAGCACAGATGGGCCCAAAAACATGCCGAATGAACCAATCAGGATTGGCATCACATCCTCTTCACAGATGAGTGTCGCATATGCCTTCAACCAGACGATCGTTGGAGGTGTGTATGGAGGCAACCCACTCAGGCTCAATGCCTTAGACACACTGTCCAGCGAGTGCAGTGTACCTGTGTATCACAGTTTGAAGGCGATTGATATTGACTTGGCTGGTCAGTTTAATAAACAGCAGTTGATTGGAGGTCCAAATGTTTTTCATGGACTTCATCTGAACTTTACCTGTGATGTACAAGCAGTGTTTGGAGGTAGTACCTGGATGACACTTGCTGTTGTATGGGGCAATCACGCAGATTATGGTGGCCTTGAAGCATTTCCAGATGCTAACATTTTGGCTTGGAAGACATGGAGTATAGCCGAGACTACAGGACTCTTGGCTAAACAGCCTTATGGTACTCTTTTTCCATGCCATTTGTTTTGACTACAAGAAGGAAGAAGAAGCTAAATGCTGATGAGTACATCTTTATATGGGCGAAAGTCGGCAATGGCAATTGTAAAGTAAAGATCAACGGTGATTGTATGATATATTATAGACAATAAAGACTTCCAGTCACCACGCGCTAGCACAGCGCCAGCGCGCTTTATCAGTCCCGACTGGCGTGACCGGAAACCAATTTTTCTGCAACACGGGCCTAGTAATACTAGGGCCCATGTTGCCCGGCAGCCTCGTCCAGTGGATAAGTCCCGTTCAAGGTCACCCGCCTAGCGTGCAACCAAGAGCGGCACGGCCACCAAAACAAAAAGTGAATAGATTTTTTTAATAAAAAAAGGGAAGGAGATAAGGAAAGGACAGAACACACTTTACTGTCTATAATATATCATACAATCACCGTAACGGCTGTACAATACACAAATGCCATCCTCCGACTGATAGTGCAACCATATCGGCAGCATATTGGCGAGGCATTTGTCTTCATGGATGATAATTTATGCCCCCATCGTGCACATCTTGTGAATCACTTCCTTCAGGATAACGACATCGCTTGACTAGAGTGTCCAGCATGTTCTCCAGACATGAACCCTATTGAACATGCCTGGGATAGATCGAAAAGGGCTGTTTATGGACGTGACCCACCAACCACTCTGAGGGATCTATGCCGAATCGCCACTGAGGAGTGGGACAATCTGGGTCAACAGTGCCTTGATGAACTTGTGGATAGTATGCCATGACGAACACAGGCATGCATCAATGCAAGAGGACGTGGAACTGGGTATCAGAAGTGCAGGTGTGTACAGAAATCTGGACCACCACCTCTGTAGGTCTCACTGTATGGTGGTACAACACGCAATGTGTGGTTTTCATGAGCAATAAAAAGGCAGGTAGTGCATGTTCATGTTGATCTCTATTCCAATTTTCTGTACAGGTTCCGGAACTCTCGGAACTGAGGTTATGCAAAACATTTTTTGACGTGTGTAGTTTGTAATTCTTACTATATGACAAAAACACATAAGTAAAACCTGAAAGATGGAACATATAGGAAGAGGGAAGCACAGCTGTCTACATTTAACATCTGTTAAAAGTTCTCTTATTTGTTAATAAACAATGATATATGAAAATATAACCACATACGTATTACATGGGAAAAACAGTGAGCAACTGACAGGTACCAAAACAAGAAAATCAAATTGAATACTGACTGCTGTTAGACTTTTGTTGCATCATTCACCAGTGCACACAAGTACACCCACACACATACAGTGGATGTTTTACCACATGGAAAAATTTTATGAGTATAAAAAGCTGCCTCAGTAGAGCAATGCTTTTGAAATCAAAACTTTAACCGAGCAAATACTCTATTGCTAGACAGCTGGATGACAACCCTCGAGTGCACTACCTAATCAAAAATTTTGAGAATATTGTAAGGAGTGAGACTGGTATTAATTTATTACTATTACTTAATATATTCATTAATAGTTATCAATATAACACATCTGCAATTTCTGCAAGCCACACAGTACCCAATTTACAAAGCATTCCTTACTAACCAGATAGGTAACATTGGAAGTGAGCATGAAAGTAAAATCAGAGAAATTTGAGGTCATGAGGGGCAGCTAACACACTGCCCCCCCCCCCCCCCCAAACTCTATTCATGAATGAAATAGTAGTCACCCACGAAGTAACCAGGTGACTTGCAGCACATACATGTAGATGTAAAACAAAAAATATTATTTGGTGCTAAAACGCAAGAAATTTTAAAGTACAGCACATTCTGTAGAATACTTTTAAACTTAGCACTCACAAAGTAAATCCACAGCAACTGAACTGCTAGCAACTAAACAAACCAAGTTATGAAATAAACATTAAGTGGCAATCATAATACTCTATAAGACAGATTAAGTTTTTATGTGGTACATGGTTTAGCACAAGCCTAATCTAGTTCCTGTTTAAGAAACAGGATGCACAAACTTACAACAGGACGCTCAAATAATAAAAACAGAAACAGCACATCACCTAGATGGGATGAATCACAATGAGCTTTCTGCAGAGTTTGATGAAGGACCCATTACCATTCTCGCTCTGTGTCAATGCAGCTTATACGAAACAAAAGGCAAAATTAGCCTATTTTGCAGGTTATACAAGCATTATTGTCAAGCTAATCAAAGAAGCATCCACAGGAAAAAAATTAACTATGTTTTTGTTCTGGTTATTAACTGGCTTTTAACAAATGAACTAGCTTTAAACTTCGGGGGAAAAAAAATACGGATCATCTACTTCTTACCGCAAAAAATACCCCATCTACTATGAATGTAGTTTGCCAACAAAAAATAATAAAAAGGCTAGAAATTATCACTCATGAAATTTTTTGTGAGTTATTGAGATATTCTCTTATACAATGCTTGAAGAAAAAATTATCGGTGCTTCCCTTTCGTGAGTCTAACTCCAATTCAGATAACAGTGCAATATTCAGCTATAAAACTCTTTGGCAAAAATGTATGACAGACGGTAGAAGTGTTTTCAAATGTAGACTCAAGTTATTACTCCTTAAGGAGTATGCTGATAAAATGGAGTGCAACTGGGACACACACAGTCCTCAGCATTCTGAAATGGATAGCTGACTATTGTGGCACATTAGCAACTGTGTTATATTCAGTTTCGAGATAGACTTAGGATACAACTGTAAAATTCATTCACTAAGAATATGGTACTCTTTAATTCACCTGGATTATTTTATTTTATTTTACTTTTTATTGCAAATAGGCCATCTGCGGACCACATTCCAATTTCAATTCTTCATTCTTTGTCCTTTTCTTTTCATCCAGTATGCCTTCATCTGTTCACAATGGTTCTTCTTTCTGTCTTCATACCATACTGAACAAGTCTTTTTAGCTACCATGCCTTGGAATCCTTTATTTTCAATACTCTTTCCTTACAGGCTTCTCTGTTGTTTATATCTTCTATTTTTATATTCTTTCTTTCTAAATCCTTTTTTAACTCGTTGGCCCAGCTTGTTGTGGACTTCTTACCCCACAAATATTTGGAAGTCTTATTAGTTAATAGCCTGTCTTGCATTCTAAATAGATGTCCAAAAAATATGAGTCTTCTTTTTCTCATTATTTTTGCAATATTTTTCTATATTTTGGTATATTTCAGCATTACTTTGTAATTTCCAACCTTCTGTTGTGTTTTCTGGTCCTAATATATTCCTTATAACTCACCTTTCTAGTACTTCTAATTCATCTAAATTATAGTTTAATACCATTTGCTTGCATATAGGTGTTCTGGCTTCACTACTGTGTTGTAATGCCTTATTTTCACATTTTTGGATACGCCCTTTTTATTCTAGAGATCTCTGATGATACCATATGCTCTCCCCATTTTATGCGACCTTTCCTCTATTGCAGATTTTTACAAAGCATTTTCTTGGATTATCTCCCCTAAATATTTAAATTTTCTTACCCTCTCTACTTGGCCAATACCTGTTTTCAGAAATTCTGCTCACCCTTAACGTTTGTTACAAAGTTTTGTATTTTCTGCAGAAATTCTTAAGCCAGTTCTGGAGGCTATTTCTTCCAGGAGAATTATTTGTGTTATTGCACATGCCACATTTTCGGAAAGTATAGCAAAATCATCTGCAAATGAAAGACAGTTGATTTTGACTTATAGGTTAGATACTGAGTTCAATGAGTTTTTCATTCCAAATTCTTACTATTTTCTCTAACACACTACTAAAAAGAATTGGAGTTATGCCATCACCTTGTCATACGCCTACTTTTATTTTGAAAGGTGCATGTCAGAAAATAGAACATGTTCTAGGATTTCTGTAAACACAGTTCTAATGTGCTATGGATAACAAATGTATCACAGTGTGTGATTCAAATGGTGAGACAACTGTGCCCATACTCCAAAGTTGAAGTACATAGGACAGTATGATTCTTGTGGACAAGACTTCTAAATTGCACACAGAGTCATCATAAAATCTTGGCGTTATATGGGCCAGATGTAAGGTCTCATTCAGTCATAGTGAAACAGTGCCAACAATTTGATTAAGGCCACATAGATGTAGGAGATGCTGATTGAGAAATCCAGATCTTGCACCACACAATTACTATCTTTTCAGCAAGCTGAAAGAAATTCTTTTTGGAAAGCTGACAGAACATTTGAGGGGAAAAAAATTTTGCAACAATGAGGATATTCACACAGCTCTGTAATCAAGAAGTGTATTTCGATTGTCGAAGAGCTGAGTAACTGATAGTATGTTTGTAGTGCTTCAAGAATTTCTGCATAAATTCTAGAATCACTCGGCCTTCTTCCGTCTAGAACACACAATATTTTAAATATAAGTGTGAGAGAGCCTATCTACTGTGAGTCGCCAGTATGTGTGTGCAGGTCCAAAGTGTGTAGTAAGAAGACCGTAGACATGGCGGTCGAACGGCATCGACAAGTATTTGCCAGTCGCACCATGGAAACCGTAGTGAAAGAACAAGGAGTGTTTATGTATTCTGTGCTGTTTTATAACTTTGACTTTTGTAGTAGGGAGAAAAAAAAACACAGTTGAAATATTGTTAATTGTTGTTTGTTTTGGGCATTGAGAGGATAAAACGTATGTTCAGATTCAGAATGAGAATGGACTTGGGTTTTAAGCCAACCTTTTCTTATGTGTAAATGAACTCTGGTTTTAACCTCTGGACACGTGAAGGGACTTACTTGATAGCGTTTGTTTATGTGGAGAATGAGTTTTGTAAAAGTTTGATGTTCAAATATACGTCGTGAAGTTAAGCAAAAGAAACTGTGCACGTCTGCTTATTTTTATAATTAGAAAGAATCTTGAGAAACTCCTGTTCCTAGCAGATACGCTTCAGAGAAGAAGAGAAAAGGGGGTTGCAGCAGCAGCAAGCTAACCAGCAAGGAAAGTCGGCTGACCATCTCAAGTCAGTCTGGTGTTAAAGAACTGGGATTTTGGTCACATACTTCACCACTTTAAGTTGTCCAAAGTGTTAGACATTGTGACTGTTGTTTACAGAGACTTGGTGACAACACTGAAATATAGCATCGTGTATCTGACTTGTCTATTTTAATTCACGGCTTGTTTTAAGACGTATATATTAATAAAACTGTTGTGCAAATAAAAAGGCACAAAGAAATCAACTTGCACTGAAATTTAATATCTGTGTTCTGTGGCTCTTGAGGGATTTAAGCCTGCAGTGATTAACCAATCACCTCCACACGAAGAATATATTCAATGCTATTAGATATCTGGTGAGATTAACAAGATGTAACTCAAGTCTAGAGGCATTCTGACACTGAAAAAGCATAGTAGATCCACAACTGAAAATAACAGTAATTAATCCTACTCTAGCAGTAATTAATCCTACTCACCAAGGAAATCTGTCTTTCTCAAAATATGGATTCTTGGTTGTGTGTCTTCCTCCTAGTGTAAATATCTTTTAGTCTCAACGAGACTTCTCTAAATGCACTAGGCAGCTTTTCAAAAAGTATTTTCTATGGTCAAGGATAAAATGATGGAAATTACAAAGTCTATGGAAAATGGACTACAAGGCCAAATATTCTGAATATACTTATTCATTATCAGACAAAACGGGCTGCAGGCTACTGTTTAGTTACAGAGTGTTTATCTTGCAGCCATCAGTCCGAAAACTAGTTTGATGCGGCTCTCGACATTAGCTTATCCTATGCAGGCCTCTTCCTCTCAACACAGCTGCTGCAACGCCATTTGAACCTGCTTACTGTCGTCGAGCCTCGGTTCTCCTCTTCAATTTGTACCCCTCACACTTCTCTCGATTACCAAATGTATAACTCCCTGGGCCTCAAGAGGTGTCCTATCAACTGATCCCTTCTTTAAGTCACAGTGTGCCATAAAGTTCTTTTTCCTCCAGTTTTATTCAGCAGCTCTTCCATGGTTAACCAATCTACCCATCTGATCATCAGAATTCTTCTGTAGTTAGTTACATTATCAGTAACAAACAGTTACAACTGTATCAGCACTGATGTCAGTAGAGATATACTTATAAACAAATTGTTGTAAAAACAATGTAGGAAAGGATAGATTGATACCTATAGGAAACATAACATGCTAAGTTGCAGACAGGCACAATCAAAAGTCACTTACTCATAAGATTTTGGCCACAACCTTCATAGGAAAAAGAGAAACATACACCATTCATTCACACAAGCAAGCACACCTCACGCATACATGATCACCAACTCTAGCGTCTAAGACCAGAATGCAACAATATGGAACGGGTGGGCAAGGTGAAGGGGACACGTTAGCAGTGCACGGGTGGAGGAAGAGAGGAGTGCTGCATGGAAGAATGCCAACAGGCATAGCATCACCACCTTGTGGGGCAGGGATGTGGGGAAAATGGAGTAAAAAAGGAGAGGAGTGGGGAAAGTGGGAGGGTGCACTGACAGAGACTGGCAAACAAAGAGGGTAGGAAATGAGAATGGGGAGGAGATGATAGGGCAGAGGAGGTGGAAACTGTTGGGTGGAGGGTGTGAGGACAGTATGTTATCAGAGATTGAGTTTGGGAGACGGCTTGGGTAGTGAAACTGCCATTGAAATCAACCATGTTATTGTTCAGCTGCATGTTGCGCCACAAGATGGTCTACTTTGCTCTTGGCCACAGTTTCGCAGTGGCCATTCATCCTGGTGGACGGCTGGTTGGTATTAATACCAATAAAATTTTTGATGAAGATCTTGGTCGAAAGCTTATTCATAAGTTCTTGATTGTGCCTGTCTGCAACTTAGTGTGTTATCTTTATGATAAATAGCAACCCTACATAGCTGATATTCCTATCTGGAGTTTTAATTGTTATAAAAATATTTTATATTATAAAATATGGGTTTTCTAACATCATACAAGAATGAAAATGTAGGAACAAACTGTATGTTACAACCAAAACCTCACCACAGGAATAAGGGAATTTCTGAGATATAAGTACCACAACAGTTACACTTACTGTCACAACAGTTATACTTACTGCTTATGTTCTTTCTCTTTATCCTGCAGGCATCTGAGTTCACGCAGGTCAAGCAAGAACTCTCTGTCTAGGTCAGTGTGATCATGTTCTGTCCCTGGATCTCGATATGTCCAGCTTCCCATGATAGCATGAGCACAGTGTTCAAAATCAGACAGTACTAGATGTTGCAGCTTGCGTTTTCCTGTCTCAAAGCGAGCCAGTCCTATAAAGACAACAGCAGCGTAGCGTCTGCAAATAAACACACAACTTACATCTATTTCAACACATCACAACGTTTGCTCATAATTCCATTAAATCACCTTAATAATGCTATAATCTAAGACTATAAAAAGTAAAACTAATTACTTTAATTTATTCTCATCATTTATCAACAAGCTTAAGATGAAAATGTATTCATGAGATCTACAAGAACATAGACAGTGGTACCTGATATTTGATAGTCTTAAACAGTTTCATTAAACAAAATATGTTCTTACACAACACCTGGTCAGGCATGTGACTGCATGCAGTTGTATGCATACGGAAGCCAATGTTTTGCTCTCAAGGGGAAGATGTTACAAAGTGGTTTAATGTTTTCTACTCATATTCCATTAAGTTGTCCTGTTTCAAAAAAACATCACCAACACGAACTCATATTTTAAGAAGGAAATAGCACACTCGCAAAATATCAGCCCCATAAATTGATCCCGCACAAAAATTTGGACCATAATTCAGACAATAAGCAGTTATGACCTCGTTCAAGTACAGATTTTAAACATTAAATCAAACAATGGAAACTCCAGGTAGGAGTATCAGCAATGTAGGAAAAGATAGATTGCTACATGTCAAATTGCAGGCAGGCACGATTAAAAGACACTCACATGTAGGTTTCAGCCACAGCCTTCGTCTCTCTCTCACACACACACACACACACACACACACACACACACACACACTCAAGCAAGCACAACCTCCCGCGCAAACACGAATTCTGGCCCTTGATGGTGGAGTAGGCGGTTGTGTATGTGTGAGGGGTGTTTGCTTGGTTGCTTGCTTTTGCTCGTGTGTGTGTGTGTGTGTGTGTGTGTGTGTGTGTGTGTGTGTGTGTGTGTGTGTGTGTGTGTGTACACTAACAAAGGCTGTGGCCAAAAGCTATATGGGAGTGTCTTTTAATCACGCCTGTCTGCAATTTGACGTGTATTCTTTACGTTAAGTAGTAATCTATCTTTTCCTATATTGTAGATTTTAAACTATCATGCGCACAGGTTGTTTGTCATTCACTCCACCCCACTGCAGTCACCGAGCAGGAAGTACTGTGCAGCGGAGTATGAGGTTTGTGAAACTGATAACATACTTTCTTCAGTGTGTCAGAGTGTGCAGTTTCTAGCTATAGCTGGTGCCAGAGAGCTCTCTGCTTTGAAAATTTGTATGTTGTGATTCACGAACGCAGTGTAAATGAATGAAACAAATTAATGTGTCACTGAGGAAATGGCATAGCTCTGTTTGATTGCTAACATTGTTGTTGTGGCTTACTTTATTTGGATTTTAAAGCTAGCACAATTAAAGTGAAGTACATTTGCAGGAGATGCGCTTTTCTCCAATGTAATAGGCATGATTAATTGTAAATTGAAGAGCATTAACTTTATTTCATAACAATTCAGTTGTTTAGGTTTACTCATTTTAATTTTTACATGCCTGTATCTTTAAGGTCAAGACCTGCAGTTCAAGAAAAAATTAATAAGATGATAGACAATCAAATCATTGAACACAGTGTAAGTGGTTACTAAAATCCACTGTTGGTTGTTAAGTAAGGTAGCAGAGTGTTCCTGGTCTTACAAGTCAGATGTACATACTCTCAATAAACGTATTGAAACTGAAAGAGTCAGACCTATGTGCATTGATGAATTGCTAGCTAGGTTTGAACAAGCCAGATATTTCAGTTCACTGGATTTGACAGTTGGATACTGGCAAGTAAGGTTATACAAAAAAGTTGAAAGACTACACAGTTTTCTTGTTTGACTGAAACCTGTATCATTTCAAAGTACTGCCTTTTGGGTTAAACATTTCACTTTCAGTATTTATTCATGCTTTACATGTAGCTTTGGGGAAAGACTTCTTACAAGAACGATTATCTATGTAGATGATATTTTAATACTGTCCAAGACATGGGAAGAGTACTGTACTCTAGTAACAAAAACACAGCAAAAGGTTTTGTGAGAAAGGTATTACTACTAAACTGTCCAAATTTCATGCTGGTAGGGAGGAATTAATGTTCTTAGGACATATCATACATGTACATGGAATCAAACCTGACCCTGAGAGGATAAGGGCTACAAACAATTACACTCTTTCCTTGAACTAGAAGGATTTTTATCGTAGGTATGTACATGGCCAGGTAATGAACAATTCTAGACTGTTAACATTATTAAGGCAAAGAGCTAAACAGACATGTGACAAAGGGATATCAGAAGCTTCTTAGAATATTGAAGAAGCATTAGGGAATGTGTCCATACTGTAACATCCTATGATGCATGAGCCATTTAAAATATCAACGAACATATCAGAATATGGTGTCGTTTCTGAATTATTTCAAGGGTAATAGAATCCTGAAACTGGGTTGCATAAAACTATCATTTTAACAGTAAAAGTCTTAATAAGCATGAATTAGATTACACAGATGTGGAAAAGGAACTACTAGTTATCATATGGAGTATTCAAAGATTCCAAATGCTTGTTTTTACAAGAATTCCAAATAGAAATTTAATTACATATTGGGCTCTCAATACAAAGTTCCCGATGTGTGGTCAAGATTTAGGTGTCGATGAGATGCACTGAAGGACCTGGTGTCATTTTTGCAATCATTTTCTAACCTTAAATTATACTAATGACAAATTCAGTGCCCTAGCCTTAAGAATAAAGCAGGGTATAAAAACAGAGGAATATTTTAGTATTAAATTTCAGCAATGTGAAAAGGCATTGTTGTTACCAACTGAGGCAGCATTATGGATGATAACTGATGGTATCTTGTTCTGGAGATTTAATACTACTTTACCTAGTTCAAAACTGTGCATACCTCAAAGTGTTGAAAAAGATCTAATATGATTTATTCATACGGATATGGACATTTTGGTATTCCTGAGGCATATGAATAAATTTTGTTACTTCAAGCACTTGAGCCCAAAAATAGTAAAACTACTATGATCTTGTAAAATATCTCAAAAGATTAAAGATGTTACGTGATTTAACCGCTGCTGATGTCACTTACATCTATTATCCTATCAAACAAGCTAACCCAGATATAGTAATAAAATGTTTCAGATACTATTTCAAAGATTTAGGTAAGCCTCATCGATTCTTCACAGATAAAGGATCACAATTTACAAGCAATAGTTTCAAAGAGCTTCTAGTATGGAAGGAATAAGACATATAGCTATTCCAAAAGATCAGCTGTAATCTAACCCTTGTGAACAAGTAATGAAAGAGTTTTAACACATGTGCAGAACACATTGGTCTAACAAGTGTAAGCCAGGGGCTCAGTTGATTCTTGACTTCCAAACTATTTTGAATTAACAACTCCATATGTCTACAGGCTTACCACAGGTAGAAATTGTGAATAAAACTTTCATTGGTGAACCAATACTGAAGCTGTTTAAGTGACGAACTTCAATAGAAACTGAAGTAGAAGAACAACAGAACACAGTGAAGAAAATTTACAAAATCAAGCAGACAGTACATTACAAAACTTCAACAAAACAGCAATTACACCTGCATTCCAGGTTAATGACTGGAATTTAAAAAAGGAAACCAGCAAGTTTTTCCACACTACAGGGGGGCTCAAGGTGCGGGGTCTACCTCATCCAAAAGCAGTTTTCTTAGTAGATCCAGAGACTGGTCAAGAAAAAGGATTATACAATAACGACATGTTAAAGAAATTCATATCCCCAGAGAATCTGTGATCTTTGCAGATTTGGAAGGTTGACATCTGTTGGGTGTACCGGTTAACTGTAGCAGCATTCCATATTTTGTTTTCCCTGGAGCAGTTTCTTCCACCCTTACTTTCCTGTTGACTTTAACATAAATTCATCTCCTACTGCCCTGTCCTTGAAGTAAATACACCTTATGAAGGTTCTATATAGACCTAGAAAGTGTCAGGTAACAATACATGTTAGGTACATCAACTAAAAAGTGGGAAGACAGAAAAGGAAACTATTCCCTAAATGGAGTATGACGCACTATCATGCAGATGAGACAGAAGCTTTTGGCAAGTTAACTGCTTTGCTGCTGTGGCTAAGACTATGTTTCACTTAGGTGAACACGAAGACTAGCTGGAGCGGCATGCAGGAATGTTGTTAGTAACAAGTAGAAAAACAAACATACGAGGAATAACATGAGAGAGGGCTCATAACTGGATGATTTAATGGAATATATGTACCTTATGGCATTGCAAGAAGCACAGGTGAAAAGAAACAGTAAAGAAAAATACATCTGGAATGACCAAGTAGATTCGATATGCTACTGAGAAACATCGTCACTGGGAGGGATAAAGTAAGAGTCAGAGGCTGTGCATACTGTTAAAGATTTGAGATGGAGCATACCTTGTTTTAAAAAGGTATCGGAGAGGAGAAGGACAGGTGAACCCAGGGAAGAGAGGCTCTAATCCTTGGTCAGGTGAATCCATAGATAGAATGACCAGTGACGAAAAGGTATTTACACAGTATCTGCCAATAGGAGAAGGCATAAGGCAGCTCTTCCAGAGGTAAGAAGCTGTACAGTGACTATTAGTCACACTAGCAGTGCTGTCAAAAATAGTTAAAGCCAATCAGACTTACCTGGGCACTGATGATTCTTTGCATTTACATTTCTGCACACATTTGACTTACCACAGATCTGAGATTTGAAATTACGGAGAGTGGTTCAGGTTAAAATATCAGCACAAATTCATTATGGTAAAGATGAACCTAAACATTTTCTATCTCAATAAATTTGAGAAATTTATGCTGTTATGATCAATTCATTAAAAACAATGTAAATGCTGTTACTTTTGAGTAAGGGCACTGCAATAATGGTACAATACGATCAAATAGGGCAAATACCTCTTGTGTATCGAACTACGAAAAGGAAATAATGTATGTATAAAATAATTAGGTGATAGTATGAATGAAAATTCAATACAAATAGAACAATAAACTGTGAAAAGGGAAAGTCATTGACTACATTATAGCATGCAAGGCCCAAGTGTATGGTTGAAATGGACATAAGCCAGTATTTTGAATGAAGTGAGTAAGTCTGAAAGGAGGCTATTGAAGAGACTATCTTTTAACTAAGACAGCTGAAATACATCATATTTTTCTAAAGTGAAAATGCAAAGTAGAGAGCTAAACTTCCGTGAAATAAAAAAAAAAGGGGGGGAGGGGGGGGGGGGGGAATGTATGTGAGAAATGATGAATCAAGGCATATCTTACAAAGAAAAGGAATAGAGAATGTGATGGTGTTTTTTGTAATATGCATAGATATGTAAGTAGATACACTGTGGATGGTAGCTGTCACGTTTATCCTAGGAAACCTAATATTCATTAATTAAAAAGGACTGAGAGAAAAGAAATATACTCATATACTTGTTTTTGTTGTTTGAAGAAATAACAATGAGTTTGGTCTCAAGGGGCATTAAGTTTAAATAATAATAACTGAATGAAAGTTAAAATTGTTGTTATTTAGTGAATAATAATAGCAAATATCTTAAGGGAGGGCACTATCATATCTGGTAAAGTACCAATGGTTGCAGGTGACAGAATGGCAGTTCTTTTTTTAGGATAGGGAGGGTGAAACAAACGATGTTCAGAGACAGGTTGAAAATGACATTCATGCCGATAAAACAGGCAACCAGGAAGCAAAGTCTAGTATACACAATTGATTCAAGCAACCCCTAACTGGAACTGTAGACGTTCAGAAATTGACAGAAAAGTTAGGTCCATCCAGTTGCAATTATGCCAATTCATGAAATCATTTATCCTTATTGCACCAGAATATCCAAGGTCTGAGGGGTAAGCCTAATGAGTTCAAAATTGTTAAAGGCTTTCGTGGCCACTTGTTGACAGACTGCCTATTGGCTTCTGTCTCGGGTTCTTCAGCAGACGTTCATCTAATGTGCAAGTCTCACCACGAGCTATTTCACGTGGAATGGCGATTTCTATGAACAGCTGGAAGGTGTCGCCATGGGTAGTCCTCTTAGTCCAGTGGTGGCCAACTTCCTCATGGAACAATTCAAAGCACAGACACTGGACTTGGCGACTTGCAAACCTAAGGTGTGGTACAGGTATGTCGATGATACTTTCGTGGTATGGAGCCATGGTGAAGAACAGCTCGGTGACTTCACTTGAACAGCCTCCATGCCAACATAACATTTACCATGGAAGTAGAAAAGGACAAGAAACTGCCGTTTCTAGATGTGCTGGTCACAAGGGACGGCGAAAACCTGGGACACAGCGTGTATCAAAAACCGATACACTTGGACCGATACTTGCACAAACTGTCAAACCACCACCCAAACCAGAAAAGAGGCATGATTAGTACGCTCGTAAAGAGAGCTGGATCAATATGTGAGCCGCAACACCTCAAACGAGAAATGCAACACCTGGAAACTGTCCTGAGGAGCAATTATATTAGAAGTGCAACATAGCCAAACACTCTGTGAAGTAAGGAACGAGAAAAAGAAATGTTGGGTATGGCCTTTCTGCCATACATTCCCAGAGTGACGGACAGAATCGGTCATATAACATGGCGTAAAGACGATTTTCAAACTGACAAGGAAGATCAAAGAGTGTCTTAGATCGGCAAAGGAGAAAAGAGACCCACTTGTGATGTCGGGAATATACCGTATACCATGCACATGCGGAAAAGTTTATGTCGGAATGACTGGACGATCAATTAACACCAGGATCAAAGAGCATAAGTGACATTGCAGATTGGGGCAGGTGAAGAAATCGGCCGTGGCAGAGCACGCACTGAATGAGACCGGCCACCTAATAAAATTCGCCGACACAGAAGTTCTGGCTGTAGAGAAGCACTATCACACGCGCTTGTTCAGAGAAGCTGTAGAAATACAAAAACACGCGAACAGTTTCAACAAGAAAGAGGGAAGCCTTAAGATAAACGGGTCCTGGCTTCCCGTACTGCAGCGAACAACTGTTGCAGGTAGCAAGAGGAGAACCGCACCGGAAATGACCGCGGAGAAGCCCTCGGACGTTGGCGCGCCAGGTACACATAGTCTGCGACAGCGAGCTCAGCTCCAGTTCACCACCGGCAATGGAGGGTGAAGCTTTGACAATGCCAGCCACTCGTGCTGGCGAAATGTCAGAAAAATCATTAGATGAACGTCGGCCAAAGAACCCGAGACAGAAGCCAATAGGCACTTAATGAGTTGCTTATCTGTATTGAAAAATTAGAACCGAGCAACTGCCTCTCTGAAAATCAGGTGACCACTGATACTTGTACATTAGATGTTACAGGACTTAAGTCAACCTTGTACTTCTGTAGAGAAAATATGGAGAAAGAAGAAGTTGCCACATTTGTCAGAAACTGTTTTAATTTGCCACATTTGTCAGAAACTGTTTTAATTTCAAGAATACTGATATTAATAAGTTTTGCTCGGAGCAGCACTTAGAAGCTTGCACTACAGAAGTGGTATTTCATAGTAGGTCCTTTATAATAGTAAGTACACCAGAGCAGCCTTAGGAAACTTAACCCACTTCATACAAAATTGGAAGCTCTGTTGTCCCATCTCAGAGTAAAAAAAACAAGGAAACAGTGGTTTCTGGTGATCTGAATATGTATTTATTGAAAAGCTGTGTCAGTGAGCAATTGTTGCTATCAGTAACACTGTTATTCAATTTAATTCCAACTGTGAACTTTGCAACTAGGGTATGTAAATGCTCGGAGACTGTTATTGATAATAACTTTGTACAAAAATCTAGGGAAAAAAAGTTGCATCACAAAACCAATAGTAAATGGGCTATCTGATCATGTCATTCAACATCTTATTTTAAATGTTGAAACTTGTCAGGACATAAAATATATTAAATCTGAGTACCAGAGGCTCATAAATCAGTCAAAAATGAAGAATTTTAAGAGGTTTCTCAACAACATGACCCGGATAGATGTTTACAATACTTCCAATTCAAATGGAAAATACAAAGCATTCATTAATAAAGTTACTTCCACATCTGTTTTCCCCTAAACGTAAAACAAATCAAACAGAAGCCTAAAAATAAACCATGGAATACACAAGGAATAAAGGTCTCATGTGGAACAAAAAGGAAACTATAGCTACTGTCCAGGAACAGCTCTGATGTTAGCACTGTAATGTACTACAAAGATTACTGCAAAATACTGAAGCAAGTAATCCAAAATCCAAGCATCTTTATTACGAGAAAAAGACAATTACACCAGGCAACAAAATATATGGGTTACTGTAAAAACAGAGACAGGTGGGCCCAGAAAGGAAGTGGAACAGTTAGCTCTAAAAACGAATGAGACATTGGTAACAAATCCATGTAGTGCTGCAAACCTCTTACACAAGTACTTTGTTTCTGTTACAGACGGCATGTGTTTATCAAGTTCAGTAAACAATGCAAAGTAATATCTGAGACCAGTCTCTACAAATAACTTCAGTGAAATGAAAACAACACTCACTTCTCCCAAAAAAGTAGCATCCATCATAACAGCCTTAAAACCAAAGTATTCTTGTGGTTAAAATCAAACAATGGAACATTCAGGATGGAATGTAACAATATTATGAAAAGGAAAGTTGTTATTCACCATACAGCAGAGATGCTGAGCCACAGATAGTCATAACAAAAAGGCTTTTTGTTGTGCTATCTGCGACTCAGCTCTCTGCTATATGGTGAATAGCAACTTTCTTTTCATAATATTCCAGCGGTTATGTTAACATATCAGTGAAGTTAATCGAAGAATGTTCATGTGAGTTGAGTTCTATCTACAAGTTATTTGTGGAATCAGTCTCTTATCACTGGAACATTTCCAGACTGGCGAAAATATGACCAAGTTAAACGCCTTTACAAGAAAGGGGATGAAGAGATACCATTAAACTACTAATCAATTTCCACTTTTGTCGGCTTTTCCAAAAATATCTGAAAATGTGTTCAGCCATCTTACGCATCTGACTGCAGATAATACACTATCTAAGTCACAGTTTGGGTTCCTTAAGGGTTCTGATATAGAGAAGGCTATCTACATGTGCAGTGAGCACATACTTAATTCATTAGGTAACAAATTAGAGCTATTGGCATTTTCTGTGACATGTCAAAAGCCTCTTTAGTAAATTAGAATATTACAGTGCTGCAAAATGATTCAGGTGGTATTTAACTAATGGGAAACAAAAGGTGTTGCAAAATACCTGTGGAGTATGCAATCAATCTTCATCTGATCGGGAATTAATTACATGGAGTGTTCCTCAAGGTTCCACATTGGACCCATTGTCTTTTCTTGTGTATGTTAATGACCTCTCATCTGTTATGTTGCCAGATGTTATGTTTATTTTGTTTGCAGATAATACAAACATTTGCAATAAATAGCAAGTCAAGTACAGATTTAGAAATGGCTGCTAATCAAATTTTCACTGACATTAATAAATGGTTTAATACTAATTCACTTTCATTAATCTTTGAAAAGAACCACTATATGCAGTTCAGAACTTATAAGAGATTTCCTTCCAGAACATGTATAACATACGAAGACATGCAGACAGAAAAGGTTGACAGTGTTCAATTTCTGGGATTACAACTCAATTATAAATTCAATGGGAAGGGCATAGCACAAAATTGCTGTAGCATCTGAAAAAGTCTATTTGCAATGCAAATGATGTCAGATGTAGGAGGTATAAATATATAAAAACAACATACTTTGCTTATTTTCATTCTGTTGTGACATATGGGATCATATTCTGGGGTAAGTTGTCAAACCAAGCAAAAGTTTTTAGAGGCAAAAAGCATGTAATAAGACTAATTTGTGGTGTAAATTCAAGAACATCATGTAGAATTCTATTTAAGGACCTGGGCGTTCTAACCACTGCTTCTCAGCATATTTGTTCCTTAATGAATTTTTTTACAAATAATATTTCACTGTTTCCAATCAACAGCTCAATAGATAATATCAATACTAAAAATACG
Organism: Schistocerca americana; assembly: GCF_021461395.2. NCBI lineage: Eukaryota > Metazoa > Arthropoda > Insecta > Orthoptera > Acrididae > Schistocerca > Schistocerca americana. Next base: position 504,693,447 of record NC_060126.1, on the reverse strand, counting down.
AACAATACACATAAAGACCTAAAATCCCTTACCTTGGAAAATAAAACGGGTCGAATATTCACGAGCACACATTTTCAATAAATTGCCAGCAACCATTAAAAACTTGGCTTCAGGTAAAGCAGCACAGTTTAAACAGAGTCCGAAAGATTTTTTGGTACACAATTCCTTTTACCCTATAGATGAATATCTTAAGAAGGACTGTTACATCAGCTTCAGTAAAAATGGCTGTTAGACTTCAGTTTTGACAGTACTTCATCACAACAGTCAATATTAGGTTATTTTGTATTTGATAAATTTATTAGAAGTCCATAACTATGTTTCATTCTAACAGTGTATTAATTCTGTAAATATTAGCAGTTCCTGTTTACTGTAATGTATTCACGTACCTTTACAATCTCCTGACAAGTGATCAGGGAAATGAGTATTATATTCAAATGTTCTGTGTTTCTTGTGTTATACTTTCTGACACGTTCCATGCCCACAAGAATCATCTCACTTTTGGGTCTATAGAACAGAAACTGAATCTAACTTATCTTAGACTATGTCATAATTAGTCAAGTAAGTTTGATTACACAACACCTTTTATCGGAGTGGAGGCCATCTGTAGTGTAACGCTTCGATTCTGCGGAATAATGTGTTCCACTTCTAACCACCTAGGCCAACAAAAGATGTTCATGGAAACCTGAAATGTTATTTAGATACGTGTTAAGTGTGGAATATCCCACTGTGTGTGCTCTGGTTTGCTATATGTGCAGGTTTAGTGTAAACAGCATCAGCTCAGAACATCAACAAAGCGCAAAGGTGAGTGCACGTCTCCAGCTGCTGCAGAATCCCACTTCTGCTTTGGTGTTGCGAATTGATGGTGCCTTGGATGCAATGGAGCAAACGGCACGGGCAATAATGTCAAGGGCAGAACAGCTGAAGAGATGGTAACTGTCATTCTGTATTGTCAAATCATTACGGCAAAACACATAATGATCTATTTCTGATCTACAAGCTGTGCTAGATCTGTATCACCTGCAACTGTAAATGAGTTGCATTATTAGTTTAAATAAATCAGAGCTCTCTTTCAGCACCCACCCACCGCAGAAGATGATGAACTGTCACATCAAGGTCTGGTGGCACTGCATAGCAGGTCTAGTACAGCAAATAACTTCAAAGATGGCAACTGCAAAACATTTGTAAGATAAAAGTTGGCACATTCATCATGCAGGTGACAGATCTTGCATGGAGTGGAACATAACATACCAAAAACCATCCATATGTAACAATTCAACCAGAGCAAGGACTGTACCCACTCCAATTCCATCACCTCGATTTTATTGTCAAGTTCACTAAAGACGACGTTCGTATTAAGAGCACAAACAACATTGTGGCCGATTTTCTCTTTCGCATAAACATTAACACTGCAACAATCGGCATCAATTATGAAGAGCTCACTGTAGGGCAACACCAAGGCCCACAAATAGAGGAATTACTACAAGACGCTGCTACAGGGCCTAAATTAGAGCATGTGATGGTTCCTGGAACTCCTACTTGGTTATGGTGTGATGTCCCCCAAAACTGGTTGCATACAGTAGACCCACAAAAATTTTGGAACACCATTTACAACAATCTGCACAATGTATCTTACTCAGGAGTAAGACCAGACAAAATTAACAACATAACAGTTTGTCTGGCCAAAAGTGAGGATGGGCTACAAGTTCTGGAGCCATGAGTGGATTAGCTATCAACAAAATAAAGTAGGCTGCTACATGTTCCCCAGGCGTGGCAAATATCAAATACCAAAAAGGCGATTGCAACATGTTCATTTTGATCTCGTAGGACCTCTGCCGGAATCAGAAAGTTATTGCTACATACTCTCAACAATAGGTCACATTACTCTCACTGGTTTGAAATGGTGCCACTAGCCACTACTACAGCCAAAACAATGGCAAAAGCATTCCCGCTCTAACTTTAGTCCATTTTGTCTGTGCAGTCTGTATTGCAACGGGCCTAGGCCAGCAGTTCCAGTCCCTCCTGTTTATAGAATTATGCAACCTTTGTAGTGTCCAGAACGTCAGGATGAAAGCTTACCAGCCTCAGACAAGGGTCTCATAGGACATTGGCACAGTACCTTAAAGGCAGCAATTGTGTGCCATAAGCAGCAATGGGCAGAAGCCTTGTCATGAGTACTCCTAGGTATTAGAACAACTTTCAAGAAAAACTTACAGGTGTCATTAGGCCTCAACATTCCGCCAGAATTTGTCACACCTGCAATGTTACCAATTGCTGCTGATTGAGAGCTACCTGTTTTGGCCAATGAGTTAAATAGCATATCCCACTTATATGTACCCTGCCTCTGCACCACATTGCTGAACATGTCTTCAGTACATTGGCAGACCATAAATACATTATATTCAGGAATGACACGATCTGCACAGCATTACACAAATTCTTTTGTGTGTCCTGCATCCCTCAACTTCCTTATACAAGACCCCATCCAACCTGCAAATGAGGAGATCATACATTTAAGTTCCTGCTACATGGGAAGCCTTTTATGGTCTCATTACAACTATTAAAACCCAGCTGGGTCCCGCAAACATGTCAGTGAGCAATATGGAAACTACAGTATCAGCTGACCAACGTCGTCAAAGGAAGTCACAGTAGTTCTACAGCTTCTGAGACAGAATACACTCACCGTAACTATCACTCAGGTTATGGGCTAGTCCACAGGACTCCTCACTACCTCTGTCAACATCATCGCCCTACAGGGACACCAAACTACCCTGTTACGCATGAGAAACAACCAAGTTGTTCTGTGCAAGCAGTCATCCTGAACAACTGACCACAATAAGATGCCAAAGAAATAGTCCAAGCGTGGTCTGCTTTGCAGCCTGCCACAGCACAACTATTCAGGCTCAGATGGCTGAGTGAAGAGGACGTGGAAGTTCCAAAGCCATCACCAGTCTTTCCTGTTGATGCTCCATGGACTTCACCCTCTGAGCGACAGCTTATTGTGTACAAGTTCAGTGTAATTATAACTGTTGCACATTCCTGGGGTTTAATCATATCTTCGGAGTGTTGCACGAGAATTCAGTTTGTTCTTAACTGTTCAATAACGTGAATTTCTTTGTACATGTGCTCCAAAATTCTATGAGAAAATACTGTTAATACTGTAGCTGCAACCAATGTATCATTCCTAGTACCTACCTACCTGGAATACAAAAGTGTGTTCAGTCCGTGGCATTTATGAGCTTGCATGATGAAACAGTGTCATTTCCATGATATCACAGGTCTTGTGTTGTGACTGTGATTTTTTGAAGAATAAGTACACACATAACTTCGATCAGTCAGGCATCAAAGTAGAAAGCTATCTTGCAATTCCTTGGTCCCTAGACACTGTCATGCTTACACAATCAAACAAATTCACTTGAGAGAGAGAGAGAGAGAGAGAGAGAGAGAGAGAGAGAGAGAGAGAGAGAGAGAGGGAGAGAGAGAGAGGGGTGGGGGGGTGGGGGGGGAGGGAGCTCTTATATGTTTGTAACATCTAATGCACTTTTCAAAAGAATTCTGGGAACATGTTTGTCAACGTCCCATGTATTAAATCTATTTTGAAACAAGGTGTACCTGTGGTCTTACTGCCTGGCTTGAGATCTTCACTTTCAATGTAGGCAATAATTAAAATCTTTCACCACCTATAGGCTGTGTTGTGCATTACCATGTTAGGTAATCCCTCAAATGGAAGTAAGTACCAGTGTCGGAGAGTTTTTTAGTGAGGTACATAGAAGGCAGTTGTCATTTGTGCGCGTTGTATTCAACCAAGCACATGCAATGTGACATCTTAATGCAGTACAAGTTGCAAGGACAGTCAGTCTGATCCAAAAAAGAGTCGATTTTCAGCCATGTTGCTGCAGTTGCCAGTGCCTCTCCATGTGTCACGCATAGGCTGTGGACACACCACAGGGAGACAGGTCAGTACACAAGATGGGACACCACCAGAACACTGCAAGAGGCTCCTAGAAGAGCCACTGTGTCTGATCAGACTGTCATGAACAGCTTATGAGAAAGGACTCTTACGACCCAGACATCCTGTTTGAGTATCCTACTTGACACAATGTCTTGCAGCTCACCTTAAGTTCTGCTGCATCCATGTGAACCGGCAACTTCTTCACCGGTGAAACATGTCATTCACAGAGGAGTCCAGATATTCTCTGCTTTGGCTACCTTACCACCAGGTAGTACTGCAAGTAGATCCTGTTGGACCATGTGGTGGTGTTGTCTGTGTAGCAGGCATCAGCAGTGATGTCTTGTGAAGCCTGGACATTGAAGTAATGGAATGGCTGGTGGTGAGTTCCAACCTAAACCCCATCATGCATATGTGGGACACATTTGATGGCCATGTTCATAGTTTCCCTGTTCCACCACAGACTCTCCAAGAAATCTCATGGGCTACCAATGAAGAATAGTTATTGATACCACAGGGTGGCATCCACAGACTTAGACGGAGCATGCCGCATAGGTATCAGGCAGTGATGAATGTTCACAGAAGGCAGACACATTATTGGTGCTCTCAAAGTCCAATGAAAACCTCCCAGGATGACGGGATGAACGATGGTTTCCACTTGTCTTTCACACCTGTCAGACATTTCAGTTCTTTTTGTGGGAACTATTGAGGATGTAATGATGTTTCATTTCATATTTAAGTTGTAAAATACAAAGGTATAAATTTGGTAACATAACCAACATTCAATTATTGCTCAGTGGAATATGACACACTCAAAGTCATGTCCCGCTAATTCTTCTCAGCAGTTTATTACTGAACATATTTCTATTATAGTAATAAAAACCTTCTCAGCATCTTTTCAAACATGCACAGGTGAATAATTAAATTTGGGGAAAGGAGGGTGCGAACCATCTCTACATGAAACCAGCTTCAAATCGTAAATCCGCATCTCTATCCACTAGACTACCATACACACCACTTTCGGTTCTTAATTTATGTGATCCTTTGAAGGCATTAATCAATGACATCATGAACACACACATTTAATTATAACAATTTTTACCAAGAACGACACAGTTTTGATACAATGTCACTGCACCATACATTCGTGAAACATAAGTTATGATCCAAAAACAATTAAACAATTAAATATGGGCCCACATATTCCCAAGATTGTTTAAAGTACACTGCAGAAATTTCATTGGGAAGCTGTTACACATCCTCCTTACAGTCCTGTCCTCTCCCCAAGCAATTTCCATATTTTTGGACCCCTGAAAAGAAGATATTTGGGGCCGTCAATTTGCTTTGGATGAAGAGGTACATGCCTGGCTAAAATCATGTTTCCGTAGGCAACCACAAACGTTTTTGCATGAAGGAACTGACCATCTTGTCTCACCGAGCGAGGTGGCGCAATGGTTAGCATACTGGATTCGCATTCGGGAGGACGACGGTTCAATCCCTCGTCCGGCCATCCTGATTTAGGTTTTCCGTGATTTACCTAAATCGCTCCAGGCAAATGCCAGGATGGTTCCTTTGAAAGGGCATGGCCGACTTCCTTCCCCATCCTCCCCTACTCCGATGAGACTGATGACCTCGCTGTCTGGTCTCCTCCCCCACAGCAACCCATCTTGTCTCCCAGTGTGAGACTATGGTGATTGCTTGTGAAATAATAAACATTTACTTACTTTTTTGCCATCTGTCTCATTTTCATTCGATTGCCCCTTATGTACAGGGTGTCCAAAAAAGCACCGACAAGCTTTAGGGACAGAACAAGAAAAAAATGTCTAGTAAACATAGGCTCTAAACTGCATACCTTAAGGGCTATGAGCACTTATTCATCTTTGATAATGTCAAACAAATCTCTTCTACTTGAAGGACTTGGCTTTCCATATTTTGGGAGAAGAGAAAAACAGCCCAGTAAACATGGAGTTTAAAATGCACACTGTAAGAGCTATGGGCACTTGGTCATCTTCACTAATGTGAAACCTGTAGTGCTCATTGCTCTTAAGGTATGCATTATAGATTCCATGTTTACTGGGCATTGTTTTCTTGCTTTTGTCCACACCACTTCATCACTACCTATGGAAAGCAATGGGCTTAGAGTAGAAGAGGTGTATTTCATAGTATAAAGAAGAACAAGTGCTCATAACTCTTAATGTTTGCATTTTAGATGTCTACTAGATTTATTTATTTTTTCTCAGGGTAAGGAACCTGTCAACAAACTTGATTAGTGTTTTTTGTGACGTCCTCTAATGTATCTAAGGGAAAAAATCATAATAGTTTTGGTCCTTGCACCAAGTCAGTAAATGCATCAAAGCCATCTACCTAATCATTCACTGGCCATACACTAAATTGTATTTTCCAAAATCGTTCCAGTGAGGAAGATCACACTACCATTTCTCCTTCCAATCATCCCAAACCAAATTGACAGGTAATAAAATAAGTGACTGTAGGATATAAAATCGACTGAAATTGATTAACATAGTAAAAGTGATTAGACCTGACGGGATACCTATGTGATCGCACACAGAGTATGCTAAAGAATGCGTTCCTTTTCTACCAGCAGTCCATCGAAGGTTGGAGGAGGAATGAGACATTCTGAACAATTACAAATAAGTGCAGGTCATTTCCCTTTTACAAGAGAGGTTGTCAAAAAAGCCCAATCAACTATGAGCCTACATCACTGACGTCAGTCTCTTGTAGAATTTTGGAATGCAGTTCATGCGTTCCAGTTTCCGAAAGTTGAAAATCTCTTCTGTAGGAACCAACATGGGTTCCGCAAACAACAATCTTGTGAAAACCAATTTGCTATGTTCGCCCCAAAGACCCAGAACTAGAAGCACTAGATACTGGAGTCCTGATTGATGCTATGTGTGGTGGTGGTTGTTCGGATGTTTAAGGGGGACTAAACAGCTAAGGTCATCAGTCCCCCATTCCAAAAACAGGCGAGACATAAATTCACGAAGCAGGTAAAACCCCAAGGGGAAGGAGGCTCCCCCCAGGCCCTAAAAAAACACAAATGCGGCAACGAACACTACAGACACGAAGAGTACATATGAACACCAAACAAAAAGAAGCAGAAGAAAAGAAGATGGCCGGAGACCGGTTGACTGACCACGAGAACAAAAAAGGGAAAGAGTCAACCATCAGACGACACACCAAAACAGCAACAAATATTGAGAGACGCAAGGACAAAAGAGACAGAAAGGGAAAGGTGCAGGACCTTCCTAAATGGAACCATAAAAAGGACTACCACGGATAAAATTTAAAACATCATCAGCCATGGAGGCATCATCGCATAAAACCAAAGGCAAAGTGCCCGGGAGATTAAAAGACTGCCGGAGGGGGCGCAGTCGGGGACACTCCAACAAAATGTGGGCGACCGTCAGCCGGGACCCACACCGACACGGGGGGATCCTCCTGACGCAAAAGATGGCCGTGCGTCAGGTAAGTATGGCCGATGCGAAGCCGACACAGGATGACAGAGTCCCTGCGAGAAGCCCGCAGGGAGGAGCGCCACACATCGGTCGTCTCCTTGACAGCCCGCAGTTTATTCGGGGATGTCATGCCACGCCACTCAGCAGTCCACATCCCAAGCACCTTACGGCACAACACCAGCTGCTGATCGCAAGCCGTGAGGCCTATCTCCAAAGCTGGGGCGTCGATCGCCCCTTTGGCCAGCCTGTCAACACGTCCGTTCCCCGGGATGCCAACGTGACCTGGCATCCAAACAAAGACCACCGAACGACCAGAGCGGGTAATGGCGAAAACAGACTCACGAATAGAGGATACCACAGGAGAAGAGGGATAGCAGCAGTCGATGGCCTGGAGGCTGCTCAGGGAGTCACTGCAGATGACGATGGACGTACCTGAGCAGGAACGCATATGCTCAAGAGCGCGCAATATGGCCACCAGCTCTGCAGTAAAAATACTGCAGCCAGCCGGCAAGGAGCGCTGTTCAACATGGGCAGCGTGAGCAAAAGCGTAGGCAGTGCGACCATCAACCAGGGAACCATCAGTGAAGACAGTCTCACAGCCCGAAAATGAGGCGAGGAGCGCAAGAAAACGGCGACGGAGGGCCACAGGCGGAACCGAGTCCTTGAGTCCCTGTCCCAAGTCCAGACAGACGGACGGCTGGGGCAAACACCAGGGAGGCATAGGTGCACGGACCCGGAAGGGAGGCAGAAGAGGGAATGACCCCAGTTCCGACAGCAGGGACTGGATGCGGACAGCTATGGAAAGCCCAGACCGAGGTCGCCGTTCGGGCAGATGGAAGACCATGGCAGGGAAAAGCAGGCGATGATTGGGATGGGCCGGCAAGCAATGCACGTGGACAGCATAGTCGGCGAGCAGTCGATGGCGGCGAATCTGCAGCGGGGGAACCCCGGCCTCCACCAGTAGACTATCCACGGGGCTCGTACGAAAAGCGCCAGTTGCAAGCCGAACCCCACAGTGGTGTATGAGGTCTAACAACTTCAACACCGAGGGTGAGGCAGACCCATAGGCCAGGCTCCCATAATCAAGCCTGGACTGCACAAGGGCTCTGTATAATCGCAACAGCGTGCAGCGATCCGCACTTCAAGATGTGTGGCTCAGGCAGCGGAGGGCACTGAGGTGCCGCCAGCACTTTTGCTTCAGCTGAGTAATATGAGGAACCCATGTGAGCTGGACATCAAAGACGAGTCCTGAGAAGCGGCAAGTGTCCACCACTTCAAGCAGGTGGCCGTCGAGGTAAAGTTCAGGCTGAGGGTGGACCGTCCGACGCCTGCAGAAGTGCATAACTCGAGTCTTGGCTGCAGAGAACTGAAAACCACGAGTCAGAGCCCATGATGCTGCCTTGCGAACGGCTACTTGCAGCCTGCGTTCGGCGACTCCCGTAGTTGTGGAGCCAAATGAGATGCAGAAGTCGTCGGCATACAAAGAAGGAGACACTGACGACCCCACGGCTGCAGCCAGACCATTAATGGCCACTAGAAATAAGGAGACGCTCAACACCGAGCCCTGCGAGACCCCATTTTCCTGTATATAAGATGAACTAGAGGCGGCACCCACTTGCACCCGGAAAGAGCAGTGCAATAAAAAGGTTTGAAGAAAAGCCGGGAGCTGACCACGAAGACCCCACTCATGCAACGTAGCAAGGATGTGATGCCTCCATGTGGTGTCATACGCCTTCCGCAGATCAAAAAAGACAGCAACGAGATGTTGATGTCAGGCAAAGGCCGTACGGATAGCAGATTCCAGACGCACCAAATTGTCCGCTGCAGACCGGCCCCGACGGAAGCCACCCTGGGATGGAGCGAGGAGACCGCGCGACTCAAGGACCCAACACAAATGCTGCCCCACCATACGTTCGAGCAATTTGCACAAAACGTTGGTGAGGTTAATGGGACGATAGCTGTCCACCGCCAGTGGGTTCGCACCGGGTTTCAAAATGGGGACAACAACACCCTCTCGCCATTGCGACGGGAACACGCCCTCGCTCCAAATGCGGTTAAAGATGGTGAGGATGTGTCTCTGGCAGTCCCTGGAGAGATGCTTCAGCATCTGCGCGTGGATGCAGTCTGGTCCTGGTGCTGTACCAGGGCAATCGGCGAGGGCAGCGAGGAATTACCTCTCGCTGAAAGGAGCATTGTATTTTTCAGAACGACGCGTGTGGAATGATAATGGCGTCTGCTCGGCTCGCTCCTTGAGAGAGCGAAAGGCGGGGGGATAAGTGGCAGTTGCAGAGCTCTTAGCAAAGTGGGCAGCAAAGTGTTCAGCAATGGCGGCAGCGTCCGTGCAGACAGCGCCGTCCAGGGAGATCCCAGGGACACCCATAGGGGTCTGGTATCCATAAATCCGCCGGATCCGAGACCACACGAGCGAGGGGGAGACACGGGAGCCCAGGGATGAGACGTACCTCTCCCAGCACTCCTGCTTAAGCCGTGCAATAAGACGACGGGCCAAGGCACGGAGCCTCTTAAAGGCAATGAGGGTCTCTAGAGACGGGTGCCGCCTATGACGCTGGAGAGCCCGCCTACGGTCGCGAATAGCCTCAGCAATCTCCGGCGACCACCAGGGTACAGCCTTCCTCCGAGGGAGTCCAGAAGAGCGGGGGATGGCAGCCGCGGCCGCCGAAATAATTGACGTGGTTAAGACACGGACCACCTCGTCAATGTCACCCTGTGGGGGAGACTCAATGGTTGCAGCGGAAGTAAAAGCCGGCCAGTCAGCCCTGTGGAGAGCCCAGCGGGGCAGGCGTCCAGAAGAATGACACTGGGGCAGTGACAAATAGATGGGAAAATGGTCACTACCACACAGGTCAGGATGCACCTTCCAGTGGAGGGATGGGACAAGTCCGGGGCTGCAAAGACAGAACGAGCCATGGGCCACACTGAAATGCGTGGGAGCACCGGTGTTCAAGAGGCTAAGGTCGAGCTGAGACAACAAATGCTCCACGGCACGACCGCGGTCATCGGAGACAGTCCCACCCCATAGAGGGTTGTGGGCATTGAAATCGCCCAGAAGCAGCAATGGTGGCGGGAGTTGAGCCAGCAGCGCAGCCAAGACATGTCGGGGGAGCTCCCCATCCGGAGGAATGTAAACAGAGCAAACAGTAATAGCCGGCGAGAGCTCAACCCTGACAGGGACTGCCTCTAAAGGGGTCAGAAGGGGTACGGGCGAGCTACAGACAGAGTGGTGAACAAAGAGGCAAACTCCACCTGACGCTCGTTGACAGGCAGTGTGGTTCTTATAGTAGCCTCGATAACCATGAAGGGCGGGGGTCCGCATTGCTGGAAACCAATAACTGCCGCAATTCCACTGGAGAACGGAAGCAGTAAGGGACTGGGAGGGTGTGAAGGCAAATAAGAGGCAGACGGCACCTCAGAGCCAACTGCCGCCACTGGGGGAGAGTCAGCTGTGTCCATAGGAAAGGCCGCCGAGGGTTCCGGGAGGACGAGATCCGCGGCAGATGCGAGGATCTCCACCTCATCCCTGGAGCCAGAACTATTTATAGCAGGCGGTACTGAAACCTCCGGAACGTCCTTCTTCTTGGACACATTCCGTTCCTTCTTCTCGCGTCTGTCCTTAGGGTCAGAGGGCTGGGAGAGCTTCTCCGAACGAGCATCGGAAGCTGACGACGATGCAGAAGCCCTACAACCAGCAGGTGGTGGAACCTTCAGTCACTGGCTGACATCCGGCTGGGTAGGAGAGAAAACGGAGGAAGGGTGAGCCCCGAGGGACCCCTTCCGTGAGAGAGGAACCGGCAGAGGCAACGCCGGCGGAGAAGGAGGGGGAGGGATTGAGCCCCCCCGGTTTTCGAGCAGATGTCACTCCCGAAGTAAGCATGGGGGGGAGCGACAGATGAGGGTTTGCCCCCAACTGCTAAGGGGGCAACAGAGGAAGGCTTGTCCCCAGACACGAGGGGGGCAGACAGAGATGCACGGCCCCGAGGGCCCACTGAAGGCGGCACAGATGAGGCGATAACCGTCACTCGCGTGGGCGACGATAACGTGGCTGCAGCATAAGATGTTCGAATGGAAGCAAGATACAACCTTTCATATTTCAGTTTTGCCTCTCGATTAGTAAGCCGGTCCAGGGTCTTAAATTCCATTATCTTCCGCTCCTTATGAAGAACGGGGCAATCCGGCGAGCATGGAGAGTGGTGCTCCCCACAGTTGACACATACAGGCGGAGGCGCACATGGAGAATCGGGATGAGAGGGGCGTCTGCAATCTCGACATGTAGCGCTGGATGGGTAACGGGAGGACATATGCCCAAACTTCCAGCACTGGAAGCACCACATCGGGGGAGGGACGTATGGCTTGACATCACAACGGTAAACCATTACCTTGACCTTCTCGGGCAAGACATCACCCTGAAAGGTCAAGATAAAGGCACCGGTGGCCACCCTGTTAGTCTTGGGTCCTCTATGTACACGACGGACAAAATGTACACCACGTCGTTCCAAGTCGGCTCTCAGCTCGTCATCGGATTGTAACAAGAGGTCACGATGGTAAATAATCCCCTGGACCATATTTAAGCTACTGTGGGAAGTGACGGTAACAGGGACGTCACCCAGCTTATCACACAAGAGCAACGCTCGTGACTGGGCTGGGGAGGACCTCTTGAGGAGGATGGACCCATTCCTCATTTTAGACAGCCCCGCCACTTCCCCAAACTTATCCTCCAGGTGTTCCACAAAAAACAGAGGCTTCGTCGTAAGAAAGGAGTCACCATCAGTCCTGCTGCAGACAAGGTATTGCGGTACGTAAGGCTCCCGCTTGGCACTAGATCGGCGTCCATCCCATGGCGCAGCCAACGAGGGGAACGACTGAGGGTCATATTGCGCAGCATCAAACTCAACTCTGCCTCGCTTAGAGATGCTGGTGGCCGTGCGACCACCAGCTGGGTGTGATTTATTGCGCTTCATTACGCCACATCCGCCCAGATGCCACCTACTCCGAACGAGGGCTCTCCCCAAGGGCGCCACCCAGCCAAAGCAACGGGTACCTGGCCGATAACCCGTTGCCCGGAGTCCCCGTGCCCCAGACAAGATGGGCACATACTCCTTGGCATGCATGGGGAGGAAACAGCTCTGGCATCTGTAGTGCGATCCCTGCGTGGTCAGGGGGCTACCCCCAAGAGGGTACATGACGACCCCACCACAACGGACTGGCTACCGTGCTGGATTTTAGGTGTTGAAAGGGTCCACAGTTGTCGTGGGCGCTAAGAAGAGGATCGCGCACAAGATGAGAAGGGGACAACCCAGATGATGTTGAGTGTAATCCCCCCCACACGACAATAGGTAACATGCAAGATGGTGGTGCATGATGGACCAATAGAAAAACATCACGTAAGGCGTCCTTCCCCAAATGGCACGCACTAACAACGGAAATTTGGAAAAAAGGAGGTCAAACCCAAGAGGGGACCATCACAGAAGGCCGAAACGTTTGAGACTCCTTTTAGTCGCCTCTTACGACAGGCAGGAATACCGCGGGCCTATTCTTACCCCCGAACCCGCAGGGGGCGATGCTATGTGTATTGATTTCTAGGACACATACAATACAGATCTGCACTGTTGCTTCAATAACAAAAAAAAATACAAGTGTGGGGAATATCAAAACAGTTCTGTGGTTTGGTTGAAGAGGTCCTGGCAAATAGAGCACTGTATGTCATTCTTAACTGAAAGAAACCGTCAGGAGTAAAAGTTGCTTCATGTCCACCTCCAGGGGGGTTAAAGGACCATTACTATTAACAGGATTATAAGCGACCTAGTGGATAACATCAAAAGTCCCATGATGCTGTTCACAGATGATGGTGGGTTGTACGGAGGAATCATGATGCTATGATGCTGTAGAGAAATTCAGAATGGCCTGCAGAGAACTGACAATCATTGCATAGATTGCTGACCTTCAACATAAACAAATTCAATGTACTGCACACCAACAGGCAGTGAAGTTACTAGGAACAGCCACACCCATAAAACATCTCTTAGTACGCATACAGTGATTTAAAGTTGAATGATTGCATCAAACTAATGATAGGGCAGGCAGATGCCACACTATAATTTGTTGGTAGAATCCTTAGGAAGAGTGGTCCACTCAAAAGAGACAGCTTATGAAAGATCCGAAGAAGAATGGGGCATTTCATCATTGTTTAGTTTGGTAAGCACAAAAGTGTCACACAGATGCTCATCAAATTCCAATGGGAAACACTAACAGAGAATTATTGTTGAAATTCCAAGATCATACATTCTTAGAAGAGTCCAATGTATTGATATCTCCTACATAATTTGGATAACAAGTATGAAAGTAAAATCAGAGTTTTAAGCTCACACAGGATTTTAATAACAGTTGTTCTTCCTGCACGCTACTCACAACTCCAATAGGAAGGGGAGAAACAAACATGGACACGGAAATAAGGGGCAGTGTATTACTCTCTGCCACACACTGTAAAGTTATTGTGAAGTGTAGATGTGGATATTTGAGATATCTTTTCAACTCACATGGGAGCTTAACAAGTATACACGCAGAATACCTTATTCAAAGCGCAAATAGTTTTCGAAAATTGTTTTGTGTGTGTTAATAATATGCAATTATGTTAACTGTAACTCTTTAGTGCCCCCCCCTCCCCCCAAATTAGTGCAAAAAAAAACATTCTACAGTAACCCTGTATCTCACATATCACACGTTGTAATGCACAACATCAAACACTGCAGTGGTTCTATTTTATTTACACACAATTACAAAAATAAACTGAACTTTTCATATTCAATTTTCAACATTACATCAGTGATTCAGTACAGTATTTTGCACAAAATCTGCTGAGGCATGTCTTTAATATAAATGTTTGTTCAGGAAACTTCATTCTGGTCTACAAAGTGGATCGAATACCAACAACAGGAACTGAAACATTGCCACCACCACAAATAACAAGAACCATAGTCATAATGCACCATTATATCTGTAGAATGCACTTACTTTGCTGTTTCCTCATGAAGTAAGAAATGTTTCTGAATGTTTCGTACAAGTGGTCCCGGCATCTCCTCAACAGTTTTAAACACTCTTTTCACATTATCAAACTGCCTCCTGCAATATAATAAAATAAATACAGTATCACAATTAATCTGTATCTGCAAAAAATTCTGAATGAAGGACTGACATGCAAGCTGGTCCTTATAAATACTCATCACACAGTGATGAGGTAATTTTAACTAACTATTATGCACCAATAATACTGAACATCATTCTAACCACTTTAAACTCTGAATCAGACCTTATGTCAAGCTCTGATGACTTACAGGATCAGCATTTACAATTAGTATAATTTGCAAGTAAGGAACATATAAAATATACCTTTCAAATTAACAGTTTTATGAAAACGATAGATTGCCATTCACCATAAAATGACACATTGAGTTGCAGACAGGCACAATGAAAGGCTAACAGCTTTGAACTTTCAATCCAACCAGAAAGCAACTGTGCATTGCATAGAGAGCAGCAACCCAGAGTGGGGTGGAAAAATGGGACAGATAATAAGGTGTGTGGGGGTGAAGGGGAGGGGGTGCAAGAGGAGACAGCACTGCCTGGCGGAGCATGCAGTGACTAGATGGTAGCAGGACAAGGCTGCTAGATGCAATACCAGATCACATGATCTGGAGTGCAATGTAGGGGAGTGGGTAGAAACTGTTGGGTGTGGGTTGTTGTTAGTCATACCAACATAAAAAGCTGTACAATGATTCCAGGTAATGACATGGCTACTTTCATACGTGGCCTGGGCTCTGATGGGGTGGGATAAGTCAGAGAGGAATGGAATAGAAAGTGCTGTGTGGCTAGACTGGGCAAGTATTGCAACTGAGTCTTCCACAGAATATGATTCCTGTGGGCAAGCAATTGATAATGAGAGTGGCACAGGGATGGAATAGGACTTTGTGGAAGCTGGGTGTGGGTGATGGAAGACCACTTTAGGAATGATTAGTAGGACCTTGGACAGGATGTCCCTCATTTCAGTGCATGATGGTACATATTCAAGGGGGTGCTCTTTGTAGCTGGTTCTTAGTGTGGTGGAAGAATTGAGGCTGTGTGGGGTATGGCACGGAGAATCTGTTTGCAGACTAGGTCTGTGAAGGCCATTATGAGACCTTCAGCATACTAGGCGAGGGAGTTCTTATCACTGCACCAAGTGGCCAGACCATATGGGAAGGATTTTTTGGTGTGCAAGGGACGGCAATTGTCAAAGTGCTGGCACTGCTGCTGGCTGGTGGGTTTAATGTGGACAGATGTGTGGATGGTGCCATCAGAGGAAATGAAACCAACATCCAGGAAGATGGGTATGCTCATTTGAGGATCAGGTAATGGGGTTGGTAAGGTGTCGAGGCTGTGAAGGAATGACGATATGGTGTCTTGGCCCTGAGTGAAGATAATGAATGAACCTGAACCAGGCAAGGGGTTAGGGGTTTGAGGAGGCTAGGAAGGTTTCCTGTAAATGACCCATTAATAGGTTGTCACTAGAGGGTTTTTTTGTGTACTTTTCCTTTAAAAGAGAAGTAGTTGTGTGTTAGGATGTAGTTAATTAGGCGTATGAGAAATGAGGTAGTGGGTTTGGAGTCTGAAAGACATTGGGAGAGAGAGAGAGTTCAATAGCAGCAAGACCTTGGGCATGAGGTATGCTGATGTATAGGGAAGTGGAGTCAACAGTGATGAGTAGGAACTCCTGCAGAAATAGGGAAACATATCAATATAATCATTAATAATCAATAAGAAAGCTGCATGGCTGTGTAAAACATGCAGTTGCCTCGAGTTAAATAAAATGCTGCTGCCTCGTTATATAGATACACAACAAGTCGTCAAAACATGGCTCAGTAGCCTGCAAGTACTGATAAGAACAGCGCCATACGTCACACTTCCTGCTGATAATCACACGCAGACTGGGCACGGCAGGAAGTAGCGCCACAATAAACCGCAATGGCGGCCGGAAGCAGACCCTTTTGCAGCGGATCGCGCTTAGTTAGAACTATAGCGCGATCCTCCGAGCTCTCAGGCAGCCAGGTGAACTACGTAGCCACTGGCGCTGTATGTAGCTGCAGCAGCTAAGCCAACACAGCCACAGACGTGGGGATGGAGGAGAGTCAATGAAGGAAGTAGTAGATATCGTTGATGTGTAAGGCTAGATTTGGAGCAACTGGATGGAGGTGTTGGTCAATGAGGGCTGAAATTCTTTGAGTGGGAGCACAATAACCAGCTACAATGTGATGTTCAGGATTGTTAGGTTTGTGGATTTCAAGGAGCATGGAGAAGGTGAGTGTGTGGGAAGTCATGGGGATGATAAGGACGGAACCCGATTGAAGGATGGAGAAGGAAGTCGGCCATGCTCTTTCACAGGAACCATCCAAGGATTTGCCTGAAGGAAATCACGGAAAACCTAAATCAGGATGTCCAGACACGAGTTTGAACCGTTTTCCTCCTGAATGTGAGTCCAGTGTGCTAACCACTGCGCCACCTCATTCGGTTACACTTTGTAATGCCATTAATGAACACAGCAGCGCCACAGAGTAATACACTGCATAGGTTGACAGAAGGTACAAGCAGTACAATACATTACAAATTTCACAATTCTGTCATTCTGTTTAGTGGAAAACTGGGTCAGGAGATTTCAGGCATCAACACAACGAAAAGAAAGTATCACTCTCACAGACATAATATCCTGGTCACAAATACAACACCGATCTAAAGTAATAAGCAAAAAACAAATGCTTCCTTTTTATTAAACATCTACTAACTTAGCACATGTAATATTACTGGGAATTGTTAAGTTTGGAGCAGACACGTCTTGTCGCACAGGTGCTGGTAACGAGCAATATTAGCTGAGAAGTGGAGGGGGAACTGCTGGCTGACAGTGCCCGCGTGCAGGTTGTGCGGGCGCATATGAGTGGCCACACCCATGTTAGCACATTTGCCCACCACTGCTTTAGAAAGCAGTAACAAATGAAAACATCACTGGGTTGGGGGATGGAAGAAAAGCTGAAAGGCAAAATCAAACAATGGGAAGTCTGGATTGGAATATAAATACTATTATAGTAAGGACAGATTAATACTCATCGTAAACATGACATGGTAAGTTACAGGATGACATGATGAAAATACTGTTACACGTTTGAGCTTTCCACCAAAGCATTCTTCAGAAAGGAAACACACACACTTTCAAACTAGCAAGCACACCCCACACACACAACCGCTATCTCTGGCCAGAATAAAACTGCACTGACACGAATTCTCTTGCCCAGTACGCTGAAGGTCTCACAAAGGCCTTCCCTCACACCTAATCCGCAAATAAATTTCCCATGCCTTCTCCCCACACACCCCTAATCCTCCCACCACCCTCCATGAACAGCTACACAGGAGCACCCCCCCCCCTTTCATCACCCAGTACAGTACCACCCTGGACTGGAACAACTGAATCACATCCTTCGTTAGGGCTTTCATTATCTATCATCATGCCCTAAAATGAGAGACAATCTACCCAATATCCTTCCTACCCCTCCTAAAGTGGTGTTCTGTTGACCAGCTAACCACCACAACATCTTAGTCCATCACTATGCCACTCCCAAATCCCAACCCCTTGCCACAGACACCAGATCCCCATGGAAGACCTAACTGCAAGACCTACACAATCCACTCAAACAGCACTTCCTATTCCAGTCCTGTCACAGACTTATCCTATTCCATCTAGTTCCTGCATGCTCTGACAGGCAGCACTGACTCCTCACCCCACATCCGTACCCTGCTACCCCTACCCCATCCCCATCCCACTCTGTCTGATGCACAATTGCATTATGGCCAACAATAGTGATCATGTGTGGGAAAGGTGGGCTTGCTTATGTAAATGTGTGTACATTTTCCTTTCCGAAGAAGGCTCTGGCCGAAAGCCCAAATGGTTGGTTGGTTTAAAAGAGGGGGCAGGGACCAAACTACGAGGTCATCGGTCCCTTGTTCCTAATAAAACAACGCCACAAATGTGAGAATAAAATGGACGAGACATATAAC
Source organism: Schistocerca americana (assembly GCF_021461395.2). NCBI lineage: Eukaryota > Metazoa > Arthropoda > Insecta > Orthoptera > Acrididae > Schistocerca > Schistocerca americana. The sequence goes on along the minus strand of NC_060126.1, from coordinate 504,674,937 downwards.
ACAAAATGGAAAGAAAGGAAAAACCACAAGAATGAAGGAAAGGCAATGAACACTAAAAGGAACAAAACAGGGCAAGAAAACAACAGAGAGATGATAGAAACAGAAGAGAGTAAAACAAGAAAGCAGATTACAGTGGCTGGCTGCCCACGAGAATAAAAAAGAAAAGCCAGCCACTCTGCAACACATTAAAAATTACACCCTAAAAGCACTAGGGTGGAGATACAGAGGGACAAAGGACATGTGCTTAAACCGACATAGAAGTATAAAACCCACTCTCACATAAAACATGAAACTAAAGCTGCTGCTGATGCATTGTCGCCCAACACCGACGGTAGGGAACTGGCAAAGTTAAAAGTTCGCCGAAGAGCGGCTAAAAGTGTGCAGTCCAGCAACAGGTGGACGACTGTCATTTGGGATCCACAGCAACACAGAGGTGGGACCTCGCAACGGAGTAGGTAACCATGCGTTAGCTATGTATGGCCAATGTGGAGGTGGCAGCGGACAACTGATTCCCTGCGAGGGGACCGCATTGAAGACTTCCACAAATTCGTCATCTCCTTAATGACAAGTAGCTTTTTGTACGTACTGTTATGCCGTTCCATCTCCCAAAGCCTGAAAACCCTGCGGCGTAAAACAGAACGCAGGTCAGCTTTGGAGATGCCCATCTCCAGAAGCGGTTTCTGCGTCTCCTGTTTGGCCAGCCTGTCGGCAAGTTCGTTGCCTGGGATTCCAACGTGTCCTAGGGTCCACACAAACACCACTGAATGATGAGACCATTCCAGGGCATAGATGGACTCCTGGACGGACGCTACCAGAGGATGGCGAGGGTAGCACTGGTAAATAGCTTGTAGGCTGTTCAATGAGTCAGTACACAGGAGAAATGACAGGACAGGTCATGAGCAGATGTGCTTAGGAGTACAAGATATGTCCGCCAGCTCTGCAGTGAAAACACTGCGACTATCTGGCAAGGAGTGCTGTTCAATATGTCCTCCATGAACATACGCAAAGCCTATGTGACCATCAGCCATTGAGCCATCGGTGTTAACCACATCAGAGCACTGGAGCAAGTCAAGAATCGTGAGGAAGTGACGACAGAGAGTGACGGGGTTAACAGAGTCCTTAGGGCCATGCAGAAGGTCCAGACGAAGCTGCGGCCGAGGCGTACACCATGGAGGTGTACGTGAATGAGCCGCAAGTAGAGGTGGTAAAGGGAAGGACTCCACTTCAGACAGAAGAGATTGGACGACGGGAAGTACGGAGTGACAGGAAATTTTGGATAAAAATTGGGAGTGGGCCTCTGAGATCCCACTCATACAATGTAGCAATGATATGATGTTGCCAGGTCGTGTCGTAAGCTTTTCATAAATCAAAAAAGATGGCAACCAAGTGTTGGCATCCAGAAAAGGCTGTTTGGATGGCAGACTAGAGGGACACAATATTATCAGTGGTAGAGCGACTCTGCTGGAAACCGCCCTGGCATGTAGCCAGTAGTCCATGTGATTCCAGGACCCAGCCCAACCGCCGACACACCATACGTTCTATCGGGTTACAAAGAAGGTTGGTGAGACTGATGGGCCAATAGCTATCCGCATCAAGCAGGTTTTACCATATTTGAGCACTGGAATGATTGTGCTCTCTCCCTTCCATCTGCTGTATGAGAATGTGAAAGGCTGGGGGTAATTCTCCGGAGCAGAGGCTCGAGCATAGTGCTCAGCGAATTGCTCGGCAATCATGTTTGCATCGGTAGATAATATGCCATTTATGGTAACACTGGTAACACCTGTTGGGGTCTGGTACCTGAAAATACGTTTGATCTTTGCCCAGACTTGGGAAGGTGACGTATGGCACCCATTGGTCGAGACGTCTCTACCCCAACACTCCTGCTTCCGTCATTTGATAAGTTGGCGAATGCGGGCACAGCGCCGTTTAAAGGTTATGAGGTGCTCCAGGGAATGGTGCCACTTATGCCACTGTAGAGCTCGCCAATGCTCCTTAATTGCTTCAGCGACCACCAAGGGACTGCCTTATGCCGGAGGCATCCTAAAGAGTGAGGGATTGCTTTTTCTGCCGCAGAAACAATTGTTGTAGTCACCTGCTCAACCATCACATCAATTCAACAGTGACAGCAGAGGTGAAAGTTTCCGAGTGGGCCTTGTTTAAAGCCCATCTGGGCAGGCGTCTGTGGCCCTGACGCCGGGGCAGTGACAGGAAGATGAGGAAGTAGTCAGTACCACACAGGTCGTCACGTGCTCTCCAGTGGATAGATGGGAGAAGTCCTGGGCTTCAAATTGATAAGTCAATGGAGGAGTAACTATCATGAGCCACTCTGATATGTGTGGCAGCCCCAGTATTTAAGAGGCAGAGGTCGAACTGAGACAGTAAAGTTTCGACATCTTTGCCTCAGCCAGGAAGCACAGTGCCACCCCAAAAGGGGTTATGGGCATTAAAATCTTCCAAAAGTAGGAAAGGTTTAGGGAGTTGATCCATCAGTGCAGCTAATACATTCAGAGGTACTGCACCATCTGGAGGAAGATATACACTGCAGACAGTTATTTCCTACGTCGTCCTTATTCTGACAGCCACAGCTTCAAGAGGGGTTTGAAGGAGCACAGTGGCACTACAGACTGAGTTTAGGACATAGACGCAAACTCCACCTGATACCCGATTACAGTCACTATGGTTCCTGTAATATCCCTTATAGCCGCAGAGGGCAGGGATCTTCATTGCTGGGAACCAGGTTTCCTGGAGGGCAATGCAGATAGCAGGTGTAAAGCTTAACAGTTGCCGTAGCTCATCCAGGTGGCGGAAAAAACCGCTGCAATTCCATTAGAGGATGACGTCATCGTGACACTGGGAAGGCATGAAACATTCAATGAGGCAGTTTACGCCTCAAGGTCACCTGCTGCCACTGACATTTTGCCTGAGCAGTCTATATCCATTGCGTCTGAGGGTCTTTCGAGATCTATCCTGAGTAGACGTCAGAATCTCCACCCCATCCTCAGATGCAGAGCTTGCAGGTAGCGGTGGTGTGGGTGCCACCACAATTTCCTTGGTCTTAGGGGTCTTCTTTTTGGATTTCTCCCGCTGCTCCTTGGGTTTCCCTGGCTGGGAGGACTTCACTGGCTCAGTCTCTGGGACTGAGGATGAGCATGAAGCCCTATGACTAGCTGCTTTTGAGCTCTTCAGCCACTAGTGGGTGTCATCTTTCCCCCTAGCAGAAACCCGGCAAGGGAGTGACCCACAGACCCCTTCCTAGCAAGAGAAGCTGAAGAAGACTTATGCTTGTCCAGATTAGAATTGGGGACGGATGTCCCCAATGGTTGGAGTGGTGGGGGGGGGGGGGGGGGGTTGCTCCCGAAGTAGGTGGTGCGGGAGCAACAGGGAGGGATATGCCACCGACCATCAAGGGGGCAGGTGTAGTCTTCCAGCTCCGAGAGGTGACTGGGGTTGGCAGAGCTGATGGTGCCAGAACTGTTGTAGCGGCGGCATAATACAATATCATATGTATAGGATGCAGGCGCTCAAATTTTCTCTTAGCCTCAGTGTAGGTGAGTCGATCCAGGGTCTTGTACTCCATGATTTTCCTTTCTTTCTGGAGAATCCTGTAGTCTGGAGAGCAAGGCAAACGGTGGTCTCCGCAGTTGACACAGATAGAAGGTGGGGCACATAGAGTATTGGGATGAGATGGGAGTCCGCAATCTCGACATGTGATGCTGGAAGTTCAGTGGGACGAGACATATGGTCGAACTTCCAGCACTTAAAGCACTGCACCAGGGGAGGGATATAGGGCTTTAGATCACAGCGGTAGACCATCACCTTGACCTTCTCCGGCAATGATCACCCTCGAAGACCAAGATGAAGGCACCAGTGGCAACCTGATTATCCCTCGGACCCCAGTGGACACGCCGGACGAAAAGTACACCTTGCCGCTCTAAATTGGCATGCAGCTCATCTTCAGACTGCAAAAGAAGGTCCCCTATGAAATATGATACCCTGGACCATATTTAAGCTCTTATGGGGCGCAATGGTTACAGAAACATTCCCCAGCTTGCCACAAGCGAGTAACGTCCGTGACTGGGCAGAGGATGTTGTTTTGATCGATACTGAGCCAGATCTCATTTTGGACAATCCCTCCACCTCCCCCAACTTGTCCTCTAAATGCTCAACAAAAAACTGAGGCTTCATCATCATGAAAGATTCCCCATTAGCTCTTGAACATACAAGGTACCGGGGCAAATAAGATCCACTGCCATCCGTAGCCTGAAGTTCCTCCCATGGTGTTGCCAGGGAGGGGACCGATGTGGGGTCATACTTCTGTGCGTTGAACTGAGCTCGTGAACGCTTAGAGACTGCTGGTGTTTCACCACCAGCAAGAGATGATGGACTACACTTCATGACATGTCATCTGCCCTGATGCCACCCACTCTCCCCACAGGTGCCCAGCCACACCAAAGGCCACCTGGCAGGATGGCCATTGCCGGGAGTCCTGATGCCCAGGGGGATGGGCATCTACCCCTTGGCATACGTGGGGAGTTAATGTCGCAGGCACCAGCAGAGCGATCCCTGTTTTGTCAGTGGGCTACAACCAACAGGGTACATGGCGGCCCCACAATAACAGACTGGCTACCGTGCTGGATATCAGGTGCAAAGAAGTCCACGGTCATCGTCGCCACAGAAAGCGACACTGCATAGTGCATGGTGGAAAACACACCCTGGAAGGTGTCCTCACCCAAGAGATGGAGAATGAGCAGGACTGAAATGCAACAACGAGAAAGTGGGCTAAAGATCTCAATGCACGACGGACACAATGCACCAAGTAACGTGCCTTTCCCCAATTGGCTCACTCTTCGGGAAAATTTTGAAGAATGGAGGTCAAACCCTACAGGGGACTATCACATAAAGGCCGAAACGTGTGAGACTCCTTTTAGTCGCCTCTTACGACAGGCAGCTCAAATGCATTACAGTCTCTTGGTCATGTCTGTCTGCTACTCAACATGTGATATTTACGGTGAGTAGCAATCTATATCATTTTTATAATACTGTAGATATTCCAACCTGGGCTTTCCATTTGTTGACACATTTTGAACTGTCTGATCAATATTACACAGATATGGATTAAAGTTCTGTCACATTCACAGCATTGGTTATTATTTTTTAAAAATATATCATATTTAATGTAATGGTTACAGAAAAAACTGAAGAAGGCACTTCACAGAACAGTTTTTTTTACGTAAATTTTACCTTCTCTCCTTAAATCTATCTCTGTCTTTTAAGATGTACCATGTCAGTGAATTCAGAAATTTTCACATCACTTTGCTGTAACATTCAAACAACAGTGCGAATTTTTTGCTATCCACAGTTAAATTTAATCTTTTAAGTTGATAAGTTTTATTCCTCAGTTATTTGTGGATATCTGTTTCAGCATTCAGTCTGTGAGCTAAACATAAATGCATGCAGAGTAGATTAGTAGTTCCTCATTATTCATCATTGGTCACATCCATTTCTTTCCTATAGTGAATAATAATTTCTTTGAGATGAAGGAACTTTCAACTGTGACAGATTTCAAGCATTCCATCACAAATGCACAACAGGTCTCATCATGGATCATGACCAGAGATTCTAAAGAAAAGTAGTGTTGAGTGATTAATTCACTATTAATGGTCAAATTACTGATTTTGTATGTTGATCACTGAGAGTATTGCATAGAGCTTAAACATACATGGCAACATGAAAATACTATATACCTACACTGCAATTAATTTACTGGGAATTGAGACACCTTCCACAGCTAACACAAGAGGATGCAGAAGTAGATCATTTCAAATTGGCCAAGCAAAATCTGGGGCTACCCGCAGGTATGGTAAGCACAGTAGACCACTGATTACCCGAACATCGGTCAACCAAATGACCATTTAACTGAAACATCATTCGCTCGTGCATGCTGCCCACCGCCAGCTACGGTCTTTGACATGTAAAGCAAACTTGCAATATAAAACATCTAAATGTATTGTACTTTCTATGAGAGATAAAAACAAGACTAATAAAAGATTGGGTGAAGAGAATCTGCAACCAAGTTATCTAATGAGTACAGGGTAGGTAAGTCGATAATTACAAACATAAAAAACAAAAGACAAGCGTCACAAACTTTGTATCTAAGCTCGATTCTACTGATGGGTTGACAAGTCGTAAAACTATGAAACACGTGCCAAACATGGATTTAGATGATGCTTTTTACAAGTGATTTACACAAAAAAGAACACAAGGAAAACCTCTTTCTGGTCCCCTTCTGTGTAAAGGGTAATTCAATTTAACAAAAATCTTGGAGAGCCATCACATTTGAAACCAAGCAAGCACAGGTTGGTTGAAACGCTAAGTTAAGACATGCCATTCATGAGCTTCAAACACAAGGAGAAAAATTGTCTGTCTATTCTTCAGCAGATGTGATTCTTTTAAAATCAAACTAAGGGACATACTGAAGGAAGAAGATAATGCTATAAAAAACATTTGCAAGGTTGATGAAACTGAGTTCAACTAGAAAGCTTTGCAAAGAAAACCTCTTGCTTCATGTCGTGAATTAGCAGAACATGGTCCCAAAGTAAGCAAGTATCATATTACTGCTTTAGGTTGTAAAAATGCTAATGGTATCCACCAACCACCTATGCTCATCACTGGTAAAAGTAAGAAATCGCATTGTTGCAAACATATTAATATGTCTGCAATGCCTACTGGTTACACTGCACAAAAGAATGTCTGGGTTGATAGTATGGCTTTCACAGAATGGTTTATGGAAGTTTTTGTACCCTCTGTAAAAGATCATCAGTTAAATAATAGTAAAAGGAGAAATTGTCACTGCTTCTTGATCCTGCACAAATTCATCCATCAAGTGATATCTTAAACAGAAAGGATGACTTCATAATAGTAATATTTCTTCCACTTAATGTAACCTTCTTACTACAACACAGGGATCAAGGCATTATTGAGACTGTCAAACAGTATCACAGAGAAGAACTGTTACATAAGTTATTGTTTGAAAGGGAAGAGAAGTGAAAAGAAAGTTTGTAAAGAAATCACACAAAAATTGATTTGAAAGATGCATTCTATGTGATCGGAGAAGCACAGGACAGTATAAAGCAACAGAACTTGAAAATAGCCTAGAACAAAATTTTGTGTATTGGGAAAGTTCTCAAAGTCTACTTGAAAATGATGAACAGAATGAAATTTCCGAAATGCTCAATATATTAAAAGAACTCCGTTAACATGAGTATTGTAAAAAAAAAAAAAAAAAAAAAAAAAGAGAGAGTTCCAGACACCAAATCATGTCATTACTGATAAAACTGATGCTGCCAGCATCTCATCAACTGGTGGTCCAGAAAATGAAGATGAATATATACCAACTGCTTCTGAAGCATTTATATGTTTAGAGACTGCCTTGTGACCATATGAAGCTCAAGATGAAAGCGGCCTGTCCTCAAAAAGCAAGTGACTTAGCTGCCCATAAGCAAGTAGTCTTGCTTAGAAAGACCAAACTTAAGAACTTTTTAAAGATTAATTCTTTACATATGTACTGTACATGCAAAATGCATATGGATCGCGTATTTTTTGCTTACTAGGCTGTACTACGTACATTGCTACTGTACACGCCTTTGCAAAAATAAAAGAGGTCCATATTATTATAAACATACTAAGTTTTTATTGGTGAATTAAAATACACAGTTCAGTTATCCTAACAAACAGGTTTGCTGAACACCCACATCCCTCAATTGGTTCAGATAGTCGATGCTCACTGTAATGCCTGGAGGTGTCAAGCAGTTATCATTCACAGCAGAATGACCATAGTCACGATATTGTCATCACAGCAAAAAAGCGCGGAGCCTCTGTGGCCAAGGTTACCCGATTTCTTCACATCTGAACCACAGTCCTGTTCTGGCTTTCGTGATAGAAACCAATGCTTTAGCAAAACAAGGATATGTCAAGTTGATACCAATAATCCTCACTTCTAGTTACAGGTATTGCAGTCTATCAGTCACCATCCTCCAAGGTGGGGCTTATGATGGTCTGCGAGTCTACAAGTCTACACGGATCAATCAGTCTCCACCTCCATACTGTGCCACTGCTGGCTGCGACCCTGCTGCTCACACTGAGTCCATTGCTGTGGACTTACCACCATCCAACCAATGGGCCACCTGTGGGTCTACTTTACCTGCTGCCGGCCTACATCCCTGAAGGTCTATCATGCAAACCTGGAGTAACGCAGCTGTTCAGCTGCCACTGCTCATGCAGACAGACTTCTCACTGCCTGCCTCTGCTTATGTGGGCAGGCACTACTGCTGCTGTGAGCTGTCTCAGCCACACTTTATCCACATTGTTATTCTGTGCACCTCTGCATGCTCCATCCTGTGTTGTCAGGCAGTCTCTAGTCTGCATTGGGAGCTGCTGCCTGCTGCTCCGATCAGTGTCCTTGCTGAATCACAGCCATCGTCACCCCTGGCCACATGACACTGAAAGTTGTCAGACCGTCTGCATGTAGCCGCGGCTCCTCGAGGGCTGTGTAAATCTTACGTTTTGGGTGTGCTGATTGCTCCAAGTATCATCGAGACTTGTAACTGATGAACATTTAATGAATCTGTTAACAAATGTTTTCATGTCAACACGCTGGATGTTTATCAGACACTCACTCACTGCACGCCACTGCTACCCCTTCTAGGGTGATGTACTACCAACCACCACACCTCATCCAATCTGGTTCCATCACTCATCACAGAGGCCTTCTACACCGGCCTCAACAAGTGGTGTCAGAAGTGGTCACTGGCATCTGCAGCTGGGTCCAGGACCATGTCTCCAGCCACAATGTGCAGTTCAGCAGTATGGTTTTGGTGAGTGTGTTTTTATTTTTGTGACCACCTTGTTTCATCCTGTATATGGCCACAGTAGACAGAAGAGGTGTGCATAGGAACATAAAAGTACAATTTGTGAAACCTAAGGGATTAGTGTATTTATCGCAGTTTAGAGGAAATTTTAGAGAGTCTATTTACAGCCAGTGAGGTACTTATGCCCATGCTTTTATTATAGCTGTCCTAGGCCTGTTAATGTGTGTGTGCTTCATGGATATTGTATTTTCTGTAAATAGAGGTTCCACAAATGCAAGAAACACAAGCAATGACAACACTGGAAGCGGCTGAAACTTTGAAGCAGCAGATGGCTGAACTGTTGGAAAAGAATGCCATGTTACAAATGCATGTGGGCATTGCAAATAGTGCAAGTTGACATGGTGAGCTAGCTGGGACAGTACAGGAAAAAGCTTCATTTGATGCACATGCTTCTTCTGTCGCTCTCACTGCAACTAGTCTAGTGGCTCCTCCTCCTGAGAAAGTGTCATCATTTATTAAGAATCTGGAAGCTGAGAATAGTGCCACATTCTTCAAGGAAAAACTTAACAGTCTGACCCAGAAATGAAACAAGTTGGTGGAAACATTTGTAGATAGAACTATGAAAGTCTATGCGCAAATGTATGTTGACACAGAATGTGGAGGCACATAAACATATGGTGCTAGATACGTCTTTAAGAGGGCTTCCATCTGATATGTCAAGGAGGGTACAGACGGAGAATCAAAGGATTTAGCCACTGCCATTAAGTTTGTTATACTCCAGGATGAAGAGTAGATAGACATAGCATCTTGGGTGTAGGGTAAATTGAGTGTTTCTTCTCAGAAGTGACATGCTATTGGTGTGGATAAGTGGGCCACGTTCAGAAAAAATGCTGCCAACTGCAACGCTATGAGTGCGGAGTGGTAGAGTGGTAGGGATTTGGATGCATGATTGTCAGAATAGTAAGCCAAGTAAGTGACGTAGGGGTATGGCTTCATTAAACACCAATGGGAATTCCTCAACCACCAGGCAGCATTCCCAGTAAAGCTTAATGCTTCAAAGTGCATGCAGAGGTGTGGCGTTGCTTGGCGTGAACAGAAGAGAATGTAAATTTTTAGTGGACACATGGGCTCGTGTTGGTGGCTCATGCGGAACTCTTTGGAAGGAAGATGTGGCATCTTTGGGGTCAACACTGGTCAATTTCTGCACTGGATCAAACAATTTTCAGAAATATATGGGAATATTGCATCATGTTGGTGAGGGCTACTGCACAATCCTAGGGCTAGATTTTCTGAATAACTATCACATAAAAATTGACCTTTTGCACCACACTAATAAACTCAGTGACTCAGTGGGACATTGTTCCAACTGGGAATGACCCCTGCAAACGACACTGTCACAAGGTTTGCCGATCATAAAGGTGGGATGAAATAAACTCAGAGCACATTAATTTAAACTCTATTTGCATTACAACATACTGAGGGGTAAGTGAAAAATATTCTGGTTGAGATTTTAGTGTTGGTAGCTAGTGTAGAACTCTACGGAAGGAAGAAAGCAGAGGAATGGACGCGGCACTTTGAGATCAACACTGCTCAATTTCTACACTGGAGCAAGGAATTTTCAGAAACATATGGGAGTATGTTGCACAATCCTAGGAATATATTTTCTGAACAATCATCACATAAAAATTGATTTTTTGTAGTGCACTACCAAACTCAGTGGGTTATTGTTTCAACTTGAAATGACCCCTGCAAATGGTACCGGTCATAAAGGTGGTACCAAATAAACTGTGTATACATTCATTTAAGCTTTATTCGCATTGTAAGCACCAAGAGGTACGGGAAAATTACTCTGATTGAGTGTCAGTATTGATCTCCTGAACAATATGTTGTGTCTCGTAGATCCATTGGAACACAATGACAAATTAGATACTCCATGCTGTTTTGTAAGAAAAAGTGTAGCACAAGTGCAGGAAGTAGACAGAAATGGTGAATGTGGATAATTTTGGCTCTGATAAAGTGGTAAACCTTCCGGGATGTAAGGTCGTGGTCCATGAAACTCTTCAGCTCCTAACGTTTCGTCCAGAGCTGCGCTGGACATCGCCTTCATACTATGATCTGATAAAGTGGATCTGCCGAAATATTTGTGATTGCCAATTTGGATGTCCTAGACAAGAGCAATTTAGATAGGCTGAACAGAGACCTCTGCCACAAGCAAACTATCAATGCATCTGCATTACTCAAAAGAACAACATTCAAAAGGGAAAAGCAGGACAGCAATGGAAACTCCGTTAATACAGTTCACCGATTTTGCTCATTCCAAGTGGACCACTACAAAATGACACCCATGACACAGCATAAAATCCTGATGGGGTTATTCCTCCTGTTTATAAGAAGCCATACACAATATCTTGGCACTTGCAACCAATACTGGAGGGATTCATCAATCAACTGTTGAAGGGCAGTATTACTGTGGAGTGTGATAGTCCCTGGGGAGCATCCATTGCCATTGTGTCAAATAAATCGTTAGATGGGAGGAGGAAATACAGGTTTTGTAACAATTATCAACACCTGCATCCAAGAACAATGGCAGTGCATTTCCTACATCAAACATAACAGAAATGTTGAACAACCTAGGTCAATGTAAATACTTCTCGACAAGAGATTTCAAGAGTGGGTAGCAACAGTTGGGAGTGGCTCCAGGAGACCACTCAAAAACCATATTTACTGTTCGAGGGGACACTATCAATATTGGTGTATGCCATTTGGGCTTAAAATTGCACCAGCAACATTCCAAAGGTTATAGATTTATAGGTCTCATAACAAAAAATTGCAAATCATTATTGATTTGATGTATTGGAGGCATCAGGATTTTGATGTTATTTTATACACGTTTCTGAGGTATTGCTACACAATTACATACTACAGTTTCCAGTATATAAAATTAAACATACAATTTCCTTGTTCAAACTGTAAAACTGTCTTCAAGGTATTCTTCAATAGAATAGTAATACTTTTCCATCAGACAGGTACAGAGTAATCTTTTCACAGAACCTAACTCCATATTAAATATATTACTGTCTTTTTTTTTTTTTTTTTTAATTGTAAACCTTTAATCCTGTATACTCTTGTGTTTGGGTGTAGAGTTTTAAATGGTGTGTTGGGAGTTTAAAATTCTCTGTGTGGCGAGTGCTATAATCATGACTGAAACGGAAGGATTTAAGTTTATGTTGATTTTTATCTAAGAACAATACCTCATATATGTGAAGGGAAGGAAGAGAGAGTATTTTTAGATATTTTAACAGAGGTTGACAGGATACCTGCCTGTTGTTTGCCAACAGAAGTTTCTAATTTTTTTAAATATTAGGAGTCTTGTGACATTTGCCAAATTTCCCCATAAGATTATAACATACCGAATAACACTCAAAGCAAGAGTGATAGACTATCTTTCTGATGTCTATGCTTGTGACATCTGAAAAAAAATACGAGGGCGAGTCGTCAAATGAAAACCTTAAATTTGTAATAACAAATTGAAATTTCGCACCGTTATCCTGTAAGTTGGTAAACGTGCTACAAACAGCATGCAGAATGGCTTGTAGGTGGCAGCATAGTGCAGATGCACACATACCAATGCAGTATCAGTATAAAGATGGCCACCCCACTTGTGACTTGCACCAGGGAAGAACAGCGTTCTGTTATTCAGTTTTTGTGTAGTAAAGGTGTGAAACCTATTGAAATTCATCGACAAATGAAGGTTCAGTACGGTGATGCGTGTTTGTCACAGCAGCAAGTCTACGAATGGAGTAGGAAGTTCACAAATGGTGTGACTTCAGCGGAAGATGCTCCTCGTCCAGTTCAGGCATAACGAGTTGTGACTCCACAGAACATTGCAGCCGCTGAAGCCGAAGTGAAGGAAAACTGCCGAGTGACACTGAATGACATTGCTGCATGTTTACAGATTAGTCATGGGTCAGGACACTACAGTGTGCATGATGTGCTCCTTTCACAAAGTGTCTGCAAGATGGGTGCCACAGCAGCTGACTCCTGAAATGAGAGAACGACGTGTTGATGCTTGTGAAGAACTTCTTCGGCACTTTGAATGAGAAGGTGATGGCTCCCTTGCAAGAATCGTTACTAGGGATGAAACCTGGGTTCACTTCCACCAACTGGAAATGAAGAGAGCGAGCAAGGAATGGTGCCACTCCTCATCACCAAAACCAAAGAAGTTTCGAACAGAACCATCAGCAGGGAAGGTTATGCTGACTCTCTTTTGGGATGAAAAAGGTGTCATTTTGGAGCATTACATGCCTAGAGGGACCACTATCACCAGTGCATCATACACAGATCTCCTAAAAAATCATCTGCGGCCTGCAATCAAATTAAAGCAACGTGGATTGCTGTCAGCAGGTGTCCTTTTGCAACATGACAATGCAAGGCTCCACACTGCCCCTACAACAGTTGCAACAATCACAGACCTGCATTTTGTGTGTCTTCCTCATACACCATACTCACCAGACCTTGCCCCAAGTGATTTCCGTATGTTTGGACCACTCAAAGACGCAATGGGAGGAAAGAAGTTCCGTTCTGATGAAGAGGTACGCCACACGGTGCACGAGTGGTTGCGTGGACTACCAAAAGAATTTTTCTCTAAAGGAATTTATCCACTTTATAAGCGCTGGAGGACCTGCATTGAGCGTGGGGGAGATTATGTTGAAAAGTATACAGCTCTGTACCACTTCTGCACAATAAATAATATTTAAAAAAATATTTATGGTTTTCATTTGACTCGCCCTCATACATTGCAAGAGCTAGGCTGTTAAATTTGTTTCCTAAGCAGTCTACTTGTACCTTCCAATTTAAATTTTTATCAAGACTTGGGCCTATGAACTTCATACGGTTTGCTTCTGTGATATCCTGATCTTTGGAAATTACCTTTATTTCACTTTGTTCTAACGATTTAATCCCAAACTGCATCTTTTTGGTTTTAGTTACATTTACTTTCAATCCATTTTGAGGGAACCAAGATTCAAGTTTCTGTGAAGTATTTATGAACAGGAACATGTAGGGACCCAATATTGAACCCTGCAGGATTCCTTAGCTAATTGTTTTCCAGTTTGAGGAGTATTTTCTTGAATTTGAAATTATAATTATCCTTTGTTTCCTATCTGTTATTAGATGGAGTGTTAAGGACACTAAAACAACGTCAATGTATGGTCTATTTAGACAACATTGTGTTTTTGAAAGATTTTGAGGAGCATGCACAATAACTGGAGGAAGTATTTAAGAGGTTGAGTTTCGTGCACTTAACACTAAGTATTGAAAGTTGACACTTTGTGTCTGAAGAGGTAAACTATTTGGGTTACGTGATTAGCCAAGATGGCATGAAGACTGATGCAGTACTGATACATGCTCTCCATGAGTTCTTAGCACCACAAACTGCAGAACAATTCAATCATTTTTAGGCCTATGTAATTCATATTGAAAATGTCTGCTGAAATTGCTAGACCATTAATTCATGTTTAAAAAAAAGGTTGTAAAATTCCAGTGGACAGCTGGCTGTCAAACTATATTCAAGAAATTGAAAGAGGCACCAACGGCTAGCCTGCTGTTAATATTTCCAAATTATGAGAAAGACTTTATCCTGTCCTTGCTTCCCGAAAGGATGCGAGGTTCTCCCAAGCTGGCCAGCACCTGAACCTATTCAGAGCTGCCCACTAGGACATGATTGCAGAGCAGAATTCGTCACTCCACCAAAGGATAAGCTGTCTTTTCAGCTGGCCTCAAGACTTTGGAATGGATGCTTCAGTGGTGTGGCAGATCATTTGGGTAATATGATCCACCATGATGCTGTCACGGTGTTCAAAGGTAGCAAGTTAGCTGTAAAGTCTGCAGTCTGCCCTTTGAAGCATTGGATATGGTGGATGTCTTTTGGGTTCCCATGGTCTGGCAGGTGAATTCAGATTGGGAATTAGTCACTTGGGTCCAAGTCATCAATAACTTCCCATTGAGCGAGGGCTGGAGAGCATACTGAGAGGCTGTTAGCAGTAAACAACCCTGTTGCATTGCTAAAGTGCGTGCTCCATCCCACATTCAAATACACACGAGGACAAGAGTACACTTTCAATCACTTGACCCCTGGGCCGGCTGGTTGTAGAGCCCTCAAAGCAAATTATGTGCATTAAAATCATACAGGACGAATGGATAGAGGAGCTGAGTAAGCTGGTCATGGAGAGCCTCTTCATCTAGCCCAGAGGTAGTCAACCTTTTTTATCTACCACTCATTTTTGTATCTCTGCTAGTAGTGAAATTTTCTAACCACCTTCGATTCTACAGTAAGGGTGACTTATTAAGTAGGGAAAGAACTTAAGTTTACAAAATTTATAAAGCAGAGTTAAAGCAAGTCAATGCCTATAGCAATAATTACATACCAAATACTTTCATGTCACAATTTTATATGAATATCTAATGAAAATTATTTTAAAACCTCTACCACCCACAATAAAAGCTGGATTGTTCACTAGTAGTACCGGTAGTCAACTTGGTCCCTACTCCCCACTAGTGTGTACTTCTGACCAAAAAGCGATTCTGGTAGCTGGAGTCCAAGGCCTTTTGAGTTCTGGTAGTGATATTTCCATAGGAACTTTCATCCCCTAACATATATTTCTTTATATCTAACCAAGAAGTGAAATATCATTTTTCATAGATGTTGCATTAAAATTTTTTTGAATCTAACGAAATATTTTCTTAAAAATTTTCATCCCCTATTTCACCCCTGAGAGCTGAATTTCCAAAAACAGTGAAATACTTATCTTTTTAAATTTCTATCAGAGAAGCCAAATAAAAATTTTCATAGATTTAGCTTTGAATTTCATGGTGAAACAATATTATGAAATAATTTCATAAAACTTTTCATTCCCCATTTCATTCGAAAAACACTGAAACATATATTTTTTTTCTATTCTAACTGAGAAGTCAAATACTAAATTCCGTAGATGCAGCTTTAAAAAATGCTTTAATAGTTCTTTAACAATGATGTATTTGCAAAAAAAAATTCCACCCACTACTTTATCCCCTTAATGGCTGAATTTTCAAAAATGCTGAAACACTCATTTTTTTCTTTCTGACTCAGAAAAAATAGCTAGTTTCGTAATTATATCTTCAAAATTGCCTTAATAGTGACTTCTTTTCACAAAGCTTTTCATTCCTTATTTCACTCCTTTCACCCCCTTCAGGATTCAATTTCCAGAAACAGTAAAACACTTATTCTTTGTTTTCTAACAGAGAAACCAAAAACAAGTATTCATACATACAGCCTTAAAAATGATTTTACAATGAAATATTTTCATGAAACATTTCACCCTCTATTTTACCCTGGGGTGCGTGGGAACTAGGGGTTAATTTCCAAAAACAGTGACACATGAATTTATTTCTATCTAAGAACCCAAATGCAAATTTTCATAGATTTAGGTTTGAAAATGCATTCACAATGAAATATTTCATAAAATATTTCATCTCATATTTCACCCCCTTAGGAGTTGAATTTCCAAAAACACTGAAACACCTTTTTTTAAATTTGTAATCAAGAAGTCAAATACGAATTTTCACAGATGTAGATTTAAAAATACTTTCGTAGTTCTTTAACAAAGATTTATTTTAAAAAAATCTTTCACCTACTATTCCCCCCCCCCTCCCCCCATATTGCTTAAATTTCCAAAAATGGTAAAAAATGTATTTCTTTACTTCTGACCAAGAAACCAAATACCAGTTTTCGTAGATCTGGCTTCAAAAATGACTCAATAGTGACACATTTCCAAAAAAACATTTCAGCCCCTATTTCACCACTTAGGGGAGGAATTTTAAAAAAATCCCCTTTTATATGACATCTACAGTATAAAATCAACACTCCCTCCAAATTTCAAGCATCTATCCTTGGCGGTTTGGGTTGGGTGGTGATGAGTCAGTGAGGGAGTCAGTCAGTTGGGACTTTGCCTTTATGCAAAGAGAATTGTATATTGAACAATATTTCAGTTTATTTCCAGTGTAAGTAACATAAAAGCCGAAAATAAAAAAATAAAAAGTGCTTCAGCATAAGGACTTGACCCCATGACCCTTGGATTAGCGATCTGTACTCTCTGCTGCACCAATTGCTGCCTTGAAACTATGCTAACGTAAATGGCTCATCCATCGACAGATGGTGTCAAAAAAGCTAATTGCTCTCAACACTTGGCCATCTGGAGCTCTCAGTTTTGTCACTTCCACTTCTGGCCAAGTTCTGCATATACCATAAATCTGGATGAAATTGGTGATCATAAGTAGGCACGTCCCCTTGTCAGACTGAAAACTTATATATTGCATAAAAAACAAAGTAACTTACCAGACAAGAAAGCACTGGTATGTTGATACACACACACACACACACACACACACACACACACACACACACACACACACACACACACACACACACACACATATATTTCAAGTTTTCGCAACCCAAGGTTGCTTCGTCAGGAAAGAGGGAAGGAGAGGGAAAGACGAAAGGACGTGGGTTTTAAGAGAGAGGGTAAGGAGTCATTCCAATCCCGGGAGCGGAAAGACTTACCTTAGGGGGAAAAAAGGACAGGTATACACTCGCGCACACACACATATCTATCTGCTGTGTCTGTATACCCTATACAACAACTGAGTCCAGTGTGGAGCTCACAGTTTACAGGATAATCTCCAAGTAGGGTGCATTTAGTAACTATTTCACAAGGAAGGCTTGCAGTGTCTTGATCAGGAGTGTCTCTTGACAGGTTTAAGGTGCCCCACAAGAGCTACGAATGTAGAAAGGCGACAACTTTTCGAAAAAACCTTCTACTTGCTCGACAATGATACATATGTTATGAACCACAGGGTGTGGTGATACTTGGTGCATTCAAATGCATGGATGTCTCAGATGAACTAGTCACTCAAGATCTCTCTGAGTTTTGGGTGTTAATACTATCCAGCAGAGTAAAGGAAAGAGATTTAGGCTTCATGGAAGTCCTGCAAGCTGCTACGAAAGCAAGTGTCCACCTAGCTAGAGCTCCTCTTGCTTGGGCAAGCATTATACAACTGAAATGGTGAATATCATTACACAACTAATGTGTGGCAGTATCCTCAGAGGTTGTCTACTAATGACTAATCTGCATCAGCAGCCATGCATCTCATCTATGTGGAGCACACCTCGACATTGAGTGTTTCTTTTTTTAGAGAGGTTTGTACCATTTGCGTGATGCAGGCAGTTAAGATGAGATCCCCATTCCCTGTGACACACAACATTTCACCATTGTGCCACATGGTAGCCATGAAGCATTAGCATTTGCATCTGAGTAGCAATATGTTCTAAAGTTTGTCATTAGCTCTGGTATGCAAATGGATGACCAATTTTATTTCACCGATAGCAGCTTTAAGAAGTAGTGAGAAAAATATACCAACATTGCTTCTGTACAACAAAAGAATCAGATGACCTCCCACTAAATATCACAACACCTTCCATTTCATCATGAAAAGCCTTGATCACCTTCAGTAGTTCTGGAAGCCACCCTACCCTCATTAGTAAAGTATACAGTTCCTTCCTGCTGCCCATATCAAATGCCTTATTTAGTTCAACAAAAGCGGAGAATAATGGAGTCTTCTGCTCACTGTAATTTTCTGAATTTGCCAGAGTGTGAATATATCAACAGTAGACTGATGTGCTCAAAACCAACATTGAGTTGGATTGTTTCTTGGGGAAAAGAGACCAAACAGTCTCATCGGATTGCAGAAGGATGGGGAAGGAAGTTGGTCGTGCCCTTTCAAAGAAACCATCCTGGCATTTACCTGAAGTGATTTAGGGAAATCGCAGAAAACTTAAATCAGGATGGTCGGATGCAGTATTGAACTGTCGTCGTCCTGAATGCAAGTCCAGTGTGCTAACCACTGCACCACCTCGCAACATTGAGACTTAGGGTATGCATGATTAGAAGTATGCGAGTTTCTCCAGTCTGCCCAGCACCATATGGGAAATGTTTTCCTGACAATATTAAGCAGAGATACTCTGCAGTGGAAGCAGCAATAGCTGAGATACCATTTACCTTTTGGTAGAGTTACAGTGTTGGCTATGGGCATGTCCTGTGGCACAGTACACTCAGCCCAATACTCCAGTACAATTCTGTAGGGAAATGAGAGGACCCATTTGACAGTATGTCATATTTACCAGGCCATTTTCTGCAACTAAGCTGCACAACAGCTCTTTGAAGCTCATCCTTAGCAGGCATGGCGTCCCACTCATGCCAAGTTGACATTTGAGAAACTTCACCTATTGCTTTCTGATGTTTGCCAGATGCGATTAGAGGCTGAAATAGTATTCCTTCCAGTGTTGCAATTGTCGATTACAACCCATGATGACTGTTCCATCAATCTCCTTGAGTAGGGCACTCTTTGTGTGTGTGTGTGTGTGTGTGTGTGTGTGTGTGTGTGTGTGTAGGAGGGGGGGGGGGGGGGGCAGATTGATACCAAATGATACCCAAGTACACTCCACTGATGTTCCTATCATTGAAACACACCTATACACCTACACCAAGTTTCTCTCAGTTCGTGTTAAACCAGTCAGAAATGGTGCAATGAACGAATGCCTTTGCTTTGCTTACATCAACGCAGGTTTCATTGTTCAAGGATTTGAATGCTAGTTGATAGTTGCCTGGTACATGGAACCGAGGAGGCATTTCAGGACATCCATACTCTCTGATTAAGAAAAGGCAAACCTACGTTTCTAGCATTTGTAGACTTAGAGAAAGCTTTTGACAATGTTAACTGGAATACTCTCTTTCAAATTCTGAAGGTGGCAGGGGTAAAATACAGGGAGCGAAAGGCTATTTACAATTTGTACAGAAACCAGATGGCAGTTATAAGAGTCGAGGGGCATGAAAGGGAAGCAGCGGTTGGGAAAGGAGTGAGACAGGGTTGTAGCCTCTCCCCGGTGTTATTCAATCTGTATATTGAGCAAGCAGTAAAGGAAACAAAAGAACAGTTCGGAGTAGGTATTAAAATCCATGGAGAAGAAATAAAAACTTTCAGGTTCGCCGATGACATTGTAATTCTGTCAGAGACAGCAAAGGACTTGGAAGAGCAGCTGAACGGAATGGACAGTGTCTTGAAAGGAGGATATAAGATGAACATCAACAAAAGCAAAATGAGGATAATGAAATGTAGCCGAATTAAATCGGATTATGCTGAGAGTATTAGATTAGGAAATGAGATGCTTAAAGTAGTAAAGGAGTTTTGCTATTTGGGGAGCAAAATAACTGATGATGGTCAAAGTAGAGAAGATATAAAATGTAGACTGGCAATGGCAAGGAAAGCATTTCTGAAGAAGAGAAATTTGTTAACATTAAGTATAGATTTAAGTGTCAGGAAGTCATTTCTGAAAGTATTTGTATGGGGTGTAGCCATGTATGGAAGTGAAACATGGACGATAAATAGTTTGGACAAGAAGAGAATAGAAGCTTTCGAAATGTGGTGCTACAGAAGAATGCTGAAGATAAGGTGGGTAGATCACGTAACTAATGAGGAGGTACTGAATAGGATTGGGGAGAAGAGAAGTTTGTGGCACAACTTGACTAGAAGAAGGGATCGGTTGGTAGGACATGTTTTGAGGCATCAAGGGATCACAAATTTAGCATTGCAGGGCAGCATGGAGGGTAAAAATCGTAGAGGGAGACCAAGAGATGAATACACTAAGCAGATTCAGAACGATGTAGGCTGCAGTAGGTACTGGGAGATGAAGAAGCTTGCACAGGATAGAGTAGCATGGAGAGCTGCATCAAACCAGTCTCAGGACTGAAGACCACAACAACAACAACATATTCTCTGGTAACCAGTCCTGGGACTTCACTTTCAAACTACCAGATTTATTGTCAGCCATAATTGTGAGAAGTGACTTGTCTTCTGACAGCCTTCAGCAATGAGTGAATTTAAGTCCAATTGTCAACTTCTTCCTGAGCTATCACCAAATGTTCCTACTGCTGCAGAGTCCTTATTTTGCAAAGATTAATCTTGATTCTGCAAGGTGTTTTAGCAGAGTCAATCTTTTTACATATGAAGTGCACTTTTGACACGACTAGTATAGGCTCCGTGTCATAAACAGGGCTATAAAAAAGCCCATGTGGAGGAAATGGCACAGATCTTCCACTTATTTAAAATAAAATCTAGCTGATGCCACTGTTTGGATCAAAGGTGCATCCAGGAAACATTGTTCCTCGTCTCGACTTTAAATTAAATACTAGTGTGCACAACTGGTACATGGCACAAAATTCAAGCAGTCATAAACCATTTTTCCTTCCATCTCACCCTCTCCATGTATACTTAGGCAGTCTGGCCAAGTGGCAGAATCACATCTGATAGGTATACTGAAGTCGCCTAGAATGTACACAGGCTGCAGTTCCTGCACCACTTTGATAAGATTTTCATAAAACTGATCCTTTAAGTCCACAGCCGCGACTAGTGTTGGAGCATATACAGCTATAAATGTCTCAGGTCCACTGCTCGCTGACAAACACAAAGTCATAATGAATTCTGAGAGTCCAGTCGAGCATTCAGTCATCTAAAATAGTTTGTTGCCAAAAGCAAATCCAACACCATCTTGTCTGGGATTGCCAATGTCCTTTCCCTTCCCCCTCCCTCCTATCTCTTTAAAATATATCAGAATCAATCCCTCATCTTGCAGCCTCGTTTCAGGTAATTACAGGTTGACTACAACTGTTTTGCATAGACCTTGAGAACTTCCAGAGGCTTCCAGGAAGCATTGTATCATAGTGCAAATGTTCCACGCTGCAAAGCATAGAAAGATGTTTTTGTACTTGTTTCAGCAGACACCAACAGTACAGCAACAACTTCCAGCAACACTTGTTTTCCATACATTCAATACCAGTTGTCCAAGGGCTGCCCAGCTTAAACAGAGAGTGACTGGCTCTGGTATCTATGATGCACCTCCCACTAATACTAGCAATACCTGGAATCTGCAATTACATTCATTAGTGCGGAGTTATAATCAGTAAACTGCCACTACTCGTGTTGATTCCACATGGTTGCAGTTGGGTACAGCATCCTCTCCATGGATGGTATTGCACCTGGCAAACCTTTCAAGTGCCAATGAGCTTGCCCACAGCTCGTGCCACCCTCTCCGTCTTTCTGGCTGATTCCACAAGAGCAACAATACATGACATGAGAAGTTAGGTCGGTTGCAGTGATTTTCTGCTCAGTTCAGCTTGCACAGTACTCATATTAAATGGAAATGCTAATTCCTGGTTTAGATTCAAAAGTGTCATTCTCCTATACAGACTGTATACAAATACCCACCAAGTGCACATTTGCAAAACAAAGGGAATAAACTGGATGGGAAAAAGGAAGAAAGGACACTGTAATACACACTTTATCTGACTCTTCCACCAAGACCTGTATGGTTTGGGTGACGCTACCAGTAGCTATGCTACTGAAAGCATGGAAATGGTTCAAGTGTTATCTAACAGGAAACAAAGGGTGTTGTGAAACACCTGCACAGTAAGCAGTCAGTCTTCATCTCACTGGGAATTAATTACATGTGGTGTTCCTAAAGGTTCCATCTTGGGTCCATCGCTTTTTCTTGTGTACATTAATGACCTCTCATCTGTTATCTTCCTGGTTTAGATTCAAAAGTGTCATTCTCCTATACAGACTGTATACAAATACCCACCAAGTGCACATTTGCAAAACAAAGGGAATAAACTGGATGGGAAAAAGGAAGAAAGGACACTGTAATACACACTTTATCTGACTCTTCCACCAAGACCTGTATGGTTTGGGTGACGCTACCAGTAGCTATGCTACTGAAAGCATGGAAATGGTTCAAGTGTTATCTAACAGGAAACAAAGGGTGTTGTGAAACACCTGCACAGTAAGCAGTCAGTCTTCATCTCACTGGGAATTAATTACATGTGGTGTTCCTAAAGGTTCCATCTTGGGTCCATCGCTTTTTCTTGTGTACATTAATGACCTCTCATCTGTTATCTTGCCAAATACTAAGTGTGTTTTGTTTACAGATGATACAAACATTGTAGTAAGTAGAAAGTTAAGTACAAATTTAGAAATGGCTGCTAATCAAATTTTATGAAAGCTTTATGTGGTATAAAGCTTTCATAAAATTTGATTAGCAGCCATTTCTAAATCTGTACTCAACTTGCTACTTATTACAATGTCTGTATCATCTGCATGTGGTTTAACCCCCCCCCCCCCCCTCCCCCATGAACCATGGAACTTTCTGTTGGTGGGGAGGCTTGTGTGCCTCAGCGATACAGATAGCTGTACCGCAGCTGCATCCACAACGGAGGGAGAGCCCAGACAAACGCGTAGTTCCTGAAGAAGGGAAGCAGCCTTTTCAGTAGTTGCAGGGGCAACAGTCTGGATGATTGACTGATCTGGCCTTGTAACACTAACCAAAATGGCCTTGCCGTGCTGGTACTGCAAACGGCTGAAAGCAAGGGGAAACTACAGCCGAAATTTTTCCCAAGGGCATGCAGCTTTACCGTATGGTTAAATGAAGATGACATCCTCTTGGGTAAAATATTCCGGAGGTAAAATAGTCCCCCATTCGGATCTCCGGGTGGGGACTACGCAGGAGGGCATTGTTATCAGGAGAAAGAAAACTGGCATTCTACAGATCGGAGCGTGGAATGTCAGATCCCTTAATCAGGCAGGCAGGTTAGAAAATTTAAAATGGGAAATGGACAGGTTAAAGTTAGATATAGTGGGAATTAGTGAAGTTTGGTGGCAGGAGGAACAAGACTTCTGGTCAGGTGAATACATGGTTATAAATACAAAATCAATTAGGGGTAATGCAGGAAGAGGTTTAGTAATTAATAAAAAAAAATAGGAATGCAAGTAAGCTACTACAAACAGCTTAGTGAATGCTTTATTGTGGCCAAGATAGATACGAAGTCCACGCCTACCACAGTAGTACAAGTTTATATGCCAACTAGCTCTGCAGATGATGAAGAGATTGATTAAATGTATGATGAGATAAAAGAAATTATTCAGATAGTGAAGGGAGATAAAAATTTAATAGTCATGGGTGACTGGAATTCGGTAGTAGGAAAAGGAAGAGAAGGAAACGTCGTAGGTGAATATGGAATGGGGATAAGGAATGAAAGAGGAAGCCGCCTGGTGGAATTATGCACAGAGCATAGCTTAATCATAGCTAACACTTGGTTCAAGAATCATGAGAGAAGGCTGTATACAAGGAAGAAGCCTGGAGATACTAGAAGGTATCAGATAGATTATATAATGAACCAGGTTTTAAATTGTAAGAATTTTCCATGGGCAGATGTGGACTCTGACCACAATCTATTGGTTATGAACTGCAGATTAAAACTGAAGAAACTGCAAAAAGGTGGGAATTTAAGGAGATGGGACCTGGATAAACTGAGAGAACCAGAGGTTGTAGAGAGTTTCTGGGAGAGCATTAGGGAACGATTGACAAGAATGGGGGAAAGAAATACAGTAGAAGAAGAATGGGTAGCTTTGAGAGATGAAATAGTGAAGGCAGCAGAGGATCAAGTAGGTAAAAAGACGAGGGCTAATAGAAATCCTTGGGTAACAGAAGAGATACTGAATTTAATTGATGAAAGGAGAAAACACAAAAATGCAGTAAATGAAGCTGGCAAAAAGGAATACAAACAACTCAAAAATGAGATCAACAGGAAGTGCAAAATGGCTAAGCAGGGATGGCTAGAGGACAACGTAAGGATGTAGAAACGTGATAGATACTGCCTACAGGAAAATTAAAGAGACCTTTGGAGGAAGGAGAACCACTCGCATGAATATCAAGAGCTCAGATGGAAACCCAGTTCTAAGCAAAGAAGGGAAAGCAGAACGGTGAAAGGAGTATATAGAGGCCTATACAAGGGCTATGTACTTGAGCACAATATTGTGGAAATGGAAGAGGATGTAGATGAAGATGAAATGGGAGTTATGATACTGCGCGAAGAGTTTGACAGAGCACTGAAAGACCTGAGTCGAAACAAGGCCCCAGGAGTAGACAACATTCCATTAGAACTACTGACAGCCTTGGAAGAGCCAGTCATGACAAAACTCTACCATCTGGTGAGCAAGATTTATGAGACAGGCGAAATACCCTCAGACTTCAAGAAGAATATAATAAGTCCAATGCCAAAGAAAGCACGGTTGACAGATGTGAAAACTACCAAACTATCAGTTTAATAAGCCACGACTACAAAATACTAACATGAATTCTTTACAGACGAATGGAAAAACTAGTAGAAGCCGACCTCGGGGAAGATCAGTTTGGATTCCGTAGAAATGTTGGAACACATGACGGAATACTGACCCTACAACTTATCTTAGAAAATAGATCGAGGAAAGGCAAACCTATGTTTCTAGCATTTGTAGACTTAGAGAAAGCTTTTGACAATGTTGACTGGAATACTCTCTTTCAAATTCTGAAGGTGGCAAGGATAAAATACAGGGAGCGAAAGGCTATTTACAATTTGTACAGAAACCAGATGGCAGTTATAAGAGTCGAGGGGCATGAAAGGGAAGCAGCGGTTGGGAAGGAAGTGAGACAGGGTTGTAGCCTCTCCCCGATGCTATTCAATCTGTATATTGCACAAGCAGTAAAGGAAACAAAAGAACAGTTCGGAGTAGGTATTAAAATCCGTGGAGAAGAAATAAAAACTTTCAGGTTCGCCGATGACATTGTAATTCTGTCAGAGACAGCAAAGGACTTGGAAGAGCAGCTGAACGGAATGGACAGTGTCTTGAAAGGAGGATATAAGATGAACATCAACAAAAGCAAAATGAGGATAATGAAATGTAGCCGAATTAAATCGGATTATGCTGAGAGTATTAGATTAGGAAATGAGATGCTTAAATTAGTAAATGTGTTTTGGTATTTGGGGAGCAAAATAACTGATGATGGTCGAAGTAGAGAAGATATAAAATGTAGACTGGCAATGGCAAGGAAAGCATTTCTGAAGAAGAGAAATTTGTTAACATTAAGTATAGATTTAAGTGTCAGGAAGTCATTTCTGAAAGTATTTGTATGGGGTGTAGCCATGTATGGAAGTGAAACATGGACGATAAATAGTTTGGACAAGAAGAGAACAGAAGATTTCGAAATGTGGTGCTACAGAAGAATACTGAAGATTAGATGGGTAGATCACTTAACTAATGAGGAGGTATTCACTAGAATTGGGGAGAAGAGAAATCTGTGGCACAACTAGACTAGAAGAAGGGATCAGTTGGTACGACATATTCTGAGGCATCAAAGAATCACCGTTTTAGTGTTGGAGGGCAGTGTGGAGGGTAAAAATCGTAGAGGGAGACCAAGGGATGAAAGCACTAAGCAGATACAGAAGGATGTAGGTTGCAGTAGGTACTGGTAGATGAAGTACCTTGCACAGGATAGAGTAGCATGGAGAGCTGCATCAAACCAGTCTCTGGACTGAAGACCACAACAACACCATCATGTGATTTAAAGCTAATTCAGTGTCATTAAACTTTGAAACAACTCAGTATATAAGAGATTTCCTTCCAGCATGCTTATAACATATGAAGACATGCAGATTGAAGAGGTTGACAGTGTTCTGGGATTACAACTCAATAATAAATTCAGTAGGGAAGGGCATACCACAGAACTGCTTAAGCTCAAAGACAAGTCTGTATTTGCAGTGAGAATGATGCCAGATGTAGGAGATATAAAAATAAAAAAAAACTTGCATACATACTTTGCTTACTTTCATTCTATTATGTCATATGGGATCATCTTCTGGAGCAACTCATCAAACTGAGCAAAAAAAAAAAAAGGTGCAAAAGTGTGTGATAAGAATCATTTGTGGTGTAAATTCAAGAACAACATGTAGAAACCTGTTCAAGGAACTTTGTATTCTAACCGTTGTTTCTCAGTACATTTATTCCTTGATGAAAATTGTTGTAAGTAATACACCTCTATTTTCCACCAAGAGCTCAATACTTAGTATCAATACTACGAATAAGAACAATCTACATAAAGACCTAAAGTCACTTATCTTGGTCCAAAATATTCAGAAACATATATTTTCAATAAATTGCCAGCAACCTTCAAAAACTTGGTTTCCGATAAAGCACAGTTTAAACAGAGTTTGAAAGACCTTTTGATAGGCAACTCCTTCTACTCCACAGATGAATATCTTAACAGAGACTATTAAGCCAGCTTAAGTAAAAATGTCTGTTAGATTTCAGTTTTGACAGCATTTGGTCACAGAAGAACAAGATTAGGTATTTTGTGTGTGATACATTTGTTAATAGTGCATAACAATGTTTCATTCTGACAGCATGTTAATTCTGTAAATATGAGCTGTTTTAGTTTACTGCATTCTATTCTCCTATTTCGATAATCTTCTGACAAATGATCAGGGTAGTAAGTATATTCAAATGTTTTTTGTTTTACTTTTGGCCATGTTCAACACCCATGAGAATCATCTCATTTTTTGGGTCTATGGAACAAAAACTGAATCTAATCTCATCTCTTCACAACAGTGCAAGTAAGAGCTCTCGCCCACTTCGAAAGTGGTAATTCAGTGTGGTGTCTCCTGAGTTTCTCAGTAGGTTTACTATTCAGATACATTTTCTCTGGGAAAGCACTGCTCTCATGTTGGCCATTTACATGACTGGATTTTTTGTTTTTAGTCTACAACAAAATTCAATTTATATTGCTTAGTCACATATACACTGCCTACTCAGAAATGCATCTATGGAGTAGGAGTTGATAAGTAGAAATGATTGCAATTTCCTTTTAACTTTCAGCATCTGCTAGTTCCTTTAATCCACAAAGAAGGTGGCTGAATATTTTTAAGGCTGCATATGTTACTCTTTCTTCTGCAAGAATAATTTTATGTTGTCAACAGTGGAGATTAGTTTTGTTCATACTGTTATATTTATGACTACTATTATTATTTTCAAATGGTGCCTCATCCTTCACAACAAACTACATAACACAGTTAATGCACTGTGAATATATTGTTAGAATACCTAATTTTTTTGAGCAGTTGGCCAGTAAAGTGGGAATATGGATACTAGATATTATCCTTAAACCTCAGCATGGTTCTGTGTAACAAATGCTTTGTGTCTAGCCCAGAAAATTGTTTCATAGAACATCAATGAATAGAAGTACACAAATTAATATCCTACCATTTTCATCACCAAATTAAGCAATTACACAAGAGCCTTGAGCTAACACTGCTAAAACTAAACTTATGAGATGACACCTTCATCAAATTATAGTAATTTTAATGTTTAATAATATCAACGCATATCAGTGTATTACTAGAGCATTATTCATGTTTGACTGCACATAAAGCTCTATCATCATCAATATGACTAACCTACAGGATTTCAATGATTTTCCCGTTTTCTCACTGACTTCATCCAAGTCTTTGCGATGTCGAGAAGACAGTTTTTTCCCCAACAGTTCTCTTATAACTTCATCATCAAAGTCATAGTACCTGAAATAGACAATAACCAATAATAAATGTAACTGTGCTGCCATCCAGAAATTAATATACAACACTGTGTGGAAATATGAAAGCTTTAACTCTATGTACAATTGTCGGTTAAGTGTGGTGGCAAATTTAATATCTACAGGTTCCTTCAAAAGAAAGAATGAGTGCTCTTACTTTTCAATCAGAAGACGTTTCGTCTGAGGTTCAATCTGAAAAGCGAGCTGCTCCTCTAGCTTCGGTGGATTGTACAGAAGCCTTTCCAGTAAGCTGTAAGTACGATAATGATCAAGAACGTCAGATGTTAGTAACTCCCTTGTTGCACCAGTCTGCTTCGTGACCCCTTTCGCGTCTAATGCGTTCACAGCTTCTTGAGCTGTGGAGTGAAGCAAATTTCATTCATTTTTATTTTGTAAATGTTAATTGCTTCTTGCGGAAGATCATTTCGCACAACGTACACTTACACGAACAACCATCTACCCATAATTGATAAACATCAGGGTCCACCAAGGTGTAGTTGCTAATAAACACGTCAACTTCAGGATGCATGGTGTTACTAAAACAATTATTTTCTGGACGCACCGATCAACAAAATTTTACTGGAGCTTTAAACGCTCCATAAATAAAAGTATGATGGCAAACGCATAGAAATGACAAAGATGAAAAAAAAGAATCAATCACATGCAAAAAAAGAAAAAAATACCATGGCTGGTTAGCCATCCGAGCAAATCGCCGTCAAAACAGTACAGCAGTTAACAATTGAAGGTCTGGGAAGAGTACTAAATTCGAAAACTGATCGGTTTTCGCCGTGCTAGAACTTGTCGCCTAAATCGACATTCGTTTGTCAAAACAGAGGAAGGATGCAAGGTAATGTTTATATGACACTCGCGCAATGAGGAACAGAGGAAGTGTCATGAACAGCTGGTAGCGTGGTTGTTTATGTGATGGGCGCGATCACATGTACTGTTTATAATCCTTACGATGAATTAGAAAGGTGATGAACTGTTGTTTTGAAAATGACACATAAGTGATCTGTAATAAATAACAATGATGGGTCGTGCGTGTTGTCTTGTGTTGTCGTGTGTTTTGGTCCACTTAGTACAGCTACTACACGGAACTGAACAGCAGACTGAAAACAAGAACCTCTCGACCATAATTTTAAATGGAAACTATTCAGACTATTATACCTTTAATGTCAACAGGACAGTGGAATACATTTTTCAGTTTCCTGCCTCAGAGGTAGGTACAACTTCAACAAAAAATTGTCGTTTTAACTGAATTTCCTTTAAGTTGTAAATATTGCGTTGTTTACAGGATATGATAGATAAGCCAGCAAGAATTACCGTAGAATGCAAGGATTCCAACCGAAGTTTCCCAGTACTTGTTGTCGTAAGACAGCAAAAAGGTGTCTTGTCCTGGCAATTGCCTCTTCTTGTGGAGACTGAATCAGATTCGTAAGATTTTGTATATAAATTTTTGCTGCCATGCAGATTAAAGAACGTTTATGGAAACCCACTCATATGTTATTCTCTCTCCTCCCTTTCAGAGTAGAGTACTGGAGAACATCACGCACTTTATGTCCTGACAACAGCCGTTATTTCGCAGGGAACAATGTGAAAACGCTTTATCAATATATTATTGTTAGCATATCAACGGCAAGTAATCAAAATTTGTCGGTGTCTCTACTCGTCTCGAGGAAAGAGGATTTTCGAATCAGGTTGGTGAATTGATGCGTATGTATGTTCAATTACGAACATTTAAATTTCTAAAGTAAAATAAAATTTTGTAAAGATAAATATCAGACTTATTTGTTGGCTTTGACGAATGACTTGCCTTCCATGATGTGTCAGTCTGCTGTGAAATGCCTCCTTTATTTTGTGAAGCCCATACTTATCTACAATCACACCTGTATTATATTTCTTCTGCTTTTATATATTTATTTACAACTTTATTATCCTCCTTGGATTGCTACTCATATTATTTGTTTGTCATTAACACTGCCCTCCCCTGACCAACATAGTTTCCTAAGAAGTGTCCCAGCATTAAGCCTGTCATAACCATAACTGTATGTTTATTGAGTTATTTTAGTTACAATCTCATGTTCATGATATGGAGTATGTGTTGTAGCAATTGTTAAAGAAGCATTTACCGAATATACATATATTTTCAGTACAATAGTTTTTAAATATATGTATACCATAGAAGAAAGAGATTACCTGTTATAACAAGAATTAACTTCAGTTAACTATCATAACATCCAAGGTTATTGTACTATGGTCAAAATTAAAGTTACATTTGACATAAGTTGATCTCCAGTAGGAATATGTTGCTTCTATAGGGATCACAGGGCAAGATGAGACTGACTGTGGTGTGTACAGAGCTGTCTAAGCAATCATTCTTCCTGTTATCCGTAGATGAATGGAACAGGAAGAACCTATAACAACTGGTACAATGTGAGATGCCCTGTGACATGCACTTGAGAGTAGTTTGCAGAGTATATATGTAGATGTAAATATACGGGACAGATAATATCTCCAGTTCTTTGAAGATTGGTTTGTTAGGTGTGTGTGATGGTATGATTGCAATAATATGATCTTCATAATTTATTTTTCTACACATTTTTTTCTTATCTACTGACCCCAAGAAATGAATGCTCACTGAAATTATTTGAGTTAACCATTGCAAAGTTCACAATTCTAATGGAAATCAAGTTACACCTTTGACTGAGCACTCAAAGGTACAGTAAAGGCTACTTATTTTCCACATTATATTCCACTGTAGTGTTATCTGTCCACAGTCCAAGGAATTTAGCTACACTGATCTACTAAGTAATTTTGTTGTCTATAACTAGTGGTTCTATTTGTTTTATATGTTTCTTTTATGCACATATTATATGAGCTATTTGGCCATATTAAGTAAGGGATTGTTACCATAAAGCCAGTGCACGTGCCATACACTGTGTTCAACCCAGTCAGCTCTGATCTGCTTCCGAGAAATGTTACAAGAGAGGTTTGTATCATCAATGAATGAAAATGAAATGAAATGGTCATATGGCATTGTTGGCTGGGAGGCCCCATGCGGGGAAGTTTGGCCACCATATTGCAAGTCCTTTTTAGTTGACGCCACTTCGGCGACTTGCGCCGCAAGCGAGAACGCTACCGCAAGACCACGAGTTGCAGACATCAATGAATAATACTATTCCTATTGATGGTAGGTTTTCTGAGACATTGTTAAGAAAAAGAATGAAGAGGGAAGGACATAATGTTGCGCCCTGCATGTCTCCCGAGGCGACTTATATATCTGAATGATTTGTTGTCTACCATGTGTTGTTATTTATACCAGCTGCACTTTGTTTAATAGATGAGTGAAACTGCTCATAGTAGACTGCACTTGGTACAGCAAGCATCCAGTTTGCTTAGGAGTAGTGTGTGACTGGTCCGATCAGACGCCTTTGTGAGATCATTAAAAAGTCTAGGAGCATAGTGCTTTTCACTAAATGCATATACTATCTGGTCAGTAAATGAAAATGAGTGTCTGATTGATGTACTTATTTATAAAAAATACAACTACTTTTGTGTTCACATGGCTAAGCTCAGTGTCCCATGTCTTAATTTTTTAAAATATTTATTTATTTTGTACAACCCCCACCCCTCACCATATTGATAACCCACACAAGCTGAGTGTTCAAAAACTACTCAAAAGTACCAAGAAAAATTATTAAAAAATCAAGGAACATGCACATAAAGTCAGAAATCAGTAATTCTGACAACAGACTTGAGGCTATATGGAATATAGTGAAATGAGAGACAGGACAACCAGCCACAGAGCCTCAGAACAAGATAACATCACTATTAATTTCAGTAGAAGGGCTATAAATGATCAATCACAGATATGTTTAATAATCATTTCTTAAATGTAGCAGAAAAACTAGCGACAAACAGTTATAGAAAAGTCAAAACAGTGTGTTGAAAGAGCAACTCTCATAAAATACAACCATAAGAATGTATAAATAACTTCTCCTTCTGAAATTAAGAAAAGTGTAATCTCTCAAAAATAAAAGCTCATCTGCATTTGACAGTGTTTCCAATAGAGTACTAAAGGTTGTTTTCACATAATAAGCCCTGTCGTATCTGAATTAAGTAATGCATAACAAAGTCAAGGGATTTTTCCAGACTGTCTCAAATATGCTATTGTTAAACCCCTGTATAAGAAGGATTATACGAGAGCTGTCAGTAACTACTGACATCGAATCGCAATTTTCTGTATGGGTTCAGAAGGTCTCACTCCACCATTGACAACGTAGCCCTCCTTGAAGTGGCTATATGACTACTGCCATCACCTCCTGCGTATTATTATTTTGTGAATTGTGTTTTATTCATCTCATGATGTACATTTGCAATCCATTTGGTTTTCCCTGTAGGAGACATGTTAAAAAATTTATAATACAGTTACAATGATTTTTACATTAATAAATAATAGAACTACAATAAATAATAACACTACAAGGATATTTCTTGGAATATGTAACATATTTTATCCAGCCCAAATTTCCAGTTTGTCTTGCATGAATTCATCCAATGAGTAGTAATACTATAGTGTCAGTCATGTAGCTTTCTTTTAAGTGGACCTAAATTCATCTGCATCAACTTGTTCCCTTTTAATTTATTACAAATTTTCAGTCCCATGTATTGAGGTCCCTGGGCATACAGTCTGGGGAAGTGGGTGGGGAGCATTAAATTTTCTTTCTTTCTAGTGTCATGTGAATGGACAAAATGGTTTCCTTCGAATAATTCATGTCTGGTGTATAAAAAATATAATAATTTATTATATGTATAAGGATGGCAGAGGTAATATTTTACGTTTTCTAAAGATGGTCGACATGTTTCTTTGTGATTTGCAGTGCATATGTTTCGACTATTTTTTATTTTTAGTACCTACACTATGTTTGTCAAGTTACCCTCAAAAACAATACCATACCTAATAATGGATTCAAAGTAGCATTTATATGCTACTTTTTGTGTTTCCATTTCAGTTATAGTTGATAATGAAACTTCCTGTCAGATTAAAACTGTGTGCCGGATCGAGACTTCAAATAGGGGCCTTTGCCTTTCATGGGCAAGTGCTCTACCATCTGAGCTACCCAAGCATGACTGACTGCCCATCCTCACAGCTTCAATTCCGTCATTACCTCATCTCCTACCTTCCAAACTTCACAGAAGCTCTCCTGCGAACCTTGCAGAACTAGCACTCCTGGAAGAAAGGATATTGTGGAATTGAAGCTGTGAGGATGGCTTGTGAGTCGTGCTTGGGTAGCTCAGATGGTAGAGCACTTGCCCACAAAAGGCAGAGGTCCCTAGTTCGAGTCTCGGTCTGGCACGCAGTTAATCTGCCAGGAAGTTTCATATCAATGCACACTCCACTGCAGATTGAAAATTTCATTCTGGAAACATCCCCCAGGCTGTGGCAAAGCCAAGTCTCCGCAATATCCTTTCGTCCAAGAGTACTAGTTCTGGAAGGTTCGCAGGAGAGCTTCTGTGAAGTTTGGAAAGTAGGAGATGAGGTACTGGCGGAATTGAAGCTGTGAAGAAAGGTCGTGAGTTGTGCTTGGGTAACTCAGATGGTAGAGCACTTGCCCACGAAAGGCAAAGGTCCTGAGGTTGAGTCTTGGTCTGGCACACTCCGCTGCAGAGTGAAAATTTCATTCTGTGGTTCATAATATTTGCATTGCAAATGCAAAGCTGCTCAGTTTGTTTGCTAGTATTCAATGTGTGCCCACCAGCTCAAATTTTTATCTACACCTAAACCTTAGAATTCAACTGAGTCAACTTCTATATCATGGTTGTTGTGTACACGCTTAATCTGCTCACATTTTGACTGTTTGGTTTTGAACTGCATCATGTGTGTCTTAGATATGTTTAGATTCAACCCATTCAGCTGAAACCAAGTTTATAAGGTACTGATCGTCCTGATCACAGATTTGGGATTTTTTTTTCCAAATCTTAAGCTTCAACTAAGACAGAAGTATCATCTGTGAACAGAACTTATGGGGAGATGATATTTAATATTACTGTAAATCATTAACATAGAAGAGAAATAGCGCTGGGCGTAATATGGAAACTTGTGGAACACCCTGAGATATTTTTTTTCCAGTCAGAAAAATAATATGCGAAATTTGAAGAGATGCTTACTCTTTGCTTTCTGCTCGATAAGTAGGATTTAAGTCTTTGTAGGACACTACTGCTAATGCCATTCTATTTAGGTTTGTAAACATGGTTTACAGAATCAAATGCCTTTGTGAGGTTGCAGAAAATTCCTGCCACCTTATTTCTCTTGTCTAACGATGTACTTATTTTCTCAATGAAACTGTTCACTGAATCTGCGGTGTTTTTCCCCTGCTGAAAACAAAATTGATTGTTTAGAATAACAGAATATTTTGCAATGAAGTTTGCATTAGATCAGCCAAAGTGATTTTTATTATGTACTACACACATCAAAAAAAGTTTTGCATCACCCCGGTTCCTAGAACTCCTTAAGACAAATGTTGACTGTGGGTATTGTATCACAGACACAGTCCCTTTCACTGTTTAGAGGTGTCACTCAACCCGCCCAAAGCTGCAAACAAACAGTCCCTTTGACTGTTCAGAGGTGTCATTCAACCCGCCCAAAGATGTAAACAACCATGCATGAGCAGCGCATATTAGACGAAGGGGCTCCGACAGCTGATCAGTTCCAGTCATTCCACCAGGAAGGGTGTACACGGCTCGTGTTGTCTGTAGTTCTACCATGCCTAGACGGTCAATACTACGGTTCGATCCCATCCACACTGTTACTATATGCCAGGAAGGGCTCTCAACAAGGTAGGTGTTCCTCGCATCGCAGAGTGAACCAAAGCCACGTTGTTCAGACATGGAGGAGATACAGAGAGACAGGAACTGTCGATGACAACCCTCGCACAGGCCGCCCAAGGGCTACTACTGCAGTGGATGACTGCTACCTACGGATTATGGCTCAGAGGAACCCAGACAGCAATGCCACCATATTGAATAATGTTTTTGTGCAACCACAGGATGTTGTGTTATAATTCAAACTGTACGCAATAGGCTGCATGGTGCACAACTTCACTTCCAGCGCCCATGGTGAGGTCCATCTTTGCAACCACGACACCATGCAATGTGGTATAGATGACCCAGCAACATGCTGAATGGACCACTCAGGATTAGCATCACGTTCTCTTCACCGATGAGTGTCGCATGTGACTTCAACCAGACAATCGACAGAGACATCTTTGGAGGCAACCCAGTCAGGCTGAATGCCTTAGACACACTGTCCAGTGACTGCAGCAAGGTTGAGGTTTCCTGATGTTTTGGGGTTGCATTATGTGGGGCCAATGTACGCCACTGGTGGTTGTGTGAGGCACCGTAACGGCTGTACAGTACGTGTATGCCATCCTCCAACTGATAGTGCAACCATATCGGCAGCATATTGGTGAGGTATTCATCTTCATGGACGACAATTCATGCCCCATCGTGCACATCTTGTGAATGACTTCCTTCAGGATAACGACATCGCTCAACAATAGTGGCCAGCATGTTCTCCAGACATGAACCCTATCAAACATGCCTGGAACAGTTTGAAAAGGGCTGTTTATGGACAATGTGACCCACCAACCACTGCGAGGGATCTACGCCGAATTGCCGTTGGGGAGTGGGACAATCTAGAACTTGTGGATTCAATGCAGGCATGCATCAGTGCAAGAGGATGTGCAACTAGGTATTAGAGGTGCTGATGTGTACAGCAATCTGGACCACCACCTCTGAAGGTCTCACTGTATGGTGGTACAACATGCAGTGTGTGGTTTTCATGAGCATTAAAAAGGGCAGAAATGATGTTTATGTTGATCTCTATTCCAATTTTCTGTACAGGTTTCGGAACCGAGGTGGTGCAAAACTTTTTTTGATGTGGTATTTGACTCATATGTGCCAGATTTCACCATTGTAGTACGGATTTAGTATTCTAGCTGGGAATAAATGTTTGGGATTCCCCAAGGCTCAGTCTCAGATCCATTATTGTTCCACATATAGATAAACGATCTTCCATCTAAGTACAATTAGCTATTTTTGCAGATTACACAACTATTCTAATCATACCAATCATATACACAGCAATAGAATAATGTAAACAATCTTCTGGAAAGTATCACTGACTGATTTTCTGTGAATGGCCTCACCTTC
Source organism: Schistocerca americana (assembly GCF_021461395.2). Lineage (NCBI taxonomy): Eukaryota > Metazoa > Arthropoda > Insecta > Orthoptera > Acrididae > Schistocerca > Schistocerca americana. The sequence continues at coordinate 504,638,313 of NC_060126.1, read as the reverse complement.
AGTTTTAAAAAGACATACCATATTCAGTTTGCACATCTAGAGATACTACACCAATGCTACATGTAACACATAGTGAGGAAATAATGAATAGCATGAAAATTTTGAAAATCCATATGTCTCTACATTGATAAGAATTTAAACCAGAAAAAGCACATTTTGGAGCTCCTAAAACAATTTAGTTCAGCCACATTTGCACTTCGAATAACTGCTAATCTTGTGGAGAAAATCAGTAAGTTTCATATTCTGTATATTTTCATTCAATAATTTCATATGGAATAATATTCTGGGGTAACTCATCCACAAGAAAGAAAGTCTTCATTGCACAAAAATGTACTATCAGAGAAATATGTGGTGCTCACTCATAATTGTCTTGTAGACATCTGTTTAAAGAGTTAGGCATTTCAGCAGCTGCTTCCCAGTGTATTTATCTCCTCATGGAACTACTTGTAAGTAATCCATTGCAGTTCAGAAGGCACAATCATGTACATAGTTGCAATACCAGAAAAAGAAATAGCATTCATTATGAGAAATTAAGGTTGTCTTTAGCATAAAAAGGGGGTGCACAATGGTGCAAACAAAATTTAGTAGATGTTTCTTATGCAGTTCTCCTGTTATAGAAGACTACCCACATTCATGAATGGTGGGATGACGTGATGTCCACTGTTTTCATCTGTCTTGTTTTCATGCTTCCTGATGATGCCTCAGTTGACATTACAGTGACTAACACTGCAATAACATAATGCCTGAGTACAAATTTTCAGAGTACACTGATATGTTGTTAAATTATGGTGAAGTTCACCATAATGGCAGAGAAGCTACATGTCTGTAATACGAGTACATTCAAAATCGCATGACTCCGTCTCATTCCATGTTTGCCAGAATAGAACAATGGCATGAAAGTGGGAAATTCATAAGTGATAGAGCAAACTGTGGTGCTCCAAGAAGGCAGCGCTCTGTCATATTGGAAGAGGAAATGCTTTATCAGTTTGAAGAGAGTCCACCGACGAACTCTCAAGTCATTGCACATTACTTGCATTTTCTCACTCATCTGTCTGACGTGTTTTGCATGAACAGAAACTCTGCCAATGTCACCCTCTGCTCCTGGCAGATTTGTGTGAACTGTCACGTTCTGTACTTGGTTTTGACTCCATTGTATGGATTTTCCTCAGTTTCCAAGGTGATTTTTTTTACTGGCAAAGTACATTTCAACAGAGAAGGTGTTTTGAATGCTCAGAATAACTACATTTGGGATCAAGAAAACCCCAAAGTCACGTGTACATGAAGATTTCAGCACATTGTCATCATCAATGTCTGGGCAGGTATCTGTGATGGTCTTTTGATTGGGTTGCACATCCTTCCTCCCCACATAATGAGTGCCAGGTACTTGATATGCCTGCAGCAAGTGCTGGCGGAGTTTTTGGAAGATGTGCCATTGGACATTCCGCATGAATTATGGTTCCAGCATGATGTCACAGCAGTAAATCTTGCATTTCGCATCTGAAACCACCTGAATGTAGTCTATGGGGACAAGTGGATTGATTGAGGTGGATCATATGCTTGGCCACCAAGATCTCCAGATTTAACCCCTTTAAACGTTTTCCTATGGGGCCACATGAATAGTCTTGTTTACAAGATCCCTATCCCTAGGAGGAAGATCAGGTTGCACAGATCATGGCCGCGACATAAGTGATTAACCATACACCATGCATGTTGGACAGAATGTCTGGGAGCTTACTGTGCAGATACACCATGCGCATTGAACTTGGTGGTCGTCATATCGAACAGCTATTGTAAGATCACAGTAAATAGGAGGGAATTCTATACATCTTATTTTCCTTCTAACATGGAAACGAACTGTTTCTGGACATGGGTTCCTATGTAAAACTTGATCTACTAAGTCCCCTCTACAATCTCCAGAAGTGTGTAAGATGAATTGTGAAACTCCCTGTATATGGAAAACGCTAGCATAGTGATTGACATTTATTGACAGCCAGAATTTTAAGTAATGTTAGTTTTCTGTCTTTATATGATCTACTCACATTTAATATCAAAAGAATGACATTCATTCGGAGCATGTGCAGCAAAGGTGGGATCTTTCAATTTCAGTCTCCAACTTCTCTCATGTTTAGTCTGTCTGGTAGCTATAGCCCTGATTGAGCTACAAATAACTTGTCGCACAAACCAGAGGAAATCCTATAAATTTCAGTCCATTGTAAAGGTGGAGACGTGTCTTTACTGTTGAACAGAATGTGGGCAACAGTATTCATAGTATAGAAAACTGGTGTGTATTTCCTGTTTTTTTTTTGGCCAAGTACCTGTGAAGTCCTACCTATGTATGGCATGGGATCCACTTGTTGTCAGTGTTGTTTACCATGTAGTGGCTTCTGAAGAGAATACACAAGCACTGTTATCCTCCCTCTCCTCTTTCTACAGAGTATGTTATCAGTGAGGACTGGAGCATTAATACTGCTGTGAGCAATTTCTTTAATTATTTTTAATTCATTTTCAAAACCTGATGTTGTTTGTGGTATAGAAGGGTGCATGTTGGTGTGTTACAGGATATTGGGAATTGGCAGGAATTATTATGCCTTAGAAGTTACTTTCCCGTATGTCTTAAATAAATGTTTTTCATTTACAATTGTTATTCTACCAGGAGGTGGCAGAGAAATCAGTTGACATAAATGTTTCTGCTTGCTAATGTCAGTGGGGAGGTCTAAGAAGTCAGTTGTTATGCCCACATTCTATTCAGCAGTAAAGACAAGACTTGACCTTTACAGCAGAGAGGAATTTATAGTAATTTCCTCTAATTTGTGTGACAAACTACATATCGAGCAAGAATTAAGAATTTTTATTCACTCTTGATCATTTTACAATGAAATTGGCTTTGTCATTGTTGTATAATACTGTATGTAGTAATACAATAAAGTAGGATATAGTAATAAAATAAAATGTGTAAACATATTAAGCACCACAGTAATCAAATATGCTACAAGAAGATTTGAAAGAGCTAGTGTCTGTAAGTTATACTGTGATACAGTATGGTGCAAGCACTGTGCAATAATAATTGTGTAGAGTACATGGGATATAATTATACATAATGATACAGTGGACTCTAGGAAAATTTGTTAAATGCCAATCTCCTCCTCAGGCACCTCAAAGAATTCTTTAATATGGTAAAATAATTTGTAGATCCATAGACAATAGATTCATAATTTGTTGAAAATTTTGAGTAGGATCACTTTATGAGAATTTCAAGTTCTTGCCAAACTCTGCCTTGGTATATCTAAATTAGCCTTAGCTCTGGTGTTGTGTTCATGACTTTCTCCCCTAGCACAAAATTCTGAAATATTATTTTTAACATAGAGCACAGACACATATAAGTATAAATTTATAATTGTGAGTATTCTGAGCATGGAAAAGAAGAGGACAATAGTGCTCCATGTGTCCTGTTTTACACATTATACGTAGGACTTTTTTTTGTATTTTTAAAATACTCTTGATGTAGGAGGAGTGTCCCCATACAATCAGACTGTATGACATGTGAGACTGGAAAGTATATCACCCTAAGGTAATCTGAGCTCACTAAATCCCTTAGCTTCAAAATGAGGTATGACACCTGAGACATTTTTTCACATATGTGATTGATATGTTCCTCCCAGTGGAATTTGGAGTTAATGTCAATACCTAAAAGTTTTACAGACTTATTTCCTATTTTGTTAGACATTTCTGTTAGGAGTTGTTTGGTTTTATTGGGATAAGACAGGAGTTTACTAGCTGCAAACAGTCCAAGGCTGTATCAGGGATTTCTTTTGTTATTCTAATCAGATCAGACATTCTCTGATGTGTGGTGAGTAGTGTTGTATCATCTGCATAACACACGACAGAATGACCTATGCTATTAGGCAAATCATTGATTGCTGCAATGAAGAAGAAGGGTCTGAGAATAGATCCTTGTGAAACACCTGTGCTGATTTCCATTAAGGAGGAATTTATGTTTCTGACTGTTTTCTGTTGCTTAAATAAGAATGTATCACAGCTAATATGCTTCCACACACCCCACAAAACTCCACCTTCCTTATTAGTAGTCAACAGAAATGCAATCGAATGCCTTGCTTAGGTCACATAATAGCAGTGATACCCTTTTTTGTCTTCAAGAGCTGTTAAAGTTTAATCCAGAATTTCCAAAACGGCTGTTGTTGTGTTTCTCCCCTTGCGGAAAACAAACAGATTGTTACATAGGAGACTGTGTTTTTCAAAGTAGCTGTTGGTTTGTGTGTGTAGCAGTGTCTCATATCTTTGAAAATATTGGCACAGTTGAGACTGCTCTGTAGTTTTGGGGAAGTTGTTTGTACCCTTTTTTTAAAAAACTGGGATAACTTTCGATACCTTGAGTGATTTCAGAAATACTCCAAATTCAACACATTTATTAAAAACAACAGCTAGTGGTGTAGAGACTGAGTGTATTGTCATTTTAATTATGTAATTCAACAGCCAATAGCTGTCCATACTTTTACAATTTGAAAATTTGGAAACAGCTATTATAATATCAGCGGATGTGATGATATCCCATTGAAATACCTGGCCACCTGGCAGTGGGGCTCCAGTCAGGTCCATTGGTGATGGACTTGTTGCTTTAATATTGTTTCCTGTTTTTTTAACTGAGTTTAAAAAGTAGTGATTTAATTCCTCAGCTTCTAGCAGAGCTGCTCGTGTGCACTTTGATATGTCCGCTTATTTTATTATTTGCCTTGCTGCCTTGCATCTATTGGGGGACCTTTCTACATAATTTCCCACTACCAGTTTTCTACGTGAGGAGCTGAGCTTTGTATAATTTTTTGCATTTAAGATAAGACCTGCAAACATGAATCAGGAAGGGCTATAACTCCTAGACCAACTTCTTATCATATTAAATGTGAGTTTTGCATTTAGCAAATAAAGGCAGAAGACTAACATTACTTAAAATTCTGGTTATCAATAAACACCAACCACAGAATCCTGACTTAATATGTGTCACTGTGAGATAATATGCTTGTTTTAAATAATATAACTGCTCCCCACCCACATTCCATTGACTGCTTTCTTCCCTTTATTTTTTGCTTGTTCATCGGTTCAGCATTCTGTCCGTACAACATAGTAGTCTGTGCCAGTGCTCACTTGTGTACAGTTTTGGCCCTTATAGTCTTAACTTTTAATCTTTGAGTATAATGTAATGTGTGATTTATTTGTTCACAGCTTCTTTGTGTACTTTGTAATTAATTCAGGATTAAGGAAAAAGAGAGAGAAAATTTGTGGCTTTCAGAATAAATTCCTCGAGCTAGACTTACAATGATGTTGTGTGGGCCATCTGTTTCATCTCAAGTTGACCGAGAATTTTCCAGTTGCGGTCCATTAGCGATTTGGTTTCTCCTATGTTAAGTGAATGATGTATGGTATTAAGTAATATTAGAGATTGGTTTACACCCTTGCCACAGTGGTAACACCTGTTCCCGTCAGATCAGTGAAGTTAAGCTCTGTTGAGCTGGGCTAGCACTTGGATGGGTGACCATTCGGTCCACTGAGTGCTGTTGGCAAGCTGGGTGCACTCAGCCCTTGCGAGGCAAACTGAGGAGCTGCTTGATTGAGAAGCAGCAGCTCCGGTCTCGTAAACTGACCTATGGGTGGGAGAGTGGTGTGCTGACCACATGCCCCTCCATATCCACATCCTGTGATGCCTGTGGGACGGGGATGACATGGCAGCCAATCAGTACCGTTGGGCCTTCATGGCCTGTTCGGGTGGAATTTAGTGTAGTCCAGTTTTTGGGGATTGGTTCAGAAATAGAATCAAGCTTACGCAGTTGTCGCTTTGGAGTTTAAAGAAGACTTGATGGTCCCTAGATTCCATATTCTCCCTTGTCAGCATGAATTCATAAGTTCCTTTGTATAAATATCCTTTTCATAGGGAGCTCTTCAACTATACTATGTCAATGTTCCATTAGTGTCGTGTATGATAACAATCCAGCACAGTGATTTGAAAGTCCACCACTGTTCAGTTACACCTGATTCAGTGTGACATACTACTTAAAAGTGACCAGATCCAGAGGGGTGTGATTTTGATTTGATTGAAACTGCTTCCAGTAATTTTTCCAGTTTTAGCCTTGTTATGGAAATATTTATGAAGTAATTCAATACACTTTTGTACACCCGTTGTGTGTCCACTAGTCATCTGCTGCCTTGTTTCCTTTGCGTTATTATTTTAATCACTTTTCATTATTATTAAGAAGTTAAACATTTCAAATTTTCGTATTTGTTTTGCAGGTTGTCAGATACACGCAATATAACTGTGCTGCCAGCAGAACCACAATATTTTGCTTTCAGATTTCCACAGAGTGGTCCTGACACAGTTCTTTTACGTGTAGATTCTGACAGTCAGGTGTGCATGATGGTTTCGATACAAAACATGAGTGTGAGTATACATCAAAAGTGAGCCTTTTCTTAAGTCGTATATTAGATGATGGAGTCCAGTCTAATAGGCATTGTGTTTAGCAATATTTATGTACAATGAGTATCTAGATGCATCAAATTGTGTTGCAGAAATATTATTTATGCAGGTTAACACCACCATCCATATTGCAGCAGCATGTCTGATATATTCAATTAAAGCACAGGACCTTATGCACTTTTACTTAGTATCCTTTGTGTTTGTGCTAGTTAGTTCATTGTATTTTTCAGCATGTTAATTTTCAGAGTTTTTCATTATGGATAATATGGATGCTTTGTGCAGATTCAGGGATTTGTAGCAGTGGTCCGTAAACATACTGAAATCGATTTAATTATTTCTCATCAGCCAGTATTTTGGAGAAACTGTTAAGAGTTCTGCAAGTTTCGCAGAAGATCTTCTGTGAAGTTTGCAAGGTAGGAGATGAGGTACTGGCAGAATTGAAGCTGTGAGGACGGGTTGTGAGTCGTGCTTGGGTACCTCAGTTGGTAGAGCACTTGCCTGCGAAAGGCGAAGGTCCCCTGTTGGAGTCTCGGTCCAGCACACAGTTTTAATCTGTCAGGAAGTTTCATATCAGTGCACACTCTGCTGCAGAGTGAAAATCTCATTCTGTTAGGTGCATACTGCAATACACATTTCGCATTTTCCAACCATGGTTTATGACGGTGATAAAGATTGCTGTGTACCCCTAGAATGAAACGGGTTGTTGAAAGAAGAATGATAATCTAGCGCGGTTAGTTACTTGGAGACATACAGAAAGCTTATCGATCAAGTGACTTAACATGACTTCGCTATAATTCCAGTTTTTGCCCACTTTATACCAGGACCTTGTTAGGTTCCCATGGAGATACGTTTTCCAACTCAGTAGTATGAAAGATGCTACATTATAAAAATGCAACAACATTTATATATTACACCAACAACATCAGTGAATGTCATTATGGAAAGGTCTGCTGTTAGCCTACTGCTCTTCTGGCCGTTAATGCCAGCTCTTCCAAACCAGACCCTCTACGTCTCTCTCAAATATCTTCCAATTTCTCCTTATAAGACTAAACCATGTGACGTGGTACAGTGGTAAGACATTGGACTCAGGGCAGCAGCAGTTCAAATCTCTGTTGGCCCTCCAGATTTAGTTTTCAGGGATGTCTCTAAATCAGTTAAGATGAATTTAAGTTTGACACTGTCATGATAATGCCATTTGGAGGATCTGGGTTTACTTTCTCAAGCTGTCAAAGATTGCAGTGGTTTACACTCAATACTGTGCAGTGAAGGAAGGTTAGGGTTTAATATCCTGTTACACTGAGGTCATTAGAGACAGAACACAAACTTTGCATTGGAGAAGGGTGGAGAAGGAAATTAGATGTGAGCTTTCAAAGGGAACCTGCTTGATCTTTGACACTAAGGGGAGTCAAACGTAGAGCTTCCTCGTGGCATTTAGAGGTATTGGCGACACAGCCCCAGAGATGGATCATTACAGTAATGCCCAACTTGACTTATTTAATCACAAACTTTGGGAATCAACAATAATAAAATTAATTTTTATATATTGAAAGGCCCATCAGCCTTCTGTAAATGATCTGATAACCAAAAGAAGCTTTACATTGGGAGGGCAGCAGTTCATATCCCATTTTGCCATGCAGATTTAGATTTTTCGTGGTTCCCAATATCACTTATGCTTAGCCTCTGATGATCTCGTTACCTTTATAAACAAAATATATATCCACATGGCTGCAAAAGATAGAATTGAGATTGACAACAAGTAAAAACTCTAGGCACATGCATTTAAATCATAAACTGCTTGCTACTAAAGTATACCTCATCTGCACAAGTTACTTTTTCTTTCACTTTGTTGATTTTAAACCTCTGCCTTTTTAATTAAAGAACTTTATTTCACTCAGAAGTTATACTGAGTGTATCATATTTAATAGCACAAACAAGGTGAAAGTATACAATAACAGAAGCAAAAACATTTCAATAAACACTTGTCTGCAAATAAGCCATTTTCTAGAAAATTGGTGAACTGCCTTTGACTTAAGTTTGAAATATTAGCAAAATTAGTACAAATGTATAGGAAATATAAACATTTCATTTAATTCCCCACCTAATTGAACTAATATTTCACATTTTGCTGCTGCTGTGACAGCCAGTATTGTCCCATGTTTATAAGTCAAGTAGAGCCTGTACTTTAGCATGCAGCACGACCTCACCTCAATCCTCTGGATTATTGTTTCTGGGATCATCTTAGAAGTGAAGTATTCAGCTGTCACATTCGTACGGTTGAAGAGCAGAAGCAGAAAATTTTGCAAGATTGTCCAGCTTTACTGTTTGAAAGATTTCTTAAGTCACTACAGAGATGAGTTCAGTATTGCATCCAAATGTGAAGAAGGCACATGTCACATGTTTGTAGAAGGTGTAGGTGTACAGTCAATTGTAACATGAAGCAGTATTGTATTTCTTGTTAAGGGAGGCCACCACTAAAATGTGAGACTATTAGATGGGGACTTAATTAAAAAGTGTGCATTTCAGATTAATTTGGACTAAGTAGGACAATATTTCATATTGAAATTAGTGGTTAATCATAATCATACATTGTCAGTTATCTACATCAACAGCTACATGGTTACTCTGAATTTCACAATTAAGTGACCGTCGAACCACCTTCAAGCTGTTTCACTACCATTCCACTCTCAAACAGCGCATGGGAGAAATGAATACTTTGCTGTTTCCATGAGAGCTCTAATTTCTTTTATTTTATTATGATGTTCATTTCTACTTGTATAGGTGACCAACAACAAACTACTTCCACACTGTGGAGACAGTGGGTGACTGAATTTCATGAAAAGATCCTAACATAGCAAAAACAGCTTTGATCTAATGATTGCCACCCCAATTCATGTATCATATCTGTGATACTCCATCCTCTACCAGGGGTGTTTGAAAAGCCTGTGCAAGAATAAAAACTACTTACGTGTTTGGGGTAAACCGTCTTTATTTTTCGACATAGTCTCCTTTTAGACTTATACACTTCGTCCAATGCTGTTCTAATTTGTTGATCCCTTCTGAATAATAGGAATTGTCCAAGTCTGCAAAATAGTTATTAGTTGCTGCAATCACCTCCTTGTTTGAATAAAATCTTTGTCCCGCCAGCCATTTCTTCAAATTGGGGAACAAATAGTAGTCTGAGGGAGCCAAGTCTGGAGAACAGGGGGGATGTGAAACGAGTTGGAACCCTATTTCCATTAATTTTGTGACCACAACTGCTGAGGTGTGTGCTGGTGCATTGTCGTGATGGAAAAGGACTTTTTTGCAGTCCAGTTGGCTGCGTTTTTCTTGCAGCTCAGTTTTCAAACGGTCCAATACCAATGAATAATATGCACCTGTAATAGTTTTACTCTCTTCCAGATAGTCGATGAGGATTATCCCTGGTGAATCTCAAAAGACAGTCGCCATAACCTTTCCGGCCGAAGGAATGGTCTTCGCCTTTTTTGGTGCAGATTCTCCCTTGGTAACTCATTGTTTAGATTGTTGTTTGGTCTCAGGAGTATATTAATGTATCCATGTTTCATCCACAGTGACGAAACGATGCTTAAAGTCTTACGCATTTTTCCTGAACAGCTGCAAACCGTCCTTGCAACACTTCACACAATTCCGTTTTTGGTCAAGCATGAGCAATCGCGGAGCCCATCTTACGGATAGCTTTCTCATGTCCAAATGTTAATGCAAAATATTATGTACCCATTTATTTGAGATGCCCATAGCACTAGCAATCTCATGCACCTTAACTCTTCTGTCATCCATCACCATATCATGGATTTTATTAATGATTTCTACCTCCCTGCCAACCAGCGTGGATTCTGAAAGCATCAATCATGTGAAACCAGCTTGCATTGACTCAGTACCACATCTACACTTATTGTAAGAAGTACGATCATGTGGAGTCTCAAATGAAATTTGTGATTGGATTGAGGATTGTTTGATAGGGAGGACGCAGCATGTTATCTTGGATGGAGAATCATTATCCGATGTAGAAGTAACTTCAGGTGTGTCCCAAGGAAGTGTGTCGGGTTCCTGGCTGTTCATGTTGATCTATCAGACAATGTTAGTAGTAGCCTCAACCTTTTGCAGATGATGCAGTTATCTTTAATGAAGTACTATCTGAAAGAAGCTGTATAAATATTCAGCCAGATCTTGATAGAATTTCAGAGTGGTGCAAAAATTGGCGACTAGCTTTAAATGTAGGAGAACCCTTTTGAAGTGCTTTCAACTGTAGAAGTGATATCTCAGCAAGCTGTGTCAAACCACATGGAGAGAAAAAGGACATCAGAAACAAAGAAAGACAGAATCTCTTTCAACCACAGGAAAAAACAATTCAGCCATGAGTGTAGGCGCTGACAGTGAATCAAAATCAAGTGTTCCTCAAGTTGGATTATCGACTAATATGGACAAAAAAGACAAAACAAACAGTGTCACCATGCAACATCCGAGTACCAGCAGGCCTAAAAACAGTTGCCATAAACCAGCAAAAATGTGTAAAATAAACCTATTTTCAGATAGTCGAGGACAGAACATAGCAGCTGAATTTCAGTCTAGAAGCAGTCACAAAATAGCTAGCATAGTGGAACTAGGCGCAAAATTTCAGGCAGTGACTTCCATGAACCATGAAATGAAAACAGCAACAACAAATGACTTTTTCGTGTTCTTAGCGGGAACAAGTGACGTAGCAAAAAACGAAATTAAAGACCTAGTGATCTCACTTAAAAGAAGGCTGCATGAGCTGAGAAGTTCAAACATGATGCTCTTCTCTGTTCCACATCGACATGACTTCCCAATCTGTCTTGTGTTAATAAAGAAGTGCGATGCACAAATAAAACAAATCCTAAATATATGCAAGAGATTAAAAAAAAAAAAGTAAGAAGAAGATTCCACACATCTCATGGCTTAAATCTCAACAGCCCCGGGAAGGAATTAGTTATAAAATAGATCCAAGGAATAGTGAACAGCAAATTGAATGTGCAGTGTTGGGCTACAGAGGCCATCCCTCTCAAGGACAAAAATAACGAATACTTGGGAGAATCAACCACGAAATGCCAGATCAGTAAAACAATACCTGGCTGAAAATGACTTAAAAGTTCGTGGCGCCCTCCGTCAGTGATGCTGGAATTCAGTATGGTGTTAGCCCACCCTTAGCCTTGATGACAGCTTCCACTCTTGCAGGCATACATTCAGTCAGGTGCTGGAAGGTTTCTTGGGGAATGACAGCCCATTCTTCATGGAGTGCTGCACTGAGGAGAGGTATCGATGTCGGTTGGTGAGGCCTGGCATGAAGTCAGCATTCCAAAATATCCCAAAGGTGTTCTGTAGGATTCAGGTCAGGACTCTGTGCAGGCCAGTCCAGTATAGGGATGTTGTTGTTGTGTAACAACTCTGTCACAGGCAATGCTTTATGAACAGATGCTCAATCGTGTTGAAAGATGCAGTCACCATCCCTGAATTGCTTTTCAACACTGGGCACCAAGAAGGTGCTTAAAACATGAATGTAGGCCTGTGCTGTGACAGTGCTATGCAAAATAGAAAGGGGTGCAAGCCCCCTCCATGAAAAACACCACCACACCATAACATCACCGCCTCCGAATTTTACTGTTGGCACTACACATGCTGGAAGATGATGTTCACCGGGCATTCACCATACCCAAACCCTGCCATCAGAACGCCACATTGTGTACCGTGATTCGTCACTCCACACAATGTTTTTCCGCTGTTCAATCATCCAATGTTTATGCTTCTTACACCAAGCAAGGCATCGTTTGGGGCTTATGAGCAGCCGCTCAACTGTGAAATCCAAGTTTTCTCAGCTCCCACCATATGTCATGGCACTTGCAGTGGATACTGATGCAGTTTAGAATTCCTGTGTGATGGTCTGGATAGATATCTGCCTATTACACATTATGACTCTCTTCAACTATCAGCGACGTCTGTCAGTCAACAGATGAGGTTGGCCTGTACGCTTTGTGCTGTACATGTCCCTTCATGTTTTCACTTCACTATCACATCGGAAGCAGTGGACCTAGGGATGTTTAGGAGTGTGAAAATCTCGCATACGGATCAATGACACAAGTGACACCCAATCACCTGACCATGTTCGAAGTCCATGAGTTCCACGGAGCGTCCCTTCTGCTATCTCACAATGTCTAATGACTGCTGAGGTCGCTGATATGGAATACCTGGCAGTAGGTGGCTGCACAATGCACCTAATATGAAAAATGTATGTTTTGGGGGATGTCTGGATACTTTTGATCATGTAGTGTGCGTGCCTCAAGCAGACGTCAGTCCACATGAGAATAATTTTATCACTTTTGCATTGTAATGTACAGGGTTTAGGAAACAAAATAAATGGTTTTGAATCATTTATCTCAGGATTATCTCCACATTAGTAATGGTTGCAGATCACCAAAAAACATTGAACAACATTCAATATTGCAAATTAGAAGGCTACAACTTAGCTACATTCTACTGCTGAACACACAATATAGGTGGTGCTGTTGCCATCTACTCGAGAAAATGCACATTCATAACCACAACAGAAAAAGTGTTATGGAGGAAGAATTTCTGTGTTGACAAAGATTTTGAAATTGCAATTCTTAAAATCACATTTGTCACTGTTCCTTTCTACGTCATAGGTGTATATAGATCCCCCGTGGAAACTTTGATGCTTTCTGAAAGCACTTGATGTAGTTTTAAGTAAATTAATGTCAGTCTGTAGAAGTGTAAATCTTGTTGTATTGGGAGACCTGAACATCAACACTTTACATGGTGATCAGGAAAGCAAACGTTTTCCAGATTGTATCCTGTCTTATGGGGCTAAAGATCTTATTGGACTAATACCCACCACAATAGCTAACACACATAGTAGTTCAATTGATCACGTTATCACAAATTATGACCACATCATCTCAACAGATGTAATAAATGGTCACCTCTCAGATCATTTAGGCCAAACACTAGTGCTAAAATGTAATATGAAATTCAAACAAAGAAAAATGTACAAGCACAGGTGAATATTATCTGCAAACAACATTGCTGCACTAAGACACAATTTAAGCCAGGAATCATGGGAATCAGTTATGACTGCCATTGGGGTCAACAATAAATGGAACATGTTCACAGAAATAATGATTGAGCACTTAAATAGAGCCATGCCATTAAAAAAAGTGAGTATCCAGAAAAATCAGTCTTCAAAATCAAGACGTGTGCCATTAGATTTTAAAACAAAATATCTGAGAGAAAAATGGTAAACATGTATAGCTTACACAGACTGACCAACTCAGGGTTACATACAAAACTCTACAAGCCGTACAAATACGAGGGTGAGTCAAATGAAAACCTTAAATTTGTAATAACAAATCGAAATTTCGCACCGTTATCCTGTAAGTTGGTAAGCGTGCTACAAACAGCGTGCAGAATGGCCTGTAGGTGCCAGCATAGTGCAGATGCACACATACCATCGCAGTATCAGTATAAAAATGGCAGCCCCACTTGTGACTTGCACCAGGGTAGAACAGCGTTCTGTTATTTGGTTTTTGCGTAGTGAAGGTGTGAAACCTATTGAAATTCATCGATGAATGAAGGTTCAGTATGGTGATGCATGTTTGTCACAGCAGCAAGTCTACAAATGGAATAGGAAGTTCGCAAATGGTGTGACTTCAATGGAAGATGCTCCTTGTCCAGATCAGGCACAACGAGTTGTGACTCCACAGAACATTGAAGCAGTTGAAGCCAATCAAATCAAAGCTACGTGGATTGCTGTCACCAGGTGTCCTTTTGCAAATGACAATGCAAGGCCCCACACTGCCTGTACAACAGTTGCAACAATCACAGACCTGCCTTTTGAGTGTCTTCCTCATCCACCATACTCACCAGACCTTACCCCAAGTGGTTTCCGTATGTTTGGACCACTCAAAGACGCAATGGGAGGAAAGAAGTTCCGTTCTGATGAGGAGGTATGCCACGCGGTGCATGAGGGTTGCGTGGACTACCAAAAGAATATTTTTCTAAAGGAGTTTATGCACTTTGTAAGTGCTGGAAGACTTGCATTGAGCCTGGGGGAGATTATGTTGGAAAGTGATACAGCTTTATACCACTTCTGCACAATAAATAATATTTTAAAAAATATTTAAGGTTTTCATTTGACTCACCCTTGTATAACAAATACTAACAAAGAGATAGAGGAGCTGGCCAGTACTTACCTCTGCTCAGTACAGTCGATAGATACACAAAACAGAACAGAAAATTTACGTTCCTAGCTTTCGGAACTTTGTTCCTTCGGTGGATTCAGTTACTCATAACACAGGTTATGAAGCAACAGGGAAAGGAAAACAGGGAGGGTAGCAAGGATGGAGGCATGGTTGTTAGAGGGAAGCCAAAGATATTCTACTGTAAGTACTGTGCCAGCTTCAAACCAAAGAGGATGCATACAGAAGTAAAGAGGTATATAGTATAAAGATAAACACAACTATGTAGGATGAAAAGATGCGTGAATGGCTAAAGAGGAAAGGGAAAGAGGAGAAGACTGAAGAGTAAATGGGAGTGAGGTTGTTTAACGTAGGTTCAGTCCAGGGGTATGGCGGGATGAAAGGATGTGTTGGAGTGCAAGTTCCCATCTCCGCAGTTCCAAGGGACTGGTGTTGGGTGGGAGAAGCCAAATGGCACATACGGTGTAGCGGGTTCCTAGGTCCCTAGAATTATGCTGGAGGGCATGCTCTGCTACTGGGTATTGGACATCCCCTAGGCGGACAGTTCGTCTGTGTCCGTTCATGCGCTCAGCCAGTTTAGTTGTCGTCATACCGATGTACAAGACTGTGCAGTGCAGGCATATCAGCTAATAAATGATATGTGTTGTTTCACATGCAGCCCTGCCTTGAATTGTGTATGTTTTACCAGTAGCGGGGCTGGAGTAGGTGGTTGTGGGGGGATGCATGGGGCAGGTTTTGCAGCGGGTTCAGTTACAGGGGTAGGAACCGCTGGGTAGAGAAAGTAGTCTGAGAATATTGTAGGGTTTGACAAGGATGTTAGGGAGGTAAGGGGGCGACGAAAGGCAACTCTGGGTGGTGTGGGGAGAATTTTGTCAAGGGATGATCGTGGACAAGGTCTACAGGATAGTTGCGGGAGAGGAAAGCACTGGTCAGGTTATTGGTGTAATTGTTGAGGGATTAGTCACTGGAGCAGGTACGTTTGCCACAAATACCTAGGCTGTAGGGAAGGGAGCGTTTGATGTGGAATTGATGGCAGCTGTCAAAGTGAAGGTGCTGTTGTTTGTTTGAGGGTTTGATATGGACAGAGGTGTGGATGTGAGCTTCAACAAGATGAAGGTCAACATTCAGGAAGGTGGCTTGGGTTTTGGAGAAGGACCAGGTGAAATTCAGATTCAAAAAGGAGTTGAGGTTATGGAGGAAATTAAGGAATGTTTCTTCACCATGAGTCCAGACCACAAAGATGTCATCTATAAACCTATACCAGGCCAGGGGAAGCAGCTGTTGGGTCTTCAGGAGGTTGGCATAGGACGGAGCCATCCTGGTTCCCATGGCCGTTCCTCTGATTTGTTTGTAGGTCTGGCCTTCAAAAGTGAAGTAATTATGGGTGAGGATGAAGTTGGTAATTGTGATATGGAACGAGGTTTTTGGAAGATCTTCGGGTGGGCGTTGGGAGAGGTAGTGCTCAAGGGCAGAGAGACCATGGGTATGTGGGATGTTTGTGTAAAGGGATGTAGCATCTGTGGTGACAAGAAAGGTTTCAGGTGGGAGAGGAGTGGGAATGGATTTGAGGCGTTCTAGGAAGTGGTTTGTGTCTTTGATGTAGCATGGGAGTCTGTGGGTGATAGGTTGGAGGTGTTGGTCTACCAGAGCTGAGATACATTCTGTTGGGGCTTTGAAGCCTGCTACAATGGGACGGCCAGGATGGTTCTCTTTGTGGATTTTGGGTAATAGGTAGAAGGTAGGGGTACGTGGCTCAGGTGGAATGAGTAGGTCTATGGAAGCTGTTGTGAGGCCTCGTGAGGGACCTTGGATTTTAAGGATTTTCTGCAGCTCAGTCTGGATGGAGCGAATGGGATCCTGGGTAACAGCTTTGTAGTTTGAGGTGTCGGAGAGTTGACGCAGTCCTTCTGCCACATACTCCACACAGTCAAGTACCACACTTGTGGAGCCTTTATCCGCCGGCTACTCTACCCTCGTATAAGTACCACAAAGAAGTCTGGAGAGTAAAATCAGAAAGAATCAGTCAACAGATACAAGATTCAGATAACATTTCAAAGGCTTGCTGGCCAGTTGTAAATAAAATCAGAAACAATGAAACAGAAACTAAAATTTATAATGTACAATTGACTGTGAATAATGAAGATATCTGATCCTCTTCTATTCAGCAATATTTTTAATTATTACTTCATAGATACTGTCGAAAATGATGTCTCTATGAAACAGGATACACAGCACTCGTTTTGAGTCCTGTAACAAACAGAACTGCAGTACACTACCCGCAGTAAGCACATATGACATTCTAAGCTTATTGATAACCTCAGAAACAAAATATGAGCAGGATTAGATGAAACTTCTCCATATCTATTGAAGAAATCTAAACATGGACTAATGAAACCACTAGTTCATCTAATAAACTGTGTTCTCAATGACGGTGTGTTCCCTGACAAGTTGAAATTGTTTGTAGTAAAACCAATGCACAAAAAGGGGGAAATAAAGCATGTACAGCACTACAGACCCATTTCCCTAATCTCAACTTCCAGCAAACTGATAGAGAAAATAATATTAAAATAAAATCTTGGAACATTACAACAATGCTGACATATTAAGTGATTTCCAGCATGGCTTCAGAAGAGACCAAAGTACTACATTGCCAGCACTACAATTTGTCCATAATGTACTTGAAAAAATAAATTCCTGGACCTCTCAAGAGCCTTTAATAGAGTACATCATGATGTGCTCTTATCAAAATTTGTGAAGAGTGATGTCACTGGAAAACTCATGCAATTACTAGAAACATATTTAAAGGGTAGACAACAGTGCACGGAGATAATGTACACTAATGGAGAAATACCAGAGAGGAGAAGGTCATGGATAAGAAACATACAATATGGAGTTCCTCGGAGCTGTACTTTAGGTCCAGTCCTATTCATATACTATGTAAATGATTTCCTAAGTTCTCTTGACAATGAGCAATTGATCACTACGTACGCAGACGATACATCTGGTGTCAGCTATGCAGACAATGAACCCATCGTAGTTGAAGAGATACATGACATTATTGAAAAGGCAAGAGCTCACTTTGAAAGAGAGAACTGAGAAGTAAACATAGAAAGAACTAGTATTATTCATTTTAAACCAAGTGGTCCAAACAGACAAAATATTTTGATTGATGAAATTCTACCAAAAACTTGTTGTTGTTGTTGTTGTTGTTGTTGTTGTTGTAGTCTTCAGTCCTGAGACTGGTTTGATGCAGCTCTCCATGCTACTCTATCCTGTGCAGGCTTCTTCATCTCCCAGTACCTACTGCAGCCTACATCCTTCTGAATCTGCTTAGTGTATTCATCTCTTGGTCTCCCTCTACGATTTTTACCCTCCACGCTGCCCTCCAGTACTAAATTGGTGATCCCTTGATGCCTCAGAACATGTCCTACCAACCAATCCCTTCTTCTAGTCAAGTTGTGCCACAAACACCTCTTCTCCCCAATTCTATTCAATACCTTCTCATTAGTTATGTGATCTACCCATCTAATCTTCAGCATTCTTCTGTAGCACCACATTTCAAAAACTTCTATTCCCTTCTTCTCTAAACTATTTATCGTCCATGTTTCACTTCCATACATGGCTACACTCCATACAAATACTTTCAGAAACAACTTTCTGGCACTTAAATCAATACTCGATGTTAACAAATTTCTCTTCTTCAGAAACGATTTCCTTGCCATTGCCAGTCTACATTTTATATCCTCTCTACTTCGACCATCATCAGTTATTTTGCTCCCCAAATAGCAAAACTCCTTTACTACTTCAAGTGTCTCATTTCCTAATCTAATTCCCTCAGCATCACCCAATTTAATTCGACTACATTCCATTATCCTCATTTTGCTTTTGTTGATGTTCATCTTTTACCCTCCTTTCAAGACACTGTCCATTCCGTTCAACTGCTCTTCCAAGTCCTTTGCTGTCTCTGACAGAATTACAATGTCATCGGCGAACCTCAAAGTTTTTATTTCTTCTCCATTGATTTTAATACATACTCTGAACTTTTCTTTTGTTTCCTTTACCGCTTGCTCAATATACAGATTGAATAGCATCGGGGAGAGGCTACAACCCTGTCTCACTCCCTTCCCAACCACTGCTTCCCTTTGATGTCCCTCGACTCTTATAACTGCCATCTGCTTTCTGTACAAATTGTAAATAGCTTTTTGCTCCCCGTATTTTACCCCTGCCACCTTCAGTATTTGAAAGAGAGTATTCCAGTCAACATTGTCTAAATCTTTCTCTAAGTCTACAAATGCTAGAAACGTAGGTTTGCCTTTCCTTAATCTTTCTTCTAAGATAAGTCGTAGGGTAAGTATTGCCTCACGTGTTCCAACATTTCTACGGAATCCAAACTGATCTTCCCCGAGGTCGGCTTCTACCAGTTTTTCTATTCATCTGTAAAGAATTCACATTAGTATTTTGCAGCTGTGACTTATTAAACTGATAGTTCGGTAATTTTCACATCTGTCAACACCTGCTTTGTAAAGATTGTAAATTCTTGGGTTTATGCATAGATGATCAACTTTCATGGAAGCAGCAAGCTGATTGCGTCTGTAAAAAAATAACACCCAGTTTATATGTATTAAGAAGATTATCACCATATCGTAATTATGAAACCCTAAGAACTGTATTTTATGAAGTGGTGTATCCTTTCTTGTCTTATGGGATAGTATTGTGGGGTGGGACATGCCAAACTAATACTGCAGAAGCTAGCCTTGAGGATCATAGCAAAAGTAAAACCAGGAACTTCTTGCAAACCCCTATTCATTATACACAATATTCTCACAGTTTATGCCATGTATATACTAGAAACTATAATGCTAGAGAAAGAAGACACTAAGATCACAAAAAGAAACATGGATAGTCACAACTATGAAACAAGGCATAAAAAAGATTTTCATATGGTTAACAGAAGATTTAACAGTGAAAATCCCCTATGTCAAAGGAGCTGTTTTTAATAATTTGTTACCACATGAAGTTAAGATATTGACAGAGGATACTTTTAAAAAATAAAGAGTGAAGTTGTGGCTTATCCAACAATGCCCTTATAAATTGAATTTGTCATGAATTACAACTTAATAAGAAATAATGTAAACTAAAAAAATTGTAATTGTTAAAACTTTATACTTAGTTGGAAATGCAGGTGCTTGTAAAATTACATGTTACGAGCAATAAATTGTATTGAAAAAAGAAAATGTTCAAAAATACAAAATTGTGCACTCTACAAAATGTAAAAGCATAGTTCCCTATGACTATAATATCAATGAGTCACAGTTGGAATTGGCCAACTTGTACAAATACCTGGGTAGGGATGTGAAAGGGAATTATCACATAGACTAATTTGTGTGTAAAGCAAGTGGTAGACTTTGGTTTATTGGTAGAATCCTGGGAAATGCAATCAGTCTACAACGGAGATTGCTTACAAATCCCTCATGTGACCTGTTCTGGAATGTTGCTCAAGTGTGTGGGAACTACACAAAGTAGAACTGACAGAGAATATTGATCGTATACAGAGTAGGACAGTATGAATGGTCACAAGTTTGTTTGATCTGTGAGAGGCTGTCAAAGAGATTCTGAAGAAACTGGACTAGAAGACTCTTGAAGATAGACGTAAACTATCCAGAGAAAGTCTACTAACAAAGTTTCAAGAACCAGCTTTAAATTATGACTCTAGGAATATACTACAACCCCCTACATATCACTCACGTAGGAACCGTGAGGGTAAGATTAGAATAATTAGAGCACACACAAAGGCATTCAGACAATCATTCTTGTTGCATTCCATACTTAAATGGAATGGGAAGACCCTCATAACTGGTACAATGGGACATACCCTCTGCCATACACCTCATGGTGGTTTTGCGGAGTACAGTTGTAGATGTAGATATTGAAATATTTAATTGTTTTTGACCTTTCTAGTACCTGAATATTGTAAAAATGTATCAATTTGCTACCACAAGGCTTGCCTTGCTCATGTGACTGCACCTTGCATGTGACCTTTAACCTTACATGTGAATTCTACAGTTTAGTATGATCTGTAGAAGTAGATTGTCGACATCCTCCAGCATATTGCAGGAAAAAATAAATAGAAAGAAAATGTATTGCTGCTCTCCCAGACTCCCTAATTACAACACTGCACTAACAAACACATTGTTCCAAACCAGTTTTTAAAAAATAAATTGAGTATATGGCTAAGCTACAGTGGAAATGGAAAATAAAGCAGATTTCTGTTTAACTAAGTGCAAGATGCCTAATTTAAAATGAAAAACAAATTACACTCTTGTTATGATACAGCACAAAATTTCTCCCCAGTTGGAGATAGACTTAACTCCTCCTTCTGTAGTCCACATATATTAAAAGTGCCAATATCTTTGTGAATAACCAGTTTCTTCTCTAAAGAATTTGTGCACTGTAATACACAGACTTAAAGCTACATGAATGGATCATCTATGATTTTATCTCACCAGTTCTGTTTAGAATAATTTTTTATGTTTTAATTTTAATTTTTTACAGTGCCCGGTGTTCGACCTCGAGCAGAATGTCCATTTTGAAGGCTTCTGGGAGACAGTGAATGTTCGTGGAGGTATAACCTTACCGGTTAGTGCAATTAAAATGTTTATCTTTTTCGAAAAATAAAAGAGAAGAATGAAAGCTGGAATTATATGAAAGAAATCTGAAGTCACTTTACTTGCAAAATCTATATTTAATATAAGAGCAATAAAGCACGAAGATGTTTAGTAAAATCTTTATAGCTTTAGGGGGTGAGAGTGTGATTGTCTTCCAGCGAAAAAAACGAAAAAATTTGTAAACTGAGCTACATAGTTAGTGACCAATACTGTGGCATGAAGGCCGGTGGAGTGGGAGTGGAGGGGGGATTGATTAATTTTGGAATGATTGTTGTCAATAATACTATCACTTATATGCCTCAAGTAATAAGCTTTCTCAACACAGGGTTAATGAAAGCTAAAACACTTCACTTTGTGAAAAATATGAGGCTACTGGCATGAAAGAGGCTAAAATAAGAGAAAATTGGATTCTATGCAGTATTTTCATGTACAGCATGTCTCTCCTAAGAGTAATCAGGAACATTTTCTCTGGTGTTTTAGCATAAATATGCAATTTCATTTCTCCATTGTTTAGCTGAAGTCAGGCCAAGCAAACAGTGCTTCCCACATCTTTCATATGATATCTAGTGGCAATGGAAAGCTGGTTTTGTTTCCCATCACAAACAAAATTATTTTTAAGTGATATTTTACATGCCCATATGATAGAGTGGTCTCAGATTAGTCTAGTGCTATATTTGTTTCATTGATGTGCATTAACAGGGACAGAAAAACTCCAAGAACAATCAGTACTCCAACAGCGACAGCACTACAGAGTTACTGCTGCCTTGCTTTTTATTTTTCATGTAGAATACACTAGTTTTGGACCCCTCTATCGAATCGGCACATAAAATTCTGATTTAAAAAATAATTATGTTTGTAATGGGAAACAAACCAATGCTTTCTTTTGTCACTGGAAATTGCATGAAAGATGTGATGAGCAGTAATTATTTGAGCTGACTCTAGCTACCGATGTAGAAATGGAATTACGTGTAGATCCTGAAGCACCAGAGAAAATGCACCTGATGACTCTTAGGAAAGATACCTGGTGTATTCTCCATTGGTGGACAGGGTTGCCACAAGTTCTGAAAATCAGGTAAATATGAAAAAAACACTGGAAAAATCTCGTTTTTGTCTCAGTTTCATGAAATAGTTCATTTATGGAGATGTCATGCTTCGTCGCTGGCTGGCCGCAGCTGAGTACATGTGCTGCTTCCCTACTCTCTCATTCTTACTGCTTCTCCCCTTCCCACCCCTCCACTCAGCTTGCAGTCAGTGCTGCCACCACTACTTGCTGCTAGCGTGGCTGGTGAGAGGCTGGGAGGCGTGAGGATTGGTTTGTTTGGATCTGATTCTCAGAGACTGTCGACAGAGCGACCGGAGACAACGGTCGTGTGTGCACGAGTTGTGTCTGAGCGATTGTGTGAATGTGTGTGCGCTCTCATTTTCTGACAAAGGCTATGGCCAAAAATTTAGTTGTGAGAGTGTGATTGTCTTTTCTGTGGCTCAGTAATCACCTTTACAGTGAGTTGCTACCTATCCTCATTAGTATTGATTCTCAGAGTATTTGTGCAAATTGTCTGTTGTGTGGGTGATCACCGTGGTCTCATTTCATCAACATGGTGTCTCTGACACGTGAATAGCTGGCTGCACGAGTGGACTTCCGTGACGGGCCAAAACCGCAGGCCATTGCTGTGGGTATACCTAACAGATCGGGCTTGCCAATCTCAAACCCATAGTTTCCCACTAATTTCAGGCCCTGCCTGTCGGATCTAGTCTCACCGATCCGCCCTGCCTGTGTGTGGTGTAATGCAGCACATTTTCATGGTTTATTCGTGGACCCAGGACTGTGGTGCTCCTCGACAGGTCAAAGGCCACAGGCAATGGATTTCAGAAATTGCAACTGTCTCACCTCAAGTACAGTGTACAGTGCAGCATTTTATATACATTTTATTTATTCTAGTACATTTTGGCACTTTGAAAGTAGTTTATATGTTAGCAAGTATGGACGATAAGAAGAAGAAAATTGTGGCAGTTGCTGGTAGTTTGTACGCTATGTACTCCTGTTTTTCTTGAAAGAAAAATCATACAATACCTGTAGAATAATAGACATAACACAGTGAGTAATAACTGACAATAATGAACATTTTATTTGTGGTCATCTATGATGTTGGCTTACACAACTCTTCTCCACCTTATGCGTTCCTTTCAAGAGGCCTACTTTTTTCTGAAGTTATTTCTGAAAGCAGTGAAAGTATTTTAAATCTGTCTTGTGACTGCAACAAAATGTGTATTTTTGTCATCAAATGTGTTTCGCTTTATTGAAAAAATAACATCAGTGGTCGTAATGAAACATATATACCATTTTGCTTGCTTTCTCCATCTAAAACAGTTCATTACAAAAGATGTTGCTTTTAGTACTTAACAGTTTTGCTCAGACATTTAGAAATACAGAAGTCCTTACATTTTCTTGTCAACTTATGTCTTTATGTACCCTTGAGATCTCAAAATTTGTCAGGGAAAAATGCTAAAACTTGTCTGAAAATCAGGGAAACATCAGGGAATTTCACTTGGGGAAACTTGTGGCAACACTGGTGGAGGATAATTTTTTTCCCTTCTTTGTTCCATTTGCATATGAATTATGGAAATATCACACAGATAGGCACATGTGCGTATAGAAAGACACAAACCCAACTTCATTCTCTTCTTCCCTCCCCCCATGTATTTTGTGTTTTTTCATCATAGGCATACATTTAAAACTGCCAGTGTGTCATTGAACAGGCAAAAGTTGAATTTGCATATTTTCTGAAAGATTTGCACTGGGTGCTGGTGATGAATGGGACTAGAAAGAATGAAGTAATCGGCTGTGTATTCTTACTTTGCTTTGTCTGAAATGTCTCTTTAACCAACTTAGAAAATAAGAAATATAATTGGTGGCTCTTTTTGCAATTTTAAACTTTCTAATACTACAATGGTTAGTCAAATGTTGTTGAAAAGCAAATTCTGTTGCTCAATAAGGCACAAACATCTGTGTATGCTCTATACATGGAAACATAAATAACCTTGTGCTGCAATTTCACAGGTTAGAAACGGGCATCATAAAGGGGTTCAAAAATTTGAGTAGGTCATCAGACAGATAAGTGTTACGTACTATTGTGCTACTAATGCTCTGATTTCTTTTATTACTCCAATAGCTGGCAGAGCTAACTAATTAGGGTTGCTTTCTCATTATACGTTCACTGGAAAGCAGTCCACAATAACTTTCAGCTAGATAGTGAACTCATTGACCAAAAGACAAGTTTGTTATGGCCCTTTATAATCATAAACTGACCATATATTCTCTATTATTAGAAATACTCATACTTCAGATTTCAGTCTAACATAATTCTGAAAAATTATGAAGCTTCATGTTTAGTCCCACTATAATCACTCTCTTCAATTAACTTCTTTGTATTGTGTTCTTACATGACTCAGAAACCAGAAACCATTTTTTTTTTTTTTACAGAGGGATGCATTTCCTTTGGGATTCTATGTGGTCTTTGTGGTGAAAGGAGATGATGTGGATTGCTCTGGACCAGACGAGCCAATTATAAAGCCTAGAAACAAGACACTCTCTTTCTCACTTTCACCCAGCATTACTTACCAGAAGTATCTTGTAGCAGCGTGTGTTGCAATTGCCGCCTTTGCGCTGTTTTATATTTTCTCTATTGCCATCTCTGTTGTCTATCTCATAAGGTAAGTTTTTCAGACGTACATTTTCTCACTTGGAGAAATACAGATTAAATAGATTATATAACTTTAAGCTACTAATCCAATTAATAGAAACCCAGAAAAGTGTCCACTACTGCCAAGTTTCAGCACTTCACCATTTCTGAATATTAAGTAGGAAAAAGAGAATTGAAGAAATAAAGAACAGATGAAAGAAAATAGGTGTTCAATTAGGTTGAAACAAACAGGAACAAAATTTAACTTTTACTCTGTAAGTTTGAGCTCATAGCATTTCAGTTTAGAAGATGTGACTTTTCGTCAGATCTGTGTCGGTGTTATCAGCTGATTTTCATCACAGTTCCATTGGCAACCACAAAGATTACGAGAAAGAACATGCTCCCCTAGCAGCAGCAGTTTTATTGTAGGTCGCTGGAGCAACAAAGGGTACCCAGTGTCTGGCAAAAAGGGTAGGTTGTTCACATTTTTGAGAAAGATGCACATAATTATAGGCTTATAGTGGTCACATCAGTCTGTTGCAGAAATATGGAACGTGTTTTATGCTTACATATTATGGCATTTTTGGAGAACAAAAATCTCCCCAAAAATCAACATGGTTTCTGCAAATGGAGATCCTGCAAAACCCAACTCACTCTGTTCCTACATGAGGTTATGGATGGAGAGGAGGAATTTCAAGGAGGTTTGGGCCTGACTTATATGGCTTTGCAATATAAAGTTGATGAGGGCTATGGACTGACCCAGTGTGAACAGGTAGAAGTCGTGTAGAGGGATGTGTTGCAGCCAGGGATGGGTAATTTGGTATCAGGCAATTTGGGGCATTCTATACCCCCATCTGTAACCTGCTATCCCTTTGCCTTCCTGCTCTGTGCCGCCTCCTTACCCCCACCACCTATCCCAGAAGATAGCTGCTCACATCAGATGCAGTTGCAGTGGGCTCCAGCAGCTAGGGACAGTGGCCGTGTGTATGTGTGTGTGTGTGTGTGTGTGTGTGTGTGTGTGTGTGTGTGTGTCTCTATCCATACTTGTTTCATTGGCAAAGTTTCTTTACAAAACATATATGTTACTTATGCTACCCACCTGACACATCTTTTTCTTATAACTGCTTCCCTTTGAAGCTGACTGGTAACGTTTCTCTTGTTAACAAATGATGACTACTAATTTTAATTCTGTCCTATAATATGTACTTGAGTATCAAGTTGCATAGTATTCACCATTCACCTAAAATATTTATAGATTTCAGCTTTCAGAGTCATAGTCTGAGTAGTGTGCTTTTCTTCCCCAGGGTTCGAAGGAGTTTGCCTTCTACTTCTGATGTATTGGATGATGAATGTACACTCCCCTCTGTGTTTTCACCAGGCAGTGAGAGTACAAGCACAATTCCAAGGGCTGCTTCAGATTCATCACTGGATGAAACTGATATTGATGTTCTACATGATGCAGAAATGGACAAGGATATATTTCGGTGAGGTTCATTTGTGTACTGCAATTTGTGTAGTGACATAATTCCTTCCATTTTGCAGCCTGTATGATATACCATTCCTCACATTTTGCAATTTGTGTGGCGATAACACTCCTTACATTTGTGTAGATGAGTTGCTATTCATTTAAAATCAAGAGGAATATGCACTCTTTAAACTGTATAGAACTGTTCATTGTGCATCTGTCATAGAAATATCCAGGATTTTAATGTTACTCAGGCCCAGTAATGCTAATTTGAGCACTGTCAAGATGGAAATAAGAAAGATAATCCCAGCATGAAGAAAGAACAAATGTAATGAACAGAACATTAAGAAAGGCGATGTGCTGTTAGCAAAGGCACTTGCATTGGTCATCTGCAGCTGTAGCCCATTAACACCAAATTTCACTGCACAGTCCTAATGGATACACTCATCATATGTTCCACATTGATTTCTGTGGTTATTTCAGGCAGTATTGCTTGTCTGTTAGCACAGACAACTCTACGCAAATGCCTCTGCTGTCGATGATTAAGTGAAGGTCCTTCAGCCACTGCAGAGAGGTAATGCCTGAAATGTGATATTCTTAGCACACTCTTGACACTGTAGACCTAGGAATATTGAATTCTGTAATGATTTCCAAAATGGAATGTCCCATCCGTCTAGCTTCTCAACTACCACTCCGCTTTCAAAGTCTGTTAATTCCCATCGTGCAGCCATAGTTACGTCACCTATTCACGTGAATTACCTGAGCACAAGTGACAGCTCCATCAGTGCACTGTCCTTTTGTACCTCGTGTACATGATACTACCACCATCTGTATATGTGAGCATATCACTATCCTGTGCCTTTTGTCACCTGGCTGTATAGCGCGAATATTTTCCTATTCAATCCCCAAAAAATTGAGTCATAACTAATAACAGAATGAATGCAAGCAAAATATACTGATCTGATACATGAAGTATCACATACTGATGCAAGAATTTTTACATGCTCTTCTCACTTTGACAGTGAACAAGCATTCCAAGAAATTTTCTGCTTTCCACAAATAGTATGAATTCATTATTTGTTTTCAGTTTATCATAATGTGTTCTTTGTTTATGTAGAATTTCATAGTGTTTATTTTCTTTATATTATGTGTGACTTTATTGTTTGTTGCCGACTTGTATAAATTGCTAAGTGTTTCTTCAGCTTTTTCTCTTAGTACTTCTGGTGACTTGGCAGTGATCAGTATGTTAGGGTCATCTGCAAACAATATTGTTTGCCCATGGTAAGTATTTGGTGGGAAACTGTTAATATAAATTATGAACAGTTCCGAACCTAGCACAGTACCCTGTGGTATGCCTAGATTTATATACAGGGTGTACATAAAGTCTGGGAACACTTTCAATTATTTATTACAGAACAACCAAACATTGTACAGGTATCATAAATATGTCATTTTGAAGAGAAGCACTGAAATTTGTGTGTGTGTGTGTGTGTGTGTGTGTGTGTGTGTGTGTGTGTGTGTGTACTGCCACAGCGTAGTTTGGTAATTTGCCGATAGTCAGTGCTAGTCACTAACATGGTGAGTTCAGGTGTGGAGCGAGCTTTCTGTTTGTTGGAGTTTCATGAATCGGCCTCCCTGATCACCAGATCTCGCTCTGTGTGACATTTCTCTGTGGAGTCATATTAAGATCTGGTGTACATACCGCCTCTACCATGTGATGTAGCAGAGCTCCGGGAGAGAATATGGGAAGCGACTGCCACAGTCAACGATGCCACGCTGGGATGGATATGGCAAGAATTAGATTACCATATTGACGTCTGCTGGGTCACTCATGGTTCGCATATCGAATGTTTGTTAAAAAAGCTTTCAGAGTTTCTCTTCAAAATACAGTGTGTATGTCATCTGTACAACATTTAGTTCTTGTGCAATAAATAATTGAAAGTGTTCCCGGGCTTTATGTACACCCTGTATTTTGAGTCAGAGGTATGTTTTTCAGTGTCATTAGAGCTACTTGATGTATGTGTAATTTCAGTCATCTGTACTGTACTTGCTAAATATGACTGCTACCACTTGTTCACCACCCCTGTATTCCCAGTTCATATAGCTTATTTTACAGTATATGAAAAGGATAGTTGCTACTCATTATATAACGGAGATGCTGAGTTGCAGATAGGCACAAAAAAAAAACACTGTCAGAAAGTAGGCTTTTGACCAACGAGGCCTTCATCGGAAATGGACAAAAAACACACACACACAAACTCATGCAAATGCAACTCAGACACACATGAAGGCAGTGTCTGGTTGCCGAGGCCACTCTGCCAACAGTATTTTGTTGAAAGGAGAAGAAACAGACAACTTTACATACTAAAATTCCGCCAAAGTGTAAATGCCATGTTTGGTTGCTGCTTATCACTCAAGTCCTGTGACAGGAGTTGCGTCAAAGTATGAGGAAAATTTTCCTTACTCGACTTCGATGTGTGTAATGATGATGTTTATTTACCTGTGTAGTGTTACACTACATGCAGTGCGGATACATGATCTTCACATACGAGTTTCTCTCCCATTCAGAGAGCGAATTCAAAACTATGAGCTATCCTTAACATATCTGCTGATGAATGGTGCTAATGCTGTAAGCTTGCAGTTTAAGCTCTCTGCTGAAAGTCAATCTAATCACAGTGTCTCTGGTTACAGATAGCACATGTTATTGCTGGCACTGGTGACTTTCACACTGAAATTTGCAGTGATGATTCAGGCCTTAAAGGCCTCCACTCTTGGTAAAAGGGCTGCCTTTCAAGAGGTAAAAGGGCTGCCTTTCAAGATTTTACAACCAACCACTAGATGACACTATGGATGTGTGAAAGTACTATTGTTTTAAAATTTGTCTATAATGTTCTCATTACTCATCCTTGAAGCTTAGATTTTATCTTGAGTAGTGACTGCTAAATATTATTCTGCTCACGTACTGTTTACTGTTGACGTATCGATTTGCAATTTTCTTCACCGAATTGTGCAATGTCTGCTGGAAGACAAGAATTTAGCATACAATATCTTTTTGTAACTAAATAATATGATGCCTCTCATAAGGATATGTGCCATATATTCTTCAAGTCTACTATATTCATTATAGACAGTTGATACTTCAAAAACATTAACAGTAATATTGTAACTCAGAATGTGAGTGTCAACTTGACAGTTCAGAATATATGTTACAATACTATCTTCCTTTGTATTGCAAAGTTGATCCCAGCATTTTTTGGGTTTTGCTTTTATTCCTAAGTCGATGCACTACTCTAATGTAGGCCAGTGATGTTATGAGCGTATGCCCGCACAAGTTCTTCCTCTTGCAAAGTTACTGTGATCACTGTCCCAACTTGGCAAGCCTTTTCCCTCAACATGGCTCGCCACATAAAAATAAATAGTAAATTCACACAGTTGTGCTATCCTGTATAACAATTTATTATTTTGTTTTATTGTTAACAAGTATCATTCATCAGAAAGGTAAACGTAAACGTAGTGTTACATATCACTCTTGCAGAGTGGTATATAATAGCACATGTCATTTGTTTTTATTGAAACAATGGCAAAACTGACCAAATAGTTCGTTTACCGTGAGTATGCTCTGAATAGATCCTGCATAATTTGACTGAAGCTCACAAACAGCTTTGTGTCTCGTAGTTCACAGAAACACTTAAAAAAATTCAACCTGGGAAATGCAAAATTTGTATACAACTTTGTTGCAGATGACAAAACTTGGAAACTAAAACAGCAATCAATTCTTTTGGGCCGCCGCTTTTCTTCCATCCTGGCCAAGTATCAGGGCTCTGGAATTGTGTACACCGACGGTTCGATGGTTGCTGGTCGTGTCGGGTATGCGCTAACTCTAGGGGACCATTCCGAACAACGGTCCTTGGCGGCTGGCTGCAGCGTTTACACTGCTGAGCTAGTCGCCATCTTTCGAGCCCTAGAGTATATCCGCTCCTGCTCAGGTGAGTCCTTCGTTATCTGTAGCGATTCCCTGAGCGGTTTACGAGCTCTCAACCAGTGTTTTCCTCGTTCTCGTCTGGTGATGGCTATCCATGAGTCCCTGCATACTCTTGCGCGTTGCGGCCGTTCTGTGGTCTTTGTGTGGACCCCCGGTCATGTCGGTATCCCGGGCAATGAACATGTTGACCGCCTGGCGAAAGAGGCCACGAGTAACCCATCTCTGGATGTTGGCCTCCCAGAGACTGATTTGCGGGCAGTCCTCCGCCGAAAAGTTTTTGCGCTTTGGGACGCTGAATGGCGCGATCGGATCACACCCAATAAACTCCGTGCCATTAAGGAGACGACGACTGTGTGGCGGTCATCCATGCGAGCCAACCGCAGGGACTCAGTCGTCCTTTGTCGGCTCCGCATTGGCCACTCCCGGCTAACACACAGTTATTTACTGCGCCGGGAGGACCCTCCTGTATGTCGCTGCGGGGCGGCTTTGACAGTGGCCCACATTCTGTTGGCCTGCCCCCTTTTAGCTGTGGTCAGGCAGACATTTGCGCTGCCTGATACGCTCCCTGCCGTTTTCTCTGATGACCCTTCTATGGCTGCCTTAGTTTTACGTTTTATTAGGGCAGGGAGTTTTTATTCTTTAATCTGAGTGTTTCTGTTTCATTTTATAGTTTTGTGTTGATTCTGGCCTTTGGCCTACGGTTTTAAACTAAGTTTTTAATGTGTTTTCGGTGGTTAGCTTTTCCCTTTTTTTGTTCCTATGGTCGGCCAACCACCGTCACACTCCGTGTGATTTTATTTCGTTTTGTCTGGTCCTTGTCTATGTTTCTTTTGTTCTGTGTCGTCTGTCTCCTATTCTGTTGAAATTTTTTTTTATTCTCTGTGGGTATTTTTAGTATTTTGTCAGAGGTGTGGATGGATCCATGAAAGAGGAGGAGGTCACTGTCCAGGAAGGTGACACATTTGTTTGAGGCACACCAGGTGAAGTGGACGGGAGAGAAAGTGTTGGAGTTGTGAAGGAATGAGGGAATGAAGGAGCAGATCATGAAGATATCACCAGTGAACCTGAATCAGACCATCAGTTTGGGGGTTTGGGAGGTTAGTAAGGTTTCCCTTTGTGGCCCATAAACAGGTTGGCATAGGAGGGTGCCATGCAGGTGCCCATGGCTGTGGCTCGAATTTGTTTGTATACCTTCCCTTCAAAGGAGAAGTTGTTGTGTATTAGTATATAATCAGTTAGGCATATGAGGAATGATTTAGTAGGTTTGGGGTCTGAAGGACATTGGGAAAGGTAGTGTTCAATTGCGGCAAGCCCTGGAACCTGAAGGATGTTGATGTGTATGGAACTGGTGTCAACAGTGACCAGTAGGGAAACAGGGGACAAAGGGATGAGAATGGTGGAGAGTCATTGAAGGAAGTGGTCAGTATCTTTGTTGTGGGAGACTAGATTGTAGGCATTTGGTTGGAGGTGTTTGTCAATGAGAGCCAAAGTCCTTCCTTTGAGGCCACAATGTCCAGCTACAATGGGATATCCAGGATTGTTGGGTTTGTGAATTTTGTAGAGTATGTTGATGGTGTGTGTGCATGGTGTCATAGGGATGTGGAGGATAATAGATTCAGGGGAGAGATACTGGGAAGGGCCTAAGGCTTTAAGCAGGGACTGCAGGCTATGTTGGACTTCTGGTCTGCTTAAAGTCATAGGCCCTTCCCGGAACATCCCCCCTGGCCACCTCACCCCTATGACATCCCATACACCCACCTTCTATGTGCTTCCAAAAATACACAAACCCAACAATCCTGGACTCCCCATTATAGCTGGTTATTGTGCTCCCACTGAAAGGATTTTGGCTTTCATTTACCAACACTTCAAACCAATTGACCATTGTGTAGCCTCACATCCCAAAGATACCAACCAGTTCCTTCACCGATTCTCAACCATTCCCACCCTTTACCTCCTGGTTCCCTAGTGGTCACTGTTGTTGGTAAGTTACTTAATTATATATTAGAACAGCATAATCCAACTAGGCTCAAATACTGCAGCTCATTATTATTGATGGGTTTTCCTTTTTCCCTGCAGTGGATATTGCACTAACTAAAAGTCTTCATGTGATGGGCATAACTAATGGTGACATGGCGGGTTTCACTTTTAAGCAAAACAAGTATGTGGTTATATGAATTTATTGTGGTCAATATTACTGTTAAAACACTCTCTCCACATGTTTGCAGTCATTTTTAAGCATCTTTCACTTTACTAGTATTGAAATCGGAGATCTGTTACTGAATCAATGTCTAGCCACTAGTAGACTCTTCTTTCAATAACAGTTACAGCTACGAATGTTGGCCACATTCAGGAAACCCTTCATCTTTCACTAGTTTTATAAATTGTATATGATTCACTTTAGAAAATAAAATTTTGAACCTGTGGGTGTTGAAAGCTTTTCCATCGTGCTGACATCTTCCAATCGTGTCACAATAAATAATTATTCTTTAGTACATGAATAGTTTGCCACACAAACATCTAGCTTGTTGTAATGCCATATAAAATACCGGTTTTTGTCATAAGATTTTGTATACGTATGCATATCGCTGCCAGTTAATAAGTAGTTACTCATGTATATAAAAGTTTTTGAATGGATGTTGCCTATGAAAACAGACTACATTTTATATCAATACAGTGGCTCATTTAATTATGTGACAAACTTGATTTTTTATTGTGTTTATTAATTTTTCAGTCATTTTGAAAAATCCTTGAAAATTAACATTAAATAGTTTGTTCTTGCTTGCAGAACAAAGACAGTGTTATATGTTGCTGACCTTGCTCGGAAGGATCCCAGGATATTGCGCCAAAAAAGTCAGTTGTATCTTTGGAATTTACTTACAGTTGCTGTCTTTTACTCGCTCCCTGTTGTTCAACTTGTCATCACATACCAGTTGGTAAGAATTATCATCATTTGGCTACGTGAATGAGTTGTGGCATTTTCAGTCACTTCAGCACTATCCTCTTCTATTAATACACTATTACACAGTTTCTCAGTTCACTGGAGACAGTTACGAGGTAGATATGTGAGACAAAACAGCCCGACATGTTATCAAGTATTATAAGGAAATGAATTATTTGAAATATGCTGAAAATATCTGATTATTCTTTCATGCGTATTATAATCATTAATAATCTCATCACTCTTCCAATGTGTTATTTACTACTTCACTCTTACAGCTCTCGTTCATGACTATGATTTACTGAATCCTGTTATTTAGGAAACCTTTAATCCTATGACATAGCTATGCATAAATTACATAAGTTGTGGCTGTGAAATATATGTGCGTATGAAAAACATGACAAAATATACATAGAATGTAATATTCAGAAAATAGTGATCATATACGCAGAAATAAATGGAACAAGTTCATGGACATAGTAGCAAATGCAATAAATATCATTCTGAAGATATCCTGTTCTGACTTACGGACAGTGCACTGAGATAAAGCACCCTCATGAAAGAATATCTCTTATGGTGCTTATGAGGAGAACTGGTCACAAGTGGGAAAAATCGTCCATTACATGCAACATGACATTTAACTTACGTGTTTATTTTGTTCTGCTCACATTGCTAATGTCTTTTGTTTTGAAATTCATGGTAGGTAGTACAGTGAAATTTTTGGATCCTTGATGAAAATGCCAGTGTCATCTCAGAATATTATAATTTTTTACAAAATATGTGATTGCTATGGTAAATTACTAATGCATGTTAATAAAAGGAGAGCCACTTGCAACAAGCATTGAAGGAGACCATGATTATTTATTTATTAATACCTGGCTGACAACCAGGTAACTTTTGAGACAGGTACTGGTTTGGTCGTGTACTGCATGTTGCTTTCTATTAATTCAAGTAATTGTCTGTTGACCTCACAAACTTGGAAGGACTACTTACAAGAATTGAATGGACCTGCTCAAGATCACACTGTTGTTGAGGAATCTAAAATATTTACCAGAAATCAAACCTAAGACTTCGATATCAGTAACCATCTGCAAACTTCTAGACCATGATGTTGGTTGCAAGCTTTTATTTTTAATTCAGTTCTTGATTTTACTTGTCTTTGATGTTACTGGAAGTAGTATTTTATGAATGAATGTTAAAATTACTTTAAATTATTCTGTTTATATGTTACATTCTTTCATTAGGTTTTAGATCAGACTGGGAATCAGGACCTGTGCTACTACAATTTTCTGTGTGCACACCCATTTGGTCTTTTGAGTGACTTCAATCATATATTTTCCAATCTTGGTTACATACTGCTGGGACTTCTCTTTATAATTCTTACTGCCCGAAGAGATCGCATGCACCGCTGTTCTGATTCCAGATTTGATAAGGTAACTTGCATTTGTGTCAGACAAAACTTCACTTGAGGAAACTGTAAAATTACATAGAGACAGAATGTCTGCCTAGTAAATACCTTCAGAAGGCAAAATTCTAAGTACTACCAATAGCGTTTCATACTTTAGTAGTATTAGTTGCCTGTGTCACCTTTCTCAACTTCACCAACGTGTCCCTCTTTCCTCCGTCAAGAAGAAACTAGCAGTTTCAAAAGTCAAGATAATTGGTTGTACTTTTCACATGTGTCATCAACTGTAGTTATAATTTTGCCTGCTGAAGGTAAGCATTTACCAAGAAATCATTCTCCTTGTAATTTTATAACTTGTATTTTGCATTTTTGTACATTCGATTTGCACATGTAGCATAGATTTTGTCAGTGATTAATATTCTGTTTTTTCTTTATATCACATTTCTCCTTCATTAGGCAGGCTGTCTTCTTTTTGTGTACTTCCATTTTCATAAAAAAATCGATAAAAGTTTTTAATAAGGTGGCAGTCTCGTGACAGCTTTTTTATATTATTACTTCACTGTTCATGACCGAGAGGAACAACTTGCTACAGAGTGAAGTGCACAGGTTGCAAAGAACAACTACATGTTTGTTAATATTAATGAAAAGAATAAAATAACACAGTTTCTTGGGGCATGAGCCGCACTACTTGGTTCAGGCTGAAAAGTCAGTCGCTGATGATTGCACTGTAATGTTCGTACATTGATGAGGTCTGTGAGGCCATGGTCAGTGAGAGCAACACAAAGCTTGAGGACGGACTAAGTCTGTGAAGCTGTGATCAGCATTGAGTGGTGAGATGCTTCTCATTTGGCTCAGTGATGCAAACTCCAATTCATGGCTTAGTAGGCATGGCTGGTGTAAACCCGGACTATGAACTGTCTGCAGAGAGGTCAGGCAGTGACCTAAATACCCACTGGGTGGAAGGATACCAGCTCTGTGGCCCAAGGACATGTGACTTGCAGATGTGAGATAGTGCCACAGTGGCGGTGCTGTTTGCAGTGATGCTTACTCCTCTAGTGGCAAAGCTGGTGCCATGTGGTACTGTGGTGGCTGCTGGAGATCAGGTTGAAAACAGAGTTTTTTTTGTCCATCAGACTGATTTCTTTCAATCTCCAGAAGCAGTGTCATTAGGGGGACCTGTGAGGTTAGCACAAGGGACTCACATTTGGGACGATGATGGTTCAATCCTGCATCTGGCCATCCTGATTTGGGTTTTCTGTGATGTCCCTAAATCGTTCCAAGCAAATGTCAGGATGGCTGCTGTGACAGAGCATCTCTAAATTCCTCAATGTCAGTGGGATGTTAAACTGCAATCTTCCGTCCTTCTCCCTTTAGTGGGCTGGAGGTTCCACAACTGCAGTACATAACTGTATGGTTGGTGGCTGTGTTGCATTGCAGTAGCCTGGGAATGCAGTATTTCAGTCCATCCAAGGGAGAGATGGCAGAGTATCTCGGTAATGCCTTCGCAGCCAAATAGAAGAGAAGCTCAGAGTTCAGAGAAGCAGGTACTCCTTTTGATGGAGGAGATTAAGACAGGTAGGTCACTGTGACAGGTCAATCTGGCACAGATGAGTGTTAGTAAGAGCTGTCCTGAAAAAGAGAGACATGCAGTGCCAGTGTCTGCAAAGGTCGACCAGCCTACCAAAGGTGGTGACGGGGACAGCATGTCATCATATGGAAATTTCGGTCCAGCCACTGATGGCAGCGATGGAGGTATGACCCAATGTGACCAGGGTATGCAGAAGTGCATAACAGGAGCCCCAGGGAAGTCCAGCCGGTAGCAGATGTAGGGTGCCCAAATGCAGAATTGCTGTAAGCATACGTGACACAGGAAGGTCCTGTGGCCACATGTGGTGCCACATGTCGGAGGGTTGCTGGAGAGGCAACCACGCAGGGGTGTGCAACCACGCATTGGGGGCTTCGCAGGGCACAGCTCGGCAGAAGGCACTGTGTGTTTTGTGATGTTCCTCACCTGAAAACAGTGCAAAAGAATGAGGTATGTGGCGTTTCAGGGAGGAATGAACTGGATGAGATGAGCAGTATGTTAGGTCCCACAGAATGATACAGAAGAATCCCGACTAGGATGGGTCATTGGCAGGTGTAACCAGAGTAGAAAATGGTTGAGTGAAAGGCCTGGAGGTGGCAGCACCAGAGGTGGACATGGCTGTAGCAGACGTGCCAGTGACGGGTGTGCTGATGGCACGTGGTCAGGATTAAGGACAGGCCGTTAGTCGAGGAGCAGCATGGACTGTGCGGTGTGTGAATGAACACTGAACATTTGAAAAGTAGGCAGGACAGATGAGCCCCCAGTGTCAAGGAAGATGCCTTGGAATGTCAAGTATGCACCAGAGCACAAAAAAGGTTGGAATAGGCAGCGAGGTGGTCCTGCAATCGAGTATAGAACAGTGTAGCTTCTGGGCAGGTTAACAACTGTAAGAGAAACTCGGAGATATGTTGTAGGTGCTGTATGCTAAACAGGATGTGCATCACCATGTCCAAGGGCTAAGTGCTGACAGCAGGCAGAGGCACTGAGAGTACACACATGCAGCAAAGACAATTATTATCACAATAATTATTGAGATACCCTCTCAGTTTTGGTTATAGATAACTTGATACCAGTGTCTGAGTTTAATTTGTACAGCACTGAAGATGATCACTATGTGATCGAAAATCGATTCTGCTATCAATAAAACATCAATATTACGGCCAACACTGACCGTCCTTTTAATTTGACTGTATAATTGGCGACTGTGTCAGAAGGTGATAGCCTTGTGGCACAGTAGTTACTGATATAGCAATGTGTTTGATATAGTGATGTGTTTGTTTCATTTCGGTAAGTTATACATTGCATATAAGAGATTTTTACATGCTGTTTCATTTTATGTGTGTAATGAATATCTAGAACTGGAACTTCTATTTCATTGTTACTTGCTTGTGACTGTATATTTGAATTTCTGCAGATATTAGACTTGAACTGTTGGACGTGAATCAGTTATAGACTTGAGCAACGCTGTATCTTTGTTGACATTGCTGAACATGTTATATAAATCTATAATAGAACTGGTATCCTTTGAGTGGAACCGTATGGGATTCCATATTCTGAAAATATTTTTATTGCTTTTTATAATAATTTTTCTGTGGTACTCTGTTTTCTACAATGAAAGTTTAACTTCAGCCATTTAAGATGAATTGCTGTAATTACATTAACAAAATTCTGTTATGCATGCAATCATAGGTCTTGAGATGTCCAAAAAAAAAAAAGGTTCTGTCGTAGCTTTATTAGTTAGTTCAACTATAGCTTTCTCTATAGATTTCCAGTTTGTCATTGGAGAAGCGTTTAACAAGATACTATCTGACAAATGTGAGTGTATTATATCGTATGGCACTATCTCATAATCTGTCAAGAACTGGAAAGAGTGTGATGAATATAATGTTGAAAGCTATTTGCTTGTATCTATTTGTTCAGGCCGCATAAAAGGCTAATGAATTAAAATTCTTAATATCAGTGGAATGCTTTTTTACATCTTCCACCTATTTTGTTCTCTAACAAAAGTGCTGCACCAACTTACTCATAGAGATAAAAAATAAGCAGGTCAGTAATACTTGAAACTAAGGAAGGAAAATATAAGTATAATGTTCTGTTGACAGTGAAATAGAGATGGAGAATTAACTTTGATTTTATGAATATGGTGGAAGGTTTCAACTATGGCCATATAGGATGAATCACTTCAGCATTCAGCAGAGGTAATGGAAATAAATAAAAAGCTAAATGCCACACAAGGATCTGAACCTGACTTCTGTAGAAGATGAGTCAAGAGTCTTAACAACTGCACTCTGTTGTGTGGTACTTTGGTCATTGCACAAAATCTTGGCTTCCCCAATAGGAACATGGTGTAACTGTAATCAACCATTAAGGAATAAACAACTGGAAAGGGCTTTTGTTCATAGCAGTGAAAAGTAAATAATTTATATTTTTGCTTTAATAGAGTTTTCCATTTCAAATTTTGGTGCATTAGTGTGCTTGTATTTTTCCATTGGTTAAACATATCCTAGCTGGTATGAACAAAGAATGTGTCACTTAGTATTTTAAATATCCAGGAAAAAGATGCTACTAGGGCAAAACACTGACTAGAAAGCATCGGTACCTTCTGGCACTGCATTCCTTCATACTTCATGATTATGCATGACGCTGCACGGTGAACCCTGTACAGGAGCTCCTGAGAATGTGGGGGAGGAAGACACTGGGACGTCCACTGTATTCACCCTACATGAGCCTGTGTGATTATGACCTGTGCACCAAAATGAAGGAACC
Source organism: Schistocerca americana (assembly GCF_021461395.2). Taxonomy (NCBI): domain Eukaryota; kingdom Metazoa; phylum Arthropoda; class Insecta; order Orthoptera; family Acrididae; genus Schistocerca; species Schistocerca americana. The sequence continues at coordinate 504,599,103 of NC_060126.1, read as the reverse complement.
TCTTCGTGGTACGTGCTACAATGCAAGAGAAGTCATCATTCACGCCATAGGGTGGTCCTTGTGAGACATCAACAGAGATAGACACACTGGCAGCATATGATGCCTTCCATCTGTGTTGGGGTAGGTGATCCAACCAAGAGGCGATTATATTGAGGGAACGTAATACAGTGAGCATTTTTCAGTGAAGTCTGGTATGAATTATAACAGTGTTTCCACTACAGTGGAATCTCACTCAACAAGCATCTCACACAATGTGCAATTTGCTTAATGAACAAAACGAATTGTAAAAAAATTACTTGCTTAATGAGTGCTCTTTCACATAACGAGTGGCAATGATTTAGTGTGACATAACCAGCAGTTTGCACATGGCAGGGGAACATTCAACAATATGAACATCTTTCATTGTCGCCAACAACATATGAACGATGTCTTTAGTACATAGTGCAGTCTGGGCTTAGAGCTCTTTCTGCTACCATCTTAGTACAGCTTGTGATCACACATTTTTCTAAACTCGTGTTCATACAGTGTTTTTTTTGTGTGCAAGTTTTAACAACCTTCAGAGAAATGTCCCCGAAGATAAAGCCACACAAGAAGCCAACCATAAGAGAAACAAAATGACGTTGGAAATGAAATGTAACGTCATTGAAAAACACGAATGTAGTTTGAGCGTTGCTGATTTGGCATACACATACAATTGCTCTAAATCAACTATTTGCGCTATCCTCAAGAACAAGGACAAGATTAAGGAGATAGATGCTTCGAAGGAAATGACAAGAGTATCTAAACAACTGTTTTTTATTCTGGATGATGTCGGAAGGTTGCTCCTTATTTGGATAGATGAAAATCAATTGCAAGGCAACACCATTAACAGGAACATCATTTGTGAGAAAGTGAGAATGGTTTTTGCCAACCTTGTTAACAAAATGCCAGGATTGTCATGGGCCGAAGAAGTGTTTAAGGGAAGCCATGCTTTGAGAAATTTAAGAGAAGAACTGGCATCCACAGTGTTGTGAGACATGATGAAGCAGCTAGCTCTGACACAAAGGCAGCAGAGAACTTCTTCAGCAACTTCAAGATGCTCATAAATTCAGAAGGTTATCTATTGCAACAAGTTTTTAATTGTGACCAAATGGGTCTATTCTGGAAAAAGATTCCAAGGCGTACCTTTATAACAGCAGAGGAGAATGCATTGCTCGGCCACAAGCCAATAAAAGACTGTCTCACACTGCTATTCTGTGCCAATGCAAGTGGTGATTTGAAAATTAAACCACTGCTTTTTACCATTCAGAAACTCCACGAGCCTTCAAGAAGTGTAAAGCCCAGAAGAGCAGGTTAAATGTGATATGGAGGTCCAACAACAAGGCTTGGGTGACACCTAATCTTTCTTGTGATTGGTTCAGTGAAGTGTTTGTTCCTTTGGTGCAAAATTTTTGCTTGAGATGAATCTGCCACTTCATGTCTTGTTTGTTATGGACAATGCTCTTGCCCATTCTCAGGCATACAAGAACACCTCCTTGGAGAATTTCAGTTCATTAAGATCCAATTTTTGCCTCCCAACACCACTCCCCATTACTCCAGCCTTAAGACGAGCAGATTATTTCTAACTATAAGAAGCTCTGCACTAAAGCATTCTTTGAGCATTGTTACCTGCCTCAAGAGGATTGAAGAGGCATCGGAAGTGGTTACCAAGAGAACTCTCACTTCTGCTTGGAGGAAGCTTTGTCAGAATTCTTTGTCAAATGTGATTCTGAGGCATTTTAGTCAGTACCTGTGGAGCCTGTAGCATGGAGCCAAGAGCATGGTACTAGATATGTATAAGAGTGATGTCAATGAACTTGTGGAATATCGCAGCCAAGAAATGACCACCAAAGAGATTAACGAGTTGCAGTGTGTTCCACAGCAGGAAGCTGTGGAAAGAAGTTCGGAGGGGGAGGAGATAACAGCAAAGCTTCTGGCACAATAAGAGAAATGCTAAAGGCATAGGAATTGATTGCATCACACATTGTAAATCATCATCCCAATAAAGCAGTGGTTATGCGCGCTACAAATTTATTTACAATAGTGCTGTGCTGCAGTTTCGCCAAGTGTTGAAGCATCGACAGAAACAAATGACTATAGATAGCTTCTTAGTAAAAAAGAATAAGGTATGTTTCCTGAATAATACTCTATGTATAATTTTCTTTTGATAAATGGCATGAATAAAACAAAACTTTTAGTACTTTTACTGTGTGGAATGCATTATCGTATTTTACATTAATTTATATAGGATAAATTATTTATCTTAACAGTTCCCAGAATGAGATTTTCACTCTGCAGCAGAGTGTGTGCTGATATGAAACTTCCTGGCAGATTAAAACTGTGTGCCCGACCGAGACTCGAACTCGGGACCTTTGCCTTTCGCGGGCAAGTGCTCTACCATCTGAGCTACCGAAGCACGACTCACGCCCGGTGCTCACAGCTTTACTTCTGCCAGTATCTCGTCTCCTACCTTCCAAACTTTACAGAAGCTCTCCTGCGCAGAAGTAAAGCTGTGAGTACCGGGCGTGAGTCGTGCTTCGGTAGCTCAGATGGTAGAGCACTTGCCCGCGAAAGGCAAAGGTCCTGAGTTCGAGTCTCGGTCGGGCACACAGTTTTAATCTGCCAGGAACTTTCATATCTTAACAGTTGTTTTGCACTATGAGTAAGATTCTGAAATGAATTACGCGAGGTTCCACTGTACTTTTTATCCAACCCCTGTATTTTTTCAACAATATGAAACTCACCACATAGAGGAGGCATTGAGAGGCAGGCAAGCAGTCTTAGTTCAGGTTGCTAAATTATTAGCTATCAGATTAGGTCCTTCATTAGACGTACCTTCATTTTATCGTTGTTCTATCTCGGATTTTCCGTTATTTTATATTGTTTTTTCTCCATGTAAATATAGGGTGATCATATTTCTGCGGTTACTTGCTTAATTTTGATTGTGCCTTAATGTTAGCTGTCACTTTGTTTTTATAATCAGTTCTAATTTTGTCTTACATAGCTAATAAAATTGTGTGTTGCAGTATTATGGCATCCCTCAACACTATGGACTTTTCTACGCAATGGGTGCAGCGCTTATGATGGAAGGAGTTCTGAGTGCATGCTACCACGTTTGCCCCAACCATTCAAATTTTCAGTTTGGTATTGTTATTAATATTTATTTATATTAAAGTCCCACTTAAAGTGACAGTAGCATATGTTAAACTATCAAAGGTGTAGGTAGACTTGCCAGTCCATACTTTCAGGAAGCCCAACTTCCAGAACTGCCAGTAAAATTCACATAAATAAATGAAATAGTATTCCTTCCTTTTAGATACTATGGTTTAATATAGGTTTGGTTCTTGTAAAGTCTGTTGATTTTAAAGACAAAATACATTTTTGTTTAATATCATATGGTTAAACTTGTAGTATGTAAGTGAACTGTGGTTTTCAAGCAGGATAAATGTGTCTGAGGGGGAGGGAAATTATAGTGTTTTTATAGTATAATAACTTATTTTTATTGGTCCTCTTGTTTATAAATGCATCTTGTGCATAAGACATTGGAGAAATTAATTTTTACACACACACACACACACACACACACACACACACACACACACACACACACACAGGTAAAAGTGATACAGTAATACATTATGTAACTTACGTTGCTATGCACACATATTTAAATTACAAGTAATTTTCATTTATATAACATACATCAAAAATTTAAATGTTCTTCAAGGGAGCAAATGCAGTAATGCTGTATGTCTTTAATTTTTTTCCAAATGTTTTGACCTTGGTATTTGCTTTTATATTTTTGGAAAGTATCTTATAAAGATTAATGCTCATGTGGAAAGTAGCTTTTTGGCTCAGGAGTGTGTTGATTTGAGTCAAATATAAGTTTTGTTTTGCCTGGTGTAGTGATTATGACTATCACTGTTTGACAATGTACTGCCCTTAACTATTTACATTTATTTTTAAGAATTTAAGAGTTTCCATACTGTAGATACATGGTAACGTGGAATACCAGTGATATTAAACAGTGCTTCACATTATTCTAATGGCCTCAGTGTGGTGATAGCCCAAAATGTGACCCATATTTAAGACTGGAAGGAAAGTAGGTGTGATATGCACTCTCACCTACAGCAGATCCATCTGTGGAGCACAGAAACAAATAACAGAAAACAGCATTTACACTAGCTTTCAAGCACTAGCTCTTTTTCTAACAAAAGTGCACACATTCACACACAAAACCACACAGACATTCAAACACATACTCCCATGGCCAAGGTAAGAGTCCTGTTGTAGCTACAGGACTGTGTGTTGAGGTGTCTGTGTGGTTGTGTGGGTGAATGTGTGTACTTTTGTTAGAAAAAGGAGTTAGTGTGAATGTCGTTGTCTGTTAAGAGTTTCTGTGCTCCAAGCATTGGTCCACTATAGCTGAGTGATTGCCTTTCCCTTTCATCATAAGCTTATCATGGTAAGGTGTAATTCATTTGTATTAATAAAACACTTACGTTAATAGGAGTTTCCATTATTTTATTAAACACTACAGTAAACATAGAGAAATTAATCAGCAACGATATATTCTCTCACATTATCTAAGAGAATTTGACATGTTCATGTAATTTAGCAGTTGGAACATGCAGAAACCTACTCATTCATATTTAAAGATGTTTTCAAGCCTGGTTTGAGACGTATTTTTATCCATAAAGGAATTTTCTTAATAGTTTTTCAATAAGGAAAGGTCAGCATTTGAAGGTGCCAGATGGAAAAGAATAAGTACATAAGGGATGACTTCCCAAACAAACTCCTCAATAGTTTTCTTTGTGAAATCAGCAGAGTGCATTGTCATGTAGTAGCAACACTCCATGCACTTATGTTGGTAATTTTTTCTTACATTTCAACTGAAATGTTTCTCAGTTGTTGGCAACAAATGCCAGCTGCAATGGACACACCCTTGTGCAGGAATTTGTGGTGCACAACAGTGTCTGTGTGCCACTGGGTGCAAAATATTATCTGTTCACACTGTTCTTTGCTCAAGGAGATGTCTTTTGCTAGGGCTCAGTCCATAATTTCTTTTAAGACATTAATATAAAGGCACCATAATTCATCACCAGTAACAATATTGCATAGGAATGCGCAGTGAGTGAACTGATAGTCAAACAAAAATGCCCCTTTGATTTTTTATTGCTTTGAATCAGACCTGGTATTAGTCCCACACCCAACATCTGAATCTCTGTCAATTATTGAGACTTCGTGTAAGTGGAAATCATTCGTGCCAGAAGTATCTTTCTTGAAACAGGAAAATCCTTTTCTGAAGTGATTTACACTTCCCCCACACTTGACACGAATGTTTCAAGCTGCCTCTGCTGCCTTCATCCTTATGTCAAAGCAAAGTAAACATTATGATGCAAATGTTAGACTTTTTACCAGTTGTGATTCTATTTAATGAAGCTCAAACAGTGTCCAAAAGGTTGGAGTATGCAAAATCCAATTTGAAACTGCAAGACAAATACTAGTAGAACTTCAAATAAGAAAATGACAGTTGATAAATTTACCCATAGAAACCTACACTAATTGTGTAACTGCATGGTGTCCACATGGTTTAACACAGTTATTTCATAAGGAAAATTGATTTACTGTAAGAAACAATTTCATTTTACCAATGGGAGAGCAGTAACATGCTCAAGGTGCACCATGTCATATTCACCTGGCCAGGCGGTAGCAAGTGGCAAGGAAACTCTCAAACATAAACTCTCCTGATCTTATCATAGACACGAGTTCTGTCATGGAAGGTTTTGCTGTTACTGATGTGTTAGAAAGAGAAGTAAGTTATCTTTGAGGTTCCATAAGATTGTTACCTTTGGCAGACAATTGAAATGCGGTTGAAATAATAATGGAACAAATGAACTTGAACTCACAACTTTGCATCTACATTACATGATATTTACCACTGAACCACAAGCAGAAACAGCTCTTTAACAGTTCAAATGGAAGACATCACGACCTCGAAACATGTTCTGCAACATACAGTGTTGCCAGATTGTGCAGATGGCCAGACTTAGAATTCTGAGGGGTGGGGAGTATCATTGACCACTTAAGTGAATAACTCAGACTTGTTCTCTGCAATAGCTGGCCAGTAGCCATGTTTTATGTGAAAGTGATATTTCAGTACTTTTGACAGACACCTCTGATGATATGTGACACTGTTCTAGCTTTCCAAACTAATAATTTCATCCCTGGGAAAAGGTGGAGACTAGGTTGTGGGACGAGTTAAAATAAAGAGGTCACTTGGACCCCAGCATGAAAGGGACCCTATCTGTTAAAAGAGTATGAGGGGAGACAAGGATCTTTGTCTTCTCCAGACATCACTCACGGTTTCCATACTGGTGAAGGCTGCAACATTTACCAATTCGAACTGTGGTGCCAGGGCTCTCAAAAAAATTAGAGACCGCGTCTCCTTTCCTTTTCATAATCAACAGCTAAATAACAACAAAAGATACTCCAAGGTAAAATCTGTAGGTTGCATATTTAGCTGCCAGCATAATATTTATTGACAATTTATCACATCAAACTGTACTAAAAAATGACACATTTTGGAGAGATCTGTAATGTGGTGTATTTTAGTAAACACATGCATGAAACAGTAATACTCTGGGGCATCATGGGTCCTGTGCTGTGACTGACCGGCAGAAGCCAATTTATCAACCCCCATGTTTATTTAAGTACTTAGGAAACTAACATGCCAGACTTGTTGATTTTCTTACTTACACTTGGATGTTACAAAAATGTGCAGTTCAAGTGGTACACTGCATTCATGATCTTGGCTAAATGCCTCATTTTAGTACAATTTGTTGTGCAAAAGTGACAAGAAATGTGACACTGACGGACGAACATGCTACCGCACAATGCTCTGTCGAAATTACGTGTATAACCCAATCAGGATCTGAGCATTGCTTTTGTTCTTGATTGATGTTTAGACCAGGTTTGAGTGCACCATTTTACCCTAAGCTCAATTTTCTAAATTCTTGCCTAATACATTACACACTGAATCCATATTGTGCTGTTTTCATACTTGCTGTATGCTGCAATTATTCGCAAGAAAATAAAACTTGCAATAACTCGGGCACAAAGTACTCACAAAAAGAAACTTGTTAATAATACACTTTATCTTGCAAAAGCAGTCAACAAGCAAGGGAATTCTTAGCAACTAAACGTAACAGGTCTGGTTCACACGTTTAGTTCCTCTAATCATTTTTTAAACTCTCATTAGTGGGTGCCACACCTGTTACCCCATATTCTAGTGCACTCTAGTGAGAATTTACAACTGTAGCATGTCTTGCCTAGAGCGGATGGAATTGCCAATGCCAAAAACAAAACAAAAAACTATCTTCAACACTATCAAAATATTGATATTAAATGTTGATTAATGATGCATCAAATGATAATTGAGATGTACTGTGACAGGGATTTGACAGCGAGGTTTCAGCCACTCTTTCCTTTTTGTTGTAACCAGCAGAACATGAAAATCATGTGTACATTGGTAGGGCATCCTTAGGCTGAACAGACAAAGCCTTCGGGAGTCTTATAAGAGGTGCACTCCATAGAGGCCAAGCCCCTAATCCTCTGCTACACAGAGCTAACTGGCATTTCAAGGTGCAGCCTTAGATTAGCTACAACTGGTTTGAAAACATGACTTGATGTGAACAGTTGCAAAGACATTGCCTGTCGTTATTTAAATCTGTGAAAAAAATGTTTGAAATGTGGCCTTATAATTTAAACTCAGTGTAGCAGGTGGGGGATGAGAATGACCACTACTGGGTGGTCCCCCTGCGGGTTCGAGGGTAAGGATAGGCCCGCGGTATTCCTGCCTGTTGTAAGAGGCGACTAAAAGGAGTCTCAAAAGTTTCGGACTTATGTGATGGTCCCCTCTCGGGTTTGACCTCCATCTTTCTAAATTCTTCCGAAGAGCGAGCCAATTGGGGAAGGGCGCCTTACTTGGTGCATTGTGTCCATCTTGCATTGAGAACTTTCGCCAGCTTCTTCGTCGTTGCATTGCAGTCCTGCCCACTCCCCAACTCTTGGGCATGGATACGTTCCTGTGTGCACTTTCCGCCATGCGATGTGCAGTGCCACTTTCTGCACTGACGGCGATCATAGACTACATGTCACCTAACATCCAGCACGGTAGCCAGTCCGTTGTGGTGGGGCCGCCATGTACCGTGTTGGTTGTAGCCCCCTGACAACACAGGGATCGCTCTACTGATGCCTGCGCCGTTTACTCCCCATGTATGCCAAGGAGTAGATGCCCATCTTCCTGGGGCATCAGGACTCCCGGCAATGGCCATCCTGCCAGGTGGCCCTTGCTGTGGCTGGGTGGCACCCGTGGGGAGGGCCCTTGGTTGGAGAAGGTGGCATCAGGGTGGATGACATGCAATGAAGCGTGGCACATCATCTCCTGCTGGTGGCCAGCCACCAGCAGTCTCTAAGTGCTCGACGGCTCATTTTAAAGCTAATGTGTATGACCCCAAATCGTTCCCTCCCTGGCCACGTTGTGGGAGGAACGAAAGTCTATGAATGCCAGTGAAACATATTCGCCCCGGTATCTCGTCTGTGCCAGAGCTGATGGTGAATCCTTTGTATCTGTGAAGCCTCAGTTCCTTGTAGAACATTTAGAGGACAAGTTCGGGGAGATGGAGCGCTTGTCCAAAATGCGGTCCGGTGCAGTCTTGGTAAAAACAGCATCCCCTGGGCAGTCACGGGTCTTGCTCGCTGGTAAGCAGCTGGGGGATGTTTCAGTTAATATCACGCCCCATAAAAGTTTAAATATGGTCCAGGGCATTATTTTCCACAGGGATCTCCTTTTACAGTCCGATGACGAGCTGCGCGCCAACTTAGAGCGACGAGGTGTCCATTTCGTCCAGCACGTCCACCGGGGTCCGAGGGATCATCAAGTTGCCACCGGTGCATTCATCTTGGCCTTTGCGGGTGACACATTACCTGAGAAGGTCAAGGTGATGGTGTACCGTTGTGATGTCAAGCCATATATCCCTCCCCCGATGCGATGCTTCAAGTTTTGGAAGTTTGGCCATATGTCTTTAGGCTGTGCTTCCAGCCTCGTATTTCGCGATTATGGTCGACCGTCCCATCCTGATACTCCCTGTGCCCCGCCTCAAGTCTGTGTCAACTGCGGAGAGCACCATCCCCCTTGCTCGCTGAACTGTCCGATTCTGCAGAAGGAAAGGAAAATATTGGAAATCAAGACCCTGGACCGACTGACCTACACGGAGGCTAAATGGAAATTTGACAGGCTTTATCCTGTGCGCATGACGTCTTCTTATGCCGCCACTGTCACTCCTGCTACAGTTACATCAGCTGCAACACATCCAGTCAGCTCTGAGAGTCGAAGGACCATACCTGCCCCCTTGATTGTGGGGGCCACTTCACTCCCTGTTGCTCCTGCTCCATCTACTTCAGGAGTAACACCCCCCAACCATCGGGGACATCAGTTCCCCCTTCCCAGCCGGAGAAGTGTAAGACTTCTTCGGCTCCTCTCGCCAGGAAGGGGTCCCTTAGGGACCTCCCTTCGCAAGTTCCGACCGGTTTAAAAGTGGACACCCACAAGTGGCTCAAACAACCACCGGTCGCTGGTCGTAGGGCCTCACGGTCATCGTCCGTCCCTGAGACTGACCCAGTGAAGCCCTCCCAGCCTGAACCACTGAAGGCACAGCGAGATAAGCTGAAAAAGAAAAAGGTTCCCAGAATCCTGACATTGCGGTGGCACCCGTCCCACCGGTTCCTACAAGCTCAGTGTCTGGGGATGAGGTCGAGATTCTGGCGTCTGCTGAAGACCTGGATCTCGCCGGTCCCTCATACGCCATGGATGTCACTCGTGCTGGTACTGAATCGGTGGCAGTGAGTGAACAAGCAGCGTAAACTGCTTTCCCAGTCCCTTCACGCCTTTCTGAGCTGTGGACCATATCGTCCTCCAGTGGAACTGCAGTGGTTTCTTCCATCATCTAGCTGAGCTCCGACAACTTATCAGCCTTCACCCTTTCTTCTGCATTGCTCTTCAGGAAACTTGGTTTCCAGTGATGCCAACCCCCACTCTCCGTGGCTATTGGGGTTATTATAAGAACCGGGCAGCTTATGAAAGGGTGTCTGGTGGCGTATGCATCTACATCCTTCACTCTCTTCACAGCGAGTCCGTCCCTCTCCAAACACCTTTAGAGGCTGTCGCTGTTCGGCTGTGGATGCCACAGGCTGTTACTGTCTGCAGTCTGTATATTCCACCGCATGGTGATGTCCCAAGGCATGTCCTGGCTGCGCTGATCGCCCAATTGCCGCCACCTTTCTTGTTACTGGGTGACTTCAACACCCATAACCCTCTGTGGGGTGGGTCAGTGGCAACAGGTCGAGGTGCCATCATTGAGAATGTATTGGCACAGCCCGACCTCTCCCTTTTAAACAATGGTGCCTTCACACATTTCAATGTGGCGCGTGGCACGTACTCCGCCATTGACCTGTCGATCTGCAGCTCTAGCCTCTTACCGTCTGTCCAATGGAGTGTGCATGACGACCTGTGTGGCAGTGACCACTTTCCGATCCCTCTGTCACTGCCACAACGTCACTCTTCTGGGCGCCCTTGCAGATGGACTATGAATAAGGCTGACTGGGATTTGTTCTCCTCCATTGCCGCTATTCATCCTCTTTCTAATGACGCCATTGATGCGATGGTGCACTCGGTCACTACCGGCATCGTTACTACCGCAGAATCTGCCATTCCCCTTTCTTCTGGGTCCCCTCGGCGGCGGACTGTGCCTTGGTGGTCGCCTGAGATTGCTGAGGCGATTAAAGATCGCCGGCGTGCACTCCAGTGTCACAAGCGGCATCCATCTTTAGAAAACGTAGTCGCCTTTAAACAGCTTTGTGCGCGGGCCTGCCACATCATTCGCCAACACAAGCTGGAGTGCTGGGAGCGGTATGTGTCCACAATTGGCCTCCTTGTATGTCCATCCCAGGTCTGAGCCAATATTCAACGCCTCTGTGGCTATCGGACCCCTGTCAGCGTCCCTGCACTCTCACTGAATGGAGCAGTTTGTACTGACTCCGATGTCATTGCCAACCACTTGGCAGAGCATTTTGCTCAGAGTTCCACTTCTGCGAATTACCCACTGGCCTTCCGCTCCATTAAAGAACAGATGGAACATTGGAGCCTTTCTTTTCGCACCCACCATCCTGAAACCTACAATGTTCCATTCAGTGAGCGGGAATTTCACAGTGCCCTAGCCGCTTGCCCTGATACAGGTCCTGGGCCAGATCGCATCCACTGTCAGATGCTGAAACACCTTTCAGTGGACTGCAAGTGACACCTCCTCAACCTTTACAACCGTATTTTGGTCGAGGGTGAATTTCTGTCGCAATGGCGGGAAAGCATTGTCATCCCCATTTTGAAACCTGGCAAGAACCCTTTGGATGTGCCCAGCTGCCGCCCCATTAGCCTCACTAATGTTCTTTGCAAGCTGCTTGAACAGTTGGTGAGCCAACGATTGAGTTGGGTACTCAAGTCTCTGGGCCTCCTGGCTCCGTCTCAGGGTGGGTTCCAAAAAGGCCGCTCTGCCACCGACAATCTGGTGAGCCTGGAGTCCACCATCTGTACGACCTTTGCCCGCCATCAGCACCTCATCGCTGTCTTCTTTGACGTGCGGAAGGTGTACGATACGACGAGGCGCCATCACATCCTTTCTACACTTCATGATTGGATTCTTCGGGGTCTGCAGCCGATTTTCATACACAATTTTCTGTCGCATCGTACCTTCCGCTTGCAAGTCGCGGCCTCTCTTAGTTCCTGCCGAGTTCAGGAGAACGGGGTGCCACAGGGATCTGTTTTAAGTGTCTGCCTGTTTTTAATAGCAATTAACAGGCTCGCTGCGGCGGTGGGAACATCTGTCTCAGTGTCCTTGTATGCTGACGACTTCTGCCTTTACTATAGCTCTATTGGCATTGCAGCTGCTGAACATCAGCTGCAGGGCGCTATCTGCAAGGCATAGTCTTGGGCTGTAGCGCATGGCTTCCAGTTTTCGGCAGCCAAGACCTGCGTTATGCATTTCTGCCGGCGACACACTGTTCACCCAGGGCCGCGGCTTTATCTTGACGGCGAACTTCTTGCTGTGGTGGAGTCAAATAGGTTTTTCGGTGTAGTTTTTGATGCCCGGTTGACTTGGCTGCCTCATATTCGGCAGCTTAAACAAATGTGTCGGCGGCATCTTAATGCTCTGCGATGCTTGAGCCACACCAGGTGGGGCGCCGACCGATCTACCCTCTTACGGCTCTACCAGACGTTAATCAAGTCTCGTCTGGATTATGGGAGCCTGGCTTATGGTTCAGCATCCCCTTCGGCATTGCGGGTGCTGGACCCAATCCTTCACAGCAGGATACGCCTTGTCACTGGTGCTTTCCCGACCAGCCCTGTGAACAGCTTACTTGTGGAGGCAGGTGTGCCTCCACTGCAGTTACGGCGCCACCATTTACTGGGTGCTTATGCTGCCCATGTTTTTAGCTTGTGCAGGCATCCAAATTATCGTCTCCTGTTTCCACAATCGGTCGTCCATCTGCCAGAACGTCGACCCAGGTCAGGTTGTACGATCGCGGTCCGTGTCAAAGAGCTTCTCTCCGGGCTTGGGGTTTTCCCTGTTCCACCCCCTTTCCAGGCCCTTTGCGCACACCCCCATGGTGTGTTCCTCGCCCTTGCCTTCAGCTCGACTTGGCACAGCACCCGAAGGACTCAGTCCCTCCGGAGGCCTTCTGCCGCCGCTTTTATTCCATCCTAGCCACTTATCAGGGCTCTGGCGTTGTATACACTTAAGGTTCAATGGATGCTGGTCGGGTCGGTTATGCTCTAACTCTAGGGGACCATTACGAACAACGGTCCTTGCCGGCTGGCAGTGTTTTTACTGCTGAGCTGGTCGCCATCTTTTGTGCCCTAGAGTATATCCGATCCTGCTCAGGTGAGTCCTTCGTTATCTGTAGCGATTCCCTGAGTGATTTCCCTCGTTCTCATCTGGTGATGGCTATCCAGGCATACTCTTGCCTGTTGTGGCCGCTCTGTGGTCTTTGTGTGGACCCCCGGTCATGTCGGTATCCCGGGCAATGAACATGTTGACCGCCTGGCCAAACAGGCCACCAGTGAACCAACCCTGGACATTGGCCTCCCGGAGACTGATTTGCGAGCAGTATTACGCCGCAAAGTTTTCGCACTATGGGACGCTGAATGGCGCGGTCTGACCACCCCTAACAAACTCCATGCCATCAAGGAGACGATGACTGTGTGGCGGTCATGCCTGCGAGCCACTCGCAGGGACTCAGTAGTCCTTTGCCGGCTCCACATTGGCCACACCCGCTTGACACACAGCTTTATACTGCAGCATGAGGACCCACCTCTGTGTCGATGCGGGTCGGCTTTGATGGTGTTCCACATTTTGTTGGACTGTCCACTTTTAAGTGTGCTCAGGCAGACGTTTGCACTTCCTGGCACGCTCCCTGCCCTTTTAACAGATGACTCTGCCATGGTGGACTTAGTTTTCCGTTTTATCGGGCAGGGGGTTTTTGTCATTTAATCTGAGTGTTTTTTTGTGTCGATTCTGGCCTTTGGCCTACGATTTTAAACTGAGTTTTTAATGTGTTCTTGGTGGTTGGCTTTTCCTTTTTTTCTCTATGGTCGGCCAACCACCATCACACTCTGTTTGATTTTAATTTGTTTTGTCTGATCTCTGTCTGAGTATTTCTTGTCCTGTGTCGTCTGCCGTCTTTTCTGGTGTTTGTTTTTTATTCTCTGTGGGTGGTTTTAGTTTTTTGGAAAAAGGGACCGATGACCGTAGCAGTCTGGTCCCTTTAATCCCACAAACCAACCAACCAACCATCTACGGGGTGGTAGGATCCATCATCTTGGTTGCCAGGAGAAACTTGATCCACACCTGAGGCGTCTCGGGTTCTTTTCATGGCTTGGAAGAAGGGAGTGATGTTACGGACAAATGTAGAGAAGCTAGTGGTGAACAGTTAACAGTTCTTTACTAATCCACTGAATCTGAACAATCATTCGGGTGTGCCTTCATCTCTGATATGGTTTGGTGTTGATTGTTAATATTCCCAAGGTAGTTGCAGCGTGCAGTGTACACGTTCTACCGGGAAGATGGTGCCCTGAACTCGTGTGGCAGGCACGCTCAGAACTTAATCGACAGAGGTGGCCAAGGAATGATGTGGCCCCAATCCAAATACGAGATAGTCAGCAGCATTTTGTAACTTGCATCATGTCTCAGCAGTGCCAAGAGTCTAACTATGGATTGAAGGCTGAAGAGCAGTTGTGGATGGGTGATGTATCCCAGCAGCAGAGTGTTGGCCACCAAGTCCTGGGCGTTAGGTGTTCAGTTAGTGGATTGCAATCTGGCAGTGGTAGTGTCAGCATAGTTACAGTGTCAACTGCAAAACTATGTCGGTAGAACTCATGGTGATAACTTACTTATGGCAGGTGCCGTGCCCTGGTGTGTGGCAGTGTGTTGAACTGAAGAAGCTTTTGTCCCAGGTTATTGACACACGTAAGTTTTATGATATAGAAGTGGCTGCTTCTGTTAAGTCACTGAATTGGCAAGGGCGTCGACCAGCATCTGCCAGTGCTTGGGGTCTCAGTGCTCTGTTCACGCCTGTGAGGTGTCTATTCCACTACATCTGTAATCCATTATTGAGGTGTATTTTTTAATATATCTTTTGGGGCAACCACACCTCACAAACTTTAAATGTGAGGTGCATCTAGTCTACCCTCATTCTCACTACAGGTTGGTCTCTCTCATGCTGAGGTCTCGGAGACCTGTAATTATATTTTCACTGATAAAGTGTATTAAATTTGTAAACCATTTGACATGGTAACTAGCTTTCATTCTGTAATGACAATGGTATTAGACCATATCTTTATAGCAGTCATGCTTGGTATGATAATTTGTTAGTTGCAGAAACAGAGACTACTGTGTAATAGGTGTAAAACAAAGCATAGGGCTATAGATAGAGAGATACTGAATAAAATGTATTTGGCTGTCAAAAGAGCAATGGGTAAAGACTTTAGTGACTATCGCAGCAGAATATTGTCAAATGATATTTCACAAAAGTCAAAGAAATTCTGGTCATATGTATAGGCTGTTAGTGGCACCAAAGTTAGTATCCGTATCCTAGCAAATCAGACAGGAACTGAAGTTCAGGGTAGCAAAGCAAAAGCTGAAATGCTTAACTCCATCCTGAAATGTTCCTTTACAAAGGAAAACCCAGGGGGACTGTCCCAATTTAATCCTCGTACCACTGAAAAGATGAGTGAAATCAGTATTAGTGTCAGTGGTGTTGAGAAAGAACTGAAATCGTTAAAATTCAACAAAGCTCCAGAGCCTGACGGAATTCCTGTAAGATTTTATACTGAATTTGCAGCTGAATGAGCCCTTCTTCTAACTATAATTTATCGAAGATCCTTGTAAAAAAAAATTAAAAAAAATAAATAAATAAAAGTGATCCACGAAACTACCATCCAATGTCCATTGTTGTAGAATCTTAGAACATATCCCGAGCTCAAACATAATGAGCTATCTTGAACAACATGACCTCCTCAAGACCAACCAGCACGTATTCCGAAAACATTGATCGTGCGAAACTCAATTCTCACTTTTCTCACATGACATACTGAAAGCTTTGGATCAAGGCAGTCAAGTAGATGCAGTATTTTTTGATTTCCGAAAAGCATTTGACTCAATACCACACCTATATTTACTTTCAAAAGTTTGGTCATATGGGGTATCAATGAAACTTGTGAGTAGGCTGAGGAATTTTTGGTAGGGAGGACACAGCATGTTATCTTGGATGGAGTGTCATCATCAGATGTAGACATAACTGTGGGTGTGCCCCAGGGAAGTGTGTTGGGAGCCTTGCTGTTCATGTTGTAGATTAATGATCTTGCAGACAATATTAATAATAACTTCAGACTTTTTGCAGATGGTGCAGTTATCTATAATGAAGTACTGCCTGACAGAAGCTGCATAAATATTCAGTCAGACCTTGATATGATTTCAAAGTGGTGCGAAGATTGGCAGTTTGCTTTAAATGTTCAAAAATGTAAAACTGTGCATTTCACAAAAAGAAAAAAAAGTAGTATCCTATAATTACGATATCAGTGAGTCACAGTTGGAAACGGCCAACTCATACTAATAGCCAGGTGTAACACTTTGTAGGGATATAAAATGGTGTATAAAGCAGGTGGTAGACTTTGGTTTATTGGTAGAAGACTGGGAAAGGGCAATCAATCTACAAAGGAGGCTGCTTACAAATCACTTACGTGACCCGTCCTAGAATATTTCTCAAATGGATCTCGTACCAAATAGAACAAACAGGAGGTTTTGAATGTATGCAGAGGATGGCAGAATGAATGGTACAAAGTTTGTTTCATCCACAGTAGAGTGTTCAGAAATGCTAAAGAAATTGAATTGGAAAACTCTTGAAGATAGATGTAAATTGTCATGAGGAAGTCTACTAACAAAGTCTCAAGAACCAGCTTTAGATGAAGAAGCTGTAAATGTACTGCATCCCCACATATATTGCTGACTTAGGGATCATCAGGGCAAGATTATAATAATTACAGCATACACAGAAGCACTCAATCATTCTTCCCACACTCCATATGGAAATGGAACAGAAAGAAACACAGATAACTGGGACATACACTCTGCCATGCACTTCATGGTGGTTTGTGGAGTATAGATGTAGATGTAGAGTCTAAAGTTGATTACATTATTCAAACTAAATAATTATGTAATTTTTGTTTTATGTTCACAGATACAAGTTTTATGTACGTGATTGCAATGCTTTGCATGCTAAAGATATACCAGACCCGCCACCCAGACATAAATGCTAGTGCTTATTCAACATTTGGCGTTTTGGCTTGTGTCATCTTGATTGGCATGGCTGGTGTGCTAAAAGGCGGAGTGTATTTCTGGATTGGATTCACATGTTTACATCTGATTACGTGCTTGGTGCTTAGTGTACAGATTTACTACATGGGTCGCTGGACATTGGGTATGTTGATATACTTTCATATTTTGTTAATATTTGTGTCACTTTTATTAAATACATTACACAATTAGTAACAGGCATGATTTGTACATAGTAAATTCAGCTGTTATTATAACTACACTGGAGCACCAAGGAAATTGGTATAGGGATGCATATTCACATATAGAGATATGTAAACAGGCAGACTATGGCACTGCTGTTGGCAACGCCTATATAAGACAAGTGTCTGGTGCAGTTGTTAGATATGTTACTGCTGCTACAATGGCAGGTTATCAAGATTTAAGTGAGTTTGGACGTGGCATTATAATCAGTGCATGAGCGATAAAGCACAGCATCTCTGAGGTAGCGATGAAGTGAGGATTTTCCCGAACGACCATTTCACGAGTGTACCGCGAATATCAGGAATTGTGTAAAACATCAAATTCTGACATCGCTGCAGCCGGAAAAAAATCCTGCAAGAATGGGACCAACGACAACTGAAGAGAATTGCTCAATGTGACAGAAGTGCAACCCTTCCGAAGATTGCTGCAGATTTCAATGCTGGGCCATCAACAAGTGTCAACATGCAAACTATTCAACAAAACATCATCAGTATGGGCTTTAGGAGCTGAATGCCCACTCGTACATCCTTTATGACTGCACAACACAAAGCTTTGCCCCTCGCCTGAGCCTGCCAACATCGACATTGGATTGTTGATGACTGGAAATGTGTTGCTTGGTCAGACAAGTTTCATTGCAAATTGTATTGAGCAGATGAATGTGTACAGGTATGGAGACAACCTCAAGAATACATGGACCCTGCATGGCAACAGGGGCTGTTCAAGCTGATGGAGGCCCTGTAATTTTGTGGGGCATGTGCAGTTGGAGTGATATGAGACCCCTGATACAGCTAGACATGACTCTGACAGGTGACATGTAAAGAAGCATCCTGTCTGATTATCTGCATCCATTCATGTCTGTTGTGCATTCCGGCGGACTTGGCCTATTCAAACAGGACAATGCAACACCCCAACACATCCAGAATTGCTACGAAGTGGCTCCAGGAATACTCTTCTGAGTTTAAACACTTCCACTGGCCACCAAACTCCCCAAACATGAACATTATTGTGCATGTGCTTTGCAACATGCTGTTCAGAAGAGATTTCCACCGCCTCATACTCTTATGGATTTATGGACAGCACTGCAGGATTCGTGGTGTCAGTTCCCTGCAGTGCTACTCCAGACATTAGTTGAGTCCATGCCACGTCGTGTTGCAGCACTTCTGCATGCTTTTGGGGCCCCTATATGATATTAGGCGTGTGTTCCAGTTTCTTTGGCTCTTCAGTGTAAAATGTTCAAATTTTTAAATGGAGAGCAAATATAAATAATAGTTCCACAAAATTTTGTTTTGTTAATTGTAGGTATCTTAGGAAACTAATAAAGATGAAGAAAACTGAGTAAATCTTGAATGACAGATTATTAAGATCAGGAAGAGAGACTAAGAAACTGACATGCAGAATAAAATCATGGATATAAATGTGGCAGCAGTTATTGTGAATAGCTGACACCATCTTCTGAGACAGTTTTCTCATTGCCCCCCTTTCCCTCCTGTCCTCTCGCTGTTGTAGTTTAAATTGATTCCATAAAAGACGGGGATGACTGAAAATATTTTACTGCCTTCATTAGGTATGAATTTCCCATATGATAATAACAGGCATGATACGAATAACATCTCTCTCCACAGGCCAAATTAATTTTGACAAAAAGAATGTTATTCTACCTTTTTGTAGAGTATACACTGTGTTGATCGCATGTCATAAGTTTGAACTGTTCCTATGTAGATCATGAACCCAGAAACCTGCCTTTAGCAAGCGGCTCTCTGCTTGAGCACACCTTAGATCATCCCAAAGATTCATCTAGCCCAGGCTTCTTCCTAGTCCTGCCAAATTTGTAAAATATTCTGTCTCAATGCTGTGAGTTTTTTTATGCTGGGTGTGAAGAGGAATTTAATATTGAATGAGAAGAAGTCATGCATTCTCACACATTACACAGGGGACATCTTTTAATCATTTGGAAAGTTATGGTGTCAAGTAAGAAGTCAGATGAAGATTCTGGTCCAGTATGTACAAAATGTCATAGTGCTCAGACGATAAAGGTAAAAAGAAACATAACAGAAGACCTCCACAAAGCTCCAGGCTTTGTGCAGCAGAAGAAAAAAATACTGCAGTGAAAAGCCAACCATAACAAAATCTAAGGCCATAACATATGATGTTCATCCAAACATAATTAAACACGTTGAGACTTTTAAATCATAAGATAGACTAAAAAATCTGAAAATGACATCACCAAGGATGCCTGAAAGAAGGGTGTCAGAAAAGTGATGAATTAAGTGTCCAAAGATAATCTTACGAATCCCGACACACCTGGAAGTGCTGTGAGTAGGTGAAACAATACCTGTACCAACAAATTCTCACTTTGGCATCATATAACATAGAACTACATCAGAAAACACTCAAAATGAGCACAAGATTAATTACTACAAAAACTGCAGATCAATTCTAGCTGAAATCAGTGTTCAAAAACTGTAACAACAGAGATTCAGTTATGACAGGGTGCATGGCTATGAGAGCACATGGATGGCAATGGGTGGTAGCGGATGGCATCTGCACCAAGTAAGTGAAGTTCGAAGGGCATCGACCACCACCAGCCACATACTTATGTGAAAAGGACCCACGGTGAGAAACATTGGAAAAGTAGTAGCAGGTGCATTCGATGTTGTCATCGATGACAGGCCATTGATTTGCCATTGGCGCAGCATCTTCATCCATGCCATCCCCCAATATGAAGCATGAAGGGGTTGGAGAATACAACACAGAAGGGGTGGAATGAAGACTCATCATTCAGAGCTCTATGTGGCAAACATTAAGATGCCTTTTGTGGTATTGAGATGGTAAGCACATTGTGGAATGATTGTGAAAGACCGTGTTGGCCCAGGTGGAAAAATACTCTGGCCACCGTACCTGTACTACAGACAAACCTTTCCACAGGATTGGGTCACAGGACATTATTGTGGCTGCCTCACTCATGGTCAACAAGAACTTATCAAGCATTTGCTGATTTCTGATGGTCCAGAACAAAAGAATTTTTTTCATTGTGATTGCAGTCTGCATGGGGACCAAGAGGGAGGCGGATGATGGAGCGTTTGTGGGCGGTGGGGTGAAAGTGATTTTCATAATGATACACACTTAAAGCCAATGCCCATTGTTGCGTACACTGCACTGTCTTTTCCAGGAATTTATAATAGTGCCCAAACAATGAAATTGAGGATTTTTGGTCAGTCAAGAGGTGGAATTTGCAGCCATGCAAATTCACACAAAATGTTTTGACCTCGTAAATGATCACTGAAGCCCTTCCTCACTTTGCAGGTAGCTGAACTGTGCCACAATCAACATTTTGAAGGCAAAGACAACTGGCTATTCAGAATCATCCAACAACTTATAGGACAAAACAGCCACAATTCCATGTTAGGATGCATCCATCACAGGTATCAGTGGCAGACCCATTGTATATGGTATAAGATACCCAGCACTGCCTTAAGACTGCCTTTAAGGCACTGGAAAGCCAAATTTACAAGTGGCCAACCACACAGTTTTGAAGTTTTGATACCCCTCATGTGCAGTTGATACAGGGGATATTCCACTTGGGGAATAAACTGGGCATAGTTTAGCTAACAGATCCTCCAAGTAAGTCATAGGATACAAATAAATGGTGGACTGTGCATTTATAATGGGCTTAAAACCACAAACTGTATGTAAAGATATATTAGATTTTTCTTAAGGAGAACTGTAGGCATCACTCATTGACTAGTTGCAACTGGGGAAATGAAGCCTTGGTCTTGAAGACATGAGAGATATGCTTGGATTGCTTTTTGAACTTCAAATTGTAGCAGATGACCTCTACAGAATTTTAGCACCACTGAAGGCTTCATAGATGTGTGAGCAGTAAAATTGTGTGCATATTGAGCATTGGTTCAAAAATTTCCTTGTACAAATGGCACAGAGTGTAAAGTTCAGAGAAAGATTCTATTTCAGACACTAAATTGACTTGGTCCATTGAAAGCAAAACTTATAAAGACATTGAAGCCAAAATGTTAGAAGCAGAAGTGGAATGTTCAACTAAGAAGGTTACTACACCTTTGACATTTTTGTACTTAGCTGCCACCAGCAGTTCTCCAGTGAAAACAGTGGCTTTGCGACAGTAAGACACAATCTGGTGCCGGGTCCTTTACAGTGAAGAAGGACCGAGCTGCTAATAAGTGTCCTCATTGTTTGACAACACAATCGTGCTGTTGTCCAGCTAATTTCATGGACCAGCCAGAAAGTGTCAGGCCCAGCATAAATTTCCACTGTGGTGGGGTAGCTATTTGCTCTGCAGACATGACGGTGTGGACCGATGTGCCATCCCTGTGCTGCAGCTGAGCACACGCTGGTAGGCTGCTTGTTGTCCTGCTACTGTGAGCTGGCTTCACTTGCCAAAGGTCTAACAGTCTGCCGCAAAGTGCAGGCGACAGCTTATGGAATGTCATCTGCCACAATCAGGGCAGAAGTGGAGATTTTTTGACTTGCTTGAAGCACAGCCCAACACGAAGAAGGGAGGGTGTTTCTGACACGCTTACTTAACATTACAAAAAAGGTCATTCGACACTGAGAGGAGAGCAGGTGATCGACTGACTTAAGTTTCCCACTAGATCCCTGCAATCCAGGTGCACTTGAATTTAATTTGTGAAAACGTACTAAACTTCAGAAGCAACCTTAAAAGATTTTACAATTTTAAGCATTTTACCAAGACTAGGATCAAACGTGACTAAAGCCTTTGCTGTGATCTCCCTGTCTGGGGGCAAAACACACAACCATATCCCGAATCAGCGATTCTGCATATGAAACTTTACAGTTCTGCATATGAAACTGCACTTGAATTCAAGGCCCTGTGAGTTTGCAACCATTCTGCTTAAGACTGTCCACATTGTTTATGACATTGATTAAACTTTTGAGATGACGTGTTGAGTTGCAGACAGGCACAATGAAAAGATTGTTGTATTCCAACCTCTACTATATTTCTTTTCGATCAAGACATGTAAAATATTTTGTAAAAGTTGTTAAGTTTTAAATATCTTTCATCAACCAAATTTGTCCTAATGTCCTTAACATCTGTTTCTTACTGGGTGTTCTCGTGCAAACATGACAGATCAACCAAAATACCTGAACCACTCGCAACACGCAAGAGTCTCAGGAGGCCACCGCCTTCCTCAATGCAAATGCAGGCTGGATTCCATCAGTCCCCCCAAATTTCTGATTAAACTGTAGCCTAGTCACAAAAAGCAGTGTCTGAGGACCATAGTATTCAGTTAACAGAACACAGAGGTCATTGAAGACAAAGCAGCAGGGCCCAAGAATGGTTGCAATGTGTGCACTACTTCATATAAATGGCTACTAGAAAGGATGAGCAATGCACTTTGCTGCCTATCAGAAATGCTCTAAGCAAGTTTCGCAGGAGAGCTTCTTTAAAGTTTGGAAGGTAGGAGACGAGATACTGGCAGAAGTAAAGCTGTGAGTACCGGGCGTGAGTCATGCTTCGGTAGCTCAGATGGTAGAGCACTTGCCCGCGAAAGGCAAAGGTCCCGAGTTCGAGTCTCGGTCGGGCACACAGTTTTAATCTGCCAGGAAGTTTCATATCAGCGCACACTCCGCTGCAGAGTGAAAATCTCATTCTGAAAACAGTACAGTTTAAAATGATGGAGATAGACTTTCCACTTCTTCGAAGGCTCGTCTAAGGGAGCAAATGCTGGTAAGGGGGTAGCTGTGACCACCACTTGACAATGTTCTTGCTACTGAGACACAATCTGTAGAGCAGGGCTTAACAACTGGCCAGTTTTGAGCGCGAGTACTCGCGTCTGCTCAGGCACGAGCTCGCGAGCAGGTGCAAGGTCGCGGAGTAGGGAGGGAGGGGAAATGCGCGCGCACATATGAATAGGACCACAGCGTGCCTGTTGAATTTGCGCCGACTGTGTAACGTTAAAAGTACTACGATCAGTTCTAACAGTCACTTCGCTGGTTAAGAATCATGTCAAGTCGCCGTTGTGTAACCCCAACCATGCTTTCGCAGTCCAACCCCCATTGGGAGGAATTGTATCTGTTTTCAGAAAAAGATGGTGTTGCAAAATGTTTAGTATGTCACAAAACGATGAATTCTTTTAGGAAATTTAATTTGCAGTGACATTATATGTCGTACCACGCGAAAGACTACGGAAGTGGAAAATGTGATGGACCAGATCGTGCACAGGAAGTTATTAAACTTAAAAGGAAGCTATCCAAAGAAGATCTGGATGAAGAAGAAAAATCAACTGAGGCAGCTCTCAGAGTGAGCTACAAAATTGCTTTGTTTTTAGCAAAATCCCTGCGTCCCTTCACTGATGGCGATTTAATAAAAGATGTTTGGTAGTTGCAGCGGAACATTTGTGTCCATCTCAAGTTGAACAGTTTCGGATGTCCCATTTTCTGACATGACCATTATGCGTCGCATACAGGACATGGCAGACAACGTCCAGAGCCAGCTTGCAAATATCTATAAAGATTTTATGGCGTATTCTCTAGCTCTGGACGAAAGTGTTGATATCACTGGAACAGCGCAGCTTTCCATATTTATTAGTGGTGTTAATAGAGATCTTCAGGTGAGGAAGGAGCTCCTCAATGTAGTAGCCATGAAGAACACTACAGCCGGAGGTGATATATTAAGTAGTGTTGAAGAAAGTGTTGAGAATATAGGATTGTCGTGAAATTCTTTAGTTTCAGTGTCTACAGACGGTGCACCAGCGATGACAGGGAAAAAATTAGGTTTCGTTGCGCTGTTGAAGGAGAAAATGCAAAAACTGACCGTGCCAAATGAAATAAGGGGCGTTCACTGTGTGATCCACCATGAAAACTTATGTGCAAAGAGTATCACTCTAAAAAATGTGATGAGTGTTGTTGTTCGTACAACCAATTATATATGGAAGCGTGGGCTACAACACAGACAATTTAAAAGCTTCCTTGAGGATGTAGAAAGCCAGTATGGTAGCCTGCCTTATTACAGCGATGTCCGCTGGCTTAATCGTGTCGAATTATTAAATCGAATTTTTGCCTATTAGATGAGATAAACATGTTCATGGAAATAAATAACATGTGTGTTTCTGAATTGAAAGAGCTCTCATGGAAATGTGATCTCGCGTTCTTAGCAGATTTAACTAGTCATCTGAATGCTTTGAACATTTCACTACAAGGTAAAGATCTGCTAATTACTCATTTCATAGATCGAATACGAGCTTTTAAAATGAAATTGACACTTTGGGTGAGTCAGCTGGAAACAGGAAATCTAGCTCATTTTCCTAAATTGTCATCCATGCAAGATGTTCACAAAGACTGTGAACGTTATTCACATAGTTTAGTTGCCCTTAAGGAAGAATTTGATCAACGCTTTCAAGATCTGACAGCACTAGACAGTGATTCTGATCTGTTCTCCTCTCCATATTCAGCGAGTATTGAAGAGATTCGTCCTGAGCTGCAACTAGAAATTATTGACCTGCAGTGTGACAGAGAATACAGAGACAAAATTCAGAACAAGAAAAACATTTTGGAATTTTACAGACTCTTCCCTCAGGATAGATTTCCTAATTTGCACAAACTGGCGGCTACAATAATATCAATGTTCGGTTCCATGTATGTTTGTGAATAACTGTTCTCTGCAATGAAATGTAACAAGACGCGCCTGAGAAACGCATTGTCTGATCCAAATTTAAACTGCACGCTGCGCCTACGTTGCACAAGAACAATTACTCCGAACATAGACGCAATTGTAAAGGGCAAAAAGTACAAGATAACAGAGAATCCCACACTTCAGTGACACCTTTTATTGTGTAACAGTTCACAAATTAATACGAATGTAGAGGCATACACTAAGCTAATAAAATTATGTGGCACGTGTACATTCTCCTTTATTTGTTTCATTTGTCACAGTAATAATTCGTGAGTGATATCCCTGCGGGTGGCTGCGGATTTACATTGACTGGCGGCAGCTGTTGTGTGCCCCACGTGACTCTCCCCACTCTCCGCTCTGGTCCGGTAGTGGGGGTAGCGTGCTCGCGCTGCTCCGTGCTCGCGCCTTGCTGCTCACAGCTTGTTCCGCGAGCACGTATGTTGTGAAGCCCTGCTGTAGAGCAACATGCTGTTCTTGCTGTTGTTACTGTTGTTCATGGTACTACTGCTGTTATAGTGACAGCTGTTACTGCCAAAAGTTCCAAAAATTCGGGATCCATAACACTAACTCTGGGTGGTGACATGTCTTGAGTGGGGGGGGGTCTCAGCCCAAGAAAAATTAGATAAATTTTAAGAAGTGGCTTAAGAGCTACCCTAAGGTACTGGACTGATGCTCAGAGTGATATGTTATTTGTCTCTCTATTGAATTATGTTATTTCATCAGATTTATTCCTCTTCTTCTCATCATTAATATGTAATTAATAAACTTTCTGAAAGATCTCATTAGTGTTACTTAATGTTTTGCTAGTTTTCCCATAGTCATTCAGTAGACTGATTGAATCCATGTGCAAGTATAGTTTAAATAATGTAGACATTTAATTCAACATATATTTCATAAAATAAATTATTGAAGTAAAATTTGTCCTCTTATATTTTGATTTCAATGCCATAGTAACTCTACCAAAATCTCTCAAACATCATTTTGGATTTCCACTTAAAATGCAGATCTTTTAAAGAAAAAGTGTACCAAATCAGGTTAATCCTTAAAAAACTTTTGCCCTATGTATGCTTCATAGTTACTATTTTACTGCTCTCAGAGGTATCTGTCTGTTCTTACAGATTTCAGTGCCATCAAGAGAGTATTTGTACTTATCTATTTTGATCTCCGTGCCAGTCCACTGCACTGCATTCGTCCACTTTATCCAAATCGAATGGTGTTGCTCACGCTTGGTAAGTGTGACTAGCTGACAGAAAAAAAAACTTTCTTTAAAATTTTGAGGCCTCATTTGGCTCTTTCTATGATTTCTTTAATCTAGCTACAATCTCTTTTTGCAGGTAACTTGTGCAATATTGCATTAGCTGTACTGGGATTGAAATATCACCTACGTGACTTTGCAACATATTTGCTGTCTATATTTATGGCGAATCTGCTGCTATATACTTTCTTCTACATAGTAATGAAGGTAAAATATCAGTTAAGAGAATTATTTTGAAACTTAATGTAAAATATGAAATGAAGACTTTGTTTCGAAAATGTATTTTGTCTGTACCTTTTGGATAGGAAAATATTTCGATAGCTAAATAAATAGTTGAGTAATAACTACAGATGGATAATTTACATGGATAAGGTGAAAAATGTTCTTCCTGGTAGTGAAGTATTTGTGGTTTTACTCTGCTGGTCACTAAAATTGCAACACCATGAAGGCGGCCTGCAACAAATGTCAAACTGGTATATCAATTGTACTACATACTTCGACATGCAAATGATTATCAATTCAGCACAATTGTACATCTACTTTTTGAGTATAAATAAAGATTAAGTGTGTCTCTCATTCAGAAATCACATCTGAATGTTGTTTGTGAGAAGATCATGTTTTGCTTTGTGTTAGGAGGAGCATATATGGAAATTTGATACAGATAGGATTATAGCCTATTGCAACTGCAGATTATTTTGTCGTACTGGTGCTGATCTCATTGGTTGGGATCCCAAGACTGTCGTACAGATATAGAATTGATAGATTCAGGAGGATCATACTCAACATCATGCAGCACCTCAATGGCCCCATGCAGCTAGTGCCTAAGATCACAGACAGATTGTTCATACAACTGTGTGGTATCATACAGCCATGTCACATACATTGATCAGGAAGTTGATTGGTATGCAGCAACATGAACATCTTTATGTCCGGTGCAATAATGTCTGGAGCACCAGAGACTCACCACAGTGATAATTGTTGCAGATTTTTTTGATGCATCAGCAGAGAGAGGTGCACTGACGGTGGTGAACACAAAGACAACACTCGGTAAGGAACTTTCTACAGCCAAGATCGCAAAGATACTTATTTATTTTTGACAATCTGCTTCAACAGGCTTTTCTGTCGTCTTTTTGTTTTCAAAAATGATTGTTACAAAATATGTTCATTGTGTGTTGGAACCTCAAGCCAAGCAGTCATATTACAATTAGCCATTAGGTTCCAACTCATAATGAATATGTTCTGTAACAATCATTTTTCTAGGCCATAAGGTGACAGCAAAGCCTGTCAAAACCGGTTGTCGAAAGTAAATAAGTATTTATGTGATCTTGACTATACTGATCTTGGCTATAGACAGCTTTTTACTGGGTAAAACAGATCACTCCTTCTCATTTCTCAACAGAAGAAATTTTAATAAACGCAATTATGGAGACAGGAGTATCAACATAACACATTACACATTTTCAGAGTAGTCTGTGTTCTGCTTGCAGCATCGTGATAATTTATCCAAGTGTGGAGGCTCCAACGAGGACAAACGTTGCCACATTGTATTCATCATTGTCATATGGGTGCAGCACTTGGCACACTGTTATCAAATGCCATTGGCAGCAGAACAAATCACCTCCATTTTGTAGAGCTGGTTATATGAACACAGCAGGAACTACATTTCTGATGTGTTGATGCCAGTGGCTGTGTCCTATCTTCATAGTCTCCACTCTCTTGTCTTTCAACAAGACAATGCAAGACTACATGTTTCCAGTGCTGTCTTGACCTACCTAGATGCTGAAAGTGTTCAATTGTTCCCCTACCCAAGATGTTCTCCAAATAGCTTACTCGTTCAAAACATCCAGTCGTGGGCTGACGAGACGCTGGCACGCCACCACTTGCTAGTTTCTGTGATTCCTGAACTTTTGCTGTTGTAACCCTCTCTTTAGAGTCGACAACATTTATTGATCACAAATCAACTTTCTTTAACAACAGAATAAAATTGTTTATTAGTTCACAAAACCAAACGGTAGTATGTCTTGATAGAAATTAATATGCAGTATGATGGTAGCAATGAAAACGTTATTATCCTGTCTTGTTAAATTTTGCAGGAGAAGCAAACACAGTTTCTTAAAAAATACTTGAAGTGATACAGATAATGTTGCTACAAGTGTAACTATATAGTATAAGCCTAGTTATTGACAGTTCCACCCACTTTCACATTTCTCTTGGGTAATGGAGTTACTGGTCAAGGAATTAAGAGGTTTTCAGACAGATGGAGTTATGAGGTTTTCATTGCCTACCATCAAATAGTTCTTGTTTGAAGTTGATACAAATTCAAACACTACTACCTTGTTACGCATGTGTACTGAAATTATAATATGAAGCAAAGTTTCACATAAGTCCTGTGGTTGTGAAAACTACACACACATTATACAACCCAAGTCTACGTCGATTCAGGTAAACAGCAGCAGCAGTCTTAGTTCACTTGTAAAGATGAAATTGGATATTAGGAATGTAGAGCGAGTCAGTTGCTGGTTGGCATTATATTTGCCTGGTGTGGAAGTTCACATAACCAGCCTGCAATAACAGCAGTTTTCCCACTACAGACATCCTCACCAGATGTGGGCATTGTTACATATATCAGTACTTCCATATCTTCCATTTGCACATCCAGTGGGGTTACTAAACTGGTGCAAAGTTAAAAGCAGCGTGGAATGACACATGTGTCTGTCATCCAAGCTCAATTTGACTTGACATCCAGCCAGGTTACAGCCATTGTTGCTGGCAGAGGTTGCAGCTCTGTGTACTGAATTTTACTTACTGTACACCCCCAAGCCACATACAATTTTAATCAATCCGTGGAAAGAAAAGGTTGGAATATCAACAGTTTTGAAAAGGATAGATTGCTACTCACCATAAACACATTGAGCTGCAGAAAGATGTACTGAAAAGATTGTTAAACACTAAGCTTTCAGCCAAAACCTTCAGAAAAGAAAGGGAAAACACACACAAAAGCAGGCACACCTCACGTACACCTGACCTCTATCTTCGGCCACTAGTCAGATTGCCAGTCTGATTGAAGTGGCCGAAGATAGTAATCATTTTTGCATGAGGTGAGCCTGTTTGTGTGAATGTGTGTTTTCTTTTCTTTTCTGAAGAGAGCTATAGCCAAAAGTTTAGTGTGTAACAATCTTTTCATTGTATCTGCCTACAATTTTAATCATGTATTCTTCCTACTCTACTGTATGTTAACATTAAGTAAAATTTTGTTACTTTGTCCTTCATGGTGTTATATTTTTAATGTTTAGCCATATAACTCGTAACATATTTATTTTTCATTATATTCCCTCTAATGTCACTGCACTTTATTGTTTTCCTGAAATGTGATCTTCATTTTCTTTTTCAATCCAGTACTCTTCATGCATATTATCATCATCCAGTTGATCCAGAAGACTTATGTAGTTTCTGGCAGATATTTTATACTTTTCAAGGTAACCATTAACATCAATCAATTTTGCATCCCCGAAAACAATGCCCATTCTTTCTGGAAGAGGAAATCAACTTTGATTTTCCTGGTGCAGGACCACCATTTCCAGTCCATTGCTTTCACTTTTGCTTTGGCTCTGGCATGAAGCAGTGGGATATCATCACATGCACCATAATAAATCAGCACTCACAGTCATTTGGATTCCTTTTAAAATGATTCATCTACCACCAAGAACTTTGTTTTTATTATATTTGCTTTTGATCATTAACAAACATGGCACTCATCTGTCTTCTACAAAAACTTGTCTTACCTAATTTATTGTGTAAAATGTATCATATTCTTTTTTTTCTGATATGAACATGTTATCACTGTTTCATGCACATTTAGCACTGACCTTGCAATACTGGTGCAGAATGCAGCATTAGCATGTCTTCCAAAGAAATAAGGCCACACTTAATTAATTTTGCCATTTCTTCTTCTTCTTCCTCCTCCTCCTCCTCCTCCTCCTCCACCACCTCCACCTCCACCACCACCACCAACACTGCTTCTGTGTTCAAGTGTATCAGCCATGATGCCATCTCTGTACAGGGCCAAAAACGCTAGTAAAACTCAACACAATATGAAAATATGCTCATTAATGATAATATGTAATTTTTATTCTGTTTCAGCTTTGTCACCGTGAGCGCATACTGGTGCAACCATTGCTGTACATTATATTGTCTTTTGCGTCATGGGGAGCAGCTCTGTACTTCTTCTTTAACAAATCTATATCATGGGCAGTAAGTATTGTGTATCTTTTTTATTATGTATGAGGTGTGATCAAAAAGTAACGGGAATATTTGTTTTTCTTAAAGTATCTTTATTTATTCAACAACATCAGCTTTTTCCCCTTCAAAGTAATCCCCCTCAGATATAGTACACATGTGCTAGCACTTTTTCCAATCCTGGAAGCACTTCTGGAACTCACTATCCGTTATGTTGGTTAGCTCCTTGAGCGATTCTGTTTTTATCTCATCAGTGATGGCAAAATGACGTCTTTTCATAGTTCTGTTCAGCTTCAGGAATAAAGAGAAGTCAGCGGGGGGCTGTGTCTGGTGAAAACAGTGGCTTAGGCAATGTAACTGTTTTTTGCTAAAAAAATCATGAACAAGCATTGAGGTGCAAATGGGAGGATTATCATGATATAATTTCCATGAGTGGTTTTGTCACAATTGTGGTCATGTTCTTCAGATTGCTTCACACAAACTGTCCATAACTTCAGGTAGTATTCTTTATTGAAGGAACTCGTGAAGCGCTATCCTATTGTAATTGAAGAAAACAGTTAGATGAACCAGAACACATTATCGAACTTGTAAATTTTTTTTCCCCCCCTCATGTGGACAATTGGGTCTTGGTTGTGATGTCATATGTGTATAGCCATGTTTCATCACCTGTTATAACCTTTAGAATTTCTTGATCTGTTTCTACTTCAGTTAGCAATTCCTGAGCAATATCAATGCTATATCGTTTTTGGTTGAAATTCAACAATTTCAGAACGAACTTTGCAGCTACAAATTTCATGCCCAAAACATCCACAAAAAAATTCTTGGCTTGACCCAGAGGATATGCTGACAACTTCAGCAACCTCTGTAATTGTGATTTGTCAATTTTCCAAAACCATTTTCTTTACTTCTTCCACATTGTCATCAGTAATTGGTATGCTAAGGGTCCAGGGTGGTTGTCATCTCCAGTGTCTTCTCAACCCTATTTGAAACATTTGTACCACTGGTAAACTCTTGTCTCACACATAGTAGATTTGCCAAAACCACAATTTCAAATACAGTGCTGCACTTTATTCCTGTTTTGTGGAAACAGGAAAGAATATCGGTGAAGGAAAATGACTGGTGAGGCTTAGGAAAAGGGATGGCATTCGGGGAAGTGACCCAGAACCCTTGGTCAGGGGAAATTTGCTGGATTGAAGGGAAGACTGATTGTTGAGGACTGCACTGGATGAGATTTGAAAACCTGAGGGCTTAAAGGTGGAAGATAGGATAATATGCAAATCAGTTAAAACATTATGCATGAATTAATAAAAGGGAAAACCTAAGTGCATTGTAAGTGATAGAGGTGGAGGAGGGGGAGGGTGGCGAATAATAGAAGGTGTAAAAAACTAAAATGTTGTTTTACAGGTGGCTCTTCCATTGACAGTATTTGCATTGCCAGTTACAGGGCTGGTATAGGTGATGGTAGGAGGATGTATAGGCCAAGTCTTGCAGTGGGGACAGTCACAGGGGCAGGAGCCATAGGTTTGTGAGATGGGTGCAGACAAGGGTATGACAAGGATATTATGGAGACTGGGAGGATGTCGAAAAGCTATTCTAGTGTTAGTGGGCCAAATCTTAGACAGAATGGACCTAATTTCAGGGCATGATTTTAGGAAGTCGTGGCCTTGTCGAAGTAGCTGTTTAATTTTCCAGAGCAGGGTGTAGGGTGCAAATGACGTGCTCCTGAGTGTTTTTTTCGGGGGCGGGTTACATCCAGTGAAGGCTGAGATGAGGTAAGAGTCTACAACTGAGCGAATAAATTTGCCTTGAAAGCCAAGGCTGTATGGGAAGGAATGTTTGACATGGAAAAGATGGCAATTGTCAAAATATAAGTGCTGTAGCTTGTTAGTAGGTTTAATGTGAACAGAAATGTGTAGCATGCCTCTGGTGAGGATGAGATCAACATCAAGGAAAGTGGCATGGGATTCAGAATAGGATTATGTGAAATTTAGTAGGAGACTGTATTTAGAGAGTTCAGTAACTTTAACAGGTCAGCCTCGCCATGAGTCTATATGGCAAAGATGTCATCAATGTATCTGAACTAACCAGGGGCTGAAGGCTTATGGATCCCATGAAAGCTGCCTCCAAGCAACCCACGAAAAGTTTGACATTGGAAGGGGCCATCCAGGTTCTCATGGTCATATCCTTGATCTTCAGCTGCTAACGGGCTTTGATATATATCAATGGGGACAGGTGAAAATGTGTTCCCCGACCGTGATTCGAACCTGGGATCTCCTGCTTACATTTCAGATGCGCTACCCATCTGAGCCACCGAGGGCACAGAGGGTAGTGCGACTGCAGGGACTATCTCGTGTATGCCTCCCGCGAGACCCACATTCTCACCTTGTATGTCCACATGCTACATCCGTAGTGTCCCACCCCAAGACATTCATTACTCGTGGAAGACATTCTTACCAAGTCCCGTAAGATTTTACGGAATATGTGTGCATCCGCACAGAAGACGACGGAGTATATAGTTCTTTCGGACATGTCTGAAAGAACAGACACTATATCCATATATGTATATAGTTCTGGCAACACTGGCCGTGACCTCCTTCTTCTGTGCGGATGCACACATATTCTCCGAACTGTTACGGGACTTGGTAAGAATGTCTTCCACGAGTAATGAGTGTCTTGTGGTGAGACACTATGAATGTAGCATCTGGACACACAAGGTGAGAATGTGGGTGTCATGGGAGGCGTGTGCGAGATACTCCCTGCAGTCGCACTATCCTCTGTGCCCTTGGTGGCTCAGATGGATAGAGCATCCGCGATGTAAGCATGAGATCCCGGGTTCGAGTCCTGGTTGGGGCACACATTTTCACCTATCCCCATTGATATATATCAACGCCCGTTAGCAGCTGAAGGTGTTAATGTAATTCTAATTTTGTTCTAGACGGCTGCAGGTCATCAATGGTGTCTGTTCTTTTGGACATGTCTGAAAGAACAGACACTCTATCCCTGATCTGTCTGCGTGTGTGTGTGTGAGTGTGTGTACGCCCCTCTTCAGTCTCAGCATTTCTTCACATTAACTACTCCTTTCTTCACTCCATTACGACATCTATTTTTTGTTGTCCCCCTCCCAACTTTATCACATAAAATGCACTTAGCTTTTTGCTTTTATTAATTCATGCACAATGTTTTAGCAGTAATCTCTATGTTGCACATTACCGTGTCTTCCACCTTTAAGTGCTCAGGTTTTCAAATCTCATTCGGTGCAGTCCCCAACAATCAATCTTTCCTTCTCATCCTGTCTGGTAAGTCTCCTGTGATCCCTGGTTCTGGGTGACTTTTCTGAACTCTACTGCTTTTCCTAAGCCTTCACCCCTCTTCCTTCCCCTTCAACCTCTCTCCCAGAAGGAGCCACTGATTCCGAAAGCTTGCATATGTAATACTTTGCATACGTCTATTTTCTTTCCACCACTTGGTGAGTAAATTTTTTATATCCCCAATTATTGCATCATAGATATCATATAAGGATTCCAAATTCCTCATAAACATTTCAGAGTTTGCCACTAGGGATTTTTTTACAGTTACAATTAAAAGTTACACATTTTTCAGCATTAACTCACAAACACAAACTTGTATGGGCTACCGTATTTACTCGAATCAAAGCCGCACTTTTTTGTCGGTTTTTGTTATCCAAAACACCGCCTGCGGCTTAGAATCGAGTGCAAAGTAAGCGGAAGTTCTGAAAAATTTGGTAGGTGCCGCCACAACTAACTACTGCCATCGAATACATGTAGTGCTACACAGGCATGCTTTGCAAGCACAAAGATAAATACTGGCGCCAAAACCTCTGCGTCAGTAAATAAATTAATAAAAAGGTGGAAGACGAGCTTTTTTTCTCTGCCCCAAGTTTTGACCACTGCATTTTCATACATTATCCAACGAAGTAAATACAAATTCCGTATTGTTCATCTTCGAATGTAGCAGCATTTCAATGTATTACGAAAATCCGACTGGCAAGACTGTCAATATGGCCAACTCTACGTTCTGAATTTTTTCCTACCTGTGAGAAGAGATGGTTGCTAATAGGAACTTTTATGAATTGTGAATCACATGCAGTATTCTCTTCACCATAAGAATAATTCGAATATAAACATTTTGCCATATATTTGTTTCGTGTTTGTTGCTGTCTCATTTAAATCCTGTCTGCCTAATAAACTATGAAACTAGAGTGAGACAACAGCAAACGCGGAAGAATATACAAATCATGTCATGTTTATATTCATATTATTCGTATGCCTAATAGTGATACAGTCAGAAATGAAGCACGGCAATTAACTAGATATTTAAATCTAAAACGACTCTAATTTCTGTGCAGAATGTAATGTACTAAAGAGGCGTCTGCAAAGATTTTCAAATGAAGAAAAACTTTCGCTAAACTCTCGTTCAGAACATCTTCTATCATACGCAGTCTATTATTTGGTTCTTGTTGATCATTATCAAAGAAAGAAGCAGTGTAAGTAACAACAAATAGCAGTCTCTTGCCATTGTTTCGCTAATGAGATGATTCCTGTCTTTTTTTTTTTAAAGCAGTGGTAGCGCGCACAAAACACAAAAGCAAGCCATGCCGCGAGCGGCAACAGGCCGTAAACACTCATTATCAGAATGCGACAAACAATGCATGACACAGTACAGTAATGCATATTCAGTTTAGAGTGACGTAAACACCTACAACAAAGAGAACGGCACTTATCAGATCAAAGAAAAATAAGTAATGAATTCAAAGTAGACGAAGTACGTGAAAAAGGAAGGGTACCCGTATAAATACGGACAGAGCGCCTGACGCATAGCAATGGCTGCTACCTGGTAAAGCTTAACTTCTAAGCTTACGACTCGAACCAAACTACTGTAGCTGTATCGTCATTCATTCGACCTAAATTTTGTCTCATATTACAATGGACCAACTTTGTTTCGATTTGGAGGTGTGGCCTAAAACTTTTCTCTCCCCTTGAATTTCGAGTCTCAAATTTCAGGTGCGGCTTAGCTTCGGGAAAATTTTTTTTCCTCGATTTCGAGTCTCATTTTTCGGGTGAGGCTTAAATTCGAGTGCAGCTTAGATTCGAGTAAATACGGTAATCACTACAAAATATACTTGTCTCAATGTTTTTTAGCTCGTGTTCTGCCTTAATACAAGGTATCATTGGAAAGTTTTAAGAATGGGCTTGTAATTGTACGGTGGTGGGTAGTGTTTAACGTCCAGTCGACAACGAGGTCATTAGAGACGGAGCGCAAGCTCGGGTTAAGGAAGGATTGGGAAGGAAATCGGCCGTGCCCTTTCAAAGGAACCATCTCGGCATTTGCCTGAAACGATTTAGGGAAATCACGGAAAACCTAAATCAGGATGGCCGGAGACGGGATTGAACCGTCGTCCTCCCGAATGCGAGTCCAGTGTGCTAACCACTGCGCCACCTCGCTCGGTGTAATTGTACGATGGTGGTACTTACATGCTAATGTGATGCATCTCCTTCAAAATAGTCCCCTTCTGACGGAACACACTGACTCCAATGGTGTTTCCACTTTTGGAAACATTCCTGGAAACTTTTTTCCTGAAGCGTGTTAAGGACGCTCTCCGTATTTGCCATGGATGTCTTCAGTTGAGTCAAATTGCTTCCCTTTCAGTGAAAATTTCAGTTTAGGAAACAGGTAGAACTTTGCAGGGGCCTAATCAGGGGAATATGGCAGTTGTGGAAGCACAGGAATTTTGAATTTGGTCAAAAATTCAACAATGGAGGAGACACGATGAGCTGGAGCATTGTCATGGTGTAGCACCCAACTCCTGTCTCTCCACAATGCAGGCCTTCTCTTCTGCACCTTTTTGCGCAAACGCTCAAGGACATTTATAGTATTCCTGGTTAATTGTCTGTCCTCCAGGGGTAAATTCATGATGCACAATACCAGCAGATTTAAAAAAAAAAAAAAAAAATCACCAACATTGTCTTCACCTTCAACCGACTTTGCCATGCTTTTTTCGGTCATGGTGAACCTGGAGTCTTCGCCTGCAAAGACTGCACTTTGGTTTCAGGGTCATATCCATATATCCACTATTTGTCACCTGTAATTACCCTATTTAACAAATCTGGGCTATTTTCAGTCCAGTTAATCAGTTCTTGGCACACTTCAAGTCGGTATTGCCTCTGGTCACTTGACAACACTTTTGAAATGAATTTTGCGGACACTCAATGCATGTTCAGATCTTCAGTTAAAATTACTCGAACTGCATAGACACTTAAATTAAGTTCATCAGCCATCTCCCTAATTGTAAGTCTACAATCAGAGTGCACTAAGTCGCAAACTTTCACATTTTCATTCGTTTTTGAGATGAAAGGACGGCCAGACCGTGGTTAATCTTCAAATGATTCATGGCCATTTTTAAATCTCTTGAACCAGACAAAAACATTTGACTGGCTCATACAATTATTTCCAAAAGCTGTTTTTAATAGTTCGTAAGTCTCAGAAGCTAATTTCTCGGTTTTAAAACAAAATTTCACACAAACTCGTTGCTCCATTTTTACGTCCATTTTCATGCAGACAGAATCCGGCAACAAGCCCTAACAGACCCGCACTCAACCAGCTGCCGCAACTAACTGAATAAAAGAAACACAGTTTCCTGTCAGAGGGTGTTCAAGGACAAGGCAATGACTTACTCCCCACCCTCCATGTACCTGCCTGCCAAACCAGTTATCAGTAGCGGATCCATTCTTAAAACTTTCCAATCACACTGTGTATATATAACAAATCCTCCTTTAGTTATGCAGGAGTGAGCTGCTAAGAGTGTAATCTTTTATATACAACTTATCTAACCCCGTTGTTATGTTGTGCTCAAATAGGCAAAGAAGCATGTCTATCTTTTCAGAGCTCCCTAAAGTTTCCAAACAGACACAAAACTCTTCTACCTTTTTACTCAATCCTCTAAGATTTTGATGAAATAAGCTAACCTTACCTTTCTTTGCATCCTTGAGTATTTTTAGGTCTCTCCTGTTATTGTCAATTCTTTAAAACCAGGTTGCCTGAATCCTGATTTAAACGGACTGAAAAATACAGATACGAAAACACAGATGAGAAGTTCAACGTGTTTATTGATATGTTTACACATTCTTTTAACATGTCATTTCCAGCTAAAAATCAGAAAATCAAGTGTAGTAGGCTTAAGAGAAAAAACTGCTGATTGACAACAGGTATAAAAAAGTCATGTGCTGAAAAATGAAGATTATATGAGATCTCCAAGTCTTCCATAGTATCCAAAGAATTCCTTGAATATTTCAAGAATTAGAAAATGATACTTAAAAAAGTGATCAAAGAAGCCAAAGTAATGGCAAATGACTGCTATATAAATAACTCCAATAACAAAATGAAAGCTTTATGGACTATAGTGAAACAGCAAGCTAATAACGTTTCTCCTCAAAATTCCAATATTAAATTGAATTGTTAGTGACAAAGATTAATGATCCTAAAGAAATAGAAAATGTGTTCAATACTTATAAAGCATTGTAAGTGAGCAATTAATCAGTGAAATCAGACCTAGTAATACCAACTACCCAGTATAATCTGTAAATACCAACATAAATTCTACTTCACTGTTTCTCTTTCCAACAACCTAGAAAGAAGTCCTGTCAATTATCGGAACTTTAAAAGCGAACCGTTCCACTAGAATAGATTGCATCCCAGACAGCCGTATTCAAAAATGTGGAGATCTCATTATTGAACCATTACCTCACCTTTATAATAGTCCCTTTCAAACCGGAATTTTTCTGTCATGCCTAAAAACAGCTAAGCTCAAACCACTATTCAAAAAAGGTAAAAAGGATGAAGTGGCTAACTACAGGCCCATTGCTCTACTATATGTATTCTCAAAAATGTAGAAAAAATTTTTTGAAGAAGAGTACGGTAGTAGATTTTCTAGAACAGCACAAAATACTATCCAAAGTGCAACATGGTTTCAGGAAAGGCCAATCAACTGATACAGCAATTTTTTAACTTTTAAGTGAAGTACTTCAGAAAGTAGATAATGGCGAAAATGTCATTGGAATATGTCTAGATCTCTCTAAGGCTTTTGATATTATAGATCTCGCAAAACTGTTGCCTAAGCTTGACAACATGGGGATGTGCAACATCAAAATTTCATCAAACTCACTCAACACTATTCAAACTATGAAACCATTAAATATGGAGTGCCACAAGGTTCAGTTCTGGGACAGCTCCTATTCCTGTTATATGTGAATGGCCTAAACAAATTCTGTGAGCACATCATCCAGTTTGCTGATGATACAAGGGTGCTAGTGAGTGGGAAAGAAATGGAAATGCTTTGAAGTCTACAACAGAGACACAGAACAATATTGAAAACTGGTTCAGTCACAACAAATTGGTAATAAATGCAAGTAAGATGGTGCCACTAAATTTCTATAATGTGAAAAAAGGTGAGCAAACTATTCAGATATCTGACAAAGACCTTCAGAATGAAGACAACATTAAGTTCTTGGGAGTATAGCTCCAAGATAACCTTAAAAGGGAGACGCATATTGAAAAAGTCTGTCAGAAATTAAGCACTACATGCTACTTAGTGAGGATATTAGAGGGATACTGCAACAAAGATTCTCTGAAAACTGTGTATTGTGCCTGTGCCTATATATACTCACAACTGA
The DNA here is from genome assembly GCF_021461395.2 of Schistocerca americana. Lineage (NCBI taxonomy): Eukaryota > Metazoa > Arthropoda > Insecta > Orthoptera > Acrididae > Schistocerca > Schistocerca americana. The sequence continues at coordinate 504,560,055 of NC_060126.1, read as the reverse complement.
AATATGTAATTATTTTCTGGAGTAACTCTTCCCTTAGCCAAAAGCTTTTTAGGCTACAAAAAAGAATTATAAGAATAATGGAAGGTGTAAAATGGAACAAAATGTGTAGACCACTCTTTAAAAAGCTAGAAATCCTCCCACTTCCATGTATATATGTGTATGAGATAACTGTGTTTGTGAAAAAATATTCAATGGAACATCCCACTCTCTTCCATAAAAGCGAAAATATCCACTCCTATAACACCAGGCAAAAAGGAAACTTTCATTTAGAGCCCACCAACAGCACCCCGAATAAAAAAGGAAACCTGTATTATGGGAAAGTTATTTATAATAAACTTCCCCCACAAATTAAATCAATAAATGACCTGGCAAATTTCAAGTCAACTGCTAAGCCATATATGACTCATCACTGCTTCTATAGCCTCCATGAGTTCCTTCAGGAAGTTCACTAATGATTTGTGTCTTTGCCTTAGTGATGTATCATATAAATGTTACTAGAACTTTATGAATATAATAGAGGGAAACATTCCACGTGGGAAAAGTATATCTAAAAAAACAGATGATGTGACTTACCGAACGAAAGTGCTGGCAGGTCGATAGACACACAAACAAACACAAACATACACACGAAATGCAAGCTTTTGCAACAAACTGTTGCCTCATCAGGAAAGAGGGAAGGAGAGGGAAAGACGAAAGGATGTGGGTTTTAAGGGAGAGGGTAAGGAGTCATTCCAATCCCGGGAGCGGAAAGACTTACCTTAGGGGGAAAAAAGGACAGGTATACACTCGCGCGCACACACACACACACACACACACACACACACACACACACACATATCCATCCGCACATACACAGACACAAGCAGACATTTTCTGTTTGTCTGTCTGCTTGTGTCTGTGTATGTGCGGATGGATATATATGTGTGTGTGTGTGTGTGTGTGTGTGTGTGTGTGTGTGTGTGTCTGTGTATACCTGTCCTTTTTTCCCCCCTAAGGTAAGTCTTTCCGCTCCCGGGATTGGAATGACTCCTTACCCTCTCCCTTAAAACCCACATCCTTTCGTCTTTCCCTCTCCTTCCCTCTTTCCTGATGAGGCAACAGTTTGTTGCAAAAGCTTGAATTTCGTGTGTATGTTTGTGTTTGTTTGTGTGTCTATCGACCTGCCAGCACTTTCGTTCGGTAAGTCACATCATCTGTGTTTTTAGATATATTACTAGAACTTTAATGATTTACCATGTATATGTATATGTTGCAAATATTAAACTGCCAGTACAGTACATGCTCTTTCTGCTGTAAAATATCTACTCTTTATTTTTGTACAATATTTGCTCTGTATATTGTAACTCAGTGATCATTTAATGCAGAAATAATGAACTTAATGCAAATTTAATATTATATTTTGTTATACGTTGACTTGTCCTACACCAGAGTGTACTATTTGTGTACTATATGACTACCAGGACCAATAAAACTCTACTCTTCTCTACATCTAAAACAGGTACCTCTCTGAAACCAATAACCACAGGTATCTTGCTTTGTGTTACGGTGGCCCACTGTATATCTGCCAGAAGCTAAGCCAACCTTTCTTTCCGTCTCTTTTTCAGGTGTAAGCCATGTAGTATATCCTCATCTCCCAATTATAGCAACAAGCAATGCACTCGTATGAAATTTCATGTCAGTCAGCAGCAGCCTGCTCAACTTAGTTTTCACATGGCTCAAAGCACTGTTAACCCAGGGCTGCTCGCAGTGTTGCAGGACCTCCACAAAACTCACATTTTTGTGAGTAGTTGCTACTCCTATTTCATCCAGGTCACCTCTGATGTTGTAATTATTGTCCTTAGCCAGGCTGTGCATTGCTCCACCTCGTACAATAACCTGATCCTCTGTGCCAAAATCTGTGCATGAACTTCCTATATCCTGTGTTACGTTGGCTTCATGATTCTCGTGACTTATCACCTTGTTCATAATTTGTTTGTAAACTTATTTGTATCTTTCAGCATATGATAACATCAGTGTCACCTTTAAAAATTTATGTAACTACTTGTTGTTTAGAATTTAGTCTCCAAATGATAGCAATTCACTGAAACTAGTGATAGAACACAAATTATCATGTTAAATAGAAGCTTTTAGTGGTTTGAAAGACTTCATTTATTAATTACATCAAATCATAATTTACGAAAATAAAATAACATAAAATTAACCACTGTAAAGTTTAGGATTGCTCTTATATTCCTCACTTAGTGATAAAGAAATTTTTATTACAGCTAACACCAGCACAGTCTCGCCAGTATAATCAACCGTGTGAGATCTTAGATTTCTATGATAAACATGATATATGGCACTTCTTGTCTGCTGCAAGCATGTTCTTTTCATTTATGGTAAGTACATTGGGAAATTAATGCAGCCCTACTAATTTTCCAATAGTGTGAAATGTGACTTGATTTTCGTAGACAGAAACTACATAGATATTACTTTTATTTTAAACATTACTGCTTCTAAAGTTAAATATGTTATTATCATTTTAATTTCTTGTTATTTCCATATAATTCTTGTGCTGTCCTAAAGGAGTAAAGTGCTGCATTTCATTTTACCATTTCAGTGGACAGAAAAGTTACTCAGGCACTCTGTCGGTCTTAGGTACATTAATATGACTACTATGACCAGTCACCTTGTTTTTTAACTGTTACAGCAGAGACCTACCAATCTGAACATTCAGTTAATCCAAACATGAAAAATGTTAGTCTAAGTATGGAATACTGTGTGGTAAAATGCTGTACATACAAACTATTTTAATTTACACAATACAGTAAACATGTATTAGAAAAATTGGCAAGAAAATACTAGGTTTAAACAATGCCTAACTATGAAAGAAAAGCTGTGAAACTTACTAAAATACTGCAGACATTTTATCCGTACTTTGTAGATGACAAAAACTCAGTCATTGTTTTTTGGCGTAATGAAGCCAGTCTGTTATATGATGCATAGTTGTGCCTTCGTCCCATAAACATCAAATCAGCATGTGTAGCAGTGGGCTGTTGCTCCAAATAACATAGTGCAAGGTCATGGGCTTATGCTGCATCACTGTGTGGCACCAGCTCTCCTTTGTCGCTTTCAGGCTCATTGTCACTTCCATCACAGCAGTTCACTTCTTCCTGGTCTTGAATCACAGCAGAAACTAAATCAGAGTCAGTAAGGTTCTCCAAACATGCCCCAACTGCTGCCATCCACTTGTCTACGTCTCCGTCACTAGCTTCCAGGGATTGTCTGTATCATTTGTAATAGATTTTCGTCTTCATTTTCAACTAGATTGTCCTGAAATTCAAGAGATGCCCACAGTTTTCTCCACGATTTTCTCAGAGTATTTTCTGAAATACTCAGCCATGCCTCAGCGGCCCAGTAAACAACATCCGCCACATTGGTCTTTTTTATTTTGTCCACTAAAGGAATGCTATCATCTTAGATCAGCTTTCTTAAAAATTGTTTACTGTAAATCAGTTTTAATGTTTGCAGTACACCCTGGTCCATCGGCTGTAGAAGTGGTGTAACATTTGGTGGCAAAAACTTCACCACAATTTCTCCATCACATAATTCCTCAGTGCTGGGGTGAGATGGCACATTATCAATCAAAAGGTTTGCACGGGGAGACATGATTTTCCTTAGAAAACCATCGAACAGAGGGAACAAACTGGCCGTGAAACCATTCTTTGAAAAGCTTACCATCCATCCATGCTTTTTTCTGGTTGCAATAATGTATGGGCATGGTCTTCATGTTGCAGTTTTTAAAAGCTCTGGGCCTAGCAGATTTGCCGATCAGCATTAAAGGCAGCTTGTGATTACCAGCAACATTGCTGCATGCTAATAAAATCACATGATCTTTGCACATTTTAAAACCAGGACCATGGTCTTCTGCTTTTGATGCCAGGCTTTTTGTTGGCAATGCCCTAATATTAAGGCTAGTCTCGTCAGCATTATAAATTTGTTGGGGAGAATACTTTTCCTCTTTTATCATTTTTTCAAACCCACCCAAGTATTCCTTCGTTGCATCACGGTCAGGAGGAAGCCTCTCTCCAGTAATAGTTAGCTGACGGATTCCATGACATTTTTTGAATCTGTCCAACCAACCCGTACTCACACTAAAAGACTCATCACTATTCATTAACTTGTTCAGGTAGACAGCCTTCTCCTGAACTAGTGCTCCATTCAAAGGAGTTCCCCTTTCTTGTCTTCCAACCACAAATGGTTGCTTTACCAACACCCAGTTCTGTTGCCAGTTTAGATACATTCTCACCATTGTCTATCCTCTTTGAAGCATTCAGTTTTTCTTTGAGAGTTAACGTTGTACATTTCCGTTTACTCATGACAAAAATATGTACACCATTACACGTGAATGAATACAATACAACTGTTTCACGTGCCAGCGATCGATAACTAACATAACCGAGAGCTGTGTGAGCCAACTGGCAATGCACTGACCTCAGACATTACAAATGTCTCAACAGTGCACAATAACAAGGGCAGGGAGTGAGAATGAGCCATTGTTCCAACACTATTTCCCATTTGCTACCATGGTCTACCTTTTATCTGCTTGGTGTACTTCATTCTAGAAACTCGTCACCGTAATTCCAGCAAATCCGAACAACTCGGTAATCTGAACAAGGTCCAGCCCCAATTAGTTTGGATTAACGGGATTCTACTGTATTTGTTTACTACTCGTAATAAGTTTTGAGTTGGTAACCATCATTTTCAAATGGTCAGTTTAGTACCCAACAAGGTAATTTATTACTAGACCTAGTGAATGAAGTAACTACGCTGTGATGAAGTAAGTCATGTTCAGGCAAGAATTTCAAGAGCAAGTGAATGTTCTGAAATCTTTCCATGCTGACATTTCAGCAGAAACAGAAGCAAAGTATAATGTGAGTCTGTGGCCTGTTGTGCAGCATGTTTTGTTATTCATAGTGGGCCTGAGGTGCTACTTATTGAACTCATATACTGGACCAGTCTACACCAGAGAGAAATGTAATAGCCAGGTGACTTGCCCCATTAATGCAGTCTACATCAACCATATCGATTTCACTTTCTGGTTTGACAGGACTTCGAATAATTCCATTTTCTTGTCACTGTCCATTAACAGTATCAAAATCAGGAAGGTACATTTTTTGTGTGTGTGTTGAACAGCATGCTAATAGTCCTTCAGCTGTGTGAAAATAGAGAGTAAATGTTAATAACTGATATTTGTTATGAGAAAACAGCCATGAAGGACAAAATACACTTATGAGAACTGTGAAGCTGTTAAGTAGTTGTGTAAGTAGGTGATGGCAATACAGAGCTGAGAGCCCTATTTCTTTAGAAAAACAGTTTGCATGTATAATTATGAACTTTTTTTGTTCTATAAACATACCTGTTTTATGCAAATTCATGGATGAGTGGCATTATATGGCAGTTAATACAAATTTGCACTAGTGTTTGTGTGTGACGAGATCAAAGATACAATGCGTATCTGTCAAAAGCATTTGCATAAATTTGTTTTTTGTCATTAGGTGACATAAATTTCAGGCATACAGTATGTGAATCAGTGGACATAAAAGGGATGTAGGTAGCCAAGATGGGAGTGAGCCAGGGTTATAGCCACCTCTGATGTTATGCCTGTACATTGAGCAAACAGTCAAGAAAATTGAAGACAAATAGAAAATCGAAGACAAATTTAGAAAGGAAATTAAATTTCAGGGAGATGAAAGAAAAATTTTCAGATTCGTGAATGACATTGTAATTATGTCAGCGACAGAAAATGATGTGGTAGTGTCATATCAGAGACTGCAAACGACACGGAAGTCTCGAAAAGTGGTTGTAAGATGAGCTCCTGGAGTAAGACAAGGGTTATGGAATGTAATCAGATTAAATCAGATGATGCTGAAGGACTTCATTTAGGAAATGAGACACTAAAAGTAGGGTATAAGTTTTGCTATTTGGGCAGCAAAATAACTGATAGTGGCCGAAATAAGTAGGATATAAAATGTAGACTGACAACAGCAAGAAAAGCACTTCCAGAAATGATAAAGTTGTTAAAATAGAATACAAATTTAAATGTTAGAAAGTCTTTTCTGTAGATACTTGGCTAGAGGGTAGTCTTGTACAGAAGTGAAACATACAAGAGAATAGAAGCTTGCTACAGAAATATGGCAAAGATTAAATGTGTAAATCATATAACTAATGGGAAGGATAGTTGCTACTCAATGTATAGCGGAGATGCTGAGTTGCAGATAGGCACAAAAAAGATAGTTAGAAAGTGAGACTGTGGTTCTGTGTATGTTTGTGTGTGTGTGTGTGTGTGTGTGTGTGTGTGTGTGTGTGTGTGTGTATATGTGTGTGTGTGTGTGGTGAGTAGCAACTGTCCTTTTCTTAATATTGTTAATGAATAGGTACTGAATAGAATGGGAAGGAAAAGAATTTATGGCATAACTTAACTAAAACAAGGACTCAGTTGATAGCACAAATCATGAGGCACAATTAAATACTGGACAGAAATGTGTGTGTGTGTGGGAGGAGGGGGGGGGGGAATTCTAGAGGAAGAGAAAAGCTTCAATACAATACCTTCAAAAGGATGTAGATTGCTGTAGTTATGCAGAGATGAAGAGGCTTACACAGGATACACGACTGTGGAGAGCTGCATCAAACCCGTCTCTAGACACAAGACCACAACAACGCCACACGACAAAAGGATATTCATGTGCTCAAAAGAACTTTGTATAAAAGATGTCCTTGTTATAACAAACCTGAAAGCTAGCAGTGTAATTAGGTGATTTTTGTGGTATAGCTACAGTTATTGCTGTTCTTCAGCATCGGGTTGAAAAGTGATTTCCTGCACTGCAGCCTGTCTACCCACGGTTATAGTCAGCAGTACCCCATGGAAACCCCATTTAGGAGTGAGCTGTTGACATGGTGGTCAACTCTGGTGGTGAGAATTTTCTCTGCATCTGTAGTAGGTATTCATAGTACACCCTTGTCACAGTGGACTGTTAAAAGCTTGGTAGCTGCATGATCTTAGAGATGGGGAGTCCCATGCATTGGACACTCTCTGTCTGGCCGTGATCAAATGCCTCGATGTTGCACATCTTCCCTGTCCTACATTCAACAACATTGCTAACCGCCAGTATAAGATGTGAAAACATTTCAGTCTCATGACTTGATGAACTGTTCAGTTTGCTTTCTGACTGGTAACATTCTTTCATAAACACAACAGACGTCCATAGTATAAAAGGCAGTCAAATGAAAACAAGATAGATGGAAAAAATTAAGCAAATTGTTTGTTATTTCAAAAATAATCGCCATAACTGTTAGACAGTCGCAGTCTGTGAGACAGGGTGATCAGTTCCTTTATGGAAAAGTGTTTGCTGTTGCCTATGGAACCGTAATTGTACCCAGGCATGTACCTCTTTGTCCAAAGCAAATTGACAGCTTCATATGTCATTCTTCAGGTCTCTAAAAACATGGAAATCTCACTGGGAGTGTATGTAGGATGAGTAAGGACTTCCCAGTGAAACTTGTGCAATGTACTTTGGACAACTGTGTCAGCATGTGAGCAAAATAATGTCTGTCCGAGCCGCTTATTGAATTCGTCACATAAATGGATTACTTCATTAGTGACCCCAATTAGCTGTCTCTGAACATATGTACAACCTGAGTTTAGTAGGACCATGTGCTGTGATATTTATAGGAAGTTCATCTATTTTATCTTAAATGTTAGCCAGAATATTGCAGATGAGGACACATGCGCGTGCATGTGTGCTCTTACATGCGCACACACGCTTGCTTCCCCCCCCCCCCCCCCCCCCCCCCCAAATCCCACACACACACGGAAGAGTAAGTTTAAAAAAATACCTGGTTAAGGAACAAAGGAACAACTGCTCATGAAGACACAATAGAAACCAGTAAGAGGTGCAACAACTGTGATGTAAGTACTTGAAAAATTAGGAGAGTATATATGTAGAATGATGTTTGTCTGTCAGTGGTAAGAGAAAGGGGTACAGGCAACAGATGAGAAAGCAGAGGAATAGATGGAAAGGGTAAAGAGAAAAGCAAAGGAAAATTGTGAAAGTGAGGGGCTCTCCTGCAGAAATTGATACTACAAAAGTTTAAATGCAGTTTATAATTTTCGCCATCTTGATGAAGAAAACTACTTTGGTCTGTAGTAGATTGTGATGAATAGGAAAAAAAAAATATATTTCTGCACAAAACTGATTTGTCTAAGCCTATAATTTGGATAAATTATTAGACATACATGATAAAATGTGTTTTTGCAAAATAGCTGCTTCCTTTAATTTACTAGGTTATATTAAGCTGAGATTAGCGCAAATAGTACTAAGCAATACAGTAAAAATGTATTGCTAATACTGTGTACATATTAAGATTCAAAAGTCTAACTGTAATTTTTTTAATATGTACTGTGACTCATTCTGTATTCTTTAAGACCTCCCTTTTTGATTGGGCCCATGGAAAATGATTAATAAAAATATGTCTTTCAACTACTAATTTGATTACCTCTTTTTGCATGTGTAGCTGTAATGACTAAAACAATGTCTTTAACAAATGTAGCCATGGATTTTTTTCCCTGTTGAATATTTTGAGATGTTTCACAGTGGTCAGAATTATATTTTGGATGCTATCAGTCAAAACCAACTTAATTGGTACCAACAAGTCTATAGACACAGAAAAAAGTACCCCCTGTGGTTCTGGGGGTTAGAATAGGCCCGAGGTATTCCTGCCTGTCATAAGAGGTGACTAAAGGGAGTCTCTCACGTTTTGGCCTTTATGTGATGGTCCTCAGTAGGGTTTGACCTCCATTTTTCAAAATTTTCCCAAAGATCGAGCCAATTGTGGAAGGGCGCATTACAGTGGTGCATCGTGTCCACCATATGCTGTGACCTCTCGCATCCTTCGTCGACGTGGATCTGCACTTCCGCTCATTCTCCAGCTGTTGAGCGAGGTCACCCTCTTGGTGCATTTTCCTCCACCCACTGTACACTATCGTTTTCTGTGCTGATGATGATAATGGACTTGTTTGCTTGTTTGCATCTGATATCCAGCACGATAGCCAGTCGGTTGAGGTAAATCCGCCATATACCGTGTTGGTTGTAGCCCCCTGACTGCACAGGGATCGCTCTGCTGATGCCTGTGCCGTTAACTCCCCACGTACCCCAAGAAGTAGATACCCGTAACCCTGGGGCATCGGGACTCCCGGCAATGGCCATCCCGCCAGGTGGCCTTTGCTGCGGCTGGCTGGCGGCCGTGGGGAGGACCGCTGATCGAATTGGTTGGCATCAGGGCGGATGACACGCAATGAAGCGTACTACGTCATTTCTTGCTGGTGGCCCAATGCCATCAGTTTCTTAGTGGTCAAGGTCTAACTATCCTGGCCAAACCGTGGGAGGAACACCAGGCTAAGGATGGCACAAACTCATACTCCCCCCGGTACCTCGTATGTAAGAGAAGTGATGGGGCATCCTTCTTGTCGACGAAGCCTCAGTTTTTTGTGGAGCATTTAGAGGACAGGTTTGGGGGGGTGGAGGGATTGTCCAAAATGCGATCTGGGTCAGTCTTGATCAAAACAGCATCCTCTGCGCAGTCTCGGGCACTACTCGCCTGTGACAATCTGGGAGATGTTTGTGTTTCCATCACACCCCATAAGAGCTTAAATATGGTCCAGGGTATTATATTTCACAGGGATCTTCTTGTGCAGTCTGATGACGAACTGCGCGCCAACTTAGAGTGACGAGTTCATTTCATCTGGCGCATCCATAGGGGTCCAAAGGATAATCAGGTAGCCACCAGTGCCTTCATCTTGGCCTTCGAGGGTGACACATTACCCGAGAACATCAAGGTGATGGTATACTGGTGTGATGTCGAGCCGTATATCCCTCCCCTGATGCGGTGCTTTAAGTGCTGGAAGTTCGGGCATATGTCTTCCCGCTGTAACTCCCAGCGTTGTATGTCACGACTGTGAACGTCCGTCACATCCCAATACTTCATGTTCCCTGCCTCCCATTTGTGTCAACTGTGGAGAGCACCATTCCCCTTGTGCACCAGACTGCAGGATTCTCCAGAAGGAACATAAAATCATGGAATACAAGACCCTGGACCGACTGACCTATACTGAGCCTAAGAGGCAATTTGACCACCTACATCCTGTTCCTATAACATCTTACGCCGCTGCTACGAGAATAGTTCTAGCCCCATCCATTGAGTCAGTTCCAGTCGGCTCTCAGAGCCGTAAGACTACACCTGCCCCCTTGATGGTGGGGAGCACTTCCCTCCCTGTTGCCCTCGCACCACCTACCTCAGGAGCACTGTCCCTGCCCCTCCCCCCCAAACCATCGGGGACATCAGTCCCCACTTCTCAGCCAGAGAATTGTATGCCTTCTTTGGCTTCTCTTGCTAGGAAGGAGTCCCTTGGGTCCCTCCCTTCCCAGGTGTCTACTTGTGGGAAAGATGACACCCGCCAGTGGCTGAAGTGCCCAAAAGCAACTGGTCGTAGGGCTTCACGATCCTCCTCAGTCCCAGAGACTGAATCAAAGAAGCCCTCCCAGCTAGAGAAACCCAAGGAGCAGCGAGAGAAATCGAAAAAGATGACCCCCAAGAACAAGGAAATTGTGGTGGCACCCACACCACCACTACCTGCAAGCTCTGCATCTGAGGATGATGTGGACATCCTGGCATCTGCTGTGGACCTAGATCTTGTCAGACCCTCAGACACAATGGCTATAGATGACTCAGAAACTAAGTATGTGGCAGCAGGCGACCCTGAGGTGTAAACTACCTCATTGAGCGTTTCGTGCCTCACAATAACGTCATCCTCCAGTGGAATTGCTGCAGTTTTTTCTACCACCTGGCTGAGCTACAGCAACTGTTAAGCATTACACCTGCTTTTTGCACTGCCCTCTGCGGCTATAGGGGATATTACAAGAACGGTAGCGAATATAAAAGAGTGTCAGGTGGAGTTTGCGTCTATGTCCTGACTCAGTATGTAGTGAACCTGTGCCCCTTCACATAAGGACGACGCAGGAAATAACTGTCTGCAACATATATCTTCCTCCAGATGGTGTAGTACCTCTGAACATCTTGGCTGCACTGATTCATCAACTCCCTAAACCTTTCCTACTGTGAGAGATTTTGATGCCCATAACCCCTTGTGGGGTAGCACCATGTGGGGTAGCACCATGCTTACTGGTCGAAGCAGAGAAGTCGATAATTTACTGTCTCAGCTCGAACTCTGCCTCCTAAATACTGGGTCTACCACACATTTCAGTGTGGTTCATGGCACTTATTCAGCCATTGATTTATCACTATGCAGCCCAGGACTTCTCCCATCTGTCCACTGGAGAGTCGACAATGACTTGTGTGGTAGTGACCACTTCCCCATCTTCCTGTCGTTCCCCCATTGTCATGCTCATGGATGCCTATCCAGATGGGCTCTAAACTAGGCAGACTGGAAAGCTTTCACCTCTGCTGTCAGCATTGAATCTCCCCCACATGGTACCATAGACATGGTGGTTGAGTGGGTCACTAGAATGATCGTTTCTCCAGTGGAAAATGCAATCCCTTGTTCCTTAGGGTGCCCCCGGTGAAAGACAGTACCTCAGTAGTCGTCAGAAATTGCTGAAGCCATTAAATAGCGTAAGCGGGTTCGACATTGACATAAGTGGCATGCATCTCTGGAGCACCTAATAGCTTTTAAATGGCTCCGTACCTGCGTTTCCAGCTTATAACAAGATGAAAACAGGGGTGTTGGGAGAGGTATGTCTCGACTATTGGGTGCGATATGTAACCTTCCCAAGTCTGGACAAACATCAGATGTATTTTTGGGTACTGGACCCCACCAGGTGTTCCTGGATTTACCATCAATGGCATGTTATCTACCAACACAAATGCAATTGCTGAGCACTATTCTCGAGCCTCTGCACTGGAGAATTACCCCCAGCCTTTCACACTCTCAAACGGCGGATGGAAGGGAAAGTTCTCTCATTCACTGCAAGCCACAGTGAACCCTATAACACCCCATTTACCGAGTGGGAGCTCCTCATTGCCCTTGCACGTTGCCCCGACACAGCTCCTGGGCTGGATCGGATCCACTGTCAGATGATTAAGCATCTCTCATGTGACTACAAGCGACATCTCCTATCCATCTTCAACCGGGTCAGGTGCGATGGTGTCTTTCCATCGCAGTGGCAAGAGAGTGCTCAAACATGGTAAAAACCTGCTTGATGACTAAAACAATATCTTTAACAAATGTAGCCATGGATTTTTTCCCCGTTGGATATTTTGAGATGTTTCACAGTGGTCAGAATTATATTTTGGATGCTATCAGTCAAAACCAACTTAATTGGTAGCAACAAGTCTATAGACACAAAAAAAGTACCCCCTGTGGGTCTGGGGGTTAGAATAGGCCCGAGGTATTCCTGCGTGTCATAAGAGGTGACTAAAGGGAGTCTCTCATGTTTTGGCCTTTATGTGATGGTACTCAGTAGGGTTTGACCTCCATTTTTCAAAATTTTCCCAAAGAGCGAGACAATTGGGGAAAGGCGCCTTACACGGTGCATCGTGTCCATCATACACTGAGACCTCTCGCATCCTTCGTCGACGTGGATCTGCACTTCCGCTCATTCTCCAGCTGTTGGGCGAGGTCTCCCTCCTCGGTGCATTTTCCTCCGCCCACTGTACATTATCGTTTTCTGTGCTGATGATGATAATGGACTTGTTTGCTTGTTTGCACCTGATATCCAGCACAATAGCCAGTCGGTTGAGGTGAGGCCGCCATGTATCCTGTTGGTTGTGGCCCCCTGACTGCACAGGGATCGCTCTGCTGATGCTTGCACTGATAACTCCCCACGTATCCCAAGGAGTAGGTGCCCGTCACCCTGGGGCATCGGGCAAAGCCTTTGCTGCGGCTGGGTGGCGCCCGTGGGGAGGGTCCCTGATCGGATTGGTTGGCATCGGGGCTCAGATCAGGGCTCATGATCGCAGTTTGCATCCACTCACATCAGTCTGAACTGGGGTCCTTCCCTTTACTACCTCTACTCGAGGCCCATTCACGTACACCTCCAGGATGTAAATCTTGGCCGAAGCTTTGCCTGGACCTTTCACGTGGCCCTAAGAACTCAGTTACTCCCGCGGCTCTCCGCTGCCACTTTCTCTCGATTCTTGATGTGTTCCGGGGCTCTGAAGTGGTTTGCACCCCACGGCTCGATGGCTGACGGTCACGTTGGCTTCGCCTACATTCACAGAGGCCCTATTGAACAGCATTCCTTGCCCAATGGCTGCAGTGTTTTCACTGCAGAGCTGGTGGCTATATCTCGTGTTCTTGAGCACATACATTCGTGACCTGGGGAGTTGTTTCTTCTGTGTACTGACTCTGTGGGCAGCATACAAGCTATCGAGCGACCATCCAGGAGTCCATCTATGCCCTGGAACGGTCCTGTCATTCGGTGGTGTTTGTCTGGAACCCAGGTCACATCCGGGTGTTTGTCTGGAACCCAGGTCACATCCAAATCCCAGGCAATGAACTTGCTGACAGACTGGCCAAACAGGCTACACGGAAACCGCTTATGGAGATCAGCATTCCAATAAGTGACCTGTAATCATTATTACGTCGCAAGGATTTTTAGCTTTGGGAAACAGTGTGGCATAGTCTCAGTACGCACAACAAACTGCATGCCATTAAGGAGATTACGAATGTGTGGAAGTCCTCCATGTCTATAGAGGGACTCTATGGTTCTCTACTGGCTCCACATTGGCCACGCTTGGGCGACCCATGGCTACCTCCTGCGCCATGAAGACCCACCTCAGTTTCGGTGTGTTGCCCGGTTGACAGTCTCCCATATTCTTTTGCACTGTCCTAGATTGGCTGCCCTGAGACATCATTTTCGGTTACCGGACTCTTTATCATTAATTTTAACAGACAATGCCTCATCAGCTGATTTGGTTTTAAATTTTATACGTTAGGGTGTATTTTATCATTTGATTTAAGTTTTAGTGTATGTCCTTTGTCCCTCAGTATCCTCCACCCTAGTGCTTTTAGGGTGGAGGTTTTAATGTGTTGCAGAGTGGCTGGCTTACTCTTTTATTTTCATGGTCAGCCAGCCTCGTTAATCTGCTCTCCTGTTGTACTCTCTTCTACCTGTTTCTTGCGTCTCTCTGTGTTTTTCTTTTCCTATTTTGTTTCTTGTAGTTTTCATTGGTCTTTGTCGTTCTTGTGGTTCTTCCTTCTTCTCGGTATTGTGCTGTAGTCTGGTTTGTTCTATTCTTTCCCTTGTGGAATTGTTACAATAGGAACAAGGGCCGATTACCAAGCAGTTTGGTCCCTTCTCTCCCCCCCCCCCCCCTTTTTAAACAAACAAACAAACCAACCCCCCTTTTTAAACAAACAAACCAACCAACCAACCAACCACAAGAAAATGAATGACTCATAACTTTCAGAATCTAATATTTATTCATATGAAGAAAGGAAGGAAGGGTATAGAGAATATTAAACTTCACATTTAAGGAGCTTGGGAGAAGTCACGCAGAAAATTTTTTCCATCATATACTGACTGAATTATTATTTCTGCTATATGTTTTTAGTCGGGCTGCTACAGAGAATGTGTCTCTCAGTGTACATGCAAGTGGGTATGTTGAGAGTGTGAATTCAGTACCCACAACTCTACCTAAACATTTCAACTAAATCCTTTTCAGTGTGGTTGCATGCAGTTACCATTTACTTCATACTTCATTCCAAATTCATTTCAGAGTTATAACACCTCACATCTTGTAATAAGCTGAGAAGCATTTACTATCTGATAAACTAAATAAGTAAAAGAAAAGAAAAAGAAAACAGTGCCCTTGACACATAGATTATCATACATTCATGGCATGTGATACATATAAATGCATAAACATTATTTCTTTATTTGGTCCATACATTTTATGGTGAAACGGAAGTACAAGATATAGGCCAACAAGAATATTGTACTTACAGCAAGATTCAAAAATAAAAAGAAATTATGTTTACTGTCAATCTCTGAATGCATAATTTAGGTTTTAGATTATGTAAGATTTAACTTATCCGGTGGAGAGGAAGCAGTCATAACGTTAATGCAAGTTTGTCTTCAGGTACTCATCAACTTCTAATTCTGTATTATTCCAATCTCGTACATTTCATGAGAAGATCCTGCCGCAGCGAAAAATGCCTTTGTTTAAATGATTCCCACCCCATATCCTGTATCATTTCAGTGACACTCTCGCCCTTATATCGCGGCAATACGAAACGTCCTGCCGTCCTTGGAACTTTCTTGATGTAATTTGTCAACCCTATCTGGTAATGATACCATACTATGCAGCAATATTCTGAAAGAGGGTGGGCAAGCATAGTGTAAGCAGTCTCTCTACTAGAGCTGTTACATTTTCTAAGTGTCCTGCCAATAAAATGCAGTCTTTGGTTAGCCTTCCCCACAACATTTTCTGTGTATTCCTTCCAATTTAAGTTATTTGTAATTCTAATTCCTAGGTATTTAGCTGAATTTATGGACTTTAGATTTAACTGATTTTCGTGTAAGTGAAATTTAACAGATTCCTTTTATCACTCATGTGGATGACCTCATACTTTTCGTTATTTAGGGTCAATTCTCAATTTTTGCACCATACAAATATCTTTTTCTTTACAATACGAGAGAAGGAAAAATGCTACTCACCATATAGCGGAGATGCTGAGCCGTGATAGGCACAATAAAAAGATTCACACAATCATAGCTTTCGGCCATTAAGGCCTTTGTCAGCAGTAGACACACATACACACATGCACAAACACACTCACGCAAGTGTAACTTGCACTCACATTTTTATTGTGCCTATCGCGGCTCAGCATCTCCGCTATATGGTGAGAAGCAACTTTCCTTCTCTTGTATTGTTACATTCCATCCTGGATTTTCCATTGTTTGATTTCTTTTTCTTTACAATTTGTTTTGAACTTCTGATGACTTTACTAGTCAATATAAGACAGCATCATCTGCAAACAACCTAAGGTGGCTGCTCAGGTTAACTCCTAAATTGTTTATACAGGGTGGTCCCGAATTCATGGTACAAACTTTAATGGTAGGTACAGGACATTGTAACAAGGATTTATTGTATAGGAATGTATAGTCGCAGGTGACGCGGTGAGGCGTAAACAGGGGAAAGAGAAATGGAGTGATCGGTTGGTGTCACTGCCGGTAGAGGGCAGTAGATGAACATGATGTATCGCAGTAGGGACAAGCGCCATTCACAATTGTGCTGCCGTAGACGATGGGTGACTTTACGTATGCAGAAAAAGCAGACATGCATTACATGTACGGCCGTGCAAATGGTAACGCCAGAGCTGCGTTACGAATGTATCGCGCGGAGTATCCTAATCGACGAATGCCGGATCATAGAATTTTTCAACGGTTACATCGTCAACTTTGTGAAACAGGTACGTTCGACGTCAACAGACATGACGCTGGTCGATTAAGAGCTGTACGCACTCCAAGACTGGAAGAACGCATCTTGAACATAGTGGCTGATAGACCCGAGTCAAGCACAAGAACTGTTGCGCGTGACGTACATGTGAGTCATCAGACTGTATGCAGAGTGTTAAATGAAAATCGCTTACACCCCTTCCATTTTCAAAAAGTACAAGCATTGAATCCGGCAGATTATCCTCTTCGCGTGAACTTCTGCCAGTGGTTGTTGCAGCAATGTGCGTTGCAGCCGGATTTCGTAGGTCATGTGCTATTTACAGATGAAGCGACATTTTCACGCGAGGGTGTCTTTAATGCGCACAATTCCCATGTGTGGGCAACAGATAATCCACATGCAACGCGTCCACATGCGTATCAACAACGTTTCGGTATTAATGTGTGGGCTGGTATTGTGAACGACTTATTGATTGGGCCATACTTACTACCCACGCGACTCTGTGGCGAAAGCTATCTTATTTTTCTGCAAGAAGTGTTACCAGAACTGCTGCAAGATGTTCCGCTCGCCATTCGTAACCGCATGTGGTTTCAGCACGATGGAGCGCCAGCACACTTCAGCACTGCTGTACGGAATTACCTGAATGCCACGTTTGGTGCTAGATGGATTGGGCGTGGTGGACCAGTCCCTTGGCCACCCCGATCTCCTGATTTCTCTTGCCTCGATTACTTTTTATGGGGACATCTTAAGAGTCTTGTTTATGAGACTCCAGTTGACTCAGATGAGGATCTCGTTGCTCGCATATCTGTAGCTGCTGCAGGTGTGCGTGAAATACCAGGCATCTTTGAACGTGTACGCCAATCGCTGCACCGACGCTGTCAAGCATGTATCGCTCATGGTGGACGCAATTTTGAACACTTACTGTAAACATGACACTTGTCAACAACGATTTCAATAAAATCTTTCGTTTTCCTTTCGGCCGTTATTTCCCCTGTTTACGCCTCACCGCGTCACCTGGGACTATACATTCCTATACAATATATCCTTGTTACAATGTCCTGCACCTACCATTAAAGTTTGTACCATGAATTCGGGACCACCCTGTATAGATAAGGAACAGCAAAGGGCATATAACACTACCTTGAATAATGCCAGAAATCACTTCTGTTTCACTTGATCACTTTCCATCAGTTACTGTCAACTGTGACCCCTGCTGACAGGAAATCAGTTATGTAACTGAGACGATATTACATAAGCATGCATTTTCACTACAAACAGCTTGTGTGGTACAGTATAGAAAGCCTTCTGGAAATCTAGAAATACAGAATCAATTTGAAATCCCTTATCAATAGCACTCAGCACTTCGCGTGAGTAAAGAGCAAGTTCTATTTGACAAGAATGATGTTTTCTAAATCTGTGTTAACTATGTGTCAGTAAACCATTCTCTTCAAGATAATTCAAAATGTCGAACACAATATATGTTCAAAAATCCTGCTGCATATCAACATTAGTGATATGCGTATGTAATTTTGTGGATTACTCCTACTGCCTTTCTTGAATATTGGTGTGATTTGTGCAACTTTCCAGTCTTTGGGTACGGAACTTTTGTCAAGTGAACAGTTGTATATGATTGTTAAGTATGAATCTGTTGTCTCGGCATACTCTGAAAGGAACCTAACTGGTATACAGTCGGGACCGAAAGACTCGCTTTTGTTAAGTAATTTAAATTGCTTCACTACTCCGAGGATATCTACTTCTATGTTACTCATGTTGGCAGCTATTCTTGATTTGAATTCTGGTATATTTACTTCGTCTTCTTTGGTGAAGGAATTTCAGTAGACTGTGTTTAGTAACTCTGCTTTGTCAGCACTGTCATCAATAGTACACTATGTGGTCAAAAGTATCTGGACACCACCAAAAATGTGGATGGAGGTCACATTTTAATTTTAACTACTGACGACGCCTTTGGCATGATTGTTTTATGCATCTCCACTGCAGGATGTGATTTTAGTGTTTTTTTACTTCTGATGAAGGTATATTAGATATACCGAAACCGTGGTCAAGGATTTCAATAAATCTTTATCATGCAACTGTTTGGTTGCATGAGACCCCCAAAAACATATGTTTTTCATATTAGGCGCATTGTGCTGCCACCTACTGCCAGGTACTCCATATCAGTGACCTCAGTAGTTCAGTAGTCATTAGACATCATCAGAGAGCAGAATGGGGCACTCCGCGGAATTCACGGACTTCGAACGTGGTCAGGTGATTGGGTGTCACATGTGTCATATATCTGTATGAGAGATTTCCACACTCCTAAACATCCCTAGGTCCACTGTTTCTGATGAGACAGTGAAGTGGAAGCGTGAAGGGACACATACAGCACAAAACCGTACAGGCCGGCCTTGTCTGTTGACTGACAGAGACCGCCGACAGTTGAAGACAGTTGTAATGTATAATAGGCAGACATATATCCAGACCATCACACAGGAATTCCGAACTGCAACAGGACCCACTGCAAATACTATGACAGTTAGGTGGGAGGTGAGAAAACTTGGATTTCATGGTCGAGCGGCTGCTCACAAGCCACACATCACGCCAGTAAATGCCAAACGACACCTCGCTTGGTGTAAGGAGCATAAACATTGAATGACTGAACAGTAGAAAAACGTTGTTTGGTGCGACGAATCACAGTACACAATGTGGCGATCCAATTGCAGAGTGTGGGTATGGCGAATCCCCGGTGAACACCATCTGCCAGCGTGATAGTTCCAACAGTAACATTCGGAGGCGGTGGTGTTATGGATTGGTCGTGTTTTTCATGGAGGGGGCTTGCACCCCTTGTTGTTTTGCATAGCACTATCACAGCACGAGCCTACATTGATATTTTAAGCACCATCTTGCTTCCTACTGTTGAAGAGCAATTAGGGGATAGCGATTGCACCTTTCAAACAATCGATCACCTGTTCACAATGCACGGCCTGTGGCAGAGTAGTTACATGACAATAACATCCCTATAATGGACTGGCTTGCACAGAGTCCTTACCTGAATCCTATAGAACACTTTTAGGTTGTTTTGGAATGCCGACTTTGAGCCAGACCTCACTGACCGACATCAATACCTCTCCTCAGTGCAGTACTCCATGAAGAAAGGGGTTCCATTCCACAAGAAACCTTCCAGCACCTGACTGAACGTATGCTTGCAGTGGAAGTTGTCATCAAGGCTAAGGGTGGGTCAACACCATATTGAATTTCAGCATTACCAATGGAGGGTGCCACCAACTTATAAGTCATTTTCAGCCATGTGTGTGGATACTTTCGATCACATAGTGTTTTCCGTTGCTATCACACAGAGAAGGCATTGATTGTGTATTGCCACTAGTATACTTCACATACAACCAGAATCTCTTTGGACTTTCTGCCAGGTTTTGAGATGTAGTATAGTTGCGGAAACTATTACAAGCATCTCGCATTGATGCCTGGGCTAAATTTCAAGCTTCTGTAAAAGATCGCCAGTCTTGGAGATTTTGCGTCCATTTAAATTTGGCACGTTTTTTTCGTTGTTTCTGTAAGAGTGTTCTGACTTGTATTGTGTACCAAGAAGGGTCGCCTCTGCCGTTGGTCAGTTTATTTTGTGTAAATCTCTCAATTGCTGCCAACACTATTTCTTTGGATTCTTGCTACATCTGGTCTACAATTATATTGTTAATTTGGAAGGAGTGGAGATTGTCTTTCAGGAAGGGATCAAGCTAATTTTTATCTGCTTTTTTGAATATGTATATTTTTCGCTTGCTTTTGGAGGATTTGGGGGTGCAATATCCAGTGTCCCTACGACAACCCTGTGTTCACTACCGTATTTACTCGAATTTAAGCCGCACTTTTTTTCCGGTTTTTGTAATCCAAAAAACTGCCTGCGGCTTAGAATCGAGTGCAAAGCAAGCGGAAGTTGTGAAAAATGTTGGTAGGTGCCGCCACAAAGAACTGCCGTCGAATATATGTAGCGCTACATAGGCATGATTTGTAGGCACAAAGATAAATACTGGCGCCAAAACCTATGCGTCAGTAAATAAATTTTTAAAAAAAGGTGGAAGACGAGCTTTTTTTTTCTCCGCCCCGAGTTTCGACCACTGCATTTTCATACATTATCCAATGAAGAAAATACAAACTCCGTATTGTTCATCTTCGAATGTAGCAGAATTTCAATGTACTACGAAAATCCGACTGGCAAGACTGTTTGGGATGTTTGTCAATATGGCCAACTCTACGTTCTGAAATTTTTCCTACCTGTGACAAGGGATGGTTGCTAATAGGAACTTGTATGAATTGTGAATCACATGCAGTATTCTCTTCACCATAAGAATAATAAGAATATAAACATTTTGCCATGTTTTCTTTCGTGTTTGCTGCTATCTCATTTAAATTCTGCCTGCCTAATAAACTACGATACTAGAGTGAGACAACAGCAAACGCGGAAGAATATACGTATCGTGTCATGTTTATATTCGTATTAAGTGATACAGTCAGAAGTGAAGCACGGCTGCTGACTAGATTTTCAAGTCTAAGATGACTAATTTCTGTGCAGAATTTGATGTACTAAAGAAGCGGCCGCAAAGATTTTCAAACGGAGAAAAACTTTCGCCACTCTCGTTCAGTACATGTTCTATCATACGCAGTCTATTATTTGGTTCTTGTTGATCATTATCAAAAAAAACAGCAGTGTAAGTAACAACAAATAGTAGTCTCTTGCCATTGTTTCGCTAATGAGACGATTCCTGTCTTTTTTTTTATTGTTAGCGGCAGTAGCGCGCACAAAAGCAAGCCATGCCGCGAGCGGCGACAGACCGTAAACACGCACTATCAGAATGCGACAAACAATGCATGACACAGTACAGTAATGCATTTTCATCTTAGAGTGACGTAAACACCTATAACAAAGAATACGGCACTTATCAGATCGAAGCAAAATAAGCAATAGATTCAAACCAGACGAAGCACGTGAAAAAGGAAGGGTACCCGTATAAATACGGACGGAGCGCCTGACGCATAGCAATGGCTACCTGGTAAAGCTTAACTGCTAAGCTTACGACTCGAACCAAACTACTACAGCTGTATCGTCATTCATTCAACCTAAATTGTGTCTCATATTACAGTGGAGCAACTTTGATTCGATTTGGAGGTGCGGCCTAAAACTTTTCTCTCCCCTTGAATTTCGAGTCTCAAATTTCAGGTGCGGCTTAGATTAGAGATTTTTTTTTTTTTTTTCTTCGAGTCTCATTTTTCAGGTGCGGCTTAGATTCGAGTGCGGTCTAGATTCGAGTAAATACGGTAATCCCTGTATCCATTTCGATGCTTGTTGTTGGATCAGGATTATTTGTTGCTGAGGGGTCAAGTGTGTTTTCACATCTGTTTACTATTCGCGTGGGCTCGTGAATTAACTGCTTGATTAATTTTCAGAGGATACATTTGGCACAATTTCAGATGATATTTTATGCATACCTCCACATTTAAACATATATTTTTTCCAACATATCAAGGGTAAATTAAAGTCACCACCAACTATAATTGTATGAGTCAGGTAAGTGTTTGAAATTAAACTCAAGTTTTCTATGAACCTTTCAGCAATTGTATCATCTGAATTGGGAGGTTGGTAAAAGTTTCAATTATTATTTTATTCCAGTTGTCAAGAATGATCTCTGCCCATACTAACTCATAGGAACCATCTACTTCAATTTTGTGACATAAACTACTTCTAGCAGCAACAAACACGCCACCACCAACTGTGTTTAGCCTATCCTTCCAGAACACCGTTAGATTCTCTTCAAAATTTTGGCTGAACTTATCTATGGCTTTAGCCAGCTTTCAGTGCCTATAACGATTTGAGCATCAATCCTTTCTATTAGCACTTGGTGCTCTGGTACTTTCCCAACACAGCTACAACAGTTTACAACTGTTACACTGGTGGCACCTGTACCTACTTTCTTCCTGTGTTCAGTGTGCACCCTTTGAGGCTGAAGCCTTTTTTGTGTTTCCCCAAGACCCTCCAACCTGAGAAACTGCCCATTCCATTCCACACAGCCCCTGCTACCTGTTTAGCTACCTCCTACATGTAGTGGACTCATCTATTCAGCAGTATACGAAACCCAACCACCCTACGGCACAAGTCAAGAAACCAGAAGCCTAATGGTCCCAGAACCATGTGAGCCTCTGATTCAAAATGTCCAATCAGCTCTGTGCTGCAAATGGTGAGCTCTGCTTTCATCTCACAAGCAAGACTGGCAGCCTTTACCACTTCTGTTAGCTGCTCGAAACCAAAGAGAATCTCTTCTGATCCAAAGTGTCACACATCATTGGTACCGATGTGAGCCACCATGTGCAGTTGGCTGCAACCTGTGCTCTTCATGGCATCCAGAAGGTTCAGTTCCATGTCTGGAATGACTACACCTGTTATGCACACGGAGTGCACATTGGCTTTCTTCCCCTTCTTGGCAGGCCTCTGTGATTGCCCAGATCTTGCAGGCTGAGAGGTTTCCTCTGAAACACAACAAGCAATTACATCTGGTTCACTGACAGTGTCAGCCACAGCCAGCACCTGGAACCTATTTCTTAGACTAACCAGGGAGGCATTACATGTGGCCCCCCTGGGAACTCTTTCACTGCTGGCTGCACCCCGAGGTGACTACCCGCTCTTCTCCAGGCGAGAGGTCAACCTCAGTGCGAGCAGTAAGTGGGCTGGCCACCAGGGAGTACCGATTGGAGGACTTGTCATACTGGACATCCGTTGGATCCCCACAGCCGACCCACAGCATCCACTGCAGCTTCAAGCTGTGTAAGCCATCACAGCCTGGAGCTGACAGCGAAGTGTTGCCAATTCGGCAGTGTACCTTTCTGAAATAGTAGTTGGAAATATGACATCAGATTGTAGAAATAAAGTAACAAAGCATTTAGTTTGCTTAATTGATAGAAGGATTAATACTAACTAAAATGGGAACCATTAAATTTATGACCACATTATTACAAAATGTAGTTTTATTAGACAAAAATAATGAATAAGCTTAAGGAAAGTTTGGATGTGCGTTTGAACTCTCAACTTTTTCATTGGCACTCCAATGCTTTACTCTTAAACTGGTATGGCACACAGACAACTGTGTTTCATTTAATCTTGTCACTGTACACTGTAACTGTAATGCCAACTGAGATTATGGATGTGACTGATGTCTGAAATTGCATAAGAAACAGAAACACTTAAAACACAAATGAAATCAGCATAGTGCACCCAGGTACAATTTTGACTGTGGTGCCAAATGGTGTACCACAACTGTAAATTACATTTGCTGCACACTGTAGTGATATATGGTTGTCCTTCTGTGCTTAAAAAAGATTTTGGTATGGTGGCAGCATTTTGTGAACAGTAACATATGGCCTGGTGGCCACTGAACACGGCAGTGTGACGGGTAATAATTGAGATGATTTCCTCAGATGAGGCAAACCGTGTGCAACTATACAGATAATAAATGGAGATAGAGAAGCTGCAAACAACACAGGAAATTTATCTTGGAGGCTAAAGAGGTCAGTGATATAGAGTAGGAAGGGGAGAGGGTCCATTGTTAAGCCTTGTGGACACGACAGTTTACCAGGAATTGTCAGAATTATTACTATTATTAAACAATGGAAACACCTAGTAGGGATATCAACAATGTAGGAAAAAACAGATGGCTACATACCATAAAGAAGATATGTCATTCTTTCCCTACGTTTTTCCCTTCTTTCTTCAGTCCATATTGCACCTGCCTGTTTCTTAGTTTTCTCCTGGAAGCCCTTGCAGCCTTTTACTTTTGCTCTGAGCTTTTCTCTTTCTCCTGTATCACCCTGCATTATTTCCATTTCCCTTAAGTCTGTTTTAACTTCTTTTATCCCTGTCACTGATGTTTTGGAGTTTCTGTCAAAGAAGTTAAAAATTTTTTTTGTCATCCTGTTTTCATCTAGCCTTTTTAAGTATCCATAGAACGCAGATTTTTCTCTTCCTTGTTGCAACTGATATTTGCTCTATTTTTTCATAAACTTCTTAGTTTCCATTTTCCATTCTCATATTTTGCTCTCAAGATTTTCCTGATTATTTTCCCTTCCTTCTTTTCTGTTTCACATGATTGCTTGGCTGTATTTAATGAAAGGCATTCAGATGCATAAAGGCATTCTGGTTTAATGACAGTATTGAAGTGCCGAAGTTTTGCATTTATGGAGATAAGAGTTCTTGTTATACAGGGTTTTTGTTAGTTGAAAAGCCACCCCCTTTTTGTTTGCTCTTGCTAGGTAGGCTTCTTTGTCTAAAGTTTTTGGTTGTATTATTTGACCTAGATATATAAATTTTGTAGCCTTTTTTATTCTGCAGTAATCAGCTTCCATATATTTCAGTGCCTCCCTCGCATCTGTCTTATACTCTGTTTTCTCAAAAGTTGCATGTAGGCCTGATTTTGAAGCTGTTTCTTGTAGGAGATTTATCTGCATTGTTGCATGTAGATTCAGCAAAGATGGCAAGATCATCTGCAAGAGCCAGACAATCAGAACTCAGATTATCCCCTTTTTCCCCAATTGTGATTCTTCTTCTTCTTCTGTTATTTTCCTCCATTCCCTGATTACCTTTTCTAGCACACAATTTAACAGCAGTGGGGACAGTCCATGTCCCTGCCTAACGCCAATTTTGATCACAAAAACCTTACAGGTTCCACATAAATAGTAAATTTAGCATTTTGTATTTGTTAGTGTGTTTTTTATGATTACCACTGATTTGTTGTCAGACCCAAGCTCCTTTAAGCTGTTGAATAATGTTTTTCTGTCAATTGAATTGTATGTTTTCTTGAAGTCTATAAATGTTATATAAATGCTTTTGGATCTCATTCTTCTATACCTTATTATGAATTCCAGATTTAAAATTTGTTCCACACGGGATCCTCCTTTTCTAAACCCTCCTTGGTACTCTCCTAATTGCTGATCCAGTTGGCTATCCAGCCTATTTAGTAATACGTTAGAAAGAATTTCGTAAGTTGCTGGAAGGAGGGATTTTCTTCTATAATGTGGTCAGTTTTATCTCCTTTTTGTGGATTGGGTGAATTAATGCTGTTTTCTGATCTTCTGGTATAACTTCTGTTTCCCAGATTTTTTGAAAGGCTCCATGTAGCTTTCCAGCTGTTCCCACACCTGTTATTTTTCTAAGTTTGTGTAAGGGTATCCTGGACTTTGTTCTGGAGAGTTTTCTCTTGGTTCCTCACAATTTTACAGTTTGTTGAAATAGCTTGATAATATTTCTCAGTTTTCTTGGTGCTTAGGGTTAATTTTCTGTCTTCATTCTTGATATGCAAGGTAGGTGGTTGGTACATTTAGAGGCTTTGTTTAAAAGTTTTATAGGAGTTCCTAGTATTGTTCTTTTGGAAATCGTCTACAGATAGTAATAGCTGGTTTCTTTCATACTTCCTTTTGACAGGTCCTATTGTTTTTGATGCTGAGACTTTTGTTGTTTACTGCTGATAAAGTCTTCACTTCTTTTTGTGAAGTACCATTTCTGCCATACTTGTTCTCTAAATAGTAATGTTTCTTCACACTGTTCATTCCACCTTTTTGTGTCTTTTGAGTGGTGCTGTTTCAAAGGCTGTTTTGGCTTATTTTTGTTTTAATCTCTTCCCAGTCTTCTGAGTATATTTAATTGTTCCTGAAATTCATGTTTTTTCACTTTCAAAGTTTGTGTATCTATTTCGTGAATCCTGTGTCCTTGTCTTGGAGCCCTTGTTTGTAGAATAAATTTGATTTTTATTGTGGTTAGATAGTGATCTGTTTCAATTTTTGCACCCTTTTTAACATGTACATTCAGGATTTCTTTTTTATTGTTAAAAGATATAGCTACATGGTCAATCTGAAATTCTTCTAGGCTTGTATTAGGTGAATTCCAAGTTTTCTTTCTCCTCAGCAGTTTACTATTATTATTTCTTTCCCTTCTCAGACGTTATGTCTGGTTAAAAATGGAAAGTGACACGGACCTTGATCAAGCGTGACTTCCTTTTAACTGTACAGTATATGTTACATTGCATTTAGAAACTTTTGGGTAATTGAACATGTATCAATAATTACAGATTTCTGTAGTTGTATATATACGTTTGGATGTAGCTGTATTGCGTTGATGTACTGGTGGATATTGTGTGGTATGACTCATGTAGTTGATAGTATAATTGGTATAATGTCAACTTTATCCTGATGGCCACATGTCCTTGACTTCCTCAGCCAGCTGGATGTTTTTTTCAATTTTTTCTGCTGTTATCTTCTGTATATTTGTTGTATTGGGTATGGATATTTCGATTAGTTGTGTTAATTTCTTTTTTTTTATGGGTGAGTATGGTGTCAGGTTTGTTATGTGGTGGTGTTTTATCTGTTATAATGGTTCTGTTCCAGTATAATTTGTATTCATCATTCTCCAGTACATTTTGTGGTGCATACTTGTATGTGGGAATGTGTTGTTTTATTAATGTTGTATGGCAAGTTGTTGATGTATTATTTTTGCTACATTGTCATGTCTTGTGGTGTATTCTGTATTTGCTAGTATTGTACATCCGCTTATGATGTGATCTACTGTTTCTATTTGTTGTTTGCAAAGTCTGCATTTATCTGTTGTGGTATTGGGATCTTTAATAATATGCTTGCTGTAATATCTGGTGTTTATTGTTTGATCCTGTATTGCAATCATGAATCCTTCCGTCTCACTGTATATATTGCCTTTTCTTACCCATGTGTTGGATGCGTCTTGATCGATGTGTGGCTGTGTTAGATGATACGGGTGCTTGCCATGTAGTGTTTTCTTTTTCCAATTTACTTTCTTCGTATCTGCTGATTATATGTGATCTAAAGGGTTGTAGAGGTGGTTATGAAATTGTAGTGGTGTAGCCGATGTATTTATATGATTGATTGCTTTGTGTATTTTGCTAGTTTCTGCTCGTTCTAGAGAAATTTTCTTAAATTGTCTACCTGTCCATAATGTAGGTTTTTTATGTCGATAAATCCCCTTTCTCCTTCCTTTCTGCTTAATGTGAATCTTTCTGTTGCTAAATGTATGTGATGTATTCTATATTTGTGGCATTGTGATCGTGTAAGTGTATTGAGTGCTTCTAGGTCTGTGTTACTCCATTTCACTACTCCAAATGAGTAGGTCAATATTGGTATAGCATAAGTATTTATAGCTTTTGTCTTGTTTCTTGCTGTCAATTCTGTTTTCAGTATTTTTGTTAGTCTTTGTCTATATTTTTCTTTTAGTTCTTCTTTAATATTTGTATTATCTATTCCTATTTTTTGTCTGTATCCTAGATATTTATAGGCATCTGTTTTTTCCCTTGCTTCTATGCAGTCGCTGTGGTTATCCAATATGTAATCTTCTTGTTTAGTGTGTTTTCCCTTGACTTATTATTATTATTGTTATTATTATTATTTTAGATTCAACTCTTATGTTTTCAATAATATGCTTTTGGTTGTTGAGATAAGATTTAAACCACCAATTTGCTGTGCCTCTAATACCATAGGATTCTAACTTCTGAAGCAACAGTGAGCAATTAATGAGATCACAAGACTTACTCAGATACTAGAAAGTTCTTCTTCTTCTTCTTCTTCTTCTTCTTTTTCTTCCTTTTCCTCTTGGCTTCTAAGGGAATCAAAGCTCCCGTGCCAATCTCAGTTGTTGCCTCCAAATGTTTCTAAGTTAACAAAAAGTCCAGAGGAAAGCTCCTTTTGGTTGAAGACTTTAAGAATTCTGTCAGCAAAACTGAAAAGTGCATCATTAACAGTCTCCAAACTTGTGTTTGGTCAGTGATTCAGTTTTACTGAGATTATGGAAATAGGATGATAATCGTTTACGTAGTGGTTGACCTTTACCTTTGAGACCTTTAGTCCTTGTGGCGAACATCCTTTGCGTATTACGCAGGGTTATTACAACTCTCACAGAAATATCTTGTATTAACTAATGAGTATGATGATTTTTTTGGCTCTTATGATTTTCAGTAGCTCTTGTTTAGTTGCTGGGGACAGGAAAATTGACCTGTCTTCTGTGTCTGGGTCATTAGACCCAGAAGAAGGCCACTGCAATCGTGGCCGAAACGTTGGTTTTTCTCCAGCAGCAGTAGTTTTTTACATTATGGCGCGTTACCATACCCAGAAAACTTTTATGTCAACTGACTCTGGCCGCGGAAGCATACGCAATTATATTGAAAAACAAGTTTGTATGATTCTGCTGGTATAGTGGTTCTTCACACTAGATTTTCAGCTATCTTTGACAAATTCGAGTTAAATAGTTCTCTCATCTATTTTGAATATGAAATGTTTTGCTTCATCTAGTTGACAATACACTAGACTCTCGCTAATCCAGCCATTCCTGGTACATGTGGGTGCTGGGTTAGCGGAAGTGCTGGATTATTGAGTGCCCGAAATTTATTTTATTGATTTATTTTGAAAACTTAGGGGATATAGTGTACTGTACTTTATTAAACTGAAGTATACAATTTTAAAACTCAGAGGATATACTTTATTAAATCCAAAAATACATTAATTTTCAAAGAAAACTTAGTCCTTGAATGCATACTGTACATAGTTATACAGTCATATCACTCACTAAGAAACATGTCCCTAGTTTTTAACTGTCACAATGATGATACGTGATGGTGGCATTCTTTATCATGCTACTTCTTTACAAGCATTACATCAGTACTGCATGTATCTGCTCGTTGTGTAATGTACTTCAGGAAGACATCAGCAGCTTCAGCATCAGCAGTGTGAGAAATCTTCGTGCTCTCTCCTCCTGTGTCCTCTTCTTCATCACTTTCATCATTACTTTCTTGCACGCTTTTGATTATTTCTTCATCTGTTAAAGTTTGGTCCGTATCACAGTTTTCCTCATTCAGCCACTTAGTAACATCTTCATCATCAATTTTTTCTCCTCCTGGAAAGGTGTGGGACATGTCAGTGTGCAAAATAATCGATAATTCCAAATTGACTGGCTCATCGCTGTCACTCAATATTGGATCCAACTCGACATCAATGGATGGCCACAATTTTCTCCAGCTCTTCATTATGGTAGCACTCTACACTTTATCCCATGCTTCGGCTGCTTGGAAAACAACATCATGTATGTTAATTGCTTTCCAGGCCTTCAGCATAGTCTCGATAGAGTTGTTTTCACTTTCGTTCAGCAAGGAGACGAGAATTGAATGTCGGTAATGACGCTTAATTTATTCCAAAATTCGCTGGTCCATGGGCTGAATTAGGGCTGTCACATTGGGTGGGAGAAAGAGTGCTTGTACATGTATACCATCAGACTTTAGAGAAACATCTGAAATATGACTGGGAGCATTGTCCATTATAAGGATAGCTTTCAGCGGAAGCTTTTTCTTCTTTAGATCTTTTCTCACAGTTGGTACAGACGTTTCACGGAACCACCGAGAGAATATTTGTCTGTCCATCCACGCTTTCTTCTGAGTGCAATACTGCACTGGTAGAGTATTTATGTCAGTGTGTTGAAGACAATGTGGATGTTGGGATTTTCCAATCACCTTAAGCGGTAGTTTACGACTCCCATTTGCATTACAACACCCCATTAACATTTCGCACTGTTTCTGTTGCTTGTAACCACAAGCTTCCTTCTCGTTCTTGCCAGCTAATGTTTTTGAAAGAAGTATGTTGCAAAAGAGTCTTAGCATTATACAAGGCATCAGTAGTTACATCTTCTTCCTCTGTTATCTTTCATATTTTGCTAACAAACTCATCAGCATCCTCATCGTTAGCTGAGCGACTTTCCCCGGTGACTGTCAGCTACCAAATGGTTGCTGCAAACAAGTTACTACTGCCAAGTTGTTTGTTAAATGCAGCTGCTTTTCCCTTTATAATTGGGCCACTGACTGGAACTCCTTTACTGTGTTGTTGTATGAACCATCCTTAAACACCTACGTCTGGTTCTTCATTCCCACTCTTTTGCATAACCTTCCATTAAAGTATTTACATAATTTGGATCACTCTTTTGCTTTCTATGTAAAGTTGTTTCTTGGTTGCACAAAAGTTTATTATTCCCTTGGTGATTCATCATTTGAATACATTGCATCTGCATAGCTTTTCTTTGTGTGTTTTGAGAGGAAAAGCAATGTTAAAATAATGACAGATTATCAACAAATATTTTCGTTTTCGTCTCAGTATAATCCTCTCTATAAATATTTTTGCAGGTCTCATGCTTCAGCTGGTATTTAATTAACATTAAACTGATGGTATCTTTGATACTTTTTTTGTCTTTGGTAATGAAGACTTTTGTATACTCATTTGTTTAAGTAAGAGGCCTTCATCGTCAGGCAAGTTTTGTAAACAGAGTGCTTGGGTAAAGATAGTATTTGTGAGTAGGTCATCAATTCAACTGCAGTATGTTGCAGTTACTCTTGTGGGCAGCTTGACTAAGTTTGACATAGAGAATGTACTTCAGAGTTTATATTAAAATCACCACACAATATAACTGCATTTGTTCATGTAGAGATTCATTATTTCCTCCAACTTATAATATAATACTGACAAATTGCCATCTGGTATCCCGTACACGTAGATAAAGATTTTTTTTTGTTGACTAATCTTAAGAACATGATACTCAAAATGTTTCCTGACATTTAGGTCATTAGTTTTAATAGTCCACAGAATTGGCTACCTTCCCTATCCAATATCATGCACCCACCATGTCTTTTGGAAGTTTTACAACAAAGAGGTAAGAAATTAAGGAGATGGAACCTGGAGTAATGTGAGAGAACCAGAGGTGATTGAGGACCTTAAAAGAAGCACGGTGCAACTATTGACTGAAGCAGTGAAAAAAATGCAGTAGAAGATGAAATGGTAGGTTTGAGAGATGATATAGTCAAGGCAGCATAGGCTCAAATAGTTAAAAATACAAGGCCTAGTAGAAATCCTTAATAACACAGAAGACATTGATTAACCGATGAAAGGAGACAATATAAAAATGAAGAAAATAAAAAGGCAAAAGGAAATAGAGGTGTCAAAAAATAAACTTGACAAAGGTTCAAAGTGGCTAAACTGGAATGGCTAGAGGACAGACGTAAGGCCATAGAAAAATGCATAACAAGGTAAAAAGTAGATGCCACATATAGGAAAATTAGAGAGACCTTTTGAGAACAGAGAAGCAGCTGTAAGAGCATCAAGAGCTCAGATGACAATTTAGTTCTAAGCAAATAAGGGAAAGATGGAAGGAATATATAGAGGGGCTGTACTAGGGAAACAAACTTCAAGGCAGTATTATAGAATGTGAAGAGGAAGAAATCAAGATAAGATGGGAGACGTTATACTGTGAGAATAATCTGACAGCACTAAGACCTAAGTCAAAACAAGGCCCCGGTGTAGACAATATTCCTTCAGAATTATTGAGATCTTTGAGAGAGCCATCCATGACTAAACTATTCAACTTGGTATGCAAGATATGTGAGACAGGTGATATACCCTCAGGCTTCATCGATAATGATATAAGTCCAAAGAAAGCAGGTGCTGGCATATATGCAAACTACTGAACCACTATTTTAATAAGGCATGATTCCAAAATATTGACACAAATTATTTACAGAAGAATGGAAAATCTTGTAGAGGCTAGCCCCAGGAAAGATCAGGTTGGGTTCCACAGAGAGGTAGGAACAAGCAAGGCAATATTGACCATATGACTTGTGTTAGAAGATAGGTTAAAGAAAGGGGAACCTATGTTTATAGCATTTGTTGATTTAGAGAGAGATTTTGACAATGTTGGCTGGACCACACACTTCAAAATTTGGAAGGTATCAGGAGTAAAATGCTAAGTTATCAAACAATGGCAAATCCAGGACAGATTGGCACTCACCATATAGAGGAGATGTTGAGTTGCAGGTAGGCACAACAAAACGACAGCTAAATAAGTGAACTTTCAGCCAAAATGACTTCTTTTAAAGTAAACAAAACAGACACACACACACACATTCACCGTCATGCATGCACAACTCGTACTCATACTGGCCACTGTGGCCAGACTGTGAGCAACTGCGCATGATGGGAGAAGCGGTCTGGGTGCTGAGGCTAAGGAGCAGACTGGGTCAGGGAGGGGGAGAGGTAGCAATTTAGGTGTGGGGGACAGTAAAGTGCTGCTTGTGGGACCATACAGGGGTGTGTTGGGGACAGAGTAGAACAGCTAAGTGCAGTCGGGAGGTTAGACGGGATGCTGGGAGGAGGGAGAGTGGGGAAGGGACTGGAAAAGGAGATAAGTAAAGAGACTGTGGATGCATTGGTGGAATAGAAGGCTGTGTTATGCTGGAGCGGGAGCAGGGAAGGGGTTAGGTAGATGGAGGACAGCGACTTAATGAAGGTTGAGGCCAGGGAGTTTGCAGGAGTTTAGGATTTATTATAGGGAGAGTTCCCACAGATGGCAAAGGCAATGAAGCAGTCAGTGAAATATTATTTACAACTCTTACAGAAACCAGGCTGCAGTTTTATGAGCTGAAGGACATAAAATGTAAGCAGTGATTGAGAAGGGAGTGAGACATGGCTGTAGCCTATCCCCAGTGTTATCTATAAATTGAGCAAGCAGTAAAAGGAATCAAAGAAAAGTTTGGAGATGAAATTAAAGTTTAGTTTGGCGAGAACATTGTAGGACTGGGAAGGACAGTTGAACAGAATGGATACTGTCTTGAGAAGTGATTATAAAATGAACATCAACAAAAATAAAACAAGGGTAATGAAATGTAGTGAATTTAAATGAGGTGATTCTGAGGGAATTAGATCAGGAAAAGAGACACTAAAAGTAATAGATGAGGTTTAATACTAGGGCAGCGGAATAATGTATGATGGCTGAAGGAGAGAGGATATAAAATGCAGACTGGTAATACCAAGAAAAGCATTTCTGAAAAAGAAAAATTTGCTAACATGAAATATAAATGTAAATCTTAGGAAATCTTCTCTGGAAGTATTTGTCTGGACAGTAGCCTTGTATGGAACCGAAACATAGACTATAAACAGTTTAGACAAGAAGAGAATAGAAGCTTTTGAAATTTGATTCTATAAAAGAATGCTGAAAGATTTGATGGGTAGATCACATAACTAATGAGGAGGCACTGAATAGAATTGGGAATAAACTGAATTTGTGGCACAATCTGACTAGAAGGAGAAGGGATCGGTCGATAGGACACATTCTGAGACATCGAGGAATTGCAAATTTGGTAATGGAGGAAGTGTAGTGAACAAAAATTGTAGAGAGAGACTAAAGCTTGAACACAATAAGGTGGTTCAGATGGATGTAGGTTGCAGCAGTGAAGAGGCTTGCACAGGATAGACTTATGTGGAGAGTGGCATCTTATCAGTCTTTGGACTGAAGACAACAAAAACAATAACCCTAAAAGTATAATTCAGTATTACAGTCTGTAATATGGGTTACTGCAAACTTGACAGCTTTGAGCCAGTGTTCTGAAGTCATATTGCATCTACATTTTTTTAAAATTCATTTAAACAGTAAAGCTGGTTTTCCAAGATCTCTTTTTTATTGGTTTACTTTGTGTAGAAAATACAGAGAGCTGTGTGGCTCATTACTTTAGGGCATGCAGGATCTGGAGTTGTTGAACATTTCTGTCACCAGTACTGCTTTGTGGAAACATGGGTGTCACTGGTAGCTGTTGGCTTAATAGTTTATTGGGGATAATGACAGTGCAGTTTTGATAATTAATACTCTGCATGCTTGTGTGCTTTGCTGTGTTATTTATACAAAAAGATCTGCACAGCCTGAAGGCCAATGTAGCACTAAAATCTCAGCTTGCTGATTTTTCCAGAACATGAGACATAATAATATTGCTAAGGCCATCAAGGTAATCCCTCTCTCTCTCTCTCTCTCTCTCTCTCTCTCTCTCTCTCTCTCTTTCTGTGTGTGTGTGTGTGTGTGTGTGTGTGTGTGTGTGTGTGTGTGTGTTAATCTACGATATTACCATTTTTTTATGTGTGATAAATATTTGAAATTTTCACTGCTTGGTTTACACAAAATTCATTTAAGTCATAACAATGTAATATATAATAATAATATGTTAGTATGTTTAAGTTTACTTAGACATAATTTCAGTTCAAAGAACACCATTTTTGTAGATGCCATTTGAACCACCCATTAGAACTAAAATGTAATAATCATGTAGTAATTTCATTTTAGTGGACTTGACTGTACATCTTAGTTCAGGCTCTAGGTTTCAAAAACCTGTATGCCTCCATACCTTTGTAAATGAGAATTTAATCGATTTTAGTTTCTCTTTGCAGGTTCTCCTCACATTGGATGATGATCTTATTGATGTACACAGAAGCAAAATTCCTGTTTTCTGAATGGTTATCAGATTGATGGTCTTTTGAAATAAATGGAATTTTTGATTTGACTGTTGCTAGAGGATAATAGTCTGCAGTATATTGTGTTAGTGAATAAAGAGAGTGTGTGTGTGTGTGTGTGTGTGTGTGTGTGTGTGTGTGTGTGTGTGTGTGTGTTTACAGTTATATTTTAAAGGTTATGTCAACTGTCCCAGAACATATTTTTCTGCTGGACAAATCTCTGCATGTAAATCCTGTTTATATGCAGTCGAGAAAAGTAGAAAAGTATGTTCCATTAGAAGCATATAAATTACCATTCCTAAAAATTATGTTTCGAAAACACATTGGAATCCAGAAGTTATTGAAATCAAAAATATATATTTATTGAATCGGAACTATATATTTATTGGGCCATGACATCTAACTAATAATGTTGCTTTACTTTTAAAAAGTTATGAATTCCTCAAATGCCTCTTATTGTAAACATTGCTACAATAGCTTATGTGATGTTTAGATCAACCTGAATTAGTGACACAAATAATTTTTTTCTTGTACTGTCTTCCAGTGCTTGGTTTTTATACTGCCACAAAATTTTAAAACAGCAGACTGCTGCACAAAGTAAGATTCATTCTTGGGTCTTGTTCTTAAACATTCCTATTTTGGTGTAACTGCTTTGAGGCATTTAAAAATTCAAAGCCAAAATTCGACATTCTATCCATTTTCTTTCTTCTTGGAATGATTGAGAATGTAATTTAAACTGAATGTCTTTTTCTCAAAACTATGAGTCATTAATTTCTGTTCTCTTAATCAAGTATTTCTCAGTTTATAATCACATAAATTTGCACTCATTTTTCCCCTTCCTTTTGATAAATTTCTTTATATATACAGGGTATTTTCATGGTGACGGGGAGAATATTTAGGGATGATGAAGAAGCATAAAAATATCAAAATACAATGGAGATTCTCAGTCTGGAAACTCCCCAATCAAGAGTTATAAAACATATTAATTGCTGGTAGCCATTTTTAGATATACAGCCAAGACTGACTCAGCTTGATTTGGCTGAACGTATAAGATTGGTGTTTTGTTTTATGCTGTCAGACTTGGAAACCTTGACAGTTTGATAGTTTTTTGGGGGTTTAATTAAACAGAGCAAGGTAATCCTCAGTTCAATTATTTATATGATGACTGTTCACTCGGACATGTCCTAAAGAACAGACACAACATATATAATTAATTAAGGTAACAATGGCAAATGATCCCTTCAGTGCACATGCACGCCATGCTCAAACTCATATAGGAATTGATGAAATACTGCAAGTAATGAGGATAATGGGCAAGAGACACTATATTCGTAGTTTGTGGGTATTCATAGTTTGTGGATAAGTTGCACCAAATGGCAGCTCATCATTAATTCCTTTGTGTATTGATTTATAATGGCTGTTGGATCTACTGTGCTCATACACTGAGAATAAGCTAACATAGTTGGGAACTATTAAAGTGATACACACTTAGTAGGTTGCATCATATTTCACCTACGTACAGAATCAACAATTCTTATCAAAACACATATACATTCTTACAGTTCAAATCACTGTCTGGCCATCCAAATTTAGGCTTTTGATGGTGTCCGTAAATCATTTAAGGCAAGCTTGGAAGCAATTTCTTTGAAAAGGAAAATACTGACTTCTCTCTCCCTCCTTGTCTGTTTCCAGCTAATGTTCCAACTCTGTGACCTTGTAGTGAATGCTACACTAATTCTTCATTTCCTTTCCTTGTTCAGATCATCTAGTACACATTGTAACATAGTTCCTATTTGCTAATTAGTCCACCTGTCAATAATTATTTCATTCTTCTACATTTCTCCCAGACATTACTAATGTTACACACACCTTTTCACTTGCTACTTCGTATTGCTCATTTTCTCCTTCTGGAGCAACAATAGTATTCTTGCCAGAAATTTTAACATGGCAAAAAAATTACAAAATCACTGTATCTTTCAATTTACTTAATATAATGGAAGGAAACATTCCACGTGGGAAAAATTATATATAAAAACAAAGATGAGGTGACTTACCGAACAAAAGCGCTGGCAGGTCGATAGACACACA
Source organism: Schistocerca americana (assembly GCF_021461395.2). Taxonomy (NCBI): domain Eukaryota; kingdom Metazoa; phylum Arthropoda; class Insecta; order Orthoptera; family Acrididae; genus Schistocerca; species Schistocerca americana. Next base: position 504,523,137 of record NC_060126.1, on the reverse strand, counting down.
AACAAACACAAACATACACACAAAATTCAAGCTTTCGCAACAAACTGTTGCCTCATCAGGAAAGAGGGAAGGAGAGGGGAAGACGAAAGGATGTGGGTTTTAAGGGAGAGGGTAAGGAGTCATTCCAATATCCATCCGCACATACACAGACACAAGCAGACAGACAAACAGACATGTCTGCTTGTGTCTGTATGTGTGGATGGATATGTGCGTGTGTGCGAGTGTATACCTGTCCTTTTTTCCCCCTAAGGTAAGTCTTTCCACTCCCGGGATTGGAATGACTCCTTACCCTCTCCCTTAAAACCCACTTCCTTTCGCCTTTCCCACTCCTTCCCTCTTTCCTGATGAGGCAACAGTTTGTTGCGAAAGCTTGAATTTTGTGTGTATGTTTGTGTTTGTTTGTGTGTCTATCGACCTGCCAGCGCTTTCGTTCGATAAGTCACCTCATCTTTGTTTTTATACAAAATATTATATATTTCTTCATACTTGAAACAGGAAGAAATGAGCATGTTTGTAAATAGTGAGCAGAGGCAGACATATGAAAGTATTCAGAATTTATTTTCCAGTGTAAGTAATTGACTCTACTTCAGCAATGGCACTTGACAGTGGCAAAGAAACATGTTATCAAAAATTTACCCCTAGTAAAGAAATTGAGTTTGTTATCAAACTACCAAGGTTTTGAGAAATGCTCCTCTTTCACCCAACAGCAGTAGCTTAATTTATCTATTGCATCAATGAGAGAGGATTGACATTCCTTTTGCTTCCTTTTCAGTCTTTTTACTTCCTTCCTTTCTCTCATTATTCTCACAACAAATATTTTCCACTGAAAGTTTGCACACTCTTGTCTTCTGGTAATTACTGTTGACCCAAGAAACAATCTTCAGAAGTACAGAGAATTATTATTATTATTATTATTATTGTCTCCTATCATTCTTCATATATATTAACTTTTAGTCTCCAGATATAGGAATATAAATAACTTTGGTGTGTAATGCACTGTTATGTGTAAAATTGTGTTGTGTAAAATTTTTTAATGCTATAGTTAATATCAGTTTAAGCAGTAATTTCATTGTAGCATACTTATGTTAAATATGATTATCAGTTTCCTAAATTTTTGTTAAATTTGTTTCCTTATAGTTGGAACCTATGATTAAAAGCAGTGCAAAGGCTGTGATATAATGTGAAAAAGAACATATGACATATATTATGGTTTTATTATTATTAAAGAAAACTGATAACATTTTATATCTGTTGAAAACTAATCATTAGACATAAACATCAGCTCTATTCCAAACGTACAACTTCTTTGTTTAGGCTGTGTCAGTGCAATCATTATGGCCTATAGGCACCTGGAAACTTTCATAACTCAAAAAGTTACCTCATTTTACAACTCAGATAGTATGCTACAACACATATCCTCCATTTCAAATAGATGAGAAACTGTTTCTTTGTAACAAGTTATGTTTACAATTACAGTGCTACAATAAAAAAATTGTGTTGTTTAATTCCATTCAGATCGTTATAGATTATATTCAGAAGGTGTGTCCTAGATCACTAAATTCAGTTCTCTTAAATCATAAAGTAACATCCAAAATCCAAATCTACCAAAGTCAGAAACTGAGAACTTGATTTGGCATCTATTTAATTTCTGTTCATACTTACTTTATTACTGTTGTGTTTAGACTGTAAATTCGTCTAGTTAAAAACTTGCTGATAACTCATGACGCTTATTATGCACACACCTTATGTCTGGACCTCCACTTGTAGAAGTCCAATGCCTTTGAACCAGTAGCATTTTGTAAGCAAGTACTGCAACTTTTTACTGTCAGGCAACATTGTATGCAATAGATTTTTTGGAAGCATTATTTAATCATGTGTTTCATTTGCTGGTTTGTAACTTCTAGCAGTAAGTATCATTATGGAGCTTGCCCCTATACAAGGTGATTTCAGTTTGAATTTTAATTACTGGCACACTATGCTTTTACAGAGATTCAGTACAAAGCACTGCTGTGGTGCCTGCACTGAATGAGGAAAGCAGGGCATGCTCCTTCCACGCTACTACTCATCCCATAACAGTCTGTGTTCAGGGCTGGACATGGGTTATCTGCTCCTTGCATCCTTCTTAAAATCAGCCAAGCTAAAGTGTGTGCATAATAGCAAATTTATGTTCCATTTGCATGTTGTATTGTTAGCAAGCCACAATATAATGACAGTGTTAGCAAACCACACTGTAATGGCATTGTGTGAAGCCATATCTCTGTTATTGTTGTAGCTGAATGCAACCATCACATTTGGTGTTAAAAGAAATTAAGAAATGCCAAAGTTGGGTTGTAGTTGGTTCTTTCTTGGATAAAAAATTTGAAATAACATTTTTATATTAAGAAGCAATTAATTGCCCTAGTATAATAATAAAAAGGAATGATAGAAAGTCAGACCCTAACATTTCTTCAAAGGAACAAAATTAATCTCAGTGATCTGTGGAAGACAGTTCTCAGAGAGGTGTGACACAGGCTGTATTTAGAACTGTGCAGTTTTTGTGTGTGTGTGTGTGGGGGGGGGGGGGGGGGGGGGGGGAGAAAGAGAGAGCTGCATCCAATCTGTTTTCAGCTGTTCAGAAGCATCAAGACTTGAGAACTGTAATAAAAAAAAATATGTTGTGGAGGAGTCGGATCGAGTGTCATGTATAGTTACATATTAAATACCTAGATCGTACTGTTTTGTGTGATTTTCTGTTTTTTATTAGGATATGTATGTATTTTATGATACAAAAACTTTGTACGTAAACATCTCTCAGAATATGCTGTTTAAATCTTATGTGTTATTATTTCATTTCAAAGTAGTACAGTAATAGACTACTGCATGTGGAACATTTTAACAGTGTCATGAGTAAAGACTAAACTAACTCTACAAAGGAGCTATTGAGCAGTGCTATCAGTCCCCCCCCCCCCCCTCTCTCTCTCTCTCTCTCTCTCTCTCTCTCTCTCTCTCTCTCTCTCTCTCTCTCTCTCTCTCTAGCTATCTATCTGCCACCCCCCACTCCACCTCACTTTCAGATCCTGCACCAGAAAATGGAAATATGCAAGTAGAGACCTAACTAATAAAGAGAACTAGAAATATAATGATGTGGCAGTCAGGCTTTTGTCTTTTCCTATCATTTGTTGTCGTGCGCCTTTTGTTTTGGCAGTTGATGAGTAGGTGACATTTTGCACTTCATACTGAGACATTGATACTATTACTGAATGATTTATATTCTTTCTTGTGCTTTTAACACAAGAGACCATGAGATGTTTGTAATTTCAGTTTTATCTAAAATGTTGTTGTCAAGTGAGTTAAAATCGAAACTTCCTGCAGGGAAGTAATGAGTCTGAGTTCTTCATTTTTGCAAAAGGCTTAGTTAAAGTGTAATAGAAAACATTGTATTTACAAATGAATGTAAAAAGCAGCAGTTTCATATTTTATAAAACTAAGAAGGGTGAGTGTGTTGTTGTTGTCTGTTCATCCATGTTACATTATAAAATGGTTAAATATTTCTTTATCTGGTACAATACTTTTATTTTCTTAATGATTACTTTTACTGTTGTTTGCTGCAGATGATGATTATACACCTCTCTGTATACAGAACTGAGCTACGTACACTACAGGCAATTAATCCTTAAGAATTATTTCATTAGTAATAGTTACAAAGAAAACAAATTATGTGTGCTTAAATCTATTTTATTCTGATGACAGTAAGAGGGTACAAGATCTTGTGTCACTGTTATGTATTTGTAGATTCTGTTCTATTTATAAATGTGTGTGTATTGACTGTGCCATCAAGTTTCCTCACATGAGGCCATATCATTTATATCCAAACTACGTATCTTATACCAGTTGTGTAAATTTTTGCTTTTATATGTTTTAAAATTAAATTTTAGCTTCGAATGCACCAAACAGTACACATTAATGTGTTGAAATGTGCTTCCAGTCCTAAAGAGCTGTGGTATTAGAAATTGTTGAAATCTATTTTGTGCAAATATGTAAGAAATGTGATATATTGTACAATGCAATAAAATTTAATATGCTATTTTCAAAGTAAAAAATGAAGTTCATTCCCCAGAAAATTCCACAAAAGAAAAAAAATTGCACACACGCACACACACAGAGGTGGTGAGAGTTATGAACATATTTCTTCCCAGGCCCTCCACCATAATATTATACAGTTGGAATCCTTAGCAAAACAAAATGACGTGTTTGACAGACATTTAATAAGGCAAACTATATACATTTTTGATGGAGTATTTTCAGGTTGAATGTTTTTATTTATTTATTTATCCATCCGTAGACAAACAGGATTGTATGGATGTAGTTAACATAATTATGACAACTAATTTCTCACGTCACATTTACATTTCACATTCAGAACCAATCTCGCGCGCGGTGTTATAAGAGCTGCTGTAGTTTTCGATTACATTATTATAAAACGTTATTATGAGTGCTGCTATAAACTAAACTCAAATGCATGTTCGATACAAACAGATCGTCTGGATGTAAAAATTAGACTTTATTAGAAGTCCTTCGCTGCTTATAGATGTAAATTATGGGTATTATGAACATTGCACTACGTTCCTGAAGAATATTCGCAACGTTGTGCGTGTAATATTTTAAAATAAATTATTTCATTACAAAATAGTCCTTGAGTCTCAGCAGTCACAAGTACAGAACGTTTCTCAGAGAGGGCAGTGAAGAACTTGGTGCGTAGCCGCTAGGGGGCAGAGCAGTAACTTCCGGTCAGAGGGTTTTCCTGCTCTGTGTGTTGTGTATCTGTTAGTATACGTTGTTGATGTTGTGTGTGGTGCGCGTCGTACGCAGGGGTGCGAGTGTCAACTGTTTCGCAGAATGGCCTCAAGCCAAACCTTCCGCATATGATGATGCTGCTACACTTATAGGTAGGAACTTTTAATTATTGTTCATACCAGAAGAGTGGTGCAGGCCTCCATAACAACCAGAAATTCTGTTCGAATGTTTATCATGATCAAATGTTGGAACATTCGCCTTACGCCGTTGACAGATTACATATTCTAGTGATGTGTGTTCTGTCGCCTGTAAGGTGTTATTCTCACTTTATAGCGGCTTTCTCCGTTTTTCAGAGTCGCTCACGGAGGCAATCGCCGAATTATTGTGCGTATGAAGCATTTTCATCATAAGGATGTAGCTTTCACACCGTGTCAATCAAAACATGAACTGCAAACTTTTGTTGCCATCCATCAGAAGACTGATTTGTCATAGCTTTTAGGTTTCAATAGCGTATAGATCGGTCTTAGACTTCTGCTAAACATAGGTTTCGTTAATGGAGAATTTCTTTGTAACAAGTAACGCCAATAACTAGTAAACGAAAGTTATTGACACTTTTTTCAACACTCATTATGGAAATTATACCTAAGAAGGTACTAGGTGCAAAATTTCGAGTAAATAACCGGTTTACATACTTCACTCCCGAATGCTTCAGTGTTACGTTATCATCACAGCAAGCATTTTCGCATTCTGGTAAGGGCAGTTAACATGGATCGTAGCCGATAATGCTATATTTTAGGAAGGCAACGCTGGCAGAATTGTGGCAGAAGTTGAAAGACTTAAGTTTCCTTTCTGTTTCGGATGCCAGTACCATTTACTTATCGTGTATAATCCAAATGAGAACCGGCAAGCTGTTTCCTTAAATCTGAATGCTGGTGTAAATTTTTCGTAATAAATGCATGACAAGAGGCCACAATATCATAATAGTTTGGTGGGGGTACGCTATACATTTCAACTGTCCGCATTTATGGAATGGGTAAAATTTTCAGAAAAAGAAATTAGATTAACGCTCAGCTGATCATGTATATTAGCCCTGATTATTGCCCCCCCCCCCCCCCCAATTTCCTTCACGGGTCCGGCGCGAAGGGGGGGGGGGGGGGTTACGGCCTATTCGTTTTAGCAAAATTTTATTCCAGTGATATTACCAGTTGTGGCGAGCTGAATCATCAAAAATAAAGAGAAAAACATTTAGCATACTTTTCCTTGCTATACGAACAATCATATCTCCGTCGTACGTAGCCAAATGTATCTCAGAGCACACAGAAATAAACAGAATCCAATGCAGTATTCGTTAGAAGGCTCGTTTAAATTCATAACGCCCACTGTACATCGGTTAACAATTGAACTGCGATATGGTTGAATGTTACTAAGAGCCACGTATGGCCGAGAGAATTTATTGCCCCAGGAAAGCAGCCAGTTTGAAATCAACATGAGGCGTTCCCTCGTCAAGAATTGAGACTTCTTTTTGAGAACGCGTGATGTTCGATTCCAGACACGACAGTAGCTGTATGTGTTCTCTGTATTTTAAATCGCAAGTATGAACTATGTCTCCCAATCTTTTTCTCAGAACATAGCTGGTTTGGTTAGTTACATAGATCATTTGAACGATTTGTAGTACTGTTAACACTTTCAATTGAAACTTCGTTAATCGCCGGTAGGACCATCTTTCTCCACGATAATAGCAACGTAATTTAATTTTTTTCGCAAATACCCGTATTTTGCTTTATAAACGAGCGAGTTGACGCTATAGTTCTGATAAAACAGGTTTAAAATCCTCGACGACATCAATGTTTAATAAACTCTTGAGTTCCGTAGTTTCTCAAAATCGTATAGCACGGATTGTAATAAGCACGACCTATTTTCTTTGATAACCTCACTGATCCGGTGTATTGTTGCAAATATAATTTTAAGAGACAGCCCCTAAGCAGACGTATCGACTACCGTAACAATTAACGACGTATTATGACGGGTTAATCCTCCTAATAACTTAGGTTCTCTTATTTTAAGAAATTCAGCCTTCAGTTGCAAGGTAAAATTTTATTAGTTTACCCAGGTTTCGATGCCAATAATGGTACCTTCTTCAGAACAAAAATTAAATTATTTTGAAATTATTTAACAAAAATAATTTATGTTCTGAAGAAGATACCATTATTAGCATCGAAACCTAGGTAAACTAATAATTTTACCTTGCAACTGAAGGCTTAATTTCTGTAGCACTGCACTATGTTAAAGATTTGTTCTCTTATCTTCTGCACTGAATAGAAAGATGTAGATCTGTGTGACTTTATGATCAGAACTCGTATCCCGTCTCTATCAACTAGTTGGCAACGAGATTTTAAACCCACATTTTCCTCTCGTTAGTTCTGAGAGCTCTCAGACGTAACGGAGGAAAGATGCCATCAATCTGAAGGCTGTTATGACCACAATGCCATTCGAGGTGTGGTCGTCCTAGAGTTGATAGCTTTTGTCTTCCTCCGATCTTGGAACAGTAATAAGGGGATATGCAGTTTAACGAGGACTCGAAACCAGCATACAATGTACAATTAATGACAATGACAAAAAATCCTAGGGGCGATTTAAGATGGAATGCCGAATACGTGGATTTGTAGTCCGAAACTTATCCACTAAGCTACAAGTTAACAATCTAAAACAGCACGATACCTCTTGACATGTTACTTGCAGTACTTTTCAGTGTTGAGCTATGATTGGTCCTTACATTGAGATGATACCAACAATTTGCCTTTCGCCATTCACCACTGTTTTACGCTGAGATCACCAGATCGTCGTTTTTCTGTGATTCTAGAAAGCTACTGAATGAACCCGTTTGGCTGTCAAGAGAGCAATGCGTGATAGCTTCAGTGAATGCCATCGCAGGATACTGTCAAGTGTCTTCCACAGAACTCAAAAATTCAGGTCGTATGTAAAGGCTGTTAGTGCCACCAAAGTTAGTTTGCAGTACGTAGTGAATGAGACGGGTACTGAAATTGAGGGTATCAGAGCAAAAGCTGAAATGCTTAACTATGTTTTCAAATGTCACTCTACACAGGAAAACCCAGGACAGTTGCCCCTATTTAATCCTCTTCCCTCTGAAAAGATGATTGAAATAAGTATTAGTGCCAATGGTGTTGAGAAACTGCTGAATTCGTTGAAATTGAACAAAGCAACAGGGCCGGCTGGAATCTGTAAGATTCTTTACCCAGTTTGGTGCTGAGTTAGCCGCTCTTCTAACTGTAATCTATCATAGATCCCTGGAACAAAAAACCGTGTCCAGTTCTTAGAAAAAGTTACAGATCACACCAGTCTACAAGAATGGTGGTAGAAGTGATCTACAAAACTACTGTCTAGTATCCTTGACATAGATTTGTTGTAGACTCTTAAAACATATTCTGGCCTAATACATAATGCTCGAAAAGAATGACCTCAATGCGAATCAGCATGGATTTCGAAAACATCGATGATACGAAACCCAACTCGCATTTTTCTCACGTGACATACTGAAAGCTTTGGATCAAGGCAGTCGGGTAGATGCAGTATTCCTTGATTTACAAAGAGTATTTGACTCAGTACCACACCCACGCTTATTGTTAAAAATACGATCATATGGATTATCAAGTGAAATTTTTGGCTGCAGGCAATATTAATAGTAAAATCAGGCTATTTGCAGGTGATGCAGTTATCTACAATGAAGTACTATCTGAAAGAAGCTTCATAAATGTTCAGTCAGATCTTGATAAGATTTCAAAGTGGTGCAGAGATTGGCAATTTGCTTTAAATGTTCAGAAACGTAAAAAAAGATCGTAGTGTCCTATAATATCAATAAGTCACTGTTGGAATCGGCCAACTCATACAAATACCTAGGTGTTACATTTTGTAGGGATATTAAGTAGCCGGCCGCTGTGGCCGACTGGTTCTAGGCGCTTCAGTCTGGAACAGCGCTGCTGCTCCGGTTGCAGGTTCGAATCCTGCCTCGGGCATGGATGTGTGCGCTGCCCTTAGGTTAGTTAGGTTTAAGTAGTTCTAAGTCTAGGGGACTGATGAGCTCAGATGTTAAGTCCCATAGTGCTTAGAGCCATTTGAACCATTTTTTAATATTAAATGGAATGATCATGTGGGTCCAGTCGTGAGTAAAGCAGGTGGTAGACTTGGATTTATTGGTGAAATACTGGAGAAGTGCAATCGGTCTACAAAGGAAATTGCTTACAAATCACTCGTCCGACATGTTCTAGAATATTGTTAAACTGTGTGGCACCCGTACCAGATAGGGCTAACAGCGGATGTTGAACGTATACAGAGAAGGGCAGCACGAATGGTCACAGATTTGTTTAATCCGCGGGAGAGTTCCACAGAGATACTGAAGGAACTGAAGTGGAAGAATCTTGAAGATAGACGTAAACTGTCTTCAGGAAGTCTATTAACAGAGTTTCAAGAACCAGCTTTAAATTGCTGCTCAAAGAATGTATTACAGCCCCCTATGTATCGCTCACATAGGGATGATGAAGATAAGATTAGAATAATTCTTGCACGCACAGAGATATTCAACCATTTTTCCCGCGCTCCATACATGAATGGAACAATATGAAACCCTAATAACTGGGACAATGGGGTGTACCCTCTGCCATGCACCTCACGGTGGTTTGCAGAGTATATATGTAGATGTAGAAAATAAGTAATAAATATTGCAGTTGTATAGTTTATCTACACTACTGGCCATTAAAATTGCTACACCGCGAAGATGACGTGCTACAGACGCCAAATTTAACTAACAACAAGAAGATGCTGTGATATGCAAATGATTAGCTTTTCAGAGCATTCACACAAGGTTGGCGCCGGTGGCGACACCTACAACGTGCTGACACGAGGAAAGTTCCCAACCGATTTCTCATACACAAACAGCAGTTGACCGGCGCTGCCTGCTGAAACGTTGTTGTGATGCCTCGTGTAAGGAGGAGAAATGCGTACCATCACGTTTCCGACTTTGATAAAGGTCGGATTGTAGCCTATCGCGATTGCGGTTTATCGTATCGCGACATTGCTGCTCTCGTAGGTCGAGATCCAGTGACTGTTAGCAGAATATGGAATCGGTGGGTTCAGGAGGGTAACACGGAACGCCCTGCTGCATCCCAACGGCCTCGTATCACAAGCAGTCGAGATGACAGGCATCTTATCCGCATCGCTGTAACTGATCGTGCAGCCACGTCTCGATCCCTGAGTCAACAGATGAGGACGTTTGCAAGATAACAACTATCTGCTCGAACAGTTCGACGACGTTTGTAGCAGCACGGACTATCAGCTCGGAGACCGTGGCTGCGGTTACCCTTGACGCTGCATCGCAGACAGGAGCGCATGCGATGGTGTACTCAACGACGAACCTGGGTGCACGATTGGCAAAACGTCATTTTTTCGGCGACATCGCGGTGAACGCACATTGGAAGCGTGTATTCGTCATCGCCATACTGGAGTATCACCCGGCGTGATGGTATGGGGTGCCACTGGTTACACGTCTCGGTCACCTCTTGTTCGCATTGACGGCACTTTGAACAGTGGACGTTACATTTCAGATGTGTTACGACCCGTGGCTCTACCCTTCATTCGATCCCCCCGAAACCCTACATTTCAGCATAATAATGCACGACCGCATGTTGCAGGTCCTGTACGGACCATTCTGGATACAGAAAATGTTCGACTGCTGCCCTGGCCAGCACATTCTCCAGATCTCTCACCAATTGAAAACGTCTGGTAAATGGTGGCCGACCAACTGGCTCGTCACAGTACGCCAGTCACTACTCTCGATGAACTGTGGTATCGTGTTGAAGCTGCATGGGCAGCTGTACCTGTACACGCCATCGAAGCTCTGTTTGACTCAATGCCCAGGCGTATCAAGGCCGTTATTACGGCCAGAGGTGGTTGTTCTGGGTACTGATTTCTCTGGATCCATGCAGCCAAATTGCGTGAAGATGTAATCACATGTCAGTTCTAGTATAATATATTTATCCAATGAATACCCGTTTATCATCTGAATTTCTTTTTCGTGTAGCAATTTTAATGGCCAGTAGTGTACATACACGCGCAAGGCTGAAAACACAAGCGAGACAGAAATCTTAGCGGTTCTGTAATAAAGTATGTAAACATTGTAGGCACTGAATAAGTGGATCAGATTTTTTCCTGCGGGTATATTATAGTAGATGAAATGTGGTGCACTGCAGAAAAAATTTCCCCAATGGAATACCTGGAGGAAAAATTACAGTATATAGGCAAAAAGGATCTGTAGAGGTCCGCCACTTCATTATTTTTTCAGTTATTAATTTGACGTGATAACTGGAAGAAATACCTTTTACTCGCTGACTGTTGCTCCAAAAGAAAGAAACCTTTAACCGTCTACTTGTTTACTGATTTATGGTAGCTTTTATTTGCTGTATTTACCTACTGTATGTTTTGTAGTGTTTCGTTATAGAACCTAGCAACACGTGGATAACGAACTAGATACGAAGACGAAATTTTGTGCTTTCGTATTTCTATCAAATAGCAACTAGATGAGTCCCGTTATCTGGTGTAACGACTGCAGGGAGATGACAGGAGCAGTAGGCCTAGTTGCAGAGATCTCGCCAAAGGACCATGTTCTCTAATGCACCTTTAGATACAGACGAATAGTAATATGAGGTGAGCATTTGACATGTTTTGTGCTGAATGCTACGTTTACTTTTAAAACGACAGGAAACACCGCACAATTACTTCCCAGACGGAATTTAGGAAGGACGATTGTTGGTGCGTACCCCTGTTGTAATTATCTTAATAATCGGCACGTTACGAACTGCTGGGTACTGAAATTGTATCTTTAAATTTAGTCAAATTGTCCGGAGATGATCTGCGTTCGTTCTTGTAACATTCCTCCGTGAGCTGAATAGAATCAACGATTATCGTGTTGCTCCTATCTGTACACGGAACAAGTGTGCCTCCGAAAGACCGTGACCACATTAGAGACTCACAGGAAGCTGCGCATGCTTTTTGATGGGATCAAAGTTTCCCATGACTACTTCCGGAAACATGTAGGTGTTTCCCCCGATCGGACACTGTCATTTAAGGAGCAAGGCTTGAATGTGTCAAGGAAGATTGCCTCGAGAGTAAATCTACTCCACAGAATAGCCGGAAGCACCTGGAAGCAAATGAACATACCCTTAGCAATGCTGCAGTTTCACTTTACAGCTGCTGAATAGTATGCCGCTACGTGAGGAAACAAATAAGAGAGCTGTACGGCTGAATGAGGTCACGATGACCATTACTGGCTCTGCCAGATGAACTCACTTTCAGTGCTCACCTGTTCTGACCCAATGTTACCCCTCTGAATATCAGAAGAAAAAGAGCAAATTCTTAGGAAGACACTATAAGAACTCATTCCTGTGTCGCTCTTTCAAGAGTGCACCAACTATACGCCTGAAGTCAAGCAAACCACTTTGGGTAAAATTGCTATCGACAGAGGATTTCAAGTTTATTCCGTATTCCTAGATTTCCAGTTAAGGCTTTTGACACCGATCCTCTCAAACGGCCTGTAATCAAATTGTGTGCCTATGAAGTATCGCGTCGGTTGTGCGACTGCATTTGTGACTTCCTATCAGAAAGGTCGCAGTTCATACAGGAAACAGAAGTGAATCTGGGGTTTCACAAGTAAATGTAGTAAGCCATCTGTTGTTCCTAATCTTGCCGCGAGCTGTGCGGCATGTAATGTGCATGGCTGAAAGGATTCCACTGAGTCGCCAAATGCAACAGGTGGGATAACAATGATGTACTTTGCAAATGCGTACTTTCGCTAGGATGCTGCAGCCCAGCAGTGGTAAGAGAACAATGAAGAGAAGCTTGATAGCTGGAACAGATTCCATGAACTGAAGAAAACGTTTGTCGGCTATCAGCAGCAAGTTTGCGTGGCAAAACAATTACTGGAGTATAATGCCCAATCTCAAAAGAAACATCACAGTCTTAAATACAGAATGTTGTGGCCGTGAACACAGATATGATAGCTCACAGGATCCCACAGATGATAAAAGGAATCGCAGAAGACAAGTACTAAGTTCTTCTGGCAGAGGACGTCACAACAAAAGAATTCATCAAGTGGTACCAGTGCTGTGAGCAAGTTAAAGAGAAAAAGGTCGGGCAAAATATGTTCAGCTCCCGCATGTGATCGCTGTGGCACTTGTGGAAGAATGCCATGACCTCACTTCTGTCATCTGCCAGGTTAGGAGACGAGATGCAGCATGTTGTGGCAGCCAGAACTGTCGGACCGAGTACACGGGGGACAACGCCATGATTGTGAACCCTTTATTTCAGGTTGAAGAATCTTTACACCCACATCCGCCACCAACCAGATCCTCCATGAAGAATGGACTCGCTCGACATGGACTTAGGCTGCAGCTGTCAAATGACAGCCCAGCATCTGGCTGTGGCATGTACTGCTAACCCCTCTGGCAAGTAGAATGCCCAAAGGACAACAGACATTATCAGAACAGCACAGCAGTATGTTTCCAAGGAAACGCTCCGGGCACATTGTATGCTACTGCAGAGAAAGATGATGAGCATTCAACATCTGCTACACAACAAGACGTCATCCATCACAATAGTTCTATTCACGCCAGTCAACTGCAGATGATTATAGTCAACTTGTGGCATGAAGCCTTATGCAGTACCCTGGACGAGGCCACTCCGTAACGTGCTGTAGCCGTTTCGCCCTTTTGTGCAGAGGTACCGGTGCTCGCCTAGTCGCCGAACTAACGAAAACTAGATGAAGCTACCGTCTGTGAAGGTGAGACAAGCGCCGGTGAAAATCCCCTATGGAAGACAGTTACGAAGATTTCAGGAAATATCATCGATGGCCAGTCTGTCAAGGTACTACTCAAGGGCTACCTTTTCTCTTATTTTTAATACTTACCATTGCCAGCTAAAGAACACTTATGTTCTGTGAAATAAAAGCACAAGGTCACAAATGGTAAATACATTCACCTGAAAGGAACATGTATTGCAAGAATAACTACCAATGATGCGACACAGTCCTTTGAATTTATCGTTTTAAAATAATGTGATAATGTAATCCTAATCTTATCAGATGGGGCGTCTTGCTGGCGTCACAAGCAGTCATACACTGTGGGACGTCGTAACTCCAGATTGACAAAGCTGTTCCAACAAGCACACATTGGACAGAGCAATTGATTCCTCTTGAAGAGCTTGTTATCCTGCTATCATCAGTGAGATGAAATGCAGTTGCCAATCTCTATGCTCATGCTGTGAAGCTTGTGTCGATTGCAAAAAGCTATTCAGACTCGTGAAAGAAATCTATGAACCAGTGACAGTCGCAACCATTGCAGGTGGTAAAGAAGATTTTTGGATAACTAATTGTCGTGGGCAGCCACAACTAATCCCTAAAGGTATGTGCATACAAACAGCCAAACCAGTCCACGATGGACAACTCAGTCTCATCAACAAAGAATCATGCTCCGCTACCAATACAGACAAAGCAATGAAGAAAGCTACAATGAAACTGCCAATAGGATCTGTCCTGACCAAGGCACAACATCGGCATGTCTTAGCCATTCTACACCAATTTTCGGATGCTTTCAAATCTAGAATGGAGAAAAGATTGGCCAAACCCCACAGTAAAACATAGTACCAACACTGGGGACCATCTACCACTTAGCAAGTATTCGTATGTGGTGTTCCCAGCTGAATTACGCATAATTCTGGAGGAAGTGGAGAACATACTACAAGATATCATTGAACCGTCAAAGAATCCTTGATCATTTCCTGTGGTCTTTGTCAAGAAGAATGGCACATGGTGTTTCTGCATCAGCTACCAATTACTGAACAAAATCACGACAGTAGATGCCTATCCATTGTCGTGCATTGGTGACATCCCGAAATGCTTATCATCAGATCGGCGATCGAGGACCCTGCAGATCATGCGCCGACCTCACAATGCTCCTCCATAGATGGCGATCTTGTGCACTTTGGATCCAGTTGTCACGGACTCTTTCTGTAGCGCATCCTCCCATCTCCTCCTGGGTCTTCCAATTGGACGGGTACCATCAGGTCTTCCCATAAGTACGGTTTTTGCCCGAGAGGTGTCTGGTCTCTTGGCAACGTGGCCTACCAAGCTTATTGACCGCGCTTTCAGTTTTTGAGCGATGTTCAGTTGCCACATCAGCTCATACAATTCTTGGTTTTTTCTACGTCTCCACGAGCTCCGTTCCTGGACTGGTCCAAAGATCCTTCTCATAATTTTTCTTTCGAAGACCAACAAGTTTTCTTCATCCTTCATTGTTGTGCTTAGGGTTTCTGTCCCATACAACAATACTGGCACTATCACGGCATTGTATGCTTCAAATTTGGTCTTAATTGGATGACATTATCTGCTTTAGACTGAAATAAGTAAGACCATAGAAGCCTTGAAGGAAGAAGAACCAACTAAAGAATAGTTCGAGTTAATAAACGGAACATTGCATAAGAAGAACTATGATCCACTGGGGCAGAAATAGTTACTCATCACACATCATCATCTACTGCCAGCTGTCCTAAAGTTTTTCCGCAACACTCCAACATATAGTCACCTGGGATTTGTGAATCCTCTGTGCAAAATAAGACGCAAGTATCACTGGCAGGCCTTTACTGATCCGTTAAGACACTATTCGAGCCACTGTAAGAAATACCAGCAACAGAACCATGTGCTACAATTACATCTAGAGTATCTGAACCCAATTCTGCCCGCGGCAGCGCTATTCCACCAGATTGGAATTGACCTCTTGGGGAGGTTTGTCGAGTTGACAAGCGAGAATTGATGATAACAGTCGTAGATAAATCTTGTAGAAATAATTATTTTGAAGCAAGGAACATCTCGCGTGACTATCTCTGATAGCGAATAAGTTTTCCAGTCGAGAATAGTATTAGAGATAATTTCACTATGCGAAATCAGCCACAGACAAATGGCCTCGTTGGACACTTTAATAAGATGGCAGATACACTCTCATGATACGCTGATGTCGAAGAGAGCTTGAGATAGATATTGTCCATCCTAACATTCGCATAAACACAGCAAAATTTCACAAATCGTATCACGATAGATACACTTTGAAGTGTTGGCAGAAGAGCCAACACCGTGTTGCTAGAGGAGGCCGAAATGCACGCGTTTAATTACACGCAGACTGGCGTGAGGTCTGTAACATTACAAGGAAATGAGAAGTTAGAAAAATGGACGCAGTTGTTGTAATACTTAACTTTAATCCATAATTGGTGTACATCTCTCTTGACTGTACATCATTTCCATCTTAATATAAACTGGTAAAGGCGCCTTGCTAGGTCGTAGCAAATGACGTAGCTGAAGGCTATGCTAACTATCGTCTTGGCAAATGAGAGCGTATTTGTCAGTGTAGCATCGCTAGCAAAGTCGGCTGTACAACTGGGGCGAGTGCTAGAACGTCTCTCTAGACCTGCCGTGTGGCGGCGCTCGGTCTGCAATCACTGACAGTGGCGACACGCGGGTCCGACGTATACTAACGGACCGCGGCCGATTTAAAGGCTACCACCTAGCAAGTGTGGTGTCTGGCGGTGACACCACACACTTTTCCCGTTTCAACCTGATGGTACTCTGCATAGCTACTTACGAGTATAAAGAAAAGGGACAGCCAACATGCATACGGTCCGTGGATGCCTGCGAGAAAGGCCAAGAGTGCTGCTGTAACGCAAAGCCAGTGAACTACAGCCTGGGAGGCTTGGTATGTATTTTTTCGCATGTGGAGAAAATGAGGCTGTTGGCATAGTTACTAAAACGCTACTTTGAACTGTATGTTGTCGTTCGTTGCTTGTTGGACGTCACATACAAAGTCGAGATTTATGACCGTCCCAGTAACCCCCTCCTTTGGCTAATTGCAAAATTACGTAGCGTATCGCTCTGAGGCAGTATTATGACTTTAGAAGTCACAGTATAGCTTATGTTTGGTTGTCACAAACGTATTTTCTTGTAAGTATTAATTTAAATCTACTTGCCAAATATTGAGTGGGAAACCATCAATGCCAAAAGATATAAAAAGCGTTTGGTGTCATCTATAAAGTTCAGTTTTGTGGCATGACGTCTCCCTGCCAGCCCAAAGAATTTTTCATTATACATTGAAAATTCATGCAGATTTCTTCCAAAGGTTTTGTTCGATGACTCAGTGTGTAAGTGCCACACTAAAATTGCAAAGGTTCAGGTTTATATTCCCAACATTTCTTGTATCATGTATCGCTTCTTTTACCTCTGGCAAGAATTTCTTATCCTGAAAACTTCCGAGTTGCATCCTGGTTCAGAGTCGATGTTAAACTGTAAGTGCCCCCCTACAACAATCTGGGAAGTCTGCAAAAGGTCGAACATGGGCGTACCACCTCTCATAGGACCATGCATAAGAAAGAACCTTTGGGTTGAAGACAGCGTTCCTTTACGTTACAAAAGTGCAAAGTTTTAGACAAGTGGCGCCCACTATCTCCAGTATTTTTATAGGCCTGTGATGCCATAGTTGATTATCACTGGCCGTAGAAACAATAGATTTTTACCAGAGCCAAGTGGCTTTCAGTACTACTTTACTTGCTGACGATCAGTTAATTCTTACCGAACTGAGGAGTCTGTCAATCTTCTATAAATAACAGGAGGAAAGGTCAGTTCCTACATAAAAATTTACAGCTGTCGACGGCAAATATTCATTTACATGTACAGTAGTAATAAATAAAGTGGCCAAACAGCTTATTACTTTTAATTGTTTGGGTTATCTAATTTTGCTGAAGATAAAGATTCAGGCTTCAATGTAAACAAGAAAATTAAAATTACGGATACTGGAGAATCTAACTGAATAGAAAGACTTTTTTCAAAAAAGAAAACATATTCCACGGAAATTGTTTAAATTTATGTATGTCTAGATACGGGACCTCAGCGAAGAGTCGCAGAAACTGATAAATGACAGACGATTCCCCACAAAATTATAATAGATTATTTTAATTTTGTAGAGGAAAATAATCCACCTAAATATGACAAACTAAAGAATGACTCTTTGGTGAGAAACAGAGTTCGTATTGATATACAATTTTCATAGAACAAAGTAGCTTTATCCTTAAAATACTGTTCATAGAAAATGGATATAGCAAGGACCAGCTGATATAAAAAATGAAGTGACTAAATTTTAACGTTATGTGAGGGTCCTAAATTACTTTTGAATTGCAAGTGTTTATAGCTTGCTGAGAGGCAGAATAAAAATCAGACGTGACACCATAAATGTAGGCTACAAGAGTTTATTTATCGATAGGGAAGAATACCAAATTAAATTAAGAGAAACTTGAGTGTTTAAAAAATTCACATAAACACAGAAGATGCAGTTATTTGACAAAGCTTGTAGCCAAGTGGGAAAAGGGTAGACTTATAAGAAATATGACACTGGATGGGGAGCATTTGAAAACTATAGAAAGTTTCAGGTGCCGATAAGTATAGTGTAGGAAAATGGAATGAAAGACAAAGTGAACGTGCGAGGCAAGTTGATAACTGTATGTGAAGTGTGAGAGGAATGATTAAGTCCAACAGAAAAGTAAGAAGGTGAAATAGTACACATATTATATACCAATTTTGTTGAATGCTGCAAGAACTAGGCACAGGAAGCAGAGGAAAAAACAGGTAATGTAGGAACAAGTTAAATAAAATTTTTGATAAGTCGGATGGAAGCAACAGATAGATCGATAGATAAGAAATGAAAGCGTTAGGAGGACATGCAAAACTCCTACAAGTCTAGACTGAGGAAAAAAGATTGTATTGGCATACGAAGAGAATGTATGAGACGAAGTAGTACAGGAAGGTGCACGAGATGAAGTTGAGGGGGGGGGGGGGGGAGAGCAAGGGGAACCCCAAGGATGATGGGGCTAAAAGAAGGGGATAAGAATGAATCAGAACGATATAGGGATGTATAACCAGTAATGCAAGAGAGGCAGAAAAACAAACTGATCAGGAGACTAATTGGCATTGAAGACGTAAATATGATTTTAATGACAATGAATGGAGCTGAACTGAGCATGTAACCGTGTAAATCGACGGTAGATGGGCCGAGGAAGTTCTCTGCTGAATTCTAAGAGGCGAGAAAAGACAGAGATAAGAACGTAACTATAGGTTGATAGATGGCTTTCTAAAATAGGCATGGGCAGTGTGGATGCGATGACCGTAGTGCATACAGACTAGTATCTTGTTGTTGTTGTTGTGGTCTTCAGTCCTGAGACTGGTTTGATGCAGCTCTCCATGCTACTCTATCCTGTGCAAGCTTTTTCATCTCCCAGTACCTACTGCAACCTACATCTTTCTGAATCTGCTTAGTGTATTCATCTCTTGGTCTCCCCCTATGATTTTTACCCTCCACGCTGCCCTCCAATACTAAATTGGTGATCCCTTGATGCCTCAGAATATGTCCTACCAACCGATCCCTTCTTCTGGTCAAGTTGTGCCACAAACTTCTCTTCTCCCCAATCCTATTCAATACTTCCTCATTAGTTATGTGATCTACCCATCTAATCTTCAGCATTCTTCTATAGCACCACATTTCAAAAGCTTCTATTCTCTTCTTGTCCAAACTATTTATTGTCCATGTTTCACTTCCATACATGGCGACACTCCATACAAATACTTTCAGAAATGACTTCCTGACACTTAAATCAATACTGGATGTTAACAAATTTCTCTTCTTCAGAAACGCTTTCCTTGCCATTGCCAGCCTACATTTTATATCCTCTCTACTTCGACCATCATCAGTTATTTTGCTTCCCAAATAGCAAAACTCCTTTACTACTTTAAGTGCCTCATTTCCTAATCTAATTCCCTCAGCATCACCCGACTTAATTCGACTACATTCCATTATCCTTGTTTTGCTTTTGTTGATGTTCATCTTATATCCTCCTTTCAAGACACTGTCCATTCCATTCAACTGCTCTTCCAAGTCCTTTGCTGTCTCTGACAGAATTACAATGTCATCAGCGAACCTCAAAGTTTTTATTTCTTCTCCATGAATTTTAATACCTACTCCGAATTTTTCTTTTGTTTCCTTTACTGCTTGCTCAATATACAGATTGAACAACATCGGGGAGAGGCTACAACCCTGTCTCACTCCCTTCCCAACCACCGCTTCCCTTTCATGTCCCTCGACTCTTATAACTGCCATCTGGTTTCTGTACAAATTGTAAATAGCCTTTCGCTCCCTGTATTTTACCCCTGCCACCTTTAGAATTTGAAAGAGAGTATTCCAGTCAACATTGTCAAAAGCTTTCTCTAAGTCTACAAATGCTAGAAACGTAGGTTTGCCTTTCCTTAATCTTTCTTCTAAGATAAGTCGTAAGGTCAGTATTGCCTCACGTGTTCCAGTGTTTCTACGGAATCCAAACTGATCTTCCCCGAGGTTGGCTTCTACTAGTTTTTCCATTCGTCTGTAAAGAATTCGTGTTAGTATTTTGCAGCTGTGACTTATTAAGCTGATAGTTCGGTAATTTTCACATCTGTCAACACCTGCTTTCTTTGGGATTGGGATTATTATATTCTTCTTGAAGTCTGAGGGTATTTCGCCTGTTTCATACATCTTGCTCACCAGATGGTAGAGTTTTCTCAGGACTGGCTCTCCCACGGCCGTCAGTAGTTCCAATGGAATATTGTCTATTCCGGGGGCCTTGTTTCGACTCAGGTCTTTCAGTGCTCTGTCAAACTCTTCACGCAGTATCATATCTCCCATTTCATCTTCATCTACATCCTCTTCCATTTCCATAATATTGTCCTCAAGTACATCGCCCTTGTATAGACCCTCTATATACTCCTTCCACCTTTCTGCTTTCCCTTCTTTGCTTAGAACTGGGTTTCCATCTGAGCTCTTGATATTCATACAAGTCGTTCTCTTATCTCCAAAGGTCTCTTTAATTTTCCTGTAGGCGGTATCTATCTTACCCCTAGTGAGATAGGCCTCTACATCCTTACATTTGTCCTCTAGCCATCCCTGCTTAGCCATTTTGCACTTCCTGTCGATCTCATTTTTGAGACGTTTGTATTCCTTTTTGCCTGCTTCATTTACTGCATTTTTATATTTTCTCCTTTCATCAATTAAATTCAATATTTCTTCTGTTACCCAAGGATTTCTACTAGCCCTCGTCTTTTTACCTACTTGATCCTCTGCTGCCTTCACTACTTCATCCCTCAAAGCTACCCATTCTTCTTCTACTGTATTTATTTCCCCCATTCCTGTCAATTGCTCCCTTATGCTCTCCCTGAATCTCTGTACAACCTCTGGTTCTTTTAGTTTATCCAGGTCCCATCTCCTTAAATTCCCACCTTTTTGCAGTTTCTTCAGTTTTAATCTACAGGTCATAACCAATAGATTGTGGTCAGAGTCCACATCTGCCCCTGGAAATGTCTTACAATTCAAAACCTGGTTCCTAAATCTCTGTCTTACCATTATATAATCTATCTGATACCTTTTAGTATCTCCAGGGTTCTTCCATGTATACAACCTTCTTTCATGATTCTTAAACCAAGTGTTAGTTATGATTATGTTGTGCTCTGTGCAAAATTCTACAAGGCGGCTCCCTCTTTCATTTCTGTCCCCCAATCCATATTCACCTACTATGTTTCCTTCTCTCCCTTTTCCTACACTCGAATTCCAGTCACCCATGACTATTAAATTTTCGTCTCCCTTCACTATCTGAATAATTTCTTTTATTTCATCATACATTTCTTCAATTTCTTCGTCATCTGCAGAGCTAGTTGGCATATAAACTTGTACTACTGTAGTAGGTGTGGGCGTCGTATCTATCTTGGCCACAATAATGCGTTCACTATGCTGTTTGTAGTAGCTTACCCGCATTCCTATTTTCCTATTCATTATTAAGCCTACTCCTGCATTACCCCTATTTGATTTTGTGTTTATAACCCTGTAGTCACCTGACCAGAAGTCTTGTTCCTCCTGCCACCGAACTTCACTAATTCCCACTATATCTAACTTCAACCTATCCATTTCCCTTTTTAAATTTTCTAACCTACCTGCCCGATTAAGGGATCTGACATTCCACGCTCCGATCCGTAGAACGCCAGTTTTCTTTCTCCTGATAACGACATCCTCTTGAGTAGTCCCCGCCCGGAGATCCGAATGGGGGACTATTTTACCTCCGGAATATTTTACCCAAGAGGACGCCATCATCATGTAATCATACAGTAAAGCTGCATGCCCTCGGGAAAAATTACGGCTGTAGTTTTTACGTATACCTAAAACCAAGACTGTCTTTGTTCCACCTAATAGTCAAGAACATTGCTACTCTCAGGTATTTGTATTACTTTAGTTACAATTCATTAATCTTGTAGACAAAGCCAACGGCAGGCAGTCTTTGCACGAGACTGATATTTTTGTCTAGGTCATGAACAGTAATAGCCGTACTACACTTTCTGCCGGACGTTTGAAATTACTTTTGTGTTTGAATGGTTGTGTAATGAGTTGCGTGCTGGTTGGCAAGGAAATGTTAATTCGATAATACTCCGGTAAATGTTCCTTCCAAGTTTAAGAACTTGACAGAAATAAGCTTGTTCGGCTGTCTTATGGTACCAAAGCCGCCCCCAAAAGTAAGTTTATGACTTCTTTGCGCAATTACTCTATACTTTCATGAGGCGTGCTTCGTGTGCCGATCATACGGCATCGAACTGCCCTTAATGTTCTCAGAGAATACAAGTTTATATCTGTGAGCTCTTAGCTAGGCAATTGTAACTATACTTACTTGTAACTACATGATGGATACACATCGAAAAATTTTAAATATATTTAATTTTTGCTGTTTTATTTTTGTAATCATTATTATTAACTGTTTCTTCAGTAGGCTTGATTAGGTTTGGAAAGGAACTAATAACTAAACCATCGAACGCTAAATGCCAGTGTAGCAACAGTAAACCCCGTAGTACAACACTATCTGATCAAAATATCGGTATATCTATTAGTAGTCATTAATATAAGTTATATCCACCCTTGGACTTTATGACTTCTTGAACTTAGTTGGGGATGCCTGTGGAGAAATGACAGCCCATTCTTCCTCAAGAGTCGAAACCAGAGAATGTGGCAACGTTCGATGCTGGGGTCTAGAGCGAAGTTGACAATCTAACTCATCCAAAAATGTTTCGTTTGGTTCATGCCCGGACTCTTGGTAGTGGAGTCCGTTTTAGGAATGTTATTGTCTTCAAACTGTTGCCTCACGGATGCTGCTTTATGATAGGGAGCATTGTCATGTTGATAAAACAACTGTCGTCTCCGA
The DNA here is from genome assembly GCF_021461395.2 of Schistocerca americana. Classification (NCBI taxonomy): domain Eukaryota; kingdom Metazoa; phylum Arthropoda; class Insecta; order Orthoptera; family Acrididae; genus Schistocerca; species Schistocerca americana. Next base: position 504,500,004 of record NC_060126.1, on the reverse strand, counting down.
ACTGCTCCTCTACTGTACGCAAGACGCGCTGCTGTCAACTGTGTTCATATCCTTCCGCATTTGACAATTTTTTTTTAAGCGCAACAAGGGGACCACACCCTAAACGCGAAAAACGCCCCCGTACCATAACACAGCGTCCTCAGTACGCTACCGTTGGCACTACACGTGATGGCAGGTAACGTTCTCCAGGCAGTCGCCAAACCCAAACCCTTCTGCCTGATCGCCACAGGGTAACTCAAAATCATACGTTTCCAGTCATAATACTCCTCACCTCCTTTGGTAGTGGCCGTTTCGCTTCTCGTGACACCTAGTCGTCAGTTACGCATTAAATAGGGCTGTCCGGACGCTTTTGATCAGATAGTGTATCTCAGGTTTGACACGATGCAATGTGACGGCTAGTGGTGGTGACTCCATATGCAAGTGTCAAACTGTCAGTTGTTTCACTCTCAAGTCAGACAGGTTTTTCTTCTACCGGATAATAAAAAAATCGCAATATTTGAGTTTGGGAGGCTTTGCTTGACCATCAGGTAGCAATTTTTGTGTTCAAATCTGTTGCATTGCCCTTCGGAAACCAACGATGTCCAAATATCTGCAGCCCTATGCATTTTCCTTGTTTATATTTTTCGAGAGCACTGCATTTGACTTTTAGTCATTGTTTCACCTGGAACATCCACATGATGATAGAGCAGAGCCTCTGAAACGTGTTTTTATTTACCTAGTGGTTATAATTAAACTTTCCCTGTTTAACACTTACAACACGAATTACCGTACTAGTACCAAACTTGGTAGCATTAACATCAAGGATACGGGGAAGAGCAATTGAAACACTTTTAATGTGCTGCTACGGTACATCATACCATAACATACCGGTATCATTACTGCTACAAAAGGGGCTCTATATGGTGCCTGCCCATCAGTGTCCAGAAGAGTCTGAAAGCGCAGGATTGCGTTCTGCACAGCAGAGCGAGGCATGTCCGTCGGTATGCTGGCTACCTCTCGTGATATGCTGCGCTTTATATCAGCACATGTATGAATGTTCCCCTGGTAAACCCTGCCCTTCAGGAAACTCCACAACCAGAAATCACAGGGAGTGAGGTCAGGTGATAGTGCCGGCCAAGAATTTGGAAACGATCGGCTGATAATCCGATCGCTTCCAATTGTGTTTCGGTGCAGCAGATGAACTTCACGAGCGATGTGCGGTGGGGCTCCATCTTGCATGAAAACTGTTGGGAGTTCAATGCGTCTCTCTCCTGCAGGGCGGGTATGACATTGGCGCAGCATATCATAGTAACGCTGGCCAGCAACACTGCGCATCTTCGGTCCCTGAGCGCCGACCTGTTCAAAAAAGAATGGGCCAATGATGAACGTATCCGTGAAGACACACCATATTGTGACACGTTAACCATACAGAGGAACTTCATGCACAGTGACTGGAGGTGAAGATCCCCATACTCGCCAATTCCATGTGTTCGCCCCACCCGTCAGAGAAGAATGAGCTTTGTCTGTCAATAGGATGGTCCAGGGCCAGCCCTCGCCAGCTTCAATCCTTGCGAGAAAGTGGAGAGCGAAGTCAATACGTCGTTGTACGTCTGTGGTGCAAGCTGTGTACGATGTGGATCTTGTACGGATACCATTTGAGAATGGTTCTTAGCACCTTTCGTCCAGTGGACCGCAGGATGTTCAACTGTTGTGACACAGCACGCGCACTGCTTGGCGATGGGGAATTGCGCGCAGCGTTGTCCGCCGTAACAACAGCGATTCCATCAACCACCTGAGGTGCAACCGGTCGTCGGCTTCTTCGCGGAGCGACGACCAGTTCTCCAGTTGATTCGAACTACGTCATGATCCGCACAGCAGGAGAAGAAAGAGCGCACTTCCGTAGCCCTTTCATCCGGCGATATTCTCGAAGTGCAGCTGCATCGTTACTGTTGTTTTGATCGTAGAGCTTCACCAATAATGCCCTGCTCCTTTTGCCCAAGCTCATGTTGACACGCCAACAAGTGCACACTGCAACTGTTCAGGTGTGTGTGTGAGACTATGAATCACGATGGCTGATGGCGGCATCTGTTGGCCATAGTTGGGACTGCTGGACAGTGGCACTGTGACGCGTGGAAATCATGCACCCCAGTTAGTTTCCGTGTTGTGACGTGTTAAAAAGGGAAAGTTTAATGATAACCACCCGGTATATTGTGAACAGGCAGTCGCGAAAATAGCCTACTAAACATGTGTATGTGTAAAGTTCTCCTCCCTCTCTTGAATTTTTATTCTTCCTCTTTTCTTCTTCTGCATCTTCTTCACATGTCATTCACTTGCGACAGACTCTGTGTACACGTGAAAAGTATCAAGCCGCAATGTGAGCTTCAAGTCAACCTTACTTGATGACAGCTTTACGAGAAAAATAACACCCACCCAGTTTCAAGCAAAAAATTTACTTAGAGATTTCTCACAAACGCCTGTGCGGTCATTTACGAGGTGATGGCAGGCAATTTTATCCAAGTGTTGCAAATAATTTTTACCGCCAGTATTCAGCATGTAAGAGGAGTACAAGTTTAGCGTTCAGTTTCTGTTCGATTCATTCCTTGCCCATTTGTAACAGCAGAACTCTACACTGCCCTGCACAAATACTCGTCAGAGTTATCTACGCTGTTCAAATACACAAACGAGAAGCTGAATTAGAGATAGCTGCTGGGTTTTCAGAGTGAATGCTCTTGCCGCCATGGCGACTGAAATAGCCCTGCGTTTCACATGGCACGAATGTACTCAGTCCATGTAATGACTGTCGGCGTGTCAGCCAAGCGTAGGATGGACAAAAAGTGCGACATCGTTGTCCACGAACTCTTGTTTGGAGTTTATTGTAAATTTACTTATCCTCCGCTTGACAATAGCTTATAAATTTATTGTGGGATTCACATCAAGGCTATGGAGACACTTTTGACTTGGTGACAATGTGCCCTGTCAGCATAAAAATGGTATCTTTATTAGGGAACGACTTACTTATGGGGGGAAAAGTTTCTTTTCAGTGATAGTTCATATTGTTTTTGTCTCATTGTCTCTTCAGCAATGTGTAAACTGCCAGGACCCTTCAGCGACATCACACTCAAGACCATAACGGAAATGAGATGCTCACTCATTGTTGCGTGCACTCGGCCTGGAACGCCTCTCCTGGTCTCCGACGAACATACTGGCAGCTTTCTTCCATCACAGTGAATACAGATTCAGCACTGAAGCATACCAGACGGACATCTACAAAATTTCTAATTAGAAATGTTGTGAATAGTAGAACAGGAGACTTCAACAACACCAAAATTCGAAATTGCATTTCTTTAACGACAGTAAAACATCAAAATTTGGAGTAGAAACTCTTAATTTTGCAGTTAATTTTGCACTTAATTCACCGTATCATTTAACATATCTTTAGCCAGTCCTTACTTGCCCACTTCCGGAGTTTTTTAGCCCACAGCAGTCTTTGGGGTTTCATTTCATGTGTGATTTTGTGCTTTTTTCCGTGGTCGGCATGCTTTTAAACAACAATCAGACACACCTGCGCGCTGTCACAGGAGAAACTTCCACATCCAGAGCTTTCAGCTGATGGCCGAAGTCAGAAGAAGCAAGTTCACAGTTAATTGTTGTAAGTCTCTTGTTCTAGAAATGGGTTTTTCTTTTACGTCCACATTTTACTCCTCTGTTTGGCTCATATTCATCACGTTCTCGCACTGAAAGTTGATTGTGCTGACAGTTTTCTGTGATATTATCATTCTATCAGCAATTTTTTTCCGTGTACAGCGGTTTTCAGCAAGAAGTGATTACCATAGCAGAAGTTTTCCTAGGTAAAATGTCTTTTGTATTTCCCATAACCTGTCTTTCTTCGGCAACTTAAAGATTTATTCCTGTACTAAACACATTAAAGTTCGCAGGATATAATGTCTTGTTAATGTAGCAAGAAGTTTGTAGAATAAAAACCAAGCCGAAGATAACCACAGAAACATAAGAAAATAATGTAAAGCGTGTGCACTGCCAACCTACACTATACCACAATTTAGAGGGAAAATGACATGTTGCCAACTGTGAGACATACAATGATCTGTGAGTTGTTTGAAAGGGATTTTCGTAACATCGATCAAGAATGAAGTAAGCAGAAAAAATAGTCAGGTATTACTCTTTTCTCTCCTGTTTTTCTACCAGCGAACTTAGGAACATTGAAAGTATATCCTTTATTCTAATAATTTGAAGACGAGGTCTTCAGATAAAAGTAAAAAACTTGCTGTTAGCGGGATTCGAACCAGCATACTTAAGGATTACTAAATTTCCGCACCATGCACTCAGCTACCGTCGACTCTGGCAGTAACGTAGACATGTTTTATACTTAACAGTCTTGCAAATATTTTATTAATTCGAAGATGATTTTTTCATCTAATCAAAATTATTCGCACAGTCCTATAGACCCCTAAATGTCACGAGGAATGGACCCGCCAGTATAAAAGGAGGTGGGGAGTAGTGTGTTGTCAGCAGAGAAGCAGTAACAGAAAATGGGTCGGTCAGGAGAGCTCAGTAACTCGAACGTGGAGTAGCCATTTGACGTCACCCGAGTAACGAATCCATCAGGCACGTTTCAGCCCTTCTAAAACTGCCCAAGTCGACTGTTTGAGATGTGACTGAGAAGTGGAAACGCAAAGGAACATCTGCAACTAAACTAACTTCAAGCAGACTTCAGGGGCTTTGTTAAGGAGGATGGTTGTAGAAAATCGTATGAAATCTGCGGAAGGACTAATTCGAGAGTTCCAGAGCGCTACCAGCAGTCGACCTAGCACAGTAACTGTACGTATGGAGATGAAAACAGTAGGGTACGGTGGGGTTGTGTGATTAGCGACGCCACTGGACAATGAATTACTGGAAACGAGTGATTTGGAGTGATGAATCACTGCATACCCTGTGACAGTCCGAAAGACGAGTTTGTTTTTGGGAAATGTGTGGAGAACGTTACTCGCCGTCATCTGGAGTGCCAACACTGAAGTGGTGTTACGATATGGGGACGACACGTGGTTAGGGTGTAGTATTCTTAATGCGCTTAGGAAAACGCTGGATATGGACAAATATGAACACATTTTACAGCATTGTGTACTGTGTATAGTGGAGGGCCCATTCGGAGAAGATGATTGTTTGTATCAGCATGACAGTGCACGATGTCATAAAGCAGCGTCCGTGAGACGGTGGTTAATGGCCGAGTCCCGACGTGAACCCAACACGGAACACGTTTGGGGTGACTTAGAACTTTGGCTTCGCCCCAGACCCCAGCGTCCAATATTACTGCCTTCATTGGTTTCAGATCCTGAGAATCAGTTGGCTGCCATTCTTCCACACACATTCAATAACCTCAATGGAAGTGTCCCCAGCAGAGTTAAAGCAGTCATAAAGCATGTGATGGGGACACACCGTATTAATGTTTAGTAATAGGCGTCCGGGTACTTTTGATAATATAGTGCAGATGTCTGGGTATGACCACCATATTTCATATGTATGAACAAAATCCAACAGGGCAAGTCCTTAATATACCCCTGCGAGTTAAGGGGTTTTCAGAAGCCAAGAAATACTACAGTGTCGTGCTTATTGTGTAATTGGCGACATATGATGCATTTTTTGGAAGGCCTCTTGCTGCAATAATACAGATCAAGAGGACATCGTTCGCGAAGTCTTCGTCCCCATACCTACATACGTGATCAAAAGTATCAGGACACCTGGGTGAAAATGACTTAAAAGTTAATGGCGCCTTCCATCGTCAATGCTGGGATTCAATGAGGTGTTGGTCCACCTTTAGCCTTGATGACAGCTTCCACCCTCGCAGGCATACGTTCAGTCAGATGCTGAAAGGTTTCTTGGGGAATGGCAGCCCACTCTTCACGGAGTGCTGCACTGAGAAGAGGTATCGATGTCGGTCGGTGAGGCCTGTCACCAATTCGGCGTTCCAAAACATCCCAAAAGTGTTCTATAGGATGCAGGTAAGGGCACTGTGCAGACCAGTCCATTACAGGGATATTATTCTCGTGTAACTACTCAGACACAGGCCATGCATTATGAACAGGTGCTCGATCATGTTGAAAGATGCAATTGCCATCCCCGAGTATCTCTTCAACAGTGGGAAGCAAGAAGGTGCTTCAAACATCAATGTAGGCCCGTGCTTTGATTGTGCCACGCAAAACAACAAGGGGTGCAAGCCACCGCCATGAAAAACACGACCACACTATAACACCACCGCCTCCGAATTTTACTGTTGGCACTACACACGCTGGCAGATGACGTTCACTGGCCATTCTCCATACCCACACCCTGCCATCGGATCGCCACATCGTGTACTGTTATTCGTCACTCCACACCAAAGTTTTTTCACTGTTCAATCGTCCAGTGTTTACACACCTTACACCAAGCGAGGCGTCGTTTGACATTTACCGGCGTGATGCGTGGCTTATGAGCAGCCGCTCGACTATGAAATCCAAGTTTTCTCACCTCCCGCCTAACTGTTAGTACTGCAGTACTTGCAGTGGATCCAGATGCAGTTTGGAATTCCTGTGTGATGGTCTGGATAGATGTCTGCCTATTGCACATTACGACCCTCTTCAACTGTCGGCGGTCTCCGTCAGTCAACAGACGAGGTCGGCTTTTGTGCTGTACTAGTCCATTCACGTTTCCACTTCACTGTCACATTGACCTGACCACGTTCGAAGTCCGTGAAGCCCGCGGAGCTCCCCATTCTGCTCTCTCGCGATGTCTAAAGGCTAGGCGCAAACTGAGATGCGTATAGCGCGACGCAGAGCAGCGCGCGTTTTTGTAACATCACAGGTTCAAATGGGACCGCGCAAATTGCGACGCGACGCGACTGGGACGCGACACGCGCCTGTGCCAGGTCGCGCGGCGTTGTGGTTGAGGCACAGTTTCTCGCGCCGCGCGCCGCGCTTGCCTCGCTAGCGCCGTGGGAAATTTGAGGCGGGGAGCGGAAAAGTAGCCCGGCCATGTGCTCACATCGGAACGGCGCATATCAGCCTTACTGTGTACTGAATTTTATTGCCTTTGGGTACTGTTTCGTTTTTCGCCATTTAAACGCTCCAGCTTTCTTCGTTAGCACGTTATACTTTTCTGTTATTTATATCTCCATAGTTTTGTTTTGTTTTTCTTCTGTCAAGAAAAATGTATACTTCAGTAACTGATGTGTCATTGGCCGCTGGAATTTGCACCATATGCCTCCGTGATGTTTTCAGATCGCAAGAAGGGACAGAGGGTAGTGAATAAGGAAGCAAGGAATATTATAAAATCATGTGATTAAGAATCAAGGCAGGAAAGTAAAGCAAGGTTATATTCTCGCTGCCTAGTAAGCTAGCGTATCTGTACGATCTGTTACAAAAATTTAGAAAGGGATAATCTCCACAGGTGTGATCCCTTTGTTCTTGTGGTAAAAAGCGTCCAAGATCTGAAGTATAGAAGTTTCACTGTGATTACTCTGATATGGATGTAATAATGTAATAAGACACACTGTACTACAAGCATGTGAACAACATATTTCCACTGCAAGCTAGAAACAGTCGAAAAGCAGTCACAAATAACAATGTGTTAATTGGTTCGCCGTGATGTGAAAAAGCATTTCAATTGTTGCATGGACATTATCAGCATTAATAAACTAATTATACAACAACAGGCTACACAAATGAAGAAAATGGTCGGTATTATTACGAAAGTAGGAATATCCTAAAAGAGTGTTATGATTAGATATATTTAATTTGTTGAAATGTGCTGCTGACAAAGGCAGATCTACTTCATGACAATGTTTTTCGAACTCCATCTCACAAGGCACACTTGGCTAACTTGTGCATTCCTGTCGCGCGCATTATCCTTAGCTGCCGACGATACACTGACCATTGTGTTGTGCGACAGATCAATTGTTTGCTTTTCTCAATAACAACTATGTTATTCGCGATCACGCATTGTCAGTTTGGCAAGCCCTAGGTGAGTAAACAGTATCTGGCATGTGCCTATCATTCCGCCTGAGGGAACGCTCGTCGTTATTTTAATACTGCTCAGATCAAGAGAAGGAATAAAATCCTTTGGTAAGTTTCCATTCCGGTCGCTCGGTGTTAAAAATACGATGGGTTACGGGTATTCCACCAAAATTCCAACAGAATTGCCAATCTGTTTTTGTGTGAGTTGTTAACCTTTTCTCATTCGAAGAAGCATCACCATTTATGAGTAAAGGCCACATTTCTCTTGGTGACTGGTGTAATTGTACTTTCTTTGTCACAATGTAATTAGCCAAACTCATCTCACAGCAGCTATTGAGGCAGAATTCCGAAACGTAGGGCCTCATTAAACAAGTAATTGACAATTACAGAGCTCAATAGCTTACGAAAAACCTCATAGTATCGGTTTGCAGTAACATAAAAGAAGAAATTTCATGTTTGTTTTCATACTAGGAAGCTCTTGTTTCGCTAGCTGTCGATAACTATTAAAAAATTACAGTCACTGGAGTGAAATAAATAAAAAAAGAAGTATAAGTAGTCATATATCGCCATAGATAAGAAAGTTCCGTGTGTTTAATAATTGGTAAAAGTCTCTCCTCCTTGTGTGCTATAATTCGCCAAACTTTCGTTTCGATGTCTCGAGCGGTTTAGGAGATACGAGAGATGTTGCGAGTATTTTATTCTCGCGGGCGTGAGATCGGAAGTGAGCGCGCTACATGGGATCCATTTTCTCGACATCGGAGGCAGATAGAGATCTCCTCCCAAGTCTAAACAAAAATTCAGCATGTTAGCTAAATTTCATACGCAGCAACATATGGTGTAATACGCACCAAACGCAAAATCATAGCGACGCCTAATTTTCGTTGCAAACTTTTTGAATTTTGCGTAGTGTCTTACTAAAATGTGTACATCACAATAAGAATTGTCATTAGCGATGTGATGGGCACGAAGCTGACATATAACGCTACAAGTAAGGCAAAAATCATATATTTTCAGAAAATAGTTTCTGTAAAATCGTTTGAGAAAGATAAGAGGTTGCGCGCACTTCGGTTCAGTCAGCGCAGAGCGTCGCCAGTCGGCGCGTGCGAAGTATTGTGTACGCGTCGCAAATATGCGCTGGACCCGCGAGACCCGTGCGGCACGTGCGTGTCGCGCTGTAGTGTCGTGTCACGTCACACGTGCTATACGCTTCTCAGTTTGCGCCTAGCCTAATTACTACTGAGGCCGCTGATATGGGGTACCTGGCAGCAGGTGGCTGCACAATGCACCTAATATGAAAAAACGTATTTTTTGGGAGGGTGTCCGGATACCTTTGATCATATAATGTATAAGTCGTGTTTTCTGTCGCGCTGCCCCTCCGTAACTGTTCCGCGGCGTAGCAGAATCCGTGGGCGCACCCACGGTTACAGCCGTTGCCGTGGGAACCTGTTGCCGTCCGGTTCGCGGGCTTCGGCCAGAGCGCGCGAACGGTCGCCCGCTGCACAGCCTGTTTTCAAAAAGCCTCACAGCCTTGTGCGGTGATGCCCAAGTTGAGAAAGTGATTGAAATTGACCTCTGTTACACGACTCGTGTAACTAAATATATCCACGCCTGCTCTCACAACAAGTGTTGTAACGGTCGTGGAAGAATTACTTCAGTCAGAGGTCAGAGTGGTCTTAAACATACAAGACAGATTTTACTTTCTATTGTGTAAAAGGAATGAAGTATCATTGGTAGCTCGCCGTGTGTGAGAATCCCAGGAGAAGCCCATGCCGAATGCAGGTAAAGTGCTGTCCGCTTTAGTGCTGTTGAAGTAGAGGGCTGCATGAGAGAATGTGTGGCTGAAGGTACAGAATAACAAATGAAGACGGGTGGAGCTCACTGTTTTTGCCATGACGAACGTTGTTCCAGTCACACTGGTATAAAGAAGTGTCGTCTTCGACGCGACAGAGAACAGACGATTGCACTCAGACACACAGGCACCTCCTGGGGCGGGACGACCACCCAGTGTGTGGTACCTGTGACATGTCAGTGTCGGTTCACCACATTTTAATTTGACTGCTTTTTATATTCTGATAGAAGGGCAGGCATTTTCCTTGATAACGATTTGTCCACGGTTTTAAATAAAAATTAAACGTTGGTCAAAACCGTTTATAATTTTCTGTGCTGTAGTCCAAATTACTGGGTACGTTATTTTGATGTATCTTTGGGTGGCTGGTTCGCCCTTTTTTAGTCAATGATCGATTATTTGAATCAGATTTTCAATTTTCATTGCGTGCCAATTTCCCTTTTAATATATATTTTTCAAACTGAGACTCGGGTTTTCATTTAAGCAGTTTTAACATCCACGTATCTTTACATTGAGGAAGCAGTAAAAGAAATCAAGCAGAAATTTGGAAGGGAATTAAAGATTAGAAAGAAATGACATAAAGTCTGAGGTTTGCCTGTTACTTTGTAATTCTGTCAGAAACGACAAAGGACTTGGAAGAGAATTTCAGCGGAATGAACAATGTTTTGAGAAGACGTTATAAGATGATCAACCATGGTAATGGAATGGCTACGGTGCGGGAATTAGATAAGAAATGAGACTCTAAACATAACAGACGAGTTTGGCTGTTTGGGAGGAAAATAAGTGAGGGTGACCCAAGTAGAGAAAACACTGCACGCAGAAAGGCAATAGCAGGAAAAAAATCTGAAAAAGAGAAATTTGCCAACATCTAACGTAAATTTAAGTGGGAAGAAGTCTTTTCTGAAGGTATTTCCCTGGAGTGTGAGCATTGTCCGGAAGTAAAACGTGGACGGACGTCAAGCAGTCTAGAGAAGAAGACAACAGAAGGTTTTGAAATGTGTTGATTCTGAAGATTATTAGATCGGACAGTTATTGAAGAGGTACTGAATCGAATTGAGGAGAAAAGAAATTTATGGCTCCACTTGTCTAGCTGGAGGGATTAATTGATTCGACATGTTTAGCGGCATCAAGTAGTAGTTTATTTGGCAACGGAATGAAGAGGCGGGGGGGGGGGGGGATTTGTAAGAGGAGATTATGGCTCTGGTACAGTAAGCAGAATTAAGTGGATGTATACTGCAGTCGATATATAGGGCTGACGAAGCTTGCACGATGTTTTAGCGGGCTAGCTGCGTGAAGCAGGCTTCGGACTCGATACTACTACGACGACGACAACAATGACATTAATGTAATAGCAGGGAGTAGGTTACTTGAAAGGAATGTACAACCTGTGAGACTCATAAGTATAGTCATCAGTGGACACAATTGCGTGCAGTTTCTGAAGTAAAGCTAAATAACTTTATTTGTCCACTTGTCAGAAATACAGGGTGAATCACCTAAAACTTGCCCCACAAATATTGCGGAAATGGAAAGTTCTATTGATGTGCGGAATTTACAGAATATACAGGTAGGCAGGGGCTCGCATCATCAACAGATGGTAATAACGCTTAGAAAGTGTATTTTTTGTGCAAACATACGTTTTTTATATGGAACAGCGCCTGTTGACTTTAACAATCTAAAAGTAGGGTAAAATACAATGTCAGTGATGTCGGTTGCGGATTCTAGTGCGAGTCGTTTACGAGATACCGTGTTTTGAAAAGTTTTCACACCGACACTTGTACAATACTTGAGGTAGTCCACACTAAAGAACAACACAAGCACATACACTATTTATGTGTATTCTGACCATTAAGAAGCAATTGATCATCACAGGTTTTGTTCGAAATGCCAACCGGCAGCGGGTTATACACGCTTCCAGTTTGTTATGGAACGACTGCTGCACACGTGCCAGCATTTCAGCAGAGATGTACGAGCAGGCTGCAGAAATACGTTGTTGCATATCATGGGTTGTACTTAGTATCTCCTTGTAGACAGCGTCTTTGAGATTTCCCCACAGAAAAAAATCTACAGGCGTCAAATCCGGGGAACGGGCCAGCGATTAGGAAATAATTCGTGAAGACATGATGTAGTAGCTGGTGCACTGTTGGCTAGATAGCCATCATGTTGGTACCACAGTTTCCTCCTCGTCTGCAGAGGGACGTCTTCTAGCATGGAAGATGGTCTATTAGGATGTTGCGATACTTGGGCGCGTTCAGTGTTCCGTCTATGAGCTGATTGTTTACTATCCCATACCACATGTTTCACGTTCCATGGACCTGACGAAGCCAACGGGGATTTTCAACAAACCAATAGCGCACGTTTCGGCGGTTTACCTGACCACGATTGAAAGTGTGGCTTCGTCACTAAAAAAGATATATGATACATTTCGATTATCCTGTCTCAATATCCACGTACAGAAGTTAACACGTTTCGCATAGTCGTTTCCATGCAACTCTTGATGGAGTGAGATGTGGTAGGGATGGGACCTGTGCCGATGGAGAATGCGCAGGACAGTTGGCTGACTCGTGCCACTTCCTTGTGCGATTGCGAGGGAGCTAACGCGCGAATCAACTGCAGCAGCAGCAGCAACAACAACATTAATTTTCCCCCCTCTTCTGTTGTCACTTGTCTCCTCCTGTTAGTTGGCCTAAGTTTTACTCTGCGACTTTCGTGTAGGTGATGGTAGAGTTTGATGAATCAGTGCCGACATAGTTGACGTGTATAGGGATATCCTGCCACAAGAACGGCTGCATTCTTCCTACGCTCTCCATACACCAAGAGTATGTCGGCTTTTGCTGCATTATTAAATCCCATCGTCCACTCAAAACCTACTGCTTGGGCTGTCACACACTGACTGGCTTGCAAGTCGCAAGGCACTCAAGGAACACACATGCATACTGCAAGCAAACTATACAGGTTGAATGGCGCAAACAAGTGCGGAAAACTTTTTAAAATACCGCATCTGGTAAACGTCTGGCACTAGATTCCTACAACAAACACCACTGACTCACTAATTTACCGTACTTTTAGTTTTCTAGTGTCAATAGGTATTGTTCCATTAAAAAGTGTATGTTTCTACAAAAAATACACTTTCTAAGCATATAACAATCTGTTTACTGGCTAATATTTGCGCTACAGGTCTTAGGTGATTCAACCTGTATATCTTTATATTTAAATGTTATCAGTGCATATTTGGTTGCTTTTTACATAACTGTGTAAGGAGCGGTAGAAATAGTATTAGAATTAGGAAAGTGGTAACGTTTGTGGACTTGGGACAAGTAACAACCAATGTGTACCAAGTAGACGAGGTACAATGTAGCTACTTTGGTTAGGATACACTCCAAGGGATTGGCAAGACTTGAAGTGTATCCAAGACAGCCATGATTTTTTTAACTCATGTAGAATAGAAATGAAGTAAATGTGGCAAAGGAACCATTTGGTGGAATAAAAGTAATTAAAGTAGTAAAGGTAACAATTCGACAAATAGTTAAGGTGCTGAGTCGTTTATAGACGCGTTGGTAAGACTGAGAACGTTGCTAGCTTTTGAAGAACACATCTTACGGTGAACATTTTGTTTTGATAAATGTAAGTTCATGATTTCTATTTGAACAAAACTAGATTTAATACAGTTCCACTTCTGTGTTAAATGGCCAGTAGAGACTCAAGAAGGTCGGTCTTGATGAAACAACGATAAATAATCATAACATACAGTTTCGTCCAGTTGGTTTCTGCAGCTGTGGAACAGCGTGACGGCGCGGCTTGCAAGCAGAGTCCTTCAGGTGTTCCAACACAGTAATGTCAGATACGGCACAGGGTGTCACAACACCTTTGAAATAGCTTGTCTATGAAAACACAACTACAGAAAGTCTTGATTTTGTTGGCTGTATGAGCCGTTGCATTGTCCTGCCGAAACCACATTTACTGCAACTGGACTTAGGGTACGATATAATGTTTACGAACTGTTGTAGCGTCTTTATGCAGCGATCACTGTCCATTGCGCCACGAAACAAACGAAATAATGTGATAAAGATTGATGTATGTGACATCGCACACCAAATACAAATGTCTTATGTGTGTAGCTGATATGGATTGTCCGGAGCCCAAATGTGCGAATTCTGTACAGGTGTATCGCCAAACAATTGCGCAATGCCTTGGAAATACTACCAATGCAGAGATCCGACTGGTTAAATGCTATTGACACAAACTTTGTAGAACTAGAAGAACATGCAGGTTCCACGTCGATCAACGTTTCTTGGTTTAGAATTTCTAGCTGCTAACTTTTGGTTGTATCTGCCACATTTCTCCTCTCCCGGAACTTATTTTACAGCCGCTCTATGCCGTACTTCATATTTGCAACCTTATTCTATTGCGAATGCATTATTTGTCGCGGCATAACTGATACATCTAATGTACTGGGTGACAATATGCCCTGCTGTAATCTTGTGTACCATTGTTTAGTGTAATGGGATCATTTCGAGACACGAATGACAGCGATACAATTCAAAGGAGCTCGTTTAATACTAACGGCAAAATAAGGGGGAGAGGTCACTGATACTATAAGCGAGTTGGGATGCCAGCCATTAAAACAAAGACATTATACTTGCAGCGATATTGTTTCATAAGATTTCGATCACCAACACTCTCCTACGAATGCAAAAATATTTTGTTGACTCACACCTACGTAGAAAGAGAAGACTAACGTGATAAAATAAGAGAAATTAAATATGTCACGGGTAGAATTGGGTGTTTATTTCTCCCACGTTTTGTTCGAGAGTGGACGGATGAGAAATAGCCTGATTGTGGTTTTATGAACTCCCCGCGAAATATTTAGGTTTTATGAACTCCCCGCGAAATACACTCCTGGAAATGGAAAAAAGAACACATTGACACCGGTGTGTCAGACCCACCATACTTGCTCCGGACACTGCGAGAGGGCTGTACAAGCAATGATCACACGCACGGCACAGCGGACACACCAGGAACCGCGGTGTTGGCCGTCGAATGGCGCTAGCTGCGCAGCATTTGTGCACCGCCGCCGTCAGTGTCAGCCAGTTTGCCGTGGCATACGGAGCTCCATCGCAGTCTTTAACACTGGTAGCATGCCGCGACAGCGTGAACGTGAACCGTATGTGCAGTTGACGGACTTTGAGCGAGGGCGTATAGTGGGCATGCGGGAGGCCGGGTGGACGTACCGCCGAATTGCTCAACACGTGGGGCGTGAGGTCTCCACAGTACATCGATGTTGTCGCCAGTGGTCGGCGGAAGGTGCACGTGCCCGTCGACCTGGGACCGGACCGCAGCGACGCACGGATGCACGCCAAGACCGTAGGATCCTACGCAGTGCCGTAGGGGACCGCACCGCCACTTCCCAGCAAATTAGGGACACTGTTGCTCCTGGGGTATCGGCGAGGACCATTCGCAATCGTCTCCATGAAGCTGGGCTACGGTCCCGCACACCGTTAGGCCGTCTTCCGCTCACGCCCCAACATCGTGCAGCCCGCCTCCAGTGGTGTCGAGACAGGCGTGAATGGAGGGACGAATGGAGACGTGTCGTCTTCAGCGATGAGAGTCGCTTCTGCCTTGGTGCCAATGATGGTCGTATGCGTGTTTGGCGCCGTGCAGGTGAGCGCCACAATCAGGACTGCATACGACCGAGGCACACAGGGCCAACACCCGGCATCATGGTGTGGGGAGCGATCTCCTACACTGGCCGTACACACTGGTGATCGTCGAGGGGACACTGAATAGTGCACGGTACATCCAAACCGTCATCGAACCCATCGTTCTACCATTCCTAGACCGGCAAGGGAACTTGCTGTTCCAACAGGACAATGCACGTCCGCATGTATCCCGTGCCACCCAACGTGCTCTAGAAGGTGTAAGTCAACTACCCTGTCCAGCAAGATCTCCGGATCTGTCCCCCATTGAGCATGTTTGGGACTGGATGAAGCGTCGTCTCACGCGGTCTGCACGTCCAGCACGAACGCTGGTCCAACTGAGGCGCCAGGTGGAAATGGCATGGCAAGCCGTTCCGCAGGACTACATCCAGCATCTCTACGATCGTCTCCATGGGAGAATAGCAGCCTGCATTGCTGCGAAGGTGGATATACACTGTACTAGTGCCGACATTGTGCATGCTGTGTTGCCTGTGTCTATGTGCCTGTGGTTCTGTCAGTGTGATCATGTGATGTATCTGACCCCAGGAATGTGTCAATAAAGTTTCCCCTTCCTGGGACAATGAATTCACGGTGTTTCAATTTCCAGGAGTGTATTTAGAGCTCGAATTTCAGAGTAGTCGTATGGGATATAGATGCCTCAGATATAAGTTTTCCTTCTTTCCGTCAAGTTGTGCCATAAATGTCCTTTCTCCTCCACTTCAGCTCAGCACCTCTTTATTACTTATCTGCTTTACCAGTTTAATCCTCAGCTTTCTTCTGTAGGACCACATCTCGAATGCTTTTATTCTCTGGTTGGCTGCACTGTTTTATCGTCCACGTTCCGCTTCCTTATAAGGCTATGTTCCAAGTAAATAATTTCGTAAAAGGCTTCCTAACATCTAAATTTGTACTACATATTAAAGTATTTTGCTTCAGAAAAGCCGGCTGGTGTGACCGAGCGGTTCTAGGCGCTTCAGTCTTGAGCCGCGCGACCGCTTCGGTCGCGTGTTCGAATCCTTCCTCGGGCATGGGTGTGTGTGATGTCGTTAGGTTAGTTAGGTTTAAGTAGTTCTAAGTTCTAGGGGACTGATGACCTCAGATGTTAAGTCCCATAGTGCTCAGAGCCATTTGAACCATTTGCTTCAGAAAAGCTATTCTGCTGTTTCTAGTTTGCATTTTATATTCCCCTTAGTTTCGTTAGCATCTGCAGTTGTCAGCAGTTTTGCTGCCACTATTAATTACGTTCAGCTGATCTTCCAAGTCCTTCGTTATCTCCGACGGGATTACAATAGCATCGGCAGTTCTCAAAGTGATTTTTTTTTCCTACCTGAACTTTAATTCCTTTTCCTTTCCAAATATCTCTGTAGTTTCATTTAGTGTTTGCTCAGTGTACAGTTTGAGCAACACGAGAAATAGGTTCCAACCCTGTCTCACTGCATTCTTAGTTACTGCTTGCGAAGTGGTATTCAGAAGACCTGGGGCGCGACTGGTGCCACTCTGAACTTGGGAGAAATCAATAACCAGGCGAGTTTTTGGGTACCAGGGAGTTGTGGAAACGAGAAGTAACCAGTATAGCTTAACAGCAAATATAGATAATTATGATGGCCTTTTGACTTGCAAGATCAAATACATCCACTGCTTTTGTCCCAGCATTTTTCGCAATTAAGGTTTGTCTTGCTTCTGAATCACTCAGCTCGCGCTCATTGACGACAATGATGCATCACTTTTGACATAAGAATAGTTACTAGGGTTGCGCTGTTTCATAAGAGGGTGAGTCAAATATGAACGACTCTTGGCCCCACGAGCGCAGTATTGAAATGTGACGGTTCCGGCTGCTGTCGGTTCTATATGGGGCTGCTCGCTATCACGATGCCGTAGAAAGTTCTAGCTACAGATAAGGCACCATTTTCAACAGCTTGCTGAAGGTTGAGAGACGTTTGATGTTCGCTGAGACTACAGAAGAGGTCAGTATAGCTTACGGCAGCACTTCTGCCATTATTACAGGCCATGTGGGGTTCAGGAAAGAGAGTACCACGTAGGTTTCTCGCCTTTCGCAACTGATTTGAAATTGGACCGTTTGTAGACGTTTGAGCGATATTGGTTAAATTTCAGGAGGAAAGAGACTCGCTTTTGACTCACATTATGGCCTGTGATGAAAAGTGGGTGCATCATAACATACTTCAATCTACAGAATTGCAGAGTGTGGAGAAAGACAAGGGAGCACGGACCGGTAAAAGTCGTGTCGCAGCTGTCAGAACACAAGGTCATTCCAGCTGGTTTCACCCGGCGTGGCTTGTTGCACACTGAATTTTTGCACGGTCTTCGAGCAATAAACGCCGTATACTACTGCGAGGAATAACGACATGACTTATCGTCGAGAGAAATGGTTCTCCTGCGAGACAACACGCGTCCCCGTATTAAAATCCATGGAGAAGAAATAAAAACTTTGAGGTTTGCCGATGACATTGTAATTCTGTCAGAGACAGCAAAGCAACTGGAAGAGCAGCTGAACGGAATGGACAGTGTCTTGAAAGGAGGGTATAAGATGAACATCAACAAAAGCAAAACGAAGATAATGGAATGTAGTCTAATTAAATCGGCTGATGCTGAGGGAATTAGATTAGGAAATGAGACACTTAAAGTAGTAAATGAGTTTTGCTATTTGGGGAGCAAAATAACTGATAATGGTCGAAGTAGAGAGGATACAAAATGTAGACTGGCAATGGCAAAGAAAGCATTTCTGAAGAAGAGAAATTTGTTAACATCGAGTATATATTTAAATGTCAGGAAGCCTTTTCTGAAAGTATTTGTATGGAGTGTAGCCATGTATGGAAGTGAAACGTGGACGATAAATAGTTTGGACAAGAAGAGAATAGAAGCTTTCGAAATGTGGTGCTACAGAAGAATGCTGAAGATAAGATGGGTAGATCACGTAACTAATGAGGAGGTATTGAATAGAATTGGGGAGAAGAGGAGTTTGTGGCAGAAGTTGACAAAAAGAAGGGACCGGTTGGTAGGACATGTTCTGACGCGTCAAAGGATCACAAATATAGCATTGGAGGGCAGCGTGGAGGGTAAAAATCGTAGAGGGAGACCAAGAGATGAATACACTAAGCAGATTCAGAAGGATGTAGGTTGCAGTAGGTACTGGGAGGTGGTGAAGCTTGCACAGGATAGAGTAGCATGGAGAGCTGCATCAAACCAGTCTTTGGACTGAAGACCACAACAGATTTTCCCGCACTCCTTGACTCAAGCACATGCATACGCCTGCAGCGACTTTATTGAAGTGAAAACTGCGGACAATTCTTTTCTGAAAAAATTCATCTCTGGTGAAACTTATTCATATGAACAAACCACAAAACGACTAAGTGCAGAAATTCCGAATGGAAGTTCAACGCTCTGACGACATAACCGAAACCCATGCCAGTGTGAAGTGCGAGTTGAACATCACAAAGAAAGGCTTTTCTGACAGTTTGGCATGGTTTGTGTGTGTTTGCGTTTTACTGAAGTGAAGGGAGACTACGTAGAACACCTGAAGCATTAACCAACCTTTTGAACGTTTTTTTTATTTTTGTTAATCTAGTCTCGTAACTTTTTGGGCTTCGGACACGACCGACTTCATTGTACGACGTCGTGATATCAGTTACCTTTTCGCTGGGAAAACATGTTTCTAAACCAATGGGGTTTGTAGAAAAATGACCTGCCTTGGTACTTTTTATTTCCAACTAATTCGTGTTTGTGTTTGATTCACCCTCGTACTTCTCCTCTGCTTTCCGCGCTCCCCAAAAAACTGAAATGAGCCGGTCTGCCACCAAAAAATCAACAGCACACCACTACAGAGTACTGGATTAACGACTTTCTCAGATTTGAAAGTGGATTTAATGAGGTTAGACGATCAGAGATTGGAACCCTATTCTTTTTGAATACGGATGTTGTATTCCAACCACTGCGTCACGTCACCTATGGATTGTGTAGCAGTCACGTGCGACTTCTTTAAAACAAACTCACCAAAGTAAGCATAAGGAATGCAGGTCATGTGGCAAAAAGTCTCGCGATGACACCCTGAATGCAGCCCTCTTGGCGTAAGAAGTGCCTCTGAGGCTGATTAAATGCACGTTGGACGTGCGTTCAGGAGCACTGGGCTACAAATCCCCATTGGGTCGTTCAGATTTATGTTCTCCGCGGTTTCCCTAAGTCGCTAAAGGCATATGTCGCAATGGTTTCTTTGAAAATGACATATCCGGTTTTCCTTCCCCATCCTTCCACAATGTGGGCTTGTACACTGAAGCGCCAAAGAAACAGGTATAAGCATGCATATTCAAATACAGAGGTATGTAAACAGGAAGAACACGGCGCTGCGGTCGGCAACGCCTATGTAAGATAACAAGTGTCTGGCGCAGTTGCTAGATTAGTTACTGCTGCTACAATGGCAGGTTATCGAGATTTAAGTGTCTGAACGTGGTGTTGTAGTTGGCGCACGAGCGATGGGACACAGCATCTCCGAGGTAGCGATGAAGTGAGGGTTTCCCCGTACGACCATTTCACGAGTGTACCGTCAATATCAAGAGTCCGGTAAAACATCAAACCTCCGATATCGCTGCGGCCAGAAAACTATTCTGCAAGAACGGGACCAACGACGACTGAAGAGAATCGTTCAACGTGACATAAGTGCAACCCTTCCGCAAATTGGTGCAGATTTCAATGCTGAATCATCAACAAGTGTCAGCGTGCGAACCATTCAACGAAACATTATCGATATGGGATTAAGAGCCGAAGGCCCACTCGTGCACCCCTGATGACTGCACGTCACAAAGCTTTACGCGTCGCCTGGGCCCGTCAACGCCGACATTAGACTGCTGATGACTGGAAACATGTTGCCTGGTCGGACGAGTCTAGCTTCAAATTGTATCGAACGGATGGACGTGTACGGGGATGAAGACAACCTCATGAATCCATGGACTCTGCATGTCAGCAGGGAACTGTTCAAGCCAACTGCATACGCCCCACGCCATTACAGAGTGTAACGGCGTGGGACGTGCGCAGTTGGAGTGATAGGTGACCCGTGATACGTCTAGATACGACTCTGACAGGTGACACGTATGTAAGAATGTTGTCTGATCACCTGCATCCATTCATGTTCTTTGTGCATTCCCCGACGGACTTGGGCAATTCCAGCAGGACAGTGCGACACTCTGAAAGTCCAGAATTGGTACAGAGCAACTCCAGGAAGAGTATTCTGAGTGTAAACACTTCCGCTGGCCACTAAACTCCCCAGACGTGGACATTATTGCGCGTATCTGGGATGCTGTGCAACGTGCTGTTCAGAAGAGTTCTCCACCGCCTCGTACTCTTACAGATTTAAGGACAGCCCTTCAGAATGCAGGGTGTCAGTTCCCTCCGTCACTACTTCAGACTTTAGTCGAGTCCACGCCACGTCGTGTTGCGGCACTTCTACGTGCTCGCGGGGGCCCTACACGATTTTAGGCAGATGTACCAGTTTCTTTGGCTCTTTAGTGTATTTCGTCTCTAATGACCTTCTCGTCGACGGAAAGCAAAACTCCCTCCCTCCAAATGAAGTAATTGAGCTTAACCGGAGTTGTGGATATCAAGAAGTTCCGTCACTCCTTCGGAGATTTCATAAGAACTACACCTCTTTGATATCCCCCGTTTGAGATATTATCAGTTAATAATCCAGTTGAAAATAAGGACGTCAAACCCCAAAATTAGCAGAGATCGGTATCGACAGCAGAGGGCTTTCTTTTTAGCTCAATTAAGAGTTCAGTGACTGAAATATATGTCGAGGATTCGAAACGCGTAGCTCTCCGTCGAGCTCCACCACTTGTGCAAGTGGGGCGCAATGCTAAATAAGTAGACGTCAGATAAGAATATTAAACTGAACGACTGCACCATTTTTTTAAAAATTTAAAGATCTAAGGATTAAAAATGGTACGTACTTATCGCACTATTTGCGAGTGTCAACACTGCGTTGCGTACATCAAAATGCCGTGGTCCTAAATGGCTATACGCAGATGGTCACTAATTTGGTTTATAACCGGTAAATTTGTAGTAATATTTTACACACTATAGCTTGACCGTACATTGTTGCATTTCGCTGCTGCTAGGTATATACAGTCACATTTGAACAGCTGCACAGAGCTACAATTAGTCCTTGTTACATTTAACTGGTTTTGTAATTTTTTACACAAATTTTTGGGGGTTGATCATCTCTGTTTACAGGTTGTTAGGCATCTGCAGTATTAAGTAGTGAAGCATTTTCAATTCTACGTGGTTAGCCACTTAAAATTGCCAGGTAATTAACCATTATTGCGGGCACTAAACCATCTACAACCTCGAGCTGGTGATTTATTATTGGTATAGGTGGTTAGTTCTACGTAAACAATGACCTGTAGGCATTCTGTTTTCAAAGTTATAGATGCTTAACTCTGTAGTTACGAGCAATTGAAATAAAAAGTTGTAGCTCTATCACAAGTTGCATTGAGAAGTATCTTTTTTTTTTTTATTTCTTGATGGTGACTAGTTTCGGACACCTGATTCCATGTTCAAATCATCCGTATCGTAAGTGTGACAATACACATGTACAAAAACTGCCCCTGCAGTGAGGATCACAGCGGTGCTATAGCCGACTCAACAATAGTAAAAAGAGAACATGGGACGGACATTAGAAAACTCTCTTGTATTTTCCTGTACAGCCTTCTGAAGAAGAGCACTTAGTGCCCGAAACGGGTTAAGAAATTAAATTCCTTTTAGGCAGCTGGTTGTTGATTATATCTATGTACACAACTACAGTTGCTGAGGATGGATAAACTACTAAAGCGCCGTGTAGTTTTTAGAGTTTACTTAGCGACCTCAGCTGAGGAGATAAGTTTTGAAAGAAACAGCGAAAGGAAGATTTACAGGCGCCCAAGATATGAACAGCTTGCGAGTGTTCGTGCTCTAAACAGCCAACACGTCGCGCCAGGAGAGAGAGAGAGACTGCGACTGCAAACTACGCAAGACCTTCTATACTGTCCCAGGTTCTCTGGTAAAGATGGGCTGCTTAGAATGAAAAACAGTATTCTTGTGCTTTCCCGGCTCTGGGCAAAGATATTTAAAGTTTTAAATAATAAAATAAATACGCCAGTTGCGATTTTTCATGGGTCTTTCAACGCGTTTCGTTGATTTATTTCCCTTTTCGAGAACTCGGATATAGGAATAAATTCTCGAAAATCCGTTTGCTGTGCTTGAAACAAAAAAAAGAAACTGTTATAGCATTGTATTACTGAAATCATTGCTGACGCAGTGGCAAGTGTACCAATAACGTCGTCTATGATACATGAACTGCAGATATTTAAAAAAAAAAAAAAAAAAAAAAAACTGTGTCGCTACTTTTAAGTACCGTATTTTACGAACTATAAGACGCTACAGACTTTAAGACGCACCTTGATTTTTAAGCAATTTTCGTAAGAAAATACAATTTTACCATTTTTATTATTAGTTTACAAAGCCAGACCAGAAAAAAACATAGTTTATAAAACCGTACTGACCTTTAAAATGCCTGAAAAACGTCATTTGAACTTTCTTCTTCTTCGTCGTCGTCGTTATCCTCTTCGTGCATAAGATGGTCTTCACAGTCATCGAGAGCGTTGCTTATGATTTAGCAGTAATGTCTTCTGACTGTAGACTACGACTGTTTTATCCACTGACACACCGATTTGATTGTAGCTCATTTTAAAATTCCCTTCGGCGTGAATTCGTGCAGGGTTTCATCCACCATCCATTTGTTCCATTCCTCTCGCAAGTATACTTAATGGTCTATTTATCGAGACATCAAGAGCTTGCAGCTATTAAGTAAGTTCTCCCGGAACAACAGCAAGCTCTGTACTTCCGTGTCTCATATTCTCTTTCACGGAATTTTTTTTATATGACTGCTAAGCTGATCTGGCACAAGAAGAGAACTCTTGCTCAATAATGCACCTTCCCTTCTCTCCCACACTGTTAGTCCACAATTTCGTACCAGCTTGGTACCTCCTACCCTTGTCATGTTTATGAACACCACCACCTGGCGATATTTCAGAAGACGTTGGCATTGTCTTGCGCTTGAAAAAGATCATCGGATTAAAAAAACTGGTTCAAATGGCTGTGAGCACTATGGGACTTAACATCTATGGTCAATAGTCCCCTAGAACTTAGAACTACTTAAACCTTACTAACCTAAGGACATCACACAACACCCAGTCATCACGAGGCAGAGAAAATTCCTGACCCCGCCGGGAATCGAACCCGGGAACCCGGGCGCGGGATCATCGGATTAAGTTCAGTACCGTCAGCACAACATGAAAGGACAACAGTGTAGTCCCTTTTTTCATGTCTACTTCTTTTTATATGGTAGTTACAGTTTTAGCACCTTTCATGGCAACGGGTCTGTTACTCGACACATCAAATGTCACAGGAGTTTCGTCCTTATTCCCTGTTTGGCTTGGTTCACACCGGTTTTCTTTCGATGTTGAATAATAAAACTATAGAAAGATAATAGTTTCATTTCATACTCTTGTGGCATTTTCTGAGATATTTTGGTTTTGTTTCGCATCCTAAGTCCATGACGCTTCGTAAACCTGTAGCACTAACCAACTCCATACTTGAAGTCTGGTAAGTTCCACTGTAGCGCTAGCTTACGAGCGTCTATTTGAATCATTTTTGTATAAATTCCAGAGCCATTTTTGCGATGTTTTGGAATCCATTTCAATATGTCATCTTCTAGTTTTGGCCATTTTGCATTCTGTCATGTGTTTGCACATTTTGTCTTCCCCATTTTCTCAGTTCTTCTTTGCTAGCCCGCCAATCGCGAATGGTTTTTCTCTTGGTGGAGAGCCGAAATGGCGCTCAGCTGCTCTGTTTCCATGTTTATAGCACGCATCTTATGAATACTTTTTATTATTTCCATTACGAAAGTAGCTACTAACAAAAATACTGTGCTGTTACCGGTAACACACATGACTTTCGATTCAAGTTCACTAGCACCGTAGACTGCAGTGGTGCATCATAGGCTAGACAGTGTTCTGGGTTTGTGTTGGCGAGGTGGGAGAGAGACAGTGTTATTTTTATATTAATTTAGAGTATATGACGCACCTGAATTTTGAAGGAAATTTTCCGAAGTAGAATGTGCGTCTTGTAGTCTGTAAAATACTGTATACCTGTCGTAAACACTAAGGTTACTTTGAACACCACAGTGCTTTACGAGGCGTGGGGTTGTTGGATATAAATTTCCCCGTCACTTATAAGGGAGACCTAGGTTTAACGTTCACTGTGAACTGCGATAATACGGCATTTTTCACAGCTAGGTGAGAAAGAAGCCACAAGGTAAAAGTAAAGCTGTGACAACGGAAAAGATTCGTTTGAACACCTCGAGAATTTACTTATACCCTTTTATGTTTCCGAACTTTGATCTGTTGAAGGAACACCTCCAGTTTAACGTGCATTCAGAACCGTGCTGAAACTCGACATTTTTGACGTTAACAGACGAAGGAAGTGATAGGTGACAGATAATAATCCTAGGACTGACCAGGCATCGAACTACAGTCATTTGGATGCAGCGTCTGGCAGTAAGTCACTGAAGAATAAGTGACTGGAAATACCCCCTGACAGACCGGAATTGAACCCTGGACCCATGAGTTGATAAGCTCATGTACGTAATTAATTGTTTCTTTATGTGCGGTGTTTATATTGTTTAAATTTTCGATTTGTGCGATCACATTTACGTTGTATGACCTTAAGTCGCGCGGATGAAATGTATTCCCGACTGATATTAGTATGATACGGCAAGTCCGTCTCGGTCATAGGACTCGCAGACACGTGAAACACCAGACTTGGACTTTCAGTCTGCAGCGGCATGTAAGCCGTGATGATACTGTGAGTGGTAGCTGTGCTCCGGAGCGGTACTTTAACCTAGAACTTGATCTTCAGCAAGAAACGCTCTTACCAACTTAGATACACAAGTAAGCCTCGTGGCCCAACTCAGCGCTTTAGTCTATTGATACTTCTCATACTTCACAGTTTCCACAGAGTCTCTCTCGGATACATTGCCCCTGATAGAAAGTATGTGGTCGAGGACGATTTGGACGTGACGACTTGCGGATTGTTCCCAGAATGAGTGTTTTGTCAGTGCGGCTCTCCAGATACACAGTTGAGCCGTTAAGCGTTCCCGCTCGGCTTAACAAGATTATTGCACGCGAAAAGTTAACAGCCAACTTGAGTTTTAAATCGCCGTGTTAATCACAGCCGCGTCTTTTCCTGTTCACAACAGGTCAGCACAATATGTGCGCCGCTCACACGAAGTTGCTGCAATATGCGTCTTATGTATTTACTGGTTTGTTTTACCTGTCAATATTAGGGTCATCAGACTCTCTTATACGTCTAACGAGGCTTTCCACATATTTTTTTTATTAGATTCATTGTTATAAGCATTCATGAGTTACAGCTAATGTACAACATTATAAAACATTTAGTAATTGCTGTAGTGCGCCGACCGGAGTGGCCGGTCGGTTCTAGGCGCTTCAGTCTGGAACCGCGCGAACGCTAAGGTCGCAGGTTCGAATCCTGCCTCGGGCATGGATGTGTGTGATGTCCTTAGGTTAGTTAGGTTTAACTAGTTCTAAGTTCTAGGGGACTGATGACCTCAGATGTTAAGTTCCATAGTGCTCAGAGCGATTTGAACCATTTTGCTGTAGTGCAGAAAGAGAGGAAAAAATACACACAATTTACATTCGTCCATGAGTACAGCAGCAGAGGGTAGTTTTAAACTGTGAGCGCTAGCAGCAATGGGCGTGAGATAAGATGTGGAAGAGAAACTGGACAAAAAAATTGGTGAAGACAGAGGAGAAGAAAGTGCCATGAGTGAGTGAGAAATTAAAAGGGCAGAATGTATGAATAAGATAACGGGAATATTTGCTTTGTTGGTTTTCAGAGGAAAGACTAGACAGATTCGTTAATTTTTGGGGAAACGTTACGATGGTGACAGAAGAAAGCGCGTCATCTTCTTAAATGCAACAGGGCATTCGACTGTGCGCATAGTGCAGCGCAGCTTGTTCCAGAAGCGGAACAAAGGGAGGACTTTGGGTGTGTTTTGTGCTACTGATTGGCACAGCTAGGGAGGAAGATAATTGAGACCTTGTGTTTCGATTATGTTGACAGGTACTCAACCTCTTCTGCGAGGTACTGAAAAGTTGACGAAGTAGATCTGGCGTTCGACAGAGACGGAACCTGTCTGGTCGCAAGTAACCTGTCTGGGCAGATGGAGCACTGACCTGGTCGAGTATATGGATGTTGCTGATGTAAGCGCACAAGCATTCGTGGTTAGCAATTGGTTTGTATCCAAATTGTCTTGCCGTCTTCGGCCCCAAATACTGAGGCGACGATTTATTTGCAAGCAGTGAATTGGTGTAAGGTCGCTAAGACGACTTGTCTTTTTGTCTCAGGCGTGTAATGAACTACCCACAGCAGAGGTACGAAAAATCTAGCCTTCCAATTCAAGTCGGTCGAGAAACTCGCAGGCGCTGTTGACTCCCATTTCTCTTGTGCTGCTCTGTTAGCTGTTTCGGGACTTATCTTGGACACAGTTTCCGGTAACCCAGCGTTTCTGTGTGTGTCTCGCATAAGAGTTGTGGAAACATGGCAGAAATTTTGTTCGTAACACCTTCGCAGTAAACTGTCCTGAGTAGGGAAAAAAATTTGATAGTGTTATTCCTTCCGTAAATAGGATGCGGACCACAGCGCGTGGCTGAGATTTGGCAGGATTTTTTCAGCGACATCTTTCATGGAGCTGGACACTGCAACGTGAGTTTACGTACTAGCGTGTTCCTGCTGTGCTCACTCAGGCCAGGGGTTCTCCTGTGTCACTCAGAGTTTTCAACCCTCAAAAAACAAAAAACACACACACACACAGCCCGCTATAGTTGCAGTACACTTGCATTGGCCAGCCGGGTGGCCGAGCGGTTCTAGGCGCTACAGTCTGGAACCGCGCGACCGCTGCGGTCGCAGGTTTGAATCGTGCCTCAGGCATGGATGTGTGTGATGTGCCTAGGTTAGTTAGGTTTAAGTAGTTCTAAGTCCTAGGGGACTGATGACCTCACAAGTTAAGTCCCATAGTGCTCAGAGCCATTTTCAACCACTTGCATTCTGAACGTGCTTCGTATATCAGGAAAAATTTAAAAAGGAAGATATACATTTCGTTGCACAACTCCAGTACGTCATTTTTTCGGGGCTGAAATACCATTGGATTTCACCATAGTTGGGCACGTTCCAGAAGGGTAAATTTTAAATGAACGACCTACCACCATTTCTAGATTTGTCTTTTTCACATTGGGAAATGTCGTTTAGAATATTCCTGCGCTATCTAGAAATTTGTGTCACCGAGGAACGAGAGAAAATAGAATAGAAACGTAATTGTGTGTGAGTGCTGTGATGCAGTGGTTGTGTGAAGACTGTATTGATTTGGGGTGGCGTGTGGGGAGCGTGCGTGCTGGCGCTAGGCACGCGTGCTGCTGCGGGCCCGCCAGGAATCCGCCGCTTCCGTCAGCCACGCGCACCTCGTCAGCGCCAGTTCAGCGTCTTTGGGCTGACTCCGGGTGGATTAACGAGGGAGCGCCGCTGCTTCCACCGACGACACTTGCGATGCTGGCGACATATAACAATGTCGAACCCGTTCTTTTCGGCCACCACGTACATTTACTAGAAATTATCCGCCCCTTTCCTTAATCATTCAAAGGGACTCTACACTCTGTATCGCAGAAGTAGCCGGATCATGCTGTATTAGTCGGAGGCGACTTCAACCTACCTAGTATAGACTGGGATACCTATGTACTCATTACAGGTGGTACAGACAAGCCGTCGTGTGAATTCCTTTTGAACACATTATCCGAAAACTGTCTTGAGCAGCTAAATCGACAGCCAACGCGTAATGGAAATATTTTAGATCTGGTAGCCACGAACAGACCAGACCTCATCGACGGTGTCAGTGTTGGGACAGGGATTAGTGATCATGATGTTGTCATTACGACTATGGTTTCGAAAGTTAAAAAGTCGGTCAAGAAGGCTAGGAGAGTATTCTTACTAGAAAGAGCAGATAAGCAGTTGTTAGCATCCCACTTAGTAAATGAGTCGACTTCATTTGCTTCCGGTATGATGGACGTGGAAGAATTATGGGCAAATTTTAAACACATTGTAAATCACGCATTGGACAAGTATGTGCCGAAAAAGTGGCTTACGGACGGAAAAGACCAACCGTGGTTTAACAGCGCAATTCGGAGAATGCTCAGGAAGCAAAGGCAGTTGCACTCGCGGTACAAGAAAGATCGGGAGAATGAGGACAGGCAAAAGTTAGTAGAGATTCGTGCTGCTGTAAAAAGAGCGATGCGCGAAGCATTCAACCACTACCACCGTCATACCTTAGCAAAAGATCTTGCTGAAAACCCAAGGAAATTCTGGTCTTGTGTAAAATCGGTAAGCGGGTCGAAGGCTTCCATCCAGTCACTCACTGATAAGTCTGGCGTGGCAACGGAAGACAGCAAAACGAAAGCTGAAATTTTAAATTTAGCATTTGAGAAATATTTCACGCAGGAGGATCGTACAAACATACCGCCGTTTGTCTCGTACAGATTCCGGTATGGAGGAAAAAGTGATAAGACATTCCTGGGGTTGTGAAGCAGCTGAATGGATTGAAAATAAATAAATCGCTAGGTCCTGATGGGATTCCAATTCGGTTTCACAGAGAGTACTCTACTGCATTGGCTACTTACTTAGCTTGCATTTATCGCGAATCTCTTGCCCAACGTAAAGTCCCGAATGACTGGAAAAAAGCGCAGGTGACGCGTGTATATAACAAGGGTAGAAGGACGGATCCTCAAAATTACAGACCAATATCCTTAACATCGGTTTGTTGCAGGATTCTCGAGCATATTCTCAGTTCGAATATAATGAATTTCCTCGAGACAGAGAGGTTGCTGTCCATACATCACCACGACTTTAGAAACCATCGCTCCTGCGAAACGCAACTCGCCCTTTTTTCACATGATATCTTGCGAACCGTGGATGAAGGGTATCAGACGGATGCCATATTCCTTGACTTCCGGAAAGCGTTTGACTCTGTGCCCCACTACAGACTCCTGACTAAGGTACGAGCATATGGGATCGGTTCCCAAGTATGTGAGCGGCTCGAAGACTTCTTAAGTAATAGGACCCAGTACGTTGTCCTCGATGGTGAGTGTTCATCGGAGGTGAGGGTATCACCTGGAGTGCCCCAGGGAAGTGTGGAAGGTCCGCTGTTATTTTTTATCTACATAAATGATCTTTTGGATAGGGTGGATAGCAATGTGCGGCTGTTCGCTGATGATGCTGTGGTGTACGGGAAGGTGTCGTTGAGTGACTGTAGGAGGATCCAAGATGACTTGGACAGGATTTGTGATCGGTGTAAAGAATGGCAGCTAACTCTAAATGTAGATAAATGTAAATTAATGCAGATGAATAGGAAAAATAATCCCGTAATGTTTGAATACTCCATTAGTAGTGTAGCGCTTGACACTGTCACGCCGATTAAATATCTGGGCGTAACATTGCAGAGCGATATGAAGTGGGACAAGCAAGTAATGGCAGTTGTGGGGAAGGCGGATAGTCGTCTTCGGTTAATTGGTAGAATTTTGGGAAGATGTGGTTAATCTGCAAAGGAGACCGCTTATAAAACACTAATACGACCTATTCTTGAGTACTGGTCGAGCGTTTTGGATCCCTATGAGGTCGGATTGAGGGAGGACATAGAAGCAATTCAGAGGCGGGCTGCTAGATTTGTTACTGGTAGGTTTGATCATCACGCGAGTGTTACGGAAATGCTTCAGGAACTCGGGTGGGAGTCTCTGGAGGAAAGGAGGCGTTCTTTTCGTCAGTCGCTACTGAGGAAATTTAGAGAACTAGCATTTGAGGCTGGCTGCAGTACAATTCTACTGCCGCCAACTTGTATTTCGCGGAAAGACCACAAAGATAAGATAAGAGAGATTAGGTCTCGTACCGAGGCGTATAGGCAGGCAGTTTTCCCTCGTTCTGTTTGGGAGTGGAACAGGGAGAGAAGATGCTAGTTGTGGTACGAGTTACCCTCCGCCACGCACCGTATGGTGGATTGCGGAGTATGTATGTGGAAGTAGATGTAGATGTAGAGCACTGTTCATCTTAATTTCGAAACTTATTTAGAAAAAAGCCTTCGGAAACAATTGGTGTATTTCAATTACAGCAAGACAGCAAAACAGCTCGATTCTGCTATCTAATTTTACTTTAAAGCCGGTGTTTAAATTACTATTAATTAATAAAAACACTGAGAAAGATACTGCCATAACTTTCGTAACACTTTCCCTAGACCACATTCAATTTCAGTTTCGTAGTCCTCGTATCAAATGGAATCGTTTGATATGCACCTCAATAACGTTTATTTTGGCATTTTTCTAGCTGTGTTTTTAGCCGTTCCACCACCAATCCTATCAATCTATTGCAATCAGTCTGCAGTGTGTTACAATCTTTCAGGGATGACAGGGAAGAGTTAATGTATCAGTTTGACGTAAGAGTCGCTGGTCTGTAAACGACCATCTCGAAAGCTATAAGCGATAATCGTTCTGATACCTGTTACAGTGAAACACTTGTACTGGTACTGTTGTTGCCAAGATTGTAGGGTAGGAAATTCTCATAGATAGTGGTATGGACCAAAACACGAAAAAAGTATTGAAAACTTGGGCGTCAAACTGCGTAGATTCTAGCTTACGAACTATACGCACTCGTTCAGTAGAAGAGATGGGTTTCACAGTAGCGAAGATTAACAAGTGCTGTTAGCTCTTAACATATTAATTTTAGAGCCCATGTTTAACAGACTTTTCTTTTTTCTTTGTTTTGGTTCGTACTGCAACCCCGCAAAGGTTCCTACCCTATAGTCTTAATAACAACAGTACAAATACACGCATTCCACTGTCACAGGCATCAAACCGATTTTCGCCTATAACTTTCGACTAGGTCCGATTTAAGGTCCCTACCTCTAATTGATTCACTTACCCTTCTCCATCGTATCTGAAGTCACTCTATATTTTCAACACGATTTACAAGCGAAAAGAACCACGAATTGTGAGGGACTCACCGTGTCGTTTGAATGCACGAATTATCTGAAAAATTCGCCATCAACAAAAAAATTATATGAAACTTCGTTTAATTTACTGTAATGACATCAGAAGTCACTAAAATAAAAGCACCAGGTTCAGATGAAGTTGGACTCTTGGGGAAATTGCGATGAGCGTCTAGGCACTCTTATCGACTTTTGTAGTAAGCACTCGCTTTGAAATCTACAAATGTGTCCATGATTCCAAGATAGCACAGTTTCTTTCCCTTGTGTTAGATTGGTAACACTGATGCAGCGAGGTTTTTTCAGAACAACGTATTCGTGTTACTGTTTCTGTACTCAACAATAATAAACAAACATTACTTGTTTGTGTTTGTTATTTGTAAAGTTATAATAACGTTAAATATGGACTTGATATCCGCAAGGTCAGTAGAGTAGTGGGGGGGGGGGGGGGGGGGGGGGGGAGGCTGGGAGGCTCTTTGAGTTTTTCTGTGTGTGCAAAACACTGTAACGATATGTCAAATATTACCACTACAGCAAATTTGTGAAGTCACTTCAATCATTTATATTTATAATAAAAAAGGATAAAATAAAATACAAAGTGTTAAAAGGTTTTCTGGTACTCGTACAGAACAATGAAAGGAAGCCAGGGTAATTTAGGAGTGAGAGAGACAGGTTTCTATCGCATCCCAAATGTTAATCAACCTGTACTTAGAGCAAGCGACGAAGAAAAGAATAATTAATTTTGAAAG
This sequence comes from Schistocerca americana, assembly GCF_021461395.2. NCBI lineage: Eukaryota > Metazoa > Arthropoda > Insecta > Orthoptera > Acrididae > Schistocerca > Schistocerca americana. Next base: position 504,467,593 of record NC_060126.1, on the reverse strand, counting down.
GATATTAAATAATCACTAACCATATTGACTGATTACTTTTCCGCGACTTCTATAATAAGGGATAGGTCTATGTGCACTTAGCTCATGCAGTCACGATGTTTAAAGATTTTTAATATTATGATATTAATTTATCAACGTCGCGTTTCGAGCCACCAGTGCTCATCTCTGGCATCAAGCCATGCAAATATTTAAATGTTCTTTACGCTACTAAAACTATACCTAGATTAGCGGTAAACTGTTGCGTCAGTAGGGTATTTATCGGGTGGAAAACATACGGCTCCCTCCAGACATCAGTTATCGTGTATTGCTACATTTTGCTGTGTTTCCTCGCTTTAAGTGCATTGTGGAGAAAGATGCAGAACAAGAAAGTGCCACAAAGTCGAGAACAGACGCTCGACCACCGCAGCAGCCTGCCGGCATATAGGCAGTAAGTCACCAGAATAGTATTATCAAAGACATTCTGCTGGCAAGAACTCATTTGGCAATAAATAAACGATTTTTCCCCTTTCATTTCTGTGTACAAGCGCCCCGCCCCCCCTCCCGGCAACGCACCAGATCAACGATAATCCAACAAATAGTAAATACACTGACAAAGAACCTAATCCCAAGATCAAGATACAGGATCACAGTTTAATGTAAGCGCGAGAAAATCCATTGCAAATGAACAATTCTGTTAGATTAATAACCGGTGTGACGACCGTACTGTTGTTGAATGAAAGCATCCAAATGTGCATACATTGTGTTATCAGGTGGCATGGAGTTCCATGCCTACTGCACTTGGTCGGACAATACAATACAAGGGCGGCTAATGCTGGTTGTCGATGAAACTGAAATCATCGTCCGCTGATGTCCGATACGTGCTCCACTGGAGACATATCCGATGATTGAGCAGGCCAAGGCAACAAGTCGACACTCTATAGAGCATGTTGGATGCCGAGAAATAAAGATTTCCGACAATTAGAAGCATCAGAAATGAAATTACTAAGCTCTGTAAAAAAATCTGCAGTGAGGAAGACATTAGAATCGAATTAATAATGGTAGATTTAGGGATGCAACCAATAACCCAAAAGGCAATGCAGTACGAAGAAAAATGGAGAGAAAATGTACTTCGTGTGCCTCCACAGTTATTTTTAAAACAAGCATTGGATTATAAACCACGGGTCAAGAGAACTGTGGAAAGGCCGAGGATGCGATGGTGAGACTGAAAAAGCCATAACTCTGGAATGGCGACAGAAGAAGAAGGAGGCGTTCGATACAGTTCCCCACAGTCATTTAATGAACAAAGTAAGAGCATATGGACTATCAGACCAATTGTGTGATTGGATTGAAGAGTTCCTAGATAACAGACGGCAGCATGTCATTCTCAATGGAGAGAAGTCTTCCGAAGTAAGAGTGATTTCAGGTGTGCCGCAGGGGAGTGTCGTAGGACCGTTGCTATTCACAATATACATAAATGACCTTGTGGATGACATCGGAAGTTCACTGAGGCTTTTTGCAGATGATGCTGTGATATATCGAGAGGTTGTAACAATGGAAAATTGTACTGAAATGCAGGAGCATCTGCAACGAATTGACGCATGGTGTAGGGATTGGCAGTCGAATCTCAATGTAGACAAGTGTAATGTGCTGCGAATACATAGAAAGATAGATCCCTCATCATCTAGCTGGAAAATAGCAGGTCAGCAGCTAGAAGCAAATAATTCCATAAATTATCTGGGAGTACGCATTAGGAGTGATTTAAAATGGAATGATCGTATAAAGTTGATCGTCGGTAAAGCGGATGTCAGACTGAGATTCATTGGAAGAATCCTAAGGAAATGCAATCCGAAAACAAAGGAAGTAGGTTACAGTACGCTTGTTCGCCCACTGCTTGAATACTGCTCACCAGTGGGGGATCCGTACCAGACAGGGTTGATAGAAGAGATAGAGAAGATCCAACGTTGAGCAGCGCGCTTCGTTACAGGATCATTTAGTAATCGCGAAAGAGTTACGGAGATGACAGATAAACTCCAGTGGAGGACCCTGCAGGAGAGACGCTCAGTAGCTCGGTACGGGCTTTTGTTGAAGTTTCGAGAACATATCTTCACCGAGGAGTCGTGCAGTATATTGCTCCTTCCTACGTATATCTCACGAAGAGACCGTGAGGATAAAATCAGAGAGATTCGAGCCCACACAGAGGCATACCGACAATCCTTGTTTCCACGAACAATACGAGACTGGAATAGAAGGGAGGACCGATAGAGGTACTCAAGGTACCCTCCGCCACACACCGTCAGGTGGCTTGCGGAGCATGGACGTAGATGTAGATGAAGGCCATCGAGACAAACCAAGTACTTGCAGTGACATGACACTTGTGAATCTTCGAGCGTACATCCGCCTGCAGAGAGAGACTTTCCGTGGCTGCGTGCAGTGTAATGGTGCGGCACCGGCCAGGAAGACGTGCAGTGTGGGCGGAATACTCGCGATCAGGCTTTTGATGCGCCCTGCCAGTTCCCAACTTTCCCTGTCCGCTGCATCCTCCCCCACCACACGGCCTGCGGAACTGCAGCGCCGCGCCGCGGTCCCGTTAGAAGCAACGGCCGGACGGCGGACGGAGGACGGGCTTAAGTAAGGAGCCCGGCCTGCTGCAGGCAGCGGCGACCTTTCACCGCGGTTAGCGCTTACCCGCTGTAGCCGGCCAGCACTTAATAGCTGCGGCCGCGGCCCGTCGTCACGCGTCACGTGTACCGATCGAGGACTTCACTGGGAGAAAGGCAAGCAGGTGTGACTTCAGTTTATACTGCACTACGCTGTCGCGGACATTCCGTATACCTTCTTCAGAAAAGCCTTCTCGAGAGTTCTTACTTACAGCTACACGTACTGCATCCGACTTCACAATAAGCCAGCGCGTACAATTTTATTATATGGCCAGCCACAGCCGTCGACATTCGGTAGTAAACTGAACTTGAATAAACCGCAAACAGCTGTTAAGCGATGATTTATTAACGACCGATGTTGGGGCGTTGAAACAGCGCCTTCACTTCGTTCTACATAGGAAATAAATCATCCTTGTAATCCGTATATTAAAAAAAATTGATTACAGACAGCCAATAAAAGTAATCCTAAATAAAAGTACGTAAGTAGTACTTAGAAGAAAGATTAAGGAAAGGCAAACCTACGTTCCTAGCATTTGTAGACTTAGAGAAAGCTTTTGACAATGTTGACTGGAATACTCTCTTTCAAATTCTAAAGGTGGCAGGGGTAAAATACAGGGAGCGAAAGGCTATTTACAATTTGTACAGAAAGCGGACGGCAGTTATAAGAGTCGAGGGGCATGAAAGGGAAGCAGTGGTTGGGAAGGGAGTGAGACAGGTTTGTAGCCCATCCCGGATGTTATTTGGCTGGCTCTGAGCACTATGGGACTCAACTGCTGTGGTCATAAGTCCCCTAGAACTTAGAACTTCTTAAACCTAACCAGCTCGGCCGCTCCGGCCGGCGGATGTTATTTAATCTGTACATTCAGCAAGCAGTAAAAGAAACAAAAGAAAAATTTGGAGTAGGAATTAAAAACCATGGAGAAGAAATAAAAACTTTGAGGTTCGTCGATGACATTGTAATTCTGTCACAGACAGCAAAGGACCTGGAAGAGCAGTTGAACGGAATGAACAGTGTCTTGAAAGGAGGGTATGAGATGAACATCAACAAAAGCAAAACGAGGATAATGGAACGTAGTCCAATTAAGTGAGGTGAAGCTGACGGAATTAGATTAGGAAATGAGACACTTACAGTAGTAGGTGAGTTGTGCTATTTGGGGAGCAAAGTAGCTGTGATGGTCGAAGTAGAGAGGATATAAAATGTAGACTGGCAATGGCAAGGAAAGCGTTTCTCAAGAAGAGAAATTTGTTAACGTCGGGTATAGATTTAAGTGTCAGGAAGTCGTTTGTGGAAGTATTTGTATGGAGTGTACCCATGTATGGAAGTGAAATATGGACGATAACTAGTTTAGACAAGAAGACAATACAAGCTTTCGAAATGTGGTGCTACAAAAGAATGCTGAAGATAAGGTGGGTAGATCACGCAACTAATGAGGAGGTATTGAATAGGATTGGGGAGAAGAGAAGTTTGTGGCACAACTTGACTAGAAGAAGGGACCGGTTGGTAGGAAATGTTCTGAGGCATCAAGGGATCACAAATTTAGCATTGGAGGGCAGCGTGGAGGGTAAAAATCGTAGAGGGAGACCAAGAGATGAATACACTAAGCAGATTCAGAAGGATGTAAGTTGCAGTAGGTACTGGGAGATGAAGAAGCTTGCACAGGATAGAGTAGCATGGAGAGCTGCATCAAACCAGTCTCTGGACTGAAGACCACAACAGCAGCAGTAAAAAATGAAATAATAGTATGGCATCGTTGGCCGGGAGGCCCAGTCCGGTGAAGTTCGGCCGCCAAGTGCCAGTCTTATTCCAGTGGGCGCCGGTGATGAGGATGAAACGATGATGAGGACAACACAACACCCAGCCCACGAGCGCAGAAAATCTCCAACCCGGACGCGAATCGAACCCGGGCCCCCTCCACGGGAGGCAAGCACTTTACCACCCAGCTAAGCAGGCGGATAACAACTGCTGTAGTGTCACGTAGATAAAGGACACGGAGACGCCTTCAATGTACGTTATCACATAGTGCAAACCAATGAAGAGGGGAAGTCGTCAACAAATAATAAAGTGGCAGAGCACTGGGGCAAATAGTGCCTAGTATGGCGATCTTCGCCAGTTTAGTATACAGCTGGTCCCCTTCAGTGCTTTTTTAGTATATATAAGCCCGCCTCCAGTGCTTTGCCCATGCGACAACCAACTGTAGGGAATGTAAATTTCGCATATTGGCATATTTTGACATTCAAGTAATGCTAGGCGGTTCATTAATCTGTTCTTCTGGTTCTTAGGTTTGCTTTTATAAATGAGATCCCCTATTATCTGATGTTCATTCGTGGTTTTTGGTAACTGACTTAAATAAAGTTTGTAACCTAAGATTTTTAATACGGTCTAGTGTTTCATCTAAATTAAATTTTCATATGGATACACATGTAGGCCCAACAGCATAATTAACGTCTTGGTTCTCGAGTTTTAATCTTGCGTAATTTTATCCGTCTGGGGGGGGGGGTTATTTTTTTCTTTGTGGTAACGGGTCTGGTTAATGGCTTTATTCTCAGATGAACGCTCCACTACGTACTTTATTTATAAGTATTGTATTACTTTTTACGCATATTTATTACGTTAACTGCGGTTATTTTTGCCATAGTACCTCATCACCCCCTCCCCTGCATTATTCGCCCCAATGCTCTATCGCTTATTATGTGTTGTTGATTTCTGCTCTTCAAGGGGTTGGATTATGTGAAACTACTGTAAGTAGTTTTATGTAGGATTACTTTTATTCGCACTCCTTAATAAGTTGTTTTAAATTATAGCTTACAAGGATGCTTTCTTTTCTATGTAGAACAAACTGAAGATGCTGCTTGTAACGCAGTGAAATCACTTAACAGATTTTTGTGATTTATTCAAGTTCAATTTACAATGAGCCAGTAGTTTCCAACCCGGGGTAATTATCCCATGAAATAATCTGAGGGGTTGAAAACAAACGTGTGCGATTTTTTTTCTTTTTGGGTGACGAAACAAAATTATTTTTAAACGAGCATTACTATTATTATCACTATTTCAGAAAACTATAATATTAATTCTACAAGTTACCAATAATCACACTTTTTCCGCGTATACTAACATTAACCTGGGCGCAATGTGGTGCAGGGAATAGCTTGTGAAATGAGCGTAGGAACATCTTCCACACATAGTCGACGCACTACGTTCGTGCTTTGTACTATGTATCTGTGACAATGAAATGTACAAACACTATGTGATCAAAAGTATCCGGACACTTGCTGAAAATGACTTTCATGCTCCCTCCATCGGTAATGCTGGAATTCAATACGGTGCTGGCCAGCCCTTAGCCTTGATGAGTTTCCACCCTCGCAGGCATACGTTCAATCAGGTGCTGGAAGGTTTCTTGGGGAATTGCAGCCCATTCTTCACGGTGTGCTGCACTGAGGAGAGATATCGATGTCGGTCGGTGAGGCCTGGCACGAAGTTGGCGTTCCAAAACATCCCAAAGGTGTTCTGTCGGATTCATATCAGACTCTGTGCAGGCCACTCCATTACAGGAATGTTATTGTCGTGTAACCACCCCGTCACAGGCCATGCATTATGAACAGGTGCTCGATCGTATTGAAAGATGCAATTGCCATCCCCGAGTATCTCTTCAACAGTGTGAAGCAAGAAGGTGCTTAAAACATCATTGTAGGCCTGTGCTGTGATTGTGCCACGCAGAACTGCAAGGGGTGCAAGCCCCCTCCATGAAAAACACGATCACACTATAACACAACCGCCTCCGAATTTTACTGATAGCACTACACATGCTGGAAGATGACGTTCACCGGGCATTCGCCATACTCAACACCCTGCAATCGGATCGGCACACCCTATACCACGATTCGCCACTCAACACAACGTTCTTCCACTGTTCAGTCGTCCATTGTTACGCTACTTACACCAAGCGAGGCGTCGTTTGGCATTTACCGGCGTGATGTGTGGCTTATGAGCAGCCGCTCGACCATGAAATTCAAGTTTCCTCACCTCCCGCCTAACTGTCACAGTACTGGCAGTGGATCCTGTTGCAGTTCGGAATCCCTGTGTGATGGCCTGGATAGACGTCTGCCTACTACACATTACGACACTCTTCAACAGTCGGCGGTATCGGTCAGTCAACAGACGAGGTCGGCCTGTACGCTTTTGTGCTGTGCGTGTCCATCACGTTTCCACTTCACTGTCACATCGGAAACAGTGGATCTAGGTATGTTTAAGAGTGTGGAAATCTCGCATACAGACGTATGACACAAGTGACACCCTATCACCTGGCCACGTTCGAAGTCCGTGAGTTCCGCGGAGCGCCCCATTCTGCTCTCTCACGATGTCTTAATGACTATTGATGTCGCTGATATGGAGTACCTGACAGCAGGCGGCAGCACAATGCACGTAAAGTGAAAAATGTATGTTTGGGGGGGGGGGGGGGGGGGGGGTCCGGATACTTTTGATAACACAATGTATCTCATGAAATTGTCTCCTCCCAGGTGTGAGTAGTTCCCTTAGTGAACCAGAATTTGCTTCATTATTTACTTCACAACGGAAGAAGCTAGTAATCGACAGAAGTAACTGTGTAGTGGCTACTACACTGCTTTAGAGCCCATAAATATTATTGCGATTATTATTATTATTATTATTATGTCTTTCCTTTCTCAGAAGTTATTTCTGGTTAAAAATGGAAAGTGACGCGGACCTTGGTGAAGCGTGACTTCCTTTTAACTGTACGGTATATGTTACATTGCATTTAGGAACTTTGCCGGACGAAGTGGCCGTGCGGTTAAAGGCGCTGCAGTCTGGAGCCGCAAGACTGCTACGGTCGCAGGTTCGAATCCTGCCTCGGGCATGGATGTTTCTGATGTCCTTAGGTTAGTTAGGTTTAACTAGTTCTAAGTTGTAGGGGACTAATGACCTCAGAAGTTGAGTCCCATAGTGCTCAGAGCCATTTGAACCATTTAGGAACTTTCGGGTAGTTGAACATGTATCAATAATTACAGATTTCTGTAGTTGTATGTATACGTTTGGATGTAGCTGTATTGCATTGATGTACTGGTGGATATTGTGTGGTATGACTCCTGTAGTTGATAGTATAATTGGTATAATGTCAACTTTATCCTGATGCCACATGTCCTTGACTTCCTCAGCCAGTTGGATGTATTTTTCAATTTTTTCTCCTGTTTTCTTTTGTATATTTGTTGTATTGGGTGTGGATATTTCGATTAGTTGTGTTAATTTCTTCTTTTTATTGGTGAGTATGATGTCAGGTTTGTTACGTGGTGGTGTTTTATCTGTTATAATGGTTCTGTTCCAGTATAATTCGTATTCATCGTTCTCCAGTACATTTTGTGGTGCATACTTGTATGTGGGAACATGTTGTTTTATAAGTTTATGTTGTAAGGCAAGCTGTTGATGTATTATTTTTGCGACATTGTCATGTTTTCTGGGTTATTCTGTATTTGCTAGTATTGTACATCCGCTTGTGATGTGATCTACTGTTTCTATTTGTTGTTTGCAAAGTCTGCGTTTATCTGTTGTGGTATTGGGATCTTTAATAATATGCTTGCTGTAATATCTGGTGTTTATTGTTTGATCCTGTATTGCAATCATGAATCCTTCCGTCTCACTGTATATATTGCCTTTTCTTAGCCATGTGTTGGATGCGTCTTGATCGATGTGTGGCTGTGTTAGATGATACGGGTGCTTGCCATGTAGTGTTTTCTTTTTCCAATTTACTTTCTTCGTATCTGCTGATGTTATGTGATGTAGAGGGTTGTAGAGGTGGTTATGAAATTGTAGTGGTGTAGCCGATGTATTTATATGAGTGATTGCTTTGTGTATTTTGCTAGTTTCTGCTCGTTCTAGAGAGAATTTTCTTAAATTGTCTACCTGTCCATAATGTAGGTTTTTTATACCGATAAATCCCCTTCCTCCTTCCTTTCTGCTTAATGTGAATCTTTAAGTTGCTGAATGTATGTGATGTATTCTATATTTGTGGCATTGTGATCATGTAAGTGTATTGAGTGCTTCTAGGTCTGTGTTACTCCATTTCACTACTCCAAATGAGTAGGTCAATATTGGTATTGCATAAGTATTTATAGCTTTTGTCTTGTTTCTTGCTGTCAATTCTGTTTTCAGTATTTTTGTTATTATTATTATTATTATTATTATTATTATTATTATTATTATTGTTATTATTATAAATGCCATTGCACAGACATAAAGGATTGGTAGCCTGAAGTCTCCCAATTTCGGACAGTTCAGAAGTAAAAAGTCTGCAATCAAGTGAATTTCAAACATTGAGTATAGTACACGCGTTTTACCTTGTTGGATTTTAACTGCCGGTACAGGGTGTGAGTGGAGCAAATGTCTCTAGACAGAGGAGAGGTGCAGAGGAAGCATGTTTTGTAACGAGGGTCTGCCGTCATTGTGGATAGTTAACCTTTTTTTCCCCCAAAGGTGAGTTGTAGGTGTCACAATGCACTGAGAATTGCTTCATCATTTTACTAAAAAAGAAGTTACACATAAGACGTACCAATTGTCTTGTTGTCCGCCTCCGTAATTGAGTGGTCAGTGTTAATGTTTGTCGTGCGGAAGAGCCGGGTTCGATTCCCGGTACTGCCAAGGATATTTCGTCGGTGCGAGTACCGGTACGGGGTGCACTCAGCCTCGTGATATCAACTGAGGAGCTAGTTGACCGAATAGTGTCTCCACGGTCTGGGAAGTATGCAAAACGGCGGGGAGTGCAGTATGCTGACCACATTCCCCTCCATACCGTGTCCGCATGACGCCGCAAGGCAGAGGATCACACGGTGTCCAGTCGACATCCCTTGAGCCTTCACCGCCTGTTCAGGAAGTCCTTTTTAATTGTCTCATGGAGCCATTAGTTTTTAGTGTAATGAAACGCCTACAAAAACTAAATATCATTTCTCTTTCATTTTAAAAATAAAAAGTTCAAAGAAAATTCGTCATTCTTAAGTTAAATTAGGCTGTGGTGATGGTGATGGTGGTGATGGAAACAGGCGGGGGGGGGGGGGGGGGGTACCAACCAGTATCTGATTGCACTTTGGGTGATGGTCTCAGAAACATTGGCAACCACTGCAGTAAGCGAATGTGTGTGTACAGTACCACTTTTAACTATTCTCTTTCCTTCATTTTCGTGTGTATCTGTTTGCCACTATAATCTCACTCACAGTTGCCATGTATTACGAGCATCCTTCTGTATCATATAATGTCATAATCGTGTAAGGTCACGAGAAAAAAATGTTAGTCACTCCGATAAAAGAGCGCACTGTTCGTTTCCGATCGCTGCAGATAGTATAGTAACGGCATGAGAACCTCTGCCGTTGATGTAAGCCAGTCGTTTGTATGGAATCAGAATGTGGAAGCGTCACTAAATGGTGGAAATCAGCTATTGTTAGTCCATCTTTTTTCGGGAGTGCATCCGGGACATTATTAAGTCTTTTACCGATATTTCGGCTGCCATTCTCAAGGTGAGTCGCTTGCAAGATGTTTGAGCTCTTTACACTGTGGAGTAATAATACAGCGAATCCACAGTGTTGTATATGCCAGGCAGTGAAGACCAAGAACAATATCTTCGTTGAGAGCTCAGACGTGAAATTGAGGAGTTTCCATGACTTGTCGAGCAGAAATCCTCGTCTCGGGTGAGCAGGATGTCTGCTAATTGTTTTCACAGCTTCATTGACCACTGAATTCCAGTAGGATGAGGGTGTGGCCAGTATCTTGCCGTTCCCGTAGTCCACGGAATGGCCAGTGGAAATACAGTTTTCAGCCACTACAGATTTGTTAGGCTGTATTAGGCGAGTGTATCTCTGGTGTTCAATGCAAAGCTCTTGTACAGTGCGTGTTGTTTTACCACACTCGCCGTTCTTAAAAGCATACCATCATCCACAGTACACAGGACAGCTGCTGTCTGGGCTCGTGGAAGAAAGATCACACCCACTTCATGCTTCTCTGTTATTCTTGTACTTTTTGAAGAAGTGTTTCCCCACATACGGTAGGAATACCGTAGACTTAACATCTCTTTCTTCTTGCATTTCTTTTAGTCGGTGTGGCGTATTGCTTGCAGAGCTCTCTTAATTTGATGTTTTGTTTATCCAGTCTTATGGAATATTTCTTCCAATAGTTTGTGTCCGACACTGCATGAGGCCTGCGTGCTAAAGTGTTAACAACACTCATGGTTTGCGAAGGATGGTGGCAGCGAGACGTCTGCTAGTATAAATCTGCATGGGTGGGATTATATCAAACGCAAAATTCTAAAAACCAATTTTTCTTTCTTCGGACTAATTTGTCCACAATCGATAGATAGCCATTCATTTCCCGTTCCACTGTAAATTAGAGGCCGGCCGCGGTGGCCGTGCGGTTCTAGGCGCTCCAATCCGGAGCCGCGCTGCTGCTACGTTCGCGGGTTCGAATCCTGCCTCGGGCATGGGTGTGTGTGATGTCCTTAGGTTAGTTAGGTTTAAGTATTTAAGTAGTTCTAAGTTCTAGGGGACTGATGACCCCAGCAGTTGAGTCCCATAGTGCTCAGAGCCATTTGTAAATTTGAGATTTTCTTGAATGGAGGTTAGATGTTCAAGAAACTGGATCGATTTGTCCTCACCTTGGGGCCAAACTAAGGCCTATGTGTCATCGACGTATCTCCAGAGCACTGTCGGTTTAAAAACTGCAGAGTTCAGTGCTTATATTCCCCAGAATCCTCCATAAATAAATTAGCTACCGTGGGTGGCAAACTACTGTCCGTGACAACACCAACAATCTGTCAAAATATTGTTCATCAAATGAGAAGTAAGTGGAGGTTAGGCAACACAGTTATGTCTTTTTCAAACTTGCTGCTAATCAGTGACAGTGCGTCAACAAAAAGTACTGTGAACAAGGAATCGACGTCCAAGCTGAACAATAAATCGTGTGCCTGTTAAGTTTCAAAGTTTTTAACTTACTAACAAAAACTGCTAAACTACGGATATGGTAACCTCAAAAATTCTCAACGACGAGGCTAAATATTTGACTAACCAATAAGTAGATGCATTAATGTTACTAACTATTGGTCTAAACGGCAGTGCTTTTATTATCTGCCGTAGACGTGGTTTATAACGTCCATCTTCTTCTAAATCCCATTTTGTTTATGTATTACTTTGTGGACCATGGGAAGGCCGTGTAATCTTGGAAAAACAGAGCTGTGTCCCTTCAGTCTATTGCTATCTTAAATGGGTATAAAGCCATAATTCAGAAGAGAAGCAATTTTTCTTTGAACCCGTGCAGCGGGATACGATATGTTGTGTTCTCAAATAAGCTGTACATTTTCTCTTTATAGACCTGTCTCGGCAGCAAAACAGTGGCATTGGCCTTTTTTGGAGCAAGGACTACAGTCTGGGAATCATTCCGGAATTTACGAAGTGTATCACTATCAGACGAGGATATCTTACTTTTCTGCGGACGGGATCTTAGTGTTCGGCATGCATCGTGCATTATTTCTTCAGCTGCGTCATCAGATAATTCTCTAATGGATTTTCAGTTCCTCCAATAAAAGATGTTAATGGCAAGGTTTCCGGTGTAGGAGGAAAATTCAAGCGCTTTCCTAATATCGGTGCAAGAGTAAACAACGTCTGGGATTCACTCCCGAAAAATGATGGGATATTCGATCTGCCGAGAAACTTCAATAAACAGCAGCGATCGTATTTCACTGCACCCCTGAAGTTGCCCTGTTTTAATATTTGTATTGTTGACGGCCTGATGCAAGCGTGATGTGCACGCCACTTGGGATTTGTAACTATGTCGTGTAGGCGACTGTATGAGGCCTAGCTATAAAGTTTTCAGTTGCCACTAATTTCTTAATTTATTCCACGATCGGTTTCGAAGGATAAAGCTTCATCTTCAGAAGCCAGTAAAAAATTATATGAACAGAAATATATGGCGGTCGGGTCCGTCAGTCTTGTCAAACGAACGTATGGGAGCGAAGGACCAGCAACCACAGCGCCCGCCTGTACGGCAACTGAGGCGAATTTTTATTCTAGAAATATGTTCCTTAGTTGCGGATGTTCACCTAATCAAATATTATGCACCTAAAGTTTTAATTATTACCTCGAGAACTCTAAGTTACTTTTTTTTATATACGTCTGAAGTCGTGGTACACTTCTTAAAATCTCCGTGCCACATGACCGCAGCATGCCGCTAGTGGGTGCAGAAGTTACGCTTTTACAGTTTAGGTCTTTTACAGGTATGTCTGTTTGGAACCTAGGACTGATGACCTCGATGTTTAGCCCCCATCAAAACCCAAAACCAACCACTCAACCATGCCGCTAGTGTCAGTCCAGGCCTGTGTGTCCGTCCCGCTGGTTTGTTTGACACCACAGAGCTTAACTTGGAGGTGGTCTGCCGTTACTTTCGTCCGACCTGTGAACTGATATACGCACTCAGTTATTGGGGGAACTACCGTCCTTCCCATTAACGAATCATTGCTAAAGATGATAGAAAAGATAATGACAAACATTCCTAGATTCCACAGGTGATAGAACCTCGGACCTTTCCAACTGTAGCCCTGGCACTTACTGATCACAGAGGCGGCAGTTGGTACACACGCCAATATGTGACGTCAACGTGATTGTACTTCAAGAGATTTATTGTAGTCGGTGATGCAGTGTTGTATATAGTAATATACACAAGGCAATAAGTTGTTATTAAAACATTCATTATTAGAAAAATCGATCCGGTGGCAACATGTGGGAGTAGTTACCGCTCCTGTAACACAGTTATAGATTACATCACGGTGTGAGGTTCCGCAGGGGTAAGACCAAAACTACACTATGTAATTTTTCGACAAAAATCTTTGTCAGAGAGTGTATCAAACTTCTTGGATCAAACTAGTTCGCTGCAGCCATTACAATATCGTAAAATTTTTGGTCGTAGTTGCCCGGGAACGGATGCCGAATAGTCTCTGCACTAGCATGTAATATGATGTTGGCGGCGAGCGTATTGCTTGAAAAGAAACGGGAACGGAAACGATTGTGAGTGAAGCCGTGGGTGGTGAGAAGAGAAGCTCTTAAGTGTTCACCAGAGTTTGCTTCAAGAGCTATAGTGCGACGACTTAAAGAGCAACGAAAATTTAGATTGGTCGAACAAACATTTAGGGTGTCCTTTGTGAAAGGAGGCCCTCGTGTTTACAAACAAGTTACCCATTTGAGAAACGCCATTTCTGCTAAAGAAGGAGGAGGAGTTTAGTGTTTAACGTCCCGTCGACAACGAGGTCATTAGAGACGGAGCGCAAGCTCGGGTGAGGGAAGGATGGGGAAGGAAATCGGCCGTGCCCTTTCAAAGGAACCATCCCGGCATTTGCCTGAACCGATTTAGGGAAATCACGGAAAACCTAAATCAGGATGGCCGGAGACGGGATTGAACCGTCGTCCTCCCGAATGCGAGTCCAGTGTGCTAACCACTGCGCCACCACGCTCGGTTCTGCTAAAGGTCAGCTCATGATTAAATTAAGATTTTTAGCAACAAGCATAAAAGAAATCCCTTACAAAAGCTCACGTAGTATACTGTCCAAAAATTTACAAAAGGTATTTTATAAGATATTGGTCAAAGATATTTTACAGTGTAATACTGCACTAAAACACTGGATTCTTATTCTTAAGAAAGCGGGTTTAATTCCTCGTGTAGCCGTCCATATTTAGGTTTCACGTAGTTCCTTAAATTGCTGAAGACAAATGCCGGGATGGTTCTTTCAAAAGGGACACAGCTGATTTCCATCCCAATCCGAACACGGGCTCCGTCTCTCGTGACCACCTCGCCGTCGACAGCACGGAAAATCTTGATCTTCCTTCCTTTCGCTTGTGTGAATTACATCGGAACTGACTGAGGCGAGACGCGAGCGTCACGTCAGGCGCCACGAGAACAGTTAGCGTGCCTTCAGACAGGTAGATGCGGCCACTGGATAAAACGGTACCGCAGACAAAAATAAATTCGTCTGAGACCCGGCTGCGCGACGGACGTGCGTTTGAAAGGCTGGAGACAGCTGTTAGTGTTGCGTAGCAGTGTACGAAACGAAAAACTCTGTACAGGTAACAGTAAAATGTTCTAACCTTGTGTGCTCTCTTTCTGTCTCCGCGCAATTCCTGATGGCTCCGAACTGAACGCAGAACTCGAGATATTTGGAGTGAGTACACGGCTGGCAGGACAGCAGCCGGAATTCATAATGCGCTCTAGTACGATTATTCTCCCGTTGGACCATAGATAACTGACCTGCTCCCGCGTCAGAGGGTGTGAGGTCGACTGTGCAAGGTTTCAACAACCACACGTCCAAGGGAGCCATCGGCGAATGTTTTTCATACCTCTGAAATGTCACCACTGGTCGTTTTAGAACCGCGAGTGGGTGTTGCGAAGCGTGGTCCTGGAAGGCAGCATATTTTGACTTGAGCATCGAAGTAACGAAACAGTCATCTGAAGTGTCGTTTTCGTTATTCTGTTGTCCAGTCGTGGATGTTCCTATGCCGATGGAGATGTAATTTTAACGGCTCGTTCTAAAACATTTCTGCGATCATCGTCGTTGTCAGTTGTGCTACAGAGTACCGACTGTCCTGCTTTACAAAACCGTTAAAACATACGGTTTCGCCCTCATTCGTACTCATTTCGATGGCAAAGTCCTGCCAGTCTTCTCGTTTCTGTTCACTCAAACACAGTCCACTGCTCGCGTTCATGTACAGTGTGCCAAAAATGCCCATACCAGGCGATTTCTGTACACACAGTCAGCCGAATGATTTTTCTGTATTCGTGTCACGTGCCCTCCATTCGAAGCAACGTCTTCAGTTCTTCGGCAGAAGACTAGTGATAAGTGAAATGAAATGATAGTACGGCATTGTTGGCCGGGAGACCCCATGCGGGGTGTTCGGCCGCCGAAATTGCAAGTCCTTTTTAGCTGGCGCCACTTCGGCGACTTGCGAGTCAATGATGATGAAAGACACACAACGCCCAGTCATCACGAGGCAGAGAAAATCCCTGACCCCGCCTTGAATCGAACCCGGGACCCCGTGCGCGGGAAGCGAAAGCAAGACCACGAGCTGCGGACTAGTGATAAGTGAATGCGCTGTTTACAACTCAAAACTTCTGCTTACGATAGCCGTCATGTACTACAGAGTGTCTCAAACCGTTTGGGTCAAAATGAAACAGTGATAGTCGGTCCACAACCGATTACTGAGATAGGGAACCACGGAATACATATTTTTGTGTCATGGTCATGCACACCGTTCCTCGTGTAACAACGTAGCTCATAGTAATTGTTCACAGCGACGACCGGCAGTCTCAATGTATGTATTGCAACGGCGCATGCAGTTCTGCCGCATTGTCGCAAAGATAGTGGGTGTCTATTGTACCAGGAGGTATGCAGCTTTGACCTAACAAGCAGGGCTTCATCCGTTTCTACGGGGTTTGATAGGCCAAAGTCCTGACGTAACCACCGAGGTAAAAGCCCAGACGTGTGAGATCTGGCGATATTCCTGCTCGTGGGACAGGACCTCCCCTTCCGATCCAACGACGAGGGTAAGTGCTCGCGGACATTAACATCGAAGTGGGCTGCTGCATCCTTTCGCGAACAAGTGGTACAATCTCCAAGAACTTCATGTGCCATTGTCATGCATGCATTGAGACTGGCTGTCGTCACTTCGAACAGTTACTAGCAAGGGAACCTCCCCATCGCACCCCCCTCAGATTTAGCTATAAGTTGGAACAGTGGATAGGCCTTGAAAAACTGAACACAGATCAATCGAGAAAACAGGAAGAAGTTGTGTGGAACTATGAAAAAAAATAAGCAAAATATACAAACTGAGTAGTCCATGCGCAATATAGGCAACATCAAGGATAGTGTGAGCTCAGGAGCGCCGTGGTTCCGTGGTTAGCGTGAGCAGCTACGAAATGAGAGGTCCTTGGTTCAAGTCCTCCCTCTAGTGAAAAATTTACTTTCTTTATTTTCGCAAAGTTATGATATGTCCGTTCGTTCATTGACGTCTCTGTTCACTGTAATAAGTTTAGTGTCTGTTTTACGACCGCACCGCAAATCCGTGCGATTAGTAGACGAAAGGACGTGCCTCTCCAATGGGAACCGAAACATTTGATCGCAAGGTCATAGGTCAACCGATTCCTCCACAGGAAAACACGTCTGATATTTTCTATACGACACTGGTGACGGCATGTGCGTCACATGACAGTAATATGTTGTCGACCCATCTAACTTGTACACTTGGCGAATGGGTAAAAAGATTCTTCTACCTTGCCCGATTTAGGTTTTCTTGTGAATGTGATTATCACTCCCAAAAAAGTGATCGCATCGGACGGACAGATAATAATTGTCTCAAAACAAAAAATTAAAATTTTCACTCGAGGGAAGATTTGAACCAAGGACCTCTCCTTCCGGAGCTGCTCACGCTAACCACGGGACCACGGCACTCCTGAGCTCACACTATCCTTGATGTTGCCTATCTTGCGCATGGACTACTCAGTTCGTATATTTTGCTTATTTTTTTTCATAGTTCCACACAACGTCTTTCTGTTTTCTCGATTGATCTGTGTTCAGTTTTTCAAGGCCTATCCACTCTGCCAACTTATAACTAAATCTGAGGGGGGTGCGATGGGGAGGTTCCCTTGTAAGAAGTATGTTGTTGTTGTTGTTGTTATGCAGTCTGAGCTGTGTTTGTCCATAACATAATAAATACGCATTCTGGCCATCTCAATATAATCGGTTGTTGACGCACTGTCAAACTGTCACCTGCTTCAGTTTGACTCAAAAGGCTTGAGACACCCTGTATATAGACGTTATATGGACACATATAGATATTCCTGTGCTTTGAATCATCTTTCAGGAGAGAGAAATTGAATTTTGTTCCGCTTCTCTCCAACGTTTCTAAACGTAGACACATTCATGCATAAACATGTTTTTCACCAGTGTACGTATCTAGTACTTATTTATACCACGAAAGATAAAAGCTGTAATGTATTTCTGGGTCAGTCAGAGCACCTGCTGATTAGACTCTTGTTTCACGCTTTCACTTCGTCCGCAAGCCTAATATTTGCAGGCAGCCAACCATTAACTTCCGGTTGACTCGCCTAGTACACAGGCTGTCCCACTTATCTTGAAACACCCCCCCCCCCCCCGGATAACTTTTTGGTCAGAGGCATAATAAAAAAAAAGTGTCAAGAAAATGTTGTTTAGCTAGCATGTTTGCCTTCCTTGCTTCCTTGTAACATTGTTCATTACAAAGATATGAACTTCAGTACGGCTTTTTTTAAATAACACCCTATCGTTTTATTGGCAACCACTCTGTCCCCACGAGACCTGTTTGAAATTAGCTTTGACTGTCCTGTACTAATATACTAGTACTATCGAGGTCTGTACAGAAGCAGATATTCGTAGTAATAATATTGACCTGCGAATAAAAGCCTAGCCGATGCTGATATCCGTGGGGGTATCTCCGCATGTCGATAATAATAATTATTATTACTTTGTGTTAAAAGTTAATGAACGGTGTCAGTTGCACGATTTCAGACTATTTGTGCATTACAAGTGATCGATTACAATCATTGTTTAAGTCATTATTAGAAACCATTCGAGATGGATAGTTGCTACATTGACTTAAATGCGCAGCATCCTGCAGAGGCTAGATGTGTTTTTGAAATCTGCAAAGACTAAATAATGCTACATGGAGATTTCATAATTATTCGCACAATTATACGTACGTCCTGATACCGTCATACCATCAGCTGTCGTACGCCTGGGTCATTCCTGTCTCGTTTACATTAACAAGGGGTGACTTACATAGCTACTGGAAGCTGCCACGGAGTGACATGAAGGCTGTTCTATGACGTTCCATCTATTGGTTCGTTCACTTCATGGTATGAGTCCTGTTTGTTTACCATATACTAAATCCCCCCGCCCATGGGGCCCGCCACTCTCGACGGGTTCGTGCTTGGTTACCACAGGGCCCGGGCCTCTGCAGTATCTTTTCACTTCCGTGCTGCATGTCTATCCTCTTGCTACTCTTTTGCCCCTCCGTTGGGGAACATATCTGGGGTGTTACTGGGAATGTTCCGCATTATGTGTCACTGACATAAGAACAGCCTCATCACTGTCATTCGCTCCCTTTTCCTTTCTTTGTTTCCCTTCTCCTTTCTTTATTTCCCTTCTCCTCGCGTTCCTCCCCTTCGGCGATTGAGGTTCCTCTTTTTCTTCTTCCTCCCTGTGCGCTCCTGAAGGCCGGCCCACGTGTAATAGGTGACTGGGTAACGCGTAATTCCCAGCCCTGGGCCGACAGGTAGGGTTCGCACGTACCCCCTGGTACAGGCCAGGCCCAGGGAAGGGTGATTACCTGAGCTGCTACCTTCGCAAATTGCCGATTCGTCTCTCTGTCAGATGTTGGAGAGGTGTGAAAAATCACCTAAGGCGGGTGCGCCCACTTGTGAAGGGGGCCCCAAGTTGGAAGGAGCGCGCCATTGGAGACACTGGCAATCGTGGGGGATTTCCTTCCAATGAGTCAATCATCTTCCCACTCAACGTCTACGAAACATAAACGGAATGAGGCTAATGATTCAAAGACCCTTCCAACCACACCACAGTTCCTTGTGGTTTCACATACTGAAGGCAGTCAGTCCTTTGCAACTAAATTCGTTTATTATTCAGAAAGGTGTTGATGCAATTGCCAGCTCTGTGAAATCCTGCTCTGGTTTACGGAAAGGCACTTTGCTTTTGGAGACTACTCCTGATTCAAAAGCACAGCTGCTTGCCGTCTCTCTTCTCCACAGCCGAGCGAGGTGGCGCAGTGGCTAGCACACGGGACTCGCATTCGGGAGGACGACGGTTCAATCCCGGGTCCGACCATCCTGATTTAGGTTTTCCGTGATTTCCCTAAATCGCTTCAGGCAAATGCCGGGATGGTTCCTTCCAAAGGGCACGGCCGACATCCTTCCCCGTCCTTTCCTAATGGCCGATGAGACTGATGACCTCGCTGTCTGGTCTCCTCCCCCAAAACAACCCAACTCTCTCTTCTCCACAGCTATTCTGGTAGTCTCGAGGCCCATAGAACTCTGAATTCTTCCTGTGGTGTTACTTACGCTAGGCTGTTCAAAGGTCTGACCAAGGCCGAGATCCAATCTTACCTCTCTGATTGGGGTGTCATTGGTATCCATCGGGTGACGAAAAAGGTAGATTCCTCCTTAGTGCCCACCTGAACTCTTTTTCTCACCTTTGCTAGAGTGCTGCTGCCATCCAAGATCAAAGCAGGCTATGAAATTATCACAGTCCGGCCGTACATTCCAGACACGATGCGCTGCTACCAGTGTCACAGTTTCAACCACGTCTTGTCGACACCCATCCAAATGTGTAACCTATGGTAGGGATGCACACGAGGGCTATTGTGTGCCTCCTTCTCGCTGCTGTATCAACTGCAATGGCGGCCATGCCGCCGCCTCTCGGGATTGTCCCGTGTATCTTGATGAGCAGGCTGCCCAGGAGATCTGGGTAAAGGAAAAAGTGCCTTACCTAGTCGCTCGCAAGTTGCTCGCTAGTTGCAGCGTTCTCCTGTCTGGCATTTACAGTTCTGTTCTTTCTATCTCTCGCTCCATGAAGGACATGGCCATGCAAACATGCGACCTCAAATTCAGCTCTGAGGTTATGAAATCCCCCAGTGTCAAGCTAACATCGTCATCCCTTTGTCCAGGTGTGCAACAGGTCATTAAACTCTCGCCTCAAGGGGCGAAGCTACCAGGTACACAACTGGTAGGCTAGAAAGGACAGAAGGAGTACTGCCGTGAAAGCTTCCTACATCCCTCCAGTCAACCAACATCTGACTCTTCCTCTGCTAACCGGAAAGGCTCGAAGAAGTCCAACGAAGGCAAATGGTCGTCTCCTTTGCCGACTCGAAGATCCTCTTTGACGGTGTTGCTACGAGATACCTTAGCCCGGGCAGCCTCCGTGTCGCCTGTGCTCACCACCAACCGTTTTCCAGCGTTGGACTCCACAGACCGACCGCACAAGCAATCCGATGCTTCTGTGGACCTCACGGAGCAGGATCCTCCTGCTTCTGTGCCCTGTAACAGCAAGTTCACATGGTTCTGAGCACTATGCGACTTAACTTCTGAGGTCATCAGTCGCCTAGAACTAATTAAACCTAACTAACCTAAGGACATCACACACATCCATGCCCGAGGCAGGATTAGAACCTGCGACCGTAGCGGTCGCTCGGTTCCAGACTGCAGCGCCTAGAACCGCACGGCCACTCCGGCCGGCATAACAGCAAGTCTTCGCAGGCTGTCACTTGGCAGCCGCCAAGGTGACCCCCCCCCCCCTTCATTTCTTCCTCATTATGACTGTCGTGCAATGGAACATTCGCGGCTTTTGATCCCACAAAGAGGATTTACGGCTGCCTTTAGCATCATAGCGTCCCCTTGTACTCTGCCTTCAGAAAACAAATGGCCTCCTCACGACCGCTTTAAGCTTTCACATTTCTCCCCATTTCGTTTGCACTTCTCCCTGAAGTCGGCATTCCATCTCATGGGGGCGTCATGCTGCTCACACGGGATGACATTCATAGTCAACACATCTCTCTGACTACCCATCTTCAAGATGTTGCCATTTGCCTTTTCCTTCCTCACCTGACTTTTGCCCTCTGTATCATTTATGTCCCTCCATCATTTGATGTCACCAGTGCAGACTTCCTTCAGCTTATTGGGCAGCTACCTCCCCCATTTCTGGTACTCACTGACTTTAATGCGCATCATTCCCTTGGGGGTTATCACAGAACCTGTCAGAGAGGTGCCCTCTTGGCTGACCTCCTTAATCAACTTAACCTCTTCTCCCTTAACACTGAAGCACCTACATTCCTTTCCGACTCCTCGCACATCTATTCCCATTTGGACCTATCCTTTCGCACTGCCTAGCTTGCCCATCGTCTTGAGTGGTCCGTTCTTTCTGACACCTACTTCAGCGACCATTTCCCATGTGCTGTCCGTTTGTTGACTTCTACCCCACCTGCGTGCGCACGCAAATGGCAGCTTACAAAGGCTGACTGGCGGCTTTACTCCTCTCTGGCTACCTTAGAATAAAAAGATTTCCCCACTTGTAATGACCAGGTGGAATATCTCACAAACGTTATCCTTACTGCTGCAGAACGTTCCATTCGTCTCACTTCCTCTTTACCACGCCGTGTCCCAGTCACTGAGGCGTGCTGCGACGCAATTGGCGCGCGGAGACGTACTCCCGCATTTTTAACCGTCATCCTACGATGGCAAACTGCATTCATTATAAACAGATGCGTTCTTCGGGATAGCAAAAAAACTAGCTGGATTTCATTCACTAGTTCTGTTAACAATTCTACCGCTTCCTCAGTCGTGTGGACCAACCTCCGACGGCTCTCTGGGACCAAGATACATTCGCCAATTTCCGGCCTCACAGTAACAGACGATGTAATGGTGGACCTCCAACGCCTTGGGCCGCCATTTTGCGGAATTGTCGAGCTCTTCCCACTATCACCCTGACTCGAGCGATACCCTTATATTCTCAGAATCGTGAGTGCTACAATGCCGCCTTCACCATAAGGGAGCTTGATCATGCTCTCAGTTCATCCCGATCCTCCGCCTCAGGGCCAGACATTTAGATATTGCAGTACCTTTCTCTTGCGGGCAGTCACTTTCTGCTTAATATGTACAACCTCATATAGGCAGAGAGTATGTTTCCTGGACGCTGGCGTGAAGCCCCGTCATACCCATACCTAAGCCCGGTAAGGGCAAAAACCTTCCTTGTAGCTATCGCCCCATTCTCTCACCAGCTGTGTTTGCAAGGTGATGGAATGTATGATTCATGCCTGGCTGGTATGGTGGCTCGAGTCTCGCAATTTACTAACACTGCACAGTGTGGATTTCGAGCGCACCGTTCTGCAGTTGACCATCTCGTTACTTGGTCCACCGATGTCATGAATGAAAGGTTTTCTGCCAAAGTTCCAGACTGGCCGTGTTTTCCGATTTGGAGAAGACATATGACACCTGCTGGAGAACTGGTATCCTCCGTACACTCTACATGTGGGCTTCCATGGCCGCCTGCCCCGGTCTTTTAAAAAGACAGAGTTTTCAAGGTGTGTGGGTTCTGCCTTGTCGGACACTTTTTTCCCAGGAAAACGATGTGACTCAGTGTTCCTTCCTGAGCGTTGTACTCTTTGCTATGGCCGTTAACCCTATAATGGCTTGTCTCCCGCCGGGCATCTCCGGCCCCCGTTTTGTCGATGATTTTACCATTTATTGCAGTTCTCCACGGACCTGTCTCACTGAGAGGCCTCTTCAGCGATGCCTTGATGGTATTTACACCTGGAGCATCGACAATGGCTTTCGTTTTTCCACTGACAGAACCGTTTGTGTGAATTTATGGCGGCGCAATTGGTATCTCCCACCATCTTTACATCTTGGGCCTGTTTCCCTTCTGTTAGTTGAAACTACGAAATTTCTGGGGCTCATGCTCAATAGGAAACACTCCTGGTCCTCCCATGTGTCTTACCTGGCAGCCCGTGTATGCGGTCCCTCAATGTCCTACGCGTCCCCAATGGTACTTACTGGGGTGCAGATCGAACCACCCTCCTCCGTTTGTACCTGTTCGTTGTCCATTCGAAACTGGACTATGGGTGCTTTGTCTATGCGTCTGCCAGTCCGTCCCCCTTACGCCGTGTCAACACCATCCACAATCGTGGCATCCATTTTGCCACTGTCGTCTTTTACACTGGCCCAGTTCAGTGTCTGTATGCTGAAGCTACTGAACTACCACTGTCCTACCACGGTGGTTTTCTCCTCAATAGGTATGCATGCCATTTGCCTGCCGTGCGTGGCCATCCATTCAATGCCGCTTCCTTCGATGATTTCTTTGATCGCCAGTGTGGGACGCGACCCACTTCTCTGTTACCTCCTGGAGTCCGCTTTCGGCTCTTGCTGCGGCGGCTTAACTTCACACTACTACAACTTTGCTGGTGGGTGTGAACCTTACACCACCTTGGCTTAATGCGGCGGCCCGTGATAACCTTGGCCTTCATTCGCTTGCTAAGGACACTACTCCAGCCTCGCTCAATCGCCTTCAGTGTCACGACCTTCGCATGGAGCTTCGCGATAGTACACTGAGGGCTCTCGGACTGACGTGTCGGGTGTGCCTCCTCATTGGCGCCAACTTTTTTTTTTATATCGGCTTTCGGCACACTGCTCACTATTTACAGCCGTGCTCTTCGCCCTGTATCAGGCCACGGAGTACATCCGGCGCACAGCCTTTCCAATTTTGTCCTCTGCTGAGACACTCTCAGCGCCGTTCAGTCTATGTGCGCTGTACACCGCCCATCCCTTAGTGCAACGGGTCCAGGAAAACTGTCACTTGCTCATTTTTGGTGGAACCACTGTGATTTTTATGTGGGTTCCTGGTCATAACGGTCTGCCTGGAAATGAGGCTGCTGTCGCTGCAGCCAAGGCTGCAGTCCTCGTACCTCAGACCTCTAGTTCCTGTATTCCCTCCAATGATGTCTGTGTTGCCGTCTGTCAGGAGGTGGTGTCATTTTGGGATCACCATTGGTGCTCGCTTCATGGGAATAAGCTCAGGATTATCGAGGCTCTCCTAGCGGCTTGGACGACCCCCTCTGGGCCCTCGCGCCGGGAGGAGATCTTTTGAATTCGGTTTGCGTGATGGTCACTGCCTTCGTAGCCATCGTCATTTGTTACGTGGCGCTGCCTCACCACCTCTTACACATTGCGCCCATGTTTCAACTGTCCGCCACTTCTTTACAGTGTGTCCATTTTTTTAACCGTTCACGTTCCCGCTTGGGTTTGCTGTCGTGAGTTAGCCGCCGTTTTACCGAACGACGTGCGGGCTGTCGGCTGCGTTTTACTTTATGTCCGTCGTGAGAATATGGCGAAGGCCATTTAAGTTTTAGTTCTGGACCTCCGTTTCTCTGTGGTGTCTTCTGTATTTCGTTCTCCACGTACCTGATAGCTGTATTGTCTTATGTCAATTGGGACTGACGTATAGTCGTTTTTTAACTCCTCTCTGTCTTCGTGTTCTATAGCCTTGACTTGGGCGCGTATGAGCTCAATCGTTTTTGCGCCCGAAAACAAAACAAACAAACATACTAAATAAATAATATTCGCTATGACGTCCGCATCTTGGAACTTTGCGTGCTGAGGTGGCTTGCATGCCTCTTCGATGCAGATAGCCATAGCGTACGTCCAACCACATCAAAGGGATTTCTGTGGTGTAGGCAGACAGACAGACATGATCTCCCTGAAGAGGGACAGCAGAATTTTTGGTAGCTGGAGCCACACCGGTATGGAGGAATGACTGATCTGGCCGTGGAACGTTACACTTGTTATGCTGGTATTGCGGACGGCTGAAAGCAATGATAAACTGCAGACGTTAAGTTTCTCGAGGACGTGCGAATCCACTGTACGAGTTCTGTTCAAAAAATTTCGGAGCGTTCGTAATTACGCACAAACGGTTATGTTGGGGCGAAATGCGGTTGGCATCCCTTCACACACCTGTGCTTAATGTTTTTCATTGTTTTATGTCTGTTAGTTATTGCTCAATGCTTTGTTGAGTAGAGCGTTGTGTCGCGAATTTCGAGATGGCAGAGCAACATATCTGCATTAAATTTTGCGTGTAACACAAGAAAATCTTTACAGAGAACGCCAAATGATGCAGGAAGGCTACGGAGATGAGTGCTTAAGCCGTACTTGGCGTTTCACGAACGGTTCACACGGTTCAGAAATGACCCTCATTCGGGACGCCCTTCGACGTCTACCGACGCTCATGTGAGCAATGTCAACGAAATTTGTGCCACAGGGACAAACCGTTAATCTGTTATACTATCGGGACGTGTTGCGACACCTGCGAGAAAATGTGAGAAGGAAACGGCCTGAAGTGTGGCGACACACTTCATGGACCTTGCATCACGATGACGCAGCCGCACGATCACGCTTGTCGGTAGGTGCCGCCCCGTCCCCCTCCACCCTAACAACCTCTCATCATTACCCTTTCTTCCCTTTCTCAGACGTTACGTCGGGTCAAAAATGGAAGGTGACGCGGACCTTGATCAAGCGTGACTTCCTTTTAACTGTACGGTGTATGGGACATTGCATTTAGGAACTTTCGGGTAATTGAACATGTATCAATAATTACAGATTTCTGTAGTTGTATATATACGTTTGGCTGTTGCTGTATTGCGTTGATGTACTGTTGGATATTGTGTGGTATGACTCCTGTAGTTGATAGTATAATTGGTATAATGTCAACTTTATCCTGATGCCACATGTCCTTGACTTCCTCAGCCAGTTGGATGTATTTTTCAATTTTTTCTCCTGTTTTCTTTTCTATATTTGTTGTATTGGGTATGGATATTTCGATTAGTTGTGTTAATTTCTTCTTTTTATTGGTGAGTATGATGTCAGGTTTGTTATGTGGTGTTGTTTTATCTGTTGTAATGGTTCTGTTCCAGTATAATTTGTATTCATCATTCTCCAGTACATTTTGTGGTGCATACTTGTATGTGGGAATGTGTTGTTTTATTAATGTTGTATGGCAAGTTGTTGATGTATTATTTTTGCTACATTGTCATGTCTTGTGGTGTATTCTGTATTTGCTAGTATTGTACATCCGCTTGTCATGTGATCTACTGTTTCTATTTGTTGTCTGCAAAGTCTGCATTTATCTGTTGTGGTATTGGGATCTTTAATAATATGCTTGCTGTAATATCTGGTGTTTATTGTTTGATCCTGTATTGCAATCATGAATCCTTCCGTCTCACTGTATATATTGCCTTTTCTTAGCCATGTGTTGGACGCGTCTTGATCGATGTGTGGCTGTGTTAGATGATACGGGTGCTTGCCATGTAGTGTTTTCTTTTTCCAATTTACTTTCTTCGTATCTCTTGATGTTATGTGACCTAGAGGGTTGTAGAAGTGGTTATGAAATTGCAGTGGTGTAGTCGATGTATTTATATGAGTGATTGCTTTGTGTATTTTGCTAGTTTCTGCTCGTTCTAGAAAGAATTTTCTTAAATTGTCTACCTGTCCATAATGTAGGTTTTTTATGCCGATAAATCCCCTTCCTCCTTCCTTTCTGCTTAATGTGAATCTTTCAGTTGCTGAATGTATGTGATGTATTCTATATTTGTGGCATTGTGATCGTGTAAGTGTATTGAGTGCTTCTAGGTCTGTGTTACTCCATTTCACTACTCCAAATGAGTAGGTCAATATTGGTATAGCATAAGTATTTATAGCTTTTGTCTTGTTTCTTGCTGTCAATTCTGTTTTCAGTATTTTTGTTAGTCTTTGTCTATATTTTTCTTTTAGTTCTTCTTTAATATTTGTATTATCTATTCCTATTTTTTGTCTGTATCCTAGATATTTATAGGCATCTGTTTTTTCCATTGCTTCTATGCAGTCGCTGTGGTTATCCAATATGTAATCTTCTATTTTAGTGTGTTTTCCCTTGGCTATGCTATTTTTCTTACATTTGTCTGTTCCAAAAGCCATATTTATATCATTGCTGAATACTTCTGTTATCTTTAGTAATTGGTTGAGTTGTTGATTTGTTGCTGCCAGTAGTTTTAGATCATCCATGTATAGCAAATGTGTGATTTTGTGTGGGTATGTTCCAGTAATATTGTATCCATAATTTGTATTATTTAGCATGTTGGATGGTGGGTTCAGAGCAAGGCAGAACCAGAAAGGACTTAATGAGTCTCCTTGGTATATTCCACGCTTAATCTGTATTGGCTATGATGTGATATTATTTGAATTTGTTTGGATATTAAGTGTGGTTTTCCAATTTTTCATTACTATGTTTAGGAACTGTATCAATTTAGGATCTACTTTGTATATTTCCAATATTTGTAGTAACCCTGATTGGGGTACACTATCAAAAGCTTTTTGGTAATCAATGTATGCGTAGTGTAGCGACCTTTGTTTAGTTTTAGCTTGATATGTCACCTCTGCATCTATTATCAGTTGCTCTTTACATCCTCGTGCTCCTTTGCAACAGCCTTTTTGTTCTTCATTTATAATTTTGTTCTGTGTTGTATGTGTCATTAATTTCTGTGTAATGACTGAAATTAATGTTTTGTATATTGTTGGTGGGCATGTTATGGGGCGATATTTAGCTGGGTTTGCTGTGTCTGCTTGATCTTTAGGCTTCAGATAAGTTATTCCATGTGTAAGTGTATCAGGGAATGTGTATGGGTCTGCAATGTAACTGTTAAATAATTGAGTTAGATGTGAATGAATGTGTTGAGGTGAACTTCTTTAGCCAGAAATTTGCTATTTTGTCTTTTCCAGGGGCTTTCCAATTGTGAGTAGAATTAATTGCTTGGGTGACTTCATGTTGCAAAATTATCACTTCAGGCATTTGTGGTATCATCTTGTATGTGTCTGTTTCTGCTTGTATCCACCGTGAATGGCTGTTATGTTGTACCAGGTTTGATCATATGTTGCTCCAGAAGTGCTCCATGTCTGTTATGTTTGGTGGATTGTCTATTTTAATGTGTGTGTTATCTATTGTCTTGTAAAATTTCTTTTGGTTTGTGTTGAATGTTTGGTTTTGGTTCCTTCTATTTTCACGTTTTTTGTATCTGTCGTTTGGCCAATGCTTGTAATTTCTGCTTCTTTTCATCTAATTGCTCTATCGCTTCTTGTTGTGAGATTTTACCTAACCTTTTTCGTTTTTTTTTCTGACATTTCATTTTTTATAAATTGTGTTAGCTGTCCGATGTCTTTTCTCAGTTTTTCTATTCTGATCTGTAGCCTGTGTTGCCATGCTGGTTTTGTGGGTTTCTTCTGTGTGTTGGTTGGTTATGATCTCTGCCTAGTGTGTATGTTTAGTGTAGTGAGTGCTCCTGTATAAACCAGTAGTTGTAACTCTTCCATAGTTGTGTTTTCATTTATTTTGTTGTGTATGGTTGTGTTGATAGTTTTTATTGTTGTTTCGACTTGTGGGTTATTTGGCAGTCTATGCAAGAATGGTCTAATGTCTGTATTTGTGTCTTTGTATTCTATATATGTCAGCTGAAATTTTTCTTCTATATCTAACATCTGTGTCACTTCATGTTCTATTTGTGCTTGTTCTGGTGGCTGTCTTAAGATTTCGTTGTCCTCTGATTGTTTAATTGATGCGTGTTGTTCTTTGTTTGTTTGCTCTGGGATGTTTGAGTCCATTACTGTATTTTCTTCTTCTTCTTCTGATTGCACATTATTTTGTTCCAGTACTTGTTGTACTTGTTGTTTGATGTTTTCTAATTCTGACTGGGGTATCCTGTTATTTTTGATTATTACACGGATCTGATCAGCTAGTCGTTGTTCTGTTAAAAATTTTAATTCTGGGTATCTGGTAATAAATGTTGTGTATACTTGTGATCTGTATCCAGTTGTTTTGGTTCCTAGGTTTGTTGCTTGGTAATAACAGAACATGAGTTGTCGATTAACTTCATCTGATCATCTCATCCTCTGTATTTGTTTTCCTTCTAGAGTGGTTACAGGAAGCATATCCTGCAAAACACCTCTATTTGGATTTAAATTATTTTCCGTGTGGCTAGCAGTGTCGTTACCATTGTGGGCGGGCATAGGGTTCAAGCGTCGTCCCCGGCCATGACAGCGCTTGTCCGAGGCTTCATTAGTTCTGTCCTGAACCAACTAATCACACTAAAAGGGGGTTAGCCCTATTAGTGGTTTGTTCTTTTCGTCGCCTTTTACGACTGGCAGAACGTATTATTATTATTATTATTATTTTCAAAGTTGAAAACGACGTTGAAACGACAAAGATTTGCAACTATAGACGAGATAAAAGAAAATTCGCATACGGCGCTTCGCGCTATCCAGCAAGAGGCGTACCAAGACTGCTTCCGGAAGTGGAAACGGCATTGGGAGCTTGTGTATTAATTGTGGAGGAGAGTATTTCGAAGGAGACCGTGCTCAATAAATAAAAGATAAGCGTAGAACAATTTTGTGGATTAAATTCCGGAATTTTTTGAACAGACCTTATATGATAGTGTGGAGAGGTGCATCAAACCAGTTGGACTAAGCACAATGACAGTAATAACAACAAATCGGTGATGCTATCAACATTTTTCTTTAAAGTATTTACAATGTTTCTTGTCCGCCCCCGGTAGCTGAGTGGTCAGCGCGACAGACTGTCAATCCTAAGCTCCCGGGTTCGATTCCCGGCTGGGTCGGAGATTTTCTCCGCTCAGGGACTGTGTGTTGTGTTTTGTCCTAATCATCATCATTTCACCCCCATCGACGCGCAAGTCGCCGAAGTGGCGTCAAATCTAAAGACTTGCACCAGGTGAGCGGTCTACCCGACGGGAGGCCCTAGTCACACGACATTTACATTTATTTACATTTTAACATTTGTTTACATTGTGAAGTAAATTTTACAATATTCGTTCAACTGATGACGACAGAATGTTGTAACTTCAGGTACTTCTCGGAAATGCCGGCCACTGTGGCCGAGCGGTTGTAGGTGCTGCAGTCCGGAACCGCGCTGCTGCTACGGTCGCAGGTTCGAATCTTGCATCGGGCATGGATGTGTGTGATGTCCTTAGGTTACCAGAATGAGATTTTCACTCTGCAGCGGAGTGTGCGCTGATATGAAACTTCCTGGCAGATTAAAACTGTGTGCCCGACCGAGATTCGAACTCGGGACCTTTGCCTTTCGCGGGCAAGTGCTCTAGTAAAGTTTGGAAGGTAGGAGACGAGATACTGGCAGAAGTAAAGCTGTGAGGACCGGGCGTGAGTCGTGCTTCGGCAGCTCAGATGGTAGAGCACTTGCCCGCGAAAGGCAGAGGTCCCGAGTTCGAGTCTCGGTCGCGCACACAGTTTTAATCTGCCAGGAAGTTTCGTCCTTCGGTTAGTTAGGTTTAAGTAGTTCTTAGTTCTAGAGGACTGATGACCTCAGAATTTAAGTCCCATAGTACTCAGAGCTATTTGAACCATTTTTTTTAACACTACAGAAGCTGAAATTTCATAGTGAAAAAATATTTACACAATGAACCTCTGAATTAACCACTTTTGATCGCTTCATGTGATTTCAACAAAGGTATCCCAGATGATAGCACAGCATTATAGCTATCGTACCTGAAAGCTACGTATCTGTATCTATTTTATTTAATGATTTACCATATCTTTTGTGTCTTCTCCGTTATGCAAATGTTTGCCGGAATGTCGTATTCTCCAGAGTTACACAGCTAAGGAATACTGCATGAATATCTCACAATTTGTCACACTTGTGTAGCTATTTTTACTATTTTGTAAGTGTGTTGATTGCAAGTGCTATTAAAAATAGTAATTTAAAAGTGTTCGCCGACACTACCATCAAAAAGAGTGCAGAAAGACACTCCTGTCAAACTGGCGTAAATAATTGTTTAACGACAGTTCATTGTCATTTAACGTGGGCGCACTTGTGCAAGAGCACTAGCTTATTTATTTATGAACAAACCTGTATTTGCAATCATTGTACTCGCTCTGAGTGTGACCGGATATTTACAACATTTCGTCTAATTAAGTGTTGTTGTAATATATTTGCGTAGTACATGAAAGTGGTAGTGCTGGGTCGAACCACCTCTATAGAATGATGTATTTTTGGTGGCAACAGCCTTCGGCCAATGGAAAAGCAGACAATGGTAGAAAATTACAGGAGTCAAGTGGAGACCGACTTTTTGAGTGAAGAGCTCAAAGGGACGATTCGGGACACTTTACCTAGTTCTGGAAGGAGGAAGACTTGCCTGTGGTAATGAGTGACATTTAATGGTGCGGATGCCCCATTCCGGGCGGTGAATGCCACTTACCATAGTTTAACTTTTGAAGGGACTTCACATTTCGAAAGGTCTGAATGTGCTCCAGAATAAGACTCGACTTCTTCTTGATTTACGGAACTGAGAATTGACATAGTATACATCGCATGTGTTAATTTTTGAATCATCATGTTGAACTCTGAACTTTCTTGAGATGGCGAATATTTCATGTATTGTGATCACAAAATGTACTTAGTTTTTGCGCATCCTTGACGACTATTTAGTGTGTGGATTTTGCTACTATTCTCATAATGCTGTCAACGTAACTTTACTGAATCTGGTAAGGGTATTTTTGTCTGTATTTTAAAATGAAAATCGTTGGACCACTTCCCGTTTATTTGAAATGCCCCTCCTTGAATAAATATTATTCAACGTCACTATCCATCATCTGTATCAATTATAGACATTAGAATAGAAACCTTGTTGTTGAATTATTCATTAACTTTATTTTGATTTCTGTGTGTTTTATTACCTCGCAGTTCTAGCCAATTCACGGAATATTTGACTGCAGGTATCACAGCTACAGGTTATTATTTAGAATGAACTAGCTGCGGGGCATGAGAGTAGATATGTGCGTCTTGTCCCTATGACTACACTGAGCTAATTTTTTAAACAGAGCCGTGCATAGCATAAGTACCTAAAGTACGAGTTTCCACAGATAAAGACGCAATAGATTTGCTTGCAAGTGAAGCAGTTTGGAAGAACAACTACACTAGCAGTAACCGTTAGGTACCGTCGCACCCGCACCATTTTTATCCAGGAGTCACTATGAGTTAAGAGGTAAAGGAGTTATAGACGTTGGCTGCGAGTGGGCATCGATTTAAATCAATAAGGAAAGTTGAAAATTTGTGCCAGACCCGGATTTGAACCCAGGTCTCCTGCCCACTACCCAGATGCTCTAACCAGTAAGCCATCGAGTTACAGTGGTCATCGCAGCTGCACGGACTGGCACAAATTTTCAACTTTCCTTATTGATTTAAATCGATGCCCACTCGCAGCCAACGTCTGTAATCGCATTTTCTCTTAATTCATAATGACTGCAGGATCAAAATACATATAACTCGTTTTTTTTAAAAAAGTTTTAATTAATAACCAAAAAATGTAGCACTGCCGCTGTGGGTATTGGTATTTCTTTTTACCCGCTTATTAGTAAAAAATAAAGAAAACACTGGATGTAACCGAGGGAAAACAAATACTGAAAAGTACCGGTTATTCACGACTAAGATACCGGTCGATTTTTCCCATCCCCAGTGTCTCTCGCCACTGGCGCGCATCCCCTGCTTCGGCCGCTCCCGTGCCGCCCCGCCCCCTCCACGCCCCCGCTGTAATCCGGCCCCCACGGCCTCCGCCGCCGCCGCTGATTATCTCTTCCGCTGCGGCCGACCTTAACAGGCGCCCAATGAGCGCCCCCCGTCCTTTACACTGGAGCCGACGTCGGGCAGGCGGCAGCGGCACCAAGCCACAGCTCACTGCCTCACCGCCACCTGCAAAGTATGTCGGCTACAGCCACGATCAGAACTCTACACTCCTTACATATAGCAATAAAGGCGAGGATAGCTTTATTTTGCTATTTGCAGGGAAGTTCTTGAGTGAGAGGTCGCAAAAGGCCAGAGGTGTTAAAGGTATTCTATCCCCCCACGTACACTGATCAGCCAGAACATCACGACCAGCGACCAAGCGATAGCAGCGTCACCCGGCGAGGAGTGACTGCTAGTCAGGCACACGCACGGCGCGTGTAGGAACAGTAAAGCGTGCTGTCGCTGGGTAGAATGGGGAAGGCGCGCGGTCCAATCTGACTTTGACCGAGGGCAGGTTTGTGATGAACCCTAGGCTCGACACGACCATTTCGGAAACTGCACGACTTGCCGTGTGTTTTTATTTATTGATTGTTCCGTGGGACCAAATTAAGGAGAAGTCTCCATGGTCATGGAACGAGTCAATACATGAAATTATAACACGATATTAGAAACAGATAAAATGAAATATAAAAAAGCATATTCAGGTGACAAGTCGTGAGTTTAAATAAAGAAAATCAAGAATGTAACACTGGAATTTGCTTAATTATTTAGCTCTTCCAGGAGCCCCTCGACAGAATAGAAGGAGTGAGCCATGAGGAAACTCTTCAGTTTAGACTTAAAAGAGTTAGGGCTACTGCTAAGATTTTTGAGTTCTTGTGGTAGCTTATTGAAAAATGGATGCAGCAGAATACTCCACTCCTTTCTGCACAAGAGTCAAGGAAGTGCATTCCACATGCAGATTGGATTTCTGCCTAGTATTAACTAAGTGAAAACTGCTAACGCTTGGGAATAGCTAATATTGCTAACAACAAACGACATTAAAGAGAATATATACCGTGAGGGCAATGTCAGAATTCCCAGACTATTGAATAGGGGTCGACAAGAGGTTATCGAACTTACACCACATATAGCTCGAACAGCCCGTTTTTGAGCCAAAAATACCCTTTTTGAATCAGAAGAATTACCCCAAAAAATAATACCATACGACATAAGCGTATGAAAATATGCGAAGTAGACTACTTTTCGTGTTGAAGTGTCACTTATTTCAGATACTGTTCTAATGGTAAATAAAGCAGCATTTAGTTTCTGAACAAGATCCTGGACATGGGCTTTCCACAATAGCTTACTATCTATCCGAACGCCTAGGAACTTGAACTGTTCCGTCTCGCTTATAATATGCCCATTCTGTCTGATCAAAATATCGGTTCTTCTTGCATTGTGAGTCAGAAACTGTAAAAACTGAGTCTTACTGTGATTTAGCATCAAATTATTTTCCACAAGCCACGAACTTATTTCATGAACTACATTATTTGTTACTGTTTCAATATTACACACAAGATCCTTCACTATCAAACTGGTGTCATCAGCAAACAGAAATATTTTTGAATCACCTGTAATACTAGAAGGCATATCATTTATATAAATAAGAAACAGCAGTGGCCCCAGCACCGACCCTTGGGGAACACCCCACTTAACAGTGCCCCATTGGGACTGAACATCACTACCACTCTCAATATTGCGGAGAATTACCTTCTGCTTTCTGTTCTTAAAGTAAGAGGCGAGCCAATTGTAAGCTACTCCCGTTACTCCATAATGGTCCAACTTCTGCAGTAATATTTTGTGGACCAACACAGTCAAAAGCCTTCGTTAAATCAAAGAAAACACCTAGCGTTCGCAACCTTTTATTTAATCCGTCCAAAACCTCACAGAGAAAAGAGAAAATAGCATTTTCGGTTGTTAAACCATTTCTAAAACCAAACTGAACATTTGACAGCAAATGTGGAGTGGTGTGGTGAGTGTCTTTAGCACGTAGCGAAACCGAGGCGAGACAGCGTATAGACGTCGTGGGGTTAGGCGGCCACCCCTCATTACAGATGTCGGACGTCGTAGGCTGGGCAGACTGGTAAAACAGGACAGGCGGCGAACTGTGGCGGAGGTAACATCATACTTCAGTGCTGGGCAGAGTACGAGTGTACCTGAACACTCAATGCGTCAAACACCCCTAACGATGAGCCTCCGCAGCCGACGACCCGTGTTAACACGACGGCTTCGGCAGTTACGTCAGAAATGGGCAGGTGACCACGACACTGGCCGTTGGCGCCGTGGCAGAGCGTTGTATAGGCTGATGAATCTCGACACCTTGTTCATCAAGCCAATAGGAGGACGCGAATCCATCGTCTTCCAGGAGAACAGCTCCTTGACACCTGTACTGCATGACGGAGAATTGTCGGCGGGGTCTCCATTATGCTCTGAGAAACGTTCATGTGGGCATCCGTGGGTCCAGTGGAGATCGTGTAAGGCACCGTGACGGCAAAGGAGTATCATACACCGGTTGCGGTCCACCTAGACACCTTCATGACGATCATGTTTGTCGATGGCAGTGGCATTTTTCAATAAGATAATGCGCCATGTCACACTGCCAGGATTGTGATGGAGTGGTTCGAGAAATGCAGTGGCGAGTTTCAGTTGATGTGCTGGGCCCCCAGCTTGCCAGATCTGAACCCAATCGAACACATCTGGGATGTACTTGAACGTGGCGTCAAAGCTCATCGGCCCCCTTCCCGGAATTTACGGGAATTGGGTGACTTGGGTGTGCAGATGCGGAGCCAACCCCCTCCAGCGAGCTACCAAGGCTTTATTGCGTCTCTGCCACGATGTGTCACCACTGTCATCCGTGCCAGAGGTGGACGTACCGGCTACACAGTAGGTGGTCATGATGTTCTGGTCGATCACTGTATTGTCCACCGTGCAGCCACAATATTGCCTGCTGATAGCAAAAAGGGCGGGACTGTAGGTATCCAGTGGTGCGCACAGCACGAGGCTACGGAGCCTAGTCGAACTGCTTGGTCGACGAGAAACTCGCCACTGTGTTACAGTGCTAGTGGTGTTGATACAAAGCAGAGGAAAGGCAACGATAAATAAATGAAATATTGCATTATATCTGCAACAACAGTTGCCGAAATTGACATTTCGTCAGAAAGGCACCCAAGAAATTTCGCAGAGTGGCAGATGATGTATTAGCTTTTCTGCAAGATAAGTCAGTGGACTGCTTGGTATAGTATAAGCTCCACTGTGCGGACAATGGGCATGGGCAGTACAATGGTAACGATACGTGCTTAACAAGTGAAAGTGATACTGAAACAGGAGTCGAGCCATGTAGTTAATCATCTTGTCGGACAGGGAGCCACAAATCCCGCCTCCAGTGAAACGTAATAAAGGACAATCGTCGTTCAAGGAGCAGGTACTAAACATAATTATGGGAGATTACCCGCAGCGTAGTAATATATATACTGCTCCTGTCCACTGACTTATCTTGCAGATTGCTGCCACTTTTTTCTCACCCTGCGAAATTTCTTGGGTGCCTTTCTGACGAAATATCGTATCTGTTCTGAAATCTGTTCATATATATATATATATATATATATATATATATATATATATATATATATATATATATATATATATATATATATATTTCGAGTAGGTCCGCACCAATATGGCCGTGTAGTGCAGAAGAAAAGCTACAGATATTCAGGCGAAGACAAGGCGCAACTGTTCCAAAAACTAGCGTTTGCTCGTTTCAAGGATGCTCGATACAGTTTATATAGGATCTGCGTGATAGTGATCTACTGTGTTATGCGCATTAAATTGCACGCGGCATGGATTAGTGATTTCAAGGGAAGCAGTGGATGGTTGCATAACGCCAAACAGTGCTGCAGAATTGCATGACTTGATAAGGAAATTTCACACAAAGCGTCAACTTGACGATGCGCAGCAAACTGCGAAACCGGCCTGAAAATATGTAGATGAGATAAACTTATCGTTCAGTAAGGAATTTGTTTTCAAATCCGAGCAGTCGGGATTCGAACAGGAAATGCATATGAAAGGAATCCTGGAAATTAGAGGTATCGAGAGAGTTGTATCAAGATCAACTAAACCCATGCTTTAACGCATTCGTATACAATTATGGTGACTGTTATGCCGGATGGTAAATTGGCTGGCTGACAAGCACAATGGATCAACAAAAGTATGCATCTACCCTTGGGGACCATGGTCACTCTTACATGCAGTTTGTTTTCGTTCGGCACCATAGCATCTACCAGCATGACAGTACATCGTGTCCAACAGCTCGCAATGTACGTACGTGATTCGAAGAGCAGCAGGATGAGTTTATGGTACTCCGTTGGCCACCAAACTTCCTGGATTTAAAAACAATCGACAGTCTGTGGGAGCACCTCCATCGGTCTGTTCGCGTCAAGGATTCTCAACCGAGGAACCTAGCGCACCATGGAATTGGTGTCGACATCGCTGTCGGTACCTGCAAGAACTTCACTGACGCTCTTCCTGCACGCCTCTCAGCGGTCCGCGCTTCCAAAGATGGTTATTGAGGCTGCTGACTGTCGGTCACATAACTGTGTCTGAACAGTGTATGTTTGACGCTAGTACACTTCTTTGCACCAGAAATGCCGTCTTGTCTACGATAATCTGCTTGTTCTTTCCTCCTTGTTTCATTCGTCATGTGTAATTTTGCTTCCAAGCTATCAGAAGTACATCACTTCATCTAATTCGATCACCAATTTCGATGATTCGTTTCTCACTAATCCTGTTTCTGCTACACATTAGTCAAAGTGATCAGTAGACTCATTCCATTAGTCCTGTGATTCTTCCTGGCTTTCACTGATGATAGCAATGTCATCAGTGAATCTTGTCACTGACATCCTTTCACCGTTAATTTTAATCCCAATCCTGAACCTTTCTTTTGTTATTGTCATTGTTTCTTCGATGTAGAGACTGAACAATAAGAGAGTAAGACTGCATCCGTGCTTAACCCTCGTTAATAAAGAATTTTGTTCTTGGTTTTCTGTTCTTATTGTTCCACCTAGTTTCCTGTAGTCATACGTCCATACATACTATAAAAATGGATGTACGTATGTATGTATGTATATATGTATATATGTATGTATGTATTTTCCACATCTTCTCCTAAACCACTGGATAGATTTTAACCAAACTTGGTACACATGTCCCTTATTGCCTGGAAAGAATTGCTTTGGGAGCAAGAACCACCTATGTATCAAATGTGTGCGGGTGGGGGCTGGAAAAGCAACGTAGCCCAAGACGCTCGAATACCCTTTACGAAACTTTTTCTCGCTGACTAGGCCCAAAAAATGAAGAAAGGAAAAAGTTTATCGCTTACAACATTTTCGCTGTTCATGCAGTAAAATCGTTGCATGGAAAATGACAATTTATTACATCTTTACTACTAATTGTGTCCGTGACTCATGTTGCAAATAGTATTCGCATGTACCGCTGAATGTATCAACAAAATTATGCCATTGTACGTGATGACTGGGTGTTGTGTGATGTCCTTAGGTTAGTTAGGTTTAAGTAGTTCTTAGTTCTAGGGGACTGATTACCACAGTAGTTACGTCCCATAGTGCTCAGAGCCATTTGAACCATATGCCATTGTATGACACACCATTCAGGAGATATGATATCAAATACTGAGATGTTGAAACACTGCGGCGCCATGAATGATGATTTAAATTTATTACTTATTTATTATTAACTCTGCTCGCAATACATGTCGCTAAAGTGACAACATATGCCACTGGAAGTACCTAGAAAATACATCACTGTAGAACACTTGGGTCAGGAGATATGACGTCATAAACTCGGAGATGCGTGAAAAACTGCTGCACCATGCATGACGTTTTAATTTATTTATGTTTTCGGTGCACACATTAGTTATGGTCTGTAAAGGAATACTGTGGGGATAAGAACCAGCAGCTTCCTATCGGGGTGTACGTAATAACGTGGAGAGAGAAAGGGGAGTGGTAGGAGGAGATGGACAGTCAGCGGGTAGGCGAGAGATAGACAGGGATATTGGGAGAAGGTTGGTTCAAATGGGTCTGAGTACTATGGGACTCAACTGCTGAGGTCATTAGTCCGCTAGAACTTAGAACTAGTTAAACCTAACTAACCTAAGGACAGCACAAACATCCATGCCCGAGGCAGGATTCGAACCTGCGACCGTAGCGGTCTTGCGGTTCCAGACTGCAGCGCCTTTAACCGCACGGCCACTTCGGCCGGCAGGGAGAAGGGGATAGACAGAGGCGGAAAGAGAAATGGACAGAGAGAGGGGGCCTGAAGGAGGAAATAAAACGATGGAATAAATACATACCCGGGCAACGCCTTGTACTCAGCTAGTATGTTATACGAGGTGCGGCTAGAAAAAAACCGGACTGATGCTGGAAAAAACATTTATTTACAATTTCATGTTATCTCCTTCAATGTACTCTCCTCCTCGGTCTCTACACCGCTCCATACGAATTTTCCGCTGTTCATAGCAATGCTGCAGATCATTTTCGGTAAGTCCATACATTACTTCCGTCGCTTTTTCTTTTACTGCTTCAACAGTCTCAAATCTAGTTCCTTTCAAAGCTGACTTGACTTTAGGGAAAAGAAAAAAGTCACAGGGGGCCAAATCAGGTGAGTAGGGTGGATGATCTAAGATGGGAATGTTGTGTTTAGCCAAAAACGTCTTCACTGACAACGCACTGTGAGCTGGGGCATTGTCTTGGTGAAGGATCCATGACTTTTTTCTCCACAACTCGTTCCGTTTTCTCCGTACTCGCTCACGTAGGGTAGCCAGGACGCTAATGTAGTAATGCTGATTCACTGTTTGTCCCTCTGGTACCCAATCAATGTGCACAATCCCTTTGATGTCAAAAAAAAAAAAACAATCATCATTGCCTTGAATTTCGATTTTGACATTCGTGTTTTTTTTTTGTCGTGGAGAACCAGGAGTTTTCCAATGCATCGATTGGCGTTTAGTTTCGGGATCGTAAGTAAAAAACCACGATTCATCGCAAGTAATAACATTCTGTAAGAAGGTGGGATCACTTTCAATGTTTTCCAGGATGTCAGAACAAATCATTCTTCTGCGTTCCTTCTGTTCAATTGTGAGACACTTTGGAACCATTTTTGAACACACTTTGTTCATGTTGAAACTTTCATGAAGAATCTGCCTAACACTTTCCTTGTCAACTCCTGTTAACTCACACACTGCTCTGATTGTTAAACGGCGATCTTGTCGAACAAGTTTACCGATTTTTTCAATGTTTGCATCAGTTTTTGCTGACAATGGTCTGCCAGTGCGAGTGTCATCACTGGTGTCTTCGCGGCCATC
The DNA here is from genome assembly GCF_021461395.2 of Schistocerca americana. Classification (NCBI taxonomy): domain Eukaryota; kingdom Metazoa; phylum Arthropoda; class Insecta; order Orthoptera; family Acrididae; genus Schistocerca; species Schistocerca americana. Next base: position 504,427,370 of record NC_060126.1, on the reverse strand, counting down.
TTTAAATCGTTTAAACCACTCAAACACTTGTGTTCGCGATAAACAATCATCGCCGTACACTTGTTGTAACATTACAAACGTTTCACTTGCAGATTTTCCTAGTTTGAAACAAAATTTGATGTTAACACGCTGTTCTTTCTGTACACTCAACATTTTCCGACGCACAGACAAAATGTCAACTACTTAAAACAGACGCCACGGGCAGACTGACAAGGGGAGGCCGCCAATTGTGAAATTTAGATTCGATTCATACTGCGCATAATAAAAGCTCATGGCCAGAGGTGTAATGTGGCAAAGCACCAAGATGCACTTCTCAGCCGTTGTCGAGAAAATCGACAGTTAAAAGAAACCGTTGCCGTGAAATACTCTCTACGATTAATAATTTTCTAGAGCGTCGTGGCGCAGCGGTAAGCGCTCGGGTTCGTAATCCGAAGGTCGCCGGATCGAATCCCGCGCCATGCAACTTTTTTTTTTAGTATTTGTTTTTTGTAATTCATATATATAATTCCCGGCAATCAGTTGCAACAATTACGCATATAATAAGTTGTTGAAAGTCGTTTGTCGTGGAAAAACTGGCGACTTCGAACATCATTATGTTTTCCGCAAACAAAGTTGTATTTCACAAATGTTATTGTCTTCATAATGTTAAGGGGATACGGAATCACCTATCCCCGCAATGTTAATATATGCCTACTATAGGGAACATTTTCTCACAAACTACTGGAGACAGAGAGGTAAAAATTTTACTGTATGTGCATTCATATGTTACAACAATACTGAAACAACAGTTTATTGTCAAAGTATTTTCTTACAGAGATATTGTACATTTATTTTTAAGTAAATTTTTTCCATCGCTTTTTACTAGACTATCACCCCTAAGTCTTTTGTAAATCAAGTAATTAAAAAATCGTTGTTTCAGTATGTAATAGGGACCTATGTCACTACGTCATAAAAATTTCAGACTTCTAGGTTGACCAGTACCTGAGATAATGTTCCTAGATGAAGTAAAAAGTAAACTTACGGGAAACGGAGAAAGAAGATTAAAACATTCCTGATCCGTAGCTAATACCCCCTTCACAGTCTTCATAATCATCTTCAAGTCTTCTTTTGGCACCCCTCTGCACCTGTCTTGCTTTTTTCACTAATGTCTTGATTATATTATCAGCATGCCTTAGTCTGTGCTGATCTAAAAAGAACATAGCACGTACCGTACGGGAACCAACACACATACCCAACTTTTGAAGGACCTGGCATTTAGTTATATTTCCAAGATTGAAGGTTGCCACAGCATCATACACACCAAAATGTAGTGTATTAATTCCGACAAACACTGTTTTTGGGAGACGATGCCATATCACACTATTCAAGCACTCGTTGGGGTTCTGCGTTTTTCCGTGAAGACATTTCATCAGAAGACTTCTGTCAGCCAGATCTCTGAAAATGGGCTTTATTTCTGCCATGATGGCTGATGGTAGACTGTGGTGGTGAATGTATTTATCTCCTGTTGTTAGTCCCCTATTGTATTTACACCAGCTGTTTTCACCTTTGGGGCACAAACCATGTTGTGGATGCTCATCCGTGGATGCGGTGTGGAAATATAAAGCCCATATAGCTCTCCTCATTTCTTCAAGATTGCCTGTATTTTGCCTGATTGCAAGGCCATAGCAGTTCTGAATGTGGTCTATTATGGAATCAGTCAATCTTCCTCTGCCATCCAAGGTTTTCCCATCATCTAGTTTTTTCCCTTTCATAACTGATTTTAACCTTCTCAGCCTGGCACCCATTCTCTTCTGCACATGTCCTATACATTCAAGTTTGCTTATATTTACACTGTTCCCATATGGTTTGCTTTCCAAAACTTCTTTGAATGCTTTAGAGTCACCATCTCCCAGATATCTGACATAGCGAACATTATACCACTGTGAAGAGCGATGAAAAATTTTCTTCACCCCAGCAACCTCCATGCCACCACTACTACCATAATAATTAGCAATACAGTCATCACTGTGTTCATTTTTCAGCCTGCCTGTGCACCTACAGTATTTAGACATTATTGCAACATCAATAACCTTGCCAGTATCAACACTAGTTGCTGTTACAACACCATTGTTGGAGGTGTGGCCCCTTTTCTGCCACGTGCCATCAAACGCCACTGTGAGGTCACGACTGCCGTCATTTTCTTCCACTGCTTCTTCCACAGCAACCTGCATTGACTTCTGTGCTACATCTTCAACTGCAGATCCTAGTACATAATTGTAAGCTTCAAACTTTGAAGGTGCACTTGGAAGATTTAGAACACCACATAGCATATCACCAGCTGCTTTGCCCTTACCAATTGCTCGCAATCCATAAACTAACCTAATATTTACACTATAAAGTTCAGTTTTCTTGTATCCATTATTTACAGTTACTGAAACCGAACTTGGAAACTTACAGCTGTATTTACAAACACTGCATATTAAATTAAACTGGGCAGCCAGGCCAACATGGGATTCTACTTTCAGAGAAACGTTTCCATGACATTTTTTGCAGCACAAACTGTTTTCAAGAGCTTCACACAATATATTCGTATCAATGACTTCAAAAACTTCATTCCCTCTATCAAGTAAATTATATTTCTCTTCCAAATCTCTTAGTTTTTTATGAGAAGCACTGTTTTCATTTGGTGTAAGTTCGTTCGGCAAATCAGTAATAAGTGGATTCACATTTTCCAACAGTGATGATGATGAACTGCTTTGCTTTGCTAATGAATCATTATTTCTTTTCTTTTGCCAGTTCACACGCTTTTTAAATACTTTTGCTTTAGCTCTAGGCATTTTCACTGCGAAAAATGAAGCACTAAATACGAAATAACTCAACAACAACTACTTTCTTATATCACACTGTTTACAAAACAGTCCCGCCACAAAGTCAAAGAGTAACTTGAGGAAACCAGAGAGAAACATTTTCGGGCAACTAGTGTATAAATAGTCGCTGGAAACCGGGATATTTGAATTCATGTCACTTTAAAGGTACTGCCAAAAAGTTCATGGTCAGCCACGAGAGACGTGTATAACTAAAGCGCAATACCCGATCTCACAAATATATAAAAATTAAATAGTTATAATTGTAGTAGAGCTATGTATGATACGTCATTTTAAAGAGGAAACATGGCAGAATATAATACGCCAATAAAAAAAAATCGATTTTTTAACCCAAAATCCGATTCCGTATCCCCTTAACCACGTATAGTTAACGGAAGACGTACAAACGGTATTCCGAAACGAATACGTATAGCGTAAGTCAAACGTTCGAATTAGAATAGAGACTCCACGAACACAAATTTGCTGCGGAAGGTATGAAATATAAACTCCATTACTCGCTCGTTACACTTGAAGGACAGATGTTGAATGGGCCGAAACGAGCCGCCGCATAACAGCGTAGTTGCCTGCTAACTTCGAAAGAAGGTAGATGCGGTCCCTAGCGCAGCTTATAACATCGTCGAAAGTCAGTGCGGACGGGAGAGCTTTGGTACACCCTGTTAAAAAAACGGAAAAATGGAGGCGGTACAATTGGAGAGCGATCCGCTTTCACCAACATGCATAAGCAATTCATTAATAGTTTATATATATATATATATATATATATATATATATATATATATATATATATATTTGAATTACAAAAAACTAATAATTAAAAATATTGCAACGCGCGAGATTCGATCCGGCGACCTTCGGATTACGAATCCGAGCGCTTACCGCTGCGCCACGACGCTGTAGAAAATTATTAATCATAGAGAGTATTTCACCGCAACGGTTTCTTTTGACTGTCGATTTTCTCGACAACGGCTGAGAAGTGCAACTTGGTGCTTTGCCACACTACACCTCTGGCCATGAGCTTTTATTATGCGCAGTATGAATCGAATCTGAATTTCACAATTGGCGGCCTCACCTTGTGAGTGCAGGAGGCAGATGAAACTCGAGCAGTAGGCGGAGCGAGAGTCACGTGACAGGCCACGCGACTTTCAGCCTTATTGCATTCGTTTTATTGTTTCACCAGTACTAGTCAGGTTTTTTTCTAGCCACACCTCGTAGACTAGCCAAGCTGGCAATGCTTCGTAATTGCTAAATTTGTGTATACGTCCTAATCTCCTTCTCCAACCTCTCTCTCTCTACAGTGTGTAAACTTTTAGATGGCAGACCTCTCCCTAGTCCTGAATCGGTAGAAGTCGGTAAACGTCGGGAGGCTTCGGTAGGCACGCAGTTTCGACTGCTGCCAACATTACGTAGCTGACTGTGTTGTCCGAGGTAGCCATTGTCGTCTGCTTCGTTATTGTTTTGCGCTGTACTGTTCTGCGTGTTTTTATTGTGCAGTTGTGCTAAACATTATCAACATGAGTGAAGAGGCGGTTGCTGGCCCATCTCGGGAGTCGCCAGCAACCCCTACCGGTAGGCCTACGGTTAGAAGGAAACCAGTATTACGTAGCGATGCTCGCAAAATTATATTGCGTGTGATTGAATGCTGCGAAAGGGAAAGGGAGCAGGAAAAATTGGTTCACCCCATTTACAAATCTTCAGTGAGAGCTGCTACATACACAGGACAAAGCATGCGTAGCATTGGGCATTGGATGATTCAAACAGTTTTCCAAGAATCATCCTGGCGTATCACCACAAACGCCTGGCAAGAAAAGGTGAGTTTCCATTTCAGATATTTTGTTCGCGATCACTTTGAAGGAGCCCCCTATTTACTGATATATGTGAATACTGTATGCGAAATATGTTGCGATTAGAGTTAATAGTAACGAAATAATACATTAAAACGCCATGCCTACTGGGGCAGATTTACGTTATGTACTGAGAAAATGTAGTAAGCGACAACCTTTTTTCCTTTCATTATTTTGTGGGGGGTGTCGGCGAGAAAAATTTTCGTAAAGGTTTGAAATTGTGTGTAACGTTTGTTGCTAGTCGCGAAGTGCTCTCATTCTCAAATAGTGGATGCGTAAATCTGGGTATTTTCCCGCGGTGGCATCTCATTGTTTATGACGTCATATATCCTCAGGAATGTGTCTTATTTCTTTTTTTTTTCGGCTAGAAACCTTCTTGGGCGGACGGAGAACAAATCACCAAAATTTCATCGCAATCGGATGAATGGTTTGGGAACGCGCAGAGGGCAGACATAGGTACATTCATTTTTATATGTAGAGATTGACAGTTACGTTATACTATATGACTTGTTTTAAATTTTATAATTAATAGTTTAACATTGCTGGGAATGAAATAAAATGAAAAGAAAATTACGAGCAGTGGGAATCGAAACCGGGTCCGCTGCATGACAAGGCTTTACCTTTTTTTTTTTTAAACCTGTGTGCCCGACGAGACGAGATACTGGCAGAAGTAAAGCTGTGAGTACCGGGCGTGAGTCGTGCTTCGGTAGCTCAGATGGTAGAGCACTTGCCCGCGAAAGGCAAAGGTCCCGAGTTCGAGTCTCGGTCGGGCACACAGTTTTAATCTGCCAGGAAGTTTCAGACCCGTTACAGTTCGTCGTTGACCCATTAACTCAGTTTTATTTATTACAGAGGGCAGCTAACCCTCTGACCGAACACGCTGAGCTACCGTGCCTCCCTCTAATCATATGCGCTACGCATGCTACGTTGACCTACCTGTTGTAACGTTGTCTATTACTCTTTTCGGGCGTTCGGAGAACAGCTCACCAAAGTTTCATTGCAATCGGATGAATGGTTTGTGAGCGCATAGTAGACAAACATACATACATTCATTTATATATAGATTTTAATGTACATGACGATTTCAGTTTCGTTTACGGACAACATTGAAAGCGAGTTTTACTTCCAAGCATTTCGTCTGCTTTCGTGTAGGCATGACGCGCAATTGGTAGTGCCAGCACTGCAACTGGTAGGCGTGCCTCATTCCCCCCCCCCCCCCCTAACGGCTCCTCTCCCCTCGCCAGCCAATGCTTGCTTCCTCCTCTCCCCGCACTCCCCTGACAACTCCATCGTCTTACAGTTAACATACTTTATATCTCCTCTTTCCCTTTCTCTCCTGTCTCTGTCCGTTGCCGGCCGCTGTGGCCGAGCAGTTCTAGGCGCTTCAGTCCAGAACTGCGCTGCTGCTACGGTCGCAGGTTCGAATCCAGCCTCGGGCATGGAATGTGAGTGATGTCCTCTCTGTCCATCTCCTCTTTCCCCTTCCTGTGTTCGTTTCCTCCCCCCCCACCCCCACCCCACCTCCACCTCTCTCTGTCAATCTCCTCTTCCCCCTCTCGTTGACGCTGACTTTTATGTTATTGTTAATGCAAATTCAGATGCCATAGTAGCATCTGATCATAAGCCGATAAGCCACAAACACCACTTTCCCGTCTTCTGTGAAAACCGACTTCGAGGAAGAAAACAAAACAGCACATTATTCTGTATACAATTTGTGTTTAAAAATATCTGTAATGAGAAAGACTATGTATGGGAGAAACAATTTTTGTAATGGTTTAAATGCACTGTTGCCGTAGTTAAAACTGACAGCAGGAAAGAAAACAAAATCTCACGTTTTCACAGCACAGCGTTTTATTTCTCGCAGTTTAACAGAAAACCTGGGGCATGTTTCCAGAATGAGATTTTTCACTCTGCAGCGGAGTGTGCGTTGTTATGAAACTTCCTGGCAGATTAAAACTGTGTGCCGGGCCGAGACTCGAACTCGGGACCTTTGCCTTTCGCGGGCAAGTGCTCTACCATCTGAGCTACCCAAGCACGACTCACGCCCCGTCCTCACACCCTTACTTCTGCCAGTACGTCTCCTACCTTCGAGTCTCGGTCCGGCACACAGTTTTAATCTGCCAGGAAGTTCCATAACAGCGCGCATTCCGCTACAGAGTGAAAATCTCATTCAGGAAACATGCCCCAGGTTGTGGCTAAGCCATGTCTCCGCAATATCCTTTCTTCCAGGAGTGCTAGTTCTGCAAGGTTCGCAGAAGAAATTCAGTAAAGTTTGGAAGGTAGGAGAGAGGTACTGGCAGAAGGAAAGCTGTGAGGACGGGGCGTGAGTCGTGCTTGGGTAGCTCAGTTGGTAGAGCACTTGCCCGCGAAAGGCAAAGGTCCCGAGTTCGAGTCTCGGCCCGGCACACAGTTTTAATCTGCCAGGAAGTTTCCTGTGCATGTTGTTAAAAAAAATACACTGTATGTGTGTGTCCGTCCGAATGTTCATTCATCTATCGTGTAAAAGTACAAGTGACTCGGTCAGCTAGTTTTCGAGATTTTTGGTAGCGTTAAGCGACGACTTGTCTATAGAATACCATCGAAATATTGATTACCCGTCTTTTCCATGAAGCTTACTCCAATTTTTCTTAGACTTTCGACCACTTTGCACCATTTTTCATTGCTGAACCATTTATTGTGTGTCGACAAATGCTATGAATTTGTCTTGATTTTTACGTCTTGCTTTCACTATCAAGCGCAACCTCAGAACTGCCCCTCAACGTTCCTCAAAGCCAAACTAATAGTCGCCTAACTCTAACAGATCCAGAATTCCCTTTTCCGTCTTTCTGTGTGTTATACTTGTCAGAAACTTCGATGCTTGGACCGCTAAGCTGATTCTGTGATAGTTTTCGTACTTAAGTGCCCTGCTATTTTCGGGATTGTTTCGATGATATTTTTCCGGAAGTCTGATAGGCCCTTTCTAGTTTCATAGTGTCTACAAACAACTTGCACTATGTTTTGCTTCCAGTTTTCCCCAGTGATTTTAGAAATTCCGAAAGAACGTTATCTGTGTCTGTCGCAAGTCTTCCAAACCTCTATTAAACCCCTAAACTAATTCAGGATTCCCCAAGTCTTGTGTATTGACCGCCATTTCTTCTTCTGTCATGTCATCAGCGAAGTTCTCCTCATCTTTAGAAGTCTTTTTCACTCTTTTTCACTTTGCCGCTCTCTCCCCTGCTTTTAACAGTGGAATCTCCATTTCACTTCTCCCTAAAAAATTAAAACGATGGACTGCTTCCTTTCTTCAAAAAATAAATCAAAGGCTTTTATCTTCTCCTTGTTATGCGTATTATTCTTTTTGTTTCCCAATCAGTTAAACCAAATCCTTTGGCCCTGTCTTCATTGTTTGTGATTCTGTCACGTACCTGTTCCTCTCTGTCTCCGAGCCCTTCTGTCACCTCCATTGCTGGAAGAGCCCTCAGTTGAAATCTACCTGATTGTAAGCCTTTCCTGTTGTTCTGCTTTTCATGAACTAATAAAAGCAGAGCTACTTTCTACTATACTACTAACGCTTTATGTTATAGTTACTTCTGTGTGTTGTATCCCATATTAAATACAACACTTTTTGTAACATTGTGTCATTATGTGAACACAGTGTAAAATATGTAGAATGTCTTGTTAGACGAAGAGAGCTGTGAGTACCCAAGCACTTCTTAGGCAGTAAAAACAATGACCAAACTGTCGGAGCAGCATATTCCTTCGTCGCCAAGGGAGGGCATTACATCCCCGCACGGTAGCGACGATGATACTCCACGCTTGAGTGGCAGTATGGAGATGGAATCGATTGGTCGCCTCCGAAGAGGACGGAGCTGTGCGTCTGTGCCCCAGGGTGGGTGGGGCAGCCCGGAGAGGCTACTTGGACTCTCCGAGATCGTAAATACACGACCACGACGGCGAGAAAGCCAGCTTGCATTCTACAGGGTGAGTTTAGTGAATGGAGACAAACTTTAGGATCTCTGAGAGGATAAGGAGCAAAAAGTCATGTGGGCATATGACCGGAGGCCAAGGGAGGTAAACCAAGTTGTCAATGTGGACATGAAAGCTCTTTCACCGAAAACACACACGAGGATATCCTAGGCAAGTGGGAATGTTCTGTCTGTAATAGTGTTTTAGGTCCACACTAAAGAAGGCGGTGAACTGGAGCATCGTCATGTAGTAGCCACATTAACCTTCGTACCACCAAAGGAACATCTTCCAGCGGAGGAGGCAGGATCACCCCCAGGAAGTGCAGATATACCTCTCCCGTAAGGCTTTGTGGGAGGAGAACTGGCCCCACAAGGTGATAACCGACAATCCCCGCACACGTATTGAGGCCACAGGCGGCCTGAAATGTTGCTTTTTGAATAGTTAATAAAATGTCCCAAACGCTTAATTAATGCTAAAAGACATTAAGAATAAATTTTCTAAGTGTAAATAAACCTGTAAATTAACGAGAAAAGATCTTAATTTAATATAAAAATGTATTTTCGTAGTGTTCGTATAAAGAATGTTCCAGTGAAATGTTTATGTAACGAAACTTTATAAAAGAAGCTCTGTAAAGCAAGTTGAAGGTAGTCGCCATAATTTGCTTTGACTGTATAAAAGCAGGACCTGCTCTCTTATCTGTCTGTAACTCTTAAATAATTACGTTAATTTAGTGGCAACAACCGTATTTGAATCAAGAACACTACTTTCTTCTCCTGTTAATGTCGCATCTCAATTTATTATGTTGCGTTTTAGAGCCTTTTCAGGCTGCACCGAAGGAGTGTTGTCGACAGGTTGTTTGGTGGCCACAGCCGAATGCTACTGGTATCCAATCGGCATTTACTTTTTTCAAACTCTTATTTCAATGTCCCTGAGATAACTTTTACCGATCTTTCCTATCAGTATCCGGGCAATGTAATTACGCAAACTGCGTAGTTTTCAAATCGGTTACTGGCATCTGAACACTGTCGTCGGTCACTGTTCTCGTCGGTCTGATGGGAATCTGATACTGCATGGCGGAATGCACATCATACACCTTACTAAGCACCATGTCCCGACTTGTGTGATGTCCATTGCACCATCATACATCGCGGTAACTGCAGTATAACCATAGTCTTTGAATAAAACTGTTATTTCTCTTCGTCTCGTTGCGTATTTCTTTCTTTACTATACTGTAGCAGTTTTTTCTATGTATGGTCCAAGTTTCGTCGAGCTACGTTAGTTACCTGACATGTGGAAGTTAGTTTTATCCTTAAGTTTTGGGCACCAGTGTACTTGGACAGACGACGCCACGTTAGTGCAACTTAAGAGAGATCCGCGATCTCTTTCCGATGTGTGAAGATACAACGGCGACTCCCACACGGAGAGAAGTCTTCCGAAGTAAGAGTGATTTCAGTTGTGCCGCAGGGGAGTGTCGTAGGACCGTTGCTATTCACAATATACATAAATGACCTTGTGGATGACATCGGAAGTTCACTCAGGCTTTTTTCGGATGATGCTGTGGTATATCGAGAGGTTGTAACAATGGAAAATTATACTGAAGTGCAGGAGGATCTGCAACGAATTGACGCATGGTGCAGGGAATGGCAACTGAATCTCAATGTAGACTAGTGTAATGTGCTGCGGATGCATAGAAAGAAAGATCCTTTATCATTTAGCTACAATATAGCAGGTCAGCAACTGGAAGCAGTTAATTCCATAAATTATCTGGGAGTACGCATTAGGAGTGATTTAAAATGGAATGACCATATGAAGTTGGTCGTCGGTAAAGCAGATGCCAGACTGAGATTCATTGGAAGAATCCTAATGAAATGCAATCCGAAAACAAAGGAAGTAGGTTACAGTACACTTGTTCGCCCACTGCTTGAATATTGCTCACCAGTGTGGGATCCGTACCAGATAGCGTTGATAGAAGAGATACAGAAGATCCAACGGAGAGCAGCGCGCTTCGTTACAGGATCATTTGGTAATCGCGAAAGCGTTACGGAGATGATAAACTCCAGTGGAACACTCTGCAGGAGAGACGCTCAGTAGCTCGGTACGAGCTTTCGTTGAAGTTTCGAGAACATATCTTCACCGAGGAGTCAAGCAGTATATTGCTGCCTCCTACGTATATCTCGCGAAGAGACCATGAGGATAAAATCAGAGAGATTAGAGCCCACACAGAGGCATACCGACAATCCTCCTTTCCACGAACAATACGAGACTGGAATAGAAAGGAAAACCGATAGAGGTACTCAAAGTACCCTTCGCCACGCACAATCGGGTGGCTTGCAGAGTGTGGATGTAGCTGTACAAAAATGTTCAAATGTGTGTGAAGTCTTATGGGACTTAACTGCTAAGGTCATCAGTCCCATATGCTTACACACTACTTAACCTAAATTATCCTAAGGACAAACACACACACACACACACACACACACACACACACACACACACACACACACATGCTCGAGGGAGGACTCGAACCTCCGCCGGGACCAGCCGCACAGTCCATGACAGCAGCGTCTTAGACCGCTCTGATAATCCCGCGCGGCTGTAGTCTCAGTTCATATCAGTTCGATACTGTGGACACGGCGATAACCCTTCCAGCGGGATGGTTTCTGCGAGGGCCGTTCTATTAGTAATGGAACACCTTTCTTCTCTCGGCCAATTTCGGTAAAAAAAATGCAGAATTTGTTGTGGGACATATAATTTTATGAAGTTTACGACAGTTCGTGGCGTTACACGTACCCTTGGCTATGGCGTCTGTCACGGAAGTGCGTTCCAAGCAGAGAGATGGCATTGAGTTTCTTTGGGCGGAAAAGGAGAGCGTCGGAGTCGTTCGTAGGCACTCGCAGAATGTGTACGGCGGGCTGGCAGTGAACAAAAGCACGGCGAGTCGTTGGGCGAGGCGCCTGTCATTGTTAACGCAGACGTGTTGTGTTGTCTTTAGCAGCCTCTGTTCCCACCCTACAGGTGTCCGTCGCCGCGGCAGCAGCAGCAGCAGCAGCAGCAGCGGACGGCAGCAGGGAAGGAGGATGCGCCCGCGGGACCGTGTCTCCTGCGCACGCGCCACGCCGCCAAACCTCCCTGGCCACCAGCCCCGCCGGCGCCACGCCGGAGCACTCCTCTAGGTGAGTCACGGGGTACAGCGTGCTGGCTTACAAGCTGCCCGAAAGGAAAGGAGAGCTTTGCACTACCAGATGCATGTCAGCGAGGGCGTGCGCCTTACATATACTGCATGAGAAAATAACAAGTACGGAACAGTAAAAATAACTGTACGATGAAAAAAGAAGTCAGCTCGAAAGTGCACATCTGTGAAACCAAAATGCGTTGCTGGAGAACATTCGAGACCGTATTGTACCTCCCAGTGCATTGTAACTTTCTTGGATCCTTCTTGGCTGGCCGTTCACAAGGTTGTCCAGACACTGATGCTCACGCCTGTTCCACTCTTCGACGGTGGGCCTGCTCGGAAAATCCGGTGTGTGAAGCGTGTTCCTGCGACTACGCACTGCAAATTGATGACTGGTCCGATTTCCGTGCACTGTCGGATCAGAAATATCTGGAAACGTGTTATCGGACATTGATATGGGCTGTGTCCACCTTTCGTCTTTATGACCACTTGAACTCTGGTGGGTATTCTTTCACAGAGGTGTCTGAATGTGGAGGAATCTCAGTCCCATTCGAGAAGAGTGTAAATCAGCGAACGTACTGGTGTTAGACGCCGATATCTGCAGCTGAAGACACGTCCGATCGGTTTCAGTTTGGGACTCTGAGGAGGCCGGTCTATTTCGGAGATGTTAATTGTCCACAAATCATTGCCTAGACTTATCTTCTTCACACACCACGGTGTCAAGTTTGCAGTGTCATTTGTAGTGCAAACGTGAAGGTCAACTTGATGCATGGATATGGTTTCGTAATGTGCGGGACTGTGTGTCGACCCCCCAATTGGCTCCCAAAAGGCAGAGCTCAGTTCTGTTGCAGTCTCCTCTGCATCCTACAACTCATAATTTCTATGCTTTAGACTGTCGGTGAGAGCTACAAGGTAAGTTTTCATTGTTTTTGTCTCACTTTAGGATTGAATATTGGAATAATGTTGCTTGTCGTACGTGATTTCGGCGGGCAACCTCTTGCGCCGTCAATCCTTCTTGACGTTAAATGGCAATATGCGCACGGCGTAAACACCAGACGACGCATTGAAGCGTGCTGACAAAGTGAACAAGATGCAGAAACCTCATTGTCCTGTACCCAGTTGGAGAGTGGACTGCACTGACAGTGAACGTTTCCTCTTCCTCCATTATAAAAGTAACTATACATAACTATTCAACTTCGCTCGAAAGATTACTAAGAAACGGGTTTCTGATCAAGGACACACAAACCATGCAAGTACGAGGTTGTTGCAAAACTTTTTATGTTAAACTAACTTTGTTGTTGTTGTTGTTGTTGTTGTTGTTGTTGTGGTCTTCAGTCCTGAGACTGGTTTGATGCAGCTCGCCATGCTACCCTATCCTGTGCAAGCTTCTTCATCTCCCAGTACCTACTGCAGGCTACATCCTTCTGAATCTGCTTAGCCTATTCATCTCTTGGTCTCCCTCTACGATTTTTACCCTCCACGCTGCCCTCCAATACTAAACTGGTGAGCCCTTGATGCCTCAGAACATGTCCTACCAACCGATCCCTTCTTCTAGTCAAGTTGTGCCACAAACTTCTCTTCTCCCCAATCCTATTCAATACTTCCTCATTAGTTATGTGATCTACCCATCTAATCTTCAGCATTCTTCTGTAGCACCACATTTCGAAAGCTTCTATTCTCTTCTTGTCCAAACTATTTATCGTCCATGTTTCACTTCCATACATGGCTACACTCCATACGAATACTTTCAGAAATGACTTCCTGACACTTAAATCAATACTGGATGTTAACAAATTTCTCTTCTTCAGAAACGCTTTCCTTGCCATTGCCAGCCTACATTTGATATCCTCTCTACTTCGACCATCATCAGTTATTTTGCTCCCCAAATAGCAAAACGCCTTTACTACTTTAAGTGCCTCATTTCCTAATCTAATTCCCTCAGCATCACCCGACTTAATTAGACTACATTCCATTATCCTTGTTTTGCTTTTGTTGATGTTCATCTTATATCCTCCTTTCAAGACACTGTCCATTCCATTCAACTGCTCCTCCAAGTCCTTTGCTGTCTCTTACAGAATTACAATGTCATGTTATTCTCCATGAATTTTAATACCTACTCCGAATTTTTCTTTTGTTTCCTTTACTGCTTGCTCAATATACAGATTGAACAACATCGGGGAGGGGCTACAACCCTGTCTTACTCCCTTCCCAACCACTGCTTCCCTTTCATGTCCCTCGACTCTTATAACTGCCATCTGGTTTCTGTACAAATTGTAAATAGCCTTTCGCTCCCTGTATTTTACCCCTGCCACCTTTAGAATTTGAAAGAGAGTATTCCAGTCAACATTGTCAAAAGCTTTCTCTAAGTCTACAAATGCTAGAAACGTAGGTTTGCCTTTCCTTAATCTTTCTTCTAAGATAAGTCGTAAGGTCAGTATTGCCTCACGTGTTCCAGTGTTTCTACGGAATCCAAACTGATCTTCCCCGAGGTTGGCTTCTACTAGTTTTTCCATTCGTCTGTAAAGAATTCGTGTTAGTATTTTGCAACCGAGCGGGGTGGCGCAGTGGTTAGACACTGGACTCGCATTCGGGAGGACGACGGTTCAATCCCGCGTCCGGCCATCCTGATTTAGGTTTTCCGTGATTTCCCTAAATCGCTCCAGGCAAATGCCGGGATGGATCCTCTGAAAGGGCACGGCCGACTTCCTTCCCCATCCTTCCCTAATCCGATGAGACCGATGACCACGCTGTCTGGTCTCCTTCCCCAAAAACCAACCAACCAGTATTTTGCAGCTGTGACTTATTAAGCTGATAGTTCGGTAATTTTCACATCTGTCAACACCTGCTTTCTTTGGGATTGGAATTATTATATTCTTCTTGAAGTCTGAGGGTATTTCGCCTGTTTCATACATCTTGCTCACCAGATGGTAGAGTTTTGTCAGGACTGGCTCTCCCACGGCCGTCGGTAGTTCCAATGGAATATTGTCTACTCCGGGGGCCTTGTTTCGACTCAGGTCTTTCAGTGCTCTGTCAAACTCTTCACACAGTGTCATATCTCCCATTTCATCTTCATCTACATCCTCTTCCATTTCCATAATATTGTCCTCAAGTACATCGCCCTTGTATAGACCCTCTATATACTCCTTCCACCTTTCTGCTTTCCCTTCTTTGCTTAGAACTGGGTTTCCATCTGAGCTCTTGATATTCATACAAGTCGTTCTCTTATCTCCAAAGGTCTCTTTAATTTTCCTGTAGGCAGTATCTATCTTACCCCTAGTGAGATAGGCCTCTACATCCTTACATTTGTCCTCTAGCCATCCCTGCTTAGCCATTTTGCACTTCCTGTCGATCTCATTTTTCAGACGTTTGTATTCCTTTTTGCCTGTTTCACTTACTGCATTTTTATATTTTCTCCTTTCATCAATTAAATTCAATATTTCTTCTGTTACCCAAGGATTTCTACCAGCCCTAGTCTTTTTACCTACTTGATCCTCTGCTGCCTTCACTACTTCATCCCTCAAAGCTACCCATTCTTCTTCTACTGTATTTATTTCCCCCATTCCTGTCAATTGCTCCCTTATGCTCTCCCTGAATCTCTCTACAACCTCTGGTTCTTTTAGTTTATCCAGGTCGCATCTCCTTAAATTCCCACCTTTTTGCAGTTTCTTCAGTTTTAATCTACAGGTTATAACCAATAGATTGTGGTCAGAGTCCACATCTGCCCCTGGAAATGTCTTACAATTTAAAACCTGGTTCCTAAATCTCTGTCTTACCATTATATAATCTATCTGATACCTTTTAGTATCTCCAGGGTTCTTCCATGTATACAACCTTCTTTCATGATTCTTAAACCAAGTGTTAGTTATGATTATGTTGTGCTCTGTGCAAAATTCGACCAGTTAAACTAACTATCACACATTAATGTGGCTACCGCCTACGATCGACGTCAACTTACAATAACCACTCACAGACGGCATTTGGCAACACTAGTAGCGGAGGGCATATAAAGCGTGTCGGGGGGACCCGAACAACACTGCAGTCGTTGGCCTAATGTGGAAGCGTACCGACTTATATGACGTCCAGAGGGATTTCGGGCCGAGGGTGGAAGCATTTCCGAAACGGCTAAGGTTGTAAACTGTTTAAGTGCCGCGGTGGCTAAAGTATACCGTCCCTGGCAAATTGGCGTTATCCAGAATCGTCGGCGAGGCAATTGTGGTGCACCATGGTCTGTAAACGACAGGGGTGAACGACGGCTACAGAAATGATTACTTGCGATACAACTGTTGAGCAACTCACCACCCATGTAAACCGAGGGGATACCAACAGTGTCTTCCCAACAACGGTTCAGGGAAAGTTACTGCGCACGGGCCTCCACAGTAGGCGCCTAATCCATGGACCTATGCTGAATGCTGTACATCGCCGTCAAAGCCTAGTTTTTGCACACCAGTAACGAAACGGGTCGTCCACTGAGTTGCGACAGGTGGCTTTTTCAGACGAATCGCGTTTTATGCTCCTTCGGACAGATGGCCATTGGCATGAACCGTGTGAAATATCTAAAAGCAAATACCATACAACCAGGAGGAAGCGTTGTAGTCTGGGAAATGTCCTCGTGTCATTCGCTGGGTGATCTTGTTATTCTGCAGTGCACAGTGGATCTCGACTAGTATGCACCTGTCCTTGGGGGACCACGTCTGCTCTTACACGCAGTTTGTTCTTCCTCAGGACAGTGTGACGCGTCACACAGCTAGCAGTTTGCGTGCGTGGTTCGAAGAGCGCCACGATGAGTTTACCAAACTCCCCGGATTTAAAGCCTGTCGAGACTCTGTGGGACTACCTCACGCGGACTGTTCGCGCCGTGGATCTTCAACCGAGGAACCTGCTGCAGCTGATCACGGCAGTGGAGCAGGCACGGCTCCACGTCCTTGTCCAGAACCTCACTGACTTCCTTCCTGCGCATCTCTTTGCGATCCGCACTGCAAAATGTGATTATTCAGGCTTTTGACAGATGATCACATTGATGTGACTGGACAGTGTGTGACCATACCTTGGAAACGTTGGCATATCAGCATCGTACAGATCTAAACATCGATGTCACACTAGAACCGGATTTGATATACATCAGACTTGGGCAGTCCGAGGTCGTATTTAATACTATAAAGTTGTGATGGATGGACAGAAAAGAGTCGCAGATTGTTATCTCCTCAGAATTAATCCGACTGTTTGATATAAGGCGTCACTTCGCGGAAGAAACGTAAGTGATACGGTCTCCTCCGGCCGACTTAAGACTTCCTAAGTTGGGTAGACAATGTCGTGCAAAGTACTCACCTGATTTGTTGTACCGTGTATCTGTTGCCACGGAAAACCGTTCCCAGATATTCCGGTCCCTTCGGGAGAGACTTTCCCTGTCAGTGTAGCTGCGATCTTAGTTAACCAGCGTCCTAGAAACACCGCTCTTCTGCATCAGGTGGTGCCCCAGCTGTCTGCATGCAGATGCAATTGACCAGTGTGTCTCTTTCTGTCACAGGTAAGTGTTTCGGTCCCATAAAGTCAGTGAGATTTGATGACTGTGTTCTGGTGTCTCAGTTTTGTCTATTTTGAGATGCATTTCTTGTATAGAGAACTTTTGCAAACCTGAAAGCTGTTTTTATTTTGTAATAAAGAACTTCGTAACCAGTCTTTCCAGGCCAGTTTCCTGAGTAATTTCATCTAAAAATTTGACCTGAAAAACTATTTAGATTTTCTTTTATTTGGTTTTTACAATTTTGGGTGACAGGTTGTTGCTAGGTATCTACTTCATTTTTTCCTGTGATATTTGGAGCCCCACTCTTTGTGCTGTTTCTTCAAGATTTGCTATTTGATTTTATGCTACTTCAAAGTCTTCATATAGGATCACTAAGTCCTCAGCAAAAGCTAAGCAGTTTATCCTAATATTGTCTAATCCTGCTTTGATTAGTTTGTCAGTTTTAAGTTCCGATTTCTGTTTTCACCACCCGTGAGTAACTTTTTCTAAGACTCAGTTTAAAACTAATGGAGAGACTCAATCACCTTGGCTTACTCCTGTTTTAATTTCAGAATATACCGAAATTTCTCTCCTGAATTTTACTGTAGGATTTGTCTTATTCAGTGTTTCAGTAATAACTGCAATAATTTCGAGGTTCAGACCTGGTTCTTCCAGAATTTGGACGAGTAGTATTATTTTTTGTATATAATTCTCTTCGTATGACGTTAGATTTATCCACTCTTAGGCTTGATGATACAACTGCCGTGTGCCCTGACGCAAATAGCAACCAACTGGTATTAAAAGTCGCCGATGCTTTTTTACACGGAAGGACACCACTCTTCCTCCCCTCTCCCCTCTTTCCTCTGCGACGAAAGAAGTGTTCTACAGATGAACGCGGAGCTGCCGACCAGTTATGCTAATTGTGTTGACTCGCTACCTTGAGCACCTTGTTGTTAGTGTCGTGTCGGGTGACATGGAGGACGATAGCTAGCGTTCTAAATCCGAATGAAAAATAAAACGTAAAACGTGTTGTCCCGTCTACTGTTTGGTAGTAGAAGGACCCAGTGGCACGGATATTCTAATGCTGTCAGCTCGATTATTATATTTGCGTAAATGACTTCACTCTTGTTACGATACCGAAATCTGCGAATGCTGTTACCTATGGAAGTCGGCAAATATTGGAAAAATGTGGCAACGGACCTGCAGCTTGTAAAGTACTTTGCGCCGGCGTCTGAGGTCTTTGTGCGTCGTCGTAACGCATAGGTCGAAGGCTCTATTCCTTCTTCGGACGTGAGTGTATGCGAGGAGTGCTAGGAAAACGAGACACGTTTCTTTGTAACGATTAATCTTATTTTTAGACCTCAAGGTTGACCCTTTCTAAATAATTCTCTTTAGTAGTCACCGAGCGACGGATACATCGTTCCCTGTCTTCGTGGAAGTTGAGAAAGGTCTTCGGCTTTCTGGTTACGTTCTTCTGGATATGATGCAAAGTACTAAAGTGACGTCCTTTCAAATGGATTTTAAGTCGGGGGAATAAAAAATACATAGGCACTTAGATATGCCGGATAGGGAGACTGAGGAACCACAGGAATTGTATTTCTTGCAAAAATTCGTTGATTGAAGTTGGTCTGTGACAGGGAGCAAGGCTATAGTGCAGCGTCCGAGTACGTGGAATACTTGGCCGTACACGTACCAACTTCCTCCTGAGTCTTCCGAGCTCTTTTCGATAAAAAGTTTCATTGACAGTACTGGAGGCAAAAATTCTTTTTGTACGACGAAACGACTGTCAAAACAATTGAGCACCGAACTGATTTTGCTCATTTTCGCTTTCTTCGGAAGGGAAGAGTTTGCAGTGTACCATTAGCAGCTTTGTTGTTTCGTCTATGGATCCTATTCGAAAACCATATTCGCCAGTTGTGATAGCACAAGAACTCTGGCTGCCTCTGAAAGCAGTCTTAATGTTCAGCACAATCGTTCTTCGGGTTCTTCTGATCGGTCGTAAGATTCTTTGCTTTCTTGCTTGCTCACACTTTCCCCATGTCCAAATGCATTGTTAAAATTTGACCAAGAAGAACATAATAATTCCAGTTCCAAAGACGGCTGACTGGCAGGTGTTATGTTAACGAACCACGCTTTTATTAAGCCATGGTTACAAAATACTGATAGATGAATGGAAGAACTGGCAAACAATCAGTTTCGATTCTGGAGAAATAAACCAGCACATAAGACAATACTGACCCTACGACTTGCCCTAGAAGATACGTTGAAGAAAGTCAATCCTAGGTTTATAGCACTGTAGATTTAGAGAAAGCTTTTGATAATGTTGACTGGAGTACACTCATTGAAATTCTGGACTTAGGGGTAAAATATAGGGAGAGAAAAGTTACCTACAATTTACACAGAAACAAAACTGCAGCATCTGCACATTGAGCAGGCGGTAAAGGAAAGGGAGTTAGTGATCAGGGAGAATAAATAAAAATTTAAGGTTTACCAGAACCGTGATACCATCCATTGGCTTTGACCACTAACACCATAACAAGACCCAAAGTGCAACACAGACACGATTCCGAGATGTCAACCAATGATACTATCTGCTTTCATGTTCCCCCGGAACACGAACTAACGAGATGTAGCTTCGAAAACATTACATGAGCTATACAGCACAACACGTTGACACCAATACAAAACGCCAGAAACAGATAGCAGCACAAAAAAGCCAAAAAGTGATGCCATTACATTTAGATCAAAATCGCCGCAATCAGCGAAGCGCAGTGTGGAAATACAACGAAGGATTAATAGGTTAACATCAGTATAACACACAAATTGACCCTCGATCTCTCAAAGAAGTAGCAAGCTAGGGAAGAATTTTATATCCAAATGGAAAATGAATTCATAAATAAATCTAAATTCATATAAATTGTAATTACAGTTTTCGGTAGATAGCAAAGCAACCAAAGACAATGTTTAATGTCTGACTGGTGGATGACGTTACCGACCACAACATTGCCACCTCACGGCTCAAAGCTGAGAGGCTGTGCCGAAGACAAAAGTTGACCCGACGAAACTGTGATTGTGTCAGAGGTTCGAAGGACTTCAGGCGAGCGAAATGTGTAGTTTCTCGAAAATATGCTATAAGATGAATGTCCAAAAAAATAAAACAAGGTCAATGGAATACAGTCTAATTAAATCAAGCGATGCTGAGGGAATTAGGGCAGGAGATGGAGATACTAGAAGTAGTCGATAAGTTTCGGTATTTGGACAGAAAATAACTGATGACGACCAAAGTAGAGAGGTTATAAAATGTAGAGTGGCTATAGCACGGAATGCATTTTTTTAAAGAAAGAGGAATTTTTTAACATCTGATATAAATTTAAGTGATAGAGGTCTTTCTGAAAGTATATGTCTGGAGGAGGAGGATATTAGTGTTTAACGTCCCGTCGACAACGAGGTCATTAGAGACGGAGCGCAAGCTCGGGTGAGGGAAGGATGGGGAAGGAAATCGGCCGTGCCCTTTCAAAGGAACCATCCCGGCATGTGCCTGAAGCGATTTAGGGAAATCACGGAAAACCTAAATCAGGATGGCCGGAGACGGGATTGAACCGTCGTCCTCCCGAATGCGAGTCCAGTGTGCTAACCACTGCGCCACCTCGCTCGGGTATGTCTGGAATTTATCCTCTCGTGGAAGTGAAACATTTATGATAAGCAATTCAGATAAGAAGAGAACGGAAGCGTTTGAAATGCCATGCTACAGTAGAATGTTGAAAATTACAGTAGATCGAACAACTAATGAGAAGGTGTGATTTGAAGTGGTTAGAAAAGAAATTCATGGCACAGCTTGACTAAAAGAAGGGATCGGATAATACAACACATGCTGAGGCTTCAAAACAATTGAGCTTGGAGGAGGAGACCAAGGCTGGATCATAGCAAGCGGATTCGAATGGATTTATGTTGCAGTAGAGACGCAGAAGCTTGCTCAGATTAGACTAGCACGGAGAACTGCGTCAAACCAGTCTTCGGACTGAAGACCAGAACAAGAAAAACATTCAAATTTAACTTATTAATTCGGCTACTCAACATAGTTTTGCATCTGGAATCAGATATATCAATTAGTAGGTATTTTGGTGTGTAGAATCCTAATCTCTCTCTTTCAGAAGGTTTCAGCACGTAATATTTTTT
Source organism: Schistocerca americana (assembly GCF_021461395.2). Taxonomy (NCBI): domain Eukaryota; kingdom Metazoa; phylum Arthropoda; class Insecta; order Orthoptera; family Acrididae; genus Schistocerca; species Schistocerca americana. Next base: position 504,405,872 of record NC_060126.1, on the reverse strand, counting down.
CTTTTAGTTTTTAAGAGTTTCTTATTGTTCATGTTCCATTTTTCGGTGCTTACTGTTCTTTTGTTCCGATTCTAATTATTATTATTATTATTATTATTATTATAAGTGCAGGAGTGCTAGAAGATAAAAAAAGTACTATATGACAGGCGTGATAAAGATTCTTAATTAGACTGAGATGAAAGAAGTCATGGGATATCTCGTCGTGTCAGTAGTGTAGCAATTCGATGTGGCATGGACTCAACAAGAAGTCGTTGGAAGTCCGCTGCAGAAATATAGCCGCCCATAATTGCGAAAGTGTTGCTAGTGCAGGATTTTGTTCACGAACTGACCTCTCGATTATGTCCCATAAATGTTCGCCGGGATTCATGTTGGGCGTTGTGGACGGCCAAATCATTCACTCCAATAATTCAGAAGGTTCTTCAAACTACTCGCGTACAATTGTGGCCCAGTGACAATGTGCTTTGTCATCCATTAAAATTCCATCGTTGTTTGGAAACATGAACTCCGTGAATGGCTAAAAATGGTCTCCAAGTAGCTGAACAGAACCATTTCCAATCAGTTGTTGGTGCAGTTGGACCAGGCGACCCAGTCCATTCCACGAAAACACAGCCCACACCATTATGGAGCCACCACCAGCTCGCACGGTGGCTTATTGACAACTTGGGTCCATGGCTTCACGAGGTCTGCGCCACTGACGAACCCTGTCATCAGCTTTCACCAATTGAAATCGGGGCTCATGTGACCAGGTTTCGCTTTTCCAGTCGTCTAGTATTCAACACACATAGTCACGAACTTAGGAGAGGTGTGATGCAGGTGATGTGCTGTTAGCAAAGTCACTCGCGTCGGTCGTCTGCTGCCATAGCTCATTGACGTCAGGTCTCGCCGCAGTGTCGTAACGGATACGTTCATCATACATTGATTTCTGCAGCTACTCGACGCATTGTTGCTTGTCTGTTAGCACTGACAGCTCTACGGATACGCTGCTGCTGCTCACGGTTGTTAAGTGAAGGCCGTCGGCCACTCGTCTGTGATGAGAAGCAGTGCTTGAAATGAAATGTGGTATTTTCGGCGCACACTTGACACCGTGGATCCCGGAATACTGAATTCCCCGACGATTTGCGAAGTGGAATGTCCAATGCGTCTAGCTCCAACTACCATTTCACGTTCCAAGTCTGTTAATACCCGTCCTGTGTCCACAATCACGAAGGGAACCTTTTCACATGAATTACCTGAGTAAAAATGACAGCTCTGCCAATGCACTGCCCTTTTATACGTTGAAATGAAATGTCGTGTGCCTAAGGCCTCCCGTCGGGAAGACCGTTCGCCTGGTGCAGGTCTTTCGATTTGACGCCACTTCGGCGACCTGCGCGTCGATGGGGGTGAAATGATGATGATTAGGACAAAACACAACACACAGTCACTGAGCGGAGAAAATCTCCGACCCAGCCGGGAATCGAACCCGGGCCTCTAGGATTGACACTCCGTCACGCTGACCACTCAGCTACCGGGGGCGGACTTTTATACGTTGTGTGGAAGATACTACCCCGTATACACGTGTGTATATCGCTATTCCATGGCTTTTTGTCACGTCAATGTAATCCGTAGTGTGGAAGAGACTTTATGATCTGTGCATTTTGAAACAAGCATTGTGCAATTCTGAGAATACTTACCTCGGCCCAGCAGGATATTGCGAGTTTTTGGTACCTCAGTGTGTTTCTTCTGAGAGATAATGGAATGTTTGGTGTTTAGAACTCAATTAGTAAAAATAACTGGTAAACGTCGTTGTTATCTGAACCACTTCGACAACTTTTGCTTTGCCTGTGGCGAATTTCACCCCAAAATCTCGGTCTGAAATCAATTACTGATTTAGTTAAGAAGGCCTAATAAACTGTATTTTGATGGCCTTGTTGGTGATAAACATAAAAATTTTACACCTCATTTTGCGTGCATAATCTGCACGAACACTTTAACAGAATTTTCGAAGGAAAAACTCTGAGCAATGCCATTCACATTTGCATTAGTGTGGTGTGAACCTTTAGGCCATTTTCGTGACTGTTGCTTCTGTCTCGCAAATATTGCTGCGCATTCAAGCCAAACTAGACAAAAAAAATAAATATCCAAATGTGTTACCACTGGATAAGCGTGTGCCTCGAGATGGATTGCCTGTTCCTTTTGGTAATTTGAGAGGCACGGTATCAGACCCAGTGTTAGCAACTTGGTCCTCTTTCAAAGGAATCGCGAATGGCTTTTGGGGCAACAGAAGAGGTGATAATTATGTTTCCATTGTGAATGATCTGTCACACAGCTACATGAATATTGGGTATGGAGTGTCACGTAAAATGCTCTTTTGTAAATTCCCACCGCGGCTCCCTTGTGGAAAATTTGGGTGCCTTAAGCGATAAGAAGCATGACACAATCACCAAGATATCAGCGCAATGGAACACCATTGTCAATGTCAGTGGAACACTGCAATGATGGGCGACTACTGCTGATCTCATGTTAAAGCGAAAAGTATCGTTGTCAATTTTTTCGAATACCAAAGATTAAAGCTGAAATTATGTTGTGAACAAATTTAGATCTGTTGGTGTCATGGCCATGTATATAAATGGTATTGAATTATTAAGTTCTAAATATGTGTTTCTTGTTTGTTTAATTCTGTCAGTGTTTCCCGCAACTGTTTTTTGTTTCTGCTGTGTATCTAGGAATGTGACGTGATAGGGAAAAAGTGATTTTACCAGTGAATCCAGCGTCCCAAAACTGGGTAAATCGACCCATTTACAGAGCAGACGGAGAAAAAAAGTTTAAATTTGTTGACTGCTGCTGTTATGCGCACATTGTATGTGATCTGGCCTCACAAGACACTTCACTCTGATCACATTGTCATCCATTTTGAAGTTGAAAGTCTTCCCGCACGACCGAGCGAGGTTGCGCAGTAGAGTCGCATTCGGGAGGACGTTGGTTTTAACCCGCGTCCGGCCATCCTGCTCTAGGTGTCCCGTGATTTTCTAAATCGCTTCAGGCAAATGTCGGAATAGTTCCTTTGAAAGGGCACGGCTTCCTTCCTTAAACCGATGGGATCGATGACTACTGTTTGGTCCCCCCCCCCCCCCCCCCCTCCCCCAAAAGAAAGAAAAAAAAAACCAATCTTCCCGCACGAGCCTCGTGTTCCAGTTCTTCGCGGCCGTCTAAAAAGTACTTGTGCCATCCACACACTTTTGCTCTGAATCGGGAATGTTGTCCTCAAAACCCTTTTAACTTTTCGTAAGTCACAGTATCGGCTCCGACAAGCTTCGCACAAAATTTTATGGTGCAGCGTTGGTCATATTTTTATCGGTCCATGTTCGTAAACGCGCTTGATAAACGCAACTTCGCTTTAAACGCTCTCCGCGCTTGGGTTCCATCTGTAGCAAGTTCGTCGTGGTTCTGAGTCGAAGGCATATTTCAACCAAGGCTCACTACATGTCTAATACAGCCTGAGGGTTTTGCACAGAGAGTGAGTTCTGAAATAGAAATGTGGGTTATTTTCACTTATTTAATCAGACAACCATCACAAGATGAATCTTTCACTCTACATGACAAAGTGCACTTTCTCCTAGCGTGGTATAACTAGTTTTATAAGTAATCGCAATTTAATTTTCCTCCTCCACTGTTTTACGTCACGAATTGGAACGACTTTCGAATGGATGTCATGGAACATAATAAACAATGTACAGAAGTGCAAATGGAAAAAGTTAACTTCGATGAGATTAAAGGACGGGATGAGAAGTCAGTAAAATTTTCCATTTGCGTTTATTACAATGGATTTACGTTTTGCCGAGGATTGACGAGAGCAATTGTTGCCAGTGGATGAAAGTGCGCTCTGTGAGTAACATAACATCATGAAACAAAGGATGGTACGAATAGTGCAGACAGGGGAGTACGGCTACGATTTGTAAGTGGAAATTTTAAGCTAATGGCGGAGCAACCTACTATTCGCGAACATGGAAATTACTGTTTGTGCAAAATCACAATGTTGCAATATCAAGTGTTTCTTCACTGTTGTTTTCTCTCCGGCCTCTGATGGACATTAAAAAAAAAAAAAAAAAAAAAAAAAAAAAAAAAAAAAAAAAACGCGATTAATGGACAGAATGTGAATTAAAATATTAAATAAGACTGTGCATAAAAATGACGGAAGTGTAACATTGAACAAACTTTATGAAAGTAATGTGTTGTTCTGTCTTCCTAATTACTGATTAGTTTTTTCAAGGCACACTAATATTTGTTTTAATTCAATGGTGCAAACAAAATTAAATATTATGCAATTTTTTTTTTTTACGTCTAGAAATACTGACGTGCCCCCTAGGACCAAAGCGGGTGAATTCCGATGTGATATCGTAAGGACTAAGTACAAAAAGAAAAAAAAAATTACAGGGAATTGAAGACTTTTTTAGATTAATTTGACACATGCAGTTGTTGAAGATAAAGACGTTGGCACAGGAGAGGAATTCGGAGTGCGCCGCGTCACACCAATTAGAAGACTGATGACAAAAAAGAAACAGTTTTTGCTATGCGGAACAATATTTTGCAAGATGAATGTCAATTACAACTTTTTGCACAAACATATGAGTATGCAGAAAAGCTGCTGTGGCTATAACAACCTTTTAGTAAAAATCCATTATATGAAGGTTATGTTTTCGTTACTGACTATTGATGGGCTTGGAGTGCTGAAATTATAGCATTCAGCTTACGTATTACAGCATCGATATTCCTAAACGGCTAATCTTGTGCACAATCCGAGTTACAGACAGCTTTCCAGAAGCAACAAAACTTTGATATTTCGTACAGTCATTGATACAACGCAATAAGCCAAGTATTATAGTTACAAGCTGAGGTAGTGTAACTCACGGCGCCCAAATTACCCAGACTGTATTCATCTAATATTTGTGAATCAGTGCTCTTAGCGACTTTCGACAAACTTTACACAGTTTACACACATTTTCAAACATTGTTTGAAACTTTCTCTGACTGACTGACTCCCCTGGCTGGCCACGTTGTAAACTTTTATCATCTACTATGAAGTTTTAATTTGTTACTTCTTTACAACCCATTCTATTCGCAACACATTTTGCAGACAGTACCCACGTATTCAACTGAATGTTTTTGCAAAATTGTATCATTGTACGACACATAGTTAGGGAGATATGACGTTTTATAAATTCTTTAAATAATAGGGAGTGGTTGGGCAACTAAATCACAGCCAACAGTCATTTTATGAAATGTCTCGTAGCAGAAGTTTTTTTCATCTTGTTCACTAGTGCAGCCGAAAATATAAACATTCGCAGTAATAGGGACCGCATAGGCTTGGCTTACACATCTTGCGACGAGTATCACCAAGTTCTGTTAACACTTGCTCTTGGCGATGGTGGTCAGGCGCTCTAGGTAACAGCAGGACTAGTACGACTTCATGACGTTGCAGTAGACAAGCAATGGCATATGTTGTCAACGTACGTGACTCACTGCGCCGACAGCATGTTTCAAAAAAGAATCAGAAGCTGACGAACGACAGTATTGCCGACGTTCTTGCAAACAAATACTGTGTAGCTGTCTGGTACTTACAGACGTAACATGAGCGTAATAAGCCTCAGAGGGACGTCTCACCCGACTGGCCCGTTAAGGAGCGGCGGAGCTGCGACACGCGGCAGCGAACTCGCTGGGCCAGTGACCGGCTGTGCCACTTGGCCCTTCCAGCTGGCATTGTCCCTCACAGGGCGGCTAATTGAGTTGGAAGGCGGCGGGAAAGCAGAGGACGATTTTGTGGGCACGTAGCGGCTGCTGTCTAACCAGCCTGGCGAGTTGACCAGAGTTTGGCAAGTAGTCAGCGCTGTTGGAGGGGTGTTGAAACATTCATCAGACGTTGCGTAGAGCTTCCGTTGGTGTGCAGAAAATCCTGAACAGTACTCGGTCACCGTAAGTAGTAATCTCAAATAATAATCAATTGGCATAACTCAGTGGCGACAGTAAAAAAAAAAAAGGTCCCGAACCGGGATTCGAACCCGGATTTCCCGCTTTACCTTAATGGTTTCGGCCATCGCGCCTTCCATACAAGTCTGCGTGTGCCACACGCTACAGACTGGTGACCCCTGTCCGTTAATCCTCTTCGCTCGCAGCCCTATTGTATTCCCACGAGAGGTCGGACAGTCTTGTGTGTCTGCTCTGAAAGGTCGATACACGATCAGGCGCATATATTATACAGGTATGTTGTCTGTTCTTTCCTCGTAAAGAAACTGCTCCAACTCGCTTTGATTTATTACACTTGTTAAACGCTGTCATCAACCCGAAGTTCGCTACGAGCATCACACAGCTTTACTAGGCGTGGTCTTTATAGAGGTGGTATGCTATTGCCTTCTTCCGAACTTTGATCTTAACTTCAGCGTAGCTCGGTATTTTTACCGTAGCAAATATATTCCCGAGGTGAAAGAAGCGATAAGTGACAGATAAAAACCTTAGGACTGGCCGGGTATTCAACCCAGGTCTTTGGCATCTATAGCCTGGTATGTAACCAGTTGAGACACTTTTTTTCGAAATGTCTTTTATTGTTGTGAAATACAATGAACCACAGTGTAATGCGAATGTTCATGCAAAGCTTAACCATTATCAATACATCCTTCAAATAATTTACATTGAGCAAGAAATTAAAAGTGATAATACCAGTTTTTGTGTCTACAAGATAAAGTTTTTTAAACAAAATAAGTTGATTTTTACTTACCTTTACAAAATGTTTTTTCTGTGCTATGTTGATGTATTGTTTGAACTGGTTTCATAGTCAATTAGAGAAATTAAACGGCAGAATTGCAGCAATTGTCACAGAATATGTGTTTTCCTAAAATAAGATTTTCACATGTATTACAAAAAAAGTGAATATATGATATTAATGTTAATGGTATAAGGATTTGTTCAGATTTTTGTTAACTGAACCGTCTACATAATAAAATAAGACATGAAATAAAATGCACAGCAATCCACTCTTCTACCAGACAATACTTCCGCTTCTATTGCATTCCAATGTGTAGCCGCTGAACAGACATCATTTTAGTGTATATTATTTGTAATTATACACGATTTTCACAACAGTCTTGTTCCACCAGCTTGATTTGTTATTCCTCTGACAGTAACTTTTGCAAGGCTTTGGGTGCTCTCGCGTGGATTCCCACGTACGTACGCGGTAGTTCTCCGCTTATCTCTCCGAGAAAGCATTCTTCTGTGTCTGATACGTCGTTATCGTCGAGGAGGAGCGTTTGCTTACATCTTCGTAGTGACATCGCAGATAGAAATACTCAAATTCTAAACAGTGTAGTAGAAACAATTTTTCCATTGACTTAGAATAAGAGCCAAACTGCTTCCGAAACAATTATGCTTTTTGTCATTGCTAAAGATAGTTCAGACAGACCATAGAAATTGCATATTGTCGACAGTATGGTGCAGCAATGTTGTCCGGCAACATTGTCGGTCAGTGCTACTCCACAGTATTTACCGTGATATATTCTCGAGCCAGAAGTGCTTACACGAGCCACGATACTGCAGCAAAATGGCCGAAAGTGTACTATAAATATATGCTTTGCTTTACATGTGGCAAGGGCCTTATCGACCATACGCCTGCTCTAAGAGCCTCTTCCGCTTGTGTCTGTCCAATGCGCTGTATGTCCAGTTGCTGTTGCTGTATGTCCAGTTGTGTCCTCCCGAATGTTATCCAGCCATCTGATTCTGGGTCTTCCTCTCGTTCCATCTATTGTTCTGCTGAATGCCATTCTAGACAGTCTATTCTCTGTCATTCTTGCTATATGGCCTGCCCAATTCAACCTTCTCCTCTTGAGCACATCGACGATGTTACGGTGTTTGTACAGCCCTCTTAATTCTTCATTTCTTCTTATTCTCCATTCCATGTTATTTTCGTCGTATACAGGCCCAAAAATTTTCCTTGGTACTTTTCTTTCGAATATTAACAATTTTTTTTTTCATCTTTATGTCTCAGTATTAATATTTCACGTCCATAAATCATCAGAGGTATAATGGTCGATTGTTATAAGCGGATTTTTAAGTTGCTGCTAAGTGATATTTTTCTTAGAATTTTGATGAAACTAAAAAGTGTCTTGTCTGCTGTATAAATATATATGTTGCTATAAATATATGTGGAAGTGTGTGCAGCTCCCCGCTTTTGCATACCACGCGGAAAAAGAATTAGCGTTCTTTTTTAATTAAGCGAACTCGTGAATTGAAGCAGGATACAATCTTATCCAGGATGTCCAAACACATTTTGAACATACAGTGAAAGCAATTGTCAGAGAACATGTAAGACCAACATCGGTATGAGAGACTGCATGCCAGTTACGATCAGACTGGCGGACGTTCTTTCTCAGATTGCAGATAACAGATGGAAAAAAGTAAGTAAACTGTTTATTATTTCAAAAGTAATCGCCAAACCTTTATTCCGCTGTCAGACAAGGCGGTCAGTACCTTCACGGAGAACTGTTTGGGGTTGCCTGCGGAACCGTGATTAGACCCAGGTGTGCACATCTTCGTCCGAAGCAAATCGAAGGTCACGAACGTCTCTGTTCAGGGTTCCAAAAAGAGGAAATCGGATGAGGAGGTATCGGGAACGTATGAGAGGATCCCAGCGAAACGTCTGTAGCGTAGTCGAAAAAAGAAACAACCTACCAACAAAATGTACGCTCTCATGTCGCCAAGGTTTCTCGAGTACGCTGCACAAGTTTCGCAGGGCAGCCCTTGCATATTCTCTGATACAGTCCCGATCTCTCCTCAGCCGACTTCCTCTTTTTGGAGCGCTGAAGGGAGACATTCGTTGGCGTCGATTTGCTTCGAATATGTAGACGCCTGGGTACAAACAGTTTCGCAGGCAACAGCAAACGTTTTTCCATGAAGGTATTAACCGCCTTGCCTCACGCTGGGATAAACGTATTAACATATATGGCACTTATTTTGAACTCTACGTCATATATAAAAGTCATAGTTCTCTCGTTCGTTCACTTGCCCATTCCTGTCAGTAACAAACGAACCGGGTGCCTCTACGTACGCGCAAAAACTTGTGAGCTGAAGCGAAAGCTTACTGCTTCGCCCCTCAGGTCAGGTTATTCAGCACCGCGGCGCTGTCCGAGTGAGGCGAGAGGAGGTAGTGATCGTTTACAGTGGTAAGTACGTTCCGACTGTACGAAAATTTCTACATCACAACTAAATTCTCTCAGTAAATACGGAGATAAACCGCTTCAATTGGACAAGACTTTTATTTTCCTAGCATCACGACCGGTTTCGGGCTAAGAAATACCCATCATAAGGTGTAATGTAAGTCGCGTGTTGCGACTCCGAGCTGCGCGGGACTGGGTACAGCGGAGGCGGCCAAGCTAGAGGTGGTCGCCTCCGCTCTACCCATTCCCTCGTAGCTCGGAGTCGCAACACGCGACTTACATTACACCTTATGATGGGCATTTACTACGATCCTCAGTCACGGATGTTCATTCGGCAGGAGTACTTGTAAATTCTCTCAACAGTGCAGTCCCAATCAGTATGCGGGCGAGTTCGCTACTTGAGAAGGCCTCCATGAAATACGAGTGATTGTAGGACAATGAAACTTCGTGGAAACATTTGTAAGGACATGCGAAAGACAAATAACAAATAAACCATTGAAAGAAAGAGATATCGTTGCTTGCCTTTGTTATTGTGCGTGGACTTTCCATTCCAAGTTGGAAAGTAAGGGACCGCTCCCGTCTTTTAGACGTGCGAGCAAGGACTGTTGGGCGCGGTACGGCCGATTATTTTGAAGTTTCGCTACTTGAGCACCTGTAGACGGAAAACTATTTACCGTGTTGATACCCAACTGTTTAGGAATGATGATCAGACTACGGTGCAGGATGTGTGTTGTTAGTAGCACGACTTGCCGTCAGGCACCGGTGTTGGTACAGCGACGTAGTTTCGAAAGACAAGCATCAGTGTGCGTTACAGTTGCGGACAGCCGACTTGGATGTGGGTGGGTACGGTGAAAACGGCTTCAGTCGTTAAGCTTTTTCATCAAAATTCCAGCAATAGTGCTGCTCTTCTTCGCGAGGATCGACGCATTAAAGGAATACGGGCAGGTCCTCATTCCGCATCGGGACCGAAAAACAAGATTCGGATTTTCGAATTAACTGAAGATTTGGACATTGCTCCTGGGAGAGACCGAAGGCCAATTGCACCACATGAGAATGTTAAAGTTCAGTAAATGCGTACCGTGTTTGGGTTCCAGGTTACAAGCGTTGCTCACTGTGACGACCATTTGCATCCACGACAGCCTGGAACCGCACTAGAGATACCATCTTCATAACTGTTCGCAGCGCTTTCCGAACTATGGAGCACGGGATGTTCAATGTTGGCGGCACAACTCGTGCGCTGCTTGAAGATCGCGCGTTTCGTCCAGCATTCTCTGCCGTGGCAACGCTAACTTCCTAAACAACAGTCTGAACGTCGTTCCTATAAAGTTTGAGTACCCATACGATGAATAGTTTTCCATTTGCACTGGCTGAGGTAGCAGAAATTTCACTGCGATCACCCTTACAGGGCCCAAACACATCTTGGTCGCACGTCTAAAAGAAGGAAGCGATCGTCTTACTTCCCGACTTCGAATGGAAAGTCCGTGCAGAATAGCAAAGGTAAGCAAGAATATCTCTGCCTCAAGCTGTAGAGCTGGTTTCTTTTTCTCGTGTTTTCGTCAAGCATGTTATTCACCTCCGAAACTCCTTGCGAAGATAGTTTACGGTAATGGGTATGAGTCATGCATGAACTGGAATTCGTAGCCAATCAACGCGGAGAGAGAAAGTTCTTGAGCTATTAGTGTAATGTGGCAGGCTAATCGACTCAGTTACGCCGAGAAATTTTACTGTCGTTAAAACGTGGCAACTGTAAAAAGTAATAGAGTATAGCGGTCATCTACCTGTAGGAGAGCCTGCACACTCACTATACTTCTATCGGATGTGTGGTACCCGTCATTCATCTGCGTACCAGGAAAATTAAGTTCGTGGCATCGTGGCATTTTTCGGATACTTAGAGCATCGACAGAAATGAAAGTTATAAGACTAACATCATTTCGAACTCTGGACTTATGTACTTACAGCCTGTCATTCTTGTATTGAGCCACAGACAACGTTTGTTACTGTACTTATCTCTCTCTCTCTCGCTCGCTCTCTCTCTCTCTCTCTCTCTCTAAACGTAAATCATACTAGGTCATTCACGCAGCAGCATGAGGAAGGGGAGAAATAGTATTATGGAGGCACGGAAAAAAAATCTACGAGGAGGACTGTAAGGAACCACAGAAATCTTCTTCCTTAATTAATGCCATTTGATACACCAAACGGATTTTGTTCCTGGCGTATAAGCAACATTAGCGCAGTAACTACGGTGGCACTTTGCGAGAACAGCTGTAGCCAACAGACGCTCATTCGACCCGTCAGCTGTGAACAGATAGTGTTAAAGTAGAGGACGTCCGACCGCATTGTCAACGTTGTTATGTCACTAATTGCAATCGAGCAACTAACGAGAATCAAGTATTAATGACATTCTTCAGGATTTTTGGAAGAAAACCATGTGTAAAGTTTGTCCCGCTCACCCTGACACCCTAACAAAAACGGCGCGTGGCGTGACCTGTTTGAAATAAGAAACGCGGACAGTGGACGAAATCATCGCGGCTGACGAGACTTAGTTGTCAATATGAATCTACCGTAAAATGACAGAGGGCAGAAATTCACATGGAGGGTCAACGCTCTGACGAGATAATGAACATTCAAACTGATGTGATGAGAGTTGAACAGCATTCCAAATGACTTCTTTGACAGTTTCACGAATTTGATATGAACATTCTGTGCGTTGTAATGAAGTGAGAGGAGACAGTATAAAACACTTGAAGCATAAATACCACCATCTTAACTTTCCTCTATTTTTTGTTAATCGAATCTCTAAACTTGTTCGTTCAGGGTGTGTTATTACAGATAATGTACAGTTATTACACAAATAAAGTGGTAGCTGTCAGTCTGAGGCCTTGTATCAAAATTCTAATTTTTGACCCTACCAGTAAACATCGACTACTATCTTTAAGATTACATTCCAAACAAAAAACAAAACAAAAAAAACCGATGCACCGCGAAGGAATTATTCGAATGGGAATGCGACAGATATCGGTATATGTGATATACATGTACAAACAAACAAATGATTGCAATTTCAGAAAAATTAGATGATTCATTCAAGTGAAAGAGCTTTACCATTGAGCAAGTCAATAATGTCTTGGTCCACCTCTGGCTCTTGTGCACGCAGTTATTCGGCTTGGCACTGATTAAGTTGTTGGATGCCCTCCTGAAGGATATCGTGCCAAACTGTGTCGAATAAGCGCGTTTGATCGTCAAAATCTCGAGGTGGTTGAATTCTCGAGGTGGTTGGATTCTCGAGGTGGTTGAAGAGCCTTGCCCATAATGCTCCAAACGTTGTCAGTTGGGGAGAGATCGGGCGACCTTGCTGGCCAACACAGGGTTTGGCAAGCGCGAATGGAAGCAGTAGAAAATCTCACCATATGTGGGCGGGCATTATCTTGCTGAAATGTAATCCGACTGTGGTTTGCCATGAGGAGCAACAAAATGAGGTGTAGAATATAGTCGAGGTACCGCTATGCCTCTTATGACAACCAAAGGGGTCCTGCTATGAAAGGAAATGGCACCCAGTCATCACTGCTGGTGTCGGGCCACGTGGCAGGCGACTTGAGGCTGGTGTTCCACCGCTGTCCGGAGCGCCTCCGGACACGTCTCCGCTGGTCATTGCGGCTCAGTTCGAAGCGATACTCATCGCTGAAGACAACTTAATACAGTCAGTGAGATTCCAGGCGGAAGAATAGCAGGTCCCCTGTGGCTGTCATCCGCAGCACCCTGATTAAGTCGACAGCGGTACGGCGACCATATTGTACCCGCCATTTTGATACCCTTCATGGCAAGCCATCCTGGGCCTACATTTCAGTAAGATAATGCCCGCTCGCACATGGCGAGAGTTTCTACTACTTGGCTTCATCCTTGCGAAAGCTTCACTTGGCCAGCAAGGTCGTCGGATCTCTCTCCAACTGAGAACGTTCGGAGCATCGTGGACAGGGCCCTCCAACCAGCTCGGGATTTTGACCATCTAACGCGCCAGTTGGGCAGAATTTGACAGGAGGACATCCAACAATTCTGTCAAATCAGTGGCGAGTCGAATAACTGGTTGCGTAAAGCCAGATGTGGGTCACCGCATTATTGGCTTTCTCAGTTTGTGAAGCCTTTTCTCGCGAATAAATCATCCCCGAAAGGCAAACGTCCGTCGAGGTTAGACTCCTAGTCCACCATATAGTTTTAATCTTCCAGGAAATTTCAGCCGGCCGGTGTGACCGAGCGGTTCTAGGCGCTTCGGTCTGGTACTGCGCGACCACTACGGTCGCAGGTTCGAATCCTGCCTCGGACATGGATTTGTTTGATGTCCTTCAAGGTTTAAGTAGTTCTAAGTTGTAGGGGACTGATGACCTCAGATGTAAAGTCCCATAGTGCTTAGAGCCATTTTGAACCAGGAAATTTCAGATCGGCACACACTCCGCTGCAGATTGAAAATTCGTTGTGTAAACCATGTGCATGGTGTTCAAAAGTGCGTAAAATTACTGAAAGCTACAATTGGTGATAAACGAAGCTACTTTTCGAATACGAGAAGCCTACAAGAAAGTACGTGCTCGTGCGCGCGGATAGAAATCTGATTAGTCATTTTCCTTTATGCCAGGCGATCGTTGTGGTTTAGTGAGTTTATGCACGCTCGATAGGCAGAATATCAGCCGTGGGGCCAATAGATAGTTGGAGGTAGTGTTTCAACAGGTGTAACTGCAGCCAGTAAACTACATTTGTTTCCGTGGAAACATGAAGTTTGTATTTTTGTGTGGGATTCGACGTGTTACCTTTGATCTTTTACGCTGTCTTGTATGCGTGCAAACTGTCGGCAGATGTTGCAAGTAGTCAGTTGGAGCAGTGTGTTGACAGCGGCATGCGTTCCCAAATCCAGTGGTAGGAGTTCTGAATCTTTCTGAACGTACAGCGGATAAAATCATTGATTTTGGTGAACTGACAGTTTTACCTATGCATCAAAGCAAGATTGGCGATCCTCCCTAATACTGTTTTGTAAGTGTAGCAGAGCAGAATAATTCTCCGGGATCAAGAGTGAACCTGTCTAGCTAATCTTCGTAGCAGTTACGCAACCTAATCTATCTCGTGCCCCCAAGAGCGCGTGTAGTCCAGCCGCGAAAAAGACTTCGAAAGACCTCCCTGCGTACGAGACGGAAGAACGTAACACACCGATCTCTTTGGAATTGTGTTTGAATTTTTGGAGGAATGGATTCAGTTCCCAAGCAGTCGACCTGATATAGGTTTTCTGTGGTTTAATTCAGTCACTTCACACGAATGCCAGGATCGTTACTTACTTAAAGTCACAGCAGATTCTTTGCTCCACCGTTCTAAGCTTGTGCTCTGTCTCTAAGGACACAACTGTTCTTGAACACTACCACGTTTTACCTGTTGGAGATAAGCGACATAGATGGAATAGTTCTACCCTTTGCAACGGTCCGTCTGAGTTGCCTTATGTGTGAAAAATTATGATATTGTACGAAACCAGATGAAACCTCATACTCCTGCCTTTCACTCGCTATGCGTAACTACTTGCAGCACACGATCACGAATGAAATCCTGAACTTCCCACAGGCTAATCGACTTTAAAATAGTTTAAAAATAACGTACGTCAGCCTTTTTAATGTGACGCTTAACAGACGGAGGAAAGCGAAAGACGAGAAGGCCGCATCTTTCGATGACGACTCCAATGTTTTATAGGCGCTGCGTGAATACTGAATCCCTTGCTATGAAGATTAAGGTAATATTCTGTGAGTCTGACTGGAAGTTACCGCCCCTAGTTCCTCGTCGTAGTGCTCGGCGCAGGCGCTCTAGCTCCTGCTAGAGATGCGCGTGCCGCCATTGACCCGTCCGCCGATACATCTAATATGTGTCACGTTAGCAGGGTTTCCCAGAGGACCTCCCGTGCGTCCACATCTCGCAGACATCGCCTGTCAAAGCAGCTGCACTACCCACACTAAACTGGGTGCTTTACTGTATAGGCGTCATCACACAAGGCTGACTTCAGGACAAAGAGACTGTGTAATCGAGGCTGACGGGTCGTTGCTGTGTTCGCTCCACGTCGTCATCTACTCTGCAGCCTGAGAGTGTGTCCTCCCGGACAAAGGAAACTCGGGTAGGCTTAAGGTAGGGTGGAATCCAGGCGACGTTAGGAGCAGAGTAGTCTGTGAAAAAGATGTAAGAGGGCGAAACGAAGAGAATTTTGTTTCAAATATGCTGTAGCTGGTCTGTTTCAAATGCAAAGAGTAATGTGAGCAGTGTTTCCCGGCGGTAGTTCGCTAAAGAGTAAAAGAAACCGTAGGAGAGTGGAATATACTTTGACAACGTGGCAACTTTTCGCAGTATGTCGGAAATACAGTCGCGAGCTTGTCCCATCTATACTAGGGCTCCTTCACACGCAATGCCTTGAAAATCGTGGACAGAGGCGAGTAGGAAGATTCTTTATACTTGCAGTTCCGAAGACCATTTGGCAAGTGTTTCTACGTCGATTGTCAGTAAATACAGGGTGCGGAAAAACAAATTGACCGAAAGCACAAGGCAAAAAAGACAGCAACAGACGAAGGAATTTGAGTGAAGGAACCAAGGGTCGCTGTTGACTGTCCACGGCACTACCCCAACGTGAAAACGGTCGTCAGTTTCAACATATGCTACGACATACTTATATTAATTAAGTGGTGGCAAGTCATTGTAAGGGAATATACTCATTTATCGTTTACTTTGGCTCTTTTAGGACATATTGAAACATAAAATATGGATATGCGATTGTTTTCATTTCTAAAGAGGTGCTGTATGGTACGTCAGCTAAGTACAATGCACGTATATGTGATGCTTTAAATTTTTTTTTTGTTCTCGTCGTGACGATTGGTTAGACTAAACATTTTGTTTACGTATACATTTTCTGTGAATTACATTTCATTTTGAGTAATAACGTCCATTAGTCAGATTTCAACTACATTCCTGCAGCGCCGAAAATATGCTACTGCTGCCCCTAGTTCCTCTACTCAAATTTCTTTATTTGATGCTGTCTT
The DNA here is from genome assembly GCF_021461395.2 of Schistocerca americana. Lineage (NCBI taxonomy): Eukaryota > Metazoa > Arthropoda > Insecta > Orthoptera > Acrididae > Schistocerca > Schistocerca americana. The sequence goes on along the minus strand of NC_060126.1, from coordinate 504,389,650 downwards.
CCTGCCCAACACTTCTTGTATAGCCCCTGTATAGCTCATGTATATCCTCCAACTACGTAACTGACTCTTAAGAGATATTAACGAGTAAACGTGTTAATCGGAAACGAAGATAACGTTAAACACACGTCATGTCGGCCCACGTTATCGGTATATGTAAATGAAGTAACAGAAAAAGTGAATTTCATCAAAAGCTGTTGTCCTATTCTGTTTGTCAATAGGAAACTGTCATGGTTGACCTAAAAACCCGTACACAACATTTGCACTTTGCGAAGTGAATAGAAACTCAGTGTGATAGAAACAAGTGCAAGACAGTGAGCTCAGTCATATAAATTACATTTCCAAGTGTAACGTTATTAAGTGGTATTAAGCTTCAAGTCCGAGCTTACGGAATGGGTTCTCAGATGTTTGCCTGGCTAGAAGACTTTGACATAACAAAACGCAGTACGCAATACCTGAAGCCAAATGCCCCGGAGAAGTGTGATAGGACATTTCCTGTTCTCTGCGTACATAAACGACTATCGGATAGGTTGGACAGCTGTTTGAGATTGTTCGCTGCTAACGTTGTGTGTACGATAGAGAGTGGGTCGGTAAGTGGTTGTAGGGCGATTCAGGAAGCTTTGTACAGAATTTCAGTCTGCCGTAAAGCTGGTTGAATTTATAAGTAGTGCAGTTGTTTTAGGAGAAACATTCATGTAACAGTCGATTACATAGCTGTATAGGCGTAACGTTACAGAGCGATATGAAATACCTCGCAGACAGAGAAAGTGGAGCACCTACGCTGAAGAGCCAAAGAAACTGGTACACATGCCTAATATCGTGTAGGCCCGCACGAGCACGCAGCAGTGCCGCAACACGACCTGGCGTGGACTCGCCTAGTGTCTCAAGTAGTGCTGGAGGGAATTGACACCATCGATCCTGGGCTGTCCATAAATCCGTAAAAGTACGAGGGGGTTGAGATCTGTACTGAACAGCACGCTGCAAGGCATCCACGATATGCTCAATAATGTTCATGTCTGGAGAGTTTGGTGGCCAGTGGCAGTGTTTAAACTCTGAAGAGTATTCCTGGAGCCACTTTGTAGCAACTCTCGACGTGTGGAGTATTGCACTGCCCTACTGGAATTGCTCAAGTCCATCGGAATGCGCAATGGACATGAATGGATGCAGGTGATCAGACAGGATGCTTACGTACGTGTCACCTGTCAGAGTCGTATCTAGCCGTAGCAGGGGTCCCATATCTCCAACTGCACACGCCCAACACAATTACAGAGCCTCCACCAGCTTGAACAGTCCCTTTCTGACTTTCCGTCCATTGATTCATCAGATAGTCTCCATGCCCGTACACGTCCATCCACTCGATACAATTTGAAACGAGACTCGGCCGACCAGGCAACGTGTTTCCAGTCATCAACAGCTCAGTGTCGGTGTTGACGGGCCCAGGCGAGGCGTAAAGCTTCGTGTCGTGCAGTCATCAATGGTACACTAATCAGCCTTCGGCTCTGACAGCCCGTATCGTATCAATCATGTTTCGTCGAATGGTTCGCACGGTGACACTTGTTGCTGGTCCAGCATTGAAATCTGCAGCAATTTGAGGAAGGGTTGCACTTCTGTCACGTTGAACGATTCTCTTCAGTCGTGGCTGGTCCCGTTCTTGCAGGATCTTTTTTCGGCCGCAGCAGTGTCAAAGATTTAATGTATTACCGGATTCCTGATAATCACGGGACACTTGTGAAATGGTCGTATGGGAAAATCCCCACTTTATCGCTACCTCAGAGATGCCGTGTCCCGTCGCTCGTTCGCCGAATATAACACCACGTTGAAACACTCACACACACCTTGATAACCTGCCATTGTAGCAGCAGTAACCGATCCAACTACTGCGCCAGAAACTTGTGTCTATCTAGGCGTTGCCTACCGTAGCGCCGTATTCTGCCTGTTTATATATCTCTGTACTTGAATACGCGTGCCTGTACCAGTTTCTTTGGCGCTTCAGTGTATCAAGGACAGCTCCTACATAATCTACATCTATGTGGTTACTCTGTTAATCACAATAAAGTGCTTGGCTAAGGGTTCAGTGAACTACCTTCGAGCTGTCTCTCTACCGTTCCACTCTCGAACGGCGCGCGGGAAAAACGAGCACTTAAATTTTTCTGTGCGAGCCCTGATTTCTCTTATTTTATCGCGATTATCATTTCTCCCTATGTAGGTGGGGGCCAACAGAATGTTTTCGCAATCGGAGGAGAAAACTGGTGATTGAAATTTCATGAGAATATCCCGCCGCAACGAAAACCCCCTTTGTTTTAATGATTCCCACTCCAATTCACGTATCATGTCTGTGACACTATGTCCCTTATTTCGCAATAATACAAAACGAACTGCCCTTCTTTGTACTTTTTCGGTGTTATCTGTCAGTCCCACCTGATGCGGATCCCACACCGCACAGCAGTACTCCAGAATAGGACGGACAAGTGTGGTGTAAGCAGTCTTTTTAGTAGACCTGTTGCAGCTCCAAAGTGTTCTACTCATGAATCGCAGTCTTTGGTTTGCTGTATCCACAACATTATCTATGTGATCATTCCTGTTTAGGTTATTTGTAATTGTAGTCCATAAGTATTTAGTTGAATTTACAGCCTTCAGATTTGTGTGACTTATCGCGTGTTCGAAATTTAACGGATTTCTTTTAGTACTCATGTGAATAACTTCACATTTTTCTTTATTCAGGGTCAGCTGCCACTTTTCGCACCATACAGACATCTTATCTAAATAATTTTGCAATTGCTTTTAGTCATCTGATCACTTTACAAGACGGTAAATAACAGCATCATTAGCAAACAATCTAAGACGACTATTCAGATTGTCTCCTATGTCGTTAATATAGATCAGAAACAATAGAGGGCCGATAACACTTCCTTGGGGAACGCCGGATATTACTTCTGTAATGCTCGATGACTTTCCGTCTATTACTACCAACTGTGACCTTTCTGAGAGGAAATCACGAATCCAGTCACACAAGTGAGGCGACATTCCATAGGCACGCAGTTTGGTTAGAAGACGCTCCTGATGAACGGTGTAGAAAGCCTTATGGAAATCTAAAAATGTGGAAACAATTTGACATCTCCTGTCGATAGCTTTCATTACCTCGTGAGTGTAAAGAGCTAGTTGTTTCACAAGAACGATATTTTCCGAATTCGTGCTGACTATCCTAGTGATACCCTCAACACAGTAATGCTAGAATATTGCAGGACGAATTGAAGGAAGAAATCGAATGAATTCTGAGCCATGGAGCTAGATTTGTTATCGGTCAGTTCGAGAGTGGTACAGAATTGCTTCGTGGACGTTGGTGGGAATCCGAAAAAAAAAAGTTCTGTGTGCGCTGTGGTATTGAGATACAACCATTTGCAACAGACTGCGGAACGATTCTGCTGCCTCCCATTGTTCATCTCATGTGGATAAAGCAAAAATGATGAGGACTCGTACTCAGACATACAGGCAGTAATTTTCCCCTCGCTGCATATGCGCCATACATTGTACTGTGGCTTCCGAAATATGTATATCGACATAGATTTGGATAATAAGAGCACACAAAATTTGTCATAGGTAGACAAACGGACGATTATATCATTTGCTCTCTGACATAGCTCTTGACGCTTATGAAATGCGGATTGAATTTTTTTATTTGGTGGTGGTTTCATGAATGTGCTGCAGTTTTTACTGATCGTGTATTCATTGCTGCACGCGAGACAGAATATCTGTACATCATTTATACGAAGGTTGGAACTTAAATAGTGGCAACTATTTATTCGCAACCGATACAAAATAGTTACATTTTTGCAGCTGTTACTGTCCTTCAAAGTGGTCACCAGCGTTGTGTAGAACCCGTTGCCAGCGATGTGGAAGGCGTAGTTTACTTTTAGGAGAGCCTGTTCTGTTGATGGTGTAAATGGAGCAGTCTAAAGTTATGGTGATTCTCGTGTACGACTGTGATGGTGTTATCCTAACGCATTACGTTCCTCCATGGGTGGCAGACCGTCAGTCCACAGTATTACTGTTCGTTTTTGGAGCATCACCTGTGACCAGCTTTGCGAAAGAAGCGGCGAAACTTTCTGCGCAACCCACCCATCATTTTGCACGACAACGCGCGGGCGCATACAGCGCAAGCTGTGGCTGCTGTGTTCGGTCAATGGGAATGGGAAGTACTGTACCATCCAACATACTCCCCGGACTTAAGTCCTTGTGACTTTGATTTGATTCCGAAGATGGAGGAACCACTTCGTGGCATTCGCTTCAGAACTGTTCCAGAGATTCGACAGGCAGTAGACCGCTCCATTCGCACCATCAGAACAGGCTCTGCTAACGGTATACTACACCTTCCACGTCGTTGGCAAAGGGTTATACACAACGCTGGTGACTACTTTGAGGACTGGAACAGGTGCAAACATGTAACTCTTTTGTATCGGTTGTGAATAAATAGTTGCCACTGTTTTAAGTTCCAACCCTCGTATATTGGTGAGTCAAACTTTGTAGCTACGTGGTTAATATCGTGTTCGTTCACCTCAGGAACGCAATGCAGCTGCGATTCTGCGTGGCATGGGGTCGGGAAGTCCTTGGTCGGATTCGAAAGGTAGCGGGCACCAGATGTCCATTCACAACTCACACACTTCCTATAAATTACGGGGCGGTGGTTTGTGGACGCGGAGCTGGTGTCCCAGTTGTGTTCCATAGGGTTTAGATGAGGCGAGTTTGGTAGCCAAGACATCATCTGGCAAAAGCCAGCATGCAGGTTTGCCGGTAGTCCGCAGCAGTGTTCACGCAGTCCATAACCGTGATGAGGTCTTGGATTGCTACCACAGGTCCCACGGAAGACCAAGTGAATCTGCCCCATCGCGTGGCGCGATGTATGTTTCGAGCAGCCGTTCCCTTGGATGATGGCGTATGTGGGCGCGTGTGTCCACCTCTTATAGCGACAAAAGTGGTTCTTCCGACCAGACCACACGTTTCCATTTACCCACAGTACAATCGCTGTGATCCGAGGCCCAGTGCAGTCTTACAGTCGATATGGGGACACGTGGCGGTCGTCTACTGTGGAGCTTCACGTTTTAACGATGTGCGCTGAAGGGTGTGCTCCGAAACACCTGCTCCCGCATTACCACTGTACTCTGTCGCCAGATCTGCCACAGATAGCTGTCTATCCTGCTTTACCAAGCAAGCAAGCTTCAGACTTTCATGTTCTTGACAAGACGAGGATGCCCAGCACCTTATCGCCTACTAATGGTTTCACCGTGCTTCGGCCATTTCCCGTAGATGTTCACGAAAAAGCACGCAACAGCCGAATTGATTGGTCATTTCAGAGATGCTCGTTCTCAGACTCAGGGCGATAGCAATCTGCCCTTCGTAAAAGTCGTTTACCACCAATACATTCCCCATTTGCGGCGCGCTAAAGTGATCCCCATTCGTCTCTTTGACGCTAATACATTTTTCTCACCTCGCCACGTGCCCACAACTCATTTACGCTCGCAGTGGGTGGTGGCCATAATGTTTTGTCTCACCGGTGTATGTACGTCGGCTGTCACCTGCTGGAGACAGGTACAGCGAGAGCGGTGTCTCTCCGCGCCAAGTGGGCAGCCTTGCCGGGCGACTGGAGGGGGGAGTCGCGGTATCAGCTTCCCGCCCCGCTCCGCTTTATTACGAAACGTGCAGCCGCTCGCTAAGTGTCACTTCCGCTTAGCACACCGGGGCGCTGTCTGAGGCTGCGACCACCGCACGGGTTTGCGGCTACAGTCTCTCTGCAAACTGGGCAGCTACCAAACTACGTCACAGTGATCACGTGCAGGCTGTTTCACGAAGTTATACCGACCGCTCTGCGGCGCTCCATTTACAGGGTGTTACAAAAAGGTACGGCCAAACTTTCAGGAAACATTCCTCACACACAAAGAAAGAAAATAACGTCACATGGAATCCCTGATGCGCTGATGCAGCCCTGGAGACTGACTGTAAAACCACGTTCGTGATGAACACTAAGCTGTTGATGCCAAGTACTGATGTGCTTGATGCTAGTACTGTAGAGCAACGAGTCGCATGTCAACACAAGCACCGAAGTCAACATTACCTTCCTTCAATTGGGCCAACTGGCGGTGAATCGAGGAAGTACAGTACATACTGACGAAACTAAAATGAGCTCTAACATGGAAATTAAGCGTTTCCGGACACATGTCCACATAACACCTTTTCTTTCTTTGTGTGTGAGGAATGTTTCCTGAAAGTTTGGCCGTACCTTTTTGTAACACCCTGTATATCAAAGGCGACGCAGCGGCACGAGTGTCCTTCACTGAATGCGTTTACACTAGACGGAGTACAGACTTCACTAATTAACACAACTGACGCAAGAAACGCACATCGACAGAATAACATCAGATAGCTGCACGCTGCGCTCACAATTAGACAGGAAGCTGGTTTTTGTTGTGCTGTACGGCGGTTGTTGTGTCATTCCGAAAAAAGCTGCTCGCACACCTCGCAAACAATTTTCTGTATTGGAATGACAGCAAATTCCTCAGAAGGCCCTTGGGCACAGAGTAAAGCGTTAGAGGGTTTGCTTTCAAAACTGGGAAGTGCGCCAGACCACACCCGAACTGAATTTACGCGCCGGGTTGACAGCTGTTGGTATGGTACACAGACAAGGTGGTAGGCCGGCCGGTGTGGTCGAGCGGTTCTAGGCGCTACAGTCTGGAACCGCGCGACCGCTACGGTCGCACGTTGGAATCCTGCCTCGGGCATGGATGTGGCGATGTCCTTAGGTTAGTTAGGTTTAAGTCGTTCTAAGTCCTAGGGGACTGATGACCTCAGCAGTTAAGTCCCATAGTGCTCAGAGCCATTTGAACCATTTTTTGAACAAGGTGGTAGATACGAAAGTAGTTTTTTTGGATAATTCCCATATCCACTTGGCAACTGATAGGCTGTTTCCCCTTCGGTGCCTCAGAAACACAGTGTGTAAATTATTGAAAGACGAATATGCTCATGAGAAAATCTGCACAATTGGCAGCCAGGTGACACACACCTTGCTTGTCATATGACAAGGGAAGCATATACCCAACAAGTCGTCTATTTTACTCAACTTTCACACAGTTGTATTACGAGGGTTGGAACTTAAATAGTGGCAACTATTTATTCGCAACCGATACAAAAGAGTTACATGTTTGCACCTGTTACTGTCCTTCAGAGTAGTCACCAGCGTTGTGTAGAACCCGTTGCCAGCGAAGGGGAGGGAGTAGTATACCGTTAGCAGAGCCTGTTTTGTTGATGGTGCGAATTTTCAAACACATTCAGTTTTGAGAAAAATTTAGAATTTCTGAACTATGCAAAATGTATTTATGTATTTAAGTTCTGGCGAAGGACAAATATTATTGCATTCACCTGGTTTCGGTACGAACTAAGTATCTTCATTATAATAAGGAACAGTTACCTGTATTATTAATAAGCTCATTCTGATTGAACAGCCACAGTAGCAAAATAAAAATTTATTTTAACGACTTTAAACTGCTATTCGCAACTTTTTGACGTTCTGTCACATTTTGGCTGAAGGTCTTTACGCACAGTTCCCAAACATAGTTTTCGTCTTCTTTTAATTGTTTTTGTTATATTCCAAAACTGTGATTCCTACTATGTTAATTCAGTTAATTTTAAGTACTTTAATGCTATCTGGACTGGGCAAATGCTGTTCCATTTTATAGCATTTTCCCGTATATATCATTTGTCGCCCATCTTTATACTTCTCTTACGAAGCTAGGTGTCTCGTTGTAACTGTCTGCATTTATAGTATGACCGTTGTCTTAATTAGTGCTACACTACGATATTCGCGCTGTTTCCATGTAGCGGCGAAATCAGTTTACAACCCTTTCTGTCTGATGTGACTCCCAGTGGTTTGCTGTACGTGTAGTTTGTGTTGGCTTTACACGGTAACTTTTGTTTGACTCGATCATTTAAGCTCATATCTTGTTATTATTTGCCCATGCATTATGGCTCTATGTAAGTAATACTTTTTCTGTTTTTAATACTCCTAGTGCTACTTAAGGTTTTTGATTTGGCTGTTGCTCTCCTATGTCGATTAAAAATTTTTATAGGTTACGGTCACATATTGTGATGAAGATACCCTCAGTTGGTATCGAAGCAAGGTCAGTGCATTAAAATTTGTGCAACCGTTTGGCTCTTTTTATGCTTCATAAAAAAAAAAACAGTATTGTTTTGTGAAGGATGCAATGTGACCTGCTACAGAAAGATGTTTAATGTTCTTTTCTACACTACAGTTACCCATATATTTCAGTTATATAGTAATGTCGAGGCCTATATGTTTGTTTTACGTATCGTTTTTCACACAAACTTCGCTGCTTTTGCAGTTTTCGTGGCTTCAAGAGGCTACATTAATTATCCTGACCGCTTCTGATACATCTGTGGCGTACTATTAATGAATAACCAGCAGCAGACAATCCCAGATTTTACGAAAGAAGTGTGTTTGGCGTAAAGGTTGGGGTCAGTGCAAGTCATGGTCACACATCGAGTGTATTCGAGTTGTGAGGAAGGACCCCTGTTTCTCGCGCAATTGGGAGAGTCGTGGAAAAGGTAAGCACTGGGCTCAAAAAATCTAGCCAATTATAACGCGAAAAGTTGGAGGAAGAAACGTAGTATTCAATTCAAAGGTGGACAAAAAAATTGTCTGCCTCCACATAAAATTTGGCGTTATGAAGTATTTATTAAAATCCTATCGAAAGATGGTGACACTTTTAGGAATGTGGTTTATAAGCTACCGGGGCTATGGAAAGATAAGTTGAAAGAAGGGGTTTTTCGTCAGTTCTGACTTTCGGGAACTAACGAAAGACGAAATATTTAAAGTCAAAATGAATGAAATTTAAAGATCATCTTGGATTTCGTTTAAACAAGTTGCCAACAAGTTTCTTGGCAACTGCAGAGCCCTTGATTACGAGAATTGGTAAGAAACACGCCGGATAACTTCAACGCAGTGGATGCCTCACAGAGCTTAAAGCTACACTTTCTATACACCCACTCTAGCTATTTTGTATAAAATCTATGTGCTGTGAGTGTGGAAGAGGGAGGAAGATACCGTCAAAACGTTAAATAAATGGAACGGGGGCACCAGAGCGGCGGGATGTCAAAGCGTGGTACCTGGCTGCTGCACGGAGAGCATCCCCAGTCAGTGCACAGGAGGAAAGACATGGGAGTAAGGACAAACGGTTAAGATTTATACCTCTTTATTAGAACATAATAGTCCATTATAATTTTAGGAGTGCCGTATTTTATCATGTTTTTACATAAAGTTATTTGCCTGTGTATGTATGAATTTTCAGGATTTTCGCCATTACTTTGTGACGGGGGGGAAATCGTTAGCATTTCTAAACTTAGTGTATCAAAAAACATTAGAATTACCTATAACCATGAAGACAAACTTGCAAAGTATAAATTTATAGATTAATTGTCTATGAACAGGTACAGAAACAGCTAAGCAATTCCTCAACACTTTGATCTACAGCATGAGACCCTTATCTTACCGCAGGGCGAGCTGTCGTACTACTTGGTGGTACAAGTCTGTTGAAGTAAGTTGCTGTTTCTACAGAAACACGGGAAAATAATTGTCTACGGTAATCATGTTTATGTATGTCACAATAGTCGTTACATTTTGTCTGTGATTCACTTTTCGGATGGTGGTTTCTCCGCCAGTGCGCCCGGCAAGAAACAGAGTGAGGTGGCGCGCAGCGAAGATACCGAATCCGTACTTGGGTGGCCGGCAGATCAGATCCCCTTCTGGCCACCCAGATTTCGGTTTTCCGCTATTTCCCTGAATCGTTTAAGGCGCATGCCGGGTTAATTCCACCGAATGGGCACAGCCGATTTCGTTCCCCACCATTGCACTGTCCAAACTCATGCTCCGTCTCTTATGACTTAGTCGTCGACGGAATGTTAAACTTCCAAGAACCATGCTGTATTTCGTAGGACAATCCGCGTCTCATTTTTCCTTGTCTGCAAACGAATGTCGCGTCATGTAAATATCGCAGTGAATCATTTCTCGGTTATCGAAATTGATGTATCAGGACTAGCGTGATAAATACATTACTTAATAGCGTCGAATTGGAATGTTGGGCTAATCTCGCGACTCGCGAGGACATGGTTTTGAATTTGTAGATCAGCCAATTAACTTGCTACTTGTACTGGGTGATGCAAAGTGCTGACTAGGCAACCGACTTTTTCACGTCAAAGATAAGTGACGAATGATGAGGGGGTCAGGAAACAAAGACCCACTCGTTTTCGCAGCTTTGTCAATTCCGAGCTAGAGGTGTTAGTGTTCTTTATAAATTTGTTTATAGGGTGGTGTTTGTGACAGAGTAGCCGATGTGTATGAAACAAATTCAATGATACAACTATTACTGGCTGTATGATCAGTGTCGTCTAAAGTCAAAAGAAGTAAAATAAAAAGATAAGCAGTACACAGTGCTTGCTCCACTACAGACGGAGAGTGAAGACGGAAGTACAGTTCTGGATGGCGCCGTTTGAAACAGCCGCAACAATTCATATATTTTGACATCGTAATTCCTTATCTGACCTACGGAAGAGTTTTATTACTGAATTTTTCTATTACATATCTGCTGTTCTGTCGCAAAAATAAGATAGTCCCACAGAAGAAGTAATGCCTGTACGTTAGTGGTTAATGAAGTTGCGAAACAGCTTTTGGTCTTGGTATCATGATTCCCAGGTCGCTATTTGTCTAAAATTCAAACTGTTTCAGATGATAACGTTATGCGCCTCACAAATTAGGTAAAGGTCTTCTCTTGAGTCTTTTTTTCTGGCATTTCATAAGAGGTTGAGTTCCATCAGTAACAACCGTAACTACCAGTGAGGCTAGTGTATTCAGTTATAAAAATTTTTAGTCGCTACAGAAGTACTTAATTCACAAAAATTGAGGACACCCCGGGGAAAGCACAACTTTTCGTGCGTAAAAGTCCTGTTTACATTCCTAGAGCCCGGCCCTCGGCGAGAATTCTTTGAACGCCGTTCTTCTGCCCTTATCTAGCGCAACGATCGTGATAATAAAATGACGCGAGTTAGAGGCCACTGTGAAGATGAAAGATACGCGTCACAGCCCCTACACACACTCCCGTGTCCAGTGAACGGAGCCTCACGCTGTTGAACAATGTCAGCAGAGGCGGCCGCCTGTCTAAATGCAACAGCCTGCAGCTTCCAGACGTGGGTCGACGCGGTGTAGCGTTACTCGGCTCAGCTGTGCCGTCATCCAGCACAGCCGGTTAATACCTCTCGCTTCCAATAGCAGCTGTCGTTGGACACTCGGACGGCACCTTTTTCATAGTGACCAGCGTTTCGGGTTCCCTGATCCGAAGCCTTCCCGCGCGGCTGAGGTCTCTCTCAGATACTGTCCGAGGCAGCGTTCGTAATCCACGCTGAAGCCTCGTCCTTTAATTTGGGATGAAGCTACACGTAACAGAATGCTGTTGGTATCAGTTTCACAGTGAAGTGAGGTGGTTGCCATGATCTCCCACGTTGCACGTCAGACGTCCGGAGGACATGAAGCAAGAAACCAATTAGTGCTTGCCTTTCACGTTCGTAAACTGGCTTTCGAACAGCGACACATTGTTTTGTGCCTAGCAGATCGATCTGCTTATGTAACTAGTATACACGTGATTGGAGTGGGTGTGACAGTCACTCCATTCACACTTGTTCCAAGAAACATACGTATGCTACTGTTACTTCTGATATCCTTGTAGAAGACAGCACACTTCAAAAGTTGAAAGAGACTGGTAACCATGCAGTAATCGGAACGTCATTTGGATACTATTGTTTATTGAGTTGCCTCGTCACCGTGCACGAATAAGAAAAAGTCGTTATGATAACGATGGCCCTATCGAAAGTATACAAAAGTGCCTTAACTTGTAGCCCAGATATCGATAGAATCACATATTTATTTTCGATTGCTCATACTCATTTTTCCTCAACATAGTTTCCATCACATGTAGTGCACGTTGTCGCCACTGATACGGGCTATCTATCTACGAAAAGAGTCACACGTGCCCCTATCGTATAAACTTCTTTACAACATTTTTCACCTCGAATGTTTCATGAAACAGTGGTCTCCGAAGGGTACCGTATCGGGGCTGTAAGGTCAGCGGAGTTCACAGACTAGTCGTGTTGTCCGATCATCAGATTTGTTGTGGTAACGCAGGCTGCCATGCTTATTTTGGACGGATGGATAGTAATCAGTGGTGTCACGTAGCGTGACTGCAAAGAGGCTTCGGATGTAACTCCAGCCACTGGTGCCCAGGAACTGCTTTTTTTTTTAGTCATCAATCTTCTGACTGGTGTGAGGTGGACCCCAACGATTTGCTCTCGTGTGCCAAGCTCTTCATCTCAGAGTAGCACTTGCGACGTACTTCCTCAGTTAGTTGTTGGATGTATTCCAGTCTCTGGTTTCCTCTATAGTTCGTTCTAGTGCCATGGAAGCTACTCCGTGATGTCCTCACATATGTTCCATGCTACTGTACGGGTTGCATGGGAATGAGCATGTGATGTGAATGGTGAAATAAAATACAATCTCTCTCATCAACTCGCCGAAAATCAAACTTCTAAATGGTTCACAAGTTGTGTATCAGCTCGGAGCCCTCACGTGCTACTGCACGAAAAATTTTACCCACACATTACACAGTAGGGCCTACATACTTCAGTGGGCCTCGGTAAATGTGGTTAGACTTAAAAACCTTAGCTACGTTTTGTCTATCAGGCGCCAACTCTCATTCGTCGCAATGTACCCAGTGTTCCACAAAAATATTTAATATAAATGCAGGCAGGATTTGCTATAAAAAATTACCTAGGCAGCCACGTAATTTTTAGTTTCTCAAAATCGAGTTTATTTCCAATAAGAGCATAGAAAAATCGAAAGTCACAATCCACAATAAATTAATTTCATAGCCTGACTGAGTTTTTTAAGATCTTGGAGGCAGTTGAATAAGCCATGATTAATTGCGGAAGATATCTTTTGAAAATCGTTAAAGTTCCAGAGTATATAAAAGTATAAATTACACAATGGCTGCCCTTGAAACCTTCTAAGTGCGGCTTGCGTCACACGCAACCCGAAAAGTAACAACTTCATCAGACGCTGGAAAAAATCGATGTCCGAAAGTAGGAAATATAAATAATTCACACACACGAACTAGTGGCTGTTTCACCACTCATCAGAAAAAACTTTCTCCTAACCAGACGAACGCAGCCTGACCGTCTCCAACGGCGTCCGTACGTAGACCAAACCGCCGCTGTTCACCGAGGAAACCTTGGTCAGGCTCCACTGAAGTCAGTTACACTACTGCATTTGATAACTGCTGAAATTCTTAATTTTAACCTCTTACATACTTATTCATTTCACACGGAAATTTCCAGAGAAATATTGTGCTTTTATCAGTTTTCTTTTATCTGCATTAGTTTATTTATAAACAACAATTTCTGCGGTTTTCCTCCGTTTTCAGGTTTATAAGAGTAAATATTTACAAACTAGTTAAATTATACATTAAACAATTTCATATATATCTAACGTTTACTGTACTGTCGCCACTTTTAATGTTTCTGTATTTATTTAATAAGAAAAGCAGTTTTTAATTGTGCGAAATCCGCTTTAAGGCCTCTCATTTAAATATGTGAATAATTTCAATGAATCGACTGTAACAGCCCGATGCAGGTATTCACTTTCACAGCTCTGGAGTTATTTACAACATTTAACTTACAATAACTTACAAAGTAATGCGAATATCGAAGTCGCGTCTTGACACGCGCAATCGCCAAAATTTACCGCTTCAAATGATCCTACTGGCTCTTCAGTGACACACATGGTTCAACAGTTATTAATTTTGGGGTAAGTTTTAATCTTGCACTGAACGCGAAAGCGGCGTTGAGAAACGAGCAGCCATTTTCCTGCCCAACGGAAGGGTTTTTCCTGCCACGCGGTCACCTTAGCGGCAGGTGGAAGTCCAGAGACAACCCCGTCTGTGGAGTATAGGGTAAAACTGGCCCTCCACGTGCTCCTGTCAAGCTGGTTTCGGCTGTCGACACGAGTATGACCCGATCTTAGCCACCGCCGATGCGTCGGCGGCCGCTTCGTTGTGGTTGAATAAAGTCTCTCTTTCCTTTACAGTAGGCTGTCGTGTTACACCTACCATCCTGTCCCTTCTTCTTGTCTCTGTTTTCCATATGTTCCTGTCCTTGATCTCCGGAGAACTTCCTTACCATGTCAGTCCACATAATTTTCAACGTTCGTCTGTAGCACCACATATCGAATGCTTCGATTCTCTTCTGTTCCAGTTTCCCCACAGTCCATGTTTCACTACCATACAATGCTATGTTCCAAACTTAGTCTCAGAAATTCCTCAGATTAAGGCTTATGTTTTGATATGTGTAGACTTCTCTTGGCCAGGAATGCCATTTTTTGCCAGTACTTGCCAGCTTTTTATGTCCTCCTTGCTCCGTGCATCATGGGGTATGCTTGCTGCCTAGGTAGCAGAATTCCCTAACTTCATCTATTTCGTGACTATCAATCCTGATAAGTTTCTCGCTGTTCTCATTTCTTCTACTTTTCATTACTTTCGCCTTTCTTCGATTTACTCTCAGTCCATATTCTATACTCATTAGACTGCTCATCCAGTAGATCCTGTAACTCTTCTTCACTTTCTTTGAAGATAGCAATGTCATCTTTACCACGTCGCAAGTCATCCTCGCCTGATGTCTGTTGTCATTAAAATGGATACCTGCCTTACAACTTCCTGTCTTCATCGTGACCCAGTTATCAGATTACTTTCGTACTTGAAGGCGTAGTTAATGTTGCTATCATAATCTCTGGTTATTTTGATCAAACTGCTAAAAGGAAGTTAAGAGCAGGTGAGAAATTACAGCGCTATCTCAATAAGAGTCATAGACAGTCTCAAAAAAATTATATATTGAAGGTCTGAATTACAGATCCAACCAGCTAACTTTAATTGATTAATGTGATAACACTGAAATAAGGAACAAATCGTACTTAAACTGTTGAATTTTTACAGACTATGGCACAGTCACTACTCGGTAGAAAATCGCTCACAGTAAATATTAAAATACGCAGGAAAATGAAAGAGAGCGAATGAGATATTGTTTCAGATGGTGATGACAGCAGAGCATTTGTGGTTAACAGAGCTGCAGTATAGACGACTTCGTGGTTCGGTTGCGGTCTCGTGGTTCGGTTGCGGTCTTGTTTTCTAGTTGTTGGCTTTCGAGTTGTTGGCATTAGCGGGCAGAGAGATTCTCAAATGGTTTGCGTATCGAAAACTGGCAGCCGTCCGTAAACTTCTGAGGATTCGGCACTCAGGAACAAGGCTACAACATGGCGGCCATACTGTGAGAGGGTGTGGTCTACAGCCTGGCTGTACCTATCGAAGAAGCGCGCCTTGGGCTCTACAAGGTCATCCAAATTGTGAGTGAGGGCCATTGTTCACCTTTGCTGCTATTGAAAGTCTCTGGTCCCAAGAAAAACAGTCGACAGACTAAAGTGGCACTACTTTTCATGGGAAACCTACCTGTGTCTTCTACAGCAGTTCTAGAAGGACCAGTCTAAACGTTAATTTTCAAGGCACTAGCGTTTGCCTCACTGCTAACTTCATCTTGCATGGGTATCTATGCGCGTGACAGTGTTCATGTTCACACGAAGACTTTGTTTTTAATGGAAATCACCATTAGTAAATTTTTAATGTAACTACGCTGGTGTCCAAAATTAAAGCAACAAACCGCTATTTCCCCGTCCTGTGTCTAGTTCACGATTTAATCATACAAACTGCAACCAGATGTCCATACGATGGTGTTCTACATGGAAGATGGCATTCCTGTCGACGGACAGCCCTGCCAACGATGACGTCAGGCCGCCTGTGAAATGAGGAAGTGTTTCCCGGGTAGGCCCACATCCACAATCGATGTGTACATAGTCACAGACGATACAGTATGGCACAGAGAAGACACCTACCAGACTCTCTGCGGTGGTAGGCCAGAGCCGGCCGCTGTAGCCGAGCGGTTCTAGGCGCTTCAGTTCGGAACCACGCGGCTACTACGGTCGCAGGTTCGAATCCTGCCTCGGGCATGGATGTGTGTGATGTCCTTAGGTTTAAGTAGTACTAAGTCTAGGGGACTGATGACCTGCGACGTTAAGTCCCACAGTGCCTAGAGCCATTTTTGGTAGGCCAAAAAAGGAAGAAAGAAAGAAAGAAAGAAAGAAAGTAGGACAGTCGCAAACTGATGTGGCCCGATGGCTTACAGTGAATCGTATACTGTTGTTCATCGGATGTGACGACCGTGTAAAGATACCGAAACTATATCCGGAAGACCAGGGCAAGGCCGACCATGCGTGACTTCAGAAGAGTGGGAACGTTATTTATCTGTAAAGTGACGGCAGTACCGCCTTAGTACTGCACGGTATGTCCGTCCCCGGTAGCTGAGTGGTCAGCGCGACAGAATATCGATCCTAATGGCCCGGGTTCGATTCGCGTCTGGGTCGGAGATTTTCTCCGCTCAGGGACTGGGTGTTGTGTTTTGTCCTAATCATCATCATTTCATCCCCATCGACGCGCAAGCCGCCGAAGTGGCGTCAAATCGAAAGACTTGCACCCGGCGGTCTACCCGACGGGAGGCCCTAGTCACACGACATTTTATTTACTGCACGGCATCTGGCAAGTAAGCTCGCAGCATCCCCTGAACGTGTTGTATTGAGGCAAACGGTGTGCGGAAGGCTTCGGCGGAGTGGCCTTTATTGTCAGAGACGTGCTATATGTCTACTTCTGACGTGTCTTCACAAAACGGAACGTGTAGAGTGGGGTCATCAGTATGCCACCTGGACGGTCGAACAGTGGGCCATGTTGTTTTCACAGATGAGTCCCGATGTAGTCTGGAGAGTGATTCCCGATGGATTCACATGTGGAGGGAACGTGGAAGATTATTTCGGGACTGTAACATTGTGGAAAGAGACCGATATCCCTAATGGTGTGGGCAGAGATTGTGTTTACCACTCGTACCGCTCTTCGTGAAATTGTACGGGTGAATCGGCAAGGTTTAACTGCTGTCAGATATCGTGACGAGATCTTGGGACCTCATGTGCGGTTGTTGGGAGATGCTGTGGGCCCAGACTTCGTATTGATGGACGATAATGCTTGACACCATAGAGCACGGGTGGCGTGCTCGCTCTCCCGATTTGAATCCTTGGCTTAGAGCGTGTCTGGGATGCACGAGGGAGACAGGTTGCAGCGCGTCGGCATCCGCCAACCACTCTCCAAGACTGCGAGCAGCTCTCCAGGAAGAAAGGGCGTTATTGCCTCAACACGAGACTGATGATGACATTATTCACAGCACACCCCGTCGTTTGCCAGGCCTATGTTGCTGCCCGAGGCGGTCACACACCATACTGAGCACATTAACCAGTTGTCGAAATGTGTGCAAATCCGTTAAGTTGAAAAAACGAAGAACATATTTAGTATGCTTATCCATATGGATATTTTAGAACTGCAATTGTATATTGTTTACCGTTATGCACGTTGCAGAAATTTGCTTTCTGTATTCGTTACGTTGTTTCTACGTTCCCGTCACATGTTTATACTGTTTTGTACCAAAATAAACGCGACCTTGCTTTAATTTTGGATACCAGTGTGTGTATCCACAAGCAATAATCTTGGAAATATTCCTCTGTGCCTGAGTATCATCTTCATCTGTTTATCACCTCTGGCTTGCCCTCGCATCAGATATAAAATTATATACAAGTTTGGACATCCATTAATTACCGAAATTTCTGAATTAATTTTTAATTTAAAGTGCTTATTTTTCTGTAATCCAAGTAGTTATGATTTTTATTGCCCTTGTGCTTGTGCAGCAATCTGCCATCTCTCGTTGTACAAGTCCTTGTTCCACCACCGAAATTCGAACCATGTATATCGTACGCAAGCACCACCGCAGCAGTTCGGATTACTGATGATGATGATGATGATGATGATTGGTTTGTGGGGCGCTCAACTGCGAGGTCATCAGCGCCCGTACAAAGTCCCAATTCTTAAAAAATGGTTCAAATGGCTCTGAGCACTGTGGGACTTAACTTCTGAGGTCATCAGTCCCCTAGAACTTAGAATTACTTAAACCTAACTAACCTAAGGACATCACACACATCCATGCCGGAGGCTGGATTCGAACCTGCGACCGTAGCGGTCGCGCGGTTCCAGACTGTAGCGCCTAGAACCGCTCTGTCACTCTGGCCGGCCCCAGTTCTTACACAGCCCTCGAATTACGGAGGCGGGTAGGTGCACTTACGCACACAGATGCTAGTATTCGCTCACTAACATTGCACTGTGATGTAGTTTCAGTCTTCATTCTCCATACCCTCGAAAAGGGTGGACGAAGGTAGTTTTGCAAATAAAAATCGAGGCATGTCTCGAGCGTGGCTATATAAGTCCGTCAGTTTCTCATTGTCGTGGTGGTTGTTGCGAAATGGGTTCTGCAACTGTAGCTGCAAGTATAGAGTTTCGCGCCAATTCCCGGTTTACGTAAGGCTGTAACGGAGACGCATGCATAATACAATAGCGCCATCTGGATATAGAGCGCTCTCAAATTGCGTAACGGCTCGCCGGCCGCATTGCTGGACCGTAACGTGGAGGAGTGACGTGAATGATATCGAGCGCCGCTCGCTTTCCCAAACACACCACCGAGCTCCTCGCTGTCCCATGTGGCGCTAGGGACCTAGCATCATGAATGGCCGACTCTGTCTTCTAAATGATGGAACCATTTTAACTGCCGTATGTTGTCAATTTTATTCCTTTAACGCATATGCATGTAATATACGTTACTGACCAATGTCTGCCTTAGATCATTTTCAGATATTCACAACATTATACCAAAAGTACAGTAAATATTTGAGACACATTAAGTGGACAACATTACCTTACGTACTGCAGTTATTTTAATTACTTACGTGTTATTGGTGATGAGTGCGTCATATTAAAAAAAAAAAATTTCCTGCTGTTTGGGGGGCGCGCGCGCGCGCACGCACGCACACACACACACACACACACACACACACACACACACACACACACACACACAGTCTTTCACATATCAATCAGCTTAAAATCACAACTTTCACAACACGTCATCTATGCAAAAACGTTATTAACAGTCAGCTTATTAGTCCTTGCTCTTTCGTTTAACACCACACTGTGTACTTATCCGCACTCAAACGTACGTGAAACTGTTATAAATTCTAAGACTTGTGATATTGTAGAGAGAAAGTTATCGCAAGAGCGAGTTGCAATCACTTATTCATTCTTGCGTACATGTCGTTAATTCTTATTAAACATTGTACGTAACGGACTTGACAGTACTTATAACCATTGTAGGCATAATCAAAATTTCGTTATTGCTGCAATGATGCTACGTCGTCTTACCCCATATTTTTAAAAAATTGGCATCAGTTTCATATGCCATGCCTGAAAATAGCATCTGTGCTTGTTATCATTACACAAATCATAAAGCGAGACAACATTAGTGTCCCTCGCAACTGTAGTAAATCAGTTATTACAATTGATTATAGTTCTATGTCACATCGATCTATAAACTTTTAACATTATTTACAATAATGTTAACTGTTTACAGTAATGTCAGTACCAGAACGGTTTGCATTCGTTCTTAATGTAAGAGATAAGCACCAGCTGGTGTGGCCAAGCGGTTCTAGGCACTTCAGTCTGGAACTGCGCGACCGCTACGGTCGCAGGTTCGAATCCTGCCTCGGGCATGGATGTGTCTGATGTCTTTAGGTTAGTTAGGTTTAAGTAGTTCTAAGTCTAGGGGACTGATGACCTCACATGTTAAGTCTCATAGTGCTCAGAGCCATTTGAACCATTTTGTGAGAAATAAGCGTCATTCTGGCAATATTTTTCTCTGAAGTAATCTCACGTTTTTGTTTTCCAAAAATAGTATATTAAAGATAATCATTTTCATCATTAGTAAGATAAAGAAGTCAATTTCGTGCAGAGATCGATACTGCTCTGCAACTACCAACCAGTTTTCATGGTGGTAAAATTAGTCACACTTCTTGCCATATTCACATAGCACATAAAATAGTATTAAAATTGTCTAAAAATCTTCTATTTCGCAAGTCTGGCTGTCCATTTAATATGTTTATTTGCTGCTTTATGAGGTGTCCATATATATCAATGTCTTTAAAGATAAACATAGTTTTTCCCTTATCTGTTTAACCCAAAATTTTTAATATTTTGTTTATGCCTAATGCAGGAGTGGCTGCTTCCTCTCAAATGACGTGAACGGTTTATTTTCATTCTGTCTGATCTGTTCTTTAAGCAGTGTGTTAAAATTTCTTGCCATTTGACCAGTGTGAAATTTTTTGCAATCTCCTCAATTTATTTAGTAAGTTCTGTATTAATTGAAAGGTGGCTCTTTCTGCGTTCTTCGTCGTATAATGTCACTTAACATGCTGTCTGTACGAAAACCAATATGAACGTTATTCTTAGCAAACATACGTGCTACTGTATATGAGATAGTTCTGATGTATGGCACGACAGCGTATTCTTGATTTTCTGCTTCTGCTTTTCTAGCTAGCGCGATTTCGTCATTTTTATCAATTGTTTAGCCTCCAACTATAATACTACGTAAATAATTTAAACAAAAGTTATAATACGCAAGCGTAATATTGTCCACTTATGTGTCTTAACTGTTTACTTTACTTTTGGTATTATTCTGCAGACATTTGAAAATGGGCTGACACCGAAACTGGCCAGTAATGTAAGTTACATGCATAGGGGATTAAAGGAATGGAATTGATGGCCTAAGGTTGTTAAAATGGTTCCATCATTTAGACTATAAATTGAGGATGTGGACACATGCATGAAGAAAAAAGAATTCTTTGCTGTCAGTGTGTTTAGATGTTGTTGCTGTTTTTGTTGTTGTTTCCAGTCCGAAGACTGGTTCGATGCAACTTTCTGCGCTAATCTATCGTGTGCAAGCCTCTTCATCTCTGCAAGCTAAATCAGTTTCAACCTTTTTACTGTAGTCAGCCTTCAATAACTTTTACACATCCGGCCATCCTGATTTAGGTTTTCCGTGATTTCCCTAAATCACTCCAGGCAAATGCCGGGATGGTTCCTCTGAAAGGGCACGGCCGACATCCTTCCCCATCCTTCCCTAATCCGATGAGACCGATAACCACGCTGTCTGGTCTCCTTCCCCAAACAACCAAACCAACCAACCAACTTTTATACGTCTTTCTCTCCTCTTCCCAATCTCCAAATTGACGATTCCATGGTGTCTCAAGACGAGTCCTTTGTACAAATCCCAGAATGTGGATAGGTCCTCGGAGACCATGGGGAAAAGCAGGCTAATACTTCGTGGATATATATACACAATGGAGAAAAATTAAACTGTCCAAACAAAAGTTAATTCAGCTCTGAAACAAAAAGGCCAACACGACGTGGATTGAAGAACCATGCAAATACCTGGAGAGGTCCAAACCCTGGGGGCCTTCATGGTAGAACGAGAAGTGCTTCGAAACAGACTGCAAGCTCTGGAAGGGTTTCACGTCGAGAGAACAACTACAAAAACCGGTAGAACATATACAGAGGGACAAAAGCTACAGCATAGCGACCATATGAAGCAATATTGGAAACGGTAAACTCTAAACAAAGAGGACTACATGAAGTTGTAGCATGGTCGCAACTGGTCAGTTCACCAATAACATTTTTTTTCCCCATTACATGCATATGTAGCACATTACTTTAGCACAGTTTCAAAGATCGTGAAGTTCAGAGAAATACGGCTTTTGAAAAGCATTCGTCCGAAAATCTGAGAAGTTACCAGTCATGAAACTGATTTCAGAACTACGAGGGACATTCAGTGATTATTAAAGAGGCAGGTTTATGTAGAATCGAAACACTTCGTGGGAGTAGTTTTGTACTTTCATTACTTTAGGTTGGCATCACTAGGATGAAATGAGAACAGCTGACGGTTAAAAATTGTTTTGTTTACAACCTTAGTATTGTATTTAACCATGGCGTGACTGCTTGAGGTTTCCACATTGGTTGAACAACGTTCACTGATCCGTTTTTTTTGTGTTCTGAAGATCAAAAACCGCCTAAAGTCTTTTCTCGAATGATTTCACAGGATGGTAGAAGTATTGTGAGTTGCAGAATTTTTTATAAGTGGGTAGAACAAGTCAGAAACAACCTCGGTGACTGACGAGCGACATCCTGCTCCCCCCCCCCCCTCCCCCACACCCACCCCATGATGTCAGTTAAATGTTCCATAGATCATTTGGACGATCCTTATAACGAGATGTGGAACGAGTCAGTTTACAGGCTATGTATGCGTGCGTAATTAGTAATAACATTAATGAACACATTACTATTTTTAGTCCTACTCATACAGCTACAATAGCTACAATTTTTTTTTTCTCCAGCTTTTAAGTAGAATTCACCAATGGGGCCGAAGGAGTTAGCCCGGAGAAATTATTTTAAATTAGATTTAAAACTTGCTTTGCTACCTGTTAGACATTTTATGCTATTGGGCAGATGATCAAAAAATTTTGTGGCTGTATATTGAACTCCTCTCTGACACCGTGACAACTTTAACAATGGGTAACAAAGGTCATGTTTCCCACTGGCGTTGTAGGCATGTACATCACTGTTCTTCTCTCAAACTGTGATTCCCTAGCTCCTTGAAGAGGCACCTGCAAGACGTCCGTGGATGAACACCACATAATATTTTTACTGCTCGCGTTTTTACAATAAATACTTTCTTCCTATTTGATCAGCTACCCGAGAAAATTATTCCGTACGAAATTATTGAAATGAAATATGCAAAATGTGTAAGGAGGTTCATTCGTTTGTTTCCAAGATTAGCCATTGTACGAAGAGAAAAAGTAGCTGAACTTCGTTGTTTGAGAAGCTCTGTACTCCCGCCCATCAATGCATATCATCATTTCAGTAATGTGCTCCTTCCAATTCAAGTTTTCATCAATATGTACACCCAAAAATTTGGCGCATTCTGTCGTATTTACTGATTCCTGCTAACGTTCCACATCAGTTGTTGGTATGAGTCTGTTTGTTGCACAGTACCGAATGTACTATGTTTCAGCGACAACACAAGGAAACAGAATTCTAAGTGTGTGCAGAGTTGAAAGAACTCTGCGAAAGGGAAGGTGACCCTGTCTTAAACAAGAATTTAACGTGTGTTGTAACTTGGGTTCACCATTTTGAACCAGAGTTCAAAAGACAAAGCATGGAACGGAAGCACACCTGCTCGCCTGTCTGGAAGAAGTTCAGAACGCAAGCTTCAGCGGGAAAAGTCATGTCGACCGTCTTTTGGGGTGCCCATTGTGTCATCTTTTGTGGTCATTTGAAGATCAACGTACAATAAACATTGCCTACTACTTAGACATGATGATGAACAAAGTAAAGCCAGCGGGTATCCAAGATAGTCTACACGATAATGCTCGCCCAGTTACCATCCTGCTGATCCAGGAAACCGTTCAAAAATGGTTTGGGAGATGCTACCTCATCCTACCTGCAATCGAGACTTGGGTCCCTCGGACTGTCATTTGTTGGGTCCATTATGTGTAAAACAGTTCAGCAACAACGAGGAGATCAAAGAATATGTGGGAAGTGACTCAGTGAACAAGACAAAGACTTCTTTGCCTCAGGTGTAAAAAGTCAGTTCGTTGTTGGGGCTAGTGTATTAACATTGGTGCGGATTATGTCGAGAAGTAGTAAAAGTCTTAATTCGGTAAAAATAATTTTTTTCTCTATCAATTTGTCTCATTAATTATTGAATGTCCATCGTATAATTCTTTCAGACAGTCTCAAGTTTGATGACATCAAAATTTACATAACACGCCCTCCAGTGACGTTAATGGGACCACCGCGTATGTTCGGCGTCAACGTGCAATAACCACTATCAGACGGCGGTTGGCAGCACCAGCAGTGGAGAATATACACTGAAGCGCCAAAGAAACTGGTATAAGTATGCGTACTCAAATACAGAGATACGTAAACAGGCAGAATACAGCGCTCCAGGCGGCAACGCTTATAGTATAAGACAAGTGTCTGGCGAAGTTGTTAGATCGGTAACTGCTGTTACAGTTTAAGTGAGTTTGAACGTAGTGGTATAGTCGGCACACGAGCGTCGGGACATAGTATCTCCGAGGTAGCGATTGAAGTGCAGATTTCCCCGTGCGACCATGAGTGTAACGTGAATATCAGGAATCCGGAAAACATCAGATCTCCGACATCGCTGCGGCCGAAGAAAGATCCTACAGAACGGGACCAACGCCGACTCAAGAGAACCGTTGAACGTGAAAGAAGTGCAACCCTTCCGCAAACTGCTGCAGATTTCAATGCTGGGCCATCCACAAGTGCCACGGTGCGAACCATTCGCTCGTGTACCTTTGATGACAGCACGACACAAAGCTTTACGCCTCGCTTGGACCGTCAACACCGACATTGGACTGGTGATAACTGGAAACATGTCGCCTGTTTGGACGAGTGTCGTTTCAAATTGTATCGAGTGGATGGAAGTGTACGGGTATGAAGAGAACCTCATGAATCCATGGACCCTGCATGTCAGCAGGGGACTGTTCAAGCTCTTGGAGGCGTGTGCAGTTGGAGTGATATGGGACCCCTGATACGTCTAGATGGGACTCTGACAGGTGATACGTACGTCAGTATCCTGTCTCATCACCTGTATCCATTCATGTCTATTGTGCATTTTGACGGACTTGGGCAATTGCAGCGGGACAATCGGACACTCTACGCGTCCAGAATTGTGGCAGAATGGCTCCAGGAAGAGTATTCCGAGTGTAAACACTTTCGCTGGCCACCAAACTCCCCAGACATTAACATTATTGAGCATATCTGGGGTGCCTTGCAACTTGCTGTTCAGAAGAGATCTGCACCACTTCGTACTCTTACGGATTTATGGACAGCCTTGCAGGATTCATGGTGTCAATTCTCTGCAGCACTACTTCATACATAAATGGAGTCCATGCCATTTTGTGGTGCGGCATTTCTGCGTGCTTGGGTGGGTGGGGGGAGGGGGGGGGGTTGCTCGATATTAGCCAGGTGTACCAGTTTCTTTGGCTCTTCTGTGTATAAAGCGTGTCCTAGGGCGCGGCGTACTGTCCAGTCGTTGTCCTAATGCGGAAACGGTGGTATTTATCTGACGTCCAGAAGAGCATGATCATTGGCTTTCTGGCCAAGGGTAGCTACGTTTGTAAACTGTTCATGTGGTGCCGTACTTAAAGTATACCGTGCATGGCAAAATGGCGCTGTGCGAAACCAGCGCCGAGGCAAACGGGCCCTAGATGAAAGGTGTGAGCGACCGCTGCGTAGGTGTGTACGGGCGAATAAGCGTGCAGCTGGTGTGCTACTGACCGCCCAGGTGAACCAAGGTGCTGCCAACAGCGGCTCCTCAACGACCGTTCAGCGAACATTGCAGCGTATGGGCCTCCGCTGCAGGCGCCTGGTTCATGCACCCATCGGGACTGCTGTTCAGCTCGGCCAGGGTGGCCGAGCGATTCTAGGCGCTTGAGTTCGGAACCGCGCGACCGCTACGGTCGCAGGTTCGAATCCTGCCTCGGGCATGGATGTGTGTGATGTCTTTAGGTTAGTTAGGTTTAAGCAGTTCTAAGTTCTAGGGAACTGATGACCTCAGAAGTTAAGTCCCATAGTGCTCAGAGCCATTTGAACCATTTTTGAACTGCTGTTCATCCGTGACGAAGGCTGAAATTCGCGCGCCAATGCCGCAACTGGACGCCCACCGAGTGGTGATAGTTGGCCTTTCCAGATGGATCACGCTTCACGCTCCATCGGAGAGACGTTCTGAAAGGCGCAGTGCTCCAACACAAGTATGCATCCATCCTCGGCCACCATGTCGAGTCGTTCGTGTAGTTTGTTTTCCCTCTAGACGATGCAATTTACCAGCAGGACAATGCTCACACAGTTGCCAGTGTACGTGCGTGGTTGGAAGAGCACCAGGACGAGTTTACCGTACTCACCTGGCCACCAAACTCACCCGGTTTAAGCACAGTCGAGAATCTGTGGGGCCGCTTGGATCGGGCTGTTGGCACCGTGGATCCTCGACCGGGAAACGTGCCGCAGCTCGCCACGGCACTGGGGTCAGCGTGGCTCCACATCCGTGTCGGTACGTGGCAGAACCTCACTGACGTCCGCGCTGCGGAAGTGCTTATTCAGGCTTTTGACAAGTGCTCACATTAATGTGACTAGACTGTGTTTAAATTCGAAACATGCATTGACCATTATCAGTATTTCACTTAGCGCTTCGCTTGTGAACACAAATCTGTAGATTATGGCTACGCCGGAGTGGAGATCAGCAGAGTGCTGTTTCTTTGTCATTTCCGACTACATTCGGGAAGTAAGTGTCTGTATTACTTTTTTTCCTCGGTGTTCTGAGTCTTTGTCCTCGTGATGCCAATTGAGAGGCTACTCGACCGAATAGTAGCGGCTTCGGTCAAAGAAAGCCATCATAACGATCGGGAGAGCGTTGTGCTGACCAAATGTCCCTCCTATCCGCATCCTCAACTGAGGATGACACGGCGGTCGGATGGTCCCGATGGGCCACTTGTGGCTTGTAGAGGGAGTGCTTTTTCTGAGCCTTTCCCTTTTTGTCTTACCTTAATGACTTCCTGCACCTTGTCGTTCCACTTTCTGGACTCACTGAGGGGATGCGTGGCCGGCAGCATGTACGATCGCCGCTGAATGGGCACCTTTCCCAAGCTGGTATGTTCTCCGGAGGCGGCCAGGCAGGAGAAAAAAAGCGTCCTCGCGCAAGTAACTGGAAAGTTCCCTGCATTAAACACAGCTTGTAATTTGTACAATGCCTTTCTCATAGTTTTCAAGCGGCTATACCCCGAAAGTTTGCCGAGAAATTTTAAGTGTAAGGCACCTAAAGATGTGTTTCTTCTTGGGGATTTATATGGGGTGAGTATGCAACCAGTCGCTTTCTTGGATTCTTGAATTGATTTATTATAGCATTAATATGCAGTACAGGATCAGAATATGAACCT
Source organism: Schistocerca americana (assembly GCF_021461395.2). NCBI lineage: Eukaryota > Metazoa > Arthropoda > Insecta > Orthoptera > Acrididae > Schistocerca > Schistocerca americana. The sequence goes on along the minus strand of NC_060126.1, from coordinate 504,362,514 downwards.
CTGAGAATGAGAATTGGAAGAGAGGAGCTCGAAGTGATAGAGAAATTTACTTACCTGAGAAGCAAAATCACAAGAGATGGTAGAAGCCGGAAAGAAATTACGACCAGAATACAAAAAGCCAAAATTGCATTTAATCGGAGAAGGAACTTACTCACCAGCAACAACAACAGTCTGAAAATAAGGAAACGTATCATGAAAGGTTTCGTTTGGAGTGTGGCCCTATACGAATGTGAAACTTGGACAATTGGAAGAGAAGAAAGAAGACTGCTAGAGGCCCTGGAAATGTGGTGCTATAGAAGGATGAAGAAGATCAGCTGGAGAAACAAAGTAACAAATGAAGAGGTGCTCAGAAGAGTACAGGAAACCAGATCTCTGTGGAAGCACATCCAAAGAAGAAGAGACAAACTTCCAGGGCGCATCCTACGACACAACGACGTCATTGGAACAATAGCAGAAGGAGCTATTGAGGGAAGGAATCAGCGGGGGCGACCAAGGATATCATACATGCAACAGATCATGAATGACGTTGGATGTAACACGTACGTGGAAATGAAGAGGAAGGCAGACAGAAGAGAGGAATGGCGCTCTGCTGGAAACCAACCTCAGGGTTGAAGACTAAAAGAAAAAGAACATTTTTAAAGGCACTACAGGGTCATTATTAGATGGAGGTGTTACAGTCACGTCATGCCGAGGACCAAATGTAGCTAGATACCATGCTGATAGCGCTGTCGAAACTGACACAAATTTAGTTATCGGTTGCCAAACGCCTACGAAACGGAAAAGCTATGTTTCGGATGGTTACAGCGCACTGCATCGTCAAATCCGTAGCGAATCGTTTCCCATAATGTGCAGTATCAGTTAATACACGGTAATACACACACTGTATAGCTGCACTTGGTTTTGTACTGATTCACAGAAGGTAAACACTGGATGTTATTACAAAGAATACGAATATGAAAGATATCACATTTTGCTACAACATGACTCTTTCGGCTGAGATGCATTGCATTGTAGTATAAATATTACAAGTACAGGTAATATAGTTCAGAGAATCTTGCTAGCTACATGTGTGTAACATGGGTTTGTTTATCTTTCGTATAATTTTAAATCCATGTTACATGTACGAGGTGCGGGAAAATAAAAGTGGTCTGGAGAACACCATTCTGTGGTACAAGGAAACGCAGCAGAGGAAAGGAAATACAGTACTAACCTGACTGTAGCAGATGTTGAAATTGACCACCATTCATTTCTTGGCACTTTTTGGGCCCTGGTCAGCAAATTGCTGAAGGCGGATCGAAGCTGGACTGTTGGAATTGCTGCAACCTCATCCAAATGTTCTGCTGCAGTTCTTGATGATTATGAGGGTTGTCGCGATGCACCTTACACCTGAGGACTCCCCACACAAAGCATTTCAGGTGACGTGGGTGGCCAGCTAGGGCCGCGACCACACTGACCTCTGCCAAAACTCTTGTCACGCGTGAAGGTCGTGTAAATGTGCTCCAAGGTTCGGCCGGCTGTTTGGGCTGTTCCTCCATCCTCTTGGAAGTAACTGTAGGGCTTTTCCTCCTCCGTTAGTGCATACATTCGCGTCCAATATTACCCGCTCGTCAGTGCCACTTTAATTTGCCCCCGCTCTCGTGGATATTGGCAGTAGAAGAACACTCTTGCAGCTAGCAAGATTCACTTAAAATTATCTGTACTTGTAATATTTATGTTGTAATACAATGCATCTCAGCCCAAAGGGGTATTACTAGCAGACTGTGATATCTTTCATATTCTTAGTAACGGCTTGAAAACATGTTAATGGTACAACGAATCAAATCAAAAATAAAAGAAAGCGACCGGTTGCATATTTATTCCCATATAAATCGCCGATTTAAATCACAGTTCCAGTTCCTGATCAATAATGGATAAACCAAAATAATCTATTTTACTAGAATGTATTTGGGTTGGGCTGTTGGACCATTGCCCCTCATTTTCCCCATCTCGGATCCACGGCGGCCTATACGTGTCCGATAATCGCACTAAAAACCCCGAGAACAGGGCGTTGGAAATTGCACAAGAAAGCGCGAGAAGAGGGGGCGCGCTAACGTCTCCTAGGAGGTAGGAGGTATAATTATCGTACATCTACATTTATACTCTGCAAGCGACCCAACGGTGTGTGGCGGAGGGCACTTTACGTGCCACTGTCATTACCTCCCTTTCCTGTTCCAGTCGCGTATGGTTCGCGGGAAGAACGACTGCCGGAATGCCTCCCGCTCGAATCTCTCTAATTTTACATTCGTGATCTCCTCGGGAGGTATAAGTAGGGGAAGCAATATATTCGATACCTCATCCAGAAACGCGCCCTCTCGAAACCTGGCGAGCAATCTACACCGCGATGCAGAGCGCCTCTCTTGCAGAGTCTGCCACCTGAGTTTGCTAAACATCTCCGTAACGCTATCACGGTTACCAAATAACCCTGTGACGAAACGCGCCGCTCTTCTTTGGATCTTCTCTATCTCCTCAGTCAACCCGATCTGGTACGGATCCCACACTCCCCCCTGCGGGTCCGGGGTAATAATAGCCCGAGGTATTCCTGCCTGTCGTAAGAGGCGACTAAAAGGAGTTCAACTGTTACGGCCTTCCATGTGATGGTCCCCCTTGGGGTTTGACCTCCATTTTTCAAAATTCTACAGAAGTACAAGCCTTTTGGGGAAGGACGCCTTACGTGGTGTCTCACTGGTCCTCAGTGCACTAAGACCTTGGCACTCAGCATTGTAACGGCGTTGTAACCACACCCACTATTCCTCACATTGGGCCTAAACGCCTGATGGGTTGCACAAGTTACGCCCATAGTGCGTCCCCATCTGCACCTACGATCATGGTGGACTTTCCATGGCACCCGAAATCCAGCACGGTAGTCAGCCTGTTGTGGTGGGGTCGTCATGTATCCTCTAGGTTGTAGCCCCCTGACAACACAGGGATCGTACTGCCGATACCTGAGCTGCACCCTCCCCACGTCGGCCAAGGAGTAGATGCCCGTCTCCTTGGGGCATCAGGACTCCCGGCAATGGTCATCCTGCCAGGTGGCGCCTGTGGGGAGAGCTCCTGGTCGGAGTGGGTGGTATCGGGGCGGACGTTTCGCAGATGAAACGTCAACATGTATCAGGTCGCTCTGCGGCCGAGTCTTTTAAAAAGAAATGTACTGTCTCTGGTTCTCCTGCCCTTTCCCCCTTGGCCACTCCCTGGGAGGAAGGACAGGCCCGCCGGCTTGGGGCGAAGTACTTCCCCCGCTATTTAGTCTGTTCTCGGACCGATGGGGGGACGTTCGCCACCTCCAAGCCCATGTTCTTTGTCCAGCACATCGAGGACATCTTCATGGAAATCGAGGCTCTCCGATTTCGAGGCTCTCCGTTCTTATAAAGACAACCTCCGCCACTCAGTCGGCGGCGCTCCAGGCGTGCGACCGACTAGGGGACAAATGGTTCAAATGGCTCTGAGCACTATGGGACTCAACTGCTGAGGTCATTAGTCCCCTAGAACTTAGAACTAGTTAAACCTAAGTAACCTAAGGACATCACACACATCCATGCCCGAGGCAGGATTCGAACCTGCGACTGTAGCGGTCTCGCGGTTCCAGACTGCAGCGCCAGAACCGCGCGGCCACTTCGGCCGGCGACTAGGGGACATCCCAGTGTCCATTGTCCCACATCTGGCACCGAATAGGACGCAGGGGGTTGTTTTTCATCGGGACCTCCTGCTGCAATCTGATGAGGAGCTCAGGGCCAACCTGGAGCGCCGAGGCGTGCATTTTGTCCGGCGAGTCCAGCGCGGCCCCAAAGACCGTCGCATCGACACCGGGGCCTTTATCCTCGCCTTCGAGGGGCACGTTCTCCCGGAGAAGGTAAAGGTGATGTGCTACCAGTGCGACGTGCAACCTTACGTCCCGCCTCCTATGCGCTGCTTTCGGTGTTTGCACTTTGGGCATATGTCGTCACTGTGTGAGGCTGAGCCCCTTTGTGGCGATTGTGGACGTCCTCTTCGTGAGGAACATACATGCACCCCACCACCGCGGTGCGTCAATTGTCCTGGCATCCACTCGCCTAGATCTTTAGACTGCCCCGCGTATCAGATGGAGAAGAAGATTTAAGAATTAAAAACTTTGGATCGCCTCTCTTATTTTGAGGCCAGGAAGAAGTATGACCGCCTCCATCCTGTGACGTTGACAACTTTGTTTGCCTCAGTCGTGTCCACTCCTTCCACAGTATCCTCACCCCTATCCTGTCCCCCCCTCCACCTCCTCACCCCATCCGGGGTCTATGCCTCTGCCTCCCGAATCCCTCCCTTCCAAATCCTCCTCCCTCGCGGCCCCTGCCCCCTCTGCCCCAGGGGCCACCCTTCCTCCTCCTCCTCCCCCTCCGCCGCCTGAGAAGCGATCCTCTTCTCAGGCGTCCATCGGGGAAACGTTCCGGACCCCGGCTTCCGAAGTCCGACGTTCCAAAACGGACCCCACGCGAGAGGACCTTCTTTGGGTCCAGCCCACCATCCTCGTGCCTCGTCGGACTTCCCAGAAGGCCTCAAAGAAGAAGTCTTTATCCCCCTCTCCACCCCGGCGCGTTTCGTCTGACGCTCCATCCGTGAGTCGCTGCTTCCGGCCGTCCTCAGTTTCGCCGGAACGCTCTGCTGCCAGGCGCTCAGCTGGCCTCTCGTCGGCGAATGATGCTGCCCCTCCTACGCAACGGAACAGGATCCGCCTCCCGCCGGTTGTAGCGTTGTTCCCTCGAAACCTGGCCCTCCGCGGCCGTCGAGGTGACCAGCTCTTCACCCGTTTCGTTCCCCCTTTTTTCTGACTAGCGATGGCTTCGTTACATTGGAACATCAGAGGTATTCGATCTAATCGGGAGGAATTACAACTGCTCCTCCGCCTGCACTGTCAGCTCGTCCTTGGTCTCCAGGAAACCAAGTTGCGCCCAACTGACCGTATTGCTTTTCCGCACTATACCTCGGAGCGGTCTGACCTCACCCCTGTGGACGGTATTCCAGCTCATGGTGGGGTCACGTTGCTCGTTCGGGATAATGTCTCTTACCATCCCATCCCATCCCATTGACCACCCCACTCCAAGCAATAGCTGTCCATATTACTCTTTCTGCCTTTACTTTTTCCGTTTGTACCATCTACACTCCATCGTCATCAGCAGTTAGTCGGGCTGACATGATGCACCTGATTGTTCAGCTTCCCCCGCCGTTCTTATTGTTTGGCGACTTCAATGGCCATCATCCCCTTTGGGGCTCTCCTGCATCCTGTCAGAGAGGCTCGCTCTTGGCGGATGTCTTCAACCATCTCAATCTTGTCTGCCTCAATACTGGCGCCCCAACTTTCCTCTCGGACTCTACTCATACCTACTCCCACTTGGATCTCTCGATCTGTTCAAACACTCTTGCCCGTCGGTTCGAGTGGTATGTCCTTTCTGACACCTATTCGAGCGACCACTTCCCCTGTGTCGTTCGTCTCCTGCACCACACCCCATCCCCACGTCCTTCGAGCTGGAACATACCGAAAGCTGACTGGGGACTTTACTCCTCCCTGGCGACTTTTCCGGACCACGATTTTTTCAGTTGTGACAGTCAGGTCGAATACCTCACGGCTGTTATCATCCATGCTGCCGAACGTTCCATTCCTCGTACTACCTCTTCTTCACGTCGCGTTTCCGTCCCCTGGTGGAATGAGGCTTGTAGAGACGCTATCCGTGCTCGACGACGTGCTTTATGCACCTTTCGCCGCCATCCTACGTTGGCGAATTGTATTGGATACAAACGACTCCGAGCGCAATGCCGTAGAGTCATCAAAGACAGCAAAAAAGCTTGTTGGGCCTCTTTCACCAGCTCCTTTAACAGTTTCACTCCCTCTTCTGTCGTCTGGGGTGGCCTGCGCCGGCTGTCGGGCATTAAGGCCCACTCCTCGGTACCTGGCCTGAGTTCAGGTAATGAGGTCCTTGTTGATCCTGTGGATGTCTCCAACTCCTTCGGCCGCTTTTTCGCGGAGGTTTCAAGCTCCGCCCATTACCACCCTGCCTTCCTTCCCAGGAAAGAGGCAGAAGAGGCTCGGCGACTTTCCTTCCACTCGCTGAATCTGGAAACTTATAATGCCCCCTTTACTATGCGGGAACTCGAACGTGCGCTTGCACTGTCCCGGTCCTCTGCTCCGGGGCCAGATGCCATTCACGTTCAGATGCTGGCACACCTTTTCTGGCAGGCAAGAGCTTCCTTCTTCGTACGTACAATCGCGTCTGGACCGAAGGTCAAGTCCCCATGCGTTGGCGTGACGTCGTCGTTGTTCCTATACCCAAACCCGGGAAGGATAGACACCTTCCTACTAGTTACCGCCCCATTTCTCTTACAAGCTGTGTCTGTAAGGCGATGGAGCGCATGGTTAACGCTCGGTTAGTTTGGATTCTTGAATCTCGATGGCTACTTACCAATGTTCAATGCGGCTTTCGTCGCCGCCGCTCCGCTGTTGACCACCTTGTGACCTTGTCAACATTCATCATGAGCAACTTTTTGCGAAAGCGCCAAACGGTAGCCGTGTTCTTCTATTTGGAGAAGGCTTATGATACCTGTTGGAGAGGAGGTATCCTCCGCACTATGCACAGGTGGGGTCTACGCGGTCGCCTGCCCCTTTTTATTGATTCCTTTTTAACAGATCGAAGGTTTAGGGTACGTGTGGGTTCCGTATTGTCCGACGTCTTCCTCCAGGAGAACGGAGTGCCTCAGGGCTCCGTCTTGAGCGTAGCCCTTTTTGCCATAGCGATCAATCCAATTATGGATTGCATTCCACCTAATGTCTCAGGCTCTCTCTTTGTCGATGACTTCGCTATCTACTGCAGTGCCCAGAGAACATGCCTCCTGGAGCGCTGCCTTCAGCGTTGTCTAGACAGCCTATACTCATGGAGTGTGGCAAATGGCTTCCGGTTCTCTGAAGAGAAGACAGTTTGCATCAACTTTTGGCGATATAAAGCGTTCCTTCCGCCATCCTTACATCTCGGTCCCGTTGTTCTCCCATTCGTGGAAACAACTAAGTTTCTAGGGCTCACACCGGACAGGAAACTTTGTTGGTCTCCGCACGTCTCTTATTTGGCTGCCCGTTGTACACGTTCCCTTAATGTCCTCAGAGTTCTTAGAGGTTCATCTTGGGGAGCGGATCGCACTGTCCTGCTTCGCTTGTATCGGTCCATAGTCCGATCAAAGCTGGATTATGGGAGCCTCGTCTACTCGTCTGCTCGGCCATCCCTCTTACGCCGTCTCAACTCCATCCACCATTGGGGGTTACGTCTTGCGACTGGAGCATTCTACACTAGTCCCGTCGAGAGTCTTTATGCTGAAGCTGCCGAATTACCATTGACCTACCGGCGCGACGTACTGCTTTGTCGGTATGCCTGCCGGCTGTTGTCAATGCCCGACCACCCCTCTTATCAGTCCTTCTTCGCCGATTCTCTCGACCGTCAGTATGGGTTGTATGTGTCTGCCCTGCTGCCCCCTGGAGTCCGCTTTCGTCACCTGCTTCGACAATTAGATTTTGCCCTCCCTACTACCTTCAGAGAGGGTGAGAGCCCGACACCACCGTGGCTCCAGGTTCCGGTTCATATTTATCTCGACCTCAGCCCGCTCCCGAAGGAGGGTACTCCGGCTGCAGTGTATTGCTCACGGTTTGTCGAACTTCGTGCGCGATTTGCCAGTCACACCTTTATTTACACTGATGGCTCCAAAACTGACGATGGTGTCGGCTGTGCCTTTGTTGTCGGGGCCGTCACTTTTAAATTCCGGCTCCTCGACCAGTGTTCCAGCTTTACGGCCGAGCTTTTTGCTCTTCATCAGGCCGTTCAGTATGCCCGCTGCCACCGCCATTCATCCTATGTACTCTGCTCTGATTCACTCAGTGCTCTTCAGAGCCTTGGAGCTCCATATCCGGTCCATCCCTTGGTGCAACGGATCCAGCAGTCCCTCCATTCTTCTGCTGCTGATGGCTCTTCTGTCAGCTTTCTGTGGGTTCCCGGCCACTTAGGAGTGCCTGGGAATGAGGCTGCTGATGCTGCAGCCAAGGCTGCAGTCCTCCTGCCTCGGCCAGCCTCCCATTGTGTCCCGTCATCTGACATTAGTGGGGTTGTTTGTAAGAGGCTTGTGTCTTTGTGGTGGGATACTTGGTCATCACTTCAAGGAAACAAGCTCCGGGCAGTAAAACCGTTCCCATCTGCTTGGACAACCTCCTCCCGATCATCTCGGCGAGAAGAGGTCCTTCTGACCAGGTTGCATATTGCGCATTGCCGGTTTAGCCACCGCTACCTGCTCTCCGGTGACCCAGCCGCACAGTGCCCTTGTGGTCATGCATTAACAGTGCGCCATGTTTTATTTCCGTGTCCCCGTTTTAGTCAATCTCGTGTTGTCCTGCCTCTGCATCTACTTTACAGGATATTTTAGCTGATGACGCTCGAGCAGCTGCTCGTGTTCTTCGTTTCATTACTTTGACTGGCTTGTCCAAAGCCATCTAACTCCTTCACTTTTTTATTTGCATCTTTGTACGAACTTTCTGGGGTCCCCCCCCCCCCCTTGAGTTTTACTAGATTCTATGTGCTCTAACAATTGTGACTGGGCGCTAATGACCTCAGTAGTTGAGCGCCCTTAAACCCCAAACAAAAGATCCCACACTGATGAGCAATACTCAAGTATAGGTCGAACGAGTGTTTTGTAAGCCACCTCCTTTGTTGATGGACTACATTTTCTAAGGACTCTCCCAATGAATCTCAACCTGGTACCCGCCTTACCAACAATTAGTTTTATATGATCATTCCACTTCAAATCGTTCCGCACGCATACTACCAGATATTTTGCAGAAGTAACTGCTACCAGTGTTTGTTCCGCTATCATATAATCATACAATAAAGGATCCTTCTTTCTATGTATTCGCAATACATTACATTTGTCTATGTTACGGGTCAGTTGGCACTTCCTGCACCAAGTGCCTATCCGCTGCAGATCTTCCTGCATTTCGCTGCAATTTTCTAATGCTGCAACTTGTCTGTATACTACAGCATCATCCGCGAAAAGCTGCATGGAACTTCCGACACTATCTACTAGGTCATTTATATATATTGTGAAAAGCAATGGTCCCATAACACTCCCCTGTGGTACGCCAGAGGTTACTTTAACGTCTGTAGACGTCTCTCCATTGAGAACAACATGCTGTGTTCTGTTTGCTAAAAACTCTTCAATCCAGCCACACAGCTGGTCTGATATTCCGTAGGCTCTTACTTTATCAGGCGACAGTGCGGAACTGTATCGAACGCCTTCCGGAAGTCAAGGGAAATGGCATCTACCTGGGAGCCTGTATCTAATATTTTCTGGGTCTCATGAACAAATAAAGCGAGTTGGGTCTCACACGATCGCTGTTTCCGGAATCCATGTTGATTCCTGCAGAGTAGATTCTGGGTTTCCAGAAATGACATGATACGTGAGCAAAACACATGTTCTAAATCCTACAACTGATCGATGTCAGAAATATAGGTCTATAGTTTAGCGCATCTGCTCGACGACCCTTCTTGAAGACTGGGACTACGTGTGCTCTTTTCCAATCATTTGGAACCTTCCGTTCCTCTAGAGACTTGCGGTATACGGCTGTTAGAAGGGGGACAAGTTCTTTCGCGTACTCTGTGTAGAATCGGTTTGGTATCCCGTCAGGTCCAGTGGACTTTGCTCTGTAGAGTGATTTCAGTTGCTTTTCTATTCCTTGGACACTTATTTCGATGTCAGCCATTTTTTCGTTCGTGCGAGGATTTAGAGAAGGAACTGCAGCGCGGTCTTCCTCTGTGAAACAGCTTTGGAAAAAAATGTGTTCAGTATTTCAGCTTTACGCGTGTCATCCTCTGTTTCAATGCCATCATCATCCCGGAGTGTCTGGGTATGCTATTTCGATCCACTTACTGATTTAACGTAATACCAGAAGTTCCTAGGATTTTCTGTCAAGTCGGTACATAGAATTGTACTTTCGAATTCACTGAACGCTTCACGCATAGCCCTCCTTACGCTAACTTTGACATCGTTTAGCTTCTGATCGTCTGAGGGGTTTTGGCTGCGTTTAAACTTGCAGTGAAGCTCTCTTTGCTTTCGCAGTAGTTTCCTAACTTTGTTGTCGAACCACGGTGGGTTTTTCCCGTCCCTCACAGTCTTACTCGGCACGTACCTGTCTAAAACGCATTTTACGATTGCCTTGAACTTTTTCCATACGTTTCTGAAGCTACGACATGGGAAGGGAAAGCTCTGGTGGTGGTTCCGGCGCGCCGTCACACCCGATCAGCCAGCACTGGGACGCCCCCACCCCCCTCTCGCCGTCACTCTCCGGGGCGTCCTCGGCCGCAGCAGCACTGCTTGTTTTCGCGTCGCTCCGCTGACAGAGCAGTCGCCACCGGCGTCCGGTTTCTGCTCTCTTCTCCGCTGCCGTTACGCAACGCTGGACCGGTTTCCGCGGAGACTCGGCGTCGCGAGTACCTCGCCAGCGCTACTTCTGCCGCCTTAGACCACAGATACATACACACAGATCGCGCATGCCACCGTATACCTTCCGTTCCAATGTTTGAAACCAACATGGGAGTCACTTGACGAGGAGGGAGGGGGGGGGTGCACAAAGCGTCGGCGGTTAACAGTTTTTCTTCTTTACACAATCTGATCAAAAGTATCGCGTCACTCCTACGTCATTCGGAGTTGCCCGCTAGAAATCAGGATAGGTGGACAAGTCAGTGCAAAAAATGAGGGGGAGTGTTGTTTTACCAACAGAGAAAAAGTAAGAGGAGACTTCCTGGCAGATTAAAACTGTGTTCCGGACGGAGACTCGAACTCGGGACCTTTGCCTTTCGCGGACAAGTGCTCTACCAACTGAGCTACCCAAGCAGGACTCACGCCCCGTCCTCACAGCTTTACTTCTGCCAGTACCTCGTCTCCTACCTTCCAAACTATACAAAAGCTCTCATATCAGCGCACACTTCGCTGCAGAGTGAAAATCTCGTTCTGGAAACATCCCCCAGGCTGTGGCTAAGCCATGTCTCCGCAATATCCTTTCTTTCAGGAGTGCTAGTTCTGCAAGGTTCGCAGGAGAGCTTCTGTAAAGTTTGGAAGGTAGGAGGCGAGCTACTGGCAGAAGTAAAGCTGTGAGGACGGGGCGTGAGTTGTGCTTGGGTAGCTGAGTTGGTAGAGCAGTTGCCCGCGAAATGCAAAGGTCCCGAGTTCGCGTCCCGGTCGGGCACACAGTTTTAATCTGCCAGGAAGTTTCATATCAGCGCACACTCCTTGTAGAGTGAAAATCTCATTCTGGAAGTAAGAGGAGAATTGGTCGTTCAGGAGAGATCACTGACTTCCATCGTGAATCTCGCCTGATAACACTTCCGTGAGATGCATTTGAACTCTTCTAAAGCTGCTAGTGGCGACTGTTGATATTGTGATTTTGAACTATAAACTCGAAGGAAGAACCACTGCTGAACCAAGACTAGGCGATAGTACTGATGGAGAGGGACCGTCGAGCATTGTGCAGTTTTAATAAATCACTTGAAATCGCAGAGGGAACCATCTCTGAGTTCCAAAGTGAAATCAACACTCCAGCCTAGCACAATGACTGTACGTAGGAGACTAAAAAGAACAGGGTACATTGGTCGAGCAGGTCTTTATAAGCCACGTATTTCCGTAGTGAACACTAAGCGACACTGAGGCGGCGTTTGGAGTAAAGGGCGACGCCACTGGACAGAGAGGATGACTGGAAACGGCTGACTTGGGGCGAGGAATCATGCTATAGACTGTGGGAATCAGATGGAAAGGTTTGGGCTTGGCGAATGCGTAGAGGACGTTATCTGGTGTCACGTGTACTGCCAGCAGTGAAGAACGGAGGAGGTGCTTCTCGTGGTTGGAATGTGGGTTCCTTATTGCGCTTAAGAAAGCTCTATATGTGTAGGGATATCAAGCGTTGTGTGCTGCGTACAGTAGAGGAACAGTTCGCAGACGAGCCTTGTTTGTATCAGCATGACTGAATATTTAAGACATTAGGTTGTGGACAATATCATTCGTGAAATTTACTGGACTCCCCAGAGTCCCGACCTGAATTCGAAGGAATACCTTTGAGCTTAGTTAGAAAATTGATTTCTCTCCAGACCCTAACGCCCGACGTCACTGTCTTCTCAGATTACGGCTCTTGAGGAAGAACGGGCTGTCACTACTCCACAGACATTCGGAACCTCATTGGAGAGTGTCCCCAGCAGAGATGAGGCCGTCATAAAGGCGAAGGATGGACACACCCCATATTAGTAATAGGTATACTTCTGATCAGATGGTGTATAACTGAAATCAACCATTAATTTTCTAAAGTTGAACGACTTCTGTTGGTCTTAAACATGTAATGAATACTTCACTTAATGCGAGTTCTGCAAATTTCCCAGCATTAATGCTACTGTTATCGTTTTTGCATGTGGGCAGGTGAAAGGGTAAAAAACCGTCTGAAACACTGTATTGACACTTCATTCTTTTTCTAAGTGACTGAATTACAATCCCTCAGTGAATTCCTGTATTTGTTGTTTACCAGCTCCTCAGGAGAAGAATACAAATTATCAGTTGGCGGGAACCAATGAGTTTTCTGTCACGATTTCTTGAATAGTAGGTATTAAGTGTTTCATTCTGCTTTTATGAGAAATTAGATCCGTCTCTGTCCAGAATGTCCATTTATTTCCAATAAATAAACGTTTATGTTTTGCGACTTTTGCTTAATTCAGTGCGGGTACCGAGCCAATATCAAGTTAAGCATTATATTTTCGAAAATGTTGATTGTAGAAAAAACTGTTGCAATGAGTTACATATTGGCATCCTGTCGCATCCCCCACTCTTCGCATTCAGTCAGTTTTAGCGGTGACCAACGTATTCGTACGAGACAGAGATATCGTGGTCCTTATCATTCGATTTGTAATATTGAGACTAACGTAAATACTCATAAATAGATCATTCTCGTCTGCTTGGTGACGATATCGCACCTTAGCTTCAGCCCGTAAATCAGTGACTTATTTTCGAAAAAGTCTTTGCAATTTTTTTTTCTGAAACAACTTTACCTGAGGGACGAAATATTACTTTCTTTCTAATACCTTTCGGTGGAGCTAAGCGCTGCACAAGATTTCAGCATTGTAATGAAGAAGCCTTTACTGGCCTGCTCGTATAGCCTAACGCGCAGCGCGCCATCCTCCAAGCCAGATAGGTGGGACTGACGCGATTCATATCCGCGCGGCCGATTAACGGCAATGAGCTGGTATAGTGGCCAGCCTGACTGTGGTTTTTAGGCGGCTTCCCCAGCTCATTTAGGCATATGCTGAGCTAGTCCCCAAGTTCCGCCTCCGAGAATCCGATACACAGCCGTTGAAATACGGTAACACACGCTTAACAGCTAACGCACACGACGTTCCTCCCTAAGGTTACTTTGAAGAATAATAATAATAATAATAATAATAATAAAGAAACGTTTACTAAAAATACTACAATTAAGATAATGAAGCGTGTGCCAAAAGTCGCCCGCAAATGAACATTGCAGTTCGCGCATCACCTGTTCTCTACGCCTGGCGGTGTTCAGGTCTCAGCCATACAGTGAGTGATGTTGGCATCACCGCTCGAACATACACTGTCATGCTACGATCCTGCAAGATGGCGCCAGATAAACCACACGCAGCTTCCGTCCCCCTGACCTTCACACGGGCCGTGACATTCAGCCTGCAACTCGCCGAACGCCCAGACGATACGGCTCGTTCGTGTGGCAGGTGCACCGTGACGTCATTTGCGACCGAACCATACCCCAGTGCAATAAACGCGCGCCAGCCGCACACTAGTTCTCAGAATGGATAAGCGTAAACTAGATTTTCACTTTGTCAAATCTACAAGATAGTGCCCCCGCGAGACACTGTCACTTATTGTAATTTGAACTTTTGTCGGAATACAAGCACTGTTGTTCTCTAAATTCCTCTATAAACACACACAGTTCTTTCCGTGTCCAAGTAGCCGTGACGTACCAGAAGCGACCTACGTGTGACTTAGGTGGAGTTCCTCGATTTCATTGGCCAAAGCTCAAATGCATGTTCCTAACAGATGACATGCTTGAGGTGTAGGTCAGCAGGCGTTTGCGATCGTTTTCATTGAAGATAAAATCTTCTAGGCTGTTAGGCCGTTCCATATTCCTCTTTAATTTGTTCTTATGCACTCGACATTTCGATCGCTTTGCTGGGATCTTCTGCTGTCCCCAGTTAGCTGAAAACTGTCAAAGACCAGTGTCGCTGTCACTTACAAAAGGGAGTTTCCCGCGCGTACTCTAAAGAAATCGGGTTATTGGGCGAAATTCTTCCGGCTACTATTGGTACGCCAACGTCATTGGACAGAAAGCGAAACGGGCACACAAAGAGAGGGGCAACGTTACTTCTAAATATTGCTGTCGTGCAGCAGAGGAAACTTCCTGGTGGTTATAAATTCCACGTGCACCGCGACTACGTACTGTATTCACTTCCGTAATGGCGGGAAGCCACGACGCTAGAAACCTATAGTCGTCATCTCTTGAATTTGCTTTCGTTCTTACAAATATCAGCAGCTTGTAGGACTTCCTTCTGTAAATGTTACATTCGTTGGGTAACATGGCTAGCATTCGCGTGTTGTTGAAATCCACGTTTTTGTTGGAGTCTTCCTGGTGATCTGCCATCGCAGGTTTCATCGCACGTGGCGTTCGTACTCTTCACTATATTTTTTTACTATCTTTCCATTTTTCCTATATATACTTTGGTACACCCACACGGCACTTCGTAGACTGCCGCGTGCTGAGATGAACAAGTGCCTCCTTTTTGTGTTGGAAAATGTATTCTATTTTCTCCTGACTGAAAAATGTTATCGTTGTACCATTTTTCAGTAAGCTTGTGTGGTCAGTAACTTCAGAAAAAGAACAGTAGCCTTACAGAGTGAAAAATGAGATAGAGCATCAATCTTATTAGTGTATTAAGGAAGTAAATACCCAACTGTCGTGCGCGGGAAATGCGAACAGCTAGCAAGAAACCGCC
Organism: Schistocerca americana; assembly: GCF_021461395.2. NCBI lineage: Eukaryota > Metazoa > Arthropoda > Insecta > Orthoptera > Acrididae > Schistocerca > Schistocerca americana. The sequence continues at coordinate 504,347,431 of NC_060126.1, read as the reverse complement.
TCACGATTTTTGCATAAATACTCGGATTCACGTCCAGTGGTCTGTTTTTTTGTTTTGTTTGTTATTTTTTAAGATGGTAAAGTTACTGTGGTAGTTAATTATTGTTTAAAATTGAGTTTTAGGTTATGGATCGACTATTGAACAGGAAAAAGAAAAGAAAGGAAAGGTGGTGCTGCAGAGGATGTGAGGTAGTGATTAGTTTTGCCTTACGGGAGTGGTGACGAGCTCATTGACATCGGCGGTGCCAGTAGTCACGACCCTACAGTGAATTCAAATGAATTACATGTTTACACGTCTTCTGAGAATGTTTTATCAGCAGAAGATAAAACAGAAACCGTAGAATTATCCCATTTTTTTTCTGCAAGTACCTCAGAAAGGGTTGGGAATGAACATTTTCTCGTGATGTTATGCAACTTATCGACCAACAACAGCAAAAGCATTGACTGTGCTCACAAACAATCTCACAAGACTGGTGAACCCTGAAACATCAGAGCACCTAGAAAGACCAAAAAGTGTACGTGGAGGGAGGTATCTCTCCCTCACTCTAGAACAAAAGAAATTTAAAAGAAACTTAGATTATTCTGATAAAATAAAACGATTTCGGTGTGGTGTACCATTTGCTTGATCTTTCAGTCAGAAATTCTTGGATCCTTGTAGGGAAGTTCTGCTGAAGAAGAAACTTGAGCAACTCTCGAATCAGAAACATTTCAGAATTGAAATGGTGCATTGTCTTCGTATCATAGGAAGATTTGGACGGGTAGACGGGTAGACCAAGCAATATAATTCAGCAGCAAATAGAGGCAACAAACAAAAATTGTCCCAGGAATATTGTCCCACCACGAGACGTACCAAGTGACTAATAACCACTGTCCTAAGTGAAATGCCAAAATAAATAGATTCAAATATCCTAGATGCCGTGGGTATACATTTGTATTTTCCTTGCACAAAATGTGATGCGTGCGCTTGTTTCAACAAAGACAAAAATTGCTGTACCAATTTCTCTTAGTGCTCTTACTTTTACTACAGCATTGATCAAAATTCAGACACGGTATTACTGCAAGAGATTGAGATAATTATATGTTCATAAAATGCCAGAATGATGATAGAGCCAGTATGTTAGTCGATTTGCATACATATCTTGGAAACAAAAAAAAAAAAAAAATGACGCGTTTCTGTATTGTACTCTGTTGCTTATTGACTGGCTGCCGTATGATTTCACGCGAAGTTGTATACGAGATCTGTTAGAAAGGTATCCTACCTTTGGCCAGGGAAAAAATAGCTTACCTGGAGCGTTGGAGACCTAGTCACCCTCGAAGTAGATCCCTTGGGACTCCACACACTTCTGCCAGCGGTACCGCCAACGTTGGAAACAAGCGGAAAAAGCACGGCTGTCTCTTGTCTAAAGTCGCGTTCCTTTCAATGGCCTCTTGAGTTTGGGCAACAGCCAGAAGTAGCTGGGGGACATATCAGGAGAATAAGGAGCCTGTTGAAGCACAGGAATCTGTTTTTTCACCAAAAGTCTGAATCAAGTGCGAGGAATGTGCTGGAGCATTGTCCTTATTGAGGCGCCAATTGTCTGTTGGCCGCAAGTACGGTCTCTTGCGTCGTACAGCGTCGCTTAGGCGATGCAGGACATCCCTGTAGTTCTTTGGTGACTCATCATGTGGTGCCTACTCGTGATGTTCCACACCGCGGGAGTCAAAGAAAGCAGCCAGCATCACTCTGACGTTGCTGTGCAGTTGGCGACCTTTCTTTCGTCTTGGTGGCGAATGCTTCCACTGTGACGATTGGGATTTGTTTTCCTGGTCGTACCCGTACACCCAGGACTGGTCACCAGTGATTACGGTTTTTTCGAAACTGGGGTCACTGTTCGTCGAGTCCAACATGCCCTGTGAGACTTCAACTCGAAGGTCCTTTTGCTCCACTTCAACTCGAAGGTCCTTTTGCTCCGCTGTCAACAGCTTCGGCACGAATTTCGGCAACTGACCAAACTGTGACCGAATTTGGCCACAGTGTGAAATGTACCGAAAAAATTGCTGACGCTCACCCCTTCCGCAATTTCTCTGATAGTCACACAATAGTCCCGCGTCAGCACAGCGTTCACTTTGGCAACGACCTGGTCATTTCGGCACGTTGATGGCCGACTGGAGCGTGGCTCGCTCTCCACCGATGTGCAGCCGTTTTTAAACTGGTGACGCCCGTAGCATCGTCACCGAATGCCGTCTGAATCTTCCGAATGGTTTCCACGTGGCTGTCACCCAGTTTATGGTAAAGCTTGATGCGAGTCACTGCTGCAGTGGGTCCGTCATTTCCATTGTAGTGAAAAACCGACGCGAGCACTACACACCACCTCACTTAACATCGCAGTGAAAAAAATAGCCAAAATATTCTATTACAATGATGAATGTTTGGATCTGTCATTTGATTAAATACATAACCTCCCCCGTCCCCGTTTGCCAGTGAAAAAAAAGTCTCAGGTGGTTGTGGCTGTCTAATCCTGACATACATCACAGATGAAGGTATTTTTTTTTGTTGTGATGAGAGCCATGATAAAAAGGTCCTAATGAAATGTGCACCTTTTTGTGCTGTTACAAAGAGAACTTGATCCCTAAAAACTACTTCCATTTCTCCGGCAATTCGTGCGAAGGCCAAAATCGCAATCGTACAGTTACAAGAATGTTATTGATCTTAGCAGACAGTGACAGATCTGACAAAATCTACCGCTAATTCTCCATTAGTGGGCATTCTTACCTACCATCTGCTTGTGGCTTTGGTGTCGTGAAAAGAAAGTTGCGAATGTGCGATGGAGTGCTTATTGCTCGTCAGTATACACTGATCAGCTAGAACATTATGACCACCGACCTAGTGTCGTTATATAAACCCGTCCAGGCGATAGCAGCGTCACTTGGCGAGGAGTGACTGCTGGTCAGACACCCGCACTGTCCATTCAGTATCAGTGAGCGTGCTGTCCGTGTGTAGAGTGGGGGAAGCCCGCGATCCATCTGACGCTCACCGAGGGCAGACTGTGATGGCCCAGAGGCTCGGCACGAGAGTTTCGGAAACTGAACAACTCGCCAGGTGTTCGAGGAGTGCCGAGGCGAGTGTCTGTAACACGTGCCGAAACAAAGGTGTAATCACGTCCACATGTCGTGGGGTTGGGCGGGCACCCCTCATAACAGGTGTCTGACGTCGTAGGCTGGGCGGACTGGGCGAACTGTGGCGGAACTAAACCGAACACTCGTAACAGTGGGTCTTCGCAGCCGACGACCCATACACGTGCCAATGTTAAGACCACGACATCGGCATCTAAGACTGAAATGGGCACGTGTCCATCGGCACTGGACGTTGGCGCAGTGGCAGAGGGTTGCACGGTATGCTGAATCCCATACCTTCTTTGTCATGCCGATGGGAGGGCCTGTGTCCTTCGTCTGCCATTGGAACAGCTCCTTAAGGACACCTGTACTGTGGGACGGAGACAAGCTGGCGGCGTCTCCCTCACGCTCAGGGAACATTCACGTGGGCATCCACGGGTCGAGAGGAGCTCGTGCAAGGCATCATGATGGCAAAGGAATATTGTACAGTGGTTGCAGACGCCGTGCACCCCTTCATGACAATCGTGTTTCCCGACGGCAGTGCCATTTTTCAGAAAGATAACGCACCGTGTCACAAGGCCAGGAGCATCGTGGAATGGTTTGACGAGCACAGTGGCGAGTTCCAGTTGTGCTGGCCCCCCAACTTGCCAGATCAAACACATCTGGGATGTGATTCAACGTGGCGTCAGAGCCCAACTCCCTCCTCCTCGGAACTTAACGGTAATTAGGTGACCTGTGTGTTCAGATGTGGTGCCAACTCCCTCCAGCGACATATCGAGGTGGATGTACCGGCTATTGGGTGGATGGTCGTAATGTTCTGGCTGATCATGGTTTGTCATTTATCACTGAATCCGGCCGCCTATGTCGATTTGAAGTTCACGCAGGAAAAACAAGCGAAATAGTGGATCCCTTTATGCAAAAAGGTCGTCGTATCAGATGAAACAATGCGAAAAGGAACTACAAAAGGAAAAAAAATTGTTTGCTCCAAGCAGTTTCTGTTTTGCGAGTACAGGGGCAAGCAGCTCCGTCCATACCTTTACAGGGCATATTTTACCAAAAAGGACCTTGGGCTTCCTGAAACAGAAGCATGTGATGGAAAAGTTCCCATAAACAAGAGCCATCTGGGGTAAGCGTGCAGTCTGGGGCGCCTTGCACAGTTCGCGCGGTTTCCCATGTCGGAGGTTCGAGTCTTCCCTCGGGCGTGTGTGTGTGTGTGTGTGTGTGTGTGTGTGTGTGTGTGTGTGTGTGTGTGTGTGTTGTCCTTAGCCTAAGTTAAAGTTAGATTAAGTAGTGTGTAAGCCTAGAGACCGATGAACTCAGCAGTTTGGTCGCATAGGAACTTACCACCAACTATAAACAAAAAAAAAAAGATGTTATCGAGAAACTTCTTAAGATCCACAATATCAAGCATTCGTAATTAGATGAAGATGTGGCCTACCAAAGCAGTGGATGAAGTTGACAGAAAAGTGACGAGACCCTGTGCTCTTAACGTGGTTTGTATTCGTTTTTGTATAAACTTAGCGAAGCTTCCTGAGCACCTAAGAGCTACAAAGTTAATGCTAAACATATTCGATGATTAGGTTCTTACTGTTATACGATTTTAAAATGTTCGTTAAGATATGAGTCCTCATTTATGGCTACGTATAAGTGAGAACTCCAGGTATTAGCTCTACACCGTCTAGAAAATAAACATTGTACACGGCAGAAGAAATTCGCACTAAATTATTAAACACATAGTATTTGTAATTCTGTCAGAGACAGCAAAGGACTTGGAAGAGCAGTTGAACGCAATGGATAGTGTCTTGAAACGAGGATATAAGATGAACATCAACAAAAGCAAAACTAGCATGATCGAATGTAGTCGAATTAAGTCGGGTCATTAGATTAGGAAATGAGACACTTAAAGTAGTAAAGGAGTTTTGCTATTTGGGGAGCAAAATAACTGATGATGGTCGAAGTAGAGAGGATATAAAATGTACACTGGCAATGGCAAGGAAAGCATTTCTGAAGAAGAGAAATTTGTTAACATCGAGTATAGATTTAAGTGTCAGAAAGTCGTTTCTGAAAGTATTTGTATGGAGTGTAACTATGTATGGAAGTGAAACATGGACGATAAATAGTTTGGACAAGAAGAGAATACAAGCTTTCGAAATGTGGTGCTACAGAAGAATGCTGAAGATTAGATGGGTAGATCACATAACTAATGAGGAGGTATTGAATAGAATTGGGGAGGAGTTTGTGGCACAACTTGACAAGAAGAAGGGACCGGTTGGTAGGACATGTTCTGAGGCATCAAGGGCTCATAAATTTACCATTGGAGGGCAGCGTGGAGGGTAAAAATCGTAGAGGGAGACCAAGAGATGAATACACTAAGCAGATTCAGAAGGATGTAGGATGTAGTAAGTACTGGGAGATGAAGAAGCTTGCACCGGATAGGGTAGCGTGGAGAGCTGCATCAAACCAGTCTCAGGACTGAAGACCACAACAACAACATAGTGGAATGTTTTTTTTCCGTTGTCCTGAGTAATTCAGCAATCGTGAGTTGTTTCCTTTCAGGAATAAGATATTCAAATGGTGTAAGTGAAATCAATACGTGAAATGAACAGTGGGGAAAGCCAGTGAAAGACTAGTGTTGAAATGATTCTGGGAATGTTTCTTCATGCTGTTCTACAGTACAGCTCCATTTTTTCTTTCTATCATTGCATAATTGTGGCTGTCACAATTTGTGTATTCCATTCGTTGTTCGCCTAAGAGGTGACGTGAACCGTTTAAGAAATATGTTTAGTCTCCAGTTTCGGAAAGCAGCAACACCGAATTTAGCAGTCCATCCGCTTACTCGAAATCTCCGTGTTCCAGGAAAAAAAATGAAATGAAATGTCGTGTGGCTAGGGCCTTCCGTCGGGTAGACGGTTCGCCTGGTGCAGGTCTTTCGAGTTGACGCCAAGTCGGCGACCTGCGCGTCGATGGGGATGAAATGATGATGATTGGGACAACACAACACTCAGCCCCTGAGCGGAGAAAATCTCCGACCCAGCCGGGAATCGAACCCGGGCTCTTAGGATTGACAGTCTGTCACGCTGACCACTCAGCTACCGGGGGCGGACCGTGTTCCAGGAATGTCCATGACCAGAACACAATTATTGTGCGCGGCTCTCTTCGTTGAATCTCATAATTATGTTAACAATAGGATGAACGTAGTGTGTGTGTGTGTGTGTGAGAGAGAGAGAGAGAGAGAGAGAGAGAGAGAGAGAGAGAGACGCGATTTCGTTTTGCAAATGAAGTTAGATATAGAGCTGTTGCGTCAGCTGTGACATTTGCGTTAGCGTAGAAGTGCAGTCGGAATACAATTTACGTCCTGCTTCAGCGCCTACCATTTCCCGCTCCTCGCAGCCAGCTTGAAATGTGCTCGCTAAAATATCAGAGGTCATAAAGCATCTAAGTTTGTTATATGTCGCGGCGTCGGGACGTCCATAGGCGCTCCAGTTTAAAAGCTGTGGCCTTCATTTGCAATGTTAAAAATCCATTAACGACACAGGAGCTCTGTAGGTCCTGCTTTAATTCCACTTTCATGTCTCATCTGGTTGCATTCGTGCGCTTCATTAGCGGCCAAATAACGACCTAAGCTGAACACAGGCCTCTAATTAGTAAAACTTTTACAAGAGGAAAGAACTAGCGCGACTGGCAGTACTGCTGACTTCTCAGCATTTTCCAGTCTTGCAGCAGCCGAACAAGGTGAAATGGGATACGTGGCTGCGGAGTGTGCGTAAGAAGTGACCACTCTGACAGTTGAAAACTATTTGCCGCGCCGGTACCCGTACCTGGGCCTTTACATTTACCGAAATGGAAAACAATTCCAGCACCAATTACCGAAGTATAATACAGTGTTGATCTGAACAGATAACACCAAAGTAATTTTTTGTTAAATATCGCTTTTTCTATTTTTGAGTCATCTTGCTGCTTGTTTATCTGCTGCTTGTTTGTATATATATCATTGAATCTGTGTCACAAATACTACTGTACGTATTTAATTTTGCAAATTTGTTATGTGAATCAATACTTACTAGTTTTTGTAATGATTTTATGTCCTGGACTCGAGAAATGAATAAAGTCAGTTAAGTATAAGAGAAATTTAGATTGAAGGGCGGTGCACGGTTAAAGGGATATTTCACAGAGTTGTGCTTTCGGGTAGGTGACAGATCTGTCTAACAAACCATGAAGGCGGTTCCACTTCATCGTAATCTACTACTGTGAAGTGCATTTACGAATCGTAAGGTAATAACAGTGTTATAGAAGCTGCTCCACAAATATCTGGCCATATCAAAGATGTAATAGGATAAAACTAAATAATTATTGTCTTGGGAAGTGGGTGCAGAAATGCAGCGTTTACTCGCTTGGCAGAAGGCACAGGATAGCTCATAATTTCGCCATCAAACGTCGTTACTCAGATATTGTGCTTGCAGCTATTCATGGACGAATCGCGTGCCTGCTTATTTGTCGTCTCCACAGGGAGAGTTGCCCGTCGCCAAGTAGGTCGATCATCCCAACTACTCTGTTGCTGCGGCGCCTTGTAGGGTGTGATGCTTAGTAAATAAATAAATAAATAAATAAATAAATAAAAATGAAAAACTGAAGCTCAGTTTTGTTTTATTAGTGTGTTCTATCAAAAATATTCTGTGAAACGAACAATGTTAAGAGCAATGCCCGGGAGTGTACTGCCGCCATGAGATACCTGTGGGAACGCTTGGTGAGAGAGTGGAAGTAGGGCGGTTCTGCAGAAGTGATCGTATTGGCGGAAATCAACTCTTAACGCTGATAACACGTGGTAGTTTAGCAGAAATGATGAAAACTGAATTAATTTCTATTTTAGAAACGTTTTTCAGTGTGATTTTGTACATATAAGCGTTCTCTGATTAAAGCAAACATTATTCTTCTCCTCTTCTTACGCGCACAAATTCATTAACAAGGAAGTTTTCGTTTGTGATCTGCAGTTATCAGTTAAATTTTAAATATTCTATTTTAAACAAGTAAATCTGACCACACAATGAGTGCAATGAATTTATGGGATTTGTGGTATATGAGAAGTTGAACTCTTTAAGCGCCTTTTGGGACTGCCTTCTTCCTATAACGAGCTTTCTGTCTTTGAAGTACCACACTTTAGAAAATTGATCCTTTGTGTTTGTCATTTCCATTTGTTATCGTAATGGAAATGGCATTTCACCTCGCAAGATGTTAGCTGTTAACAAAAGGGCGTCGGTAAGGACTCAACTTGATTTGCTTTTGAAATTAGAATTTCTCTTATCTACAAGTTGTTCATAGGTACCACTCGTGTTTCAAAGACAACTGCGTGAAAACTAAGACATACAGAAAATCGTCACACATCAGTGGATAGAGCAAGTTTCCATTCGTAACACGCCCCGTAGCCTAGTAGCAGAGCGTTCCAGCAGGGACTAGGGCTGTCACAACATGTAGGCAAATCAGCCACTTCGTATTGTCGCATCGACTTCTTTCACTGCTACATACAGACAGCTCAGAAAACAGATTTCGAAAGCGGCGTGGTGTTCCTGCCCGCCCCTGGGGGACGGCGACACCACGCACCACGCCACTTTCTAAATTTGTTTTTCGGGTTGCCTATATGCAGAAATGGAAATAATTCGATGCGACAACACGGTGACTACAGTGGATTGATCGCACACATTGATGTTTTGGCGTCACAAACGGTGGCCGTATTGAACACTCTTAATGTTTCTTAAAAACTTTGAGAAATGCTCTATCCACTGGTATGTGTATATTTTCAATATCTCTTGTAGTTCTCGCGCATTCGTCTACCGAAACCTCGGAGATACATATGAGTAACCTGTATTTTGCATCTAATGTACGTAGATTGTCTATGAACTTGGGACCATACATAACACAGCGTAAGTTGAGCCATTGTTATCGACCCCATATGCTTTTTCCATGGCTGTCATTCAATATTCGATTGGTAGGCACTTTCTTCCTTGCAAAACGCTGTCTGTACTTCCAGATACCAGGAAAGAAAAACCAACGAGAAAGGATCTTAAGGAAATGCAGCAAGATTTGGACGTAGTTTCCATTTGGTTGTTGTGAATGGCTGATAATACAAAAAAAGTGATAGTATTCGATTATAAGATTATGGTGGAAGAACAGTGTATATGTATACGAAATTGCATACAAGACGCTAGTGCGACCATTTCTGCGAGTGCAGTATTGTTCCAGGATTTGGCGTCTTTAGCAAGTAGGTATGACAACACACGGCGAACGGATTCAGAGGCGCGCTGATGTCATATCGGTACAGCCCATATGAAGGTTGCTCATTCAACAGATGTCCTCGTAAAACGTAAGTAGAAATCTTCGGAAGAAAGACAACGTAGTTCTCGCGAAACCCTTTTCGGTAAATGTGGAGAATGTATATTGGAAGAAGACTGTGCAACAGTCCTGTTGCCACTGACGTATATCTCGCTGAGGGATTACGAGGATAACATGAGAGAGATTACGCGGTGTGCAGAGGCATGTATAGGTGTATCAAAATACATGTCACAAGGCTGATGGGTACCATGTGAGCATATTTTGCTAATCAAACTGTGTTCGAAAACGCTTCGTTTGCGTGCTAGCCTCTCTGAAATGTGGAGCAGGATGTAGGCCGCTTGGACCATACAAGCTAGGCAGGGAGTAAAAGAGACAATGTACATTACTGTCAGTAAACACCAGTTTAATTCACGTACAGGAGGTGCTCAATGTGACCTGTACCGACTTCGATACATTTTGTGTATCGTGCTGAACCCGTGTACACCTCGTTCGCCGGACTTCACACGGTTGTATTTTCATTTCTGGAGGCACATGAGAACTCTGGTGTACGAGACGCTCGTGGAGTCACCACAGTATCTTGTGGGACGAATACAAGTAGCAGGTGGAGTCCTTCGTGATACGCCGACAATCTTTTCAAGGGTTTGGTAAGATTCCATCAGGCGATACACAAAAATGTATCAAAGTTGCTGCCGGTCATATTGAGCACCTTCAGTCAGTGAATTAAAATGTTGTTTGCTCATAGTAATGGACACTATCTCCTTTACTGCTGTCCTCGTTTGTGTAAGCCAAACTGACTACGCTTTCCTTCACATTTCAGAGACTCTAGACGCAAAAGAAGCGTTTTCGAACATACGTTTATTAGCACAATATGCTGACATCGTACCCATCTATCATCCATCACGCCTTGTAGCATACCGCTTGATACACCCTTTAGTCAGATTTCCGTCGCTAAGAACGCGAATGGAATAGGACAGAAAATATTGATACAGAGTACTTGGTGCCATGCACTGTGCAGTGGCATGCACGGTATATATGAAGATGCAGTTATTGGTCTATGTGTATGCACCCAGTAACATAGCGTCATCATGCACGATTCATCAGTTTACTCCAAGTAGTATCTCACCACCAGCCTCACTGTTGGGGCTAGAGATGCCCAGTAATGCCGGTAAGCGTCCGAAAATAGGAAAGCGTCAGGACAAAATGAGAAACCTCTAAGATTCTACAAATATTATGCGAAAAAGAGAGTTGCTTTCCTTTCTAGCAATAGGTTGTCATAAGTCGTTTGAGCAACGAAGGATAGCTAGCGACAGGAAAAGAAAACGCAGGGCACTCCCGTTTTCAACTAGGGCCGTAGGACAGAAGCGCATAATTATGGGCCTATATCGTTCATGTCAGTCTGTTGCAGAATTACGGAACAGTTGTAATGCTCACGTATTATGACTTTTTGGAGAATGAGTCTCCTCTATAAAATCATGATTTTCGCAGAGATCTTGCGAAAACAAAGCTCGCACTGTTCGCCCATCAAATCAAGGGTGCCGTCCACATCGGTTCCCAGACTGATGCCGTGTTCCTAGACTGTAGGAAGGCATTTGACTGTGTCCCGCATTGTCGTTTAGTGAAAAGAAAGAAAAAAAAAAGAAAACCAAAGAGCTTACCGAATATCGGACCAGAGTTGCGACTGGGTCAAGACTTCCTTGCAAAGAGAACTCAACACGTCCTCTTAGACAGATGTAAGGGTAACCGCGAAAGTACGTACACCAAGGGAGTGTGATAGGACCGCAGTTTATATAAATGATCTGTTCGCAGAAGATGTAGTTGTCTATAAGATGGTTGTAACGCCAAAAGACTGTTGCTAGCTGCAGGAAGACCTGCAGAGAATTGATGATTGGTGTTGGGACTGGAATTTGGCCCTGAACATAACTGTGATTGCGCATAAACAGGCAAAGGAAATCACTACTGTACGATTACACCATTGGTGACAAATCACGGGGAGTAACCATCCGTGCGACCTAAAGTGAAATGGCTATAAAAAAAGATAGTAAGAAAAGTAGATACCCGGCTGTCATTCACAGGAACAGCCTTCAGGGAATGTGATTCTTCTACGAAAGAAGTGGTTTGATAAAACAGTTGTTTGACGGATTCTTGAGTAATGCCCGTCAACCTGGGACCCTTACCAGGTTGCATTAGCAGACGAGAGAGAGAGAGAATATCCAACAGAAAGCGGCAAGCGGCGTGTCTCCTCGTAGGAGATGCTCAGGAAACTCCAGTGGCAGACGCTGCAAGAAAGGCGGTGTGCGTCACGCAGAAATTCCCAGGAATATTATGTCCTTTAACATACGTCTCGCGAAATCACCACAACGAGATAATCTGAGAAGAAAGTAGAGATAATAAGCATATTTACCGACAGTAATTCTTACTAATCCCGAACAGAACAGGGAAGAGGAATGTGGGGAGCGGGGGGGGGGGGGGGGGGGGGGGACAAATAGTGGTCCCGGGAGTATCCTCCGCCACATACCGTAAGGTAGATTGCGGAGTAAGGATATAGGTGTAGAAAATATGAGGAAGATTTCTCTGGCGGCAAGTTAATTAAACCAACAAACACTTTTCCATTTTTTTATCAGCAAGAGACAGCACATTAACACAACCCAATTTCAATTACAGTAGATTTTCAAAAAATGCCTCCATTGACACGTAAACAAAGGTTACACCGTCGGATGATGTTCTGTCTGACACGGGCAAAAACCCCAGGAGTATCCTGAATTTTTACTGCTACTACTACTATCCGGGCAACCAGATCCTCCTCTGATGCAACAGGAGTTGCGTAAACAAGGTTGCGCATCTCTCCCCACACGAAAAAGTCCAGAGGGGACATGTCTGGGGATCGAACAGGCCATGCTACAGGACCACCTCTGCCAATCCACGTTTCTTGGAACCGTCGGTCCAGGAATCGACGCACACGACGACTGAAATGTGCCGACGCCCCGTCATGTTGGAACCACATGCGTTGTCTTGCAGGGAGTGGGACGTCTTCCAGCAATTCGGGCAATGCTCTGGAGAGAAAATTGTAATAGTGCCCGCCATTTAACGGCCTAGGTTGCAGATAAGGCCCAATTAAACAGTCCCCAACAACACAGACCCACGCATTAACGAAGAACCGCACTTGATGAGCGCTAGTAACTGTGGCATGTGGGTTATCCTCAATCCAAACATGCGAACTGTGCATGTTGATGACTCCATCACGCCCGAACGTTGCTTCATCGGTAAACAACACAGAGGATGGAAATGTAGCGTGCATTTCACACTGTTCCAGGTATCACTGCGGAAATTGTGCTCTGGGTGGATAATCAACTGGTTCCAGGTTGTGGACACGCTGTAAGTGAAATGGACGTAACAATTGCTCTTACATTCGTCTCCGTGTTACGTGAAGTTGCACGAGTGCTGATTGAAGGATCCCGCTCCACATGCTGCAATACAGCGTCCTCAAACTGCAGCGTTCTTACCGAGCGACGGCGTCCATGTCCAGGTAATCTGCTAAATGACCCTGGTCTCACGCAGACGTTGGTACACAGCAGCAAAGGTCGTATGATGCGGGATACAACGATTAGGATATTGTTGTTGATTAAGCCCGCTGTGCAGCTCGTCCGTTGTGGTACGCTACGTAGTACGCGCCAACCACATCATTGTAGTCACTTTAGGTGTATCGCTCCATTAGTAAACAGAGACAATGCACTACTTCCCTGGTGGACAGCAGTTGCCTACAACTGAAGAGCATAACACGTCCCCTAACAACGGAAGATCGTAATACGACCTCTAACAACTGAAGAGCGTAATACTGCCTCCACCGGTTTAAATAATCCTCCTAGGAAAAAATGACATTAGGGAAAAATATTTGTTTTGATGTCCCCTACAACCTCCCAGAGTTTGTCTGTTTAAATAATTTTCACCCTGTATATACTCACAGCCTGATACTTACAGGGATGTTGTTAGTCGCGTGTTCGGCCATCTGCTGTAAAATAAGGACGAAATGTAGGCACATTACTTTGTATTTGTCTTGTCTTCCGTATCGTTGTCTGATAAATGGGGCATAGTGGGTAGTTCTGGGCGGATGATGTGTCTCTGGATGAAATTAGAATTGTAATACCGATTCAATACAGTACGACTGTGACGAAAAAATGTGGCGTAATTTGATACATGTGTGGACTGTGGCTAAGCGAGGCGCAGCTCAGCAGTTTGTGCACGGTAGCCGGTCAAGCTGCAAAAGGATCAGTACGGTACCGTGTAAGCGTGGCGGCGCGTGGCCGCGCGTGCCTGCACTGCACTGCACGGCGGCGCGGCGCGGGAACGGGACCGCAGACCACGGCGGCTCCCGTAAAGGCGCAAACAGCCAGAGTTTCTGGTTAGGTGCACCGTTTTCCCATTTCTTAAAATGAGACAAGTACACTTATTTCGACTCGCCGTCTGTTTGTCATGCCGCAATTCAAGGAAACATTCGGAACCGTGTACGAAGAGTACGGCGAATGCCGAGACGACATGCAGACTTCTATTCTTGCTTTTCCACAAAATGGTACTCCAACAAGCACATATTAGGTAAGCTACGGTAGAAAAGTCCCATTGCTTCCGATTAGCTTGACGTATGGCGTCTGGTGTGGAGATATAATATGGAGAAAAGATAAAAATTCACAGCAGTTCTATCACACGTCACGTGACAGCCTCGGAATTTCACCACTAAACATACTTAATCATACTCGGAGCGCGAGGCAACTACACTACTGGCCATTAAAATTGCTACACCACGAAGATGACGTGCTACAGACGCGAAATTTAAGCGACAGGAAGAAGATGCTGTAATATGCAAATGATTAGCTTTTCAGAGCATTCACACAAGGTTGGCGCCGGTGGCGACACCTACAACGTGCTGACATGAGGAGAGTTTCCAACCGATTTGTCATACACAAACAGCAGCTGACCGGCGTTGTCTGGTGAAACGTTGTTGTCATGCCTCGTGTAAGGAGGAGAAATGCGTACCATCACGTTTCCTACTTTGATAAAGGTCGGATTGTAGCCTATCGCGATTGCGGTTTATCGTATCGCGACATTGCTGCTCGCGTTGGTCGAGATCCAATGACTGTTAGCAGAATATGGAATCGGTGGGTTCAGGACGGTAATACGGAACGCCCTGCTGGATCCCAACGGCCTCGTATCACTAGCAGTCGAGATGACAGACATCTTATCCGCATGGCTGTAACGGATCGTGCACCCAAGTCTCGACCCTGAGTCAACAGATGGGGACTTTTGCAAGACAACAACCATCTGCCCGAACAGTTCGACGACGTTTGCAGCAGTATGGACTATCAGCTCGGAGACCGTGGCTGCGGTTACCCTTGACGCTGCATCACAGACAGGAGCGCATGCGATGGTGTACTCAACGACGAACCTGGTTGCACGAATGGCAAAACGTCATTTTTTCGGATGTATCCAGGTTCTGTTTACAGCATCATGATGGTCGCATCCGTGTTTGGTGACATCGCAGTAAACGCACATTGGAAGCGTGTATTCGTCATCGCCATACTGGCTTATCACCCGGCGAGATGGTAATGCTGTGCCATTGGTTACACGTCTCGGTCACCTCTTGTTCGCATTGACGGCACTTTGAACAGTGGACTTTACATTTCAGATGTGTTACGACCCTTCATTCGATCCCTGCGAAACCCTGCATTTCTACAGGATAATGCTCGACCGCATGTTGCAGGTCCTGTCCGGGCCTTTCTGGAACAGAAAATGTTCGACTGCTGCCCTGACCAGCACATTCTCCAGATCTCTCACTCCTGATGAACTGTGGTATCGTGTTGAAGCTGCATCGGCAGCTGTACCTGTACACGCCGTCCAAGCTCTGTTTGACTCAATGCCCAGACGTATCAAGGCCTTTATTACGGCCAGAGGTGGTTGTTCTGGGTTGGGTGAAAATGCAATCACATGTCAGTTCTAGTATAATATATTTGTCCAATGAATACCCGTTAATCATCTGCATTTCTTCTTGGTGTAGCAATATTAATGGCCAGTAGTGTACTACATAAAGCGAGTAAGAACGGGGAAGAAATAACTGTTTAACGGTAAAATCTTGCAGAATGACAAGTACCGAACTATATGAAAAGAACCGTAAATTAGTTACAAACTACGCCGTGCACACACTTTATTCAACATATATACGTCACTGCAGATATCCAGGTATAGGTTATGACATGTTCGATATGCCTGCCATCATTGAGCATGATGTGCCGCAGACGTATAGCGAAATTGTGCACGACCTGCCGATGTGTCAGAACATCGACGCAGTTGATGAGCTCCCGAATGGCTGTTTTCAGCTCAGCAATGGTTTTGGGGTTATTACTGTACACCTTGTCTTTAATATAGCCCCACAAGGAGGCGGCGCATGTGTTCGGATCCGTAGAATGTGGCGGCCAATCGAGGGCCATGCCAGAGGCCTGTGGGCACCCCAAAGCCAGAATGCTGTCCTCAAAGTGCTCCTCAAGGACACCAAACATCCTCCAGCTTCCAGGGAGTCGAGTTCTGTCTTGCATGAACCACATCTTGTGCAAATGAAGGTCACTTTGGATAATGGGGATGAAATCTGGAACATGTGCGCTAAGAGAATCGAAATGCGGGAAACAAAAGTCCGAAAACAATTTATTGGACTCACCAAAACGAAACAATAATACAATATCCAAAAGAACAATCGACTGCGGATCGACACAAATACAAAATAATAATAATAATAATAAAGAAAATTCTTTCTAGAACGAGCAGAAACTAGCAAAATACACAAAGCAATCACTCATATAAATATATCGGCTACACCACTGCAATTTCATAACCACTTCTACAACCCTTTAGATCACATAACATCAACAGATACGAAGAAAGTAAATTGGAAAAACAAAACACTACATGGCAAGCACCCGTATCATCTAACACAGCCACACATCGATCAAGACGCATCCAACGCATGGCTAAGAAAAGGCAACATATACAATGAGACGGAAGGATTCATGATTGCAATACAGGATCAAACAATAAACGCCATATATTACAGCAAGCATATTATTAAAGATCCCAATACCACAACAGATAAATGCAGACTTTGCAAACAACAAATAGAAACAGTAGATCACATCACAAGCGGATGTACAATACTAGCAAATACAGAATACCCCAGAAAACATGACAATGTAGCAAAAATAATACATCAACAGCTTGCCATACAACATAAACTTATAAAACAACACGTTCCCACATACAAGTATGCACCACAAAATGTACTGGAGAATGATGTATACAAATTATACTGGAACAGAACCATTATAACAGATAAAACACCACCACATAACAAACCTGACATCATACTCACCAATAAAAAGAAGAAATTAACACAACTAATCGAAATATCCATACCCAATACAACAAATATACAAAAGAAAACACGAGAAAAAATTGAAAAATACATCCAACTGGCTGAGGAAGTCAAGGACATGTGGCATCAGGATAAAGTTGACATTATACCAATTATACTATCAACTACAGGAGTCATATCACACAATATCCACCAATACATCAATGCAATACAGCTACATCCAAACTTACATATGCAACTACAGAAATCTGTAATTATTGATACATGTTCAATTACCCGAAAGTTCCTAAATGCAATATAACATATACCGTACAGTTAAAAGGAAGTCACGCTTGATCAAGGTCCGCGTCACTTTCCATTTTTGACCAGAGATAACGTCTGAGAAAACAAACAATAATAATAGTAATAACAATAACAATAATTAAGACCCGTCTCTTTACGGGGAGCGAACACAAACCGTTCTACAAAGTAAAGAGGTTCGGCCAGCTAGAAGAGGCGTCTGCCGGAGCGGTGCGTCGAAATGCCTTTTGTCGGCAGTGCGCCGCCTTGTAAAGCCCGTCGGCGGATGCGTCCGCCGGAATTATTTGCGACCACGTGCCTGGCGTAGCAAAGTAGTTCCTAGGCTAGCTGCGACCTCTGGTGAAGCTGTTTTGCTGGCTAAGCGAACGGGTAGCGGTCCTTGGCGACCATTGGTGGAGACTTGTGGTGTGTTGTGTTATGGCCGCCGGTAAGTCTTTGTTTTGACAACACAGACGACGTAACTTTTCTGGTGAATATACCCATGTGATGGAGGCATCCCGTGATGGTTGGACGTAAAATGGGGTGCCGATGCAGTAGGCGCTACTATGTCCTAAGTGTGCGGCCACAGCAAAATCATGTTCCAAAACTTTCACGTACTGTTCGGCAGTCATCGTGCCATCAATGAATATCGCACCGATTATGACTGGACATTGCACACCCGTTGAGGCTGAAGAGAATTCTCGATCGTGAAGTGCTGGTTCTCAGTCCCCCAAATGCGCCAGTTTTGCTTACTGACAAACATCCAAATGAAAGTGGGCTTCGTCGCTAAGCGCAACCATACTAATTCCCACCATGCCCTGCGGCCAGCCGTGGAGTTCGAACGTCCTAACGCAAAGAAGTTCTATTTCATATATTTCAATAATTGTCACCCTGTACCAACAAAACTTTTTTCAGCTGATGAAGAATTGTAATGTTCTTTCCTCCCCTCAATGTAGCGCTGCTGTGTGGGGGAAGGTGGTGTCACGCGGTGAAGTCTCTGTGTCGCATAAACTGAGTGCGCCCTCTTGTGTGTGTGTGTGTGTGTGTGTGTGTGTGTGTGTGTGTGTGTGTGTTTTTTTTTTTCCTGGACTGGTGCGGTAGAGCCACACAAACTTCCGCTTGAACAGGATTTAGGGGATTCGCCTGTAAACCACACCGTGGCTGGCCAAAGTCCACGCCGACTGTCATTAATGTGGGCCACGAGTTCCATCTTTGCTCACGTCCATTCTTGTAAGTTGACATTCAGCTCTGCTTCGATCAGGCCTATCCGCTACCTAACGCGAGAAGTGGCTGGCTCTGAGCACTATGCGACTTAACTTCTGAGGTCATCAGTCCCCTAGAACTTAGAACTACTTAAACCTAACTAACCTAAGGACATCACTCACATCCATGCCCGAGGCAGGATTTGAACCTGCGACCGTAGCGGTCGCATGGTTCCAGACTAGCGCCTAGAACCGCTCGGCCACTCCGGCCGGCAACGCGAGAAGTCCGCTCACTTCGTAGTCTAGCTGCTCAGTGTTGCCTGCACATCGTTCCTCTTCACAAGTGGTAGATCTTTTTAAAACTTATACATCCAAAAAAGATAGAAGCTACGTTAGCAGTATTCTCTGTAGTAAGCTGATGGAACAAAAATCCATCGCATCGCGCGCAGTTAAAAATAAAACTTTGTGAAACATACATGCATATGAAAGTGACTTATTTGCGTTAAAAAAGGTAAAGCTGTCATCAACTCAAAGTTGGTTTGATCATAGTCCGATCCGCGAACGATGGCGGTTCGCGCTGGTCGAGAAACGGACGGGATTCCATTGTTGCCAGTTCCAAGCTACAGCTGCATACATGTGCTTTGCGCCTGATGTAAGCGTATACCTCGCAAATTATGTCTCTCACTTGTTTGTGTACAGTTTGCCTCTTACCACCGCTATCAGCGATGACAACTCGCAACAAATGGAACGAAAGAACCCCAACTAACTCTCTACGATCACGTTTAATGCTAGCGCTGGCTACGATATTGGCAGCAGAGCGCTCCTAAAGCTAGGGAACGCTCGTTGGCTGTCGGAGAATGTGTGACGTAGATGCGCACAACGAGTCTAAACTCTACCACCGTCATTTGCGACTCCAGTTCAAGCTTGACTCCGACTATAGACTTGTTCTATTGCATGTCGCATGCCGTTGCATTTCTCCGGCCTTCGAACTAATTTATATAGGGAGACCGACAATTTAACGTGCACTCCGAACCACGATGCAACTTTGTATTTTTCGCCTTAAGTTATCATTGCCAGATGTGAATTAAGTGAAAAGAGGCTGATAAAAATCGTAGGAGTGACCGAGAGTCGTAACCCAGAGCTAGGGATCCGTAGTTTCGCAACTAACCGTGAGCCACTGAGGCACACTCACTGTTAGGCATAGTCATTTATCTTCGAATTAGTATAACATTTGTAATGACTGCTTGCCTAATACTAAAAGTTTTGAATGCTACATTCGAAAGCATATTTGCACCAGCGACACTCAGCGGCCAAAGATTGTTTTACTTAAGGTAGCATATTACGTCTCTAGTCCATGGTACTCTCGTACGCCACGCATTGTATCATTGTCCTCTTAAAATGGTATGTCCCGCGTTTATATATAATATTTTTATGTAAAATGTTTTTCTATCTAAGATAATTTGTTTCCCATTTGTGTCCTCCTGTGTGACGATGATGACTGCAGGCCGAAACGCGTAAAACTGAAAAAGTTTGTAAAATAAAGAAAGCAATCAACGCAAGAGCATTACATGGTACACAACAGTGGCCATTGAAGATTTTTTAGAGAGACATGAAACTAACTTTCTCAAATTGTCCGTATTTTGTTCTCACGGCCGCAGATTGATCGCTATATTTGTCTATCAAGGATTGAGACGTCTCATCCATACATGTTAACCACTTCTTTATGGCTGGAAACCAGTGGCTGTCTCATTCAATGTTCCAGCCATAAGGAGTTTTTAACTACACATCGTTTGCGGCCTATGAGGCAACCGAGGATGTCCTTTCTCGGCTACTTCCTCAGTAGTTTACGTATCGTGGCTGTATTTCCTGCCTTTCTTCGCAAAACTTTTCTTTTTTTTATTACTTGCAACGTTTTGATTTTAAACCTTTCTCTGCATCGCTGATTATAGCTGAGGTTCGAAATAATTATGCTACATAGTTCCTTTCACTTCTTACTGTACCGTTGTCATCGTGTTATTTATCCCGATGTTAAAATTATACTGCGACCAATTTCGGAGTCATATGACTCCATGTTCAGGCATTTGCAAAGGAAGTTATTAGTAGTAGAGAATCCTCAAGTTAGAATTTGGAGCTAACAGAGTTTTCTGAAGATTGATGGATACATCGAGTAACTAATCCAGCGGTTATTTATGCTTGAGATTATTGAGTAAGGGGGGGGGGGGGGCGCTCTAGATTAACGTAGAAACAGAAGTACAACTTCAAAAGGCCAAGATCGCTACTGTACAGCGTGTTTTTTGACGAATGGTTTCAGAAAACTACAGTACTACCATCAGATTCGTAAAGCATAGACATGTAATGTACAGAAATATGAAACATTACGACATTACAATTTTTGGGACACTGCTATTCGTTCCGTTTGTCTCTGTCAGTTCCTATTTCACACTTAGATCTCGAGCACCATGCTAGAACCTAAACCTCGAACTACAAGTTAATAGCTTAATATAGTGTGAATTGTGTACGGCAGTTTACGTGGCCCTATTTGTAAAGGTGATATGAGTGTAACAACTTGTTCACGCTTTTTATTAGCAGAATAATTGATTATATTACATATCAAGTTTCAGCATTACTCTGTTTATTCCTGTAGTCTTGTCTTCCGCGTCTTTTACACCAAGCATCGTTCTAGTACCTAGCTACACGATGATAGCATAAGTACTGTATTGTGATTTGTATAAAGCCACAAAAGTGATTTCACTGTGTGGTTGGTGTACTTGTAAGGACGTTTCTTTGGTAGTTACGAGTGGAACTCTTGATGTTTCCGTTGTAGATCTCTCATGTTTCCTGAACTATACCGGTACCGAACGCCAGTGTGTGCTAGTCGAGGCTTCACGCTGCCTGCATATTACGATATACATATTTTTATTGGTTTTGTTTTAGGATACGAACGTTCCATACGACTGGCTTCACTACTTGTGTATTAAACGGTATTTTTAAGGTGGTTTAAAAATTTTGTATAATTAATTTGAATTATTATAGCAAAATAAGAGTAACGTACTCTTATTTGGATGATTTATCGTACGTCTGCAGTGCAATATTCTTGGATCGTTGGTTTGTCGTTATACTTTATATGACACGACGTATTTTTATTTGGAACTACTACCACAATGCCACGTGGTGGCTGGTCGTACCGTCTGGTGCTGTTTACTTGAGAATCCCAATCTTCATTCTGCTGATCTACGAACAAAGCTTGTAAAATCAGTGCTATATTACGTTGTTTTATGTAATATTTATTTTATGCTTGACTTGTTGATACACTATTGTTATAATGTTCATGAAGTATCGTTCTATGAAATGCGACGGTATAATATGCATTTCATCAAGATTCAGTGAAATGTACTGCAGAAGCTATGTTATATGCCGTGGTATAGCCCATGTTTATGTAAAATTGTATTGAGCCACTTAACAGCTGACACCAGTGTGCTCTGATACGGTGATCTGTGCCTTATAGATCAGACAATGGCACCGTAGCTTGCTGAAACCGGGGATCACAATAAATGCTGTGCACTACCGATTTGGCTGTTTGAAGTTTTACTTCTGTTACTACATTAATGAAGAGGTGCTGATTTGAAGTTACGAAGAAAAAAAATTTGTGGCACAACTTCGGAAGAAGGGATCGTTGTATAGGACACATCCCAAGGCATCACGGAATAATCGCTTTGGTAATGGAGACAAGTGGGGGGTGGGCGGCATGGCGTACCTTCGGCAAGTGGCATCACAAGCTGCAATCAAGCATTTACGTGACTCCAGGATTATACACACCCTCACAGTCCAGTCGGGCGTTAGCAGACCGTAGCCCAAAGTGCTGCTTCTGGAGTCCGTTTACCGTTTAGGGCGATGCAATTGAAAAGCATCGACTGTCTGGACGCGTGCGTGAGGTGTGTTTGTAAGACGGCACGTCCGTGGGAGAGCGGCCGTGTTGTTCAGTAGGGCGCAGGGCGGCCGGGCCGGGCAGGCTGCTCTGCATGCGGCAGCCCTGCCTGCCCGCTGTCCTTACGGGTGACCGACATCCGACATCGCCGCCACGCTCGGCCCCGTGTCGCCGACCCCTGCCGCCCGGGAACACCGGCCGAGGCGGCGGGCCGCTGAGTCACCGCCTCTGTGTGCGGCGCGCCTTGCCCAAGTCAGGAACAGCACTCACGAAACTTTGCATTTACGGTGTACCCCGTTCAAGGTCGAGGCACATAACAAGAATTTCTGATAGTTGAAAGTTCCCAATAAAGCGAGTTTGACTGATCGAGGTGCAATAGAGAAACAATTAAAATCGCTCAAAAGAGGAAAGGCTGCTGCATCTGATGGGATACCAGTTCGATTTTACACAGAGTAGGCGAAGAAACTTGCCCCCCCCCCTCCCCCCTTCTTGCAGCGGTGTCCGTAGGTCTCTAGAAGAGCGTAGGGTTCCAAAGGATTGGAAAAGGGCACAGGTCATGCCCGTTTTCAAGAACGGACGTCGATCAGTTGTAGAATTTTGGAACACGTATTATGTTCGAGTATAATGACTTTTCTGGAGACTAGAAATCTACTCAGTAGGAATCAGCACGGGCTTCGAAAAAGACGATCGTGTGAAACCCAGCTCGCGCTATTCGTCCACCAGACTCAGAGGGCCATAGACACGGGTTCCCAGGTAGATGCCGTGTTTCTTGACTTCCGCAAGGCGTTCGATACAGTTTCCCCACAGTCGTTTAATGAACAAAGTAAGAGCATATGGACTATCAGACCAATTGTGTGATTGGATTGAGGAGTTCCTAGATAACAGGACGCAGCATGTCATTCTCAATGGAGGGAAGTCTTCTGAAGTAAGAGTGATTTCAGGTGTGCCGCAGGGGAGTGTCGTAGGACCGTTGCTATTCACAACATACACTCCTGGAAATTGAAATAAGAACACCGTGAATTCATTGTCCCAGGAAGGGGAAACTTTATTGACACATTCCTGGGGTCAGATACATCACATGATCACACTGACAGAACCACAGGCACATAGACACAGGCAACAGAGCATGCACAATGTCGGCACTAGTACAGTGTATATCCACCTTTCGCAGCAATGCAGGCTACTATTCTCCCATGGAGAGGATCGTAGAGATGCTGGATGTAGTCCTGTGGAACAGCTTGCCATGCCATTTCCACCTGGCGCCTCAGTTGGACCAGCGTTCGTGCTGGACGTGCAGACCGCGTGAGACGACGCTTCATCCAGTCCCAAACATGCTCAATGGGGGACAGATCCGGAGATCTTGCTGGCCAGGGTAGTTGACTTACACCTTCTAGAGCACGTTGGGTGGCACGGGATACATGCGGACGTGCATTGTCCTGTTGGAACAGCAAGTTCCCTTGCCGGTCTAGGAATGGTAGAACGATGGGTTCGATGACGGTTTGGATGTACCGTGCACTATTCAGTGTCCCCTCGACGATCACCAGTGGTGTACGGCCAGTGTAGGAGATCGCTCCCCACACCATGATGCCGGGTGTTGGCCCTGTGTGCCTCGGTCGTATGCAGCCCTGATTGTGGCGCTCACCGGCACGGCGCCAAACACGCATACGACCATCATTGGCACCAAGGCAGAAGCGACTCTCATCGCTGAAGACGACACGTCTCCATTCGTCCCTCCATTCACGCCTGTCGCGACACCACTGGAGGCGGGCTGCACGATGTTGGGGCGTGAGCGGAAGACGGCCTAACGGTGTGGGGGACCGTAGCCCAGCTTCATGGAGGCGGTTGCGAATGGTCCTCGCCGATACCCCAGGAGCAACAGTGTCCCTAATTTGCTGGGAAGTGGCGGTGCGGTCCCCTACGGCACTGCGTAGGATCCTACGGTCTTGGCGTGCATCCGTGCGTCGCTGCGGTCCGGTCCTAGGTCGACGGGCACGTGCACCTTCCGCCGACCACTGGCGACAACATCGATGTACTGTGGAGACCTCACGCCCCACGTGTTGAGCAATTCGGCGGTACGTCCACCCGGCCTCCCGCATGCCCACTATACGCCCTCGCTCAAAGTCCGTCAACTGCACATACGGTTCACGTCCACGCTGTCGCGGCATGCTACCAGTGTTAAAGACTGCGATGGAGCTCCGTATGCCACGGCAAACTGGCTGACACTGACGGCGGCGGTGCACAAATGCTGCGCAGCTAGCGCCATTCGACGGCCAACACCGCGGTTCCTGGTGTGTCCGCTGTGCCGTGCGTGTGATCATTGCTTGTACAGCCCTCTCGCAGTGTCCGGAGCAAGCATGGTGGGTCTGACACACCGGTGCCAATGTGTTCTTTTTTCCATTTCCAGGAGTGTACATAAATGACCTTGTGGGTGACATCGGAAATTCACTGAGGCTTTTTGCAGATGATGCTGTGGTGTATCGAGAGGTTGTAACAATGGAAAATTGTACTGAAATGCAGGAGGATCTGCAGCGAATTGACGCATGGTGCAGGGAATGGCAATTGAATCTCAATGTAGACAAGTGTAATGTGCTGCGAATACATAGAAAGAAAGATCCCTTATCATTTAGCCACAATATAGCAGGTCAGCAACTGGAAGCAGTTAAGTCCATAAATTATCTGGGAGTAGGCATTAGGAGTGATTTAAAATGGAATGACCATATAAAGTTGATCGTCGGTAAAGCAGATGCCAGACTGAGATTCATTGGAAGAATCCTAAGGAAATGCAATCCGAAAACAAAGGTTACAGTACACTTGTTCGCCCACTGCTTGAATACTGCTCAGCAGTGTGGGATCCGTACCAGATAGGGCTGATAGAGGAGATAGAGAAGATCCAACGGAGAGCAGCGCGCTTCGGTACAGGATCATTTAGTAATCGCGAAAGCGTAACGGAGATGATAGATAAACTCCAGTGGAAGACTCTGCAGGAGAGACGCTCAGTAGCTCGGTACCGGCTTTTGTTGAAGTTTCGAGAACATACCTTCTTCGAGGAGTCAAGCAGTATATTGGTCCCTCCTACGTATCTCTCGCGAAGAGACCATGAGGATAAAATCAGAGAGATTAGAGCCCACACAGAGGCATACCGACAATCTTTCTTTCCGCGAACAATACGAGAATGGAATACAAGGGAGAACCGATAGAGGTACTCAGGGTACCCTCCGCCACACACCGTCAGGTGGCTTGCGGAGTATGGATGTAGACGTAGTGTAGAATCGGGAGAAAGTCGAACTGACACGCGACGGTTACCCGTGCGACATTCGTGTTCCGACCGGAGTGCAGGTGTAAAACTACCGTAGACTACCTTAAGTAAGCGTGGACTACGTTAGTGTCCCTGGTAGCTTTGTGGTACCCACGTTACCTCTACATTAGGTGTGTCGCATACCTATCGGGCGTTACCTCGTAACGGTCGCTTTTTTTTTCGTATGCGTCAATGTCTTACTACATTCCCCTAAAAACCGGAAGTGGCGAACCTTCTACAAAGTGAGTGGCGGTATATAAAGGGCAGAATGACCTACGGAACTTTGCTGTTCTGCATAGTTATCCTCTTGTCTGTTGCTTAAGTATAAACGGTATTTGTTGCAAAACTGAAATTGTCAATGTTTAATTCAGGTTTATTCGAAAATTGTTAATTTCTAAAGTGAAACAGAGGGATGTTGTAGTAAAAACCAAGTAAAACAATAGAAATTTATCATATAGAATTAGAAAAGCCAATTTCTCCAACAAGAAGGTAAAATAAAAAAACAGCAGAACAAAACTGTATCAAACATCCGTCGAACTTGTATAAATTTTGTTTCTGTTATTCATAAACAACTTCCGCATTTATGAGCAACAATAGAGAATTCGTGCTTTTCAACATGATGAAGAACGTTCTGTTGAGTGCTAAATAATAACAATAATTATATATATTTGTGCATGTTAACTGTACTTGCATCAAAAGTAATTGCTTTCGTTACATAGAGGCGCAAAGGTTACGCAATCACTGATTTTTATTACTTATAAAATGCTATTTACATTTTGTAAGGATATAAAATACACGTTGTACTAACACTAAATTATGTGTGGTTCTAATTATGTGCAAAACAAACAACCAAATAAATAAAAAAAAGAAAGAGAAGTCCTCGGTTCCCATTTTCTCTCTTACAAAAATGGTTCAAATGGCTCTGAGCATTATGGGACTTAACATCTATGGTCATCAGTCCCCTAGAACTTAGAACTACTTAAACCTAACTAACCTAAGGACAACACACAACACCCAGCCATCACGAGGCAGAGAAAATCCCTGACCCCGCCGGGAATCGAACCCGGGAACCCGGGCGCGGGAAGCGAGAACGCTACCGCACGACCACGAGATGCGGGCCCTCTCTTACACATTGATTAATTTTACCCTACCAATTCTACCAATACTACCGGCAATCCTACCATTTAGTACGTCACTTACGTTATGTGCCAAAAACCATCGAACCGTACGTAGTTTTGGTAGAGCGCAACTCTACACAGGGCCGATAGGACAAGCAACGAGACACACAGTAGGCGGCGAGGACCTCGCGTGTGCCGTGTCGCTGTCAGCCTCGTCATAGCGAACTTCCAAATGCGTCACATATATACTCAACACGGGAAAGTGGTAAGAGTGTCCATTGACCGTTGAAAACAATTGCGATGTGTTACCTATATTTCGTACGCAGAAATATGTCACTTAAAACGCACCAAACGTTAACTAGCCAGAGAGTACAGTGCAAAGTTTTCAAAATGTGCGGAGTGTTTTAGTCTGCTTCGAAAAGATGTGTGCGTGTATATCGAATAACTGAAGATGATGTACTCAATCGTATTGCGGACAAAAGGAATTGTTAGTTCGCATTTTTCTGTAAAAAAATAAGGTGATGCGAACAGAAACTATATAAGATAGAATTTTTAATTGGTTAGTGACTTAATCGGCTGCTTTGTAGGCGTATAATGTTAGTTGTCGGTAGTATTTTTTCCGCGACGAGAAATATTGGTCGTAATCTCGTTGAATTTCATTGTATTTCCTTAATACAGTATCAGAACATGGATTATCCATCGATATATATATGTGTATATATATATATATATATATATATAGCATTGAATTTATCTTGGGGATTACTTGCTGTCCACTCACGTGATTTCTTATTCCTACGCCGAGTGTTGGGCAACCCCAAGCATCGTTCCCAGCGGTCGAGAGGCATGCGAACGTCGATACAGCATGTTTGTGGTGGTGGCTGGGCACTGGCTTAACTGTGAATGTGAATAGCACTTCTTCATGCCCCTGACGTACTATACTTGCTACTTCTGAAAAGTTGTAAAAGTTAAGTGTATGTGCATATCAGAAGTCGTATATACTCGTACGGATACTTTAACGTAATTTTCTACACAATGTATTTACCTTCCACATAAATAAGTGTTTAAGAGCTAGATTCAAATGATTTTTAATTAATGGGCATCATCTCATCTC
The DNA here is from genome assembly GCF_021461395.2 of Schistocerca americana. Taxonomy (NCBI): domain Eukaryota; kingdom Metazoa; phylum Arthropoda; class Insecta; order Orthoptera; family Acrididae; genus Schistocerca; species Schistocerca americana. Next base: position 504,319,674 of record NC_060126.1, on the reverse strand, counting down.
TTAAGTAAAGTGGAGTGGAACCTTTCGCTGAAATGTGGCAATGTTTCTTTCTCCTTAACTTATCACTAAGGGAACTTGGTGCTAAACATTCTACCCCTAAAGGTGAATCAAGTTGATTAGTTACTTGTTAATTGCATGTGGAACAACTTAATCCACAGCAATATAGTAATCAGTGTTTTATGGTGAAAGCTTCTATCATGTTCTCTGAGTTTCCGCCTGAAGGAAGCAAAGGCTAGTGGAACCAGGGAGCGGCCGGGGCTACCGTGCGTGCAGAGGGCGCTCTCACTAGCGTTGGGACGTGTACTGGCCGGCGCGCGGCCCCTCCAGGCACTGACTGGGCGGCGCGCGTAGCGAGCGGGTCGGCTGCTCGATACGAAGCATGAGTGATCGTTCTTGTAACGACCAGCTGTTGCTTTTATTTACTCCTTCTTTGGTGAAGCAAAGGCTGTGGTTTTATCACGTTAATAGTAAACGAGAGGAGGTTATCGTGACTTTCATCGTCTTTGCTAGAAAATGAGAACTTTTGAAGAACGTTTCTTCATCTTTTTCCTATGTCCTGTGACCAATTCTAAACCTTCAACAACCTCACGGAATCGAACATCTTTACCAAATTCAGTTGTACATCGTTCATCGTGTAGTCAAAACATTGAAACGAAACATAATTCTATTAAATGGTATTCGAGAATGATATTTTATCTCATTGTGACGGAGCTGTTGCCTTCTTGGGAATAATTGATAGACGGTTGTTGGCCCTACGTTCATGCAAGCGTATTATTGTGTCAGCTGGTAGTATATATTATATACTGCAGTGGTATACGGTACACAGTCCACCTCCAAAGCGACTTGGTGCCGTATGGTGGAATCGGGTTCGATTCCCGGTATTGTCAGGACTTTTTCCCTGGCGGAAGGACTGGAACGGCAGCACTCGGCCTCGTGAGGCTAGTTGAGGGGAGCTACTTGACGGCGAAGTAGCTCCAGGTCACGAAAACTCACAACGGCCGGCAGAGCGGTGTCCTAACCCCACGTCCCTCTGTACCACGTCCATTGATGCCGCTGACAGAAGATTACACGCAGGTGGGTCGGTATCGTTGTATATATATATAAGTACGCATTTATTTATAAATATTTGGAATACATTAACGCCTGTTGGATTCAGAATTGCGTCTCCCGGGTCAGTGTGCGTTTCGACGTAGTTTTGTATTCTGTTTGACGAGTATCGTACAGATTTAAAATAATTGAATCATTTGGTTTCTCACATTCCGCCTGCTGTCTGACCGGGACGACGCCACAGCGTCCTGGACTGCCGGGCCCTGGCGGGAGGCGGCTATCACCAGCGCTGCTGGCCGCGCCCTGTCTGGCCGACCTTCAGTGAAGACTCTATCTCCTTAGTCACTTCCCCCGTTTACGTTCTCCTCTGCCCATTTTATTGCTCTCACAAATCACTTGCAATACCAAAAATACTTCTTGCGTGGAAAACAATGAATTGTGCAAGCGAATGGACTGTACAGTTTACACTGAAGAGATCGCTGAATTGTGGAGCGCACGAACTTCCTCTGCTAGAACACCAACAATGAACGAAAGATGAGGGAGTACATCCGAATACGAACCGAACAGCCGGCCAGTGTGGCCGAGCGGTTCTACGCGCTACAGTCTGGAACCGCGCGACTGCTACGGTCGCAGGTTCGAATCCTGCCTCGGGCATGGATGTGTGTACTGTCCTTAGGTTAGTCAGCTTTAAGTAGTTCTAAGTTCTAGGCGACTGATGACCTAACATGTTAAGTCCCATAGTGCTCAGAGCGATTTTGAACGAACCGAACACGACCGACTGGTGTTCGCGTTGAAGAGTTTCTTGTCGATGGAATGTATTTTCATTTATCTTTGGAAAGTGCCAGTCTGTTGTGCATATGTGTTTCCCTTTAATAGCCTCTGTATAAGGAAGCAAGATCTCTCACAATTCCTAGATGTTCAGTATAATGTAATAGTAGTTGTACTCGGTAAGCTCGTAGTGGAAATTTATCGACCGTCAGCTATATTAAAATTTCCTGTCGCGAAAACAGCTGAAAGTATAGCATTTTTCTCATGTTTTTGGTGCAGCGCGGCTTCAGATTCCCTTTTGTTATGTTTTCTTCTGTAGGTTGCTGCAACGAACGCACTTGTTACGTAAGCTTAAATTAACTGTTTGTTGGCTTAGAGTAATTAAGTGATATCTATTTAGGACTACTGTGAGGAACTACTGCAATACTTAAAATCTATCTACTTTCTAGCGCGGATGATTTGTTGACTTTTGGAACTGTGAAATACGCTGAAGAGACAAAGAAACTGGTAAACCTGCCTGATATCGTGTTGGGTCCCCGCGAGCACGCAGAAGTGCCGCAACACGACGTGGCGTGAACTCGACTAATGTCTGAAGTGGCGCTGCAGGGAATTGACACCATGAATCCTGCAGGACTGTCCGTAAATCCGTAAGAGTACGACCGGGTGGAGACCTCTTTTGAAAAGCATGTTGCAAGGCGTCCCAGATATGCTCTATAATGTTCATGTCTGGGGAGTTTGGTGGCCAGCGAAAGTGTTTAAACTCAGAAGAGTGATCCTGGAGCCACTCTGTAACAATTCTGGACGTGTAGGGTGTCGCACTGACCTGCTGGAATTGCTCAAATCCAATGGAATGTACGATGTACGTGGAGGGATGGAGGTGATCAGACAGGATGCTTACGGACGTGTCACCTGTCAGAGTCGTATCTAGACGTATCTGGGGTCCCATGTCACTCCAACTGCACACGCCCCACACCATTAAAGAGCCTCCATCAGCTAGAACAGTCCCCTCGTGACATGCAGGGTCCTTGTATTCGTGAGGTTGTCTCCATACCCCTACACGTCCATCCGCTCGATACAATTTGAAACGAGACTCGTCCGATCAGGCAACATGTTTCCAGCCATCAACAGTCCAATGTCTGTGCTGACTCTTCGCACGAATGACTCTTCGGCTCCGAAAGCCCATATCGATGATGTTTTGTTGAATGGTTCGCACGCTGACTCTTGTTGATGGCCCATTCGCTACAATTTGCGGAAGCGTTGCATTTCTGTCACGTCGAACGATTCCCTTCAGTCATCGTTGGTTCCGTTCTTGCAGGGTCTTTTTCCAACCGCAGTTATGTCGGAGATTTGATGTTCTACTGGATTCCTTATATTCGCGGTACACTCGTGAAACGGTCGTATTGGAAAACCCCCACTTCATCGCTACCTCGGAGACGCTGTGTCCCATAGCCCGTGCGCCGGCTGTAACACCACATTCAGACTCACTAAAATCTTGATAACCTGGCATTGTAGCAGCAGTAACCGATCTAACAACTGCACCAGACACCTGACGTCTTATATAGGCGTTGCCGACAGCAGCGCCGTGTTGTGCCTGTTTGCATATCTCTGTACTTGAATACGCATGAATACACCAGTTTCTTTGGTGCTTCGGTGTATTTTTCGGGCTGGAACCAGCGCAGTCGGCAGATCGTTGTGAAGAGACGTCTTTGCTGAGATTAAATGCCGATCATATTAATGTATTTTGCATTCATTTCATACAAGAGATATTACGAATGACTCGGTCAGTCGTCTCTGAAGAATGATGTTGTCAATATTTGCCCATGTTGGAATCCGCCCCCAGTTTTTAATGCTCGTAATTAGATGGTGGCTGAAAAGGAAGCCAGTTCACGTATCCCTTCTTTCAGTGTCATTTTACTGGCCTTCTACCTTGCCATTCCGTGTGTTAATGTCAAGCATTCGATCCACATCGTACTTTTTCCACCATCTTAAACGGTGTCTTGTCCTCCCAGGCGATCATGGTTACAGTAAAAGTGGGCGCAATACTTTCCATTTAGTCCAGCTGATCGTCTTGTTGAGAAACACCTCTCACATGAAATTCAGTTTAAAAAGACAGCGTGAGACGGGAGTGTTAAAGGATAACGCGTCAGCTCACCGTTTACACCTGGGAGACCGCCAATAACCACACTGTGAACGAAGTTGTCCGATTTGCTGATCTACCAGTGCTGACTGTCCACGTGTTCAAGGAATAGTGGATCACTTTTTGCTTGATTCAAAAATGGCTCTGAGCACTGTGGGACTTAACATCTGAGGTCATCAGTCCCCTAGACTTAGAACTACTTAAACCTAGCTAACCTAAGGACGTCACACACAACCATGCCCGAGGCAGGATTCGAACCTGCGAGCGTAGCTGTCGCGCGGTTCCAGACTGAAGCGCCCAGAACCGCTCGACCACACCGGCTGGCTTTCTGCTAGGTAACACGTTGTTAGAACAGTGGTCGTAAAACAGTTTAGTTGATAGGAGCCGGAAGCGAGTGTCACGCCTTGTCGGTAACAATCGGTTTCAAACACGACAGCAGTTGTTGGCTCAATAATTGGAGTTACGTTTCGATCAATTTCCGAGCGATCGTAGCGAAGATAACTGCATGCAGTGGAAGATTGGAGTCGGGTACCTCTTAAAACTCAATTGCTCACAGTGGCACAGAAAGCTGCTCGTTTTCATTGAGAAAAACAAAAGAGAAACTCGCTAAGTCTTTTGCGCCGGAGTCGCTAAGTCTTTCGCGCAGGAGTATTCGCATAAAAAGTTCACGGTAAACTTGCCTCGTCGAATGTAGATACAATCCGCCTCTTTCAGTGATTACCTCTATCCTCGTCGTCAGGGCCTATGTCTGACTGTCCTGAAACAGACGAGGTTCCCATTTTTGTACCCAAATGACGGTATCTGACTGGCTGGATTACGTCATAATGGCATCACGGAGATGGCGCGTACTTACTGGGGTGGCTCCCTGTACGCCCCCTAGGATATGTTTCCGCGCCCTGTCTACCGTTGCTTATAGTGTTATGAGTCTATCGGGCGTTGAACTGTGTGCCCTTTCTTTATCAAGATCACTCTTCCATGTATTGGTAAGTGCGTAGCCAGAGTCTCAATTGAAGTATGTATGCAAATTAAGGCGATGAATGAAAATTTGTGCGTAGTCCGGGAATCGAAGCCAGGTTTCGTGCTCACCAGGTGGATGCGCAGACCGCTACGCCACCCTGGACAGTGGCTTTGCAGTACTGCACGGACTGTTGTACAACGCCTCCCTCCCATTCACGCCTCAGCCCACTAGGCTCAGACATCTGGGCTGAGGTGTGAATGAGAATTTGGACTGGGGAGGGAGGCGTGCTAACGTAGTTCGTGCAATTGTGCAAAGCCACTGTCCTGGGTGGCGTAGCGGTTAGCGCATCTACGTGGAGAGCAGGAGACTCGGCTTCGGTTCCCGGCCTTTGTATAAATTTTAATTCATCGCCTCAGTCGGCATATATGTTAGATGTTTGAAACCTGAAAAGCTCTCTGGAACCATATAGTTTAATTTGACTCTCTTGAAATTTTTATCACATTGCCTAATACCCACTGCTTTTCTAATTAGCGAGTCCGAACAGTCCGAAGCACGGGCCAGAATTCTCGTATGTTCATACGTAATCTTGTGGGTATTTAACAGGTTGTGCTCAGGCACCGCTGATTTTTCACAATTCCTGCACTTAAAGTAACGCTGGTGGTCCACAGAGCGGCTGGCAGCAGTCTGTATACGGGTTGATTCAAAAGTAGCTGTACAAATTTCATGGGTGTAACGTATGTATCAAAATAAGATTAAAATGTTCAATAAAGGTTTCTCTGAAATTTATTTATTTCCGAGTTACGACACATATAGTGATATGATAGTAGTAGGAATTACGTACGGGCCAGTACAGCTTCTGGCGTGTCGTGTTCATCTACATGTCCACCGATGTTTCTTTGTAGACACCTATACAGTGCTCTGCTGATTCTATCTCGAATACCTTTCTTTATTTAACTGTGGCGTGGCCCGTTTTATTCTGTGGCGCTGTTGTGGTGTAGCGTTAAATAACGTACTACGTATATTAATTCTGTCCATAGTTCATAGATTGCAGTGTTGTTTACGATACGATGACGTACTCAGTGGGTGAGTACGCGGATATGCACCTTTTTTACGGCACAGCAGAAGACAATGCTCGAGCAGCAAGACGACGACGTATGGAGTGTTTCCAGACATAAGAGTACAAACCATCAGACTTCCACAGCAGTGGATAGGCGTTTAAGGGAACACGGCATTCGTTGTGTGCCACGGTTAAGTCTGCCTCAACTGGGTGGAATGGATGTTGAGAACACCCTGGAAATAATATATCAAGACCCGACCATAAGTGCCCCCCCGTATAAGGACAACTATAGGGGTTCCTCAATCAAAGTATGGCGCATACTTCGTGAACAGCAATTCCACCCATTTCACTTGCAGAAGATACACGGGCTGACGCCTGTACACTCCCCTGGACGTCTGAATTTCTACGAGGATACCATATATAGTGGTGTGGTGGATAGTCAGTTACTCGGAACGCATGTTATACCACAGCTCCTGACGGACAGTGTGTATCGACAGTTTGTGGAACGTGTATTGGGTAGTCTGTGCTTCATGGCGTCCCACTCGCTGCACGAACCGATTTATGGCTTACGCACAACTGTGCTTATCCCGATTGGTGGATAGGTTGTGCAGGACCATTTGGTTGGCACGCAGATCTCCGGATCTGAACCCGCTGGACTTTTACCTTTGGGCCGTCTCAAGCAGCTCATATATGGTGTTCGAATTGAGAATGTAGCACAACTATAGAAGCGAACTGAAAATGGCTGTGCAGTTGTTGGTAATGAGCCCGCAACATTGCCAGAGCAGTAAGATGTCGAACCCGTCACTGTTTCGTCTACATGTAGACATTTTGAACATGTTCTGGGGTAAATGTAGAGTACGTCGTTATGATGAAAAAGTGGGTCCCTTCCCATCGTTGCTTCGTGAGAAGAATTAATTTTTTATTGTTTGTCTTATACTTGAGATCCCTAGTGTACTGCATAACTATGAAATAAAACAATTTCAGACAAGATTTTATTTAACATTTTATGTTTATTTTGATGCATACATTACACACACGAAGTGTGTACAGTTACTTCACCCTGTAGATTGTCTCACGAAACTGCTGCCATTACTTGCGAGAGGTGGCCATTCAGAGCTCTGGATTTTATCGAAATTGGATGCGGCAAGTTTACCGAGAACTTCTTACCCAGCAGAGAAAATAGACAGTAGCCTACTGGAGGAGTGTAATGTGGTCCGAAGAGACGCAATTTGGCTCTTAAATGAAAGAAGGCGTAGAATGTACCTACAGCCCTATGAGAAGTTTAATGCGCCACGTGTGGAGGGTGCAGATCAGGCGAGAGGATGTTCTGTGATGTTTAAGGGGCGTTTGTCATGCCATAACTTCCACATCTCCATTCAGCTTACCGTCGTCATGAAGCAGGATGTTTATTTCGTTATCGCTGACATTATCGGTGGCTGAGTGTTGCCCTTTCTTTTCAATTTTCCTTGGGGGTATGCTGTGGACGCTCTCATGTTCCAAGACGACAGTAGCCGTACTCACGGGGCTGCATGAATACGTTCTTCATGTCACGAATACTCGGATACAATATCGCACATTATCGACGCGGCAAATACCAAGTGTCTGGCACTATTTGATGCAGCAGGTGAAACAGAGCAGATCACACCCACGCAGTCGCGTCGCTCAAGCAGCCGAGCCGAACCCAGTCAATCCTATTTTGCAAAGGAGGCGATGACAGAGAGATACGTAAAATTCTGTAGCGGCACAGCTCCGAGGAGCCTTTCAGCTGACAATGCCACACGGTTGTCTCTGTTCCCGTACTCTGCCAGGACGGTAGCCCCGCCGGAGTGGACGCAGCGCACCACGTCTTCGTCTTTTTTGGCAGCTGGAGCAGAAATAAAAGGGCGGAGCGGCAGCCAGCGAAGCGCGAGCGATAAGGCGTGCGTATCTGAGGAAGCCGAGCCGACGACGGGCCCGGTTCCCCAAACTGGCCCTTCTCTGAAGCCGCGTGACTCACTCGCACGCAAGCCGCCTCCGGTGCCTCTGGTTACGCGCCAGCTGCCCCGTTTTCAGAGGAACCACCCACTGGATCACTTTGCCCCTTTATAAGAGCTCCGGCGCCTCTCGTGGCTTATGAATTACGAGATTGTTTACTAACTAGAGAGCGAGATTTATGTCGCGTTCTGACCACTTACGACAACCACATTGCAGTTAGAAGAGTGGATCAACATGAAAAGGAGGTATTAACTGAGAAGGGAGTGAGGCAACGTTGTAGCCCATCTCCCATGTTATTAGATTTGTACGAAGAGTAAACAATAAAGGAAGCGCTGGAGAAATTTGCGTCAGGCAATTCAAATTCTAGTTATTCAGAGACGGCAATGGCAATGGACTTGGAAGAGCTGTTGAACGGAATGGATTTGCGGTAGTCCATGAATGACGCAACCAGCCACAAATACTTTTTAAATGTTTTATTTTGGTGCCATAACTGGTTTGGGGCTACCATGCACATCTTCAAATGGCTAATATTTTCGTTATATAAACGTTTTGATCAAAATCGTGTCTTCTGTCCCACACTGCACAATAATACGGGAGTATTTAGTGCCACTTTATCAGTTGTTTCATTAATGGCTCTGAGCACTATGGGACTCAACTGCTGAGGTCATTAGTCCCCTAGAACTTAGAACTAGTTAAACCTAACTAACCTAAGGACATCACAAACAGCCATGCCCGAGGCAGGATTCAAACCTGCGACCGTAGCGGTCTTGCGGTTCCAGACTGCAGCGCCTTTCACCGCACGGCCACTTCGGCCGGCGTTTCATTAATAAAAATATGCTTAAGTGCTTGCATTATATATATATGGGGATCTTCACTTACACATTTTTTGTTGCGGTCCATGTGGTTTTCTAACTCGATGTATATGTCCTTGAATTTCACCGCAACGCACATGTTGTAAATAAGTTGCTGTGACGCACTTCCTAATATTCTTAAAATGCGTGTTGAGCATCGCACATGTGTTATACACTTGATGTTTTTCTTTACAATGCAAAGATTATCAGTAAGCTAAGGGACCAAACAAAGATAGCATTCATTAAATGTTGGCCATGGATGCAAACAGAGCAAGGACGATGTGTGAGATCTGCAAACTGTAACATATTAATAACAGAAAAAAATGTTTACACCCTAAGGGTAAACTTATTAAAAGACTAGTAGTTGAAATTATTCACGAAATACTTCAAAACCAATTGACTGGATATTATAAAGTAAACATAAATGTACACAAATTTATATTTACAGATATTTGGTTATCAGTATTGTATCCTTTCACTGTCTATCTCTTATTGCTACCATCTCATTCCTTCCTTCCCCCTGCTAATGTCTCTCCTCACTGTAGCCGGCCGGAGTGGCCGAGCGGTTCTAGGCGCTGCAGTCTGGAACCGCGCGACCGCTACGGTCGCAGGTTCGAATCCTGCCTCAGGCATGGATGTGTGTGATGTACTTAGGTTAGTTAGGTTTAAGTAGTTCTAAGTTCTAGCGGACTGATGACCTCAGAAGTTAAGTCCCATAGTGGTCAGGGCCATTTTTTCTCCTCACTGTAACTCTCTCTCTCTCTCTCTCTCTCTCTCTCTCTCTCTCTCTCTCTCTCTCTCTCTCTCTCTCTCTCTCCCCCTCGTTGTCGTTCTCGTAGACTCTCATTATCACTGGATCACCCGCTTCCACTTTCTCCTCGTTATTCCTCACACCCTGACACTAGCTCCTTCACTCTTTTCCTAGCACTGTTCTGTCACTGTGTCCCTCTCTTTCTTTCACATTGCGAACGTCCCCTTCGCACTTTCCATACCACAACTACCGTCTACACTATCTTCCACGTATGTATTTCAGGCCACTGAAGGTGCTTTGCAAATGCTTAAGGCGAAATGCGTATGGCATGAAAAAGGCGTTCCACTTGGTTTTAATTAGACCGATCCAAAGTAATAACTGTTGATGTAATGTTTGTTTGTAGCCGTTCGTGTGCAATGATACATAGCACAACTATTCCCTTGGCCAGACCTGAATGCAATCGAAGTGGCAGAGTAGCCGCAATGGATCCGGTACACTGGACAGTTCATGTGTATTTAAAGGCTGTTCCTGACTCTCGTCTGGGCAAAACCTGATCTGGTTCCGTTTCTCCAGAATGGGAATACAACAAACTAACTTTTCTGATACGAACGTTTTGAATCACTACCACATAGCCGAACTTGTGATAATGAGATAATATTACGTATTTATGTATAGTTTCAAAATAGTTAGTGGCTTGAGCGAAGGATAAAATAGAGGAACACCTTGGCAACAGATGACCTTGATAACACGTCGGGACGATTTTGTACAATGGCTGCTACTTGAGACAAAAAGTGCGGCCTTTGCCGTCAAGTTCATACTTTCCGAAGAAGACAAATATAATGTCAGTCACAGGCCTGAAGCAGAAACCTATCCACCAGAAAACATAACAAAGTAAAAGTCTTTTGCTCTTGCTCTTTAAAGAGTGTGGAAGGAGCGTGTCTACAGGAGTAACTGAATTGAGAACGTAGGAGTCGAGTGCAATCAACAACTGATTGTCCGCCTCCGTAGCGTAGCGGTAGCGTTACCGCCTACCACCGAGGGGGCCCGGTTTCGATTCCCGGCAGGGGACTGGGTGCTGTGTGTCCTTCATTTTCATTGTCATTGACTCGCAAGTCGCCGAAGTGTCGTCAACTAAAAAGGAATTGCAATACGGCGGCCGAACTCCCCCGAATGGGGCCACCCTGCCAACAATGTCATACGATCATTTCATTTCAACAACTGATTAAAAGGCCAGCAGTTTTACTGGTCATTTCTAGACAGTAAATTTTTCGCAGCAGACGTGCCATTCGACCGTCTCCGAAGAAGGTGAATCTCCTCTTGGGGTGTTGAAGGGTTATCGTAGTTAATGATAATTTCGACGCAGAATAATCACCAGTCAATAGCATTTTAAAGACGACTCGTGAAGAATCCATACGCACTTTGTGGCACTGCCAACATCCTCGGCGCACCTGACACTGAAATCTACGCAATGTTGCCGCAGTAGTTCACGTTGCAGTAAGCAGGTAAACTCTACGTCTGTGGTAGAACCTTGGTGGCAAAGTACTTTCCTTTGACTTCACTCATGCTCAGCGGAATCATTCGCGTTTTCCTCATCACATCTTCTTCAAAGAACGTCACAAATTATAATTGTGTTTTGCTATCCTCACCCATCTTGCATCTCTGTAATCGATCAACGGTCACAGTAGTACTGTTCAATCCTGCAAGTAAGGTCGAACCCTCTGACCTAGAGATGTAGGTGAATACTGTTTCGATTAATGTGAGTAGTTAACTCTGTAGGAGCAATGTTCGAGTAACATTAACCTGGCGAACGTCTGTTATTCATGTATTTCGGCTATCCATAGGAGCACATTGAGTCGATATAATCAGTGACTATGTCCCATTAATTATCTCTGGTCGAGACCGACCGGTGCGGTTGGCGGCTTAGTTACTACCACGAAACAGTTAAAATATGAAAATTCCCAGCATAGGTTGACATTTAAATTCCATATTGGGGTAAATGATTGCCTGGCGATAGGCATGGTACAGTTACAGATATTACAGTGTCTTGGATAGGCGATTTTCCATCGTGTGCAGAGAGCGATGCAGGAATATTGCCGAGGAGGAAAGAGAACAGTCTCTCTTTGCGACCTCACCAGGCAAGGCCTGTCCCAGAAGCTCTATTTCTTTCTGTCAAGATACAGTGTTAGGCCGTAATGTAGAGACGCGATGGTATCGTCATGAGTTCTTGGAACTGCATAGAATTCTCAGAATAATTGCCCGCATTTCGTTGTGCTCATGCTTGATACTCCGCAGGCGAGTCTTGTGTTGTCTCTTATGAAGTGCACTCCCCGCACTTAACTGCCCAGAAAAACGGTTCTTACGACCGTTCCCGGCACTTTCGTTTATGTACGTTACCCTCACATCAAAACCGGTACCCAACGTAAGTTGTCGAGGATTTCCGAGACGACAAGATCTCAAAATTTTGCGGCGCTTAAGCCACGGGAATAGCATCTCTTCAGTTACCTCACACGGATGTGAGAAAAATGCTGAAATTCTATCCGTACGGTCTGCAAGTTATTCGCTATTGAAAGAAGTGGACCTTGTTCATTGTTCTTGATACTGCCGCTGATTGAACAAATTCGCTGGTAACGACACCACATTTCTGAACACCGTGGGCGGTCCTGAATTATAGAACGTAAAACTGAAAATTCACAGGGATTTTCTCTGCCTCGTGATGACTGGGTGTGTGTGATGTCCTTAGGTTAGTTAGGTTTAAGTAGTTGTAAGTTATAGGGGACTGATGACCATAGATGTTAAGTCCCATAATGCTCAGAGCCATTTTTTTTTTAAATTCACATGTCTTGCATATCCATACAATTAGTGTTTGCTGACGAATTATGAGTCCTATCCTGTTTGAAACTGTTCTGCAGTAAGATTATACGGCATTGATTACGTCTGCATCTTCAGGTGTATTTTGCGAAGTGGTAGTATGGATAAAAAAAAAAATCTAAAATGCACACAGTAAGAGCTACGAGCTCTTGTTCACCTTCGCCACTGTGATACTCATCTCTTCTGCTGTAAGCTCTTTGCTGTTACGATCTTCTTTCTACCAAACAGGTTTCCTGGTGCAAGGTATCTTCAATTCCTATCAAAGGACTTGCCTGTCTTGCTAGAGGTGGGTATACTGTTCCAACAACGGCTGGAGGTGAAATTCGTGCATGACCAAGCACCGGTGTATTGTCTCCGAAATGTGCGAGAACACTTCACTTCAGTGAGTTGGTCAGGAAGGTCCAGTGCGTTGTCCATCTCATTCCCCCAAGTTATTAATCCTTTAATTGTTTGGTTGTTCGGGCACTTCCACTCAGTAATGCCGTATGGAATAATTTTCTGGGGTAACTCATCACTTAGAAAGTACTGACTGCACAAAAACGAGCAGTAAGAAAATATCTCGCTTTCATCCGCGGTCGTCATGTAGGTACTTCTTCAAGGAGTTGGGCATTTGAACTGCACCATCACAATACATATATTCTCCTAATGAAATGTGTCATAAATAATTCATCTGAATTTGATAAAAGTGGTGATATCCATACTCACAGAATTAGAGGAAAAAAATTACTTACGCGCGCAGCATTAATGATGTACTGACACCACTACCACTACTACTATTACAAATGCTTGCTAGCTCATCCGTACCCAACCTCGAGTTTTTTTTTTTAGTGTGTGCGTGTTTCCCTAAGACGTTGGACAGAAAGATGGCCTTATTTTGAATCGACAGCATATTGAGCGCCTGCTATTGCGATGGCTCAGAAGTGCAGGGCGTATGTAAAGCAAGCAAATTGCAGTAGCTGCTGTTTCTGAGTTGACAGAATAATCTATCGCTCCTTTGTTTGTTGCATTATGCAGATCGTTTGTAATAGCAAACAGTTTGCAATACAAGAGATGCTCTTCATAGAATATAAATAATATATCTATAATATAATATAGATAAATAAAGTCTGACAGCTTTTAAGGTACGCATTTTAGAGCGTATGTTTACTGTGCATTTTTTCTCGCTTTACTCCATACTATCACCTCTCAAAATATGGAATACTTTTTTTGACACCGTATACGGGGCGTTACAAAAAGGTACAGCCAAACCTTCAGGAAACATTCCACACACAAACAAAGAAAATATGTTATGTGGACATGTATCCGGAAACGCTTACTTTCCATGTTAGAGCTCATTTTATTACTTCTCTTCAAATCACATTAATCATGGAATGGAAACAAAATGGTTCAAATGGCTCTGAGCACTATGGGACTTAACATCTGTGGTCATCAGTCCCCTAGAACTTAGAACTACTTAAACCTAACTAACTTACGGACCTCACACACATCCATGCCCTAGGCAGGATTCGAACCTGCGACCGTAGCGGTCGCGCGGTTCCACACTGAAGCGGCTAGAACCGCACGGCGAATGGAAACACACAGCAACAGAACGTACCGGCGTGACTTCAAACACTTCGTTACAGGAAATGTTCAAAATGTCTTCCGTTAGCGAGGATACATGCATCCACCCTCCGTCGCACGGAATCCCTGATGCGCTGATGCAGCCCTGGAGAATGGCGTATTGTATCACAGCCGTCCACAATACGAGCACGAAGAGTCTCTACATTTGGTACCGGGGTTGCGTAGACGAGCTTTCAAATGCCCCCATAAATGAAAGTCAAGAGGGTTGAGGTCAGGAGAGCGTGGAGGCCATGGAATTGGTCCGCCTCTACCAATCTATCGGTCACCGAATCTGCTGTTGAGAAGCGTGCGAACACTTCGACTGAAATGCGCAGGAGCTGCATCGTGCATGAACCACATGTTGTGTCGTACTTGTAAAGGCACATGTTCTAGCAGCACAGGTAGAGTATCCCGTATGAAATCATGATAACGTGCTCCATTGAGCGTAGGTGGAAGAACATGGGGCCCAATCAAGACATCACCAACAATGCCTGCCCAAACGTTCACAGAAAATCGGTGTTGATGACCTCATTACACAATTGCGTGCGGATTCTCGTCAGCCCACACATGTTGATTGTGAAAATTTACAATTTGATCACGTGGGAATGAAGCCTCATCCGTAAAGAGAACATTTGCACTGAAATTAGGATTGACACATTGTTGGATGAACCATTCGCAGAAGTGTACCCGTGGAGGCCAATCAGCTGCTGATAGTGCCTGCACACGCTGTACATGGTACGGAAACAACTGGTTCTCCCGCAGCACTCTCCATACAGTGACGTGGTCAACGTTACCTTGTACAGCAGTAACTTTTCTGACGCTGACATTAGGGTTATCGTCAACTGCACGAAGAATTGCCTCGTCCATTGTAGGTGTCCTCGTCGTTCTAGGTCTTCCCCAGTCGCGATTCATAGCCTGGAATGTTCCGTACTTCCTAAGATGCCGAGCAATTGCTTCGAGCGTCTTCCTGTCGGGACACCTTCGTTCTGGAAAACCGTCTCGATACAAACGTACCGCGCCACGGCGCACATCAAATGGGCATCTGCCAACTCCGCATTTGTAAACATTGCACTGACTGCAAAACCACGTTCGTGATGAACACTAACCTGTTGATGCTACGTAGTGATGTGCTCCACTGTAGAGCAATGAGTCGCATGTCAACACAAGCACCAAAGTCAATATTACCTTCCTTCAATTGGGCCAACTGGCGGTGAATCGAGGAAGTACAGTATATACTGACGAAACTAAAATGAGCTCTAACATGGAAATTAAGCGTTTCCGGACACATGTCCACATATCTTTTCTTTATTTGTGTGTGAGGAGTGTTTCCTGAAAGTTTGGCCGTACCTTTTTGTAACACCCTGTATACTCGGAAGCTTCGTCGGTATATCGTGGAGAGCACTTTGTGTACCCCTTTTCCTGTCCCAGTCGCGAATGTCTTACAGGAAGAACGACTGGTGGTAAACCACCGTGTGAGATGGAGTCTCTGGTTTTACCTTCTCGGTCTTTTCGAGAGATATGCGCTAGAGGAAGTAATGTATTTGTTGATTGTTCTAGGAACTTGCGCTCTCAGAATTTCAACAACAAACTACGCCGTGATGCAGAGCGCCTCTCTTGCACCTCTACCATTTAAGTTGGCTAAGCGCCTCCGTGACGCTTTCGTGCTTAGTAAATTAAGCTGTAACCAATCGCTCTGGTCTTCTTTGAATCTACTGTATTTCCTCCATCAGTGCTATGTGGTGCGGATTGCGGACACGAGGAAAGTTTAAGTATTGATCGAACGAAGCCTTGGTGGAAGCTAATGAACATCGGTGCATTTAGGTTGCTGAAAAAGAGAGAGAGGGGAGAGAGCGCTTCTGTCCTTACGGAAAATACTGTAGTGGTCCAACCGACCTTTGAACGGCTGTTCAGGAATCGGCCCTATGCGACCAAGTCATTTGGAATACGTGCTACAGACCGACTCGAGGATCTAGATCTATTAGACATCAAAGTACACAGCCAGGGATGAAACGCGTTGCCGCCTTGGTGTCTCCAGAGGCCCAAAGCTATTTTAAACTTGATACAGTACAAAAAACTTGTACTCCGTATTATATTTTTGCAACTTTGTATTCGTTCATTTTAAGCATGTATCACAGTTTCATCGTTGTTTATACACATGGATCCCAACAAGAGGCTGTCCTCGGTTGTTCTGCTGTGTTTCCCTGATAGGTTTTTAAAGGTGCATCTTCCGGAACAATTTACGAATTGTTGTTCTTGTTGTTGTTGCTGCTGCTGCTGTGGTCTTCAGTCCTGAGACTGGTTTGATGCAGCTCTACATGCTAATCTGTCCTGTGCAAACTCCTTCATCTCCCAGTACCTACTGCAACCTACACCCTTCTCAATCTGCTTAGTGTATTCATCTCATGACCTCCCTCTACGATTTTTTCCCTCCACACTGCCCTCCAATGCTAAATTTGTGATCCCCTGATGCCTCACAACATGTCCTACCAACCGGTCCCTTCTTCTTGTCAAGTTGTGCCACAAACTCCATCCCAATCCTATTCAATACCTCCTCATTAGTTACGTGATCTACCCACCTAATCTTCAACATTCTTCTGTAGCACCACATTTCAAAAGCTTCTATTCTCTTCTTGTCCAAACTATTTATTGTCCACGCTTCACTTCCATACATGGCTACACTCCATACATATACTTTCAGAAACGACTTCCTGACACTTAAATCTACACTCGATGTTAACAAATTTCTCTTCTTCAGAAACGCTTTCCTTCCCATTGCCAGTCTACATTTTATATCCTCTCTACTTCGACCATCATCAGTTATTTTGCTCCCCAAATAGCATAACTCCTTTACTACTTTAAGTGTCTCATTTCGTAATCTAATTCCCTCAGCATTACCCGATTTAATTCGACTACATTCCATTATCCTCGTTTTGCTTTTGTTGATGTTCATCTTATATCCTCCTTTCAAGACACTATCCATTCCATTCAACTGCTCTTCCAAGTCCTTTGCTGTCTCTGACAGAATTACAATGTCATCGGCGAACCTCAAAGTTTTTACTTCTTCTCCATGGATTTTAATACCTACTCCGAATTTTTCTTTTGTTTCCTTTACTTTTTGCTCAATATACAGATTGAATAACATCGGGGACAGGCTACAACCCTGTCTCACTCCTTTCCCAACCACTGCTTCCCTTTCTTGTCCCTCGACTCTTATAACTGCCATCTGGTTTCTGTACAAATTGTAAATAGCCTTTCGCTCCCTATATTTTACCCCTGCCACCTTTAGAATTTGAAAGAGAGTATTCGAATCAACATTGTCAAAAGCTGTCTCTAAGTCTACAAATGCTAGAAACGTAGGTTTGCCTTTCCTTAATCTTCCTTCTAAGATTAGTCGTAAGATCAGTATTGCCTCACGTGTTCCAACATTTCTACGGAATCCAAACTGATCTTCCCCGAGGTCGGCTTCTACCGGATTTTTCATTCGTCTGTAAAGAATTCCCGTTAGTATTTTTGCAGCCGTGACTTATTAAACTGATAGTTCGGTAATTTTCACATCTGTCAACACCTGCTTTCTTTGGGATTGGAATTATTATATTCTTCTTGAAGTATGACGGTATTTCGCCTGTCTCATACATCTTGCTCACCAGATGGTAGATTTTTGTCAGGACTGCCTCTCCCAAGGGCGTCAGTAGTTCTAATGGAATGTTGTCTACTCCGGGGGCCTTGTTTCGACTCAGGTCTTTCAGTGCTCTGTCAAACTCTTAACGCAGTATCGTATCTCCCATTTCATCTTCATCTACATCCTCTTCCATTTCCATAATATTGTCCTCAAGTACATCGCCCTTGTATAGACCCTCTATATACTCCTTCCACCTTTCTGCTTTCCCTTCTTTGCTTAGAAATGGGTTTCCATCTGAGCTCTTGATATTCATACAAGTGGCTCTCTTTTCTCCAAAGGTCTCTTTAATTTTCCTGTAGGCGGTATCTATCTTACCCCTAGTGAGATAAGCCTCTACATCCTTACATTTGTCGTCTAGCCATGCCTGCTTAGCCATTTTGCACTTCCTTACGAATTATGATGCGGAATTATACGGCATTCTGATGGCACTGCAGAGGATTCACAGATATCACTGTACAAGGTTTCTTGTCTCTTCCGATTCGCTTAGCGCGCTACAAGCAATTCACCAAGTGTATCTAGTTTAGCAGCTGATTCAGCTCATCCTTGACTCCTTGCAGCGGCTCCAACACCGTGGCAAGGAGGTGATCTTTTGTTGGGTACCTGGCCACATCGGGATACAGGGAAACAACATGGCCGACATAGCCGCCAAGGAAGCCTGTTGGAATGGCGGTGTCCATCAGTGTCCCACCCCGTCGCACGCCATCGTCTCATTTTCTGACAGACGCATCATGCGTCAGTGGGAGACTGAGCGGTTGCAGGTAACAGAAAACAAACTGCCGTCGATCAGATCGACCACGCATCCTGAGGAAAATTAGGTAATGGATGGAAGTGTAGGGGAGGGAAGTAAAAATTGAAGACCAAAACTTCAATATAGCAGGTTTAAAAGGATGTGGGTTGCAGTAGGTATGCAGTGATTAAGAGGCCTGCACAGGAAAGAGGAGTGTGGAGAGCTGCATCAAACCAATCTGTGGACTGGAAGATGATGATGATGATGATGATGATGATGATGATGATGACAGCGACATCGACAAAGTTATCGACAAAAGATTAAAATCCAAAAAGGACATTGAAGGTACAGGGTGTCACATACATTATAGCACTGATATTTCCTGCGGCTCTACTTCTATGTAATACACTACACTACACTAGAGATCGATTATCCAAATACCTCTCAACCGAAATTTTGGGTAACAGGAAGCGTTCCAGTCGGCAAATTCAAAATAATTTTGTTTTTGCACCTTCGAATGTTACTTCAGTATTCCAACCAGATGTTAGTGGTAAATGTGTAACGAAAATCTGATCTATTCAGTTCCATGCTCACTCGCCTTGACAAAGCTCATGAAGTATAACACCCAGTCTTGAGTCATTTTATGAACTCCATTGTTAAAATACACACACACACACACACACACACACACACACACAGTGACAGTGGCGGTACAATAGCTAAAATAGTATAGTAGGGCGCTGTACACTAGGAATAAAAAAGCGCCAGCCAGCTGATCAGTCCTGGTGCACATTACAACTGCGACAGGGGCGGTAGAGGAGTAATTGGTCTCAGACAGCTTCTGGAACCAGTGACACTCCTGAAGTGTTCTTGCCACTCTCGTCGACTCCGCAGCTGCTAATGCCCGTGGGATAGGCCGCCTCTACGTCTGACTCATCGCCGCAAGTTGTCTTTTTGTGGAGAATACTGCTGCCCTCCAAAAGCACGTTAGGCGGCCACTCCGCTGATTGCATTCTCGGCGGACCAGATGATGGATTTTGCGGCATTGAGCGCACGCTTTATCGCAGCGACCTCTTGCGGTCTCCCATTCTCTCCCTTCCTCTCCTTGTCACCCTTCTTGTACCCAATACTTTCGAACTATTCACAACTGACGTTTTAAGTAAAAGAGCTCCTTGTTCTCCTGAACTCGCGGAGGAAAGTTAGTGCTGCAAGGAAAAGAAACTTTTGGTACCCGATAAATCGGGGTTACGCCTGTCACCACCGTCCATCGGACCACTACAAAACTTTTAGCGCTCTGCAGGAAATCCGCATAAGGGAGGAAGCTAATGTTTTTTTATTTCTTTTCTTTTTCAGGTAAGCATCGCCTGACGTGTTGGATATATCACTGCACCAGCGGCGAGAGTTTCCAATGTGAGTTCCAATGTGTATTTACTCATTTTTAGTGGTTGCGACTCTGAACTTTCAGACTGACGTTTTCGGCAGTTTCCCGAAATAGCATATGGCGAATGCTAGAACCTTTCCTTAGAGAAGGATACAGCCGACTTCCTCCCCCTTCCTTGTCTAATCAGAAGTTCAGCTCCGTCTAAATAAACCCTGCCGTCAAAAGATCGTTAAACACGGATCTTCATTTCATTACAACTCCTTACTGTGGAGTGTGACGCTCAAACGACGTGGAAGTGAAATATTATTTGAAGCCATGATGCTCTCATCTCTATTTCAGCTTCGTGGTGGGCTACTGCTGTACTCTGCCCAGCCGTCAACGAAGGCTGTCTACGGAAATTATCTTTGACGCTCATAAGTTACTGTCTGAACGTCACTGACGCGTCTTTTTGCCGCCTTATTTCATGTTGTCTGACGAAATGACAAACATTATAATTAACTGTTAGAGGAAGTACTGAAGAAGAGTTTTCCATACAAATTCGTTAGCAAATTATTATCTGAAGTACATGAAGTGTAAGAAAACATTTCTACCTTTTTCCTGGAGTGGTGGATAGTATATTTTTGGAAATCAATCACACCTAACATTTCCATTTTTGTACACAATATTTTGTCGACAGACCTAGTCCTCTTCACAGTTAGACGAAGACGACGAGAGCAGGCGAAAAACCATTGAACGTGAAGTGGGATTGTCATCAGCATAACCGAAAATACACGGTCATCAGAAACAGACTGGAAAGCTTGTAAGGGTGTTGCAGGGTAGGTAGAAATAATTGTTCACAAAAGATTCAATACGTTAGGCTATTTGAGAGTTAATTAGCATTGTAGTTAGCCTATCAGGCCGTTGTCCGTTCAAATTCAAGCAGCCCACCAGAGACGGTGTCGCCAAACATATGCTTCCTTTGGTTTCCTAAAACCAAACAAGAGAGTGATACAAAAATTGGACATGGGACAATAGTAAGGATCGAACCCGGGGCAAAGGCTGAGCAGCCTGGTGCGCTGTAATCTACGTCAAGAGAACAACTGATCCTAATCGTATGTGGCGCGCCGCTTGAATTTGCGTGCGCGACGAACTGATTGATTTCAAGACTAAGTAATCCAGAAACGGCGCAACGTGCCGAATTTTTTTCTTAAACCTATTGCAAATGTGTTTAGCTCCAAAGTGCTTGTTTTGAATACTGTGTTGAAAGCGAAGAGAGCCGTTTAGAAAAAGGCAGAAACTATAACTGATCGTCCTCCATAGCAGCATTGTATTTCTTATTGTAGCGCTTGTAAGGGTATCACCGACCATCTTAAACGGCAATCGATGCTAACGTTATACCTCTGCGAGGAGTTTTTGAAAAGCTGACCGTGAGATAACCTAATGGAAACAGAACAACCAAACTGTGATTCGTTTCCGAAACACTTCAGCAGAGTATAAACAAGAGTAAATAGGTGGGTCAGGAACAGACGTTCTCCCAGCACAGAAGCAAGTTGTAACATTACATATTAGGCATTCTTGTGTCAAGCAAAATGATAAAGCAGAAGGCAGTGCCAAGGCTAACCTAACCTAACCTAACCTAACCTTACCTTCCTTGACACACACTAAACTCTTTCCTTAATGCTGTTCCAACTACAACACAATATCCTAACCTTGCAGATAAAACTTACAAATGGCCAATTAGATAGTAAAGAGCAACATATGCCTCTCAACTACACGTACCTTAAATGAACTAGGTGTAACAGTTTATAAAACCAATTACCGACGCACATGAAACTAGTAGCAATACTGAACAGGGAAAAGCTTGAAGTGATTCAGAATTTAAATCAGGGGGTCTGCTAATGATCATAATCTATAACTTCATGGCATAGTACAGGGTCTCTATGCCTGTCCATTATCCAGCTTTCACTAGAATAGATAACTCAGTAAATAGTTCTTTCTTAAAATCGATTTGTAGGAACCAAACAGAGTGCAAATCTAACTACACTGGCTCTGAAGGAACCTTTGCATTTCTTCATTAACTAACTCTAGTACGTGAGTACCCTTAAACTTTAATGGTTTGAAGAACCTGCCAGTCGGAGTGGCCGAGCGGTTCTAGGCGCTACAGTCTGGAACCGCGCGACCGCTACGGTCACAGGTTCGAATCCTGCCTAGGGCATGGATGTGTGTGATGCCCTTAGGTTAGTTTTTTTTTAAGAACCTTGGTCATTAACAAAACTGCACCAGTATGTATGAGAAATGGGAAGTATTCTTATCATTAATTATTAATTAAATAAAGCACAAAAAACTATAACTCTTCAAATAACATGTGCTTTCATAAGCAGTCTTTTAACCTACTCAAAATTATAATTGGCTGTGCAAATGACAACACAACATTAATTTCAGGTTCTATCACTTTCTTGTAATAAATTAGTACACTCTGAATTAAATCTACTAGGATAGGATTTCTGTCCAGGTTTGTGATAATCACTGGTGTAAGATAGATTTTTTAGCAACACCACAATTGTTATTATAAAATCAACCAAATTTCACAAATTCTTGGTCCATTTACGGAGTGCCTAATATAAACAATTAACTGGTGGGCTATTTGCAGTAACTATTAAGCTGGCGGCGATGCAGTCAGCCCTTGGCCTATTCTTGGCTTCGAAATTATATTTATAGGGTCAAAAACCATGCCATGATAATGGTATCACCAAATGCAGCATCCGAGCCCAATAAATACTGCCATTAAGCTCTTCTGGCCTCAAAACGCCAGGAGTGTGAGCCACAGTGATCCGCTACTGATAGCTAGGTGTTAACCATTTCACTGCTCAGCCCAGACTCCTTACCCGTCCCAAGGGACGAGTTGCCACTTGTGCGCCAACCACACCTTTTCCACTCCGCCAGGCTACTTCTGCAGCCGCGGGGCTTCCCCACATCTTTTACATTCAACACTATGTTCGCTGACTATGGACCAAGTCATTTACAGTAGATTACATAACAATCATTCCATCAGTTATTTAAATCCACAAGCATAAATTAAACGACATCGTTCAAAAGTTTCACATAACTGAAACATGTATACATAGTCAGACAATTTCCATGACAGATACATTATACATAAGCAATACTACAAACTGACACAAAAATATCGATACAGGTAAAAAATAGGCCAAAAACAGGTGTTACACGCTGAAAATTCACATTGACGAAGATACACCATCTGATACATTTCAAATTTCTACGAATTCACAGCTTTAGCTGACTGAACAGTCTTCTGTTAATCTTGCGGAACAGAAACCGTGTTTACCTTTGTTAGTTCCTCCTTTGCTGCAAAATCTCTGTCGCAGCTCAAAAAGCTGTGCCCACTTAACAGAACAGTTGTGTTCTCTCTTCAAACCATCCCATTCCAAATGGAGGAGAGCCTGACGCATGTCACTTCTAATTCTACTGGGGAGCACTGCTTAGCACAAGGGCTATGCGCCGTGTAGTTTGAGGTATTTTCTCCATAATGTGACACTTGGAACAAGTCTAGGGACATGCAACAGAGTACTAAGAACAAACGCGTTTAGTGAAAAAAATGGCTTTTGGAACCGTTGACGGGCGCGCGCGCTCGCGCGTGTGTGTGTGTGTGTTTGTTACCATTTAATGTCGATAATGTGTTTGACATTTGGTGCAGCGTACCTCAGCAAGTGATGTTCGCCTCCGAGAAGTTGCTAGAGGAGTAAATATGTGCGTGTAGACGAAACTCGCCTGCAAGCGGGTGGAGCGAGGCATCAGGAAAACGTGTGATTGACGAGCCCTGTGCGCCGGCGATCAGTCGCCGCTGTGTGTCCGGGGTGGATGATGGATTGCACACATCGATCCGCCGCGACGGCATCAGGGGCGGTTTCTGCCGCAAATAACTAGCCCACCAGTCGCCGGTAGGCTAGCCGTCATGAGCAAAATAGGCGGCTCCGGTGTTCCGTACACGAACACTGGCCGTCTGCTTTGTATGGTATTGTGCTGTACTAATTCGGGCAGTTAGCGGACCCTCTCTGCTAGTGACACGGGACTCGTGGTCGTCTCTGTGTAATTAAACGAGCGTATAGAAGTGTAATGACGTGTGAGGATTTTGCTTAACTGTTCTCTAATTCAGCTCCGCCAGGTCCCTGAATAGGCGCTCGGCAGCTCCATTACTGCTAACGGAATCACTCTTGCTAATGCGGTGCATTGGTTTTTGGCAGTAATTAACGATGCTAATCGTCATAATGAAACCCCAAATAGGTCTTACTGCGAGCTAAACATTTGATCAACTAGTACCCGGCCAGTAATTATCACTGTAATAGGGCTCAAACATCTTTACCTGCTGGACTTTTAGCACATTTATTGACTAAACACCCGATATGAATATCCTGTTCAATAGTGAAAACAAAACAGCCACTAGCAGATTTGTCCGTCTTATCGGTGACAAATATTGAAATACTGAAATTAAGGGAGTAAGCTTTCAAGGACTGGGATTGGGTGGAGATAGATGTTCCGAGAGCTCAAACAAATATGTTAGTTAGGACCGCGGATCAGCAAAGATTGCTCATGCCTGCCGCTCAGATACACGTAGTAAAAAAGGGGTACACGGGTTTCTCTCTCCTCCCCTCTGGGTGGGTGTGGGGGGGGGGGGATGAAAGGGAGGGAGATCAGCTGGCAGCACCTTTAAAATGGCTTTGGGAATAATAATAGCCTACATAATGTTACGGTTGCTTATTTGCGAAATTGGAGAATCATGCTAATACCGACCGGACGTTGGCTTGATACAGGGCACAACCTGAAAGGAAAGGTAATAAAATGCCAGTAAAGATAACAATAATAAAACATCATTACGTAGGTCACCTCTAGTCATGCAAAGCGCAGTTTGTTCGAAAGAGTGAAGATGCAACAGTAAACTACAGAAAACGTACACCCAGTGCCATCACCTGTTGTTTTATAACCATGCTATCGTCCATTGTTTAAAGCATGAAGCCAGTAAAAGCAACAATTGTGACAAAAGTGTCTTACAGTCGTGCACTGTATTAGTAGTTACACAGAACGTAGAAAGAGTGGAATAATCAACATTTACAAAATCAAAGGAAGAAATTGTTCTACTGATAAGAACATATGTCTAAAACCGGATTCTATTTCACGTTGAACTACAAATATATTATGCGAATGTAAGTTACTTTAGTCATTTTTGTTACTTCTAGTGGCTTCATGTTCTAAACAATGCGCTCGTATATAGTTGTAAGCTTCACTTGGGTGTAAAAATAATTTATTTTATTCCTTTACATTGTCTCATTGTTGATGGGACTGTGCTCTGACGTGACGTTATTCGCCCTACTTGTACAGCCCCAAATAAATTTTATTGGTTGTTCATACGTCTTAATTTCTAGTCTTTTTCAACTTCCTCGTACTTTTGGTGTAATATCTTAATACTGCTTTTCAGTTTTTTTAGTTGCAATAACTTTATACTGCTTTTCAGTTTTTTTAGTTCCAATAAAAAGCTTTGAAACAGGTCTGCAAAATAAACGTATTTAGTGCATGGAGGATTTTTTCGACCTTATAAAATACATGTCATCAAGCAAAGGTAATTTCAGAGCCACGACAAACGGTGGAAATGCCTTATAAAATATACAGTATCCCCTTCTCGCTGGCTGTAACACACATCTACACCGGACGTGTTGCAGAGATTGTGAAGCACGTACGTATCCATAGTGTGGAAATAGAAGAGGTATGCCTGAAGATCGTTTGAAAGGTGTTATAAGAGCGTGATTTTACGGCCCTGTGACACTGAAAGCGCGAGGATAATTGAAATTTCTTGGGACGATGTGAAACAGGTTGGCAGAACGCCAGAAATTGTGGCCTGGAGTTTGAGATCCATTAAGACGATAACGGTGTCGCCATCAAACCGTCCTAAGGAACAGTATGCACTTCTTCAGTCACCAAAACAACAGAGCATTTGTGGGTGAAACTGGAGAAGGATGTCCATAAACGCTCGCTCATTTCCGAACAATAGCTACAGGCCATCTGCAGGAAGAATAACCAAATTGTAGGGCCATTCGACAAGTGCAATATACTCAGTTAACGATATGAGACGTACTGGAACGGAGTGATTTGACATGCATGACACGATCTTTCCTTTTTCCGCATTATCCGACCTATTTTTCCCAAATCCATCTAGCGGGAATAATTCTCCTGACTTGTCTCCCCACGTCAGTTTACACATTGCGCAAGCAGTAGGAGCAGCTTAGGAGAAATTTCGGAAGGGGATTAAAGTTCAGAGATATAAATAAAAACTTTGAAATTTGTCGATGACATTGTCTGTTAGGCACGGCAAAAGACTTGAAAGCTGAATTGAACGGAAGGGATCGTACATCGAAAAACAGGCTATTTCATGAACATCAGATAAAGCAAAATAAGAGTAATGGACCGCAACTGAATTAAATCAGGAGGTCCTGAGGGAATTAGACAAGAAAATGAAACACTGAAAGTAGTAGATGAGTTTCGCTATTTGTGCAGCAAAACGACAGACGATGGTCGAAGCTGAAATGATATAAAATGCAGACAGGAAATCGGAAGGAAGCATTTCTGGAAAAGAGAAATTGAGCATCTCTTATGTATTTATGTGTTAGGAAGCCTTTTTCTGAAATAATTGCATCGAATGTAACCTTTTACGGAAGTGAAACGTGGACGATAAGCGGTTCACACAAGAAGAGAATAGAAGACTTTCAAGTGTGTTGCTGTAGAACGATGCTGAGGATTAGGCGGTTAGATCGAGTAACTAACAAGGAGGCACTGAATAGAATTGGAGAAAAAGCAAATTTATGGCCTAAGTTGATCAAGAGAAGGGATCGGTTGATAGGTCGTATCCCGAGACATCAGGGAATCGTGAATTTGATAATGGAAGAACGTGTAGAGATAGTAACGGTAGAGGGAGACAAAGTTATGAATACGGTAAAAAGTTCAAGTGGATGTGCGTTGCAGCAGCAACGCAAAAATGAAAGAGGTTTGTTCAGGGTCGACTAGTGTGGAGAGTTCTGCATCGGGTCATTCTTCTGACTGAAAACCATCACAACAACAAAAAGAATAACAAGAGCATCATCATCTCTGAGACTTTACAGATTAAGTTAACAACTGTCGCCCTCCGCAAAGACGACCGTGTAAAAAGACTGGCGCTTTGTCAGAAGAGAGTACATGTTATGGGTTTCCTTCATACGCATGTCTACTGCGGGAGGAATAACAGGTGCATTTCTGTGTGCGCGTGAAATGGGTCCGCAACTGGAAACGTACTCCAAAGTTGAAGTGTGTGGGACAGTGCAATTCTTGTGGGCAAAACTTATAAATTGCACCCCGAGTCACCGTGTAATCCGGCCGATGTATGGGTCATATGCGATGTCGTGTCCAACTCTAGTGAAACGGTGCCAACAATTTGATCAAGGCCACACAAGCGTGGCTGATGCTGATCGGAAGGGAAGACCATCGACATCGAGCATAAGGGACAATGTCCAGGCAGTCGAGGAAGAATATCTGGGGGAAAATAGACTTTCGAGCAGTGAGGACGTTCACACCGCAGTTTCTAGTCGCTCCAGAGCCAGTATCGGGATCCTGTCTTCTAGGAGTGGAACGAGTGGAACAACATTACGGGGACTTGGTGACAACGGTGAAAAATAGCGTCATGTATGTGTGTCACTCTGGAGTGCGGTGCAGCATTCAGTGAAAGTTGCAAAGTGTAACTCTTGAAGTCCGACCGTGCATCTGTAGTCTCGTGGCGACCGTAGAGTGTGAGGCGGACGGCACTTTGCGTACAACTGCTGTCCCCGTCCAGAATGGCACGCGGGGAGAACTGTTGATGGTAAGCCTCCGTGTGATTTCTCACTAACAAGGGGAGGCCGCCAATTGTGAAATTCAGATTCGATTCATACTGCGCATAATAAAAGCTCATGGCCAGAGGTGTAATGTGGCAAAGCACCAAGATGCACTTCTCAGCCGTTGTCGAGAAAATCGACAGTTAAAAGAAACCGCTGCGGTGAAATGCTCTCTACGCTTAATAACTTTCTACAGCGTCGTCGCGCAGCGGTAAGCGCTCGGGTTCGTAATCTGTAGGTCGCCTGATCGAATCTCGCTCCATGCAACTTTTTTTTATTATTTGTTTTTTTTTGTAATTCAAATGTATACACACACCAACACATTATATATATATATATATATATATATATATATATATATATATATATATATACTTGAAATAAATCCAATCCATCGTCCACCACCAATTGTCTTGTCCGATTTTTGCCGATATGATACAATACGCGTGGTATGCATCAAATCTGACGAACGATAGAACAATTTTTCAGAATAAAAAAAAATTGTTCTTGTAAAAACACATCGTTTCTCAGATGTGCGCGATGTCGTGCTGTTTTCTGCTTTCCATGTTTCTATGATAACTATCACTCTGGTTCGTGCGATACTCCTGCTACTTCTGATCACTAATTGTTAATTATGTGCGAGTGTATACCGAACTTATCAATAAATTGTATCCACTTGAATATTATTTGTGATATTGTGTTTTATTTCAAGTTTTATTTTTCCATGACAAACGACTTTCAACAACTTATTATATGCATAATTCTTGCAACTGATTGCCGGGAATATATATATATATTAATTAATTACAAAAAACAAATAATAAAAAATGTTGCATGGCGCGGGATTCGATCCGGCGACCTTCGGATTACGAACCCGAGCGCTTACCGCTGCGCCATGACACTGTAGAAAACTATTAATCGTAGAGAGTATTTCACCGCAACGGTTTCTTTTAACTGTCGATTTTCTCGACAACGGCTTAGAAGTGCATCTTGGTGCTTTGCCACATTACACCTCTGGCCATGAGCTTTTATTATGCGCAGTATGAATCGAATCTGAATTTCACAATTGGCGGCCTCCCCTTGTAAGTTCGAGTCACCAACAGTCTCCTCCGAATGCGAAAATAGTTTGTTGACACCGACGTACATACGTAGAAGCGATCACCATGACAAAATATGGAAAATCAGAGCTCGCACGGAAAGATATAGGTGTTCGTTCGTTCCGCGCGCTATAAGAGATTGGAACAATAGAGAATGTGAAGGTGGTTCGATGGACATTCTGCCAAGCACTTAAATGTGACTCGTACAGTATCCACGTAGATGTAGATGAAGTCGAATCCTTCGAATTTTATCTTTGTCTCCCCTGCGAGGTACACGTAAGAAGGAGCAACATACTGGTTGACCGTTCTAGACACGTACGTTCTCCAGATTTTACTAGTAAACCACGTGGTGCACAGCGCCCCTGTTTGCCTGACATTGGAATTGGATGACATGTCCGTGACACTTCGGCGCTTACTAAGTCAAACTATGGCTGAACGCGCTGCTCTTATTTGGATCTTGTCAAGTATCGGTCGATGAAGGATTTTATAAGCTACCTTGTTCTTCGTGGGTAGTTTCATGTCCTGAGAAATCTCCCAGTGAATGTCAGCCTCGCATCTGCTTTACTGCGTTGTCGCTCCAATTTAAATCTTTCGTTACGCATACTTCTTGATATTATACGGATGTGGCAGCTTCCAATGAATGTTCTGCAAACGCATAATCAAACAGTAATGGATCTTCCTGCCCGTTCATGCGGAATACTTTACATTTGTTTATGTTGAATGTCAACTGCCAATCCTCGCAGTAAACGTTGATACCATGCAGATTTGCATTTCGGTACAGTTTTCAGGCGTTTCGAGTGAGATTTGTACAACAGCATCAGCAGTGAAAGATCATTCATATGTATAGTGGATACAAATAGTTCTGTAAAACTCCGTTGGGGTACGCCCAAAGTTACTTTTACGTCATTCGAGCAAGACATGCTGTGTTCTGTTTACTAGGAACTGTTCAGTTCACTCACAAACATAGTCAGACATTTCGTACGCTCGTATTTTGTTCATTAGATGGCAGTGCGTAATTGTATTGAACATCTTTCGAAAGTGAAGGCTCACGTCATCAACCTGCCCTTGGGGTCTCGTGGACTGGACAAGCAAAGCGATCTGCGTTCCATACGATATTTCTTTGCGGAATCTGTACTGTTTCCTATAGAGCAGAGTATCTAAAAGTGCAGGGTGATCCATATAACCCTGAACTATTTCAGTGGGTCATAATTTCGCTCGTAAAAACGGGAAAGTTGTTTTAATGACCTCAGTGGCTCTGGGAGAAATGGAAGTAGCGCCCGTTGTCGCCAAACTGATTGTCCTTTCTGTGCCTGACTCGAGAGCGGATTTTTATTGTTGAAACGTATCTGAAGACATTGATTGGTTACAAAATGACGAGCGTTCGGGAGAGAATTTAATGTGCTCGATGTTCGAACAGCCGGCCGCTGTGGCCAAGCGGTTCTAGGCGCTTTACTCCGGAACCGCGCGACCGCTACGGTCTCAGGTTCGAATCCTGCCTCGGGCATGGAGGAGTGTGATGTCCATATGTTAGTTAGGTTTAAGTAGTTATAAGGGACTGATGACCTCAGACGTTAAGTCCCATAGTGCTTAGAGCCATTTGGTGTTCAACCAAAGACAACAATTTTATCAATCGTAAGGAGTGGTGACAACTGGTGCATTAAATAGTGATAGTGCTAAATATATACACTACTGGCCATTAAAATTGCTACACCACGAAGATGACGTGCTACAGACGCGAAATTTAACCGACGGGAAGAAGATGCTGTGATATCCAAATGATTAGCTTTTCAGAGCATTCACACAAGGTTGGCGCCGGTGGCGACACCTACAACGTGCTGACATGAGGAAAGTTTCCAACCGATTTCTCATACACAAACACCAGTTGACCGGCGTTGCCTGGTGAAACGTTGTTGTCATGCCTCGTGTAAGAAGGAGAAATGCGTACCATCACGTTTCCGACTTTGATAAGGGTCGGATTGTAGCCTATCGCGATTGCGGTTTATCGTATCGCGACATTGTTGCTCGCGTTGGTCGAGATCCTATGACTGTTAGTTGAACATGGAATCGGTGGGTTTACGAGGGTAATACGGAACGCCGTGCCGAATCCCAATGGCCTCCTATCACTAGCAGTCGAGATCACAGGCATCTTATCCACATGGCTGTAACGGATCACACAGCCACGTCTCGATCCGCGAGTCAACAGATGGGGACGTTTGCAAGACAACAACCATCTGCACAAACAGTTCGACGACGTTTGCAGCAGCATGGACTATCAGCTCGGAGACCGTGCTACCCTTGACGCTGTATAACAGATAGGAGCGCCTGCGTTGGTGTACTCAACGACGAACCTGGGTGCACGAATGGCAAAACGTCATTTTTTCGGAGGAATCCAGGTTCTGTTTACAGCATCACGATGGTCGCATCCGTGTTTGGCGACATCGCGGTGAACGCACATTGGTAGCGTGTATTCGTCATCGCCATACTTGTGCCATCACCCGGCGTGATGGTATGGGGTGCCATTGGTTACACGTCTCGGTCACCTCTTGTTCGCATTGACGGCACTCTGAACAGTGGACGTTACATTTCAGATGTGTTACGACCCGTGGCTCTACCCTTCATCCGATCCCTGCGAAACCCTACATTTCAGCAGGATAATGCGCGACCGCATCTTGCAGGTCCTGTACGGGCCTTTCTGGATACAGAAAATGTTCGACTGCTGCCCTGGCCAGCACATTCTCCAGATATCTCACCAATTGAAAACGTCTGGTCAATGGTGGCCGAGCAACTGGCTCGTCACAATATGCCAGTCACTACTCTTGATGAACTGTGGTATCGTGTTGTAGCTGCACGGGCAGCTGTACCTGTACACGCCATCGAAGCTCTTTTTGACCCAATGCCCAGACGTATCAATGCCGTTATTACGGCCAGAGGTGGTTGTTCTGGGTACTGATTTCTCAGGATCTATGCACCCAAATTGCGTTAAAGTGTAATCACATGTCAGTTAAAATATAATATATTTGTCCAATGAATACCCGTTTATCATCTGCATTTCTACATGGTGTGGCAATTTTAATGGCCAGTAGTGTGGCTCATCATTGAGTGCAGAGGTTATTGATAATGTTCGAAGGCTCTTGGAGAACTGTTCATGGAAATATTTGCGTCGAAGGAAGCATTTCATATGGCACATGTCAAAGAGCTGCGAAGAAATCAGCATTGTGACTATGTAGATGACGCAAGCATTACAAAACACAACTCATGAGAAAAGAATGAGTTGCTGTCGACGTTTTCGGGGATTTCTTATTCAGCGTCCAGACATACTCTCTATAACTTGGTTTACAGATGAGGTATAGTTTCATCTGTCCGGTTAGATCTACATATAAAACAGCAGATAGTGAGCTGGTGTAAACGCCAATATTACCCGCTGAACATCGCTGCACGATGAGAAAGTTGTAGTGCGGTGCGCGGTGTCAGCTTCCGGGTTTTTTAGCCCCAGTTTCTCTGATAGGACCGTAGACATTGCACTTTATACGGGCTCTTCAATACATTCGTTTAGCAACTGGATGGCGTCGGACTTAAAGAAGGTTATTTCCAACAAGATGAAGCAACGTGTCACACGTTTAACGCTTCCATGCAACTTGTAACCAGTGTCTAATCTCAAAATGCAGGGTGGCGCACGAAGTGTGTTACCAATTGTTTCTTTCACAATTTACGACGCACATTAGATATCCTGCTGGGACCTCTACAGCAGTACCAGCAGAGCTTGCAAAAACAAATTAGTTACGAAATGACGTGTAATTCACGATACTGCCGCTAGGAGACTAGTAAGCAGCAATGGCTGACAATGGAAGACTGACGACACAGCGACGATCGGCAATTGTGTTACTTTTTCACGAAACGAAAAGCCTTGTTGTGACTCAGAGGCGTTTTCGACAACAGTTTAACACACGATGGGTCCCTTGCAAGAAGACCATCCACAGGTTGTACGATAAACAGGAAGGAGCAGTATTGGAAGCGAAGCGACCTCGGTCTAAGCCTGTTCGTTCGCGGGAGAATATTGAAGCGGTACGAGTTGCTGTACAGAGAAGTCCCGGGAAATCGTGTAGAAAGGCAGCAGTGCAACTGGGAATATCCAGACGCCCCGTTCAACGCATTCTTAAAAGTGACCTCCATATGTACCCATACAAGATGACCTGTGCACAGGAGCTTACTGAAGAACACAAGCAGCAGAGATTACTGTTTGCTCAGTGGGCGGAGGATAGGAAAGAAACTCTCAACAACGTTTGGTTTTCAGACGAGGCGCATTTTCATTTAGACGGTGTGGTTAACAAACAAAATGTACGTTTTTGGGCCACTGAAAACCCACAAGTGCTTCACGAACGACAACATTATGCTCCGAGGATTAAGCGTGGGCAGCAATTTCCAGTCACGGATTTATTGGACCCTTTTTCTTTGAAGAAACTGTGAACAGCGAGCGTTATTTGAGCATGCTTCGCAATAGCTTCATTACACAGCTTCTTGCTACTGCCTTGCCCTTCAACACGCAGTGGTTCATGCAAACACTGTGTTGGAGTTTTTATACGAGTATTTCGACATGCAGATCATTTCACTCAAGTTTCCAGGTCGCTTCAATGACGGACAAAATTGACCCCCCCCCCCCCCCCCAATAGTCCAGACCTCAATCCATGTGACTTTTTTCTTTGGGGATACCAAAAGGAAAAAAATTTCCCGAAACGTACACGTGATTTAATGGAGCTCAGAAGACTTGATGCCTGTGTCGTAGGGTAATCACCAACTTCAGTGTTCGTTTGAAGGAAGTTAGGAAACGAAATGGTGGACATATTGAGCATGTGCTGACTTAGATCAAATCTCCATGGACGGCTCTTCATTGTAGTACATGTTCCTTTCAAATTGTATTGACAATAAAGTTTGTATACAAAAACAAAATGGTAACACATTTCGTGCGTCACTCTGTATTTGTGGCGTCCCTGATCGCCTGACCTAACCCCCCCTTCCCGGGGTTTTTTTCTCATGGGGGGTATCTTAAAAGTCGAGTGTACAAGAATAGATCACGAACAACTATAGATCTCCGTGAGATCATTACACACGAAATAAGAAACATTGGCCACGATACACTTCACAGAACGTCGCGCAATGTGGTAAAATGAGTACATTTGTGCATCGATTCTGATAGAGAGCACTTACAACATTTGCTGTGAGGACTTCGTATGTATGTGTATCATCTCCCAGTTGTGTATTTTCATCTCTTAGAAATGGCAATGTGTCCCATTATTGGTTCAACTGTTACGTTTCACAAAAGTAGTTCAGGTTTATATGGATCGAACAGTACAACAGGCTGACTTCACGGACATAGGTATGTAGATTTGTGGGCGGGCGCCTTTTACCAGTCACTAGGAGTGCTGTTATCAGAGGAGCGAGTGCCGCGGTGGCAGGCTGGCCGGCGCGGCGAGCCCCCTGACCTACGGCGTGTAGACTTTGGCCGCCGGAGCGTGCACGGCCGGGCCACGTCCCGTTCGCCGCCGCAGCCGATAGGTCACGGTCGCGGCGGCAGCGCAGTGCCTGCCGTACGGTCCCCCGTCCCACATACGCCGCCGCCGCCGCCGCCGCAGCCGCAGCGGATCGCCACTCCGCACACGCTTCCGCTCCTGCTGCACGCCTGCCGCCGGTCGCCTCACACCACTTGTCTGTCCGCCTTACTTTCAAAACACCGAATTAAACCCTGCCTTGCCAACTCGGTTCATAATTTTTATGGATCTTCATCAAGGGGGGGAAAAAAAATCCAGGACGAGAACAATTTTAGCACCACACCCCCAGTTCCCTAAATATAGGTCTAGGATGAATCTTTCACTCTGCTGCGAAGTGTGCGCTGTTTAGCAATTTGCTGGCCGATTAAAACTGTGTGCCAGACCGAGACTCGGAACTCGAAACCTTACTCAGAAACCTTCCCTACTGACAAGGGAACCTCCCCATCGCACCCCCCCCCCCCCCCCTCAGATTTAGTTATAAGTCGCCACAGTGGATAGGCCTTGAAAAACTGAACACAGATCAATCGAGAAAACACGAAGCGCCGTGGTCCCGTGGTTAGCGTGAGCAGCTGCGGAACGAGACGTCCTTGGTTCAAGTCTTCCCTCGAGTGAAAAGTTTAATTTTCAGAAGACCTAAATCACGCAAGGTAGAAGAATCTTTTTCCCCATTCGCCAAGTGTACAAGTTAGGTGGGTCGACAACATATTCCTGTCATGTGACGCACATGCCGTCGCCAGTGTCGTATAGAATATATCAGACGTGTTTACCTGTGGGGGAATCGGTTGACCCATAACCTTGCGATCAAATGTTTTCGGTTTCCATTGCAGAGGCACGTCGTTTCGTCTACTAATCGCACAGTTTTGCGGTGCGGTCGCAAAACACGAACACTAAACTTATTACAGTGAACAGAGACGTCAATGAACGAACGGACAGATCATAACTTTGTGAAAAATAAATAAAGTAAAAATTTTCACTCGAGTAAAGACTTGAACCAAGGACCTCTCCTTCCGCAGCTGCTCACGTTAACCACGGGACGACGGCGCTCCTGAGCTCACACTATCCTTGATGTTGCCTATCTTGCGCATGGACTACTCAGCTCGTATATTTTGCTTTTTTTTTTTTTTTTTTTTCATAGTTCCACACAACTTCTTCCTGTTATCTCGATTGATCTGTGTTCAGTTTTTCAAGGCCTATCCACTGTGCCGACTTATAACTAAATCTGAGGGGGGTCCGATGGGGAGGTTCCCTTGTGAGCTACCCACTAACGTCCCTCACTCGCAGCTTCGCTTCCGCCAGTACTTCTTTCTTATTCCCAGAATTTTACAGAAGTTCTGCGCATCGTGCAGGAGTGGCATCCTTGGAATAAATGGTATTGTGAAGAAATGGCGCAGCCACAGTCAAATGGGCTGCGACGTAGGATAGATTTGCTGGTAGAAATGAAGCTGTGACGTCGGATTGAGAGTCCTGTGTGCCTAACTCGGTAGAAAAGATACCGATTTTGAATCTCAGTCCGGTAGATGTTTACCGGTATATATGCCAGAATGTTTCAAAATTGGTTACTTTCAGTGTGTGTTTGGAAGTGACATCAGCACATTGACAAAATACGCTCCCTCATCAGCAGCACTTAGTATGTGGTTAGGAACGCGAGGAGTTTGTCAAATGGGAACGCAGTGCTTCTGCGAAGAGTGACAGAATCGGTACCGTTCGTGTTTCATGCACGTAACCTGGCAGAAAATATTTTCGAATATTTTGCGACGATTAAATTTTTTTTTATGAAGATGGGATCTTGGTGATCTTGCAGCTCTCGAAGAATGAATTACAATGAAATCCAGAACTTCAGCTGCTTGCAGGTGTTGATAAATATCGACGGGGACAGTTTAAAACATGTGCCCCGATCAGGACTCGAACCCGGGATCTCCTGCTTACATGGCAGACGCTCTACCCATCTGAGCCACCGACGGCACAGAGGATAGTGCGACTACAGGGACTTACCTCTGGCACCCTCCCCGTGACACCCACATTTTCAACTACTTACTGTCCACACACTACACTTGTAGTGCCCCTGCTCACTATGCTCATTACTCGTGGCAGCCGGTCTACCGATTCCCATAAGAGTTCGGACAGTATGAGTGCATCCGCACTGAAGAAGATCATTGACCGGTAAGGCGGTTCAATAACGTCAACGAGGAATTCTGAATGCGTCTGCCATTTAAGCAGGAGATCCTGGGTTCGAGTGCCGGTCGGGCACACATTTTCAACGGTCACTGTTGATATTTATCAACGCCTGTAAGCAGCTAAAGGTCTGGATTTCATTGTAATTTGAAAATTTTTGCTGATATCCATTTAATTCTTTTCGCAAGCACAGACCTTATCTACTAGGCTATGTGAGCCCGCAAGCATGCTCGACTCAAATTTTCGTTACGAGTGTTAATCCTTCGATAACTACTGTTCACTAAAATCAGGAGTTCTGTTAAGGAGTGTGTGGGGCTCTGTGTTGGAAGAGACCGAGCTTTCATTTCTTCCCCGTTGATAGTACACTTTCTTTTCCAGTAGGCCCACAGCATGCATGAGGTCGATGTATTTTAGTTTTGGTAGAGGTTTCTGCAGCACTGTTGACTTACTTACTCATGGTGATTTCAAAGTTACACGAAGAGCTCGCATCGACGTTGTGCCGTTATCGGTTGTACTTGTGCAGATGATATAATAGATGTAAGATCTACGGAACAATTGTATACCTATTATACTACCTGCATAGGTACGCTTGACAATGGTAAAACGACGAAACGAGCTCGTCGTGTAACTTGGTAATCACTACGAGTAAATGAATCAATAGTGTAGTAGGAAACCGAACCAAAACTAAAATATAATGTCCATTGATGCCATTCATTTCATTATTCTATTCGCCTTACTAGTACTGTTCTCACGTACGCCGTGTGCCAACTTCCGAATCGAGATACTTGCAGGATACCGTTGATACAGTGGCGCGTGAAATCCCAAGTGGCTGTACGATGAGTTCACTCCGATATAGTTCATTATAAGGTGTATACTCAGTATACGTGCCAAACGGTGGAACATTTTTAACTTCTGACTTAAGCATGTCTGTTTGTAATTTTGATCATTGCCTGCCCGCAATATAAGTTTAAGGTTGTTAAAATTTCAATCTGATGAAGACCTCCTTAAACGTGCCGAAACGTAGGTCAATGTATTAAAAAATTATTTGCAACCGGTTGCCTGTGTGATTTCTCCGTCGAAACCTTATCGCTTTATTCCTAGTCGATCAGATATACGTAAAGCAAGTGTTTTTTAGTGGCTACCAATTTTTAAGTAGAAATTTGTCACTGGAACGGGAGTTGTCTAGGAGAAATGATTTTAAATTATATGTAAAACTTACTTCGCTACCCGTCACACATAATATGTTACTGGGCAAACGATAAAATTTTTTATTCCTGCGTACTGAACTCGCTGAGCCACTGACAGCTTTAAAAATAGGTAAAAGGGTCAGTTTTTCCTTTTCCCTGTTCTTCTCAAATTGTGATGGATTATTTATGACGAATTTCATTAGCGACAATATGTAGTGAGACGGCACTGAAGCGATATTGGGTAACTTCGCGAGGCATGTCAGTTAAGACAGATGTCACTACAATAAGTCAACCGCATTTGCAGTCTTCCTGGTAATAGTTATTCAGTTGCAGATTCAAAGCATCAGATTTGGGGATGATTTGGTGCAGTAATGGTTACGGGGGTGTCGGAAAAATAAAGCTGCGCAGTTTTTAAATTTTTGATAGAGTTATTTATGTAAGTGATTGTTTTTTTATGCTACATGTCTGCAGTCGTGGTGTATAGTGAAATTCCTCCGCGTACCGTAGCACGCCGCTGTAGGAGCCAAAAGGGAATGGCGCAGCACACTGGTGAAGTGAAGTGTTTGGTAATTCGTTTTTGGCAGCAGCGTAAATGTTGCAGCTGTGTCAGGTGAATCCAGACAGATAAAGAGGACACTGCCGACTGGAAACAGTGACATCTATTAATTATATGAGAGTATCCGTACGAGGCGATTTAAAGTGGAGCGAGCATACAAAACATAGTGTAGGGCAGTTGCCAGACAATTTAATTGGTAGAATCTTTAGTAAGGACGGTCCACCCTCGAAGCAGGTAGCTTTGAAAATCCAGGTTGTACCGATGCGTGTCTATTGGTCATCAGTTCTGAACGCTAAAACAATAAGATTTGTAGAGGATATAGAGAAAATCCAATGAAGGGTTGCGGGTTTCGTTACGGTTTCGTTCAGAAAGCGGAAAAGCGTCACGGAGATGCTCATCCAAGTCTACCATAGTGGCAGACGCTGCAGGAGAGGTACTGTGCATGTCGCCGTGAGTGGCTGTTGAAGTTCCGAGAGCCTCCGTTCGCGGAAGAGTCAAGCAGCCTCTTGCTGGAAAACTTCGTGACAGGTTGAAACTATGTGCCGGACCGGGATTCGAACACGGGACCTTTGCCTCTTGCGGGAAAGTGCTCTACCGACTGATCTCCCTGAGCGCGAGTGACGACTCGTACCCACAGCTTTACTTCCGCCACCGCCTCATCTCCTACCTTCCATACTTCTCCTGCAGAACTTGCGGGGCTAGCACTCCTGGAAGAAAGAGCATTGCGGGGACATAGCTTGGCCACAGCCTGGGGGATTATTTCCAGAATGAAACTTCACACTTCTGTGCAGTGTGCGCGGATTTGAAACTTCATGGCAACCCGTTGCTTCGTCTTGCATGTATCTCACGAAAAGACCCCGAAGGGAGAATTAGAGAGGTTCGAGATCGTATATATATATATGAGACACACAGAAAAATTACAATACACGAAACGTCATAAGCAGGCGAATGTTAAGGAAATAGATTTTACATAAAACATAAGACAATTAAAACGTACACATTTGGGTGTGAAATCTACCTAGTCTGAACAAGTGCAGTAAAAAATAAATAAAAATAAAAAGATAGAAGTACATTAAGCAAGAAACCTGAACCTATCCAAATCAGAGGGCGTGAAGTGCTGTTCCATGATGCCACCTGGGAATGACCTGCTGGGGCACTCGTTTAGGATGTGGTACATACTCTTACTGGGAGCCCCACAATTGCATTCTGGTGTGCTTTACATAACCCATTTGAACAACATGCCGTGACATGTACCAATATCTATTTTAAACTCGTTCATGTGGCTCTATATGCGACCGGATAGGCCCATTCGCGGACTTCTGTCTGCTGCTTGTGAGAATAATGACCAAGTTCCTGATTTCTTTATTTTTAAGAAGATGCTCAGTCTATTTCGCAATAGTGTCATTGTCCTCCAAATCTTCATCTCTCCAGATAGGCCAACGAGACCTATGACGATTTGGTGGGGTAGAGGGTGTAAAGTTTTCTGGATGGGGGTGATAATTTTCCTGGCTAGTTACTCCTTGTGAGCCGTGGCCGTCCTGCGGAGTTGAGGTGGTGCGACATTGCCTGGGGTCGGAAGGCGAGCAGTGGGAGTGGATTTCAGTGTGCTCATTACGATCCTCATTGCTTCATCTACCTGGACGTCGACTTTGTTGGTCTGACGACTCGTACCACGCTGGGGCGCAGTATTCTGCGGCAGAGTAGGTGAAGGCCAGCGCAGCCATTCTCAACGTGTTCTCATTTGCCCCCCCCCCCCCCCCCCCCCCTCTCCGACTGGCTTGCTGAGGATGTTGTTCCTAGACTTCTTTTTTGGGCGGTTTTTGTGAGATGTTACTTACACGTCAATGACCCGTCTAGAGTGACACCCGGGTATGTGGGGCAGGTGTTGCCGTACTCTTTCTCCGCCAAAGTACACATCAAATTTTTTGTTAGCCAACTTGTTGCTAAGATGGAAAGCACTTACTTCTGATTTTTGAGAATTAAGTTTTAGGCACCATTTGATGTAGTATTTGTACATTATTTCTGCTCTTCTGTTAGTGGGTTACTTCCACCAATGTTTGATGTCGGGTCGTCAGGATAGATAAATTTCATATGTTGTGCGCCGTACGTCATTCGTATATACGAGGAGCGTTTGAGAAGTCCGTGCCAAGTCCGAGAGATGCCACCACCAGAGCGTATCGGGGTCATGTTGAGTTAGTAGCACCGTTGGAAAGAACACACACCAAGTTTCAGCCATATTGGTGCATGTGTTAGAGTTTGGCATTCGTGTAAATCAAGGAATTCGAGTGATTGTCAAAAAATGGACGAAAAAGAATTTCGTGTGGTAATTAAACATTGCTTTATGAGAGGCAAAACGCCTCAGGAGACTAAAGAGAAGCTTGATAAACATTACGGTGACGCTGCACCTTCGATTAGAACAGTTTGTAAGTGGTTTCTAAATCTTCGGAGTGGTCATATGGGCACAAGTGATGCTGAACCGTTCTGGACGCCCTGTGGAGGTTACGACTCCAGAAATCATTGATAAAGTCCATGATATGGTGATGGATGACAGAAGAGTTAAGGTGCGTCAGATTGCTAGTGCGGTGGGCATCTCGAATGAACGGGTACATAATATTTTGCATAAATATTTGGACATGAGAAATCTACCAGCAAGATGGGTTCCGCGGTTGTTCACGGTTGACCAAAAACGGAATCGTGTAAAGTGTTGCAAGGATGGTTGAAATGGCTCTGAGCACTATGAGACTTAACTTCTGAGGTCATCAGTCCCCTAGAACTTAGAACTACTTAAACCTAACTAACCTAAGGACATCACACACATCGATGCCTGAGGCAGGATTCGAACCTGCGACTGTAGCGCCTAGAACCGCTCGGCCACTGCGGCTGGCGTTGCAAGGATGGTTTGTAGCTGTTCAGGAAGAATTAGCAGGACTTCAAGCGTCGTTTCGTCACTGTGGGTGAAACATGGATACATTACTATACTTCTGAGAGCAAACAACAATCTAAACAATCTAAACAATTCGTTACTAAGGGAGAATTTGCACCAAAAAAGGCGAAGACCATTCCTTCGGACGGAAAGGTTACGGCGACTGTTTTTTGCGATTCGCAAGGGATAATCCTCATCGGCTATCTGGAAAAGGGTAAAACTATTACAGCTGCATATTATTCTTCGTTATTGGATGGTTTGAAAACCGAGCTGCAAGCCAAACGCCGACAATTGGACCGCAAAAAAGTCCTTTTCCGTCACGACAATGCACCAGCACACACCTCAGCAGTTGTGGTCGCTAAATTAATGGAAATAGGATTCCAACACGTTTCACATCCCCCCCCCCCCCTTTCCCCTATTCACCAGACTTGGCTCCCTCGGACTACTATCTGTTCCCCACTTTGAAGAGCCGGCCGGGATGGCCGAGCGGTTCTAGGCGTTACAGTCCGGAACCGCGCGACCGCTACGGTCGCAGGTTCGAATCCTGCTTCGGGCATGGGTGTGTGTGATGTCCTTAGGTTAGTTAGGCTTAAGTAGTTCTAAGTTCTAGGGGACTGATGACCTCGTAAGTTAAGTGCCGTAGTGCTCATAGCCATTTGAATCCACTTTGAAGAAATGGCTGGCGGGACAAAGATTTGGCCGCGCGGGATTAGCCGAGCGGTCTAGGGCGCTACAGTCATGGCCTGTGCAGCTGGTCCCGGCGGAGGTTCGAGTCCTCCCTCGGGCATGGGTGTGTGTGTGTTTGTCCTTAGGATAATGTAGGTTAAGTAGTGTGTAAGCTTAGGGACTGATGACCTTAGCAGATAATCCCCATAAGATTTCACACACATTTGAACTTCTTTTTTTTACAAAGATTTTATTCAAACGAGGAGGTGATTACAGCAACTAGTAGCTATTTTGCAGACTTGCACAATTCCTATTATTCAGAAGGGATCAACAAATCAGAACAGCGTTGGACGAAGTGTATAAGTCTAAAAGGAGACTGTGTCGAAAAATAAGAAAGGTTTACCCCAAACTCGTAAGTAGTTTTTAGTGCACGGACATTTCAAACGCCCATCGTATGTTAAAAAGAAGCGGTGCCAGGGACTGACCCCAGTCAGGTGGGTAGCTCGAGGCGTGTAACATACATACGTAGACGCCGGCCAGGCCAGGCCAGGGCAGCGGGCGTGGTGCTGGCTGGCAGCGGGCCGGCGCCCTGCGGGCCTCTCTCCGTACTCTGCTCTGCTCTGCGCCCGCTGTCGCCGTCGCCGTCTCTGGCATCGATTGTCGCCGCAGGCGCCTGCCGGCCGTTGCCGAGCCGCAGCCACCCACGCAGCGCAGCTGCCGCGGCCGACTTAGAGCGCGCCCGCCCAACACCGGTCGTCACTGTGTGCGGCTGGAGCGGGAACACGAGTACTCAGTGTGATCCACCGAGAGGTGCGTCCGGACTCAGCTGAACTGCTGCTGAATATCCGTAAACGCGGTAGCGCATCTGTGCGACCTAGCAGGGTTACGGAAGAGTAAGCTGTCTGAATTTAAGAGTATGCCTTACTGTCAACTAAAACAAAAGCAGCAGCCAAAACAAAAGCAGTCTTTTCTAAACTGCACGTGCGAGAAATACACTACTGGTCATTAAAATTGCTACACCACGAAGATGACGTGCTACAGACGTGAAATTTAGCCGACAGGAAAAAGATGCTGTGATATGCAAATGATTAGCTTTTCAGAGCGTTCACACAAGGTTGGCGCCGGTGGCGACACCTACAACGTGCTGACGTGAGGAAAGTTTCCAACCGATTTCTCATACACAAACAGCAGTTGACCGGAGTTGCCTGGT
This sequence comes from Schistocerca americana, assembly GCF_021461395.2. Classification (NCBI taxonomy): domain Eukaryota; kingdom Metazoa; phylum Arthropoda; class Insecta; order Orthoptera; family Acrididae; genus Schistocerca; species Schistocerca americana. The sequence continues at coordinate 504,276,634 of NC_060126.1, read as the reverse complement.
GAAACGTTGTTGTCATGCCTCGTGTAAGGAGGAGAAATGCGTACCATCACGTTTCCGACTTTGATAATGGTCGGATTGTAGCCTATCGCGATTGCGGTTTATCGTATCGCAACATTGCTGCTCGCGTTGGTCGAGATCCTATGACTGTTAGTAGAACATGGAATCGGTGGGTTCAGGAGGGTAATACGGAACGCCGTGCTCGATCCCGACGACCTGGTGTCACTACCAGCCGAGATGACAGGCATCTTATCCGCATGGCTGTAACGGATCGAGCAGCCACGTCTCGATCCCTGAGTCAACAGATGGGGACGTTTGCAAGACAACAACCATCTGCACGAACAGCTCGACGACGTTTGCAGCAGCACGGATTATGAGCTCGGAGACCGTGGCTGCGGTTACCCTTGACGGTGCATCACAGACAGAAGCGCCTGCGATGGTGTACTCAGAAGACGAACCTGGGTGGACGAATGCCAAAACGTCATTTTTTCGGATGTATCCAGGTTCTGTTTACACCATCATGACGGTCGCATCCGTGTTTGGCGACATCGCTGTGAACGCACATTGGAAGCGTGTATTCGTCATTGCCGTACTGGCCTGTCACCCGGCGTGATAGTATGGTGTGCCATTGGTTACACGTCTCGGTCACCTCTTGTTGGCATTGACGGCACTTTGAACAGTGGACGTTACATTTCAGATGTGTTACGACCCGTGGCTCTACCCTTCATTCGATCCCTGCGAAACCCTACATTTCAGCAGGATAATGCACGACCGCATGTTGCAGGTCCTGTACGGGCCTTTCTGGATACAGAAAATGTTCGACTGCTGTCCTGGCCAGCACATTCTCCAGATCTCTCGCCAACTGAAAATGTCTGGTCAATGGTGGCCGAGCAACTGGCTCGTCACAATATGCCAGTCACTACTCTTGATGAACTGTGGTGTCGTGTTGAGGCTGCATGGGCAGCTGGACCTCTACACGCCATCCAAGCTCTGTTTTACTCAATGCCCAGGCGTATCAAGGCCGTTATTACGGCCAGAGGTGGTTGTTCTGGGTACTGATTGCTCAGGGTCTATGCACCCAAATTGCGCGAAAATGTAATCATATGTCAGTTCTAGTATAATATATTTGTCCAATGAATACCCGTTTATCATATGCATTTCTTCTTGGTGTAGCAGTTTTAATGGCCAGTAGTGTACTTTCTAGCGGCAATACTCCACTCTTGTTACGTAAAATGGCTTTAGCGCGGGATGACACGTGTGTCTTACTTTTTGGATTTCCTACGTACTTTGTAAGCACCTATCCTCAGTGTGTCAGATGGAACGGATTTGAAGCATTGCTACAGATCTGAGAGATGATTACGAAGGGGACAGTCATCTAGACGTGGCATTATCCTCCGTTCCGTATAGGAAAGTTTGGTATCGTGCAGAAATGCAATATGCAGACTCAGAAGAAAATGCACGTCGGTTGTGGAACATTCGTAAACTTCAAAAGAATGCCGACAATAATAATAACCCCAGCTGCGCAATGGATCCACCTTCTACAGTGCGAATGCACAACGGCCGACCTCCTTTAGGGATCTGTGAGTAGCGAACGGGAGTATAGTGGACACAGACTGCGGATAGGCGGCGCTCCGTGGGTGTGTGGATCGGTCGTGAGGCGTACCGAGATGGACCCTTGCAGTTACGCGACAACACTGTGTCCCGGTCGGCGCGGTGGCTACTGTAGTGTCTAGGATGCCTGCATACTCGGTTCGCTAGACAAACAAACAGGTCGTAATAATGAGTTTTATTACAATAAGAAAAGATACAGTACTTAACTTTGCAATGACACTGATGTGTCGCAAGCAAAGGGCAACATACGAATTAATCAGTCATCTTCAGCATAAACTATTCCAAGTCTGTGCTACATATAGAATGCAAGCCAAGTGACTAGAGTTGACGCTGCTATCCAAGTCGGCGATCTGGAAGCTGTTATTGAACACGGCCATGAGCAGTCGGTCGCGGCGCTTACGCCCTCTTCGCATAGGGGCCGTTGTTGTCGCGTTGTCCCTGAGGGGGGTCCGGTCACCGTGCGACTGACCGACTTCTTCTCACAGCCGTCTCTTCTCTTTCGATCGCGACTGGCGTGCTGGCGCTTGACTTTTCTCCGTAACAGTTACTGCACCTGGCTGATAAGCAAGAGATCCCGGCTTCGAATCCCGGCCCGATAGACATTTTCCCTCGTAGCCGCTGATTCCGCTTAATGTCCCGCTTGAGCTGACAGCTGAGATCCCCCTTCAGTTTACATATGAAGCCTGTTTAGTCTGATTTTAACCACCTCAGAATGGAAAATATTAATTATTATTTTGACATTCGAAAGCCTGTGCAGTGTGTGGTGGAAATCGGCCTGTGTTATTATTAATCATTGAAGAGTGTCTCAGGTCTTGGAACAATATTGCTAAACAGCTTAATGATGAAACTAGCTGGCCATAGCTCAGCTCACTTGCGCGTTATCAGTGAGCTACGGAATTTGACCTACCGAATCTAGCGGTCACAAATCCATGGTAAGAAAATATTTTTGGATTTCGCAGACGCTATCAGGATCAGCAAAAAGCATTGTTGTTTTGTAAGCCGCTGCAAATGGTCTGTATGCGTAAATATTTGTGATTCCAATAGTTGTTCAAATCAGGAACGGACTTATTGGCAGGACTGCCGCTGATGTCTTTTTTCCGCTTACTGCTTGTGGCTGGCCACACACGAGTGCATTTTAGCGACTGATTCGGAAACATCAGAAGACCACACCTGTACGTTAGTGGAGACAGGAGCATGAGGCCGTCAGCTGCAGCGAGCAAGTCTGCAGACGATCGTATTAGCAATGTTAATAACAAAATTCGACAAGTCAGTGCTCTCTAATTAGAGTACCTGACAAGAAAGAAACGAGACGGTCACCTCCGACGAACAGAGCGCTTAGCTGGCGGCAGTAAACTTAAGGTAGCGGCCCCTTCGGAACGAAGGGATAGATTCGCTCGGCAGGGAGAAGGAGAACTCGTTTCTGTGCAGTTGCTACTAAGTTGTTTTGCACAAGCTGTAAGTTGTACATTGGAAAGTCTGCAGCCTCCAAGCCTACGTTCGCTGTGGCACCGACGATGGTTGTCAGACGCCGGTCGATACCGTGGTCACCGTGCTTCAGATCTCCTTTGATCTTTTTTTTATATATAAAAAACCAAGAAGATAAGAATCGCTTCTAACATGCAGGTTGATTCTTATTACCGTTTAAAAACATCCTAAGCGACTTACATGACGCTGAGGCAGGTAATGTAATGTAAGAGACATGGGTGCGGAAATACCCCAAAAGTGGATGACAAATATTGAACATGTGGCGTCATCAGATGACTTACCTTGCCGCACGTGCAGCGGTTGGGTTTGTCGACCCTATCATCGCGGTAGGATGCAGTTAAGCATCGCTTACTTCCATTCAAGCGAACTGTTCAAATTTCGAACACCTATTGTAAATGTGATCTATTGTAAACGCAGAAGCTAAAGAGTTATTGTCCTCGTTGTATCCGGGAAAAGTTGTTCTTGTTTTCTGTTTTTTTTTTCGTTTGTTTCTTCTTTTGTTGTTTACAGACATTATTTCGTAAAGAAAATGTGGGTCATTGACTGATAACGGCCGAATTCGGAAGCTTATACTCATTTACTTGTTACGGAATACGGTAGGTTTTTGTTGCAATAAATCAGAGGAGACGGCGAGACCGGTAAATAAAATAATAAATGTTACCTGGGTGTAAACACACAACTTTCTGCCTGCCAGACGCAATATTCGAACCCCGAGTCCCGTTAGCTGAAGTTGCGCAGTAGGCCTATGGCCACACCGATTTGTGTACTTGACTTGGGTTGAAACTGTTAGGTGCGGTAGACCGATAGGTTCAAAAGCTGCTTTAGATTCTGATGTATTATGAAAAATTATCGTGGTTTTATAATTCCTGATTAAGTTTCGGGGCCATTACGAGTATTGGTCGCAATTTTGAAATGTTGTGTTTGCTGCGCCTTTGGATACCGGATGATATCTGTTGAAAGCTGACGGGTCGAATCGTACGTTAGAGTTTATCTACATAAGCAAACCACCTCATATAACATATTCACGACTCCACTCGAATAAGCGGTAATAATAATTCATTGATAGTTAATGCTCACCGACTAGAACCCAAAAAGATCCACTACAATAATTTTAAGCATCAAAATTGACATATGCCACTTTCGTGTGAACATAATTTTTTGAGGCTTTAATCTTGGCTTAAACTTTCCGATGTGTTGCACATGTGCGAGGTGCGTGGCTAGCAGGGTATTTAACACTAAATTCTTCTAGAATCTTCATATGGAAATGATGCTCTAAGCCCCCCCCCCCCCTTTTCTAACTCCGACTTTTGCTGTTGCACATGGATTAAGAAGAAACGCGAACTGACTGTAATCGACCCTGCAAGTGGAGTAGAAGAGAGTTTGGCACCTGCAATAATTTAATTGGATAGAAATTAATTTGATAAAGGAAAGTTTCATTAACGTAGTGAGAAATGAAAGGATTGCTTTACCGATCCACAGAATGAAAGTTCTGTCCAAAAATAACAATTTGATTTATTATGATTAAACTCAAAATAATAAACAAAACACATGAAACATTTACAATACGTCAAATTGGATACTCAAATAATTGCTGTGAAGGTGAAGTTGTCCATAAACTAGCTTGTGACGTTTATGACCAAGTGGTATGTGTAGCCAATTCCTTGCAACTCAAATCTTACGAGAAACACCCAGCCAACGCAACATTAATTGCTGCTACAGTAGTGAGAACTCAGGCAATGAACATCCAAGACAGAACCACGTAAGAAAAGACGGGAACAGGCGCGCTCTGCTGAGCTCTGATTATCACAGAGCAAAATTCCCTAATCTGCCGGTGCTGCGGACATACATTACCAAGCTGCCTTCTTAACTGCAAGGACACGATCTGGCGTACCGGAAGCGATGGCTGGTTGCTTCGATGTCCCGTCGTGGTGATGATGATGTCGCGAGTATAGCCCGAAACAAATTATCCTGGTCTGGTTGTTCCAGACTAAAGACTTCCTATCAATACAAATGCGCCTCTGAGGGAGACGAAGAAGGCTCGCTACACAATCACTGACGGTACAGTGATTGATTTTAACAAGCGAAGTCACACAGTAACTCCGATACAGTCAACTTTACCCAAAACTGCTCAAGACGGACAACATAGGCCGCTTGTACGCAGAACGCTCAATTGTACTCGGAAAGTTACGTTGAAGTCGAAACTTCAGCAATTTCGTCAAACAGTTACTAAAAGTATATTAGACAGCCAACGGGAGGCTGGCTGTCCAGAGCAGCGAGAGCTCAGTCTTGTAACCTACTCCGACCGAAAGGCGGGAGCCGACTTCTTCAAGAGCACACGTACAAGCCGAACACAGAACATTCCCGCCCCCACGACAGTGGCCGTGGTTAAACGTTCTAATCAGCAACTCGAAAACCGGCGGAAAATTCCACTCTATTGCCGACGCACTACCATTCCACCAATAGATACATGGCGCGAATTTCTGCGCCGATTTTGTTACGTCACGGAGCTATCCCGTGAGCAAGCCAATCACAGTTATGATTTTGCAGAAAACGCAGGAATTTGCCCACCAAGACTGCCTGGGAACACAAGTCATTCCGACGCCTCGCTGGTAGCCCGCCAGAAAGTGTTTTCACTAAGTTTCCGCGAAGTAACGGAATCTGTAGCCCCAGCCGCTCCGTCAGGCCCCTGTGGGCGTGTCGCCGCCGCTCTTATGACAATGTCAGCGTCTGGAAAGCATCCACTCGACTCCTTCACACCCTTCAGCATAACCCTTTCAATATCAGCAGAACCCGCCTGTCACCGGACCACCTGGGTGACGAGAGACGCTGCGTGGGAAGTCCGCGTGTGAAGGAATAGCAACTTTTCACCGCATGCAATTAGAGAGGAAAATTGAATTACTTAGAGTAAGATAGAAATATGAGAGGGGCCTCATGCCACCTCTCAGATGACATGCGGCATAGGCGTGAAGATGAAATGGCTATACAGCTTCCGACCGTACATAATGTAATAGGAGGTAACGTTGAATAAATTATAAGGAGCGATGAAAAAGTTCCCGTTTGATGGCGGTCCTGCAGCTTATATGCAACCAGGCTTCGCTTCGATGCGGGTTTAACCATCGACGTGTAGGCAATTTCTTAGTGTGGCCTTCCAACGGAAAATTTTTGATCGCCCCCTTGTCTTGTTAAATTTTTATGTTATTCGAGCATTGTGGTCTCCAGTAAAGTAGCGATTTCAGATCACAAGTTCCGTAACTTGTCCCTGTTATTATGTTTCTCATCCTCAGGATCCCGCAAACTGATTTTAATTCCGCCGATCGTCGTCCGAAGTGTGAACGTTTAGGCGTTGACATCAGTTGGACTCAGACCGCGCACGTACTACTCTCCTGATTGGAAAAGCTGCCCCCGGTAGCTGAGTGGTCAACGCTACAGAATGTCAATCCTAAGGGCCCGGGTTCGATTGCCGGCTGGGTCGAAGATTTTCTCCGCTCCGGGACTGGATGTTGTGTTGTCCTAATCATCATCATTTCATCCCCATCGACGCGCAAGTCGCCAAAGTGGCGTCAAATCGAAAGACTTGCAGCTGGCGAACGGTCTACCCGACGGGAGGCCCTAGTCACGTGTGTGTGTGTGTGTGTGTGTATGTGAGAGAGAGAGAGAGAGAGAGAGAGAGAGAGAGAGAGAGAGAGAGAGAGAGAGAGAATTTGCGGAGGATGTTACCTACGAGGAAGACGTATCCGATGACAATATGTTTGGTCGCATCTGAGATACAGTTAGAGGCGACGACCCGGTACACGCGAGACACAGATGCTGACAGTAGCAGCAACACCTCCAGCAGGAGCTGAGAGCCGAGAGTTTGATGAAGCGATAGTGAGTGCGCTACTGGAGACCATTAGGGCAGACGGCGTGGCGTGACCGCCGGCCGTGTAACAGGCGGCGGCGTCGGCGTTGTGCCCGCAATTTCCACGAGGCCGCGCCTGGCGCTCGTCTTGCCATATCGACCGAGTGGGCGCGCGCGGCAGCCTCTGCCTCCTGCCTCTGCCTCTGCGGGCGACTCGGCCCCGGCGCCGGCTTGGCTCGGCCTTGGCATCGGGCCCTCTCTCGGGATTCGCGCTGCAGGGAAACGGGCGCAGACGCCGCCGTGTTGGCACGTGCGACCGCGCCGTGCGCCTTATCTCACTCTGGTGTATGGCGCGGCAGCCAGCCCGAGTGCGGAGATTGCTGCCCGCGACACACGTTAGAACTGCGCCGTTCTACCCCGCCTCGACGGCTCCTGGTACCGGCACTGCACCGCTGCTCTAGCTGCTCTAGCCTTACTCTGTGAGTGTTCAACCGCCGTCTGGTAGCGGCAAACAGAGTACAAGGGGTAGTCATCTCTCTTATCTATCTACGCAAATGAATAAAAGCTTTGCGTCATCCCTTAATTTCGAAATTCGTGGCCAAGGAAACAAAAACTGGCACTGAGTCATGCGTGTACAAGACAAACTTCGGGGGGTTGTAGAGAGTACTCCTGAGGAAAAGATCGAGGATAGGAACCCGTGTCCGTAAACGTCATCCACGATCGCCAGTGGAGAAGATGCTGCTGCTGCTGCTGCTGCTGCGTAGAAAGGCGCTAATGAATACGATGCTTTATTGTGTTCCTGAATGACGGTTTCCGAAACTGGTTTCAAACATAGTACACTACTGCCCTTTAAAATTGCTACACCAAGAAGAAATGCAGATGATAAACGGGTATTCATTGGACAAATATATTATACTAGAACTGACACGTGATTACATTTTCGCGCAATTTGGGTGCATAGATCCTGAGAAATCGGTACCCAGAACAACCTCCTCTGGCCGTAATAACGGGCTTGATGCGCCTGGGCATTGAGTCAAACAGAGCTTCGATGGCGTGCACAGGTACAGCTGCCCATGCAGCTTCAACACGATACCACAGTTCATAAAGAGTAGTGACTGGCGTATTGTGATGAGCCAGTTGCTCTGCCACCATTGACCAGACGTTTTCAATTGGTGAGATATCTGGAGAATGTGCTGACCAGGGCAGTAGTCGAACATTTTTTGTATCCAGAAAGGCCAGTACAGGACCTGCAACATGCGGTCGTGCATTATCCTGCTGAAATGTAGGGTTTCGCAGGGATCAAATGAAGGGTAGAGCCACGGGTCGTAACATATCTAAAATGTAACGTCCACTGTTGAAAGAGCCGTCAATGCGAACAAGAGGTGACCGAGACGTGTAACCAATGGCACCCCGTGTCATCATGCCGGGTGATAGGCCAGTATGCCGATGACGAATACACGCTTCCAATGTGCGTTCACCGCGATGTCGGCAAACACGGATGGGACCATCATGATGCTGTAAACAGAACCTGGATTCATCCGAAAAAATGACATTTTTGCCATTCGTGCACCCAGGTTCGTCGTTGAGTACACCATCGTAGGCGCTCCTGTCTGTGATGCAGCGTCAAGAGTAATCGCAGCCACGGTCTCCGAGCTGATAGTCCATGTTGCTGCGAACGTCGTCGAACTGTTCGTGCAGATGGTTGCTGTCTTGCGAATGTCCTCATCTGTTGACTCAGGGATCGAGACGTGGCTGCACGATCCGTTACAGCCATGCGGATAAGATGCCTGTCATCTCGACTGCTAGTTATACGAAGCAGTTGGGATCCAGCACGGCGTTCCGTATTACCCTCCTGAACCCACCGATTCCGTATTCTGCTAACAGTCATTGGATCTCGACCAAAGCGAGCAGCAATGTCGCGATACGATAAACCGCAATCGCGATAGGCTACAATCCGACCTTTATCAAAGTCGTAAACGTGATGGTACGCATTTCTCCTCCTTACACGAGGCAGCACAACAACGTTTCACCAGGCAATGCCGGTCAACTGCTGTTTGTGTATGAGAAATCGGTTGGAAACTTTCCTCATGTCAGCACGTTGTAGGTGTCGCCACCGGCGCCAACCTTGTGTGAATGCTCTGAAAAGCTAATCATTTGCATATCACAGCACTTTCTTCCTGTTGCTTAAATTTGGCGTCTGTAGCACGTCATCTTCGTGGTGTAGCAATTTTAATGGCCAGTAGTGTATGTTTTCTCCTGCGTACCGAAAAACAAAGGAGATTTTTAAGGATTCCAGAAAAAATAAAACCACATTGCGAGACGTCCCGCCTACGGTCTGTGACCGTACACCGTCAGGTTTTCTGCCGAAGGGGTGGCTCGGTGGTGGGCGCGGCGCCGTCAACTTCGACGCTCCGTAATTTCGTTGGATGACTTTTCCGGATACAGGTTTCAATCCTCGATTTGCTCCTCAAGACACCCTCTACAGCAACGCGAAGTGCACCGCAACATTTATGAGTGACCCTGTATGTTCATTTTCAATGTGTCTTGATCACCAGATCAGACAGTCAGATATTTGTGTAACGACAAAACTTCTTGTTTCCAATTGGTAGTTTTTCCATGGCACTGCTGAGCAACGTGAATAGGTGGTGGTGGTGATGGTGGAACATCCTCTTGCTCGGATGCTGGCTTTGATCCGTCGGGGCATACCATCGATGAGATCATCAACCCCGGCCCGGAGCCAAAATGTCCCATTCTGCAACGGAGTAAGTTACGCGGAATACGTGGTCTTTGTCGACGTCCAAAAACGGTTCGTTTCAATCGATCCCACAAATGTTCAATTTGGTTCTTGTCTGGCGAACAGGCTCCACGCACCATTCTGGTGATCGTGTTCACGGAACAGCACGATAAACGCGCGAGTTATCATCCATCGAAGTGAAATTGGCGCCAAAGTGCTGCCGATATGGTCCCTCTTGTTGCTTGCAGAATCTCGTCCCTGTACCGTAGAGCAGTGAACTGCCCTGAACAGCCACGAAGAGTACAAGGTGGCTCCATGTAATGCCATTCTTTATCATCAACTAACCATGACCGCCTTGCTAGACATGTGGGACAAAGTGTTGGAGGCGTTTGATATTACCAGGTTCTCCCCTAACATGTTGTCTGGGATTGCTATTGTGGTGTACGACAGGTACCCGCCATGGTCGGCGGGAGTGGAGATTCGCATCATCCAGTCTTCTCCTAACAGTTCGATGCGATACATAACGTCCTGTAGCCTCTTCGGACACCGGATTCAGTTCTGGTGCGCTCAGCCTTGGTTCCTTCGACTCAAAAGACGTATTTATCGATCAGTCTATAACTGTAGAACGGGGACTTCAGATTACTACAGTCAGTGATACTGCAGTGGCTGGTGTCTGCGTAGCAGGGGCGAGCAAGCAGAGACTCCGTATTCGGTGTACTGGTACAGTGTTTCCTCGTACTGTTTTTTTTTCTCCCCCCCCCCCACACACACACACCACTTTTCTTTTCCCCGTTGCCGTTCGGGCTTTACTCGGGTGACAACGCACTCTACTGCGGCTGCAGGGTCTGGTTTGTCCCGGTGGCTTCCGGCACGGGCGCGGCGCGGCACTGCACGGCCAACAAGAACTGAAAGGTTTCGACCGCAGCGCGGGCAGCGGAGGCGCACATAAAAAAGGAGCAGCGTGTCCCAGTGTCCACGGCGCAGCGCCGTGCGTTTTTTCTGTCACGGCGCCCACTGGCCGCGGATTGGCGACGGGGTAATGCGATCTCTCCGCGATAAGTTACCCGCCTCCCCCCCTGTCTTCTCGGTAGTTCCCCCAACCCAGCATAGTAGCGGTGAAGTCACGACACGGCCGCGCGCAAGGGCTGCGACCGAGCCATTGCGCTCCGTTCCGTGCCATCCCGCGTAACTCTCCCCTCCCTCCCTCCCTCCCTCCCATCACCCCCTCTCTCTCTCTCTCTCTCTCTCTCTCTCTCTCTCTCTCTCTCTCTCTCTCTCTCTCTCTCTGCACTGCGGGTTGTATGCCCCAGCAGCTGCGCTGCGCCAAATTGCACTCTTAAACGGCGACAGCCCACGAGATAGCGACTGGAGGAATGAGAACTCCGCAGTGACCTGGCATCACTGCACGATTTTCCCGTGTGAAGAAGCGTATGTCTGCAATCAGGGCGTTGGAAAAAGGGAAATGAAATTCATCTGCATGAAAAAGGCGACCCGTCATTGCGTCACGTTATTGAGCGTCCTTCCCATTCCATTTGCAGATGGATGTGGGTAAGGATTGCCATTTGAATATCTCGTCTCGCGCTGTAATGATTCTCATTATGTCTTCTCCAATGGGACATGGACATTGTGGATAATGAACTTCCGTTGGCCAGGCACCGATTCAGGATTCGATCCTCTCCCTCCTCCCTACGCCCTCCCCCATCTCCCATTCGTTGTTCTGTTCTTCAGTCCTGAGACTGGTTTGATGCAGCTCTCCATGCTACTCTATCCTGTGCAAGCTTCTTCATCTCCCAGTACCTACTGCAACCTACATCTTTCTGAAAGTCTAGTCCTATACAGCTGTTTACGCAGTCTAGCCTTTGCAAGTATCGTCATCTCTGCGTAATTACTGCAAACTACTGTTGTCAACCAAGCTTTGGTCTCTACTATTCTCCCCCTCCCTCCCCCTTCCCCCCCCCCCCCATCCGTACGCCACTTCCCTCGATTATCAAATTGACGACTCCTTGATGCCTCAGTGGTCGCAATGTGTGGTCAAATAGCATTCTTCTGTGATAGATGCTGCTGTTTTGTTTTCCTTCTTTTTTTATGTTTTTTCGGGAAGACTGCATTTTGTTGTTGTGAAACTGAAGGTCCATTATGGAACTAATTGCCGGCCGAAGTGGCCGCGCGGTTCTGGCGCTGCAGTCTGGAACCGCGAGACCGCTACGGTCGCAGGTTCGAATCCTGCCTCGGACATGGATGTGTGTGATGTCCTTAGGTTATTTGGGTTTAAGTAGTTCTAAGTTCTAAGGGACTAATGACCTCAGCAGTTGAGTCCCATAGTGCTCAGAGCCATTTATGGAACTAGTTGTTTTCGGAAAGGGATTTCTGCCATACTACACAGGTGTCCAAAATTAAAGCAATAAACCGCTATTTCCCCTTCCTGTGTCTAATTCACGATATAATCATACAATCTGACAACCAGATGTGCGTACGATCGTGTTCTGTACGGAAGAAGGCATTCCAGTCAAAGGACAAGCATGCCAACGATGACGTCAGGGCACATATGAAACGAGGTTGTGTTTGCCGGGTAGCCCCACAGCCAAAATCGCTGTGTCCAAAGTCCAGACGGTGCAGTATGACACAGAGAAGATGCCTACCAGAGGTCCATAGAAAGCTAGGAAGCAGGACAGTCGCAGAATGATTTGGTCCGATGTCATAATGTGAATCGTTCTGTTGTTTCTCGAATTTGGCAACAGTGTATAGAGACCGAAACTGTATCCCGAAGACAAGAGCAGGGTCAACCGCGTGTGACATCGGAAGACAGGATCCTTATTTGGCTGTAAGGGCACGACAGTACCGCCTTAGTACGGCACGGTAACTGGCACGTGATCTCGTAGCATCCCCAGGACGTGTTGTATCGAGGCAAACGGTGTGCTGGACGCTTTGGCAGAGCGGCCTTTATTGCTGGAAGCATGCTGTACGTCTACCTCTGAGGCGTCTTCACAGAACGGAATGTCTAGAGAGGATTCATCAACATACATCCTGGACGGTCGAACAATGGGTCAATATTGTTTTCACAGATGAATCCCGATTTAGTCTGGAGAGTGATTCTCGATGGATTTGCATCTGGAGGGAGCGTGGAACACGATTTCTGGACACACACATTGTTGAAAGAGACCGAGATCGAGGAGGATACCTAATAGCGTGTGCAGGGAGTATGTTTACAACTCGGATCCCTCTTCATGAAATTGTACAGGCGGATCGGCAAGGCTTAACTGCTGTCAGATATCGTGGTGAGATCTTGGGACCTTATCTGCGATTGTTGCGAGGTACTGCGGGCCTAGACGTCGTTTTGATGGACGATAATGCTCGATGTCATTGAGTACGGGTGGTGCATGTTTTCTTGGAAACAGAATATATTGCACGCATGGCGTGACCTGCTCGCTGTCCGTATTTGAATGCCATAGAGCATGTCTGGGATGCACTAGAGAGATGGCTTGAATCACAGCAGCATCCACCAGCTGCTCTCCAAGACTGGGAGCAGCTCTGCAGGACAAATGGGCGTTACTGCCTCAGCATGAGACTCATAATCCCGTCGTTGTAAGGGCCGGCATTGCTGCCAGAGGTGGTCACACCCCATAGTGAACACACTTGTCGGAATGTGTGTGCCATTCCGTTAAGGTGGAAAAAACGAATAACATTTTTCTCTACCGTTATGCATATTGCAGTCGTTTGCGTTCTGTACTATTTACATTGTTTATAGTTCATGAAAGAAGGTTGTATACATGGAAAAACCCTGGAGATACTAAAAGGTATCAGATAGATTATATAATGGTAAGACAGAGATTTAGGAACCAGGTTTTAAATTGTAAGACATTTCCAGGGGCAGATGTGGACTCTGACCACAATCTATTGGTTATGACCTGTAGATTGAAACTGGAGAAACTGCAAAAAGGTGGGAATTTAAGGAGATGGGACCTGGATAAAATGAAAGAACGAGAGGTTGTGCAGAGTTTCAGGGAGAGCATAAGGGAACAATTGACAGCAATGGGGGAAAGAAATACAGTAGAAGAAGAATGGGTAGCTCTGAGGGATGAAGTAGTGAAGGCAGCTGAGGATCAAGTAGGTAAAAAGACGAGGGCTAGTAGAAATCCTTGGGTAACAGAAGAAATATTGAATTTAACTGATGAAAGGAGAAAATATAAAAATGCAGTAAATGAAGGAGGCAAAAAGGAATACAAACGTCACAAAAATGAGATCGACAGGAAGTGCAAAATGGCTAAGCAGGGATGGCTAGAGGACAAATGTAAGGATGTAGAGGCTTATCTCACTAGGTGTAAGATAGATACTGCGTACAGGAAAGTTAAAGAGACCTTTGGAGAGAAGAGAACCACTTGTATGAATATCAAGAGCTCAGATGGAAACCCAGTTCTAAGCAAAGAAGGGAAAGCAGAAAGGTGGAAGGAGTATATAGAGGATCTATACAAGGGCGATGTACTTGAGGACAATATTATGGAAATGGAAGAGGATGTAGATGAAGATGAAATTGAAGATATGATACTGCGTGAAGAGTTTGACAGAGCACTGAAAGACCTGAGTCGAAACAAGGCCCCCGGAGTAGACAACATTCCATTAGAACTACTGACGGCCTTGGGAGAGCCAGTCCTGACAAAACTCTACCATCTGGTGAGCAAGATGTATGAGACAGGCGAAATACCCTCAGACTTCAAGAAGAATATAATAATTCCAATCCCAAAGAAAGCAGGTGTTGACAGATGTGAAAATAACCGAACTATCAGTTTAATAAGTCACAGCTGCAAAATACTAACGCGAATTCTTTACAGACGAATGGAAAAACTAATAGAAGCCGACCTCGGCGAAGATCAGTTTGGATTCCGTAGAAATATTGGAACACGTGAGACAATACTGACCCTACGGCTTATCTTAGAAGCTAGATTAAAGAAAGGCAAACCTACGTTTCTAGCATTTGTAGACTTAGAGAAAGCTTTTAACAATGTTGACTGGAATACTCTCTTTCAAATTCTAAAGGTGGCAGGGGTAAAATACAGGGAGCGATAGGATATTTACAATTTGTACAGAAACCAGATTGCAGTTACAAGAGTCGAGGGACATGAAAGGGAAGCAGTGGCTGGGAAGGGAGTGAGACAGGGTTGTATCCTCTCCCCGATGTTATTCAAATTGTATATTGAGCAAGCAGTAAAGGAAACAAAAGAATAATTCGGAGTAGGTATTAAAATCCATGGAGAAGAAATAAAAACGTTGAGGTTCGCCGATGACATTGTAATTCTGTCAGAGACAGCAAAGGACTTGGAAGAGCAGTTGAACGGAATGGACAGTGTCTTGAAAGGAGGATATAAGATGAACATCAACAAAAGCAAAACGAGGATAATGGAATGTAGTCGAATTAAGTCGGGTGATGCTGAGGGAATTAGAGTAGGAAACGGAACACTTGAAGTAGTAAAGGAGTTTTGCTATTTGGGGAGCAAAATAACTGATGATGGTCGAAGTAGAGAGGATATAAAATGTAGACTGGCAATGGGAAGGAAAGCGTTTCTGAAGAAGAGAAATTTGTTAACATCGAATATAGATTTTAAGTGTCAGGAAGTCATTTCTGAAAGTATTTGTATGGAGTGTAGCCATGTATGGAAGTGAAACATGGACGATAAATAGTTAGACAAGAAGAGAATAGAAGCTTTCGAAATGTGGTGCTACAGAAGAATGCTGAAGATTAGATGGGTAGATCACATAACTAATCAGGAAGTATTGAATAGAATTGGGGAGAAGAGATGTTTTTAGGACAACCTGGCGAGAAGAAGGGATCGGTTGGTAGGACATGTTCTGAGGCATCAAGGGATCACCAGTTTAGCATTGGAGGGCAGCGTGGAGGGTAAAAATCGTAGTCGGAGACCAAGAGATGAATACACTAAGCAGATCCAGAAGGATGTAGGTTGCAGTAGGTACTGGTAGATGAAGCAGCTAGCACAGGATAGGGTAGCATGGAGAGCTGCATCAAACCAGTCTCAGGACTGAAGACCACAACAACAACAGCAACATAGTTCACTATCACCTGTTGTCCGCGGCTCGTGGTCTTGCGGTAGCGTTCTCGCTTCCCGCGCACGGGGTCCCTGGTTCGATTCCCAGCGGGGTAGGGATTTTCTCTGTCTGGAGATGACTGGGTGTTGTGTGTCTTTCATCATCATTTCATCCTCATTCACTCGCAAGTCGCCGTAGTGGCGTTAAAGAACCGCCCCGCGAGGAGTCTCCCGGCCACCAATGCCATACGCTCATTATTATTATCACCTATTTACACTGTTTTATGGCAAAAGACGCGCGACCTTGCAAAATTTCATTTTGTTGTTTAATTTTGGACGCCATTATATTTAATCCGATAATGTTCGGCACTGTACCAAGAAAAATAGCTGAATCCTAGCTAGGATCCCTGCATTAATCATGAGTGTTCCCAGTGGCAGTGACGATCGAAATGAAAAAAAGGAAATAAAGGTCCACTGTAGTTAGCCGTAATTGTGTGAATAAAAATAGATAGTAGAATAAACGGTGGCCAGCTCCAAAACGAAGAATTGAGTCACGCGAGGCTTAATTAAGCGAAAAAGTGATACCTAGTTTATGACAAGATTTTGACCAGACAGCGCGCTGAATACTGGAAATGGGCTCTCGACTTTTGCACTTCATGACTGATGAAAAAAGTTTAAGATAAAATACGAATAACTTCATTTATGTTTCATTTATTTAGCGTATGGCATTATTTATATTTCTTTATAAGCATAAGAAAACTTGCGTCTTTTGGAGCTGAAATTTATTCTTAAGTGCCAGACATGTTTCGTCTTTTTGTATTAGGCATCTTCGTCTTATACCATGTGCATAATATAGCCTGTGTATTTAGCACATATAGAACAACAAATGGCTGCATGAACAGAACACATAAATAAATGGAAGTAAAAAAAATTAATTGTAAAAAGAAATTGCTAGATCTAAGCAACGTACAGAAGAATCACTGCAAATCTCACATCAAAATATGTATAATTAAATAATTTTAATGTGTGTTATATACTATTGAAGATGCCTAAGATGAATAGGCGAAATATGTGTGGTGCTCAAGAATAAATTTCAGTTGCAAAATACGGAAGGTCTCTCACCTTTATCATAAAACATAATGGATGTTATAATTAGCAACTGAGGAAAATTGCTGCAAATGTTAACAGTATTAAAATACAAATGTAAAAGTGACAGATACTGCAACTAGATAGAAATATGTATTTCACGCCAAGGAAACTAACTTCAAATTGATGTTATGTTAATCCATAACTTGAAGATGATCGCTTGACCGCAACTCGTTATCTGTGGATAAAGACATTACAACAGCTTTTCGTGGCTCCATGGCGCCATTCTCTAAATACATTTAAGTCCTACAATACTATTCACGGATTTTTAACAAGCGAAATTCACTCACTCGACGAGGTCTTCGAGAGAGTGGTAAAATACGTACGGATTAATCACAGATTACACGGGGGAAAATGGTGCAGATACAGACAGCGCAGTCGGGGTCTCGCAGGGAGGCCCGCCAGCGTAATTACGTGCAAAAGTTGTGCGCTGCACGCGGGTACTCTTTGGGTGTAGCAGAAACGCTGGATGGCCTCCTATCTGCCATCTTTGCCTTCCTCTCCTTCCCGCTTCAGTGGTCGTAGCTCCACTACAAGAGCTCCCTAGATTGCGCTCTGAAACGCTGTTTCCAGTCGTTGCGTACAGTACGGCTGAGGCGTTCTGTAGAAGTTAGAAAACAGCTCAGCGTGTTAAGTGGTGTGTGGTTTTGTTTTGCATCATGTTGACAAGGAAGTAGCTTGGGAGAAACGTACACGGAAACCAAGCGTATATACCGGGTGATCAAAAAGTCAGTATAAATTTGAAAACGGAATAAATCACGAAATAATGTAGATAGAGGGGTACAAATTGACACACATGCTTGGAATGACTTGGGGTTTTATTGGAACCAAAAAAATACAAACGTTGAAAAAATGTTCGACAGATGGCGCTTCATCTGATCAGAATAGTAATAATTGGCATAACAAAGTAAGACAAAGCAAAGATGATGTTCTTTACAGGAAATGCTCAATATGTCCACCATCATTCCTCAACAATAGCTGTAGTCGAGGAATAATGTTGTGAACAGCACTGTAAAGCATGCCCGGAGTTACGGTGAGGCATTGGCGTCGGATGTTGTCTTTCAGCATCCCTAGAGATGTCGGTCGATCACGATACACTTGCGAATTCAGGTAACCCCAAAGCCAATAATCGCACGGACTGAGGTCTGGGGACCTGGGAGGCCAAGCATGACGAAACTGGCGGCTGAGCACACGATCATCACCAAACGACGCGCGCAAGAGATCTTTCACGGGTCTAGCAATATGGGGTGGAGCGCCATCCTGCATAAACATCGTACGTTCCAGCAGGTGTTTATCAGCTAGGCTGGGGATGATGCGATTCTGTAACATATCGGCGTACCTCTCACCCGTCACGGTTGCAGTTTTGCTGTGCAGTTGTTAAGTTTTCAAATTTATACTGACTTTTTGATCACTCGGTATACAGAAATGTGCGCTTGCTGCTCGTTCGATCAGAGAAGTATGATTGAATGACCATATACACTGCTTTATTCCTCATTTACAGTTCTTTTCCAGAAGTTAGATATTAACTGTTTTGTATAACATTAAACGACACTTGCGACAAGAAAGAGGATTTTGTACGTTAATCCGAAGGGTGTCCACAACGAGGAAATCAAAGAAAAACTGGGAATGAACTCTATAGATGTAGCAGTCAGGGCGAACAGGCTTAGATGGTGGGGTCATGTTACACGCATGGGAGAAGCAAGGTTACCCAAGAGACTCATGGGCTCAGCAGTAGAGGGCAGGAGGAGTCGGGGCAGACCAAAGAGAAGGTACCTGGATTGGGTTAAGAATGATTTTGAAGTAATAGGCTTAACATCAGAAGAGGCACCAATGTTAGCACTGAATAGGGGATCATGGAGGAATTTTATAAGGGGGCTACTCTTAATATTTTTTTTCTGGGTATTCATTTCAAATTTTTCGCCATTTGTTGATGTACCCTTAGTGTGCATCACATCTGATTTTCTGAAGATTGTATGTAATAATGCCCGAACTACCGCACAATATTACACTTTATATCAGTGAGGTTACAACGTACCTGTATACTCCGGTGTATAAAAAGGTTTTCGTGACACATCTGTACCTAATGTTCCGTAATCAATGGGAACGCCGCGCGGGATTAGCCGAGCGATCTAAGGCGCTGCAGTCAAGGACTGTGCGGCTGGTCCCGGCGGAGGTTCGAGTCCTCCCTCGGGCATGGGTGTGTGTGTTTGTCCTTAGGATAATTTAAGTTAAGTAGTGTGTAAGCTTAGGGACTGATGACTTTAGCAGTTAAGTCCCATAAGATTTCACACACAACTGAGCATTTTTGAATCAATGGGAACAAGACATCGAATCCGAAGATCAATGCTTATCCATAGAATGTAGATAGTTACAACCTGATCGTTATCGTACGAGTGTTGACTCTGTGCAGCAACGATCGAAATGAAAAAAAGGAAATAAACGTTCGCTGTAGTTAACCGTAATACCAAAATTGTGTGAATGAAAATAAATAGCAGAATAAACGGTGGCCAGCTCCAAAACGAACAAAAGTTAAATTTGGTCGATGACTGCAATGACTTTGAAATCACGCAATTATCAAGTTTAGATGTAGAAAACAGGGGTAACACGAACACTAAAGACGTTAATTTGCGATGCAGTGTGTTCATTATAATTATGAAAACCAATAATATGCAGTAACTAGCAACACTTTCGAAACTGTTACGTATTACGTAACTCATCTAATGCTCTCTGTTTGGATATTTGCATAATCGTGACCAAATTTAATTACTGTTCTTTACTGGTTACTTTTCAAATGATGCCGTAAAAATAGCAACAACTATCTGTCATTATTAATGTTACGTAGACAAATGCGCGTAATACTTTTACAGGACACAACATAAAATTACTTTGACTATAAGAGAGCCAGCATACTATCGTCAAAGAAATATAAAATCACATTTAGTTTCAACTGATCGTCAGCAGTAGTAGTGCAGCACTATGTGAACAACTAACTAATGCTTTTTATTACAATGATTACTTGATTGAAAACCAACTGTAAGTTTAACAGAATCTGTTTTCCTTTAACTATTTCTTACACCCATCACTGTCGCGGAAGTTATAGGATAGGACTGTTTCGATGGTTAACGACTTGGATCAATAAAGTTTCACTTGCAATGTTGATGATTTGACTAAACACACTCTGATGTTCCAAAACAGTTACTATGAAGCTGGCATGCCTATTACACAGCTATAAAAATACTTGCTGAATGTTACTTTGAGATGAGTTGCATGTGGCGCGATGTAATTCTTATTATGAAATTCATTGTTGGCAATAGACTCTTCTTGATTAGCGAACAACTTGAATAAATTTGGGCCACGCAGTATTCATTATTAATTCCAAAATTGCTTGCAACCAAGTGCTGTGCCCATACACATTCTCGCTCACTTGCATTTTGTCTTGCAACATATTATAACACCATTTCCATTACAACCTTTGTTTTGTATTTCCACGCCAACATACACTTTTATACCACATCATAGATGCTTCGCAACTCTCTCTGCCCTCCATTCTACGACTGTCTGCAGCTCGTGGTCTCGCGGTCGCGTTCTCGCTTCCCGAGTACGGCGTCCCGGGTTCGATTCCCGACGGGGTCAGGGATTTTTACCTGCCTCGAAATGATTGGGTGTTTGTGTTGTCCTCATCATTTCTTGATCATTCATGAAAAGTGGCGAGATTGGACTGAGCAAAGGTTGGGAATTTGTACGGGCGCCGATAACCGCGCATTTGGGTGCTCCACAAACTAAAACAAAACATCATCCTTTTACGACTGCCTGCCCTCGCGCCAACGGTATTATTGTTACTTGAAAGGTACTCTTTGTAATGTATACAGTCTAAATTTCCCTGACATTCCAGCTTGCGTTTACTAGCGCGACTTGACATAATTATTTCTTACTTGTTGTTTCACTCCAAGCCAGCAATTCAATTTATATAGGACAGACAAACAGAAATTTTAGCACCAGATACGCAGAACTATCAGTTCCATCTTGAATGGAACTGATGATGTTGTTGTTGTTGTTGTTGTTGTTGTTGTCTTCAGTCCTGAGACTGGTTTGATGCAGCTCTCCATGCTACCCTATCCTGTGCAAGTTTCTTCATCTACCAGTACTTACTGCAACCTACATCCTTCTGAATCTGCTTAGTGTATTCATCTCTTGGTCTCCATCTACGATTTTTACCCTCCACTCTGGCCTCCAATACTAAATTGGTGGTCCCTTGATGCTTCAGAACATGTCCTACCAACCGCTCCCTTCTTCTAGTCAAGTTGTGCCACAAGCTCCTCTTCTCCCCAATTCTATTCAATGGCTCCTCATTAGTTATGTGATCTACCCATCTAATCTTCAACATTCTTCTGTAGCACCACATTTCGAAAGCTTCTATTCTCTTCTTGTCCAAACTATTTATCGTCCATGTTTCACTTCCATACATGGCTGCACTCCCTACAAATACTTTCAGAAACGACTTCCTGACACTTAAATCTATACTCGATGTTAACAAATTTCTCTTCTTCAGAAACGCTTTCCTTGCCATTGCCAGTCTACATTTTATATCTTCTCTACTTCGACCATCATCAGTTATTTTTCTCCCCAAATAGTAAAACTTCTTTACTGCTTTAAGTGTCTCATTTCCTAATCTAATTCCGTCAGCATCACCCGACTTAATACGACTACATTATCCTCGTTTTGATTTTGTTGATGTTCATCTTATACCCTCCTTTCAAGACTCTGTCCATTCCGTTCAACTACTCTTCCAAGTCCTTTGCTGTCTCTGACAGAATTACAATGTCATCGGCGAACCTCAAAGTTTTTATTTCTTCTCCATGGATTTTAATTCCTACTCCGAAATATAGTGTCTTGAAAAGAGGCTGCAAGAGAAACAACAATAAAAGTGAAATACGAGTCCAATAAAAATGTCAGTGAGCGTGTTTCGCTACTTGGGCAGCGAAATAACGTTACTTTTTGTTCTCTGTCGTTACCATAAATGTCGTTAAATGCATGCTGGATGACTTTACCACACCTTGCTCGCAGATTTTTTTTTTTAAATAGACAACGATGATAGTGGGACACGGTATGCGTTTAATTTTGCTGCTGTAGAGCTAAAAATAATCAGCTCGCAAATGGAATGACCCGTTCGTATCTCCTGGGAGAACCCCGTAGCGACTGCTCTTTCAGCACTCTGGGTTGCCAGTCGCAACCGCCTACACTTGCTCTGCTGCGGGAGTGAGACAGCTTGGCGTATCTCTAGGAATAGAACGGCTCGATGCTGCAACCCTTTGACCTGTCGCCGTAGTCGATAGCAGGGGCAGTTCAGTCACCCGGTCAACGTCGCGTATGCTCTGTACGTGGGGTGGGGCTGACCCAGTGCAGCCAGACGCTCGGCGCAGGCAGAAGAGGGGCGCAAGTGAGGCGGAACGGGGTTCGGGTTTTGAACCTCACCGCTCTCCACAGACGTACGTCTTCTGCTGGCCACGAGAGCCCGTTTCCTGAACGAACAACTTCTGATGGGAGCGACGTTGCACGATTACTTTCTAGAAAGTGACCTTTATTAGGCTATAAATAAATTACGGGAACAGGTAAAGTATATTTTTTGTAAAAAAAATCATAAAACTATACCTTTGAAACTTCCCTGCATAATCACATTTCATATTTAAGTGTTTATGATATCTCTTACCGATTGCAAAAAAGGTCTGTCAGTCAGTTTATTTAATGTTGTTAGCGCTTTCAGTTACAAGGCCATCGTTAGGTGGCATCATTAGACAACTGTTAAAGATAAAGAGGGATCATAAGACATATAGTAACGGCATAATACAATAAAAAGTGAAAAGATAGTTTGAATGTGTATTCAAATAAAACAGCAGCAACTTGGACTTCGGGATAATACCGAATAGTTTCAGTACGGTGCGGCGTAAAGGCCTACAGATTAAACAGTAGGAAAAAAATCAGTGTAACAAATGGAGATAGGAAGCTTACTAGTCCACAACATAAAAACAGTTAACCAAAAATTCAACAGCAGTGGAGCGAATAAAGTATTAGCTCCAATTGTCCTGCCTACCATGAGGGGGGAAAACAGCCAGAAATTTCAAAACCAGTTTCCAAGAATATACAAATGCATCCAGACTTGACCGCTTTGAAAAATCAGTTATTGCACAGCATATGCTAGAAGCAAAACACTTGGTCAACAAGATAGAAAACTATTTGGTATTACCACACAATGAAGCCAATGGTAAGAGCTAAATCTGCTACAGCGGTTGGAAATATACCTGCAAAAAATCAAAAAGCCTCAGTCTATGTTAAATGAACGAACAAATTTCCCTTGCCGTAGCTGTTTTAATGATTTTAAAAACTTATTTTAAATTTATTCCTTGCATTTATCAACTTCTTAGAACTGAGATCTCTGACACTATGTGGTGCAAATGGTTCAAATGGCTCTGAGCACTATGGGACTTAACTTCTGAGGTCATCAGTCCCCTAGAACTTAGAACTACTTCAACATAACTAACCTAAGGACATCACACAACACCCAGTCATCACGAGGCAGAGAAAATCCCTGACCCCGCCGGGAGTCGAACCCGGACACTATGTGATTAACTTCATCTTTGATCAGGTTAAACTACATCTTCTCTATGACTGTGTGGTGTCTGATCTTTCGGACATACCCGAAAGAGCAGAAACCACACATTCGTATAATTGATTCGCCTAGATGGGCAGTGGATCCACCTTCTTCTGTGCGGATGAACAAATACGCCCGACCTCCTGTGGGAATCTCGTGAGTAGCGAACGGGAGTAGAATGGACACGGACTGCGGACAGGTGACTCTCCATGGGAGTGTGGATCGGCCTTGTTGCGTGCCGAGGCGGTCCGTGCACGTGGGAAGACGGCCGTGTCCCGGACGCCGCAGTGGTCAACGCACCTGCCCAGTAAGCAGGAGACTCCGGGATCGAATCCCCGTCCGGCGCACATTTGCTCTCGTCGCCGCTGGTTCCGCATAATGTGACCGATGCAGCTGAATTCAGTAACCCTTTTCCTTCCCTTTCTTTTCTCCTCCCTCCACCTTCACTTTACGTATAAATTACTACAGAATGGTCTTCTGACACACAGTCAACAGGGATTTAGAGAACATCCTTCTTGTGAAACACATGTAGCTCTTTACTCACACGAAGTGTTGAGTACTATTGACAAGAGCTTTCAAATTGATTCCGTATTTCTAGATTTGTAGAAGGCTTTTGACACTGTATCTCACAAGCGGTTTTTAACTGCGTGCTTGCACAACATCGTCTCAGTTATGGGACTGGATTCGTGATTTCCTGTCAGAGGGGGCACAGTTCGTAGTAATTGGCAGAATTTCATCGAGCAAAACAGAGGTTATTCCTCAGCACCCGCCTTAGGTTGTTTGCAGATGATGCTGTCGTCTATCGTCTAGTAAAGTCTTCAGAAGACCAAAACAAATTGCAAAACGGTTAGGAAAGATATCTGTATCGTACGAAAATAGGCAACTGACTTTAAATGAGGTCATCTACATGAGTGCTAATAGGAATCCATTAAAGTTCAGTTACACGATAAATCAGTCAAATCTAAATGTTGTAAATTCAACTAAATACTATTGATTGGTGACTCCAAGGAGTGCTGTGTGCACAACGACCGTATACGTGAAATTAGAAGGAAGGTCAGCGTTGTCCGTAATATTGATGGTTTATTGATAGCAAAATCGATTTTCAATCACATAGTGATCATCTTCAGTGCTGTGGTGTACAAATTAAACTCATAGGCACTGGTATCAAGTCATTATCAGTAAGCAAATCTAAGAAACGATGAGTTATTGCTATCGTTTCGTGGCTTTGGTTACTGATAATAACTTGATACCAGTGCCTATGAGTTTAATTTGTACACCACAGCACTGAAGATGATCACTATGTGATTGAAAATCGATTTTGCTATCAATAAACCATCAATATTACGACCTACACTGACCTTCCTTCTAATTTCAACTGAATACGCAGGAATTAATGTTGTGGGGGGAGGCGAACCAAAGACTGCGATTTATTGGTAGAACACTCAAAGATGCAACAAATCTACTACTCTACGCTTGACCGTCCTCTTTTGGAGTACTGTCGCGCCGTGTGTGGGATCGTCACCGGGTAGGGTTACCGGAGTACATCGAGAGCGGCACGTATCGTCTTATCGAAAAGTAGGGGAGAGAGTGTCACTGAAGTGACGCAGGGTTTGGGATGGACATCATTAACACGAAGGCGTTTCTTGTTGCGGCGGGATCTTGTCACGAAATTTCGATCACTAACTTTTTACTCGGAATGCGAAAATGTTTTGTTGACGGCGACCTATATATGCATAAACGATCATTATAATCAAATAAAGGAACTCACAGCGCGTACGGGAAGATATAGGCGTTGGTTGTTTTCGTGCTCTGTTGGAGAATGAAATAACAGAATTATTGTGAAGGTAGTTTGATGAACCCTCTGCCAGGCACTTAAGTGTGATTTCCAGAGTATCCAGGCAAATGCAGATTTAGATATAGATCTGTGAAATGTTTTTAAACAGTCGAGTGACGTGATGTCGACGACAGCATGAATAAACCAACGTTTGTTGACCTGAAAAGATTAAAATTTTCTTCTTTATTTGTTTGGTAATGTTTTCATTTTTTCCACACAGTTTCTCGCATACTTCCGCA
This sequence comes from Schistocerca americana, assembly GCF_021461395.2. Classification (NCBI taxonomy): domain Eukaryota; kingdom Metazoa; phylum Arthropoda; class Insecta; order Orthoptera; family Acrididae; genus Schistocerca; species Schistocerca americana. The sequence continues at coordinate 504,251,069 of NC_060126.1, read as the reverse complement.
CTCCATTCAAGAAATACGAAACCTAACATCTAACGTTCTCATAACGGGAAAATGCGTGCCATCTCATTCAAGAGCAAATGGAAATTATGTATTAGGCGGTTTTGCCCTTGAAAATGGACACACAGGGTCCGAGATGCATCGTGTAATTTGATAAAAAATTATGACTGAAGGCGTTTTTATTCAAACGTCCTGTCTAAAATATGGAGGAAATGAAAAATAATAAAAAAATCCAGAAATTTTTCCAGTTTAAAATTTAAAGACAAACACAAGAAACAGCGAGGTATTACTGGTATGACATCGGGAAAACAGATGAAACCCACTTGCGTTGCTTGCATAAACTATATTGAGCGGCAGATACGTAGAATGTGGGCCAGTGGCCATTATGGCGACGTTTGTCCGTAGTGACTAAGCAATAAATCTTTGCTTTAGTGACATGTTGAGGTTTCCATGGAGAAGCATACCGATGGTAACTGTTTGTATGACATAGGTGACTTAAACTGAAGCCGGACATACAAAATGTTGTGGTCTTCATGGCGATATAATAGTGGTGGCTGCTAGACAACTTTGCTCTGCTGGTCTTGGCGGAGGGTGGACACAAATATCCCCATTACGACGTACATCTGCGGTAGCTGAATGAAGATCTGTTGAAAGAACTCTGTGATTTCCGTGCGGACCGCTGTGATTGTTGTTAAGCGTCGATCTCAGTGAATTAGTTGCTCAGCGTCTGCATATCTGACACAGGTGTATTGTGTCCTCTCCAGGTGTAGAGTGCATACACTGGCTTGAGAACCACCTATCTGCGGCGATTTCAACCACAACTTATACGCGGTTCTCAAGCGAGTGGATCCCAGCCAGCTTGCCCTATGACTGTCTAGCACCGTCGTTTTGATGTAGCACATCAATGTTTCCCAGATGCCAGTAATTGCTGTGATCGTAAGAGCTTCATAAACATGTCACAATTAGGTATGTATGATCTGCTTACTAAAACCTATGACAGGTCATCGTGTGTGTATAAATGTTTTGACTATCAACACAGATTTCACAAAAGTACTCTGCACGTAAGTCCTCTAGCGTTGTGGTAACCTGTTGCTTTCCGCATCGTAGTTTAGCTGCCATTCAAGTCGTCCTCAACATGCCAATAAATATTCAGTCACAATCCGGCTTGACAGCCAGTGTTGAAGACTCTTTCACCTTCTCTGCCGTTAAGATCGGCGTAGTCTACAACCACTGAAGTATTGACTGCAATCCTAGACACGTCCTTGCAGGATACTATCACCCAGAGCCAGGTGAGCTCTGCCTTTTTATAAGGTGTTGCTCCCTCTCCTTTTGTAGCGAGCCTTTGGATCAGCTGTAGTGAAGAAAGCTGAAGAGGGCCAGCTGGACACAAAGAAATAACAATCAAGATTTTCTGAAAAAGGTCAGTGGACAGAGAAACATCCTGGCAACCGTACAGGAAGGGAAAACGATTTTTTGGGCATCTATTGAGACACAGTAATTTTTTAGGCAGCATATTGGAAGGAAAAAAATTAAGATAGAAAGCCGAGGGAAGATCATGAAAAACAAAATAGTCGAAAATTTATTTAAAGTAACACAGTGCCAAAATTATCAAGAAATGAAGAGGACTGTACAAAATAGGGGAGAACTGATGCCGTGACGTGGAATAGTTTTTAGATGATAATGTTGATTCACTACTCGAACTGACGAAGCAAGTTATGTTTAAAAAAAATTGTATTCTCTCATAAATGTAATTTCCTGCGTAGTCAATAGCAGTAGCCTAACTTCTTTCATCTGCTGAGATATTGGCGACGATGTAATCTTCTCTGAGGACCTTTTTTTTCCCCCTTTTGCTCCGTCGTTCGTACATTCTGTCGCTGCGTCCGCCAGTGACGAACAATCACCAACGCTTGATTTAGTTGTTGTCAAACTTCCCGTCTTCTTGGCAGTATCGCAGGTTAACCTAAAAGAGAAAAGTCGTAGTAGCCATCCGTCTGTGAACTGTCTTATCTTTAGTGTGCGTTTTCGCGTTTTAACTGTTTGTGTGTTGTGTTTCTGAGTTTGAGGTAGGCATACTGCTAAAAATTTGGTTAGAAGAGTGTAGTAAATTACATACAAACGTTAGACGCAGGGTGGCCGGTATTCGAGACCAAGTCAGTCTGGGGCGTGAGTTCTGTCCGGGTGGTTCACATCCGATGTAACGCTCGTCAGTTGTTTCTATGGAGAGATACCCATAGAAAGGCTAGATGGTGTTCCTACTGACTAGGTAGCGCAATTTCGTCGTTGTGTGTAGGTATATCTGATATAATGCTACAACGTACTACAAGCTAATCGTATTTAGTACCTTCTTTAGTGGAAATTTTCACACCAAATGATTAAACGCGTTATATCGCTGCCCTGTTTCTATCAATAACTCTCGAATCTCGTTAAAAATAATATATGGATCTATTTTAAAGAGACACATTTCCTTTAATACTTAGGCTAATAAAATTCTGTTGAGCATATTTAAAAATTCTCTGTGCTTACCATTTCTTATCGGAAATTTCATTGCGACGCCTTAAGTTGTTGTTGTTCAGACGTTGGTTTCATCCCCCGTATTGGACCTTTTTATGTATGCCGTACATGCGAAAGAGTCTGAGGACGAGCTCCATGAGGCCGCTGTTTCTTCCACAATAAATTATTGTTAGTTGTTTTTCTAGAATGAATGGAGCAACTTACCACAAAAAGCAATAAGACTTGTAAGTTAGCTCCGTTGAGCAACATTCAACATCGATTTTACCAAAATACATTACACATTAGCAGAACAAAAGCTTGACTATTTTTACGTAGTATCGATGGAAAAAGAGATCACAACTAATTTTTTTCTGAGCTAACTGTCTTTTCTCAGAATGGATTGAACCAGCTATTGAAAAAAAATCAAGAAGGGGAACCACGCTAACATTACTATAGGTATAAGGTGTATATAATGTCAATAATGTCCGCCCCTGGTAGCTGAGTGGTCAGCGCGACGGAATGTCGTACCTAACGGCCCGGGTTCGATTCCCGGTTGGGTCGGAGATTTTCTCCGCTCATGGACTGGGTGTCGTGTTGTCCTTACCATCATTTCACCCCCATCGACGCGCAAGTCGCCGAAGTGGCGTCAACTCAAAAGACCTGCCCCAGGCGAACGGTCTACGCGACGGGAGCCCCTAGCCACACGGCATTTCCATTACATGTCAATAATTTCGCAAATACCGCAAAAATAAACTGGCATTGAAAATTCCGTCTCTCTTAGCGCATGCGCACTCGACTTCACCCATAACAGGAGTCTTTCCGAGGAGATCTGATAGATAACCGTGCCCGTTTCCTCGATTGTGCCCCAATGAGTTTAAATGGAAAACTGAAAGATTACCGTGCGTTTATTTTCCCTCCCCTGACTTCTGCTTAGCCTAAAGGATTAACATTGTTTTCCTGATTATTTCTCGTGTGTGGAGAAAATAAGCCCTGAATTAAAATATAAACGTTTTTCAGTCGTTGTTCCGCTTCATCGTCAAACAGAGAGCGTAGTGTGTTACTTTACAGTTGTAACAGTGTCACGGCAGATAGTGGCTCAGTGTGTCAGTCGCGGCACTATCTGCTCGGCACGTATCGGGGCCGTGCAGAGAGCGGCCGGCCCGCCATGCAGATGTTCCGTTTGCGGCGCGCCTGTCACCTGGCTGTGCTATGCTATGCATCGCTTTCTCCTCCGTAACTCGCCTCGCGGCTTATCAGATACCGCACACCGTGCAGCCATTCTGTCGCTACTCTTACCACGGCCGTCTCCAGTCCTCATTGCGCATGGATTTCTTCTTCGTCCTGTCGGAATTTGTTAGTCTGTCACAGTTTTAAGCGTAAAGACTACGAAGTGGTATCCAAAATTTTCCGGATTAAAAAATATTATTCTGTACCAGGAGGCAGGAGAAGGAAAAGCATGGGAGACCGGAAGATGAACTGCAACAGATTTGTCGATGGCATGGTATTACTTGCAGATAAAAAAATATCTCTTGAAAGGAGGACATTTTGAAGTACCCTACCTCGGCAGTGTTTTCACAAGTATTCAATTATCATACCTTACATGGTGCAAGTGGAATTGTTCAAAATGTCCTTTAACAAATATATAACTTTGATGCCCCACATGAAGAAAATGTTCTTCAGAGAACACTGTTCAGCCTTGAGGGAGGATTTGGAGAGTACGAGTTGGAAATCATTATGAGAGAACTTAAGTGATGAGAGCACATGACAAGGACATATGAAAGTGAAAACAGCAGAAGGCCCATTGAACTTGTTGCAAAATCAAGATTGTTTGATGTTTGTGAAAAAGAGACAAGATCAATAATTGCAATGATAAAAAGAAGAGCTTGTTGAGCAAAAAGTCCGGGTTGTAGTTAAGAAAAAGGTTGGTCAAATGCTTCGTGTGGAGTGTTCTTCTGTACGGGAGTGAAAGTTGGACATTGACGGAGAGAGAAAGAGGGAAAATCGAAGCATTCGAGATGTGGTTTTGAAAGATAATAGAGAACTTGACATGTGCGGATAAAGTGAAGTACTGCAAAAGATGAAGGAACGAAGTAATCTCGTAAACCTGGTTACGAAAAGGAAAGCCAATTAGGTGGTGTATATACTGCGAAGAAAAGGAATTCTGACAACAGCTATCGAAGATACAGCGGAAAGACAGAATAAAATAGAAAAGAGATGGATAAAACTGCTGGATGAAGTGAAAAGAGGAAGATATCAGACGTTCTGAAAGTCAGAACAGATAACGACGACGAAGACCATCGTCTACAACATAGTCTAAATGCGAGCCAATACACCGATCGGAAAAGTTTCTGCTTCTTTTGAAATGCGTTCTAGATGCTTGTCCTCGGTAGGATGTTTGTGCACTCTGCGACACCGTTTGATTCTGCTTCACTTTAACGAATCTTCGTTCGTTGCACTTGATTTTCGTGTTGGGCAACTGGAAGAAGTCTTAAAGAGCTACCTACGGTGAGCTTGGTAGAAGGGAACCAACTGTCGTCTTGCCTTCAGTAAAAAAAATCCTGAGCAGCGTACTATGTATGAGAGCGTGCATTGTCGGGCTGGAGTACTCAGTCATGTTCTCCGGCAAAAATCTTAGAAAACTGCGATAGAATGCTTCATTTAGCCGTCCGGCTGGGAGTGGCTGACTATTTGACGTTTCCTGCCCCCTCCCCAACGCTCTCTCTCTCTCTCTCTCTCTCTCTCTCTCTCTCTCTCTCTCTCTCTCTCTCTCTGGCGCATTTGAAAGAAGGTCTGGATTGGCTTGAGGCACTTGTTTTAAGTTATCTGCACACTTCCATGTCGTGTTGCTTTCGCTCGTCTTGAAGCAGTCTTGGAACAAACTTCGCCGCAATCCTTCTATAGTTCGGTTCTTGTGACAGAATACGTTCACACGTCATATAACTTGTTCCCAAAATGTTGCAGAGGTTTTCGATGGGCTTTTTACGATCATGCGGGATCAGCTCCCTCACTTTCTGAATATTTTCTGGTGTGATCTGAGTTGACGGCAAACCAGAACGGGATCATCATTGGTCGTAAGTATGTGTCGTACCTAAAGCGTTGCCTCAAAAAACTTGCTACAGCATTTGGTGCCTTTCTGCAGCGGTTTTCCCAAGTGTAAAACTGCAAGGTATGCAGATACCCTGCTCTTCCAAGGCCAGCCGTCGCAAAACCGCAAACTCAATTGAAATACGACAGCGGAAATATGTTCTCCATCAACTAAACTAACGTAACCAATCAGCTCGCAGCTATATGCCGCAAAGACTCAAGAAGGAAGTATGGGGAGACACGTAACGGTATTTGAATCGTTCTCGTAAAATTCACATTTATGGAACCTGTGGATACTATCTCGTATGTCAGCCGCGGCACCGGGAAGAGCATTACGAGACTGTGCGAGTACCGTAGGCGTGAGTCGCCTGACTGGAACCACCTGCCGCCCTGGTGGGTCGCGCAAAGCGGCTAATCTGGACCGGCGCCAGAGCGATCAGTTGCCGTATCGCGTGTCGCTTCCAGTAAACGCCTGCCACACGAGATGAATCACCAGCGGCGTCGCAAGTCACTTCTTGTGTGTGTGTGTGTGTGTGTGTGTGTGTGTGTGTGTGTGTGTGCGTGTGTGTGTGTGCGCGCGCGTACACACTAGTCAAGCTAGCATACTTTGCGTCGGGTCTCTGCAATAGTGCTATTATACAGCTCCCCTTCAGCAGCAAGACTTGCTGAAGTAAACTGTTGTCAATAGGTACAAATATTAAAATTGTCAAAGGAAGCATACACTCAACGGCACTGTTATTTACAACTGGAGTATGTTTGTGGAGGCGTTTTACTAACAGCAATATACCATATTTCCCTTTGCATTGTATAAAATTCTTCCCAGTGGCAACAACTTCTCCTGTGATACTTACGAGACTATAGGCTTTTGATCGTGTAATCATGGAATACTTTTAGATAAGCTCAAGTACTGTGGTATGAATGGGACAATGCTCCAATGGTTTAAATCATACCTAACTGAAAGAGTGCAGAAAGTTGAAATAAGCAGTTCACATAATATGCAAAAAACTGGTGATTTCTCAAATTGGGGAACAATCAAGAATGGGTTGCCGCAAGGTTCGGTCTTGGGTCCTCTGCTGTTCTTAATATATATTAGTGACTTGCCATTCTATATTCACGAAGATGCAAAGCTGGTACTTTTTGCCGATGATACAAGTATAGCTATCACACCCAACAGACAAGAATTAACTGGTGAAATTGTAAACGATGTTTTTCAGAAAATCATTAAGTGGTTCTCTGCAAATGGGCTCTCATTAAACTTTGACAAAACACAGTACATACAGTTCCACACAGTAAATGGAATGACACCATTAATAAATATAGACTTCGATCAGAAATCGGTAGCTAAGGTAGAATATTCAAAATTTCAAGGTTTATGCATTGATGAGGGGCTGAACTGGAAAAACCACACTGAGGATCTGCTGAAACGTTTGAGTTCAGCTTCTTATGGTATTTGGGTCATTGCAAGTTTTGGCAATATATATCTCAGTTAATTAGATTACCACGCCTATTTTCATTCTCTGCTTTCGTATGGCATCATATTCTGGGGTAACTCATCATTGAGTAAAAAAGTGTTCACTGCACAAAAGCGTGTAATCAGAATAATTGCTGGAGCTCATCCAATTGTTTTACATATTGAACTTCCCCGACCTCTTCACAATTATTATTTACATTGTAGAGCACACTGGCGGATGCTACACTTGCAGTACCTCGCTCAATGCCCATACTATGCGAGACGAGAGGATTATCTCCTCGTATGGATCCCAGTGAACAATACAAGCCAGTGTTGCCATCCTTTTGGAGCGAAAGAAGCAGACGCGAACAGTAACAAAGAGGAGAATTTCGAATAGCAGAGACTACCGCGGCCCTTCAAATGGTTCAAATGGCTCTGAGCACAATGGGACTTAACATCTATGGTCATCAGTCCCCTAGAACTTAGAAATACTTAAACCTAACTAACCTAAGGACATCACACAACACCCAGTCATCACGAGGCAGAGAAAATCCCTGACCCCGCCGGGAATCGAACCCGGGAACCCGGGCGCGGGAAGCGAGAACGCTACCGCACGACCACGAGCTGCGGACGCGGCCCTTCTTCGGCCTTTCTTTAGTAGTGACAAGAACGCCAAATTTGCAACTAATATTTATTTACAGCTTATTTATCACAATTTAACCATTGACAAAATAAGTTTTTTCGTCTTTAGGCGCTCCACAGTGGACCAACTCGCTTCAGGACGTGGACAGAATAGGAAAAAGGTTGCGCGTTCCGACTTTAGTCCCGCAAAATCTTGATCTTGTGTAGACTGCACTGGTGCGTACTTCGACAATTCTGCGGTGTCATTCCAGTCACAAGTCGATATAATATGTGCCTTGACGGTTGCGTCTTAGCAGTAAACCGGACGACGACACATTTTTCAGATATTGTGTATATGTCCTGTTTAACATATGACAGGGATCCTTCGCCGGTGACAGGATAAAATAAGATCGATAGCCCCCTGTAAGGTATGTTTATAACATTTTTAACCGGTATGGTGAAACTAAACTACTACCGATATTATCGGAAACCGTTGGCTACAAAATTTCCTCTGCGTGACTTTATCTGTACAAAAAATTTCATTAGGATTTTCCGTAGAATTCTTGGGGAGATATTCGGAATTGAGATAATTTTTTGTTCAAATTGGCATATAACTTTTTTTACGATTTAAAATTTCCACGAATAATAATGTTTTTTTTTATCGCGAAATGCTGCAGAACTATTAAAATTTTGTACGAAAAAAGTAAAACATGCCTGTCAAGAATTCCGAAAAAGGTCTGTTTCTCGTAAGTTGAGTGCCAACTTCACCGAACTCACAATATTCTGCAATAACGCGCGACGCTAACACCAGTCCACATAGTTTTGATGCACAGGCATGCCATAATCGAAGCTTTTCGGTTGCCGATAGGTCGGCTGTCTGAAGATGCGCAGGAAGTTCCGAATAAAAGATACCCGGCCTTGCCGAGAAGATTTTACACGCAAATATTCGCGTGAGATAACTATGCATGCCATATTCCACCGGCTTCTGGCATCCTCGGCTGCATCCATCTCGAGAGTCTAGAAAATGACAATTGAAGAAAATAAACAAATGCCACCTGAGGGAAAAGATCTGCTTTTCGAGCCATCTCTCAGTGCACAATCTGACAGCGACCCTTCTGAAATCAGTAATGACAAGATCGACGAATGTGACCGATTTAGACTGAAAAATGTAAAATACCGAATAAAAATTTCAATGCTGCAATTTCGACGTCTAATTCGTTATCAGCGACCTCACTATATCTTATATCCGAAGTTTTTACTCCAGTCCTCTAAATTTATAATTTTTGATCCCCCAAATCGGATCCGCCGCTTCGAATTGTTTAATTACGACTTTGGATTCCTAATCAGCGACCAAAGGATCTAAGAGAGAGAGAGAAAAAAAAAACACAGTTTAGTAGGACTGTATATCCATTTTCGTATTATGTATCCAGGTTATGAAATGAATCAGCCCATTGTGCGGTCCCGCTACGCGGTGGAGATTACCACTTGCCGCCCCCCCCCCTCCCCCTCCCCCTCCCCCGCCCCCTCTCCCGTAGATTCGTCACTGCATTGGCATTGCAGCGAGCATTTCGGTGCATACATTAAACACTGAAACGTAAATATAGGCCTAACAACGTAGAATCATACTTTATTCTGAAACGCTCACCATTGTCATGGCGTCCAGCACACATTGGCAGGCTCCTCGAACGTTGAAACTTCCTGGCAGATTAAAACTGTATGTCGGACGGAGACTCGAACTCGGGACCTTTGCCTTTCGCGGGCAAGTGCTCTACCGGCTGAGCTACCAAAGCACGACTCACGCCCCGTCCTCACAGCTTTAATTCCGCCAGTACCTCGTCTCCTACCTTCCAAACTTTACAGAAGCTCTCCTGCGAACCCTGCAGAACTAGCACTCCTGAAAGAAAGGGTATTGCGGAGACATGGTTTAGCCACAGCCTGGGGGATGTTTCCAGAATGAGGTTTTCACTCTGCAGCGGAGTGTGCGCTGATATGAAACTTCCTGGCAGATTAAAACTGTGTGCCGGACCGAGACTCGAACTCGGGACCTCCAGCATTGTCAGCATCATTAATTACTGTCCTCGCTGTCATACATATCCATTGCTATCCTATCTGTTAAGGACCTGTCCACCACAAATACATGACAGTCTTCTTGTGCCGTAATTCTTTCCGCATGAAGTAAACCGCACATAGCATTTTGGCCAGCCTATTTCTTTCCTTCGTTTCATTATTATGATGGCAGAAAGCTGTCGCTGTCACTAGCACTAGACACGTCACGCAGATTTTGCCAAGGGTCGAAACACCACCTCTGTACACCGGGGAACTTGCCTTGTTTCACAGAATTACCTTACAGCTCAATCTCGATATTCCGTAATAGTCGCCATTTTCTGAGAATCCAAACATTCTAGAGTCCTCATGATAGCGTTACGAAGTGCAAAGCGCTGAAAGATCTAGTTTTAGGTTACACAATGATGTAACAATTTAAGCGCCGGAATAAGTGGTTTCTAACGGCTAAAGTGCATGGAATTTTTAGAGTCAAATTAGCTTTCTCCTATCTAAATGATACGTTCGTGTTTTAGATAATTCAGCACATACATTTTTAAGTGATGTACATCGGGGTTTCCACTCTACATTTGCTTATTTAAGTTGTTAAATATTGGTAAAACAAAATTCAGAAATTGTAAGTACAAAGAGTTCCAAAGGTCATTTCGCTCTTGAAGAGCTATGCCTTGGAGCTGTTAATTTCTCAGTTGCTTGCGCATGTGTAAAATGAAGTTTCAAGGTATTGTAGTGTTGCAGAATATGAGATACTGCTTTGTGCAAAGACAACCATCGCCTCTGGGAAGGATGCAACAGTTTTTGAGAGCTTGATGAACAAACGCGTGAAATTCTTTTAACGTGTCTGTGCGTTTTGCATTCACGTGAAAATAGGTGTATACAATACGTCACGCTTCAGGTCTTCTGCAGACCTCGGGAGTTATGAGCAAGAGTAAGAGCCGCAGAGATTAAATGAGTGGCAAATGCATCTCATGACGTATAAATCTGGAACGTCCAAAGAGATTTTCTCTCTCCCACATAGCATAACCATTATCTGTGGCAATCCCAGTTAAATTATCTTTGTAGGGGATATTGTTGGCTGCAGACGAACTAACTATGCTCTATTGGAGTTGTTATGCTTTTCCATCACGTACAGGCAAAAAACCATAAAAAGCAACAATAATATCGTCCCCTACGTTAACACGTATGACTGTACACATGTATTTTGTGACGCTTATGTCTGTGGATTCGTCTACAGTTGAAGAAAACTTATTTTCTCGGTGGCCTAGACACAACCTATGTTTGGCCTTTACGCCAGTAACCCGCTTCACGATGGATGTCGCTTTTGTCCCCCCCCCCCCCCCCCCCCCCCCCAGTATCCTTTTTGCAATCTCCGAATCTGGACATATTAATTTAATCAGTTGCAGTAGAAGTTCTGTTACACTGAAAGAAAGATTGTGTTCTGCTACTAACGCGCTAAATCTAACTTCCGCTACTTTTACCTGGAGGTTTAATGTTGAAGAAGTACTTATTAAAGACTAAGTTGGAGTTATCGGCCCTGCAAGTCTATTAGCGTTATTTACGTGTTTTACTTTTTACATGTTTTTCTAGTCTTGTTTCATCGACGGAAGCAGTATTGCTGTCTAAGCCACATGACTTGTAATTTGCGAACGTAATCCCTTTTTTTACATTTCAATGGCGATCTCTTTAAGTTACTGGATTGTTCTCTTTCTGATATGTAAGTTTGTGAGTACTTAGCTTTTTTCCAAGGTTCCTCGCTCATGGTCACTGATCACATAACATAAATTTAACACGACAAAGAGAATCACTGCGGTATGCACTGTGAAACATGAAAGACGCACCTCACTACGACAGTATTTGCCCGAAACTGAGGCTACTGAAGCTTTTAGTAGCAAGAGCGACTTGCCTGTAACTGATAAGGTTATGGGAATCCCCTTTCGTCGCTCAACGCGTAGAGGCATTACGCAGTAGTTTAATCTTATCGGGTGCTTCTCGTGAGAGGCCAAGAGGAAGGGACTTCACCGTAAGAACGAGGCTGACTCCACTCTTAGTCAATTTCGAAATCACGAATTACCTTATAAAAAAAACTTTAACACTGCTAGAGCGGACGGATAGGCAGACAGTGCCACTCCGCGTGTAAGATAATTTATGTGCAAGAGTGCGAAGTACGTTTAATTCGCAAACATTTTTACAGCAGTTTGGCGTATGAGTAGTTCGACAAGGAAAAAGTGTACGGAAAACAGCCTGAACCATCCATGGTCCCCAATTGTCCTTTCACACTGACACTGACGATTCTCTAACGACTTCAGTATCCAGGAAATGTTAAAATAATTTCTCTCCTGTTCTTCATCTGACATATCAAAATATTTGCGAATAGAATTAACCTCGTTGAAAAGAATAATGAAATGCGGCTGCTGTGGATGAAATCATTGAAGATGCGGAACCTATATGCAGTAAATGTGTTGTGACGAGTGAAAACTTGTGCCAACTGCCACTCGATCCCGGATTTCCTGCTTTTCGCGAGTAATCGCCTTATCCCTTAAGATCGTAAATGAAAACCATAAAAATGTTGGTGTTCTGCTGTATTAGTTTATTTAATAAACCAGTGTTCGGCTTACAAGTGCCTCATCAGACAAAAATTAAATACTATGAAAATAAGGATACATTGCTGTTTAACGACTTTGAAAAGATGTTATACATGGAGTGTAAGGTGCAAGAACGGAGTAAATGTCATCTTTGATAGTGCAGTTCCAAGGTAGTTGGAAATGCTTAAGCTAAACAGTAAATGGATGTAAAGAGAACGTAACCAGAAACATTAAGATTAAACATCTAAAAAGCAGTGTCTTTGTTATTGATACTTTGTGCTTTTCTTTTATAAATACACAGTTGTTCTAGCAAGCAGCGACGGGGAAATCAATTAACTTCAGGCTTTCGGAGCGCGCCTTCAGGCCTGACTCAGATCATTGTCACTGATATTTCCATCTGTGATTCACGACAACTGCTCCCGTAGGATATAATTACGAATATCTTTCAATAGATCATCCCTCACCATTCTTTCTTAGAACATATTTTTTCTTAAGAGTTAGAATGTGGCGAGAATATTAATCAACATGTCTTTTACATGTACTATTTTCCTTGGTAGCCTCCATCACGCTCTGTGGCCTTATGCGATCCTTATGCAAGAGCAGGTACTCCCAGCTGGTAGAAGCTCTTGTCGTGTTCCCATAGTCGTGCTTTCACTGCACGAATTACGCTCTCAACAACTTCGGACCGTGTGTCTCAACAATTCCGGACCGTGTCCCCCTAGAGGACTCTTAAATGGCTCAGACTGGGAGAAGTCGGGGTTCGCCAGGTGGCAATGTCTTCCCGGTTCTGAGACTTGTGTTGACGTGCGTTGTCGTGTTGGAGCAAGATCCCATTTGGATTCTTACCAGACAGGACACATCTGAAATGGTTCTCTAGTGTCTTCACATATGCCTCTGAATTAATGGTTGACGCTTTTGGCAATACATTCACTAGAATGACACCATCACTATCAGAAGACACTGTCATCAAGACTTTGCCAACAGAGGGAACTGCCTTGAATTCCTTGTTTTTTTTGGTGACTGTGGGCAGTGCCGCTCCAGTGACTGCCTTTTATGTCGAGCTCAAATTGATGCACCCAGGTGTCATCGCCTGTGACGATCAGTGACAGAAAGGCCTCTAAATTGGCGTCAAACTGGTCCAACGGTTCAAGTGAAATGATTTTTCTTGTAGGTTTATGGGCTGCTGTGAGCATTCGTGAAACTCATCTTGAGCACATTTTTAAATACTCAAGAGTCGCAGTCAATGCACGCCCTCTTGCAAAGCTCACCGGTAGGTATGGAGTTAATTGCCGAGCTGTGATACGCCAGCCAGCATGAACAGTGGCATCCGTGTGTTTCCCCATGTCGTGAGTAGCGGCCGTGACAGGATGTACCGCGCGCGGCCCGTCATGGAGCTCAGTTTCTGCACTTCTTGACGCTTTAACTCACTCTACCCATCTCCCAACACTACTCCTGTCAACTACATCGTTACTATACACCGCATACAAATGGCTATGGTAGTTCATCGCGGCTTCTTTCCCCACAACCAAAATTTCAAATACAGCACGAGTGTCTTGGGTAGACACGATTTTGGCGGTTAACTACGGCTCTGTTAACTATCGGAATTGTTCGAAAGTTCGCACTCGCTCAGAAGAAACATTAAACTCGAATCACATTAAAAGACTTTTTCTATAAATATTGAAGGCTGTAAAAAGAAATTAGGGTATTGTTTACCGAACGACGCTCGTACATCCGTTGTGACAGACTAAGCTACGGGACTCCTGCGACCCCATTCCATCGTTGGTGCTGTTCCCACATACCCCTTAAAGAATGTCGGACATGTGCTGCAGAAACTTGTTGATTAACGCGACTGCTTGCGAAAAGCAGAAAATTCGGCCCCGATTTTAATTTATCGCGACATAATGAAAAAATTTTCGTATCTGGTGCCTGTTGCTGCAGCGTACAATGTTCCTCCCAGAAAGCATTTCGTGTATTAGAGACATCACAGGTTTTGTAGCACGGAACTGCGAGAAGCCGAACTCTTGTTTCTACTGTAGATGCTATAGTGAGTGAACTCAAAATGGTTCAAATGGCTCTGAGCACTATGGGACTTAACATCTGAGGTCATCAGTCCCCTACAACTTAGAACTAGTTAAACCTAACTAACCTAAGGACATCACACACAGCCATGTCCGAGGCAGGATTCGAACCTGCGACCGTAGCAGTCGCGCGGTTCCGGACTGTGAGTGAACTCAAAATGCACGGACAAAATTTCGGAGGTTATTCCGGGACATTCTGTGTTTTTTGGCACAAGGAACCCTCTCCGATGGATCGTTACAGATACTGTAATTTTGATTTATTTTCAGGAGCTTGTGCCCCACAGTTCGTACATATTTGCCTAATGTCGTCTGTCGCCTTCAGCTGCTGTAAAATTGTTTGTCTAAACAACCAGTTTCGGTCGATTGACCATCACCAGGTTCCTATGCACTAAATAAAATAGTACGTAAGTACATAACAGACTCGTGACAGTTTAGGAGTGTAATGCTCTTATGTCTTATTTTATTTGGTATTTAGAAATCTGTTGATGATGGTCAGTCGATAGAAATTGATAGTGTAAGAGAAGAATTTTAAAAGCAGCTCGAGGCGGTAATATGACATTTTTCAAAGTAATTGTGATTCATCTGGTTTTGTTGCCCCACTCACCTCGGGTTCTGTGAAAATACCTTCGCAACACTGCGAAAGCATATGACGTGCAACATGAAAACGCACAACGTAAAACATAATGCACAGATGCAGAATTACTGTGATGCTGTTGCAGGAACAGCTATCGTAGCGTCATTGTGTCGCTCCTTCATTGCATTAGTGAACCGAAACGCGAGGTGCATATCGGCCAACTCCCTTTCAGTAAACTGCTGCGGATCACTTAAACATACATCTAACACTGCAGAAAATAAGGTAAAAAAAAAGACGGAATCGTGCGACACTGAACACCAGCGTGAGAGCGAAGAATAACGCGGTCATTACAGTTGTCAACAACTAGCACCGTTACTGAACTGAATAAGTTTGTTTCCAAAGAACACAGCTCATACCGTCGACATTTTCATTGTTCTGAAGATATTTTCAGTGCAGTACAGATACAAAGATAATTGGTGGTCGGGACGCTACGTTGGTGGGCGGTTGAGGGCAGGTCGGGGTCAGCCTGCTGAGAACCTCCATCCCAGCATGTTAGTGAATAGCGGCTAGGTGACTGGGTGCCTGTACGACACCCACCGGGCGTTAGTGAAACATTACTAAGGAACCAGACATTTATTATTCGACAGTACGGAAATGTTGCGATGACTTTCCAGGCTGCCCACAGTAGCAGCGCAGACGCAGCTTGCGCCCCACCAGGAATGCGCCGACGCCATCGCACGGTCTACATGGACGCTACATTGGCGACAGGAACGGCACGGGGGCTCTGAGGTGAGGTGAGGTGAGGTGAGGTGGTGAGACGGCTCCAGCAGCAGCCGGCAGGCCTGTGTGGAGCCTGCTCACAGGAGCGCGATGACGAAAGTGCGCCCGCCGGAGTGGCCGAGCGGTTCTAGGCGCTTCAGTCTGGAACCGCGCCACCGCTACGGTCGCAGGTTCGAATCCTGCCTCGGGCATGGGTGTGTGTGATGTCCTTAGGTTAGTTAGGTTTAAGTAGTTCTAAGTTCTAGGGGACTGATGACCACAGAAGTTAAGTCCCATAGTGCTCAGAGCCATTTGAACCATTTTTGAACGAAAGGACGGCTACGCGTCTGCGCCCATAAGGTGGGCCATCACGTGGCCCGCTCATAGAAAACACCCAAGTCCTTCCCATCGGCTCTGTGGCTAATATTGTCTAAGGCCGCGGGGAGGGACATGCTGTTCCATAGAAGATCGTACACTGCTACATGACCAGATGGTACACACGTGTAGGTCTCTCCTTCAGGCTAGTCAGCTGCAGACTAAGATATCTCGTGGTAAACCTTTCGGGATGTGAGGTCGTGGTCCAAGAAACTCTTCTGTTCCTGGCGTTTCGTCCTGCGCAGTCCTGGACGAAACGTTAGGAACAGAAGAGTTTCTTGGACCACGACCTCATATCCGGAAAGGTTTACCAACAGCTATGTCATCTGGTCGTGAAAGCCTTCATTCTGTGATAAGATTCTCCCCTGAAAAATGAGAAATATTTATAACGGACTGGCCTCTGCTCGTCATGCTACCGTATTCCTTTATTCGCCCCGAACTCATAACATCGCTGCGGCCTGGACATGAGAAAATCTACATCTACAGGTCTACTCCGCAAATCACACTTCAGTGCCGTCACGTGGTTCGTCTAACTACCTTCACAATAATTCTGTTGTTCCATTCTCGAACAGCGCGCGGAAAAAAACGAACACCTATATCTTTCCGTGCGAGCTCTGATTTTTCTTATTTTATTATGATGACCGTTTCTCCCTATGTTGGTCGGCGTCAACAAAATATTTTCGCATTCGTAGAAGAAAGTCGATGACTGAAATTTCGTGAGAAGATCCCGCAGCAACAAAAAATTTCTTCGTTTTAATGATGTCTCCCCTATTTGTCGATAATACGAAATGTGATGCCCTTATTTGATCTTTCTCGATCCATTCCGTTAACACTATCTGGTAAGGATCCCACACCGCGCAGCTGTAGTACTCCAAAAGAGGGCAGACAAACGCAGTGTAGGCAGTCTCCTTAGTAGATCTCTTGCATCTCCTTCAGTGTTCTGCCAATAACAGGCAGTCGTTGATTCGCCTTCCCCACAACATTTTCTGTGTGTTCTTCCCAATTTAAATCGTCCGTAATTGTAATTCCTACGTATTTAGTTGAACTTACGGCCTTTAGATTTGTTGATTTATCGTGTAACCGAAGTTTAGCGGGTTTCTTTTAGCATTCATGTGGATGACCTCTCACTTCATATAGATAAGGAACAGCAAAGGGCCTATGACACTACTTTGGGGAATGCCAGAAATCACTTCTGTTTTACTCGATGACTTTCCGTCAATTACTACGAACAGTGACCTCTCTGACAGGAAATCACGAATCCAGTCAAATAACTGAGACGATATTTCTTAAGCACGTAGTTTCACTACAAGTCGTTCATGTGGTACAGTGTCAAATGCCTTCTGTAAATCTAGAAGTGCGGAATCAATTTGAAATCCCTTGTGGATAACACTCAACAATTCGTGTGTGTAAAGAGCTAGGTGTGTTTCACAGGAACGATGTTTTCTAAATCCGTATTGTCTGTGTGCCAATAGACCGTTCTCTTCGAGGTAATTCGTACTCTTTGAACACATATATGTTCCAAAATGCTGCTACGTATCGACGTTAATGATATGGGCCTGTAATTTAATGGATTGCTCCTATTGCCTTTGTTGAATATTGGTGTGACTTGTGCATCTTTCAGTTGCTCAAAATGTGTGTGACTTCCTAAGGGACCAAACTGCCGAGGTCATCGGTCCCTAGACTTACACACTATATAAACTAACTTTAACGTATGCTAAGAACAACACAAACACCCATGCCCGAGGGAGGACTCGAACCTCTGGCGGGAGGGGCCGCGCAATCCGTGACATGGCGCCTCAAACCGCGCGGCCACTCCGCGCGTCGTTAAGTTGCTCCATTACTCTTGTTTGCAGCTATTCTTGATTCGAATTCTGGAATATTTACTTTTTTTTTTTTTTTTTTTTGAAGGAATTTCGGAATACTATGTTTAGTAACTCTGGAGTGGCAACACTGTCATCGATAGTATTTCCGTTGCTATCTTGCAGAGAAGACACTGATTGTGTCTTGCCACTAGCGTACTGTACGTAGGACGAGAATCTCTGTGTATTTTCTGCCAGGTTTCGGGGTAGAGTCTCGGGGATTTTATTTTGCGTTCGTTTAAATTTGGCGTGCTTTTTCTTTTGTTGTTTCTGCAACCGTGTTCTGATCTGTGTTGTGCGCCATGGGTGATCAGCTCGTGGGTTTGTTAATTTGTTTGGTACAAATCCCTCAATTGCTGTCGATACTTTTTCTTTGATTTCGAGGCACAGGTGGTTTGCACTTAGGTTGTTAATTTGGGAGAAGTGGAGATTATCTCCCAGGAAGATATCGAGCTAATTTTTGTCTACTTTTTTGAATAGATGTGTTTTTCGTTTATTTCTGGTGCCTTTGGGAGTTACGATATTCATTCTTGCTATGACAACCATGTGTTCACATATCCCTGTATCCGTTTTGATGCTTGTTATTAACTCAGCATTATTTGTCGCTAAGAGGTCAAGTGTGTTCTCGCAACCGTTTACTATTCGATTGGGTTGGTAATAATTCTCTGAGCATGCGTTTAGCACAATTACGACCAATCGGGCCATCCGAGTCACAACTGCTCCGTATTTCCGCTGTGTCCCTAATTTGGCAGCCGGACTGTCCAACCTGTCTCACGGGCTGCGTCCCTGGTACTTGAGATACCGTCGGACACCCGTTGCTGAAATTCCGCCCCGCTGTTAGGGGTTGACTCTCGTGTTGCTGTGGCTCTTTGCCTTGTGGGAGGGGGAGGGGGGGGGGGGAGAATGTGTCTCAGTTGTTACTTGGCTGCACCAGGTACATTATTTCGCTGTGCAACAGTAGTAAGAAATCGAGCGAAATGCAATTACTCTGTAGCGTGCCACAGGAGAGCACGGGTCCCATACACCAAAATACTCGGGAAATATCCCTGAACAACCAACGAAATTTCGTCAGTGGAGTTGGGGTTTACCCTGAATGTGAGGTCCAAAGCGAGTGGTTAGCCGCCATAGTGGGAGGGGCAGCGACGGGAACACGTTACGGCAGCCAGCCAGTTCGAATCTTGATTGCAGGAAATTTTCAAAAAATGGCTCTGAGCACTATGCGACTTAACTTCTGAGGTCATCAGTCGCCTAGAACTTAGAACTACTTAAACCTAACTAACCTAAGGACATCACACACATCCATGCCCGAGGCAGGATTCAAACCTGCGACCGTAGCGGTCGCTCCGTTCCAGACTGTAGCGCCTAGAACCGCTCGGCCACTCCGGCCGGCGACATTTTCATCACCAATAATTTTCCTGAAGGGAAGGAGGAGCGATAATCACTAGATGTTGCGCTAGTGTCCTGAGATGAATAACGAACTTCTCCGCAGTGTTACACTAAGTAAAAGCATGAGCCATCAGCGCAGTATCGCAAACACTTAACATAAATAGGAAAATAGCGGCATTCTTTCAATGAAACGTTGGTCTAAAGTCCAGGTGTGGGTCCGAGCCAACGCCCTCATTTTTATGCAAAAAGAAGTGCTGGTATGTCATAAAATTGCCGCAATAATATTAGCTCTAATTGTTCCTAACGTTGTACGTTAAAAAGGCACATGCTTCGTCGTTAGAACGATTGGTAGTTCTTCCTCCTGGAAGTTATTAAGTTTGCGTTACACACTGTTAAAATCTCGCATGTTTTGCTTTGGCTACCTGCACACAGTTGTTGAAAATGGATGTGGCAGCGGAAGGTTATCTGGAGCCATAATTGGGCTATTTTTTGTGGGATTTAAAGGACGCGGCCTCGTGGCAATAAAAGGACGTTTCATTTTATCTGAGTGGCTTTAGGAAAGGAGGACGAGGGGAGGAATACGAAGAAGAAAATTTTCCTTAAGAAGCCAATTAACATCTGGCAGGATTTTGGTAAGAATTCTCGTAACACGAACGTAGACTGATATTTTTAGAAGAATTATCACAACAAACTTCTTTTGTCGTTCCCTACGATTTATTAAAAGTGGGGACCGTTAATTGAATTGTTGGAAACGTTCGTAGTCTCTCCGCCGGTATGACTCCTTTTCTTACTGCGATATTTACTGTTGAATGGTCAAAACAGCGAAAAGGCCTTTACACTCGTCCAGCGTCTGTAGAAGTCTTCTCCTTCACGATTGCATCATAAAAATAAGAAAAGAGAGTAATATTATCACTTGATGGCCTCTGTATAAACTCTCACAGTTTTATGTTATCTGTTCGTATTAGTAAAATATTTGTCCTATGTTTGGGTTACAGTAAAAATGTGGGCTCTGAACTGCAAGTAATTCTTCAACCACACGTTTTGAGGCCAAATATTTGCCTTTGACTTCTGACTTCTTTATGGATGCAATTGCGAAGCGTTACCAAATAAAATTCAGTATGTGTGAAGCATTATTCGTAAGGAAAAATAAGGGATTGATCAATGCTTCCTCAAAAATAAATAGTCTCTCTTGACGCCTGTCTGATAAAATCAGATTATTCACAGATATGCATTACAGTGCTAGGACATGAAGGAAGCCACTGTAACTGTTGCTGACAGGTTGCTTTCTCCAGTAAATTTTTTAAATTATGATGCTGCACGATACTCAGAAAACTTTTACTTCAACTGACTCTGGCCGCGGAAGCCTACGCTATTATATCATCCAACAAGTCTAAAGACTTATAAGAGAGCTGTATATGGAACACATTTAGTTCAGTACTAAAGAATGTTTAATTTTGCAAATTTCAAAAACATGGTGGTGTATATTGTGTTACTAGTTGCTCTGAACTAGCCATGTGTTTAACATTAAAATCAGTTTTGTTTCCCTCTGTTGCAGGTAAACACCACACTATTTGCTGCTCACTGCTATGATAGAGGGCGGTAAGTTCCAAGCTATATTACTAAACGGCTAACGTGGTTCGTGGTACACGAGGCCAATTGCAGATTGCCTATGATAACGGCTTCCAGGGGCAATGAAAATTTGATTTTCAGTATTTCATATAATTTTTAACCGAATATTAAATTTAAAATGCTGTTATAATTTACTTATTAAGAGGTAGAATCTGGCGTGAAAGGTTTAACAGAGTAAAGCAAATATTGTAGTTACAAACTGTGATTATATCTAGGGGCAGCGTAACTAAGGGCGCGCACTTTAGCCTGGCTGTATTCATCCAGTATTTTGCAACTTCCAACAAACTGTACAGATAATTTCAAACCTTTCCGAAACTTATTCTTCCTGCCCCCCTCCCCCCACAAAAAAATAAAAAAGTTTAATGTTCACTATATTTTCGCAGTTAATACAGTAAATCTGCTAGACGAGGCATAACGTTTTAATTTATTATTTCTTTGCTGTTAATTAGCCAGCGGCCTTGCCACAGTGGTAACACCGGCTCCCGTCAGATCACCGAAGTTCAGCGCTGTCGGGCTGGGCTAGCACTTGGATGGGTGACTATCCGGTATGCGGAGTGCTGTTGGCAAGCGGGGTGCACTCAGCCCTTGTGAGGCAAACTGAGGAGCTACTTGATTGAGAAGCAGCGGCTCCGGCCGTAAACTGACATACGGCCCCTCCTTAACCGCATCCTGTGAAGCCTGTGGGCTGAGGTCTGAGGATGACACTGCGGCCGGTCGGTGCCGTTGGGCCTTCCAAGACCTGTTCGGACGGAGTTTAGTTTTAGTTTTTAGTGCCAACTCTATCCACAACACATTTTGTAGACATTATCCGTATATACCACTGAATTTAACTTGCAAAATATCATTCTACGAGACATGGTTCAAGAGATACGAGGCCATAAACATTGGAAGGAGTGGAAAAGTAGCTTTTGCTTGTAACGGAACTCAGATTATCCACGCAATACTCACCCATTGTTTGGTAATGAAAGCATTTAGCGACTTCCAACACTCTTTAGACATAATTTCATACCTTTTCCAAACTTTTCTCGTATGCATGATTAACGCAAAATATTTAACACATTACGTCATTTGTAAAGTAGAAAGAAGTTTGAAGCTGTTTTGTATACGGCAGTTCGATTCCTTAAAGAAGGGTGAGGTGGGGGGGGGGGGGGTGGACTGACTGTATGATAACAGATGCCATAATCCACGTCTTTCCAAATTTTGATGCTACGGGAAACAAATGTTTCAGACAGAGCTCCCGTTTGCGGCCTGTACTATGTACTAGTCTGTTTTGCTGACAAAGACTTTT
This sequence comes from Schistocerca americana, assembly GCF_021461395.2. Classification (NCBI taxonomy): domain Eukaryota; kingdom Metazoa; phylum Arthropoda; class Insecta; order Orthoptera; family Acrididae; genus Schistocerca; species Schistocerca americana. The sequence continues at coordinate 504,228,839 of NC_060126.1, read as the reverse complement.
CCTTTGGGAGAATTGCCTGAGAAATATCTTTCCCGACTCCCTCACTGGCGTGGGTCGTATGGAGATATTAAGGAATTCGGGACATTCGTCTGGGTCGCCGCGGTACCTACGGTTGTCACAGAAGACTGTGAAAGTTAGTGTGAATGCTGATCCCTTGCATCCTCGCAGGCGTGATGCGTCTCCCAAACCCACCCACCGACACCCTCCGGGACTTCATGTCCTCGACGTACCACAGACTGGTGGTTGATGAATTTCACGTGTCTTGCGCCCAAATTCAAAGAAGACGAACCTTACCGAACGTACATGAGGAGACGTCCGCCACGTAACAGCTCATTAACCGTTTATTCGTAATGTATTGGAATTTGCCCGCATCTCGTGGTCGTGCGGTAGCGTTCTCGCTTCCCACGCCCGGGTTCCCGGGTTCGATTCCCGGCGGGGTCAGGGATTTTCTCTGCCTCGTGATGGCTGGGTGTTGTGTGATGTCCTTAGGTTAGTTAGGTTTAAGTAGTTCTAAGTTCTAGGGGACTGATGACCTAAGATGTGAAGTCCCATAGTGCTCGGAGCCATTTGAACCATTTTTTGTATTGGAATTTTTGGAAACATGGCGTCATCTACTTGGGGCAACGTACCAAGGGCTCTGTGGAATCAATGAAATAACGAATTGCAGCTGTTTTGCGTGTCCATTGTGGCCCAGTATGATGTTAGATGGATGTTAATATCAGACAGAACGAGACGAAGAAAGGAGGAAATTTACTACTACGAGAGACATTTCTGCAATCAAGTTGTTGTTGCACTTGTACCGTCTTGGTGAAGACAGTTTCAGTTGTGTTTCGTGTAAAATGATGATAAACAGCACCCAATCCCCAAAAAAACAAAATCTGTTGCACCGATGAACAGTGAGTGGTATGAGTGGTACGTGTACGGTGCTTTTTTTTTTTTTTTGCAACAGAAGTGCAAACGAAGAGCAAGGTGAACCCCCCCCCCCCTCCCAAAAAAAAAGAAAAGAGTGATTATCTCGTCAGCTGTAACATTAAAATTATGCTTTGCAGGAGGTAGCGTAAAAAGTTTGTTCACCGTTTATACTAATTCAAAGGAAAAAAGACGATTTCGATAGGATAGGGCTGATTGGAAGACGGTGCTACGTCTGACTTGTGAAACACTGGCTGACGCAAAGGAAACATAAATAAGGCGTGCCCCACTTACCCCGGTTACGCCGGAGAGAAAGATGCGCTCAAAATATAACAGCACCGTTGTGACTGGATCGGTGAGGAAACGTGGAGGTAAATTTAATAAGGGGAACGATAAACTAAAGAAATAAAAACGGACATTTTGAACTACCCCTTTTATCCGACAGAAGAATATCGTGAAAATGAAGCGGGAAACTACTCTTTGTTTTATTCACTGCAAACATAATCGGAGACAGTGATTAAGCTTTAACAGTCTAGAATATAAAAAAATTTCGCCTGTGAGTAGAAAATTGTTTGTGTTGAATACTGAACGTTTGAGCTACAAATTTTGAGCACAACGCCTATGAAAGCTATCGTCTTGTCAAATGAAAGGTATCAAGCGGAAACGTAGATAGAAGAGAATTTTTGTCGCTACGGATTTTCAGACAGAGATAAAGTCGTGTTTGTTCTTTCGTGTTTGGTTTAGCATTCTACATTGTTGACTTACTTAATAAATTCTTGCATTCGTTACTATCCAGGACCGTTCTCTTCGTACCGACATATCCTTCATTCTTTCATCATTGTTATCTGTAGTCCTCCCTTTATATTCCAATATTTTGTCTTATTTATTTCCACTTTGTTATCCCGCCCGTTGGGCAATTAATCTATTCTGTGTGCTTTAGATTTTCCTACTGACTGATTCTCATCTACTCCTTCCAAATGTGTCAATCTCCAATAGATAGCAGAGTTCACGTACCCGTCTCCCCCCTGCGGGTACGGGGATTAGAATAGGCCCGCGGTATTCCTGCCTGTCGTAAGAGGCGACTAAAAGGAGTCCGTCCCCCTCACGGGGGTAGTTCGCGCCTGCGTCCGGAGACGGACGGTTCCACGACCTATTATCGTGGTCCTTTTGGTTTTTTCACTTCTCGTTTCTTCCTTCCTTTTGTTGGTTCCTTTCTTTGCTCTTCTCCACCGCACTGTCTTCCTTACTCTTTCCCTTGCCTTCTCCTTGCCTTCTCATTGCCTTTTTCTCCTTGCCTTCTCATTGCCTTCTTCTCCTTGCCTTCTCAATGCCTTCTTCCCCTTGCTTTCTCATTGCCTTCTTCTCCTTGCCTTCTCTGGTCTCCGCCTCGGCGTTTGAGACAGTCTGTCCTCTTTCTCCCTCTCTCTCTTCTTTTTCCTCTTCTTCCTTCCTCCCTGCGCGTGCCTGAAGGCCGACCCACGCGTTCGCACGCGTAGCCGGTGACGGGGTAACGCGTAAGTCCCCGCCCTGGGTAGACATGTAAGGCACGCGCGTACCCCCTGGTAAAGGCCAGGCCCGGGGAGGGGTGATTGCCTGAGCTGATACCTTCTGACCATGCCGATTGGTCCCTCCGTCTGTTTCTCGGGAGGTGTGACCTGAGGTGTAAACATTCACCTAAGGCGGGAGTGCCCTCTGAGAGGGTCCCCACAAGGAAGGAGCGCGCCATCGGAGACGCTGGCAATCATGGGGGATTCCTCCGCAATGGATTCTACTCCATCTCTTTCGACTTCGACCCAAAAACGGAAACGTGACCAGCCAACAGTGACAAAAGTACTACCGCCTGCCCCACAGTTCCTCGTAGTTTCTCGAACTGAGGACGGAAAGGATTTTTCCTCTGTCAACCCTTTCGTTATTCAGAAGGGCGTAGATGCCATAGCCGGATCTGTCAAATCCTGTACCAGGTTGCGTAACGGCACCTTATTACTAGAAACTGAGAATGCCTTTCAGGCACAAAAACTGCTTCGGGCCACCCTCCTGTACACGTTCCCTGTCCGGGTGGAGGCCCACCGAACTTTGAATTCGTCATTCGTCTCGTGGTGTGGTCTATACTGGCTCCCTCGACGGATTGACTGACGAGGAGCTTCAATCATTCCTCGCTGAGCAGGGCGTGACGGCTGTCCATAGGGTCATGAAAAAGGTCAACAATGACCTTGTACCGACCCGGACAATTTTCTTGACCTTCGATAGTGTTAAGCTGCCATCGCGCATCAAGGCGGGCTACGAGGTTATTTCTGTTCGCCCCTATATCCCGACACCTACGCGCTGCTACCAGTGTCAGCGTTTCAATCACACTCGACAGTCTTGTTCCAATGCGGCTAAATGTGTCACCTGTGGCAGGGATGCCCATGAGGGTGACTGTCCACCTCCGTCTCCTCGTTGTGTGAACTGTCGGGGTGACCATGCCGCATCCTCCCGCGACTGTCCTGTCTATAAGGAAGAACGCTGTATCCAGGAAATTCGGGTCAAAGAGAAAGTGTCCACCTCGGCTGCTCGCAAGCTATTGGCTAGTAGGAAGCCCACGCTGCTCCCAGCGGGGAAATACAGTACTGTCCTCGCCTCTCCTCGGACTACCCGGGAGGTAGCAACCCAGACATGCGATCTGACCTTCAGCACCACGGTCGTCCGTTCGGCCAGTGCTAAGATCGCGCGGTCGACGTCTCCTCTTCCTCCCATCACCCCACAGACACGAGCACCTTCCTCAGCTTCTGCTAAGACGAAGACACCGAAGTCAGATGCACGGGCCTTCAAGAAGGAACCATCCCGTGCAGACTTCCTCCGTACCTCGACCTCCCAGCCTTCGACCGGTACTTCCACTACACGTCCTTCCAAAAAGGCGCATAGGAAGCACAGTTCTCCTTCCCCGCCACGGCGCATTTCTTCTCTTGCGCCACCCAGCGGCTGCCGCCCCAGGCCGTCATCCGTTTCGCCTGGCCGCACCGCTGGTAGCCGTACATCTGGCCGTTCACTGGCGGAGGAAGCTCCCCCTCCCGGCCATCCTCCCGAGATGGCCGATGACCCTATAGACCCAATGGACGATGACTGTCCGCCTACTGATAGCGGCGGCAGTGCTCGCTCGAAGCCAGGCTCTAAGCGGCCTTCGAGGTGACCACTTCTCTCATCTTTCTTTTCTTACGATGGCACTTATTCACTGGAATATTCGCAGCATTCGCTCCAACCGAGAGGACTTGAAGTTGCTGCTCCGCTTGCACCGTCCGCTTGTCGTAGCCCTCCAGGAAACGAAGCTACGCCCATGCGATCAAATTGCCTTGGCCCACTACACCTCTGTGCGTTTTGACCTACCCCCTGTGGTAGGTATCCCAGCTCATGGAGGGGTTATGTTGCTGGTCCGGGATGATATTTACTACGATCCCATCACGTTGCACACCGGCCTGCAGGCAGTTGCCATCCGCATTACTCTCCCCACTTTTACGTTTTCCTTTTGTACCGTTTACACTCCATCGTCATCTGCCGTTACCAGGGCAGACGTGATGCAACTTATTGCTCAGCTACCTGCACCATTTTTGTTAACTGGAGACTTCAATGCCCACCATCCCCTTTGGGGCTCTCCAGCATCCTGCCCGAGGGGCTCCTTGTTAGCAGACCTTTTCAACCAGCTCGATCTTCTCTGCCTCAATACTGGCGCCCCTACTTTTCTTTCGGACACATCTCACACCTATTCCCATTTAGACCTCTCTATATGTACTCCCCAACTTGCACGCCGGTTTGAGTGGTATGCACTTTCTGATACATATTCGAGCGACCACTTCCCGTGTGTTATCCATCTCCTGCAGCATACCCCCTCTCCGTGCTCCTCTAGTTGGACCATCTCCAAGGCAGACTGGGGGCTCTTCTCTTCCAGGGCGACCTTTCAGGATCAAACCTTTCCAAGCTGCGATCGTCAGGTCGCACACCTCATGGAAGTCATTCTCGCTGCTGCTGAATATTCCATCCCTCACCCTCCTTCTTCTCCACGTCGCGTACCGGTCCCCTGGTGGACCGCAGCATGTAGAGACGCTTTACGTGCTCGTCGACGTGCTTTACGCACTTTTAAACGCCACCCTACAGTGGCGAATTGTATCAATTATAAACGATTACGTGCTCAGTGTCGTCGTATTATCAAAGAAAGCAAGAAAGCCAGCTGGGCTGCTTTCACAAGCACCTTCAACAGTTTTACTCCTTCTTCTGTTGTCTGGGGTAGCCTGCGCCGGCTATCTGGCACTAAGGTCCACTCACCAGTTTCTGGCTTGAAGGTCGCGAATGACGTCCTTGTGGCCCCTGAGGCTGTCTCCAATGCCTTCGGCCGCTTTTTCGCAGAGGTTTCGAGCTCCGCTCATTACCACCCTGCCTTCCTCCCCCGCAAACAGGCAGAGGAGGCTAGGCCACCTAACTTCCGCTCCTCGAATTGTGAAAGTTATAATGCCCCATTCACCATGCGGGAACTCGAAAACGCACTTGGCCGATCACGGTCCTCTGCTCCAGGGCCAGATTCTATTCATATTCAGATGCTGAAGAACCTTTCTCCTGCGGGTAAAGGTTTTCTTCTTCGTACATACAATCGCATCTGGATTGAGGGACATGTTCCCGCATGCTGGCGCGAGTCTATTGTTGTCCCGATTCCTAAGCCGGGGAAGGACAAGCACTTGCCTTCCAGTTATCGACCTATCTCGCTTACCAGCTGTGTCTGTAAAGTGATGGAGCGAATGGTTAACTCTCGATTGGTTTGGCTGCTCGAGTCTCGACGCCTACTTACCAATGTACAATGTGGATTTCGTAGGCGCCGCTCTGCTGTTGACCATCTGGTTACCTTGTCGACCTTCATTATGAATAACTTCTTGCGGAAGCGCCCGACCGCGGCTGTGTTCTTTGATTTGGAGAAGGCTTACGACACCTGTTGGAAGGCGGGCATCCTCCGCACCATGCATACATGGGGCCTTCGCGGTCGCCTCCCTCTTTTTATTCGTTCCTTTTTAATGGATCGACAGTTCAGGGTACGTGTGGGTTCTGTCCTGTCCGACACCTTTCGCCAGGAGAATAGGGTGCCACAGGGCTCAGTTTTGAGCGTCGCTCTCTTCGCCATCGCGATCAATCCAATAATGGATTGCCTCCCAGCTGATGTATCAGGCTCCCTTTTCGTGGACGATTTTACCATCTATTGCAGCGCCCAGTGTACACGTGTCCTGGAGCGCTGTCTTCAGCGTTCTCTTGACCGTCTTTACTCCTGGAGTGTCGCCAATGGCTTCCGTTTTTCTGCCGAGAAGACGGTCTGTATTAACTTCTGGCGATACAAAGAGTTTCTCCCACCGTCCTTAAGACTCGGTCCCGTTGCTCTCCCAATCGTGGAGACAACCAAATTTTTAGGCCTTACATTTGACAGGAAACTTAGCTGGTCTCCACATGTGTCATATTTGGCCGCCCGTTGTACCCGTTCTTTAAATGTCCTTCGTGTTCTCAGTGGTCTGTCGTGGGGAGCGGATCGAACCGTCCTACTTCGTCTATATCGGTCGATCGTCCGCTCCAAGCTGGATTATGGGAGCTTCGTATACTCCTCTGCACGGCCATCCATCTTACGCCGCCTCAACTCCATACAACATCGGGGTTTACGACTTGCGATCGGAGCATTTTATACCAGTCCCGTAGAGTGTCTTCATGCTGACGCTGGCGAATTGCCACTCACCTACCGGCGCGATATACTGCTTTGTCGGTATGCCTGTCGGCTACTGTCAATGCCCGACCATCCGTCTTATCGTTCCTTTTTTGACGACTCTCTTGACCGTCAATACGGGTTGTATGTCTCTGCCCTGCTACCCCCTGGCGTTCGCTTTCGTCGCCTCCTTCAACACCTTACTTTTTCCCTCCCTGCAACCTTTCGAGTGGGCGAGAGCCGCACGCCACCTTGGCTCCAGGCTCAGGTCCGCGTTCACCTTGACCTCAGCTCGCTCCCAAAAGAGGTCACCCCCGGTTCGGTCTACCACTCCCGTTTTTTGGAACTTCGTTCGAAGTTCATCGACATGACTTTCATTTATACAGATGGCTCTAAGACCAATGACGGGGTCGGGTGTTCCTTTATTGTCGAGGCACAAAGTTTCAAATACCGGCTCCATGGCCATTGTTCGGTCTTCACAGCTGAGCTCTTTGCCCTCTACCAGGCTGTTCTTTACATCTGCCGCCACCGACATTCTGCTTATGTCATCTGCTCAGATTCCCTGAGCGCCATCCAGAGCCTCAGTGATCCGTACCCGGTTCATCCTTTCGTGCACCGGATCCAACGCTCTCTTCAGCAGCTGGTGGACGTCGGTTCTCCAGTTAGCTTTATGTGGGTTCCGGGCCATGTCGGTATCCCTGGGAACGAAGCTGCAGATGCCGCGGCCAAGGCTGCGGTCCTCCAGCCTCGAACAGCTTCTTGTTGCGTCCCTTCGTCCGATTTTAGCAGGGTGATTTGTCGGCGCATCTTATCTCTGTGGCATGCCGATTGGGCTGCACTTACCGACAACAAGCTTCGGGCCTTAAAACCTCTTCCCGTGGCTTGGACGTCCTCCTCACGCCCTTCTCGGCGGGAGGAGGTCGTTTTAGCCCGGTTAAGAATTGGACACTGCCGGTTCAGCCATCGCCATCTGCTGACGGCTGCGCCGGCGCCGTTCTGCCCATGTGGGCACTTGCTGACGGTTAGACACATTTTAATGTCCTGTCCAGATCTTAACACACTGCGCCTCGATCTTAACCTGCCAAATACTTTCGATGCCATTTTAGCGGATGACCCACGAGCAGCTGCTCGTGTTCTTCGTTTTATCAATTTGACACACCTCGCTAAGGACATTTGATGATGCTGTTTTTTAATCCTATGCCTGTCAGTCTGTCTTTTATCGTGTTTTCCCTTTTAGTTGTTGTGGTCAACTTGTGCCTCGCGGTGCATTCTTAGAGTAGTCAGGGCGCTAATGACCATTGAAGTTGTGCGCCCTAAAACCACAAAAAGAAAAAAAAAAACGTACCCGTCTAGCCATCGTGATCTAGCAGTACTGTTTCCACCACGGTGGGTCAATGAATACATGTCGAGCAACAAATACCGAATTTCGGAATTTCTTCCCTACCGGTATTAAGAGGTTTTTCTGTGGCAGTCATCTTTTATGTATGCAAAAAAAAAGTTTCGACGTGATACAGACCACACTTTAAATTCTAGGACCTCGAGTAACAGCTGAAAGAAGCTGTTTTTAAAATTGGAGAAACGTAAATGTGTGCCTCTCGTGTACGACTTCGCCTTGTTGCTCAACCAAATCCTCAGTATGGTGATCATTTAACATATTCTTCGTACTACCTGTAGCACATGTGCAAAGATATTTCTCTGAACGTCGACAAAAATGTAAACCCTAATATAAAAGAGAAGTAGTGAAAATTGGGGACGTAGGTTGCAAGTGCTACTCTGAGATGAAGAGGTTAGCACAGGAAAGGAATTCGTGGCGGGCCGCATCAAACCAGTCAGTAGACTGATGACCAAAAAAAAGTGAAAATTAAATTGAAGACAAGGGTATTATAGAAGATCTGTGTACAATGTAAAAATTTCAACGACTGTAACTAAGGCAATTCCTTTCCTAGGAAAAGAACTAGTCAGATCAAAAATTGGTGTTATTTTCTTATTAATGTGCGACATTGATTCAAATGGCTCTGAGCACTATGGGACTTAACTGCTGAGGTCATCAGTCCCCTAGAACTTAGAACTACTTAAACCTAACTGATCTAAGGACATCACACACGTCCATGCCCGAGGCAGGATTCGAACCTGCGACCGTAGCGGTCGCGCGGTTCCAGACTGTAGCGCCTAGAACCACGATAGAGCTGCCGGTACGTTGTCAATTCCTCATGAATAGCGAGACTGCAGAGACGTGTGGTATTTAAGCGAGTTCATTGGCGCAAAGTCTGGTGATCAGAAACTTGACGCTACCACCTCTCCTCCCCTTGCCGCATAAATACTGACAGTGAAATTTTTTTCCACGACCAGTATTCGAACCGGCGTACTCCTGGGTCGAGCACTACTGCTCAAGAGGCGGGTCAACCAGATACAACGGACAGCCTGCCTATACGGATAATTCTAACCTTTTGAGAAGGCCGAGTGATTAAGGCATTGGAGTGATGTTCAGGAAGCAGTAGGCTTAGTCTCCGTGCGTCCATCCAAATTTAATTTTATCATGCTTTTTCATATCGGTTAAAGCAAATGCCGAGATGGTTGCTTTAAAAAGGACGTACATGATTTCCTTCCCAATCCTTCGCCAGACCAAGCTTGCACCCTGTCTTTATGACCTCTTCGTCACAGAGAGGTTAAAATTCAATGTTACTTCCTTCTTAGTAAAACGAATCTAGTGTCTTAATCAGTGCAATCCGCTCGCAAGAGGTGGAGGCCTGGACGCCTGGAGTGTTACGGTGAGTGGTTTTGGGATATGATATTCCACTGCCACTCGATAGATAAGTGACACAACTTTCATCTTTCATATATTACTGCGGTCGCCGATGTTGAAGGTAATTGCTGTAGTATTCGTGCTGCGCAGTGCCACTACACCGTGCCTTGTGACCTCTTCTCCATTTGCAGTGAGGCGGGTGCTGAAAGAACTTCGATCTATTCAAGCTACTAAATTACGTACTCACTTTTGCGACAGCTCTTCGATATTGCAGTGTAAATGCCTTTACATTTGTAGGTGAACATATTTCTCGAAATGAAATGATCGTATGGCATAGATGGCCGGGCGACCCCACCCGACGAAGTTCTGCCGCCTAGTTGGTAGTATTTTTAGTTGACACAACACTGGACGACTTGCGTGTCGATGATTATAAAACGACGATGAGGAGAACAAAAACGCCCACCTCGCAGTCGGGAGCCCGCATCTCGTGGTCGTGCGGTGGCGTTCTCGCTTCCCACGCCCGGGTTCCCGGGTTCGATTCCCGGCGGGGTCAGGGATTTTCTCTGCCTCGTGATGGCTGGGTGTTGTGTTCTGTCCTTAGGTTAGTTAGGTTTAAGTAGATCTAAGTTCTAGGGGACTGATGACCATAGATGTTAAGTCCCATAGTGCTCAGAGCCATTTGAACCATTTCGCAGTCGGAAAAAATCTCCGACCCGGCCGGGAATACAACTTGCGGGGAAGTGCTTTGACATTTCAGAACAGAAGGACAGTTCTCATTTATTCTTTATTTATAGGGGCTTTTACATACTTCTCTCCATGACTTGCAAGCACCGGCAAGCCGCGACGCGAAAGCATAATCGGGCCTCCACAACTGGTGGGGAGACGCATTCACCGCGCACCTTCTCAGTATGCGGATATGACTTCCTTTTGCAGCCATCTATACATACATCGGACCATGGCGCACACAGTGGGATGTTTCACACTTAAAAACTGTCTAAAATAAGTTTCAGTTTCCACGAACATCTGTAACATTCATCACATTGTTTATCACGTTAAATGTGATTGTTGGTAGCTTACGTCATGAGTATTCCACTCTAACGCGATAGTAGTAATAGTAATGATATTTTAAAAATAATATAGTTTCGTGACCGAAACACAATCGCAACCTTTCCTCTTTGCTCCTCAGAAAACTTCACTTTATCCTTGGGGAGGGGAGGGGAGGGGGGAGGGGAGGAGAGAAGGGGGGTAATTATCCCTCGCTTGGGGACCACTGATCTGTGAATATACGAACCTGGAGCAGGCGTAATGAACTGTTGCGGAACGCTGATACACGAATAGACACTACATTAGGTGATTAATAAATCTGCAGGCGATCATTCGAATCTATTTCAATCGTCAAATATCTAGAAATATTCTTTCGAAGCGATTTAACATGGAACGGTCACCAAAACTAGTTATGAGAGGCTCGATGCCAGAGACTCTTTGGGAGCATTCTAAATCATTCACGAAGAACATCTCGTATGCGAGGTGACGTACGTCGTGGGATGGCGGTATGCACATGGCGGTAGTGTACGGTACACAAGGCATAAGAGGTGAGTGCATTGGCGGAGGTGTCGTTTGTACTCACGTGGTTCATGTGTAAAGGTTTCCGACGTGCCTGTGGCCGCACGACGGGAACCAACAGACTTCGAGCGCGGAATGGTGGTTTGTAGCAGAGACATGGGACATTTCATTTCGGAAATCTCGGGGAATTGAATATTCCGAGATCCACAGAGTCACGAGTGTGTGGAGAGTACCAAATTTCAGGCGTTGCTTCCCACCATTGACAACGCAGTGGCCGAGGGCCTCCACTTAACATGGCTCAGTGGTTAGCACACTGGACTCGCATTCGGGAGGACGACGATTCTAACCCGCGTCCGGCCATCCTGATTTAGGTTAGCCATGATTTCGCTAAATCGCTTCACGCAAATACCGGGATGGTTTCTTTCAAAGGGCAGGGCCGACTTCCTTCCCCATCCTTCCCTAAGCAGTGGCGTTTGCATAGAATTGTCGGCGCTAACAGACAAACAGCACTGCGTGAAATAGCCGCAGAAATCAAAGTGGCAGGTACTTCGAACGTATCCGTTAGGGGAATGCCGCGAAATTGGGGGTTAATAGGCTGTGGCATCAGACGACCGACGCGAGTGCCCTTGCTAACAGCAGCACATCGCCTGCAGCGCGTCTCCTGGACGCGTCACCATATCGGTTGAACCGTAGATGACTGGGAGACCTCGGCCTGGTCAGATGGGTCCCGATTAGTTGGTAAGAGCTGATGGTAGGGTTCGAGTGTGGCACAGAATCCACCAGGCCGCCGGCCTCTGTGGCCGAGCGATTCTAGGCGCTTCAGTCTGGAACCACGCGACCGCTACGGTCGCAGGTTCGAATCCTGCCTCGAACATGCATGTGTGTGATGTCCTTAGGTTAGTTAGGTGTGAGTAGTTCTAAGTTCTAGGGGACTGATGAGCTCAGATGTTAAGTCCCATAGTGCTCAGAACCACTTGAACCATCCACCAGGCCATGGACCCAAGTTGTCGAGAAGGCACTGTGCAAGCTGGTGGTGGTGGCTCCATAATGGTGTGGGTTGTGTTTACGTGGAATAGAGTGGGTCCCTGATCCAACAGAACCGATCATTGACTGGAAATACTTGTGTTCGGCTACTTGGAGACTGTTTGCAGCCATTCATGGACTTCACGTTCCCAAATGACGTTGGAATTTTTATAGTTGGCAAAACGCCATGTCACCGCCCCACAATTGCTCGCCGTTGGTTGGAAGAACATTCTGGACAAATCGAGCGAAACATTTGGCCACTCGGCCATCCAGAATACCATACATAAATCCCATCGAACATTTATGGGATGTAATCGAGAGGTCGGATCGTGCACAGATTGCTGCACCGGTAACACTTCCGCAATTATGGACGGCTGTAGAGGCAGCATGGCTCAGTATTTCTGCAGAGGTGTTCCAGCGATTTGTTGAGTCCATCCCCCGTCGAGTTTCTGCAATAAGCCGGTAAAAAAAGAGGTCCCAAACGGTATTAGGAGGTATCTCGTGACTTTTGTTACCTCCGTGTAAATCTCTAATCTGACCGATTCATGAGTATCGGTCTTTACTAAAGGCACTTATCAGGTTAGGTAAAGGAGAAAGAAAAAAAATCAAAGAAGAAAAGCGAGTTTGTAATAGTGCAAAGGTATGCAGATATTCACGTCAAATTCCAGTATCAGCACGATCGTTGGTTGGTTTGTTTGGAGGGGGAGGGGGGGGGGGGACGACCAAACTGCTTGCTCATCGGTCCCACGAAGATATATCTCATAGACGCGTTTCGTGAATTGTCGTGACTGAAATTACAGTTTTTTTTAGCTATTTATGTTCCTGTTTATGCTCAATGTTCCGGAGGCGTGGGCTCTCTCTTTTTGCAGGTACGTAAAACTACTTTGCTTTCACCTTTTACGTCTCTCGCTTGGAAGAACACTCAAAAGGCAAACATAAAGTCCCACGAGTACAAAAGTAAGCAAGAAGGATGAAGTAGTCACAACAGCATAAAGTCAATGAAAGAACACGTCGAAAATAGATTAACAACATCCAAGTAAAATTACTTCCCAAGAATGCTTGATGGTGACGTTCCATTCAGTGTCAGTCTGTGCGAATGCCGTCATTTGAAATGCTACATTTTTACGATCCATGTCGAGACGTCCTGACAGAAATTCACCTCTGGAGTAGCTACGGGTAGCGAGATCTCGAAATCCAGCCAGGTCTCAGGCCGGAAACTTGGCCAGGTCCGTATTTGCTGGCGGCAGTGAGGCCGTAGGGCGGAAGGCGCTAGGCGCCGCGGAACGGCGGCAATAAAATTTCTCCCGCGCAGATATACGAGGCGCTTTCTAAACACCCTCTCCGATCCGGAGGCGGAGCGCCGGTCTCCGTGCCGAATTCGCTGCACCCAGAAAAGCGGAGAGCCGATGACGAACGGTGCAGGCGCCAGCCGTAGCTCGCACGTGCCACTAGCCCCGAGCGCTGTACCGTGCTTCGGCAACGAGGTCTGCGACTCGGCACCTACGGCCTTCATCCACAGTAACTACCTAACTACATTCCCCACCACACCACAGCTCTAACGTCACTTTTTCATTCACATGTCAATCCTCTGGCATATCTTTCTTCTCTAAAACAGGCAGCGTTCCTCTTACATTGTCACTATGTCTCATGCACGTTTTGGACCATTCTTCGAGTTTAGGCAAAATTTTGAGGTTTGCCGATGGCATTTTAATTCTGTCAGAGCCGAGAAATGATTTGAAAGACAATTTGAACGGAATTGGATTGAATCCGGAAAAAAAGTTATGAGATTAGCATCAACAGCAGTAAAACAAAATGAAATATGACAAGCTGCGACATCGTCGCGAAAAAACAGTGGGCCGTATATGTAATAAGTTTCCTTTAATTTACGTCTATGGTCACAAACTTTTTGTTAACACATTACCGGTTTCGGTCTTTAATGACCATCATCAGATCTGTTTCACAAAAACAGGTCTTCGTTTTTATGAAACAGATCTGATGATTGTCATTAAAGACCGAAACAGGTAATCTGTTAACAAAAAGTTTGTGACCATAGACGTAAATTAAAGGAAACTTAAAATGAAATATAGTCGAATTACACGAGGCGATGCTGATGGAATCAGATTAGGAATGACATTAAAAATAGTTTTGCTACTTGGACTGCAGACTGACACCGGCCGAAATAGGAGATAAAATGCAATAACGGGAAAAGCATTTCTGAAAACAAAGAAATTTGGTAACTTCTATAGTATATTTAAGCGTTAGGAAGTATTTTCTGGAGGTATTTCTTGCATACAGCCTGTAAGGGAAGTAAAATGTCGATAAGTAGTTCAGACAAAAGAATGGAAGCCTTTGAAAAGTAGTGTTGCAGTAGAGTGCTGAGGATTAGACGGGTACGCTTTCTACATTCACACACTCAACACAGTCCATAGGTCACAACTTCTCACGCCGGATCCTTTGTGTCTGACTTATAACTGGTTATCCGCTTCTTGTAGAAACAGGTAATTACCAACATAGTCCGTTGTGGTGGGCAGCTGTGGAAACAGATGCGTCACAATGTCGGTTGGGAAATTCCTGCTCTGATCAAGGCGTTAAGAAATCAGCGACGTTTTCTGTGATAGCTTGAACACCGTAGTGTCGCATGTTGAGGTACACATTCTAAGTTGGGTGGACTTCACAGTACGGAGATGATTGAACTTTTATCCTATAAAGATGTGAAGGGTAACAGCCGTGACCCAGCCGGATGTGCGTTATGGTATTCGTATGACGTCTGCGTAGCTTGAATTTTGGAGAAACAGGTTTTCCGCAGAATACTAGGCTGGGCTGTTGTGAGGTCTTCCACGTCTGCGACCATCCTTGATGGACCTTTTTCATTACGCCAGCTACAAAATCTGTATGTGGAAGGTAAATGTAGTAAGGTTGGCCATCACTCACATTTTGTTTCGCCAGGTGGTCCGCCATCTCGTCACATGAGATACCAGAGTGTTCCTTGATCCATAATAACTGATCACATTTATGTTGAATTTCACACTGATAAATTAACTTTATTACATCGAGCACATGGCGGAGCCCCTGGTTTTTCAATGCACTCCTCGAATCCGTGGCAACAAGGATGTCGTCGAACAGATTTGCCGCACATCGAAGGACGTCCTTAACTGCAAGAACTTCAGGAGTGGTGGTAGTGTATCCATGCAGAAGAAAGAAAAGCCGTGAAGTAGGCGGGGGGGGGGGGGGGGGGGGGTAGAGGAAGAAGAAGGCTTGAGTACTGTAAGCAGGTTCATTCGCTTGTCCGAAGGCTACTCATTTATTAAGGTCCAAGTATGCTCGTCGTTCGCGCCACGTCGCTCTTTCCAGTTCTGAGCGCACAATGAGCACGTCAAGATGACTAGAAAATAATGTCTCCCGCCAAGTAGGATTTCAGGCTGAGAGATTTCGTGCAGCCCACGTAACGTAACTGCCATGTCCATTTGCTTCTTCGTGACAGTTTTTGCCCGATGAAGACGCGATTTTCATCTCTACTTACATGAACCGAACATTTTCACACAGACAACGAGCTACAGACTAGCGTTTAGAATTGGCGTAAAACACGTGTGGCTGTCTTCTACGACGACGGTATTGAGAAGTTGGTACGACGCTACGACAAATGTTTTAAGTCGGAGAGGCGACTAGAGAAGTAGCTGGAAGATGTAGCAAAATGTCGCAGAGAAAACATAATTGATTTTCATTGTGGTTTCCATTTCGCAACCGATCGGACCTTAACAAACGGAGAGCCCTTGTTGGTTGCAGTGGTTATGGCCAGATGAAGAGGATCACGCAGCGTAGGCTATGTGAAGAGCTACGTCATACCAGGGTTCAAGCTGAAGTGAGCAACAATAACAAGTGATATTAAATGCTCCTTACGATACGCACGTATTTTTATGCTGTAAATAAGTAATGTGCAGATTTAAATTTCTTGGCAGATGCCGACTGTTTTGCCGGCTCGGAACTAGAACACGGAAGCTTGACTTTCTGGTAATGCACTGCACTTAATATCCAGGCATGATTGACGACCGCCTCGTACAGCCTCAAACATCCTACATTCATATCTGCATCTAACTCTGCACACCGCCACGGTGTGTGGCAGAGAATACTTTGTGCGCAACTGTTGCTTCCCCTTTCCCTGTTCAGTCGCGTATGGTTGTGGGAAGAACGATTGTCAGTAAGTATACATATGGGTTAGAACCTCCCTAATTTTATCTCTGTGGTCTTCTCGGACATAAACTTAGGAAGGTGTGGTATATTGACCGACTCTTCTAGGAACATACACTTTCGGAATTTCAACAGTAGATCATACTGTGATGCAGAACGCCTCTCTTGAAGCGTCTGCCTGACGCTTTCGAGTTTACTGAATGAACCTGCAACGAAGCAAGGCGCTCTTCTTTGGATTTTCTCTGTTTATCTGGTATGGATTTCATGCTGCCGGACAATATTTAAGTTTTGATTGAACGACTGTTTTGTAAGCTGCGTCCTTCGATGATGGGCTACATTTCCCGAGGATTTTTTTTTTCCAGTGAATCTGTATGACATCTGCCTTGTCCACGGTTAATTTTATGTGGTTGTTCCATTTTAAATCGCTCGGTACGCAGTCTCTTGTACATTTTATGGAAGTAACTGCTTTCAGCGTTCTGCAGTCGTGTAGTCTTTATGGCTATGTATTCCCAGTAATTTGCATATGTTTATGTTGAGGGTCAATTGCCACTCCCTGCACCAGGCGTCCATCCTCTCCCACCTTCAGGACTTCACAGCAGCTGCCTCGCATACACCGCAGGACTAGCAGTCCAGACAGCATATCCAGTGAAATGGTTTAGCCATATAGTTATAAATGTTCGAGGGTATTTCGAAATAGCGCGCGCGCACACGCCGCTGTTGAGTGAAAGATTCGTTCTGGAAACAGTTCCGAACTTGTAACTAAGCTGTTTGCCGAGAACAGCTTTTCATCTGGGGATCCTAGTCCAGCAAAGGATGTTGCATACGTTTTGTAAAGCCTAGAAGGTGAGAGGTGCGTACTGGCAGATTTCAAACTGTGGGGGCAGGTCATGATTCATATCTGGATTGCTCAGTCGGTGGCGGTATTGCCCGCGAAGATCTGAATCCCGGCTCGCACACAGGTTTAATCTGTCTGGAAGTTTCAAGACAGCGCACATTCCTCTGTAGAGGGGGGAGGATTCAGTAGTGGAATGATAAGTTTCATTTTCCCTAGATACGTTTATCGCTTATACACAGCAAATTTTACACTTACTGCAAACTTTAGAAAATGCAGTATGCTAAATTATATAATATGGATGAAGAAGCAGAATAAAAACAGTAACTAACCACTGAACTTTCTAGCGTGTACTGTGTTGAAGGAAGGATGACGGAGCACAAGATCAGATTATGGAAGGTGAGGAAGGAAATTTGTTGCGCCCTCTCAGAGGAACAACACCTGCATTGTGTAATACAACAGGAAAGCATTAATACCGGATCTACAGGTTACTTTCTCCTGTAATACGAAGTGATACAAGTATGCACGTATTGAGAGGTCACTTAACTGTTCATTATAACGCTTCCAATATTCGTGAATATTTCCACACCTGCCACGGCTAACATTATAGTATTTTCAAAGAATTCTTACGCTCATTCTGTTTTAATTTCATTCACACAATCTATTCCAACTAAACTAAGAGTCATTTTCATGAGGAACCATCAGAAACCGAACATCCGCTCTAGAAACTCACAAATATGCACCTACGACGACAGAGAGGAACCGCAGAATTGTTATATATCCAACCGAAGCTGTTCCATACGCTTAATGGAACAAGCCGTATTAACGTGAATCAACAGAAGGCGCAAAGCGCTTTGTAGGAGCTGCATTGTCCCTTAAGTGTTCCTAATTCTCCCAAGCAAAAGATGGTTAATGCCTTCTTCCACACAACACCAACACTGAGAGAAAAGTGCCACGAAAAGTGAGAAGGATGGAAGATTTAAGTTTAACGACCTATCGACGACGACAGACGGACCACAAGCTCGGGTTGAGGAAAGGGGTGGAAGGAAATCGGTCGTGACCATCCCGCTATTTACCTGGAGCGATTTACGGAAATTGCGGAAAACCTAAATTCGGCTGGCCGAACGTGGATTTGAACCGACGTCCTCCAGAATGCAATTTCAGTGTACTAACAACTGCGTTACCTCGCTCGCTAAAGTCCTACGAATCTAACGGGAACAGTTACAGAATGATCCATGATCAAATGCTAGGTTACTTGTGTCTATAAGGAATGATATGATGGCGTCCTGATTTTTGAAAAGCCCACGATGTTTAGCCAATAGCCGCTGCGTACGAACAAACTGAGCTAAAACACTAGCGAGTAACCGAATTAATGTTATCTTCGTATCTTGAAATTTGGAAGGGATGGCAGACCAATCCCGGCGCTGCCATTCTGAAGAAAGAGGGGGGGGGGGGGGGAGGTATTGTGTGTCATCGATGACGAGGTCACATGCGACAGAGCACAAGCTAGTATTGGGAATGACAGGACAAGAACTCGGTCGTGCCCTTATCGAAGGAACGATCCCAGCATTCGTTGTAAGCGGTTTTGGACACGGTAAAACATTTAAATACTGATAGCCGATCGAGGATTTGAAACCAGGTACTTACGCCAGTGAGTCTAGTGTCTTAAGAAATCGATCGTCGATATGTTTTAAATTTATCTTGTTGTCCTAGATGATTTCGGACTCATTCCGGGGAAGAATCGACAAAAAGGTCACCAATTTTTTTTCCGTCGTTCAGTTGATCTTCTGCCAAGTTTCAGTCTGTCTCATCGTCGTTTAAATATAAACAATTATTGTTCCTAATTATTAAGAAAGCTATTACGAAACGATTATCAATAGCTGGCAACGACTACAAAGCCAACTTGCTCCTGAACGTTATAACTATGCGAGAACTTAGTGCGCACAACCGTTAAATGAAACGCTATGAAATGGCAATATTTTTCCTCTTTAAGTTTCATTGTTGTGTACGCGATAAGAGTTTTATTGGTAAACTTCAACTGAGATTGCATTTATTTATATACCACTTCACGTGACACGATGAACATGTGTAAAAATAAACTTAAATGCGGGAATATAGTTAAGGTGGATGAATAAATGGGATTCTAGACAAAACAATGGCTAGCTGCATTTTATTCAGGCACATCTTAATTTTCCCCTCACTCTGTACTAACATATGCATAAACAAAAATTGACAGAGAATAAGTAAATAGACGATATTTTTCGGCAACGAATGTGTTAGGTAAGTGGCGCAGAGGATCGTATTGACAAGAATCGGCAGCAAAGCTTTTTCTCGCCATTCTGACCACCACTACTGCGACTTCCTTTCCAGCTTTAGGGTGAGGTAAGCCGATTCAGGTTTCAATGTCTAGTTCTCAGTGTGCTCGCTGACATTCTCTCCAGAGCTGTGTAATGAGAAACTTGCTTTAGAATACCCGTGTCCGCCGGCCTGTGTGACCGAGCGGTTCTAGGCACTTCAATCAGGAGCCGCGATGCTGCTACGGTCGCAGGTTCGAGTCCAGTCTCGGGCATGGATGTGTGTGATGTCCTTACGTTAGTTAGGTTTAAGTAGTTCTAAGTTCTAGGGGACTGATGACCTCAGATGTTAAGTCCGATAGTGCTTAGAGCCATTTGAAACAATACCCGTGTCCGGCATACGCTAAATACGTTCGTTCCAGCCGTTTTTGTTCAGTGCAGTTTTCTCTATAATATATTTCACACCTAATTTTATTGTTACGTAGAGTTTCGTGGTTTTGTCTCCTTTGCTGGAACTTTTTACAGGTTTCAGTAACTTTATTTCTGTAGTTTTCAACTGCCTAAGGTCTTTGTCTCTGTAAAAAGAGGTGTTTGTTTAATTTACTGTATCCTTGGCCTCTTCATAGGTTATGTCGCAGCTGAGATATTGGAAATGAGACAACTGCAGACGAAAAGGTCATAAAGTCAGAGTACAGGCTTAGGCTGGTGAAGGACTGGGAAGGAAATCATGTATGTCCTTTTCGAAGCAACCATCCCGGCAATATGAAAAAAAACGATAAAATTAAATGTCGATGGGCGGTCGGAGATTTGAAGCCTACTTCCTCCAGAACGTCACTCGAATGCTTTAACCACTGGTCATTCTCGATCGGTTCGAATTATGGAAGAGAGGAGACATATTTAAACCTCAACCGATTCTGTTGTAGGCAGGCTGTCCGTGCTTTCTGGTTTACCGAGTGATTTTCTTGAATGTGCAAAAGCTGACCAGATCCAGTCGTTCTCTAAAGTTTCTGAGTGAAAATATAAGGGGCACTCAAATGAAAATGAGAGAGATGGAAAAAAAAGTAAATAAACTCTTCATTATTTCAATAGTAACCGCCATAGCTGTTCACACATTTATCCTACTGTGAGACAAGACGGTCATTGCCTTCATGCAGAAATGTTTGCGGTTGCCTACGGAACCAGGGTGCGCCGCTTTGTCCGAAGCAATCGACCGACCGCAAAGTCTTTCTTCAGGCTATCCACGAGATGTTGCTTCGACAACGCTGCAGAAATTTCGCTAGGAAACACACATCCTCCATAGAGCCCCGATCTCTCCCCATATGAGTTCCAAACTTTTGGAGCCCTGAAGAAAGACATTGGTGGCCGTCGATTTGCTTCTACGAGTTTCACGCCTGGGAACAATAACGGTTCCGTGGGCAGCCGCAACCACTTCTCCATGAAGGCGTTCTCTCTCTCGTCACACAGTGGGATAAGTATAATAACAATTATGGCTTCACTTATGAAATAACGAACAGTTTACTTATTCCATGTGTTTTCATTTGACTGCTCCTTGTACACTGTTAAGCATCAGGACACTTTTTAGAATGGCTGATCATTTGCGTAGCGGTGCACACGCAGAGGAAGAAACAAATGACTCGGACCGAACATTCGTAGGACGCAGACGCTCCAAGAAGAAGCCAATTACAGTGAGGGCATGTCGTGCTCTCGGACTAGTATGTAAAAAAAAAACTTGGCACAAAATTATCTTATTCGCGGAATTATTAATTAACAGACGGGGCTGATACAAAATAAGCTCATTATAGTTTATTGAGAAAGATCAGGCACATCGAAAGTTCGTACTTACTTTCTCTACCTAATTAACTGTGACTGATTTTGCAGCGTGTGCAGTTGCTGATAACGCTGCTGACCTCTTGGTAACGAAATCAACAGTACTACGGGTTTGCTCGCAAATGGGCAAGTAGTTAAATTTACTAATTTCCTTATCTAGTTGATAGTTTCATAGACTGTGTACCAAAAGCGACCCGAAAAATGGATGAAATTTGACAGTTGAAGCACAATGAGCACCCGAAGGTGCTAGCAAAGACATTACCAGTGTAGTACACCCTCAGAGAGGCATCTTCGTGTTGCATAGCAACGAACACTTCGCAGTTACATGCTGTTCATACATACAATCAGTCGTTGCCTACCTACTGGATAGTTTTCTGGAGATCAACCACACAAAATATGGACCCAACACTTAAACAACAGAAAAGTTCCTTAGGAATAACAAGTAAAAACAATAACTGGACTCCCACCACCTCGGGCGCTCGCCGTTCTTTGGAGGGTTTGTGCTTGGCTACCAAGGGGCCCCAGCCTTTGCAGCATTTTTTCCGTTCCGTGCTGCATGGCTACCCTCTTGCTATTCTTTTCCCCTCCCTTGGGGAACATGTCTGGGATGTTGTTGGGAATGTTCTGCATTGTCTGTCGCTGACGTAAGAACAGTGTCACTTTTGTTTTTCGCTCTCTGTACCTTTCTTGGTTTCCATTCTCCTCTCGTTCCTCCGCTTCGGCGTTTGAGGTTCCTCTTTTTCTTCTTCCTCCATGTGCACTCCTGAAGGCCGGCCCACGCATCTGACGTGTAACAGGTGACTGGGTAACGAGAATTCCCAACCCCGGGTCGACAAGTAGGGTTCGCACGTACCCCCTGGTATAGGCCAGACCCAGGGAGGAGTGATTGCCAGAGCTGCAACCTTCCCAAATTGCCGATTGGTCCCTCTGTCAGGTGTTTGGGAGGTGTGACCAGAGGTCTGAACAATCACCTAAGGCTGGTGCGCCCACTTGTGAAGAGGGCCCCCAGTTAGAAGGAGCGCTGCATTGGAGATACTGGCAATCATGGGTGATTTTCTCGCAGTGAGCAATAATCTTCACAATCAACGTCTACAAACTGTAAACGTAATGAGGCTAATGATTCCAAAACCCTTCCCACTCGCCACAGTCAATCCGTTTATTATTGAGAAAGGTGTTGATGCAATTGCCAGCCATGTGAAATCCTGCTCTCGTTTACGGAACGGCACTTTGGTATTGGAGACTAATTCTGATGCTCAAGCACAACTACTGCTTGCTGCCTTGCTTCTCCACGGCTGCCCTGTTCATGTCAAGACCCATAGAACTCTGAATTCTTCCTATGGTGTAATTTACGCCAGGCCGCTCGACGGTCTAACTGAGACCAAAATCCAATCTTACCTCTCTGATCATTGTGTCATTGCCGTCCATCCTGTAATGAAAAAGGTAGATTCCTCCTTAGTGCCCATCTGCGCTCTTTTCCTCACTTTTAATAGAGTGGTGCTGCCATCCAAGATCAAAGCAGGCTATGAAATTATCACAGTCCGGCCGTACATTCCAAACGCGATGTGCTGTTACCAGTGTCGTCGTTTCAGCCACACTAGAACACCTTGTTGACACCCAGCAAAATGTGTAACCTGTGGTAGGGATGCACAAGAGGCCTCCTCCTCCCGCTGTATCAACTGCAATGGCGGCCGTGCCACCTCCTCTCGGGATTGTCCCATGTATCTTGATGAGCGGGCTGTCAAAGAGATCTGCGTAAAGGAAGAAGTGCCTTACCCACTAGCTCGCAAGCTACTGGCTAGTCGCAAACCCTGTGTTCTCCCGTTTGGCACCTATACTTCTGTTCTTCTTACCCCTCGCTCCATGAAGGACACGGCCACACACACATGCGACCTCAAATTCAGCTCAGATGTTATGAAATTACCCATTGTCAAGTTAGCATCGCCATCGCCCCTCCAGCTGTGCAACAAACCATCAAACTTTCGCCTAAAGGGGCGAAGCCACCAGCTACACAACTGGTGGGCCAGAAAGGACAGAATGGAATACTCATGTGTAAACTTCCTCCATCTCTCCAGCCAAACAACACCTGAGTTTTCCTCTAACTGGAAAGGCACGAAAGAGTTCACCAATGGCAAACAGTCTTCTCCTTCGCCGACTGGAAGATCATCTTCGATGGTGTCGCCCTGTGGTACCTTGGCCCAGCCAGCCGACGTATTGCTGGTGTGCACCACCAACCATTTTTCAGCATTGGACTCTATGGACCAACCACACAAGCAAGCCGCTTCTTCTGTGGACCCCATGGAACAGCATCCTCCTGCCCTGTAGTAACGACTTTACACCGGCTGTCGCTCGGCGGTCGCCGAGTTGACACCCCTACATCTCTTCCTCATCATGACTGACCTCCAATGGAACGTTCGCGGCCTACGGTCCCACAAAGAGGATTTACGGCTGCTTTTAGCATCACAGTATCCTCTTGCACTCTGCCTTCAGGAAACGAAATTGGCCCTTACGACCGCTTTGAGCTTTCACATTACTTACCGATTCATTCCATCTCATGGGGGGCGTCATGCTGCTTATACAGGATGACATTCATAGTCAACCCGTCTCCCTGACTATCCATTTTCAAGCTGTTGCACTTCGCCTTTTCCTTCCCCACCTTGCTTTTTCAGTCTATACCATTTATGTCACTCCGTCATTCAGTGTCACCAGGGCAGACTTCCTTCAGCTTATTGTGCAGCTACCTCCCCCATTTTTGTTCCTGAGTTACTTCAATGCACATCATCCCCTTTGCGGTTCTCTAAGGACCTGTCAGAGAGGTTCTCTCTTGGCTGACCTCCTTAACCAACTTACCTCTTCTGCCTTAACACCGGAGCACCCACTTTCCCTTCCGACTCCTTGCACAATTATTCCCATTTGGACCAATCATTCTGCACTGCCCAGCCTACCCATCGTCTTGAGTGGTCCGTTCTTTCTGAGACCTACTCGAGCGACCATTTCTTGTGTGCTCTCCGTTTGCTGACCCCTATCCCATCCACGTGCATGCCCAAATGGCAGCTTACTAAGGCTGACTGGAAGCTTTATTCCTCCCTGGCGACCTTCGAAGAACAGGATTTCTCCAGTTGTGATGACCGGGGGCCTGGCGACCTTCGAAGAACAGGATTTCTCCAGTTGTGATGACCGGGGGGGGACGACGACGACACTCTATCTCACAAATGTTATCCTTACTGCTGCAGAATATTCCATTCCCCGCACTTTCTCTTTGTCACATCGTGTTCCAGTCCCTTGGTGGACTGAGGCATGCCGCATCGCAGTTCTCTACGTTTTTGTCATCTTACGATGGCAAACTGCATTCATTATACAAAGCTGCATAGAAGTGTCGTCACTTTTTTCGGGGTAGCAAAACAGCTAGCTGGATTTCATTCACTAGTTCTTTTAACAGTTCCAATCTCCGACAGCTCTCTGGAAACAAGATCCATTCGCCAACTTCCGGCTTCACCGTAGCAGACGATGTTATTGTGGACCCTATTGCTAACTCCAACATCTTGAGCCGCCATTTTGTGGAATTGTCGAGCTCTTCCCACTATCACGCTGCCTTCCTCCATCGGAAACAAGTGGAGGAGGCTCGGGCGATACCCTTCTCTTCTCCGAATCGTCAGTGCTACAATGCCACCTATAACACCTGCTGGAGAACTGGTATCCTCTGTACTCCTTACATGTGGGGCTTCCATGGCCGCCGGCCATGTTTCCTTCAGGCGTTTTTAAAAGATCAAGTTTTCAAGGTGTGTGTGGGTTCTGCCTCGTCGGACGCCTTTATCCAGGTAAATGGTGTGCCTCAGGGTTCCGTCCTGAGCGCTGTCCTCCTTGCTATGGCCGTTAACCCTATAACGGCCTGTCTCCCGCCAGGCACCTCCGGCTCCCGTTTTGTCGACGATTTTGCCATCTCTTGCAGTTCTCCACTGACCTGTCTCACTGAGCGGCGACTTCAGCGATGCCTTGATGGTCTTTACTCCTGGAGCTTTCCCACTGACAAAACTGTCTATATGAATTTCTGGCGGCGCAAATGGTATCTCCCACCATCTCTATACCTTGGGCCTTCTGCCCTTCCGTTCGTTGAAACTACGAAATTTCTGGGGCTCGATAGGAAACACTCCTGATCCTCCTATGTGTCTTACCTGGCAACCCCTGTACGCGGTCCTTCAATCTCCTACGTGTCCCCAATGGTACTTTCTGGGGTGGTCCTTGGCCCGTTCGAAGCTCGACTATGGGTGCTTTGTTTATGCATCTGCACGCCCATCCCTCTTCGCCGTCTCAACACTGTCCACAATCGTGGCATCCATTTGGCCACGGGCGCCTGTTACACTAGCTCGGTTGAGAGTTTGTATGCTGAAGCTGCTGAACTACCACTGTCCTACCGCCATGACTTTCTCCCCAGCAGGAATGCATGCCGTTTGTCTGCCATGTGTGGCGACCCATTGTATGCGGCTTCCTTTGATGATTCCTTTGATCGTCAGTATGGGGCTTGTCCCTCTTCTCTGTTACCTCCTGGAGTCCGCTTTTGGCACTTGCTACGGTGGCTTAACTTCACACACTACATGCAACTTTGCCGGTGGGTGTGAACCCTTCACCACCTTGGCTTCGTGAAGCGGCCCATGTTAACCTTTGCCTTCATTCGCTTTCTAAGGACACTACTCTAGCCTCAATGTACCGCCTTCTGTTTCACGATCTTCCGCATGTAACTTCGCGACAGTACCTTTGTATGCACCGATGGCTCTCAGATTGACCGCGGAGTCTGATGTGCCATCGTCATTGGCACCCGTGTCGTTCGATATCTGCTTCCGGCACACTGCTTAGTAGTTACAGCCGAGCTCTTCGCCTTGTATTAGGCGACGGAGTACGTCTGGCGACACAGCCTTTCCAATTGTGTTCTCTACTCAGACCCACTCAGTTCCGTTCAAAGTCTATGAGCGCTGTACACCGCCCATCCCTTAGTGCAGTGGGTCCAGGATACGTGCCAACTGCTCACTCTTGGTGGAGCCACTGTGTTTCTGTGGGGTCCCTGGTTATGTCGGTCTACCAGGAAATGAGGCCGCTGACGCTGCTGCCAAGGCTGCAGTCCTTGTACCCTCCGATGATCTCTGTGTCGCCGTCTGTCAGCAGGCGGTGTCCCTGTGGCATCGCCAATGGGCCTCCGTTCACAGGAATAAGCTCCGGCTTATTAAGCCTCTCCCAGCAGCTTGGACGACCTCCTTTCGGCCCTCCCGCCAGTAGGAGATCATTTTAACTCGGCTGCGTATTGGGCACTGCCTTTTTAGCCATCGTTATTAGGTAAGTGGCACTACCCAACCACTTTGTACACATTGCGCACAAGTTTTAACAGTCTGCCACTTCCTGATGGAATCCCAATTTTTTAACCTTTTACTTTCCTGCTTGGGTTTGCCGCCTGAGTTATCGGCCGCTTTAGCATTTGACGCGCGGGGCGTCGACCGAATTTTACTCTTTTTTTTTTTAAATTCGCCAAAGAAATATGGCGAAGGCCGTTTACTTTTTAGTTCTGGATCTCCCTTTCTGTATGGTGTCTTTTTTAGTCCTTTTTCCATGTGCCTTCCCCCTGCGGGTCCGGGACTTAGAATGGGCCCAATGTATCCCTGCCCATCGTAAGAGGCGACTAACAGGAGTCTCTCACTTTTCAGCCCTATAAGTTCAGGTCCCATTTTATGGTTTGACCTGCAACTTTCCAAATTCTACAGAAATGTGGGCCATATGGGGAAGGACGCCTTATGTGGTGCATAAGTTATCCATCGTGCCCTTAGATTCGATTTCCTGAACCTCTTGTCATGGCTTTGCATCTCCACCTACAATTCAACTATTTGGGCGAGTACACTCTCTGGGGTATGTTGTCTTCCGTTGTTTGTGTCCTCTTTTGCCCCCATGAGTTGGATTTCTCTGCGCCCAATATCCAGCACGGTAGCCAGTCCGTTGTGGTCAGTCTGGCATGTACCCATTTGGTGGTAGCCCGGACTTTTAACCTTCCCAGCAGCCTACCTTCGTTGTTGGGCGACAATGCCTCAACAGCAGATTTAGTTTTTCGTTTTATTCGTGAGGGTAGTTTTTATCGTACCATCTAAGGGTGGGCATATAGCCTTCTCTGTGAGCTCGCCACCCTCCCTCCATTTTAACTCTGTCGTACTTTCTTTGCATTTGTTTGCCTTAGTGGTAGTCTTTTTCCCTACATGCGTTCATCTCGCCTTGTCTTTTTGGGGTGGACATTTTCATGAGTTGCAAAGTGGCTGGCTTATGCTTTTTTATTATTGTGATCAGCGAGCCCAGACCATATGCTCTGTAGTTTTTAATACCTTCTTCTACTTTTCCTTGTGGTGAACGTTTTCCCTGTTTTTTGTTCGTTCCATTAGTTTTCTTTTTAGGTGTGATGTTGAGTATTTTAGTACTTTGAGCCTTGCTTGCGTCAGGAAAAAGGGACTGATGGCCCTGTAGTTTGGTCCCCAAACCAACCAATCCACGTGCCTGTTCTTAGCTGTCTTCTGTTGTATCAATTGGGACTGACGTATAGTCGTTTTTTGACCCCTCTCTGTCTTCGTGTTCTCCAGTTTTGACTTGGGCGCATATGAACCCAGTTGTTTTTTGCGCCCTAAAGGAAAACAAATCCAAACCAATAACTGGGCTCATTACAATAACCCCTTTAGAAAGCGTACATCTATCAAATCAGTAAGTCCAGCAAGTCTGAATGTACGACCGTAACCAAAGTTAGACTTACCTTACATTTACTAGGAAATAAAGCAGTAAATTAAAAATCTAATTTTCAGTCAGGGTATTAACGTGTACAATAAATTGTCAACAGAGGTAAACGACAGATCAAAACAAACCTATTTAAAAAGCCAGTCCCTGGATACTACTTAAATCGTACTTATTATACATTAAAGGATATTTGAATTTACATAAAGTAGAAGGGTTGTAAACATATAACAAAAAATAATTGAATACTTGGGATTCTACGAGAGGGGACATCAAAAAGTTAAGATACACTATCTTATGGCGGCCCAAGTAACTTCTATTGAATGCTGTATTACGCTTCAAAGCGACACAGGTACACGACAGGTAAACACGAACTATATGTAGGCCTATACGACGATTGGAACGTTCTACCAGTCGTTCAGTTACTCGACTAGGATTGGCGAAAGATGAAAATTTCGTATGGTGGAAGATCTGGACTGTGTGGCGGATCTTCAACTCCCCTCTCTCACCACCCATCGGAAACATTGAAGCAAAGTTTGTGTTGAGCGCGCCTTGTTAACGATGTTGCAATGTCGTGTAGAACAATGCCTTAGCTTCCACTTTTTCGCGTGGCGTTGCGCAGCGATACCAATGTTGCACGGTATGAATCAGCACTGACGATTGTGTCGTCTGCCATAAGCGTTGTGTACACAACTCCTTCACAGTGAGAGAAACGCTGGCAGTGTTCCTCCCTGACGGTAGCGCAACTTCGCATTTCTTCGAAGGTGGCGAGGAGGTGTCTCTCCATTCGATAGGCGCTCTGTCGTAGGTGTGAAATGATCGACCCGTGTCTCATCGCCCGTAATGATGCCGCTTAGGAAATCGTTGGCTTCCACGGAGTAACGCTCAATGAAATCCAGATATAAACCTTGCGCTTTTGTGTGCTGGAGACAGTTAACGCGGAACCCAGTTTGAGTACAATGTCCGATACTATAGTCGATCTCGACGATGAAATAGCGCTGCCTACTGAGATGTTCATCTGGTGAACAGTATCTGCGTTGGTCACACTATTATTGCTGCGAATCAGTTCCTCAAGTGCCCGGTAACTGTCTTCTGTGGTCGATGTGGATGGTCTTCGTTCCCAGTCAGCATCGCCTACGTCTTTGCGAACTTGATCATCAAATTGTTTGCAACAGTTCCGCACAGCTGGACGCGAGATTGCGTTTGGTCCACATACCGCCAGAATTCCATGGTGAATGTGTGCAGTTTGGACGTTTTGCCCACGAAATTAGTACTGTCCCGTGTAGTTAAATTTTGGAGTTCGTTTCCGGTAGCCTCGCAATTTCACTCGCCTTCTGACAATGCGCTACTCTTACTGCCCAGTAGTTTTAACATAGAACGACATATGCAGCCTACTTTTCGAAGTCCCATTCATATACTTCCAAAATACAACGCTTGTTACTCTAAAATGTTGAGCGCAATGTCCGTAACAATCCCCGTTTAACTTATTTCCTGCGCGTCATCCATTCATGAAATGATTAAGAACTATAATGATGCTGATAGATTTGATACACTACACCAGCATAATAGGGTAGCTCGCGATATATGGGTGTACGTGAATACAAGGTGAACATTTAGGCTGTGAAAGACAGCGCTTTCTGTTCTCTCTCTCTCTCTCTCTCTCTCTCTCTCTCTCTCTCTCTCTCTCTCCCTCTCTCCCTCTCTCTCTCTCTCCCACCTCCCTCTCCCTCCCTCCCTCGCTCTTCAGCCGTCTCTCTCACCTTTAAGCAAGTCATCAGGGGCAGAGAACACGGCAATTTCGGACGGAGCTGAGAGATGAGATCTATTGTGATCTCCTTTATGTCTTCACGATATTCATCTGGGCTCGTTGAGGAGGCAGTTCATATCAGAGTGCCTAAGAACGATTCTAACTGGCTATCGTTAAGCCATCAAGTTTCAGTTTTGCCACAAATCCTCACAATACAGCCCCCTCTTTTGAAGTTTTTTCAAAACAATTTTGTTTCTTAAAACGTTAGCTTCTCAAGCTTATACATTTTTGCATGCATTCGAGACAACTCTGAGAAAATTTTATTCATCTGTGATAGAATGGCCACGAGAGTGCATTAGCGTCGTTCGTGTTTAGTGTTGTTTCCCAGGCCTGGTGGGATATACAATGTGTGATCAAAAGTATCCGGACACCTGGCTGAAAATAACTTACAGGTTCGTGCACCCTTCATCGGTAATGCTGGAATTCAGTATGGTGTTGGCCGACCCTTAGCCTTGATGACAGCTTTCATTCTCGCAAGCATACGTTCAATCAGGTGCCGTAAGGTTTCTTGGGGAATGGGAGCCCATTCTTCACGCCATCGGATCGCCACACTGTGTACCGTGATTCGTCACTCCACACAACGTTTTTCCACTGTTCAATCGTCCAGTGTTTACGCTCCTTACACCAAGCGTCGTTTGGCATTTACCCGCGTGATGTTTATCTTACGAGCAACCGCTCGACCATGAAATCCAAGTTTTCTCATCTCCCGCGTAACTTCCATAGTAATTTCAATGGATGCTGATGCAGTTTGGAATTCCTGTGTGATGGTCTTGATAGATGTCTGCCTATTACACGTTATGACCGTCTTCAACTGTCGGCGGTTTCTGTCAGTTAACAGACGAGGTCTGCCTGTTCGCTTTTGTGCTGTACGTGTCCCTTCACGTTCCACTTCACTATCACATCGGAAACAGAGGACCTAGGGATGTTTAAAGTGTGGAAATCTCGCTTACGGACGTATGACCCAAGTGATACCAGATCACCTGACCACGTTCGAAGTCCGTGACTTCAGCGGAGCGCCCCATTCTGCTCCCTCGCCATATCTAATGACTACTGAGGTTGCTGATATGGAGTACCTGGCAGTAGGTGGCAGCACAATTCACCTAATATGAAAAACGTATGTTCTTGGGAGTGTCTGTATACTTTTTATCACACAGTGTTATTTTCACAGAGAAGTCGGTCTCTTCTCTTCCTCCCGCCTGCTACTCATTTTTCACCTAGAATGAACTCTTTCTACAATGATGTGCACATCCATGGCGGATCTATCCGCGATAATATGACTGTGGGACCAGCTTGGAAGCAAATTCGGTCCCAGCTAGGCAGAAACTTTTTGCTTTCAATTTTTACTCATAGTGCAAATAAACTGAAATAATGCTCTCTGTGTAGTATATAAGAAGATTTTCGTTCAACGTATGAGAAGAAAAGAAAAGGAAAGGAAAGGAAAATTTGTATTGCAACTAAGTGTCCAGGAAGGGATAGTAAGGCCGACACGAGAAATTCACATGTAAAACTAGATTGTTTTATTATTTTGCAGTTGATGAAGTCTTGGGAAGTTATTTGCAGAGTCCTTGTGGACGCTGTAAGTAAATCGTTTCTTCGAAATTTATTTGCAATCCTGAATTTTACTTTTCTTTTTCATTTCTTTTATGAAAATATTAAGTAAATATTGGGCATTATTTAGTTTTACTTGTAGTGTGAGTAACATATATATTGAATTTTAAAAAATTGTCTCCGCATATGGCCTTGAACCCCCGCCCCTTAGGATTACCATTCTAAAGTCTTTTCGCTACACCACCTATTATCTGGAAACTATGCTAGCGTGAACGGCTCATACCTCTCCCGATTCGCGCCAGAAATGCTGTTTTTTTTCTCGGCCATTTAGAGCACCCGTATTTGTTACTTTCATTTCTGGCTAAGCCCTGCATATACTACACATTTGGACGAAATCGGTGATCACGAGCAATTGGAGGCATTATGTTTCTCTTTCCCGGCGGATCGGATATTCCATCAATTTTTTGGGCCTGTATCTGGGATACTTTCAATTGATGTCCCGATATTTCGCCCGAAAACCTTTCATCCGTTCTGAAGGCGAGTCACTTGCAAGTTTTTAAATCGCTTTACACACTGCGGAGTAACTCTTCAGGCAGCCCGTAACTGTGAACAACAAATTTCGTAACCTCACTATGGCTTCGCTAGTTGTGCACTTGCTTTTCTTAGAGGCACCAAATTGAATCTACGGCTGACGCTCTTGTTACCAACAGTGTTATCTGTGACGCATGTGCGTTTTTTCTCCACAGAGTGTAAAGTGCTTTAAAAACTTGCAAGCGACTCATCTTGAGAATGGCTTCAAGGTTGTCAGCCTAAATATGGGAACATGAATTAAAAATATCCCGTGTGCATGCCCGAAAAATGATAAAGAATAGAAGGAATTGTTACTGGATTAACCCTTAACGAAAAACGCTAAAAATTATTCACCAAAAACTTGCAGTAACTTTTGCATTCGCCAAATATACTCCGTGTCAAACAGAAGTAGGTGGCAGGTAGAGAACCCTTAATAGATACAAGCAGTTCCCGTTATGAGGTGGCTTTCCTTTTACATAGCAACCATAGAGCCTCGTCACATGGCTGAATAGGATTAGGTAACAGCTAAACAAAAGTATAGAGTAACCGGGCTAGACATACATACAAATAAATCCTAATAACGAAAGAACTCGACATTTCATGTTGTTGGGTTAATATGCAAGCAATAGAGAAACTCTCCAAAATGCGATCCTCACCATTTCATGAACAGCGCTGAGACGCATGGCAAATATGCGTCAGTGGCAGGGCACATCTATCTCGACACGTTAGCCAACTGTGTAGTTCCACAGATGCCTCCCTACGTCTTTTGCCAGTAGGGTAGTGTCCCACCTTTCCGTCGTGAAAATGTTTGTGGTGTCACCGCCAGACACCACACTTGCTAGGTGGTAGCCTTTAAATCGGCCGCGTTCCGTTAGTACACGTCGGACCCGCGTGTCGCCACTATCAGTGATTGCAGACCGAGCGCCGCCACACGGCAGGTCTAGAGAGTCTTCCTAGCACTCGCCCCAGTTGTACAGCCGACTTTGCTAGCGATGGTTCACTGACAAATTACGCTCTCATTTGCCGAGACGATAGTTAGCATAGCCTTAAGCTACGTCATTTGCTACGACCTAGCAAGGCGCCATTATCAATTGCTTTTGATATTGTAAAGAATGTACAGATAGGAGCTACGTTCAACATTAATGGATTAAAGTTAAGTATTCCACCAGCTACGTCTTTTTTTTGCTAGTCTCATTTCCTTGACCTGTTCCAGACCTCACGCCAGCCTGCGTGAGCTAAAACGCGTGCCTTTCGGCTTCCTCTCATAGTGGGTTGGCTGTCTTGCCAATCCACAACGATGTTACATTTCTCCAAGAGACGTTTCCTGAGTGTTGAATCGGAAGGGCGGGTCCCATCGCCTGGCTCCCTCGGATTTACCGAGGACATTGTTTACAGAACAAAGGTTCGAGATCTGGTGGATTTGAGGATACGGATCTACGCCGCAGTAGAGGCCGTAACACCTGTCGTACTTACCAACGTGTGGCGAGAAGTGGCGTATCGTTTCGATATATATCGAACTACAAACGGTGTCCACATTAAAATGTGGCAACATACATAAATATGTTTGAGCTCCTGTGTACGATGTTGGACAAGTAAACATGTATACCTTAATAGGTTCTGAAATACAAACAAATGTTTTTGTATACCTCTAGCAGCCCAGACACCCTGTAAATGGCAACACATAATTTACAATAATTTAGCAATAGAAATGTAAAGTTACTTAATTTTAGTCCACTAGTCATTTTTTAAGTATGCTCTAGTCCTGAATCCGATGAAAGATAACCACGACCATTTGCAGCCTGTCCAGTTTGCCTCCTCGTGGCAGCGACTATAGACATGGTCATGATGGTACCTCGAAACACTGCGCTCATACTGCTCTGATACGGACTGAGAGGAGCCATTGGCCGCTTATATCTGCGTGGCGGATGGATGTCCACATGGGAACTGTTGAGCGACGTATGGCGAAAGCGTAAAATAGGCCGGGCCTTGTGCTGCCTCTGTTGGTGGCTAGTCTGTTGCCCGTGAGTACTAGCCAGCTCGGCACTCTTTTGTGTATGGCTGCAGTAACTCTCACTGTAAACAAACTATTCGCCCAAATTCTGAACTGTTAATGTTTCAACAGTCCACTTTTCCATCTACATTCATACTCCGCAGGCCACCGTGTGGCACGTAGCGGAGGGTACAATGTACCACTACTAGTCGCTTCCGCCGGCCGTTGTGGCTTTCTCTCGCCATTCTGACCACTAATACTGCGACTTCCTTTCCAGCTTTAGGGTAAGGTAAGCCGATTCAGGTTTCAATGTCTAGTTCTCAGTGTGCTAGCTGACATTCTCTCCAGAGGTGTGCAATGAGAAGCTTGCTTTAGAATACCCGTGTCTGCAGGCAGCTGTGGTCGAGCGGTTCTAGGCGCTTCAGTCCTGAACCGCGCTGCTGCTACGGTCGCAGGTAGGAATCCAGTGTCTGGTATGGATGTGTGTGATGTCCTTAGGTTAGTTAGGTTTAAGTAGTTCTAAGTTCTAGGGGACTGATGACCTCAGATGTTACGTCCCATAGTGCTCAGAACCACTTGAACTAGTCACTTCCTGTTCTGTTCCGCTCGCAAATGGAATGTAGGGGAAAGCGAATGTCTGTATACCTCCGTACGAGCCCTAATTTCTCTTACCTTCGCGGTCCTTACGCAAAGCACATGTTGGCTGCAGTACAACCATTCTGCAGTCAGCTGCAAATGTTTATTCTCTAAGCTTTCTCAACATTGTTTCACGACAAAACGGCCGTCTTCCGTCCAAGGATTCCCATTCGAGTTCACGAAGCATCTCCGTAATACTCGCTTGTTCATCGATCCTACCGGTAACAAATCTAGCGGCACGCTTGTGGATTGCTTCGATGTCTGCCTTTAACCCGACAAGGAAGGAATCCTTAGCACTCCAGCAGTACTCAAGACTGGATTCCACAAGTGTTCCATACGCGCTCTCCTTTGTGGATCAGCTACACCATCCTAAAACTCTCCCAACAAACCGAAGTCGACCATTCCCCTTCCGTACTACCGTCCTTGCGTTCTCCTTACAGTTCGTAACATTTCACATCGATTTGCAACGCTACGCCTAGATATTTTATCGACGTGTATGTATCAACAAATAAGAAATTTTAAAACAGTAGTAACGTCACGCATCAATAGCGCCATCTAGCTATCATTAGTAGAAAGGCAAGAGGGATCTTAACATCGCCATTTATACACTACTGGCCATTAAAATTGCTACACCACGAAGATGACGTGCTAGAGACGTGAAATTTAACCGACAGGAAGAAGATGCTGTGATATGCAAATGATTAGCTTTTCAGAGCATTCACACAAGGTTGGCGCCGGTGGCGACACCTACAACGTGCTGACATGAGGAAAGTTTCCAACCGATTTCTCATACACAAACAGCAGTTGACCGGCGTTGCCTGGTGAAACGTTGTTGTCATGCCTCGTGTAAGGAGGACAAATGCCTACCATCACGTTTCCGACTTTGATAAAGGTCGGATTGTAGCCTATCGCGATTGCGGTTTATCGTATCGCGACATTGCTGCTCTCGTAGGTCGAGATCCAATGACTGTTAGCAGAATATGGAATCGGTGGGTGCAGGAGGGTAATACGGAACGCCGTGCTGGATCCCAACTGCCTCGTATCACTAGCAGTCGAGATGACAAGCATCTTATACGCACGGCTGTAACGGATCGTGCAGCCACGTCTCGATCCCTGCGTCAACAGATGGGGACGTTTGCAAGACAACAACCATCTCCACGAACAGTTCGACGACGTTTGCAGCAGCATGCACTATCAGCTCGGAGACCGTGGCTGCGGTTACCCTTGACGCTGCATCATAGACAGAAGCGCCTGCGATGGTGTACTCGAAGACGAACCTGGGTGGACGAATGCCAAAACGTCATTTTTGCGGTCGAATCCAGGTTCTGTTTACAGCATCATGATGGTCGTATCCGTGTTTGGCGACATCGCGGTGAACGCACATTGGAAGCGTGTATTCGTCATCGCCGTACTGGCCTATCACCCGGCATGACGACATGGGGTGTCATTGGTTACACGTCTCGGTCACCTCTTGTTCGCATTGACGGCTCTTTGAACAGTGGACGTTACATTTTAGATGTGTTACGACCCGTGGCTCTACTCTTCATTTGATCCCTGCGAAACCCTACATTTCAGCAGGATAATGCACGACCGCATGTTGCAGGTCCTGTACGGACCTTTCTGGATACAGAAAATGTTCGAATACTGCCCTGGCCATCACATTCTCCAGATCTCTCACCAATTGAAAAGGTCTGGTCAATGGTGGCCGAGCAACTGGCTCGTCACAATACGCCAGTGACTACTCTTGATGAACTGTGGTATCGTGTTGAAGCTTCATGGGCAGCTGTACCTGTACAAGCCATCCAAGCTCTGTTTGACTCAATGCCCAGGCGTAACAAGGCCGTTATTACGGCCCGAGGTGGTTGTTCTGGGTACTGATTTCTCTGGATCTATGCACCCAAATTGCGTGAAAATGTAATCACATGTCAGGTCTAGTATGATATATTTGTCCAATGAATACCCGTGTATCATCTGCATTTCTTCTTGGTGTAGCAATTTTAATGGCTAGTGGTGTACTTAAGCAAACTTCGTGGCACGATGTCTGATAGATAGCTCCAGCGACCCCGTATTGTCTTACAGACCACGTCGCCTTGTTTGAGACTTGCAGTTCACATTCGCAGATCATGAGCCCCTTGAGCATTGAGTGGCCGTAGCCACGGTGGCATTAAGTGGAGGCGGCAGCTGGCTCTTCTGCCGCCCACAGACCACGTCCGGTTGCGTTCATCATTCACCGTCTTCTTGTTTCATGGGACCGTGTCCAGACACAGGCGTTATTTCCGTAGGGGCGAATCACTTGTGGCGAAAAACGAGAGATAACGAAATTGTGAGAAGTACGGGGTGACTCCAACGGAAACAGCAACCGGTCGCGATTTATTCCATTTAAATATTTATTTATCTGTCAAGCCACTGCATGTCGTGATATCTTGAGACGTGCAGTAAATTACACACGAGAAATTTTAGAACAGGAACGTTTTATTAATTTCTGTATGTTTTATGTTGGATATCTTCCACAGCTTTTATAAATTCAGAAGTTGACATGTAACTTCTTCGGCTGCTGTTCTTTATTGTCCCGCCAGTTTTTAACAGCAAGAGTAACGTACATACGTAAATGAAAAACACAATGTCAAAAATATAGTAAATAGTTGAGTAGTGCTGCTGACAAGATGACTCTTGCATATACTGTTATTTATACATATTTGACGATGCTGGTGCTGATTTGCGTATAACATTTGGTGTTGCCCCTATGGCTGCAGTACATTAGGGCATATTTTTATAAACAGATCTGAAGGTGGTTATGATAGACCGAAACCAGTAGTCTGATGACAAAAAAAATTGTGACCATAGACCTAAAGTACAGCATTTTTTTTTTTTCGGAGAAATATGGGAAAATATAAGAACTCTAGCAGATGTCTATTGCTTCAAACAATAAAATAGACGGTAATGAAAAGTGCTACTGAAATACATATACATTTGTGCTCTCTTGCATATGCTGTTATTTATATGTATTTGACAGTGCCGATGGTGATTTGGTGTTTAATATTTGACGATACCACCATGGCTGCAGCACATTATGACATGCTTTTAAAAAACAGGTCTGAAGATGGTCATTATAGACCGAAATCGGTAGTTCGATGACAAAAAATTTGTGGCCATGGACGTAAAGTAATGGAAGTTTATTCTATATTCGGGTCACTGTTTTATTCGCGACCATGTCGCAGCTTGTGAAAAAATGTTTATAAACAGCATTTAGATAAAAGAGAGACATCCACGGAGTGTCAGTTACTGACAGTTTATTTTTTTATTTATTTGTGCATGCATGTTAGTCTTGCTGTGCCGGATGATGGGTTAGAACGAAACCGGTCGCACAATAAAGAACAAACTGGACAGCAGCTTAAGATTTTACATGAAGCCATTTCTACATACTATTTATTTATCTACCTACCTACATAACTATTCTGCAATTCACAATTAGGTGCTTGGCAGAGGGTTCATCTAACCACTTCCAATCTATATATCTACCATTCCACTCCTACCATTCCACTCTCGGGCAGCCGCACGGGAAAAACGAACACTTAAATTTTTCCGTGTGAGCTATAATTTGTATTATTGAAATGATCATTTATTCCTAACTAGGTGGGTGACATTCTGATTACACCGTGTTCATTCAATATCAGGCTGCCCAATCTTACCGTAGAATGGATTTTTTATGAGTCACAGTAAGGTTGGTTCATACATCCCGTGGCAGATATATACTTAATGCGCTCTCTAGGAAGACTGTCGGTGAAGTTTCAACCTTTCTAAAGAGTCCCTAATACGTCTGATACATGTGACTCTTCAACTCTGATCAAGTCGCTACCTCGTTTATCTGTTATAATATTGTAGCGTGTGAGTACTGAGGTATGGCTCAAATGGCTCTGAGTACTATGGGACTTAACATCTTAGATCATCAGTCCCGTAGAACTTAGAACTACTTAAACCTAACTAACCTAATGACATCACACACAGCCATGTCCGAGGCAGGATTCGAACCTGCGACCGTAGCGGTCGCGCGGTTCCAGACTGAAGCGCCTAGAACCGCTCTGTCACAGCGGTCGGCTACTGAGGTATGATAAAGCTCTAAACTCTAGTATAGACCAGATTTCTTTGTTAACTTTACTAATCCTTACGCATTACGGTTTTATGCCATTTTCGAAGGATCCAAAACATATTGACCGCCACGTTCCACAAAACGTTTATAGAATGTTTCTTAAAGTTCTCCATGTTCACCAGCAAAAAAGTAACGGCAAAGCTGTCTTTGTAGCATTTGTTGTTTTTATAATGCGCGTCTAGATACTGCAATCATGGTGTAGAAAATAGCTTTTATCGCACCACGTCTCTTTTCCTGCATGCTGCAGTGTGACCTGTTAGTTGATGTAGGTGTAGCGTTTACCGAGACGCAGCGCTCATCCTCTGTGTCGATACGAGCGCCGTGAACGCGTGAGGTGCTTCCGTAAATGTGTGCCGACGTCTCAAAGGACTGAGAACATTTTTCTGGCTAGCGGAGGCAGAATGCCGCGTCCCGTAAGTCACGGTTTTAAACGCAACCCGTTCTCCGCAGCTGTCTCCTACTTGAGAATCGTGTTTCTTTTGTAGTCAGAATATCCTGGTGAGCTTTTCCCGCGCCTGCAGGTTCGTTTTCACACCCAGGAGAAAGACGCATCAGTCCTGTCAGTGTGACCCATATATCGCTCCACATCTTGTCGTTTCTGACGTTGTCATGGTACGTTCCGGAAGTTCCGTAGATACTGGACCAGGAATTGGGCCGTGCACATCTATGGAGAATTTATCTGTGTCACGACTTTTTCATGACAACTTCGACAAAAGTCGTTCCACGCTATAAGAAAAAAAAATAGACAACGATCTCAAGGTACTACATAATTTAGAAAAGAGTTGGAAAATGGACATCTTGGAAGAAATGAAAATTTTCATCCATGGCCGCATGGAAAATAACGAGATCCTGAATGACATGACAGATTTAAAAAATTCACATTTCTTTTCCAATTTCACTACAGTTCTCTCAGAAAAAAGATACATGACGTCACAGTCTTTTGAGTCTAGCTCCAGCAATAGCTTAAAATATGTAAAATTAAATAGTTTATATCATGATCTGTTCAATAATGTTGTAACAGGTGCTCAACTTGTAACGTTTTTCGTCAACCTACATCAGTAATACGATAACAATACGTGCAGAAGACATGTAAACATCTGAGTCCACATAGATCAACAGATCGATAGTCAAATGAAGGCAGCTGTATTTTGACCGCCATTTTGTCCACTGCACTACAGATTTGTTTTTGTGATCGTGTTTCCAAGTTACTGGTATGTTTCTAAAAATTTGTGAACCGTGATCAAGAAATCCAAGAGAGCCACAGAAATGGGAACCCGTCAGCTCATCACAACGAGACTGCCACGCCATAAGAACAAAGTGAGTGACTATTAAAAAACATTTTCATGCAAACATCAGTCCAGCTTACAAAGTGACATCACCTCTTAATAGGTTTTCTCTTCTTCCATAGGATAACCACAGTATTTATGAAAAGATTGTTTAACGTCTGTATGATCTTATTGTGAAATTGTTTGTGTAATGCCATATAGCCTGAAGATGCGGTGTTCCCTCGAAACACGTCGCGCAACAAATAAATAATACATTACTCAACAAATTTTGTGAGTGGTAGCGGTAGTTAAAAAGCTTTGCAAAAGTTAGTGGTTGTAGGCCATGTAATTGAACACTGCAAGTCGCATATGTGGGCCTAAAGACGGACGTAATCGCTGTGAAACGCATTCTTTACTAATGTACATGCTGTGTTTGACTATTGATTTTGGATACTCGTTGTGGCAGCTGTGAAGTTGTCTCAGCATAAAAAGAACTTGGAACATGCTTTTACCTGATCTGTTTTCATCTTTACGTGCTGTGAAGATAATCGATGTCCTGTTAACATAGTCCATGGCAGAAACCGGTAGACACAGATTGTAAGATAAACAACTGGTGGTTAAAAATGGATTCTTTTTTCAAATTTCTTTTTGATTGCTGATTATCAATTTACTGTAATGTTACCGTGATTGAGTTTCTGGCATACTTTCTAAACTGATCTAAGTTTGACTGCAGTAAAAGGCACAGAACAGCAGTCATCATCAAAATGTAGGTGGCTCAAATGTGTGACATTAACGCGTATTCTTTTTTTCCCCAGTTTTGCAATCTGAAAACTTTCGCTTGATCTGCTGCGAGTAGTTTTGGTGATGGGGGTTTTCGTCGCCAGACTCCTCGTTCAATTCTAAACTTCCTGTCGTCATAATGAGTTTAGTATGGAAGCAGCTGGACTAATGTACAGGGGTGACAATTATTGAAGTATATTTAGAAAAACGTAAATCATTTGCAAACTTCAACGTGCACACACGTTATTCAACAAGTAAACGTCGCTGCAGATCTTCGGATTTAGGTTATGACATGTTCAATATGCCATCATTGACGATGATGTGGCGCAGACGAATAGCTAAGTTCTTGCATGACCCGCTGAAGTGTCGGAATATCGATGCTGTCTGTGACGTGTTGAATGGCTGTTTTTAGCTCAGAAATGATTTTGGGGTTATTGCTGTGCACCTTGTCTTTAATATAGCCCCACAAACAGGAGTCATCTGTGTTCAGATCTGGACAATATGGCGACCAATCCAGGCCCATGCCAGGGGCCTTTGGGTACCCCAGAGCCAGAATGCGGTCCCCAAAGTACTCCTCCAGAATTTTGCAAAAACAGACATAATGTCTTATGGGATAACAGCAACCAGTGATTTTATAATGTTACTTAAAATCCGTCTTGATTGCAAATTTTTTATTCATATGACCGGTTTCGGTTCATTCAGAACCATCTTCAGATCTGATATTTCAGTTACAGGAGTAACCCGTCCAAATCCAGCAACTTTCACATGCTACGTCACATGTGAAAGTTGCTGGATTTGGACGGGTTACTCCTGTAACTGAAATATCAGATCTGAAGATGGTTGTGAATGAACCGAAACTCCTCCAGAACATCAAACGCTCTCCTGCTTCGATGGGGTCGAACTGCGTCTTGCATGAACCAAATCTTGTCGAAATCAAGGTGACTTTGGATAATGGGTATGAAATGATCTTCCAAAGCCTCCACGTACCGTTCGGTAGTCACCGTGCCATCAACGAACATCGCACCGATTATTCCGTGACTGGACCGGTATTCATGTTGACAGCAGGTGAGCGGACCTGGGGCCGCCCCTATTCGGGATTGCAGCCGGGACATACAGGCCCGAATTTTGGTGCCCGAGATCACCACGGTCTCGTGAGACTGGCGACGTATTTCCTGGGTGAGCCCGTCGGGCCGTCATGGTATCCATTATGGACGCTAAAGCGGGTGTAAATGCGATGTGGTCTGGGCTGACTTTGCTGAAAGGGCTAAAAGTTCAATGACTCCATGGAGCGTCCGCCTCCTTAGCTGAGTGTTAACGTGTCTGCCTACCATGCTGCGAGCCCGGATCAGATTCCCGGCCGGGTTGGAGATTTTCTCCGCCCGTAGACTGGATGTTGTGCTGTACTCATCATCACGCCGTGAAATATTTTGACAGAAGTGGGAGTGGCCGCGTTTCTTCACACTGACACCAAATAGACAGTCAAACGTTTAATAACTAATTACAATTACTTCGCCTTCGTGCTGAGAATGAAGACACTTTTATGTCAATATCTATTGCACTTGTTCATCGACTACCCACCTATAAGTTTGAGGTATCTGACAATCTGATTTTCGATTGTACAGATTCCGACTTTCTCTTCTATTCTGTCTTCTAAAAATGACAGTTCTCTTAAGTACGTCAACTGGGCACGTACAAATCCTCCGTGAAAGAAGCGGAGAGCCTTCATTTACTTACTTTGCAGCTCTCCCGCCTATACGCCGTGCTTAGTTCTCAGTTATATTGGGGTGGGAAAATCGTAATACCCCTACTATTCTCTTAATGGCCTGTGATTTTTCTTGCTTCTCTATGTACTCCGCTGCTCTTAGTTTCCACGGGTGACCGAACTCACAACACGACGATATAAACTGCAATAAATATTCATTTTGTTTCAAAATGCGAGGCAGAACTTCAACACGCGTACGGTCAGTCAAGCCGGAGGTCTAGCAAACAATTACTTTTTGAAATTTCCTGGCAAATCAATACTGTGTACCTGACCGGGACTTAAATATGGGATTTGCCTTTCGCGGCCACACACTCTTCCGACTCAACTATCCAACTACGATTCACTGTCCCAGCTAAATATCTGCCAGTACCTCATCTCTTACCTCCCAACCTTCAGAGAATTTCTCTGGCATACCTTGCGGGACTACACTTCTGGAAGAAAGTATGTTGTGGGGACGAGCTTCCTCGCCGATGTAATGCATACTGACAGGGTGTGTAGGGCACGACTAGGATTTCGACATAGGTAAACAGGAGGACGCATCTCTTCACCGTTTTCGAAAAAGTCGAATTTGAAACTCGAAGACATGCTTACTCATTTTGCATAGTTGCAAATATTTAAGCAGTTTCCAGCCGAGCAATTAAGCACTTAGTTTCATAAGCAAGAGGCCTCTGGATCGAATGTTGGTGCCTCTTCATTCCGACGTGATTGTAACAACAAATTTATTATGACTGTGCGAATTATCATTATTAAATGATTCATTTAATATATACATAATATTTATCCTGAAAACTGAAGAAAAAACTTTTATAAAGTAGAAATAAAAAGGTATACACAACATCTTTCTATCACATGAACATCGCCATTTCATTTGTATTATTGTATCTACTTTTGTGATAAATACAATATTTAACCTATGGGGGACTATACGAATCAGGGTGATGCTAATCGTTGAAGCATGGAAAACACTAATTACTGATCGTAGAAACATAGAAAACCCTGTTTGTTGCGACACACAGCATCTGTGGTGAACGCGTAATTTTTTCATGTGCATGTATTTTTAATGTGTGTATTCCAAAACAGACGTGTTTTACATTCATAAACGGCTGTCGGTCATCACACAGTTCAGCGGCATACCACGCATATCGAAGGCTGTCATTGAAAAATGGTACAGACCATTAATGGTGTACGAGTGATTGAACTTTTATGCAGTCTTCTGTAGAAGCTCGGTCTCTATTTTGTTCGATGGTATACACGCAGTTTTTTAGTCTTCTGTCAGGTACTTGTCCTGCTTGTAAAACTAAACGTCACAATGCTGCACAAGACGAGGACATTTGGGAGGGGTTAAGAACACACAAAATTTTCAGACTGTTTTCTCGAAAACAATTGAGAGTTGCGTCTTCCTGTTTACATAATATATTGAAGTCTGAGTCTGCCCCACACACCGTGTCAGTATGAATCGTATCGGTGAGAGGAAGTTCGTACGCTCCAGTAGTTAGCCACAGCTGAGGGCTGTTGTTTTCAGAACGAATTTTCACTCGGCAGCGAAGTGTATGCCGATTTTTAAATTCCTGGCAGATTAAAACTGTGTGCCAGACCGCGAAAGGCAAAGATCCCAGGTTCGAGTCCTGGTGTGGCATACAGTTTTATCTGGCAGGAAATTTCAAAACAGTGTACACTTCGCTGCAGAGTAAAAATTCCTTCTGGTAAATAGCTTTTGTTTGACAAACGCAAGCAAAAACAGTCAGAACTGTTTGTGAAATTGGGAGTCAATCCTAATTGCTCTAACAGTCGTTATTTGACAAACGCATCAAACAAAGAAGTTTTCTGCCAAACATGCGAAATTTGACACACTGTTTGATCGTCTACAGGGGCGTTAAGGGTACGTGGATTCTGGCCTCGGTCGCTAGTGAGATTTCGCTCAGAGGACGAAAGAATGGTCCGTTTCAGTGCGGAAAGATTTCCGTCACTTCCAGAGGTTCCCAAAGGCTAAAATGGCCTACAGTGCAACCGTCCAGTTACCTGCAATCACGCT
This sequence comes from Schistocerca americana, assembly GCF_021461395.2. NCBI lineage: Eukaryota > Metazoa > Arthropoda > Insecta > Orthoptera > Acrididae > Schistocerca > Schistocerca americana. The sequence continues at coordinate 504,184,478 of NC_060126.1, read as the reverse complement.
GTACGTTGCCGGCTATGGGCGGCCCATCACGTAGTGTGTGTGACTAGTAAAGTGCGTCCGCGGTGACTTGCAGAACGTGGGAGACGAGCCAGCCAGCCACTCGCGGCGTTTGCAGCGACCTCGCGCAGCCGGCTGTGTCGGGCATTGCCACCAGCTGCGTCCCCCCTCACCGCAGCTCCACCTGACTTTCACTGCGCCCGCGTCCTGTCAGTTAACGCTACCTGCTGCCGGCGTCACAACTAACTGTTGCCCCGCGGCTCACGCAGAAACGCCCGTTACACCGTTATTTACGGTCTCTTTTCCGTAATAGAATAACTCGGTACTACTACGGTCTCTCTTCCGTAATAGCCGGCCGGGGTGGCCGAGCGGTTCTAGGCGTTACAGTCTGGAACCGCGCGACCGCTACGACCGCAGGTTCGAATCCTGCCTCGGGCATGGATGTGTGTGATGTCCTTAGGTTAGTTAGGTTTAAGTAGTTCTAAGTTCTAGGGGACTGATGACTTCAGAAGTTAAGTTCCGTAGTGCTCAGAGCCATTTGAACTATTTTTTCTCCCTAATCGCATTTCTTTTAATCCTTTATACACTTACACAAATGTACAAACATTTGTGTCTAGCTCACAACTCAATATATCTCTTACAGGTGTTCAAATGGCTCTGAGCACTATGGGACTCAACTGCTGGGGTTATTAGTCCCCTAGAACTTAGAACCAGTTAAACCTAACTAACCTAAGGACATCGCACACATCCATGCCCGAGGCAGGATTCGAACCTACGACCGTAGCGGTCTCGCGGTTCCAGACTGCAGCGCCAGAACCGCGCGGCCACTGCGGCCGGCTCTTACAGGTGTACGGTTAGAGCGGAATCATGGGCTGTTCCGTAATTTTCAATAAAGTGGTCTGTTTCTGTACAGCTGCCATATAGTATCTTCCTTGTCCACAGAATTCTTTACGTTTTATTCACAGCTGTGAAATTTTATACGAATGAACAATTTTTTCAGAATCGTGTAATAACACTTCGAAACACACAAACTTGTTTGTTGAACCAGAGCTCGATCTAGCTTCAGCTCCGGTGCACCTCACTGTTATGAAAGTTAATTAGAAGGTACAGACGGGAAGCCGCAGTTCCTTCTTGCTGCTGATGAGCTTGTTTGTAAATGTTGCAGTGAGGTACCAGGATCAACCCACTCGAGATCCTGCTATAGAAGCGATTGGAGGCAGTGGCTTCGTTGCAGTATGCTTCAGCGATGCATTCTGGTAAAATATAACAAATAAATGGACAAGATAATAAGAAAACACATCTAGACTGTAGCGCCTAGAACCGCTCGGCCACCCCGGCCGGCTAGGAAAAAATATTTAAAACGTATTGCTCTATTATTTTGAAGACAACAGGATGGAATCCCTAGATTCGTAATAAAGAATGCAAAATAAAACTGGAATTCTTTCCTTGTTATGCAAATCGGGTTGGAAAGGTGCTTTTGAGGAATCTAATCACTACAGAACTCGAAGTAATGCTGCTGATGACAAGGAGGATAACGCGTAGTTCATTTCATTTGATAACTAATCGAAGTACAGTAAATGTGTTTGTAATGGACACGCGGAAGCATTCATTCTCTCACATGACACAAAAAAAACCACTGAGCAATAGCAATAAAACGATCGTAAGGTTAGGAACAGGTTCACTTAGTTCAAACCAGGAGGAGAACAGAACGATGTTTCAGCAGTAATGACAAAGCGTAAGAATTTGCTCTCTGGTGCTGCTATTGCAGCGCCTTGTTACAGATGATAGCTGTTTCTTATATGGTAATTTAGTTATTTGTTGAAGATAGTTCTCTATTTGTAATCGTTTGACTCCATACTTACAAGTAAGCGCCAACCCAAATAGTGTTTCAGGAATTAATGTTAGACACGAAAGTTACAAAAGAAGCTGGTTAAACCTGTGAGAATAAAATAAAAATAAACGATTTGGATACAGGGGACTTTTCCCAACAAATAAATTTTTCATACTGGACTAGGCAACTCAAGCGTATCAAGTTAGAATGCGAATTACGTACCGGTGATCTCTCTGCAAGGTTGACTTACAACTTAAGAAACTACTCACAGTGTAAGATATACCCATCCTTCTCCATTCTCACTCGTTAAAACCTTTCTCGACTAATTATCTACAATCGTTGTGTGACAGAAAAAAGTATGCCACCGCCATGGTGTACACGGTACCATTCCCCATCTTGACCAAGTAAGGTAGCGCAGCTGTTCCGCATATAGAAGGAGCAAGATCCAGATCTCTGTCCAGCCACCTAGGTTTAGCAAAGCTTTAGATTTTCCATACTCTTAATCGCTTAAGGCGAAGGTCGGCATGGTTCCTTTGAAGCGGCCATGGCTCATTTCCAGCCTCGTCCTTGACTAATCCCACCTAGTGCTCGCTCCCAGATGACATCACCATAAACCTCTTATTAGTGTCAGTTTGGATGTCCCTGCCCATCATTAATATATTACCATACGCCGTTGGAGTAGAAGAGAAAGTGTGCTGAAACCTGCCCGTTAACAAAGAAAGTATAGGAAAGGTGGCGTGCTCGCGAACTACGAGCAGCACTGTCGCTTCAGACTCAGGTTGATATATTCGGACGTTGTTCTTGCTTGTGTCTACACTTATTTTGTGATTTTTGAAGAGTTGAAGGCTGCGGTGATAAATAGGTGTTGAGAGTTATAATTACTGGTATTTATAGAAGACAACAAAAAATGTCCACGTTTTTCGTTCCAGCGTGCAGATTTAGCTAGGGAAAAACTAAAGGTAAATATTTTTAGACCTCCAGAAAACCGAAGTAGAATTTAGAAACGGGTGAGAGTAATTACTCGGAAAGACAGAGGTCTGACTCACAGTTGTTTTGTGTGCGATTCACATCTCGGTGAGGAACTTCAAAAGCAGACTTGTTTATTATCGGTAAACAAGTTGAAATTCCAAGAGAAGGGTGGCCTCTTAAACCAGGAGAAGTTCAGCGGATTTATTTCATAGTTTACTGAAATATCTATCGAAAATATTTCACAAAAGAAACTAGCCAGTAAAACACCCGCAAAAGAGAAGATGTGAGAAGAAGACGGTAAACAAGACGCAGTTGCATGTCTGCCAGAGTTCCTTTCGTCAAGGGAAATGTAGGGAACGGATGGGTACTGAACGCAGCAGTAATTAAGTTAAAACAATATTGAAGTGCAAGAAAATCCAAACCCTGCTATTACATGATAAATTAAGAACAGCGAATGCCGAAATCTATCTCCCGCGAAAGCAAAACTCAAATGAAAAGCGTAAGACGGCTCAGTCAGATGTCTTAGATCATTGTAAACTCAGTAAGAAACAGAAAAAGCATAGTTGCCACTATGTTAAGAAATGCCAGTTTAAAAACAAGAGAATGCGTTATGCGGTAAGGCAATGAATTTATTCTGGATAGTGTTCTCTTAAAAATTAAGTAGCCCAAAAGGCATAGAAATGGTTTCCAATACCAATTGTTGCCACAATCTTTCGAAACCCATGTCTGAAATTTAGTAAATGATCTCAAATGCTCATGCGGAACTAACGCACAGGCTGCAGACGCAATTAAGTATCATTTTCGGGAAGAACAAGACGAAGACTAAGATGTACTGATTTTTGATGAAGGTAGGCTCCAAGAGAAGTTACATTTCAAGAACGCTTCTCTGAAAGTTGACTTTTTTTGTCAATTTATGGAAATATACTCCAGACGATTGTAATAGTAACCTTGCAAATCGTGCTATAGTGTTCATGATTATTGCTCTGCTGCGTAACCATATTCACCCTATTGCTGCGTATGCGAATCGCAACACCACTCCTGGCGATGTCTCGCATGTATTGCTTCAAATAATTATCCAGCTAGAGCAAGCCGGAACGAGACTTGTTGCATTCGCTTCGTATGGTACTCGACCGAACAAAAAGGTCATGCAGAGTCCAGGAATTACTGGCATAAAAGCTAGTTACTTGCTCTATATCAAGTGCAGTTGACGAAACCAGAAGAATATGGGTATTTTCAGACGATATTCATGCCATAAATTGTGTAAAAAATAGTTAATGTGATAAAACTGATGTACTTCTTAACGATCAATTTTTATCGAGAATATACTTCCCAGGATTTGCCAAATTGAAGGTTTGCCACAAGTTAACTTCTACTCACTTGGATCCGACGTCGTTTCAACGAATAAACGTAAAATTAGCTCTGCAGTAACTCAGTAGCCAACACCGTTAAATTCTTAAGCAAATTTGAAGCTATATGGTTAGAAGACAGCAAATCGACGGGATCTTCATTACATATATGAATAGCTTTGTGGACGCACTTTTATTTTCGTTTTGAAGTTCTGTACAAAAACGCAGAGGCTCACATAACGTTTAATGACCTGGAGAAGCATTCTCGCCGAAAATGTAACGGCTTACCTTCCGAAAGTACTCTCCAACCTCTAAGGGTACCCACTGGTAGCACCTTAGGAATACCTCAATACTTGAAAAGAGGTCTCAACTTTCTCGCGACGGCAACATCATTTCGGTATTGTAAGGTATCTAATTTGCAACGATCATCCGCCAGTAATAGACTACTTCGGCATGGACGAGCTACAATGTGTTAACATTCTCATGAAAATTCGTTACCTTCCTGTGGAAACTGTGAACATAAATGTGAATTTCCTTTGATATCGTACATAAGACAAATGCGGACGTTAGCTAGATATTTGTAATAAAAGAATCTAGGTTGGGTTTTGGAACAGCAAACATAATTAAGAAAACCCTGTCTCTTCCACATAACTTCACAGAGGCTCATTCCTATCCACAATGTAAGTCCGGATGCTGTTTTTGCCGTAGTAACACGTACTTCCGTGGGTCACAAGCGGAGCAACTGACAACTCGCAGCAGAACCGCAGAGCTGGGGAGTCAACACAATTCCTCAAGCTCTCGCTGTGCATACACTAATGACTTCCCCTGATCTCAGCAAACGTAAGTAATGTGAATGGAATTGACTCATTGGAAGTCAGTGTTGAGTGTAGCATTCTGTCGTCAGATTGGTCTAAGACAGCCGTGGAGTGTTCAAAGAACTATTCCTGCTTAGGAGTCCAGCATCGTAACCACAAGTGAGATGGTGCAGCAGGTGTGTGCTGAACTCGCATTCGGAAAGGCGACGGCTCAGATCTCGTCCAGCCATCCTAAATGAAGTTGTCTGTAGTTTTCCTAAATCGCCTCTAATTACCTTGTCGTCGACGGGACCTTAGTCCTGTTCTTCCTTTCTTGCTTCGTAACCAGGGCGTCATTGCCCTGGCGAAGTCGATTGTTGTTAAGAATTTGAATTAAGTAATAAGCTGCGAACATATGCGAAGGTATGAATGAATGTTCTGTTGGTTACGGGGCGCAGCGTTTAGCTTACGTTAATCGCTGTTGGTTTGTCCAACACTGCGGAAAGCGGAGTGAGGTAGTGGAGCGAGAGGGAAGACGTGCCCTGCTGCAGCTGGGCGGCTGCTGCGGCTCCAGCGAACAGAGGGAGCACTTAGATTACGCAGGCGGCCCATTGTGCGCCCGTAATCAACAGCGATAGCTCGGCCAAGGCTGCCACGACAGCCGCCTCAATGAACAGAAGCTCGACAAGCTGTCCGTCCACCAGTCTGAGCATGCTCTCCGGAAGTCCGCGCGACACAAGGTAAACGCTAAATTCTCCGTGCACCCCTCCTACTTCTCTCGCAATACACGTTGAACGTAATATTGCAGATAATGTACCTTGACTAATGGGACAGCCATTCGATTTCTATCTCTGCTCAGCGCTTGCGTGCTAACTTGCAGTGGGCAAAGTGACGATGCTGCATAGAACGAGGCTATTTGCTACGAGCGTACTTCCTATACCTAACGTTCACTGACGTAATTGATTCAGTACTTCATTTGCCAATACCTGACGCACTGAAGTTGTGTGTCAGGTCGATACGGTAGAATTGTACCGGCCAAACATTCCAGGAACGACTCACGACCTAAGCCAAATCTTAAATCGGGCAGTAACTCCCTCCTGCTTTCCTAACTTTGTATTTTCAGCAGTAGGGTTTATTAACCTTTCGGAACTGCGTTCATTTTATAAAATTTGCGATTGTTTTTCTCTTTTTTTTTTATCTTGTTTCTGTTATCTAAGGGAATGGCTTACAATCCTCTTACTTGCATTGTGGTTCAGGGAATCCTCTCTGAAGCCGCACCTAGCATTCGGTTATGTTTCATTTTATTTTGTAATGCCATTTTTCTTGTAATGATTTGTTCGTCTTTCTTCTGTTCCGTTTGCTTGGCGTATTAGGTGCTGATGGGCGTTGATATTTTCTAGGTGTATGACACTTGAACGACTAGCCGGCCGGTGTGGCCGAACGGTTCTAGGCGCTTCAGTCTGGTACCGCGCGACCGCTACGGTCGCAGGTTCGAATCCAGACTCGAGCATGGATGTGTGTGATGTCCTTTGGTTGGTTTGATTTATTTAGTTCTAAGTTGTAGGGGACTGATGACTTGAGATGTTAAGTTCCATAGTGCTCAGAGCCATTTGAACTTGAACGACTCTCTGCAAATGTCGCTGCTCTCGGTCGTTAAGTGAAGGCCGTTGGCGGTGTCCTTGGCGAGAGGTAACGCCTGAAATTTGGTATTCCCGGCACACTCTTGACACTGTGGATCTCACGATATTGAATTCCCTAACGATTTCCGAAATGGCATGTCCCATCTCGCTCCAACTACAATTCTGCGTTCAAGGTTTGTTAATTCGTGTCGTGCTGATATAATCACGTCGCAGACATTTCTCACGAATCATCTCAGTACACCCCGCCCCCGGTAGCTGAGTGGTCAGCGCGACAGAATGGCAATCCTAAGGGCCCGGGTTCGATTCCCTGCTGGGTCGGAGATTTTCTCCGCTCAGGGACTGGGTGTTATATTATCATCATCATCATCATCATCATCATCATCATTTCATCCCCATCGACGCGCAAGTCTCCGAAGTGGCGTCAAATCGAAAGACTTGCACCCGGCGAACGGTTTTACCCAACGGGAGGCCCTAGTCACACGACATTTACATTTTACCTGAATATAAATGACAGCTCCGCCAGTGCACATTGTGTACGCGATGCTACCGTCTCGTGTGCATGTGCGTATCGTATCCCGTGACTTATGTCACCTCCGTGTATTTCTATTGGATAATCACAGGACGTGGGTCCACCTTGTTGTCCCTACGTCTGATTGCTACACTCATTAATACGGTCCCACCTAGAAAATAATGAAAATAAAGCTCCTTTTTTCTGGCCACAGAGGAGGTAATCGGGCCCGATCGACCGCCGTGTCATCCATCAGCCAATGGCGTCATTTGGATGCTGTATGGCGAGGCGTGTGGTCAGCACAGCGTTCTCCCGACCATTGTTAGGTTAGCAAACCTGGAGCTGCTACTACTGTCAAGTAGCTCCTCAATTGGCATTACGAAGCTGAACGGACCCCGTTACAGTCCTCCCACGAAGGAAAAATCACTAGCAGTGCCCGGAATCGAACTCAGGTCTTCCGCATGGCAGTCACCTACACTGACCAAAAATGGAGGCGGGCAAGGAATAGTAGAGGTAAAACCTCGTCGCAGCAACTATCGTCCGTCGTAGCCTATACTGGCTGAAAACAGTCATCGAAAATATAAAATTATGATCTAGATTTTGGTATTCAGACTATTTGAATATACACTGGTTTCTCCACACCAGCATGATATCGTCTTTTAGGAGTAGAGACAAGCTTTTGAACACTAACGGATTGGAGCAGTGGAGAAAAAAGAGCCACAAACCGTAGGAAAAAAAGCCTCTGCGAATGTCTGGATGGATCTTACAGCAGCTAGTGGATTATACTTTCCAGCGCGACAGTTCATGCCCGTGTCCAAGGGGTTAAGAGCATCGGCGGCATCTTCTAGACCAATTGCTGTAGCCTAGTTTCTCACCAGAGACGTCAATTTCATTATTAAATTGGTTTCCCAGTGGAGTTGGTGCGTGGGATTTGTTTTCGTTTTGGATGCCATCAAGTTCCCTGTTGTACCCAGGCTGCATGAAGTCGGGTAGCACAGCCAATGAGCTTTCTGACCTACATCAGCGTTATTAGGTCTGAGTTTGCCATAGATGGTCAGATTCCGTAGTCAAAAGTGTTTTTGAATGATGATGTATCTCCACCCACGGTCGAGATCGTAGCTCCTCAGATAAATGCTGTGATTATTCGCAAGTCCTGATTTCCTTCCCAGTCATGCAGAGAGTTTCTTGAATACGTTTAATGGAGGGACTTGAGAGCGGAATTCATTGTGCATATCTGCGGTGCTTATAATTCGTAGGACCTCTTTCTGTATGATCTGCAGTTGGCGCAGTCTTGGGGATTGTGCTAACACTTACTTTTGATGTTTAAAGGAAGTTTCGGCGCAGTCAGCTGTCCCCCGCCCCCTCCCGGAAATGGTAAACCAGCAAAGGTTTATAGGGGAGCTGCGGTGAAGTTAGCACTAATGCGGCGGGAGAATTCTTAGCTGGAAGGAAATTCATGGTGGAACGTTGTAACGATGTCGAAGTCCATAGAATCTTGGACGAAGATGGAGTAGTAAGCCAACCATGATCTTGTTCAAGATACTATCAAGGCATTCCCCGGCACTGGTGTAGCCAACAACGGAAAACCATGATCTGAACGGCCAAAGACGGAATTGAAGCTTATGGCCAAATAAAACTGCACTTCGTTACTAATGAACCACCTGTCTCGATAGGATGACTGACGCCATAAGACGTGTTTCGATGCCTCGCCTAATGAACGTATCCCACTGAAGCAAAAATTACGTTTTCAAATTCTGGTCTGGCACTAATTTTTTGATGTGTCAGGAACAATAATGTCTAGGACTAACTCCGCTGCAGAATAAATCTGATTTTGTCTCTGTTCTCTTTAGATGACAGCCCGAAACCTGGTCGAATGTGTGCGACGTCCGCACCGCGGCGTCAAAGTTTTGGACAAAAGTAAACGATGACAACACTCAAACGTATGTATATTTCATTTGCGTCACTTAGTTTCACCATTACCTGCAGCAACAGGTATATTCCAATAAGAGAAGTCTCGCACATGCGGTGCTCGCAGGGTATGTCATATTGGAAAACAAAAATCTCAATATGAAGACATATTTCTTTACAAATACGTTGCAGAAAGTAAAAAGCTGCTGATGTGTGGAGACACTGTGATTCGGTGTTGAAATTTCGTTCCACGTCAACAGTCTTTCACCACCGATTCGTGGCCACGAGCATAACGAAATGTAAAAGTGGCTCCTATGTGTTCATAGTATGCACAAGCTGGCGAGCAAACGGGTCGCGACAAAAAGCGAACATTCAATACGCAGTGTGTGTCTCCTGCAGCTATGGTCTGGCCGTGCGCCGTCCTGGGACAGGTTCCCCTTGAACTACTTAGGCCCGAGATGAACGCCAAGATTGGCCGCTCTTTAACGGTGGCCACTGCATTTGCCCATTCCCAGGTGGCAGTCAAGGCCGCAAAATTGCTCGCAGTTGATCACCGTATCGGCGAAGCGTGAGGCCACGCCCATTACGCAAATTGACTCTCATTATTCTAGTAGTTGTATGGGAACATTACGTGCGGTAGATTGCCGGAACAGAACGATTTAGAGGTCGCACTCACATTTGGAGAATATTCTCATAGTTCCCGGACCAAATTTTCTAGATTCAAGTGCCGTGGCCCCTCCTGTTAACGTTACTGGATCTTTTTCTTCATAGTGGAGAATTCAAAAAATCCTATACGTTAAGTCTGAATTCATTTTCAGGCAGGCATACTGTATCACAGATGGAAGAGAACCGTATATGTCGAGATAAGGAACTAACAGTTAGAAAAGAGTATTTAATTTTTTTTTATTGACAGGCAACTTATAGCTACGGCATAACGTTACGTTATTGTTTTTCGTCCGAAGACTGGTATGATAATACAGCTCTCCATACTAGTCTATCTTCTGCAAGCCTCTGCAACTCCGAATGACTACCGCAACACACATTATCAAATCTTCTTCCTTTGTTCAACCCTGACAATTCCTTGATACCTAACGATTTGTCTTTTCAGCTGATGCTCTCTTGCCCCCCATAAATGTCTTTCTCCCCCCCCCCCCCCCCAGTTCGATGTAGTACCCCGTCATTATTTATTCGAACTACCCGTTTAATTTTCAACATTCTCCCCTAGCACCACATTTCAAAAGGTACGTCTCTCTCCTTGTCTGAACTGCTGATCGGCCACGTTTCACTTCCGTACGAAGCTATGCTCCAGACAAATAGCTTCAGAAACAGACTTCAAAACACTCAAATTTATCTTAAATGGCGACAAATTACTCTTCTTCTGAAATGCCTTTTCTTGCTATTAGCCGTCTGCATTTTACATCTTGTCTACTTTGGTCGTGATCAGTTATTTTAAGCCCCAAATAGCAAAAATCACCTACAACTTTTAGTACCTCATTTCCTAATCAAATTCCCTCAGGATCATCTGATTTAATTAGACTAAATTCCATTATCCTTGTTTAACTTTCGTTGATGTTCATCTATAATCTTTTTTCAAGACACTATCCATTCTGCTCAACTGCTCTTCCAAGTCCTGTGCCCTCTCTAACAGAATTACAATGCCATCGGCAAACCTCGAAGTTTTTTATCTTTTGTTCATGAATTTCAATTTCTCCTTCATTTTCTTTAGTGCCCGCTCAGTGTGCAGTTTGGATAGGCATCATTTCATGTCCGTCTACTAACTGCATTCTTGTTTTGTTTGACTTTTACCACCGCGACCCAGTCAGCCGGAAGGCGGACCTGCTGATTGTTTTAAATTCAAATTGACGTCGGACAAGAAATGACAAAAGAAATATTTCTTCGTGTGATATAATAACAAATTAACAATTTTCGGATTTTTTCCTTTATTCGTACTGTTAAACTTACTTCTTGCCAAATTTCGTCGTTACAGATTAACGGAAAATGCCCTATAAGTTTTAATGATTGAGTTTGCGAGTATCAGAATATGTGACCTAAATAGCTGTAAAGTTTGGATGCATTGAGTTAGAAGCTTATATTTATTACACAACCAAGGGACCTCTGTGTGTGACGTAAATTTCAACTTGATTCGTCTACCTGTTCCTGAGAAAGATGGATTTTAATAGACAGACAGGCAGGCAGGCAACACCACGAACCTATAAGGGTTTTACGGTATATTGATAATTTTTACTTGTGGACCGTCTGACAGCAACTGAATAAAACACAATTTTAGTGCCATAGCGCGTTTCGCCTTTATTTTCTGCAAGGCATCATCAGTGGCCTGGAATATGTACATATGTTAGCTATTTAATTTACATTTTTGTCACTGTGTCTATAGGTTATAAACAATTCTGGTGGTTGGTATTTCCTATTAAGCAGTAATGTTTTGAACTGTACTAACAGATTGCGTAGACAATTTCTTAAATATTACGCTCCTGTTGCATTTTTGGTGTAGTTCTTCCTCTTAGGAATGCCAATTTACGGTTTTTTTCTACATTCCACAGCACTATGAACTGAACGCTTGTTTCAATGCAATGTTTTCGTTTCTGTTGCCGACTGTCAAATGTTTTTGCCAAAGATGGAATGTTGTTGCCAAACTTTCGAGTGTAATTATTGAAGTATCTGTGACCGTGTATGCATATATGTGTGTGTGTGTGTGTGTGTGTGACCATAACGTGAAGGAGGAAGAGTTTGTGTTTTATGTTATCATTTCCTTTATTAAGGGTAGTAGGGAGCCTGTGCTGATGCGTGTTTGTCCATTTATCACATGTTTGTTTTCTGCTATGGCATTCTGGATGTGGAAGTTTTCTTGTATTTGTATAAGATGTTTGTCGTGGTTGCTTACTTTCATTATTTTCATTTCTTGTTCCATGTTGGTAGCATGATATTTATGGTGTTTTAAATGCTCTGCAAATGTGGAATGGTTTGTTTCATACTTCCAACATCTGATATGTTCTTTGTATCATGTTTCAAAACTCCTGCATGTCATTCCATCTCCGTTTAGTTAACCTAACAGAGACAGAATTACACGAAAATGAAAAAATGTTCTTGGAAAAAGGTTTGAAACACTGCACCAGTAGCAAAGTGAACAATCAATACGTAGAAAATCTTATAGTAGAAACTGAACACATCCTTACACGTGAAGAACAACAAAATAATTGTCAAATAAACATTGGACCGACAAGAGAACTAGCAAAAGAAGAAATAAAATGCATAATAAAACAAACACAGCAGACACACAATAAGAACAACCAAACAGAAGCAGCCACTATGAAAAGGTTAAAACAAAAGTTAACTCGCAATAACAGTAATAACAAGAGCAGACAAGGGAAATGTAACGGTACTGATGGATAAAGTGCAATACATCACAAAAACCGCCCGCATCTCGTGGTCGTGCGGTAGCGTTCTCGCTTCCCACGCCCGGGTTCCCGGGTTCGATTCCCGGCGGGGTCAGGGATTTTCTCTGCCTCGTGATGGCTGGGTGTTGTGTGCTGTCCTTAGGTTAGTTAGGTTTAAGTAGTTCTAAGTTCTAGGGGACTGATGACCAAAGATGTTAAGTCCCATAGTGCTCAGAGCCATCACAAAAACCAAGGAATACATAAACACCAATGCCATACAAAAATTGAAGTCAGATCCAACTACACGATTCCAGGCAAACGTGAGACGAACACTGAAAATCATTGAACACACACTCACAGACAAATACTACATTACACAGAAAAACCCACACTCCACACTCAACCGAAAGTACATAAAGACGGAATGCAAATGAGAGCTGTTATCAACTTCAAGAAAGCCCCAACATACCACATACCCAACCACCTCCAAAAGTTAGTTACAAAACACTATAAAGTAGAAAACAACAGAACAGTGATACAAAGGAAACCTAATAGAAAACATACAGAACATACAGGTACCACACACAGCATCACTGATTTCATTCGATATAGAAAGTATGTATACCTCCATCCCTATCACAGAAACAATAGAAATCATAGAACAAAATCTCTCATCCCACAGCAACCTCACCACAGACGCAATAAAAGAAATAACAGATATGCTCAGACTGACAACTGAACAAAACTACTTTCAGTTTGAGGAAGAATATTATCTACAAACTGATGGACTGCCCATGGGATCCCCAATATCAGGAACACTAGCAAACATTTTCATCAGTCACCTAGAAAATCAGATATTTGAAAAGATAACCACTAATGAAAGTTTCAAAATCATATATTGGTACAGATATGTGGATGACATCATTTGTCTGGTAGATAAGCCAAGTGAAAAAATAGATGAACTCCATTCGTTAATGAACAAAGCTCATCAGAACATAAAATTCACACTTGAAAAAGAAAATCAAACAAATTTTCTTGACATTAAAATAAAAAAGAAAATGGCAAACATACATTTAACATCTTTATAAAACCAATAGCCACAGACACAATGATACATTCCACATCCAACCACCCCCACAGCCAGAAACTGGCAGCACTAAGACACATGTTACATAGATTAAACAGAATCCCACTCAGCAAGAGAAACTATGAACAAGAAATGAGTACAATCATACAAATAGCTAGGAACAACGGGTATGACACACATGTGGTACACAGGCTCAATCAAAAAATAAAAACACAAAGACAAGACGAACACAACATTTCCAGAATACAAGAGAACTCACAAGGTGAAAACTTACGAACACACTCAACAAACACACACAATGACAAAACCACACACAAAAGAACCAGATGGTACACCATGACCTACACACAAACTAACACACAGAGTTACAAACATCCTAACGAGACAGGGCTTCCAAATAGCATATAAGCCTGGGCAAACCCTCCAATCACACCTAAGCCAGCCAGCTACCAAAAGAGACAAATCCATCAATCAGGAATATATGAACTTGAATGTCAAAGTTGTGATGCAGTATACATAGGCATGACATGCAGGAATTTTGAAACACGATACCAAGAACATATCAGATGTTGGAAGAAGTATGAAACAAACCATTCCACATTTTCAGAGCATTTAAAACACCATAACCATCATGCTACAAACATGGAACAAGAAATGAAAATAATGAGAATATGCAACCATGACAAACATCTTACACAAACGCAAGAAAACTTCCACATCTAGAAAGCCATAGCAGAAAACAAACATGTGATAAATGAGCAAACACACATCAGCACAGGCTCCCTACTACACTTAATAAAGGAAATGATAACATAAAACACAAAATCTCTTCCTCCTTCACGTTCTGGACGGACACACACACACACACACACACACACACACACACACACACACAAATGTATACACGACCAGATCACAGATACTTCAATAATTACACTCGAAAGTTTGGCAATAACATTAGATCTTTGGCAAAAACATTTGACAGTCGGCAAGAGAAACCCAAACATTGCATTGATACAAGCGTTCAGTTCATAGTGCTGTGGAATGTTGAAAAAAACCGTAAATTGGCATTCCTAAGAGGAAGAACTACACCAAAAATGCAACAGGAGCGTAATATGTAAGAAATTGTCCACGCAACCTGTAAGTACAGTTCAAAACATTACTACTTAATAGGAAATACCAACCACCAGAACTGTTTATAACCTATAGGCACAGTGACAAAAATGTAAATAAAATAGCTAACATATGTACATATTACAGGCCACTGATGATGCCTTGCAGAAAATAAAGGCGAAACGCGTATGGCACTAAAATTGTGTTTTATTCAGTTGCTGTCACGCGGTCCATAAGTATAAATTATCAATATACCGTAATATTACACGCAACTGAGGAAGACAGGACTACAAAAGTTGAAGATATAAGGGTTTTGTTTTTACCGACTGAGGCGCGGAACCTTAAGACACAAAAAAACAAAACAGTTAACACCCATATTTAATTACGAAAATTTAATTAGCATACAAAATGTTACATAATTATCCTTGACAAATTAAAAAGAGCCATCATATTTATTAGAGGCAACTATTTACCGTCGCTATATGTGTTTTAACTTTACTTGCAATGTAAGAAACACAGTTAAATACATTTACACTTCCAGAAAAAAACTTTATTTAGAATCGTAATAACTGTAAAGCAAAATTTAGTTTTTTTGTAGAAATTTCTAGATCTTCGCTAATTTCTCGGGTCTTTTCTCTCTCAAATTATTTCTTAATTTTGACCAAAAGGGCGTGTAGGTGGAGAAGATTCTCTTAATGGATGCGATGTTGCAGTGCAAGGATTGAGGCTGTAATAAAGTAGTTGTAAGAATGGGTTAGTCTTTTGAATAAATTAGTCGTATGAATTTAACTACGTAATTGTCAGTATGAAAAAAATCTCATAAAACCCAATAAAGCCCATAAAATTCCAATTTTACCCACTAGGTTGCCATTTTTTAAATGTCAGTTTTTCTTAATCCCGATTTTATTCCTGCTACCTTTAGATTTTCAGAGGACGTATTCCAGGCAACTTTGCCAAAAGCTTTCTCTAAATCTACAAATGTTATAAACGTAAGTTTTCTTTACTTCATCTTCTAAGGTAGGTCGTAGTGTTAGTATTACCTACCGCGTGGTGCATTCGAATACCAACCCTGAGGGTTATCACTTTCTTCTGCCGACCTCTTCAATTTTGACCAAAGGTCATGGATCGCAGGTGTAGGTCCGAGGCATATTTTCAGAATGAGAAATGAGTGTAGAAGAAAGTAATTGTTGTGGATTGGCAAGACAGCCAACCCACTATGAGGAAGCCGAAAGGCACGCGTTTAAGCTCACGCAGGCTGGCGTGAGGTCTGGAACAGGACAAGGAATTGAGACTAGCAAAAAACGTACGTAACTTCTGGAATACTTAACTTTAATCCATACTTGGTGAACATCGGTCTGACGGCACATGCATCACAAGATAAATAGCAAATGATAATGGCGCCTTGCTAGGTTGTAGCAAATGACGTAGCTGAAGGCTATGCTAACCATCGTCTCGGCAAATGAGAACGTAATTTGTCAGTGAACCATCGCTAGCAAAGTCGGCTGTACAACTGGGGCGAGTGCTAGGAAGACTCTCTAGACCTGCCGTGTGGCGGCGCTCGGTCTGCAATCACTGATAGTGGCGACACGCGGGTCCGACGTATACTAACGGACCGCGGCCGATTTAAAGGCTACCACCTAGCAAGTGTGGTGACCGGCGGTGACACCACAGTAATAAATATTCAATGTGTAATGTGCTAAACTAAATTAATTCTATACAAAGGATACTACAAAGGCAGTATGACTCAATTTACATTACTGTTTGGAAATTAATCTTCCATTACGTACAACGTACCCTTTCACACCTCGTATCAAATTATTTTTTCCCAGTTTTCCTTGCACGTTCTCTCACGTTCAACATTTCAGAAGTCTATACACAAGGTACTTTAATATTGCGAACATACGCAGCTAGACACCCGGTAGATCCTATCACCGATATGCTATATGCCAGTCGCGGAAAAAACAAAACTCTCGCCGTTTGATATGTAGCACTGCGTGTCGCCGTGGTTGAGGAACTGGCCTCTCATTGCCATTGCGCAGCTTTCCACACTGCTACTAATTTTCGGGATTCCCTTGCACGGGAAATGACACTGTGCGCTCAGGTGTCCCCCCCCCCCCCCCCCCCCCATTGGTCCATTGATGTCTACGCAAACGCATTCCACGACGTCATTAGCGACGGATTCGTCAGCCGAGCTCATTCTCCGTGTGTGCAGGGTGCCCCATTAGTAAAGGTCAACATTTCGATTGGTGATAGGAAACGCCATTTGAAAATTGTATAACGGTGCGCTCTTTTTCAGATTATTTTCAAGGGAAAACGTATTTCATATGCTTTGCATAATTGGCCGTATTTTCATAGTTCTTGTTATTTTTAGTGATAAAACACAGTTAAAGTTTCCTGGCATATAAAAACCATATTCCACACCGGACCGAAAATATAGATCCTTGCCTTTCGCTATTAATGCCTTGCCGACCTAATTACCTAGGCACGGTTCACGAGCTGCCCCCACAGCTTCAGTGCTGCCAACTGCTCTCTCCTTAAAAAAAGAAAAAAAAACTCTTCATAGTTGAGCAAATGTTTGCGGTAGATGGTGCCGGGTGCCTTACTGACGCCACCACTCAAACACCCCCCTCGCCGACACACCCTCTACCTTCCCCGCTCCCCATGCCCCTCTCCACCGTGATGGAATCTTGTATACCCTGTGTCTGCCTATAGAGTAAATTTATGTCCCAAGTATGAGTGTGTTTTTCTGTTTGCGTAGCGTGTAGTTGGATGTGGGAAACCAAACCGCCTAAAAGCCGTATGCAGGCAGGCCGGCAGGCTCACCAGCCCTCGCCGCCAATCCGCGAGGCGGATTCGATACGGGGCAAGCTCGCTTGCCCGTGTTCCGCAAGCTTCGCTTTAACGCGCTCTGTTATCGGGGCGTGCCTCGCGGAAGAATAGGTATCGTGGGGGAAATGACTTACTCATACAGTTTTAATTTGCCAGGAAGTGCCAAAACGGGTATCTTTTCGTCCACGAGTGCTAGTTGAGCGAGGTACGCAGGAGAGCTTCTGGGCAGTTTGGGAAGCGGCCAAGAGGCTGTGACAGACGTAGAGCTGTGAGGACGGGTCGTGAGTTGTGCCTGGACACCTCAGTCGGTAAGAGCACTGCCCTCAGAGGGCCAGTGGCCGACCGTTCCGATTATTGATCAAATGTTTGAGCGGAGCGAATACAACGCTCGCTAGACATTACAACTGGCGACAACATCGATGTACTGTGGAGACCTCACGCCCCACGTGTTGAGCAATTCGGCGGTACGTCCACCCGGCCTCCCGCATGCCCACTATACGCCCTCGCTCAAAGTCCGTCAACTGCACATACGGTTCACGTCCACGCTGTCGCGGCATGCTACCAGTGTTAAAGACTGCGATGGAGCTCCGTATGCCACGGCAAACTGGCTGACACTGACGGCGGCGGTGCACAAATGCTGCGCAGCTAGCGCCATTCGACGGCCAACACCGCGGTTCCTGGTGTGTCCGCTGTGCCGTGCGTGTGATCATTGCTTGTACAGCCCTCTCGCAGTGTCCGGAGCAAGTATGGTGGGTCTGACACACCGGTGTCAATGTGTTCTTTTTTCCATTTCCAGGAGTGTATAAACACCGACATGTAGACGAGGTATTAATGTGGCATTCGTGTCTTTCCGATGTGCGTCCGGTAAATGCGGAAATGTGAATTACGCCGACATTATTACAATATGCGTCCAGATTCGACCAACGTGCGATTATTCTTTTCTTAGAATTAATTTAATACTTTCAGCTGCTGACGGGCTCTGATATTTATCAACGGGAACAGGTGAAAATTTGTGCCCCGACCGGGACTCAAACCCGGGATCTCCTGCTTACATGGTAGACACACTATCCATCTGAGCCACCGAGGGCACAAAGGATAGTGGGACTGCAGGGATTATCTCGCGCACGCCTTCCGCGAGACCCACATTCTCGCATACTACATTCGTAGTGTCCCACCCCAACACACTCATTACTCGTGGAAAACATTCTCTCCAAGTCCCGTAAGACTTCAGGGAATATGTGTGCATCCGCACAGAAGGAGGAGGTCATGGTCAGTATTGCCAGAACTATATACTTATATGGATATGGTGACACGATATCCATGTAAGTATATTCTTTTCTTGGCTGCCGAAGGACGAACACCGGTTGATATGCATCGGAGAATAAAGAATTTGTATGGGGCAGCATGTCTGTCGAAAACCACCATGGTACGCCATGGGTAGCTCCTGCTTCATGATAACCTACGTCCCCATATCGCAAACGTAACGCAGAAGTTACGTCAACTTTAGTGGGAGACGCTCGAGGACCCTACTGTCGGACGAGGATGGGCAGCTGGCTGCGACGGACTTCTTTACTCAACAGGATACGGTGTTTTACCAATCTGTTATCTACAACATGGTGCGTTCATAGTGTGATTATCTCAGTGCTCGCGACGATTTTGCCTGATTGGGATACCGATTGTCAACTATTCGACTTTCGAGCTGAAACTTTTTGATCGCCCCATATGCCTGAACTGATTTTTTTTTATGTTGTTGATGAAGATAAAAAGGCGTTAGCACGGCGATAGTATGTCGTTCAGCACGAAGCCTGATGCTGCAAGAAGTTTGTTTCGCTGGTATTCGTTCGGCAAGTGGAGGAGGCGCGGTGGCGCGAGTTTGTGCTTGCCATCAGCCTCGAATACATCCCCAGCGACACTGCAGCGCCTCACGGACTGAGAGCGTGCGGCACTGTTGACTACTGATAAAGTCGTGTCTCCGCCAGACGCTGAAGGTCATAATTGTGGCCCTCATGGCAACATTCAAGAGGAATAGGTAAAAACTTTCTACAGCCAAGCTCGCATAAATATTTCTTTATTTACAACAACAGATTTCGACAAACTTTCCTGCCATCTTCAGCTCTTCAAAGAAACGTGTTCATTTTGGGTTGGAACCTCACGGCAAGTTGTCGTGTTACCGGCGAAAAATGTTGCACAGGATGCGAAGGTTGGTCATATATGTAGCGCTCACAGATAATTGTTACGTCATAAAAACCACAGTACAAAATAAAATTCACAGTCGTAGACCTAGCCGCGCGGTCCGCGGCTCCTTGTCACGGTCCGCGCGGCTTCCCCCGTCGGAGGCTCGAGTCCTCCCTCGGCTGTGTGTGTGTGTGTGTGTGTGTGTGTGTGTGTGTGTGTTGTCCTTAGCGTACGTTAGTTTAAGTTAGATTAAGTAGTGTGTAAGCTTAGGGGCCGATGACCTGAGCTGTTTGCTCCCATAGGTCTTACCACAAATTTCCAGTGGTACAGCTCTTTACGGTTGTACCTTATACGCCTTCTAAGGTGGATCTTAAATGATTAGAACATGTCCAGCTAACGTAAACAGATGTGCTGCTGTGCATTTTCTTGTACTGTGATTTTTATGATAACAATCGTATGTGAGCGCTACACATGTGGACATGGCCACGTGCACAAGGTATTTTTTGTCCTTAAATTTTTATTTATGGCAAACCTTTGTATTTTGTGCTACATTTTAGCCACTAACATAACATGACGTCAGGTTCCAACTCAAAATGAACACGTTTTATAACAAAAATTTTTGAAGACCTCAAGATGACAGCAAAATCTGTCGAAACTGTTTGCTGTAAATAAAGAAATGTTTATGCGATATTGACTGTAGAAAGTCTTTACCAAGTAAAAGAGATAGCTCCTTTTGATTTCTCAACATGAGAAAATTCAATTAAGATGAGTAGGCAGTACGCAGCTTCAAACTTCACCGATACGTCAGTACCGTACTCACAAGTAACAACACAAACTCAGCGTGAAACTGCAATAGCGCTCATGATAATCATCCACACGATGGAAATCGCCTCTAACAGCGCCAATGTCATGTTAACCGCACTGTTTCCAACGATTATTGCCGGAGTAAGGAAACTGAGTCAAGCATCTCTAGAGAAATCTCTATACAGAAACAAACACATGGAATAATATCGTCAACAAATACTTATTCAGAAGGCATGCTTAGACATGAGCTCGAGCTGACGCCATGTCTCTTCATTTTTGTAAGTACCCAGGATTAAGGCAGCTGACGCAGTTTGAAGAGGTCGAAGTTAGTATATCCCATAATGTTTCGTAAGTCTCATTTACGTAGAAGTCATCAATATATTTCGTCAGTGCAATTTGAATTATTCGTTTTCATTGTTGGGAATTAGCCATATATTCTTTTTTATTTGATGTACTGATGCACACGGTAATGTAACTGAGCAGTTCGCCTCAATTATTTCTGGCATCGTGTAAGCCATATATTCTTTTTTATTTGATGTACTGATGCACACGGTAATGTAACTGAGCAGTTCGCCTCAATTATTTCTGGCATCGTGTAAGAGTTCGTAATTTGTTTCTTTATCCAATGCTCACTAAACGGGTATTACCTCTTGTTAATTACAAATATCGCTGTGAGCTTAGCTTTTTCAAGTGGAATTATAGTTAATTCATCTGGTGGTATCTGCTGTTTCAAAGAGTCGGACTCACGCGTGTTTCGCTCTACGAAAACCAAGAAGCAGTTCTGCAGAAATTACAGTATTTAAAACTTAGGCCGTATCTGTTTTGATCATTGCGTAACTTTGCGTCATAAGTAAGCTGTTTCAGTTTGTGTGTGACAATTATTTAAACGTTTTGCTGTGGCGGACTCAGCTGTCACATACTTCTACAGTTGCTAAATCCATTTTTGTATTCTTGTCATCTATGTGGACAGTTGCAGAAAACTTCCAAACTTGTGGGGTTTACTTGCGACTCTGTATTAACGGAAAGAAATATAAATTTTTGTCTTGCAACGTTTTTCCTGTTGTCTTGAACATCTTTGCAGTTATTTTGTCTTGACCAGTTTTTTTTAATTTTATTATTTGCCAGTTTCTCCTCCTACTCTGTCGTCAATGAATCCAGTTTCATCTTTCAGTTCGTTTCCAAGACATAAATCCAGGAGTCTTATCTCTTGCGCTCAGTAACGCCTCAAAATATTCGCACCACCTGTCCAAAATCTCGTTTCTTGTAAGTACTGCGCTTTATATTCAATTCACAGAACCGAACTCTGCACCCAGAATTATTCATCTACATTAACTGCGCACGTTCCTTATGACATGAGGTAATTGTTGCGCCGGCAGTGGTTTCTACAATATACGTTTCGAAATTTGGAATTCATGGGTGAATCGACGAGTGCTTAATAGTCAATCTTCTCCCAAACGATGCAACACCATCTCCTCAAACTTGGCGAGAACCTTACTACTCACGTATTTACTCATTCCAGACATCATAGTACCTGAAATTTCCGTTCCCGACCATTGATTACTGTCCTTTACCGTCTGTATAGTTTTAGATTTAGTTATAGATTTGGGACACCCAGTATCTACGCAAATGTAATTTTTTGTGATATTTATTCCGTGCAGCCAATAGAAATTGTTTGAACAGCTTTTTCATACCTTTGTGTGTTATAAACATTTTTTTCACCATGACCGAAGTCAAAGTTCAACATATGTCCCATCCAAGAGAATGGAAGGACAATATCGGAATAAAGTACCACAAAAACATTTACATGCAAATTAAAAAATGTAGCAGAAAACTCGATGGTGAAATAAATAAATACACAGGGTGATTCAAAATTCGTGTTACAGGCATCTAGGATTTGTAGAGGGGACTCTTACATGAAGTTTTGATAAGGAACTCATGTCTGGAAACATTCCGTTTGGATATTAAAAAAAAGTCTGAAGATCTGGTCACTTTAAAATCTCCCACTTCACGGTGCGCAGACAAGCTGAGAAAAGGGCGCCGCCGTCGGCCCATGTTCTAATAATTACATCACACAACACCTTCGACCAGCTACAACAACGGCTGCGAGAAATTGGTACGTTCGAAACTACAAGGGTTGTCTGGTTGTCCGTGGCACTCCACTGACGCACAGCGCTCTCGACTTTGAAGAGGATTTGCTGCGTCTCCTAGAAGAGAACCCGAGGACAAATACCCGAAACAGCTGCCCATGCTGTGTCCTCCACCAGCACGGGTGTCAGAGCTCATTGTCTCCGCTGTTTGTGTACCGTCAAGCGGGAGATTTGTAAGTGTCCCGATCCTCAAACTGATTTCACTTCTAAACGGTACGTTTCTGGAGATGGGTCCCTCATCAGCACTTCCACCCACAAAGTCTCCTCCATAATCCCTAGAAGCGGATTAATAGGAATCTTGAATCACCTTGTATTAAATAAATGTCTGACAACCTACTTTAATTTGATGATATATCGCTGATTTGGGCGTTTAACAGTCTCATACTGAAAGGCACTAAACAGTACCACGATTTATGTTTCATATTTGACAATTGCTGCATATTAAAACGTGTAAACATACGTCGTATAATTATTTAACATCTTATGCGCGACGAAACCGCGTATTCGATAGTGTACTATAAACTCTCCAAAAGTAAATTTGCTCTGTTGCCATAAATGGCTTAGTTTGTGATTTATCAGAAACTTTTTCAGTACATTTTGGACCACAGGAAATCGCTGCATATGGCAACTTGTGTGATGGAGGTAAAATTAAATCTGAAATCTCGATGCAGCTCAGCACACCGTGCTGTGTCTCCAGCTGTGAACGGGACAGAATGACTCGGCCGCACAATTCGGTCTGTCAGCGTGTCTCCAAGGGTCAGTTCACACATTGTTGACCGTGCGCACGAAGGCTTTTCAACACGAGAAGCTGCCAGGCCAATTGGCACCCACCCAGCGTCTGTAGTGTGCTACATATCACTGAACATCTGCCTCACGGTGGTCACCAACTGTCAACACCAACAGTCCGTGACTGCTACGATTAATTATGGCTCATAATTACGGCGAAGAAAACTTAACAGAACTGTGCGTTATCTCTTTGGAGTCAGTGGGAGGGTCGGGGGCGATCCATACAGCACCCGACCGTCTCCATGATGAGAGCAATTTGGCCTCTAGGCTTCCATTACGAACATCAGGACAGTACGGCTTCGCCATTCTCAACTTTCCCATCACCATGGTGCGCCAATAAGGTGGACAAGCGGACATTTGAAATGCAACGTGATCGATATCGTTTGGTTCTCTTCAACAACGAGGAATAGTTTGGCGCCATATGATTGCCGTGAGCGAGTATAGAGACGGCCACAGACCAATGTATGTCTCAGGCAAGAAGTTTCACAGGTTCATCGAGGAGGTAGGTAACTATCATGGAAGGTACCAAGTACGGATGTGGGACGCCTATGACCGCTGTTCAGTACCGGTACAAGAGTCTTCAACGTATTTTCCAGTGCTACAGGCAACATTTCTGCGATGGACTTGTCTCTGAAGACGATTATACACGAACACACCACGCCTACCTTACGAAGACCTTCATCCGTGAGGCAGGAATCAACGGAGTGGAATAGGCCTGCAGTATCTGCTGATGTGGACCCGACTGCACGTACTTCGGACCAGTTGGAACTTGCGGTGTGTCATCACAGCAACCCTCCTCACTCGGTGCTTGTTGACTCAGCAGCGCCGCCATCGAAGTGGAGACAGGCTTCAGCAGCAGCGTCAGCATACCAAGGAGGGTCCTGGCACGGCCCAGTCCTCTGTCTGTTGACTGCGGCTGCGGAGCGTAGGAGCAGACAATAGATCACACTGTTAAATAGTGCCCACTTCGAGCATTCGACGGTGATCTGACAACTCTATTATGTTGTTGTTGTTGTCTTCAGTCCTGAGACCGGTTTGATGGAGCTCTCCATGCTACTCTATCCTGTGCAAGCCTCTTCGTCTCCCAGTACCTACTGCAACCTACATCCTTCTGAATCTGCTTAGTGTATTCATCTCTTGGTCTCCCTCTACGATTTTTACCCTCCACGCTGCCCTCCAATACTAAATTGGTGATCCCTCGATGTCTCAGAACATGTCCTACCAACCGCCGGCCGAAGTGGCCGTGCGGTTAAAGGCGCTGCAATCTGGAACCGCAAGACCGCTACGGTCGCAGGTTCGAATCCTGCCTCGGGCATGGATGTTTGTGATGTCCTTAGGTTAGTTAGGTTTAACTAGTTCTAAGTTCTAGGGGACTAATGACCTCAGCAGTTGAGTCCCATAGTGCTCAGAGCCATTTGAACCATCCTACCAACCGATCCCTTCTTCTAGTCAAGTTGTGCCACAAACTCCTCATCTCCCCAATCCTATTCAATACCTCCTCATTAGTTATGTGATCTACCTATCTAATCTTCAGCATTCTTCTGTAGCACCACATTTCGAAAGCTTCTATTCTCGTCTTGTCCAAACTCTATTATATATAACACAGACACCGGGACCTCACATTACGTAATTAAGAGATAGTGTGTGTATGAAATCCATAACTATTATGAGAATGTATTTTGTGTGTGTGGTTTCCATATCTCCTCGTGACTACTGCACCGATTTCAACCGAACGTGGTACACACATCTCTTACTGTCTGGCAACAATCGCAGTTGTGGTAAGAAAGAAACAGCTGTCATAGTTCAGGAGATATGACGTTATAAATACAGAGATGCGTGAAAAACTGCCGCATGATGCAGGTCGTTTAAATTTATTTTTTTCTTTGCTACTAACTATATTCACAACATATTTCGCATACAGTATCCACATATGTCGCTAGCTCTTCCTACACAAATACGTAGCTGTACGACACAAACTTTAGGAGATAAACGCTGAGATGCGTGAAAAATTGCCGAATTGAAGTCTTAATAAATTTATTCTCTACTGCTAAGGCAACCTTACCGTCGAGTTGACCTAAGGAAATCCCTGACACTTCGCAGCGCTTTTGACAGCCTTCAACTGCAAAGCACAAACTGCTGTAGGCGAAAACAATATAGAGCGATAGAGAGGCATTGCCATAGAGGCGTTTACAAAATCGCATTGTAGAAACGCGAAGCAGCTGTCCAGAATATTGCACTGCAAACAAAGTTCGTTTTTATTTCGTTTCTAATAGAAAATTAACGAAATGAATACCTGGCAATGCAGGGTTTGTCAGCAAGTATGGAATATAGATGAAGGCAAAATATTTTGTACTTTTTAATATGAAACACTTAAAAGCATGTACTCACGAATATCACCAAAGTAATTTAAGTATTCATGCTTTTAAGTAGTAAGTTTAGTAAGTTTCTATCTGTTGTTGTTTTTTGCACTTACGTAAATGCACTTGCTTAACACATTTATATGGTTTCAAATAAAGCCAGGAATGACATAAATCTGAAGGCATGCTATGAGAGTAAGGTAGGTTTTCATATCATAAATACGTGTTTTTAAATGTCTCATAGTGAAATGCACAAACAACTGACGTGACGTTTTATTCCTATATCGTATTTTCATTGTCTTGGATAGGATTATTCGTGAAAATAGACTGAAGGCTGATGCATGTCCAACCTGAAAAATAAAAGTTTATAGCATAGCCACAGGTATGTAAAGATGTGATAACTGCTTGCCATTGTTGTTTTTGGTTTTGTTGTTTTTGGTTTTGTTGTTTTTGTCGTTTGATGCAACGCTTTACGTTAGTCTTCTCCTGTGCAAGCCTCTTCATATCTTTGTAACTACTGCAGCCTACATCCATTTGAACATGCTTACTGTTTGTTGTTAAGCCCTGGACTGCCTCCACAATTTTTAACCCCCACACTTCCCTCTATTACCAAATTAACTTTTCCTTAATGTCACAGGATATGAATTACCAACCGATCTGTTCTTTTAACCAGGTTGTGTTACACAAATTTTCTTTCAGTACTTCCTCATTAGTTATCCGATCAACCCATTGTTCAGCGATCTCCTGTGGACCACATTCGGGAAGAGCTATTCTCTTCTTGCCTGAATTACATACTATCCACTTTTCAGTTCCGTATTACGCTACGCTCCCGTTAAATACCTCCAAACAAATACTTTCATGAATGATTTTCCAACATTAAATTTGATTTCCTAACATTAAATTTGTATTCGTTGCTAACAAAATTCTATTTTTCGAAAATGGTTTTCTTTCTTTTGCGTTTGTTTTTTATATCCTCCCTACGTTAGCCATCGTCACCTAGTTTGCTAATCAAATAACTAAACTCTTCATCTACTTTTAGTGTCTCATTTCGTAATTTAATTCCCTCTGCATCGCCTGATTTAATGTGACTATTTTCCATTATCCCTGTTTTACTTTTTTGACGTTTGTCCTACAACCTTTCGTCAAGACATTGTCAGTCCTGTTCAACTGACCTTCCAAATCCATTTTACAATGTCATCGGCAAACCTTAAGGCTTTTATTTCTGTGAACTTTGACTCCATTTAGGAAACACGTCCTCGGATTTCTTTACAGTTTGCTCTACAAGCAGATTGAATGACATCAGGGGTAGGCTACAACCCCCTCTCACTCCTTTCTCAACCACTGCTTCTCATTCTTGCCCTTCGACTGTCACATGTGAAGTCTGGTTTGTGTACAGGTTGTGAATTCCTACCACCTTCATAATTTGAAATAGTGTATTCCCGTCGTCATTGTCAGAATCTTTCTCTAAATCTACAAATCCTATAAATGTATTTTTCGCTTTCGTCAACTTATCTTCTAAGATACGTCATGTAGTCATTGTTGTTCGCTTGTTCCTACATTTATCTGGAACGCAAAATTATGATTCCAGAGATCGGTTCAACAGTTTTTCCATTCCTTTGTAAATAATTGGCGGCTGGTGTGGCCGAGCGGTTCTAGGCGCTTCAGTCTGGAACCGAGCGACCGCTACGGTCACAGGTTCGAATCTTGCTTCGGGCATGGATGTGTGTGGTGTCCTTAGGTTAGTTAGGTTTAAGTAGTTCTAAGTTCTAGGGGACTGATGATCTCAGATGTTAAGTCCTATAGTGCTCAGAGCCATTTTTGTATATAATTCGTGTTATTTGCACACAATTCGAATACCGCCAGGTAGTCCAGTCAACGAAGGAAAATTTGGGACAAAAATCGTGTAGTCACAAATTTTTCCACGCTACTGGGAAGAAGTGTCATGAACGACATATCAAATATCCTGAGAGGTTGGGTGTGAGCGTTGGGGTGGAGCTTAGTTTAAAATTCACTTTTCTTTATTTTTCTCGAGTAACTCGAAAACGGCGGCTTCTAGCGAAAATTTTTCCCAATCCTAAATTAAACTATTTGAACGTTACGTTCATTTTTTTCTCTAGGACTATGAGTTTTCGGTGACGGAAAAATCGCACATTATTAAAAATATTATTCTGACGGTATAACATTTAATGTCTCTTTAAATGAAGTGGTTAAAAACAAATATTAAATGTGTGTGTCTTATCCAAGTGCAGGTGAACAGTATTAAGGGGTAAATTGTGTTCCGGTGATGTAACAGGGGGGAGGAGGGAGATACGTATGGTCGAGGTGCAAGGGAAGGAAGGTCGCCGAATTGTGTTCATATACTTTTCTCCTTCATAAGTGTAAAAATTGAAGGTCGAGCAGGTGAGTCCTCACTCTAGCTTATCTGACCAGTTCTCATATGTTAGTGGACAAAAGAAAATTCACTGAGCTCGTGTTTATGTAGTGGAATTATTTTCAGGTTATTGATTTCTTATTTGCAATTGCTAACTTAACTATTCCTTAAATTGTCTCTCTCTGCAACAGGAAGAGGTCACCTAAGTTTTTAGAACTTGAGGTATTTCAACATACGTCTGGCACTTCATTACACTAGATTACTGTTATAGACCTGGACACGATCAGGCATATTCACACCCGTCTTTGAAGATAAACTGTGGATTTGTGGTAAATGGCTTCATTCAATGCAGCCCACTTATCAGTGCCGCCAATTCGTGAATGGAAAAGATTTATGCAGTCTACCAGCAACACAATGGTGAGAGAAGTACAGCAACTTTTTAGTCATT
This sequence comes from Schistocerca americana, assembly GCF_021461395.2. NCBI lineage: Eukaryota > Metazoa > Arthropoda > Insecta > Orthoptera > Acrididae > Schistocerca > Schistocerca americana. The sequence goes on along the minus strand of NC_060126.1, from coordinate 504,155,976 downwards.
GATTAATTCATCATCAAGTCACTAGAACGTAATTACACGGCTTTACACTATGCTGTCAACGGTGGTCGGCAGCAAGGTGTCACACTTACTAATTCAGTCCCATTCGCACCAACGCTACACAGGTTACTGTCAACACCACAGTTCACAAACAGACAGGGACATGTTTTACACAGTAGCTTACTTAAGAGATGGAAACAAGTACTCATTAATAAATCAATATATCTCCACTACATAAAACCGAGCCCAGTGAATTTATTTTGTCTACTCACACAAGAGACCTTTGCAGGAAGATAATTATACTGTCTCTGTAAACTGGAAAAGCTAGCAGCGCTAATTGTGGGGGGAACTTGCATTTCCCGTAAGAACACCACAGCTGCTATACAGGGTCACTACGAATAAATTTCTCCTCTAGTAGTGTAGAATAGTGTGTAGAGATTTACGTAGATTCCGTCCATATACATTACGTGCGTTAGCGTATTAGTAACTGATGTAAGTAGGCTGTTTAGGTTTTCTTATTGGTAACGCCACGTAGCGCTCTGTATGAAAATCACTGGTTGTGCTGTGTGCAGTCTGTGGCTAGTTTGCATTGTTGTCTGCCATTGTAGTGTTGTGCAGCTGGATGTGAACAGCGCGTAGCGTTGCGCAGCTGGAGGTGAGCCGCCAGCAGTGGTGGATGTGGGGAGAGAAATGGCGGAGTTTTGAAATTTGTGAGACTGGATGTCATGAACTGCTATGTATATTATGATTTTTCAACACTATTAAGGTAAATACATTGTTTGTTCTCTATCAAAATCTTTCATTTGCTAACTATGCCTATCAGTAGTTAGTGCCTTCCGTAGTTTGAATCTTTTATTTAGGTGGCAGTAGTGGCGCTCGCTGTATTGCAGTAGTTCGAGTAACGAAGATTTTTGTGATTTGTGAAAGGTATAGGTTAATGTTAGTTAGGGCCATTCTTTTGTAGGGATTATTGAAAGTCAGATTGCGTTGCGCTAAAAATATTGTGTGTCAGTTTAAGCACAGCCATGTATAATTGTTCAGAAGGGGACGTTTCATACTGATATCATTTTTTCATGTAGTATTAACGCATTTTGTGGGAAATAAACACTCGCCGGGCATGCCTGCGCACTGCGACGCCAATGATTCATAAAGAGCCCTTTAACCGCTCTGGTTCGTCTGAGTAGACCAGGTTCGTCACGAACGTGTGCACTTGTGGTCTGCAGTATTTAGTTCTCAAGTACACCTTCCAATCTAAGTGCAGCTTTCGCACAGTGCTGAACCAGTAGTACTAGAGTCAGACTATCTTCTATCCGAGCCCAAATTAATTAAATTTGCTTATAAGATTATTCTTCTGTCAGTGCTGTTATTTGGGATATTATGAAAAGAAATATATCAGTAAGAAGAAGATGGACAAAAGAATAATTTCTGGAATGTGAAACCCTTTCGCACGTTTGTCTTTCGAAGAAGCTGAATATAGGACGAAGACACAGTGTGTTGTTGCAGCATATCAAACCGTATGTTAGGAAAAATGACACTTTAATGAGAAAATCGAGAAGTGTTTACGGAAGCCTTATAGAAACATTGGGTTACTTGGCAGCTGACAGTGTTGTGACAACACTATATGATTGAGCCACGTTGTTCTGGTATCATGTCGTGTTATGCAGGAAGTATTAAGGTCGGGACACACATGTCAGGTCCGTGCCGAGACACGTCCGAGTATCGGCCTTCACCCGGACTACGAAATACAACATTAAAACAAATGCAGCGGGCCCCACTTGACCGGGCCTTGCACGGGGAACGTCAACGGGCCGGGGCCGGGCCGGGCGGGATTCGCCGTGTTTAAATTTTCACGTGACGGGCGCGGCCTGACGGTGGGGTGGTCTTGTGAGCTGTGCAACTGCGCAAAACTGTTCTGTGTGCAAAACACGGGTGTGGAACGACTAATTGAGGAAGTTCGTAAGTTTCCTGTTCTTTCCGATCAGGGAAGTGAAAATTACAGGAATATCGAGTACAAAGACAGAGTTTGGAAGACAATTGCAACAGATCTACAAGCCAAAGGTAAGATAAAAACTATACAAGTTTTAATACCCGAAAGATATTTATTTACTTTTTATTTTACAAACAGATGTTTGGTTTATGTCATCGTTATATCGCCAAGGCGACATGTTCTTGCCATTCCACAGTCCCTTGTGGAGAGTTCAGGAATTTTCTGAGTTGTTCTCGTACAGCAAATGCAGCATCTGTTGATCTCCCACGAATTCGAGGTAGGTTTCGAAGATTTGATGAATTTCCGGATCCCTCAGCAGTTTCCGTTTGATCCATCCTCTGTTCGGGCACCCTATAACCTTCCATTTTTCGAATAAAGTTGTACAGTACACACGCAGCCGTCACAATCATTGTAAGGTTATTAGGATCTCCCTGAAGGATTCTTCCAAATATTCGAAATTTCTGTTGCAATATACCGAATGCATTTTCGGATATTCTTCTTGCCCGACTCAAACGATAATTAAATATAGCCTTGTCATTTGTTAAGTTCCTGCCAGGATATGGTCGCATCAAGTATGTTTTGAGAGGGAAAGCTTCATCGCCTACAATTACCATTGGAAGTTCAACATCAGTTCCGGGTAAAGTTTTACTCTTTGGGACGCTAAGCGTATTGTTTTCCAATGACTTTCCAAGATTTGAATTTACTAGAATGCCTCCATCAGAGTTTTTTCCGTACGCTCCCACGTCTATTGCAATAAAATTATAACATGGGTCAACCAGAGCAAGAAGCACAATGGAATATGTTTTTTTGTAATTCCAATAGAGACTTCCTGAGTTGTTTGGAGCCTGTATTGTTACGTGCTTTCCATCTAAAGATCCAATGCAGTTTGGAAACTGCCATTTTGTCCAAAACTCCTAAGCTATAGCATTCCATTTTTCTTCATTCGGCACAGGCATCACCTCTTCTAACAATAAATCGATAACTGTTCTAGAGGTGTCATGGACGATAGCTGCAACTGTGGATTTTCCCAACCTGTAGCTGAAGGAAATAGTTTTAAAGGAATCTCCTGTAGCAAGGAACCTGAAAAAAATTGAATGTATAAGATGAGAAATACTGTATAATCTATAAAATATTTGCAGCATTTTAAACATTGTAATATAAATACGCGATTTAAAATATTTTTGCTACAGGTGGAATAGAGGAATGCAAAAAAAAAAAATGGGCATCTGTTCGTGACCAACTAAGGAAGACCTTGCAGAAAAGGAAAACTGTTTCAGGACAAGCTGCTGTTCATCAACATAAATACAAGTATGAAGATCTCTTAACGTTCCTGCTACCTTACATGGTAGAACGAGAAACAGTTTCCAATGTTCCTTACACGCAAGACAATAATGAGCATAAACAAGAATCAAATACAGATCCCCAAGAGGAGCAGTCGATTGTTGAAAACGAAAAAGTGTCTACACAAGAAGACATTGCAGATGAAGAATGGATCATTAAAACCCAGGATAGTGAAACAGAGAATTTGATAGAGCGCACTCGGCATTCCCAGACGCCCTCAGCTCATTCGTCCGTCACTTCAAAGAAGAACACGTTTATGAAACCACCACTGAAACGAAAATTTCAGCGTGAGGTTAAACCACAAGAATCTGCATCAAGCCAGCTCATGGCTTACATTTTGGCAGAAAAAAAAGCTGAAAAACAGAGAGATATACAAAACCCAGTTGATGCTTTTTTGGCTGGTATAGCACCAGCCCTAAAATCATTGCATCCACTACTGTTTCATCAAGCTAAAAGTAGGATTTTTTCAATTGTACAAGACTTTGAACTGAAGCAACTCATGAATGACGTATCAGTCCATCAATTCACTCCATCATCCTCCAATTCCTCAGCAAAATCTGTTTCTACACCATATCCTTCACCTGTGGGAAACGAGTCAACAGAACCTACACAGCAGCTTTTGGACCTGCAAAGGGATTCGCACAATTCGTATATAAATAACCAAAGCCATCATCCTCCAAGTTCCCCTGCATCCTCATCAGCTTCAGAAACTAATTCACTGAATAGTCCTCATTTGTTTTTCTTAGGGTAGTAGAAATTTAACTGTATTATTTACTAACTTATGTATTTATCTTTCAATTACTAAAGTAATAAAATAAAAATGCTGTCCTTGAAACTTCTTATTTATTTGTGTTCTGTGTACTTTTCTTTAACCTACCGTAAAAAAACAGCCAGTCGTTCTTTGGGTGAAACTGATACTCTCCAGAACGTGTCATTTTTTCTCAGCCTTGGTTCTAGTTTCTTTAAAAGTTCATAGAAGGTGTACTGCGTCATCCTAAAATATTCATAAAACTTAGTCTCATCATCTACGAGGTGAGAAAATAGTGTTCGAAACTCTCCCTGTACTGGTCTTGTTTTCCAGGCACTGTGGATCCATAATTTTCTTCTTCTTGTTTGCCTTCGTTCGTTTTCCTCTTCGTCTAAAGCAAGTGCTATAAGTCCTAATTCACTATTACGAAAATTAGTGAACGTGTTTTACAGCTTTCACAAACAGAAACACAGCTCACCGCGTCCGAGTCACTACAAGGAACAACAGAGACACGGACGTGCCCCGGTCATGTGTGGCCCCTGCAGGAACGGACCGGAGTACGGCCGTCACTCGTCCGACGCTCGGCACTGACACGGCCCGGACGTGTGTGTCCCGACCTTTAAAGAACTTCAGCTGGTCTCCGTAAACTCAAGCGTCGCCACAATTCGCACAGGCAATACAGAAGTGACACACACAAAATTTTCAGCCGGCGATCCATTCACACGCAACGACTTGTCTGTGCAAACACTGCCTGTACAGACAAGTTGGTGCCAGTATCTGAGCGTGTAAAGGGCCCTTATGGCGCGCTGTGGAGAGTCCATATAACTGTGAAACACCCGGTAGTTACTTCTTGTGACAAGGAAGGAAGTGCGTAAACACAATCTGGAGCCTACCTTTACTCGTGCTGCACTTCCCCTCCCCATCCCCCAGACACACAAATATACACTCCTGGAAATTGAAATAAGAACACCGTGAATTCATTGTCCCAGGAAGGGGAAACTTTATTGACACATTCCTGGGGTCAGATACATCACATGATCACACTGACAGAACCACAGGCACATAGACACAGGCAACAGAGCATGCACAATGTCGGCACTAGTACAGTGTATATCCACCTTTCGCAGCAATGCAGGCTGCTATTCTCCCATGGAGACGATCGTAGAGATGCTGGATGTAGTCCTGTGGAACGGCTTGCTATGCCATTTCCACCTGGCGCCTCAGTTGGACCAGCGTTCGTGCTGGACGTGCAGACCGCGTGAGACGACGCTTCATCCAGTCCCAAACATGCTCAATGGGGGACAGATCCGGAGATCTTGCTGGCCAGGGTAGTTGACTTACACCTTCTAGAGCACGTTGGGTGGCACGGGATACATGCGGACGTGCATTGTCCTGTTGGAACAGCAAGTTCCCTTGCCGGTCTAGGAATGGTAGAACGATGGGTTCGATGACGGTTTGGATGTACCGTGCACTATTCAGTGTCCCCTCGACGATCACCAGTGGTGTACGGCCAGTGTAGGAGATCGCTCCCCACACCATGATGCCGGGTGTTGGCCCTGTGTGCCTCGGTCGTATGCAGTCCTGATTGTGGCGCTCACCTGCACGGCGCCAAACACGCATACGACCATCATTGGCACCAAGGCAGAAGCGACTCTCATCGCTGAAGACGACACGTCTCCATTCGTCCCTCCATTCACGCCTGTCGCGACACCACTGGAGGCGGGCTGCACGATGTTGGGGCGTGAGCGGAAGACGGCCTAACGGTGTGCGGGACCGTAGCCCAGCTTCATGGAGACGGTTGCGAATGGTCCTCGCCGATACCCCAGGAGCAACAGTGTCCCTAATTTGCTGGGAAGTGGCGGTGCGGTCCCCTACGGCACTGCGTAGGATCCTACGGTCTTGGCGTGCATCCGTGCGTCGCTGCGGTCCGGTCCCAGGTCGACGGGCACGTGCACCTTCCGCCGACCACTGGCGACAACATCGATGTACTGTGGAGACCTCACGCCCCACGTGTTGAGCAATTCGGCGGTACGTCCACCCGTTCTCCCGCATGCCCACTATACGCCCTCGCTCAAAGTCCGTCAACTGCACATACGGTTCACGTCCACGCTGTCGCGGCATGCTACCAGTGTTAAAGACTGCGATGGAGCTCCGTATGCCACGGCAAACTGGCTGACACTGACGGCGGCGGTGCAGAAATGCTGCGCAGGTAGCGCCATTCGACGGCCAACACCGCCGTTCCTGGTGTGTCCGCTGTGCCGTGCGTGTGATCATTGCTTGTACAGCCTTCTCGCAGTGTCCGGAGCAAGTATGGTGGGTCTGACACACCGGCGTCAATGTGTTCTTTTTTCCATTTCCAGGAGTGTATATACAGGGTGGTCCATTGACAGTGACCGGGCCAAATATCTCACGAAATAAGCATCAAACGAAAAAACTACAAAGAACGAAACTCGTTTAGCTTGAAGGGGGGAAACCAGATGGCGCTATGGTTGGCCCGCTAGATGGCGCTGCCATAGGTCAAATGGATATCAACTGCGTTTTTTCAAATAAGAAGCCCCATTTTTATTACATATTGGTGCAGTGCGTAAAGAAATATGAATGTTTTAGTTGGACCACTTTTTTCACTTTGTGACAGATGGCGCTGTAATAGTCACAAACGTATAAGTACGTGGTATCACGTAACATTCAGCCAGTGCGGACGGTATTTGCTTCGTGATACATTACCCGTGTTAAAATGGACCGTTTACCAATTGCGGAAAAGGTCGTTATCGTGTTGATGTATGGCTGTTGTGATCAAAATGCCCAACGGTCGTGTGCTATGTATGCTGCTCGGTATCCTGGAAGACATCTTCCAAGTGTACGGACCGTTCGCCGGATAGTTGCGTTATTTAAAGAAACAGAAAGTGTTCAGCCACATGTGAAACGTCAACCACGACCTGCAACAAATGATGATGCTCAAATAGGTGTTTTAGCTCTGTCGCGGCTAATCCGCACATCAGTAGCAGACACATTGCGCGAGAATCGGGAATCTCAAAAACGTCGGTGTTGAGAATGCTACATCAACATCGATTGCACCCGTACCATATTTCTATGCACCAGGAATTGCGTGGCGACGACTTTGAGCATCGTGTACAGTTCTGACACTGGGCACAAGAGAAGTTACGGGACGATGACAGATTTTTTGCACGCGTTCTATTTAGCGACGAAGCGTCATTCACCAAACAGCGGTAATGTAAACCGGCATAATATGCACTATTGGGGAACGGAAAATCCACGATGGCTGCGACCTTCGCGGGTTAATGTATGGTGCGGCATTATGGGAGGAAGGATAATTGGCCCCCATTTTATCGATGGCAGTCTAAATGGTGCAATGTATGCTGATTTCCTACGTAATGTTGTACCGATGTTACTACAAGATGTTTCACTGCATGACAGAATGGTGATGTACTTCCAACATGGTGGATGTCCGGCACATAGCTCATGTGCGGTTGAAGCAGTATTGAAAAGCATATTTCATGACAGGTGGATTGGTTGTCGAAGCACCATACCATGGCCCGCACGTTCACCAGGTCTGACGTCCCCAGATTTCTTTCTGTGGGGAAAGTTGAAGGATTTGAGAGGAATGTCATTACACGTATTGCCAAATGCATTGAGGTTGACGGACATCATTTTGGGCATTTAGTGCATTAATGTGGTATTTACAGGTAATCACGTTGTAACAGCATGCGTTCTCAGAAATGATGTGTTCACAAAGGTACACGTATCACATTGGAACCACCGAAATAAAATGTTTAAACGTACCTACGTTCTGTATTTTAATTTAAAAAATGTACCTGTTAGCAACTGTTCAGCTAAAATTGTGAGCCATTTGTTCAAATGGTTCAAATGGCTCTGAGCACTATGGGACTCAACTGCTATAGTTATCAGCCCCTAGAACTTAGAACTACTTAAACGTAACTAACCTAAGGACATCACACACATCCATGCCCGAGGCAGGATTCGAACCTGCGACCGTAGCAGTCGCACGGTTCCGGACTGCGCGCCTAGAACCGCGAGACCACCGCGGCCGGCGAGCCATATGTTTGTGACTATTACAGCGCCATCTATCACAAAGCGAAAAAAGTGGTCCAGCTAAAACATTGATATTTCTTTACGTACTACACGAATATGTAATAAAAATGGGGGTTCCTATTTAAAAAAAAAAAAAAAAAAAAAAACGCAGTTGATAACCGTTTTACCGATGGTAGCGCAATCTAGCGGGCCAAGGATAGTGCCATCTGGTTTCCGCCTTCAAGCTGGTCTGGTTCCCGCCTTCAAACTAGAGAAGTTTCGTTCTTTGTAGTTTTTTCGTTTGACGCTTAATTCGTGAGATATTTGGCCCTGACACGATCAATGAACCACATATATATACCAGCTCCCTCCACCCTGTTACACCCCAGGAACACAATTTTCTCTTAATACGACACTACTGCACTTAGATGTGGTATACACATTTAATACTTGTTTTTAACCCACCTCGTTTAAAGATAAACATTAATTTTATACCGTTAAAACAATATTTTTAATAATCTGCTGTTTTTCCATCTTCTGAATGCAGAAATTTATTATTCCTAGAGAAAAAATGAACAGGAACTTTTTTGCAGGAAATTTAATGTAGTTTCATTTTGCACAGGGAAACATTTTCAGTAGAAACCGCAGTTTTCGAATTATTCGAGTAAAACATAAAAAAGTGACCTGAAAACCCGACCTCAAAACCCAACGCCACCCCAAAATTTACATCCCAACGGTCAGGATTTTTGGTATCTTGTGCAGGACGCACACTCCTAGCACTGTGCAAAGAAATGCGACTGTACGCTTTTTTTTCCCCTCCTAATCGACCGACCTTGCCTTGGTGTTGGTTGAGTGGGCTGAGGGGTGGTAGCGTGTTGAGAGAACGGTTACACTGAGGTGTGTTGCGTGTTGCAGGCGCCGCCGCTGGCAGCATGCCTGTGGAGTCGTGCGGGCGGCGGGCGCGCGGCCTCGCCGACATCGCGCCGCAGTACGTCGCCAAGGTCAGTCGCCGACACTCGCACCGCTCTCTTCCTGATCGCCCTGCACCTGCACAAGGTGCACCACTCTGCTTTGTAATACAGGCAAACTGCACAAACACTTAGTCATCCCAACAAGCCCCCACGCTAACACCGTGCAACACCGACTCTTTAGCGTCGTTAATGCCCTCAGTTTGGCAAGGAAGTGCGTCCAGAAGTTCCTTCAGGTATGCTCGCTGATGAATAGCTTGTCATTCCTACGTACCTAACTGCTGTTCCAAATAGTCGACAGACTTACTATGGGATTAATCTCGCGTGATTTGCAGTGCTAGTAGAGATTCGATATGCATGCAGCCGTGTGAACACGGTTGTCGTCATCTTGGAAAAATCCGAATCCGCACAAAACTCATCGTGAAGATACAGAAGAAAAGACAACACGATTTCACCGAAAATATTGAAATGAACTCGCTTGTTCATGCTCAGTCCAATCTGAACGAATGGGTCCAAGTCGCTGTACGAAAACCGCCTTCAAAACGACTCCGATCCACCGGTCTGAACTACACCCTCTTCACACTGTGAATGAAAGGCGTCACTGCGCCGTCGGTGCACCCGATGACTTCTGTCATTTGCAAAGAGACAAAACCGCGACTTGTCGGGCCACAGTACAGTCATCTGGTCAGCTACTGGCCAGTTTGTGCTGTTTGACCTAAAGACGATTTATCTACCTCGTTGGGAAATGGCACTGTGTAAGTTCCCCAACTCCGAATACATACTGCATGGACTTCCTTTCTCAATGTTTGTTCAGATACTGCTTGAGATGGACTTGAATTCACTGTCAGTAGTAATTCCCATCGGGTTTCAAACCGTTTTTAATTAATAGATAGTGATGCTCATCTCCGGTCGCTGTCGCTGAAGATAGTTTTATGACGAGTGCTCTTACACTATGTTTTATGGCTGGCAGCGATATACCATTCCTTGTAGATAAGTTGGACAGTCGACGTTGCAACATCAGTAACTCGGGCAACTTCATTTACGTACAATGTGGTCATAACCAAGTTCAAACACGATGGCTCCTCTTGGTCATTCTGTCAGGTCTTCGCGTGGAACCGTCTTACTAATGGTTGATTCCATACAGTTGACCTGCACGTAGACACCACTTCACTGCCATGACCTGCGTCATCGGTGGAGGGCCAGAGGAGTATCTGGTTTCAGTCGTAGATCATTTACATCGTTCTCAAGTCACAATTATTCTCTTTTAGGGGACAGAATGTGTGGGGAGGATCGCTAATTGTGCGTCCAGTGAGATGATTGAGACTTCATTTCAAATCGTATTTGGAGAAATGAATTAACTTCTATTTGAGTTTCACCTGAGGTACCATGGTTCCTTGGCATATGGTCTTAGCTCTCAGCAGAGTGACAGCTTGATCTGATTGTTTTTCCCTAGTTTACCTAAAATCAGCTCTTCGCGGAATCAGAATATATGCTACATCCTGGGCCCCGAATCTTCTGGGCTGGCTTAAGGAGCAGAGCTTTCCCTCTGACGTGTTCTCCTAGTACCATGGTGTTGGGAAAAATGGAAATAATCGTATGGCGTCAGTGGCCGTGAGTTCCCAGGCAGGAAGTTCGGCCGCAAAGTACTATGCGGATGAAATGATGAGGACAGCACAACAGCCTCTCACTGAGGGGAGAAAATATCCCACCCCAGCCGGGAATCGAACTCGGGCCCCCGTGCGTGGCTTTCCAACGCGCTGACCGTTCAGCTATTGGATCGGACATGGTGTTGGAAGCCCTGCCACAGGACAGCGCTATCCATAGACGCGCTGCTAGCCAGAGAAAGTTGAAGTCCAGTAAGAATGGCAACATTCTGAGTCAAAACCGAATCATTCGGCACGTCAGGTCTTGACTGGCTGAAAGCCGTATTTAAGTAATTCCGGGAATTGTTTGGATCTCACGAAAGGTGGGAGTCCGGCGGTAGCTATGCCGACTGATGGTAAGAAGCCTTTTGCCCCTGTGAAGACGCTGTGTAACGCACCATTCCTATTCCCGCCCTGTCTGCTTTCCAGACCTGTTTGCTGTTGTGGACACCAAGTCCGGTTTCTAGTTTCCAGGGGGCGCGGACTGCTGTCCAGCCTGGACTTACTGGATTGTTATTTCCATAACCGAAGTAATGTGTGGCTGGCCCTGCTGTGTTCACTTAAGGGTGCGAAATTTTCACATTATGACAGATGGTTTCTATCTACCGTTGGAAATGAACTTTTGAAAAGTCCTCGCATGAAGCAGCATTTTGTTATTAGCAGGAGTAGGAAATAGCTGATAGAAATGCTTGCATTTTGCTTCTGGGGCTGATTGGTTGAAAAAGCAAAATGTTGAAACTAATTTCGTGGCGCTGTTCAGAGCTCGTTAAATCGCAAGATACAGGGGAGGAAGTTTTGTGGTATATGGGGTGAATGTCATGTTTCAAGGTGTTTCTGACGTCGGTGGCCAGTGATCCTTAATGATCAGTTAAGTTACTTTTCAAATATGGAAAGCGTGCAAGAATCCGAAATGTTTTCTACCTCGACCTATCCGCGTAATAGAGGCTTCTAACGACATCGTGAAACCAGCTGCTAGGTGCTCCTGGATAAAAATAAATAACTTGATGAAGATTGATTGGAGACAGTGAATTCCATTATTTCCTCGGAAATTTGTGTGTTTTTTGACCAGTGGACTTTGAACTGCACTACTGTTAGATTGTTGTTGACATTATTGGCTGAAGGTGGAAGTAGGCGGTATATGGTCAGCGGTGTAAATTTTCCAGTCGAGTGCTCGGATCTCGGTACCTTTCTTATAGGAAGTAGGTTACAACAGGTAATAGCTTAGTGGTATACGATGAAGAAACAGAGAAACTGCTACACCTGCCTAATATCGCGTGGGGGCCCCGCGGGCACGCAGAAGTACCGCAACACGACGTGGCATGGACTCGATTCATTTCTGAAGTAGTGTTTGATGGAATTGACACCATGAATACTGCAGGGATGTCCATAAATCCGTAAGAGGACGAGGGGGTGGAGATCTCATTGCAAGGCATCCCACACATACTCAGTAATGTTCATCTTTGGGGAGTTTGGTGGCCAGCGGAAGTGTTTGAACTCAGAAGAGTGACCCTGGAACCACTCTGTAGCACTTCTGGCCATGTGGGTTGTCGCATTGTCCTGCTGGAATTACCCAAGTCCGTCGGAATCCTCAATGGACATGACTGGATGCAGGTAATAAAACAGAATGCCTACGTACGTGTCACCTGTCAGAGTCTTATCTAGGCGAATCAAAGGGTCCCATATCACTCCAAGTGCAAACGCCCCACACCATTACAGAGCCTCCACCAGCTTGAACAGTCCCCTACTGCCATGCAGGGTCCATGGAGTCATGAGGTTGTCTCCATAGTCGTACAGTTCCATCCGCTCGATGCAATTTGAAACGACACTCGTCCGACCGGGCAACATGTTTCGAGTCATCAACAGCCCAATGTGGGCGTTGACGGGCCCAGGCGAGACGTAAAGCTTTGTGTCGTGCAGTCATCAAGGGTACACGAGTGGGACTTCCGCTCCGAAAGCCCGTATCGATGACGTTTCGTTGAATGGTTCGCACGCTTGCTCTAGTTGATGGACCGCGCACTGAAATCTGCAGCAGTTTGCGGAAGGGTTGCACTTCTGTAACGTTGGACGATTCTTTTCAGTCGTTGTTGGTCCAGCTCTTGCAGGATCTTTTTCCGGCCGCAGTGATGTCGGAGATTTAATGTTTTACCGGATTCGTGATATTCACGGTACATTTGTGAAATGGCCGTACGGGAAAATCCCCACTTCATCGCTACCTCGGAGGTGCAGTGTCCCATTGCTCATTCGTCGACTATAACACCACTTTCGAACACAGTTAAATCTTTATAACATGCCATTGTAGCAACAGTAATCGATCTAACAACTGCGCCAGACACTTGTTGTCCTATGTACGCGTTGCCGACCGCAGCGCCGTATTCTGCGTGTTTACATATTTCTGTGTTTGAATACGCATGCCTATACCACTTTCTTTGAGGCTTCAGTATAGAAGTAGTGACACCGTCTTATCGCAGATCAGGCCGAGGCTGGCGACCCTTGTTTAACCTGGTTGTAGTGGCGTGTTGTTGTTGAGAACTAATCAGTGACCCCCAACGAAGCTGTCCTTGTAGTCGGAGGAGCAGTACGTTTGTGTCGCGCGAAGATTGCGTGGATTGTGGTCGCGACCGCGACCTACCGAGGAGGGACGAAGGGCACTTTCCAGCTGGACTTGTATTAGAGAGGACGGCAGTTCGAATACTCGTGCAGCCATCCACATTTGATTTCTCTGTCGTTGCCGTGAATCATTGAAGCCAAATGTCGGCATGGTCTCCGTGAAAACGCACCTTGTCCTTCACCTGTCAGAGATGATGATCTCTCTCTCTCTCTCTCTCTCTCTCTCTCTCTCTCTCTCTCTCTCTAACGATCTCGTCGTCGACGGGACATTACACTCTAAACTACCCACTCCCTCTCACTCTGCAATACAGGCGATGTTTAAAACTGTTCCATGTTTCAGGAATCAGTAGTTAGTGATCCACAGTGAATGACAAAAATTAACCTACTAGTACAAACAGCTTAACGAGAATTCCGAAGTTCGTTCCGGTTGCTAGCGTAGAATTGTGATCAGTCGGTCTTTTCGAGTGTTGCTTAAAAGGTAATAATCAGCATTTGTTTCCGTGGAAAATTTGAAATGAGTAAGATCTGACATCAGGTGAAGCACATAAGCGAGCTGATGTATTTATAAAACTTTTAAATTCTTTAATGTAATCTTTTAACTATCTTGATCGTAATAATACATTACTTTACAATTGATTACCAGTTTCCGATGCTAAACAATCGTCTTCAGATCTGTAAAAGTGACAAAAAGCAGAAAACTGCCTTAAGATTAAAATGACTCTTTTAATCTTCAAGAACATACTTTAATTCAGAGTAATGAACGGAAAGTAGCTAGCCCAAGTATGGAAACAGTCTATCTTGCGTGAGTGGTCTATTTTCGCTGCTTACCGCTCAGGACTTTGAAGTAATGTATGTTCTTGAAGTTGTAAAATTCATTTTAACCTAAAGGCAGTTTTGGGTTTCTTCTTTCTTTTACAGATCTGAAGGTGGTTGTTTAGCAACCGAAACTAATAATTGTAAAATAATGTACATTATCAACCAACACATTTAAAATATTTAAGTTTTATAAATTTGAAGCGTTCTCTCGATCTTCTTAGCTCTGAACTTCTATCTTGCTTTGTTAAAAAATGTGTGTGAAATCTTATGGGACTTGACTGCTAAGGTCATCAGTCCCTAAGCTTGCAAACTAAATTATCCTGAGGACAAACACACACACACACACACACACACACACACACACACACACACACACACACAGAGAGAGAGAGAGCCGCACAGTCCATGACTGCAGCACCTGAGACCGCTCGGCTAATCGCGCGCGGCTATCTTGTTTTGTCTGTGTGGCGGCTTTCGCGAAAGCTGCAAGGAACTCGTCAGCAGAAGTGTGTTGATTGTAAGCGGTGCACGTTTCTCAGCCCAGTGGTCAAATGTTCGACTATTTTTGAGTACAGCTGGTTGCCTATAGGGTATTTATCATCGCTGTTTGAACAGCCACTATTTTAGCCCTGCGCCTCGAGTCAGAGGGAAGCTAGCATTCTTATTAAGACTGATTCAAACGTGTAGCAGTGTCGATAGTTTGCAAATAAACTGTTGTTCTTGTCTAGTGTTGCAATACGTAGCATAACTGGTGTTGTGTCGTTCGTACTCTTCATCCAGTAATCATCATCTGGTTGACACCTGCAGGACACTTAACCTCCATATCGTCATTCCCTGCAGCTAGTCTCCAGACGTGAGATCATAAACATCAGGGCCTGAGACAGAGTGCTCAAGGTCTTTAAAGACCGTTGCAGCTAAACAGTCGTATTACGGCTTTCTGTGAAGTAGCACATTTGTTAATGTACGACACTTTTTAAGTACACTAAATAAAACTGTAATAGTATGTTTTTTTTGCACACGCGAGCCTTTTTCGGAATCATACCGACTCAACTAAATTATAACATGTTCACTTTCCTATTCCGCGTATTATACATCTCGAGTTCTTCCTTTAAAATCGACATATAATAAGAGAAAAATTTAGAGCTCAGTTCTCCCATGGAGTATTCCATAAAGTTTTTGTTGGAAATCTGCTTGCTACCCTTACTTGTCGTGATGCTAACCGTACAAGTAGCTGGAGCTCTGTTTCCATTGACACAGAAGCGAAGTAGGTGTGACTTATCCACCTAGATTTGTACACTACAGATTCGTTCTATTAAACTTTTTCAATCTATCTTGAGACCCTCAGCTCCAAGGAAATCAGTTAAAATTTTGTAATTGATTTGCAGTTGCTGAGCATTCACGCATATACTTTGCCGTCATTGTGCCAACAGAGAAGGGCGAATTGCCATGGCCGCCGCTTTCTGGGGAGTGTTAGCTCGCAGTAACAGGACCGTGGGCGTTCTCTGTTATTACAGAGGACACATCAACAGACGTGGGTTGAAAACAATGAAGAGAAAATCACGGAGCTTACTGCTGTAATCGATTTCTGGGAAAGGCCCTATTGTTCTGAATGAACGCCGTTATACCATTGAGGTGCGACGGTGAACGCATAATCATTCGACCGACTCTCTTCCACGTTGTTACTCAGCTGCTGTTTCTAATTTCACGGGAAAAAACCCAAAGTGTACTGTTGGCAAATAAACGCTGAGAATAAGGATATTTATTGAAATACCTCAACAATGAAAAGATATCGGTTCGAGGTTTGTCATGGTGAATTGCGTAGATGCTGTCTTGGAAACCAATTGTAGCGAGTAAATAAAATCCAAAGCGAAGTGGCAACAGAGAGTTACTATTCAGTGGTGAGTAGCATGTTGTCCAAACTCCATCATTTATCTCGCAAAATAACGCTAAGTTCTTAAAGCTATACGAGCAAATTCCGGCAGGTTCCTAGCAGATTAACAATGGAAGCTTTATCTTTCGCGGTCAAGTGCTCTACTGACTGAGCCATTCAAGCATGACTCACAGCCGGACGGTGTTGCCGAGCGGGTCTAGGCGCTTCAGTCTGGAACCGCGCGACCGCTACGGTCGCAGGTTCGAATCCTGCCTCGGGTATGGACGTGTGTGATGTCCTTAGGTTAGTCAGGTTTAAGTAGTTCTAAGTTCTAGGGGACTGATGACCTCAGAAGTTAAGTCGCATAGTGCTCAGAGCCATTTGACCCATGACTCACAGCTTTACTTAGCCAATATCTCTTCTCCCACCGTCCAAACTTCACAGAACTTCTGCTGCGTACCTTACGAGACTACCAGTCCGGGAAGAACGGATCTGCGGATAAACAGCTTAACCACATCCTCGGCGATTGTTTCCTGAATGAATTTACAGTCTACAGCAGAATGCGCGCTGATTTGAAAATTAAAGTATTTCTTCACAGTATCCTTTCTTCGACGAGAGCTAAAACAGTTTTATTGTACTAATTTGTGCACTTACAGACGCTACGAGCGTTGTGTGTGCACTTTTTCTGGCTACTGTGTGCGCCAGAGTCGCTATGCAGGGGAAGTTTGTCCAGCCTGGAGCTGATGGGGTGGACTGTCCCTAATCGTCCTAAATGGGTGTGGTGGGAGAGGGCGACCTAAAAGATTGGCTCTTGGGCGAGTGATTTTTCCCAGCGTGGAGGCTGTCTTCAAGCACGTACTGAGGAATGAACGTCTGACAAGTCCTGACAACGGGTGATATTTTGCAGCAGAGTGTTTAGCGCGAGCTGCACGCGGTCACTGAGTCTGGTTGACCGAAAGGCCTGAATGTCAGATCACTTCCTCGAGCGCTGTGGAACTCGCGAAGTCGAGGGGTCGACCGGCAGCCCTCGTCAGGTGGACAAGTTGTGTGCCGTCTGGGGGCTGAAGTGATGATTGGGGTTGCGTGGTCTACAGAGTTATTTCTTGCAGTACGAAAAATTGAGAGATTTCGGGCTGAGCCATTCACTCAGCGAGTGTTGACATTCAGCAAGTGTGTAGACACTCCGTACGTAGATATCTCAAAATACGTTGGGTAGCTGAATACTTATCTAGGCGGCGTTGTTTGGTGAACAAGACGGACTTGACGAGATTTTCATTGAAGCAAGTATATTGCATTCGTTTCTGTGAACATTTGAGTGGGTTGTTTTTTTTTTTGTATTCTTTTCTGTACAGATTTTGAAATGTATTCCCGCCTTATTGTTGTTAAGATTATCGGCGGAGGTTGCTGTGAGCCTGTGGGAGACGATGTGCAACACATCAGGGGATCAATCCAGTTCCGCCAATAAACGTTCCCAGTTACATCTGTGCAGCAGTGTGTCGCATAATTTATCTCGAGCGCCCGCATATCGACAAGAATCGGTGGGTTCTGCATGCAACGTCGCCTGATGCCACGGGAGCGCCAACTGACGAAGGAAATGTTTCAGGCTACTCAAAAAACTAAAAACTGCTTGGCATATTTGACTCCTATTCGTTCCATTCATGTAGGATAGAAAACTTAATGTCTCCAAGTAATAAGATATCATCGTAAAACTGAAATAAAAATTATTCGACCACTGCCTGTTTGGGCCTCGTCTGCACTGAAACTAACAAAGCGGCCAGTGTGTACTGGCGCTCCTTTCATTAAATTCACCTTCCCCGCTGCTGTCATTCCCTGTTGCAGACCATCTACAAATTGATTAGTTGTAATGTGAGCTGTAACAACAGCTTTTATTATAAAGTATAATACGTCATATTATGAACTTATACATATGTTGCTATAGCATAGCTCATAGCAACATACGAAAAGTAGTCTACTTCCCATACTTTCATACGCTTATGTCGTATGGTATTATTTTTTGGGGTAATTCTTCTGATTCAAAAAGGGTATTTTTGGCTCAAAAACGGGCTATTCGAGCTATATGTGGTGTAAGTTCGAGAACCTCTTGTCGAGGGGTTTATGGGCGCTCAACATCGAGGTCATCAGCGCCCTCTTGTCGACCCTTATTCAATAGTCTGTGAATTCTGACATTGCCCTCACAGTATATATTTTCTTTAATGTCGTTTGTTGTTAGCAATATTAGCCTATTCCCAAGAGTTTGCAGCTTTCACTCAGTTAATACTAGGCAGAAATCAAATCTGCATGTGGAATGCACTTCCTTGACTCTTGTGCAGAAAGGAGTACAGTATTTTGCTGCATCCATTTTCAATAAGCTACCACAAGAACTCAAAAATCTTAGCAGTAGCCCAAACTCTTTTAAGTCTAAACTGAAGAGTTTCCTCGTGGCTCACTCCTTCTATTCTGTCGAGGAGCTCCTGGAAGAGCTAAAAAATTAAGCAAATTCCAGTGTTACATTGTTGATTTTCTTTATTTAAACTCACGACTTGTCACCTGAATATGTTTTTTTTATATTTCATTTTATCTGTTTCTACTATCGTGTTATAATTTCATGTATTGACTCGTTCCATGACCATGGAGACTTCTCCTTAATTTGGTCCCACGGAACAATAAATAAATAAATAAATGGATACTACAAAATTTCGCGGCACAAATCGTTGTTCAGCGTCACGTCGTGACCCACCGGCTGTGAAACGCTAATCAGCATTGTGCTTAGTGGGGAAAGGTGGATACCAAACATTAGAACATAAAGCTGGAGAGAATGGGGACACGGTAGTACCTTTATGGGTTAAGCATTGAAGCACTTGCGGAAATACTACGTTGATAATTTTTTGGCTAGGACCCTCTACGTACAAGTACGTAAAACCGATTTTATTGTATCATGTGTTGTGTTTATTTTTTTTAATGTATCATCAGTGGCCTGAAATACACTACCCGACAATAAAGATTAAGTACGCAGAAGTCACGGTCAGATGCCAATGTAACTTCGTACACGTACATAGCATTGGCAGGAACTGAGGGGAAGTTTCATTGATGTATGTCTGTTATTGTTTATTGCTGTATTGGGTAGAGCGTTGTATCACACAGTTTGCGAATTTCGGGATAGCGTTAGGAGCTTCAGACACACACCAAATGATGCAGGAAGCCTACGGTGACGAGTGCTCAAGCCGTACTCTGTGCTACGAATGGTTAACACGGTTTAAAAATAGCCGCACGGAAGTTAAAAATGACCGTCGTTCAGAACGCCATTCGGCGTCTACCGACGACACTCGTGTCAGAAACTTCAACGGAATTGTGCATGCAAATCGAAGACTGACTATCCGAGAGATTGCAGGAAAATTTAACATTTCAGTCGGATCATATCATGAAATCCTGGCACATTTTGGAACGCATCGTTTTGCCGCCAAGTTCTTCCCACGGCTCGTGAGTCAAGACCGGAAAGACCTTAGCCCCGCTATCTGTGAAGAGCTTTTGCATTGCGCAAATGAGAACGACATGTTCCTTAAAAGAATCATAATTGGTTCGATCTTCACAATGGGTTGGGGAAAGGTTCTCCAAGACTCAAAAAAAAAAAAGATCGTCAGGTCAGGTCAAATGTCAAAGCCATGCTGATAGTTTTCTTTGACTTTAAACGATTAGTTCATCATGAAATCGTGCCACAGGGACAAGCAGTTAATGGATGTTGCTATCGGGACGTGTTGCGACGCCTGCGAGGAAATGCGAGAAGGAAACGGCGTGAAATGTGGCGAGACAGCTCGTGGGCCTTGCATCACGACGACGAATCCGCACGTCCATTCCTGTTAGTGCGTGACTATTGCAGAAATCACTTTCCTGCCTCATCCTCTGTAGAATGCTGTTCAAATTCACAAACATGTCATATACTCGTGGTTCGCGAATGGGTGTTAGTAACTTGCTACACAGTTTGCTTTGCGAGGCACTACCGATTTATTTGAAGCTGCCTCATAAAAGCACTACATCTCTTTCCCTGTTGGACTTGGCCACTGTTTCGTGACTGGTATATATTCCGCAATTCTTAATTTCTCGTCAATCTCCTTTTAAGTTTGGTTTGTTCATTTTGCTTCTCCCACCGTTCTGATAAATGAGCTGCCGTGAAATTACGTACGTAAACATATACTTGACTAGTCACGTTGGATTGATTGCGCGCAACCCGTTGTCAGTTTTGTGTGTGTGTGTGTGTGTGTGTGTGTGTGTGTGTGAACGAAATCTTACGGGAGGTAACTGCTAAGGTGGTCAGTCCCTAAGCTTATACACTACTTAACCTAAATTATGCTGAGGACAACACGCACACACAGCCATGCCCGAGGGAGGACTCGAACCTCCGCTGGGACCAGCCGCGTTGTCAGTTGCAGCAGGCTGAGCGGGTCCCGTGAAGCTTGCCAGGTTAGCAGAAACGCAAGCTGGCGTGCTTTGACCACTGTGCTTCACTACGCGTGTACTCTCGTGTCTCGGGCGCGGCAAGGTGAGCCACTTTAATGTTCGCGACGGAGGTAGGAGCAGGCAGGCTGGAAGAAGAATTTGTACGCCTGTGGCAGGGGAGTTGAAGTTCTCACCGTGCCCTCGACATACTGGAAGCAGGATCTCTCACGCGGAGGTTCGCCGCGCCCGTCGCAACGCCCGCGTCGGAATTTCGGCGCCGTGAGTGTGCCGCGGCGCCTCGAGGCTGTCTCCGGAGACGGGATGGGCGGCCGCGTCGGAAATACCGCGACGGGCCGCCGCGCGCCATCGACCTGCGAGCTGGCGGAAACAGGTCGCTGGCAGCCCACGCTGCCGGCAGCCCACGCGCGCCGCGCCGGGCCCGCGGTTCGGACAGCCCGGCCCGGTGGATCGTTGATTCCGGCCCACTGCCTTCTGTCTTCGATCTGACGTCACCTCCCACTGTCTATCACTGAGACAGAAACATCGAAGCAGGCATCCTGAAAACGGTTCGTTCTAGCTATCTCTTTCGAAAAACAAAGTGACATGTATCTCGACGTAGCAGTGTCGGTCCCATCAGTACTTCCTAATTTGAAAGTGATTCTTGACGGTCTGCAAGATACGCGGCCGCAGTTACCGTAGCATCTTTATTGCACTCCAAACGTTTTCGAACCACATATGCCCTTGAGAGAGATTGTAACAAGAATATTAACCGAGGTGAAACAAGGGTAATGGAATGTCGTGGAGTCAAATCAGCCGATGCCGAGAGCATTAGATTACGAAATGAGCCAGTGAAAGTAAGTGAAGACTAGCTGTTCGGGCAGGAAAGTAACTGATAGTGCCCGAAGTACCGGGTGACCAAAAAGTCAGTATAAATTTGAAAACTGAATAAATCATGGAATAATGTAGATAGAGAGGTACAAATTGACACACATGCTTGGAATGACGTGGGGTTTTATTAGAACCAAAAAAATACAAAACTTCAAAAAAGTCCGACAGATGGCGCTTCATCTGATCAGAATAGCAATAATTAGCATAACAAAGTAAGACAAAGCAAATATGATGTCCTTTACAGGAAGTGCTCAATATGTCCACCATCATTCCTCAACCATAGCTGCAGTCGAGGAATAACGTCGTGAACAGCACTGTAAAGCATGCCCGGAGTTATGGTGAGGCATTGGCGTCGGATGTTGTTTTTCAGCATCCCTAGAGATGTCGGTCGATCACGATACACTTGCGACTTCAGGTAACCCCAAAGCCAATAATCGCACGGACTGAGGTCTGGCGACCTGGGAGGCCAAGCGTGACGAAAGAGGCGACAGAGCACACGATCATCACCAAACGACGCGCGCAAGAGATCTTTCACGCGTCTAGCAATATGGGGAGGAGCGCCATCCTGCATAAACATCGTACGTTCCAGCAGGTGTTTATCAGCCAGGCTGGGGATGATGCGATTCTGTAACATATCGGCGTACCAATTACCCGTCACGGTAGCAGTTACAAAACCAGAATCACGCATTTCCCCGAAGAAAAAACACCCGATAACGGTAGATGTGGTAAATCCAACCCACACCGTGCCTTTCTCGTCGTACAATGGAGTTTCCATGACAGTTTCGGTAGCCCAAATTCTGCAGTTGTGGGCGTTGACAGACCCTCGGAGCGTGAAATGAGCTTCGTCGGTCCACAACACGTTACTCAACCAATCGTCATCTTCCACCATCTTTTGAAACGCCCACACCGCAAATGCCCTCCGCTTGACTAAATCGCCAGGTAACAGTTCATGATGCCGGTGGATTTTGTACGTGTGGCATCGGAGGGTACGCCTAAGTGCCAACCAAACAGTAGTGTATGGAATGCCGGTGCGACGTGCGACTGCACGAGCGCTGACTTCCCCGTGCATAGACGAACCCGCTACAGTCTCCATTTCTTCCTGAACTGTCTCAGCAGCATTACGCCTTGTGTTCGGTCGGCCACTACGGGGTCTATCGTCGAAACAACCCGTGGCTTCGAACTTCGAAATCATTCTCGTCACAGCTGCATTTGTCAACGGACCTTTACCCGTTCGAATCCCCTTCCTATGGCGATAGGATCGTAACGTTGAACTAGCACAGTCCCCATTCTGATAATAAAGCTTCACTAAAAGCGCCTTTTCAGGTTACGTCAACATACTGCGACTGCTGGCGCATCTGATTCTCTCTCTCGTTACAGCTCCTTTTATACACGATTGTCATGTGCGGTCACTGACGTTTTGCTGTCCAGCGCCATCTGTCGGACATTTTGTGAATTTTTTTTGTTCTAATAAAACCCCATGTAATTCCAAGCATGTGTGCCAATATTTACCTCTCTATCTACATTATTCCGTGGTTTATTAAGTTTTCAAATTTATACTGACTTTTTGATCACCCGGTAGAAAGGTCATAAAACGCAGACTGGCAATAGCAAGAAAAGCGTTTCTGAGACAGAGGAAATTGCTAACATCGAACACACAGTGTCTAGAAGTCTTCCCTGTAAGTATTTTATATGGACTGTAGTATTTATGGAAGTGAAACTTGGACGGTAAATAGTTCAGACGAGAAGAGAGTAGCAGTTTCTGAAATCTGTTAACACAGAATAATGTTCAAGGTTAGACGCGTAGATCGAATAACTAATGAAAATGTACTGAATTTTTTGTACACACGTGTTTTTCTTATTTACCAAGGTGCGTAATAAACAACCATACAACAAAGTGAAAGTTGACAAAACCTGAACGAGCTGGGCCGGCAACAGCGAGCAAACTTCATGCTTGAAGAATACAGTCAGGTGACAAAAGTCGTGGATACCTCCTAATATCGTGTCGGCCCATGTCTTGCCCGGCGGATTGCAGCAACGGAACGTGTCATGGACTCAACAAGTCGCTGGAAGTCCCCTGCAGAAATATAGAGTCGTGCTGACTCTACAGCCGTCCATAATTCCGAAAGTGTTGCCGGTGCGGGATTTTGTGCACGAACTGCCCTATCAGTTATGTCGCATACATATTCGACGGGCTTCATGTCGGGCCATCTGGGTAGCCAGATCATTCACTCGACATGTCTTGAATGTTCTTCATATAAATCATGAACAGTTGTGGCCCGAATGAATGGCTGTAAAAGGCCTCCAAGTAGCCGAACACCCAGAGGACACAGTTCATTCCACGTAAAACAGCCCACACCATTATAGAGCCATCACGAGATTGCACAGTGATATGTTGACGTCTTGGATCGAAGGCTTCGTGGGGTCTTCGCCACTCGAACCGGACCATCAGCTCATACCAACTGAAATCGGAATTCATCTGATCAGGCAACGGTTTTCGAGTCGACTAGGAACCAGCTGATACGGTCACGAGCCCAGCAGAGGCGCTGCAGGCAGTGTTGTGCTGTTGACAAAGGCACTCGTGTCGGTCGTGTGCCGCCGTATTCCGTTAACGCTAAATATCGCCGCACCGTCCTAACGGATACTCTGTCGTGCGTCCCACGTTGGTTTCACGCAATGTTACTTGTCTGTCAGCAGTGACAAATCTACGCGAGCACTGCTCCTCTCTGTCGTTAAGTGAAGGCCTTCGGCCACTGCTTGTCCGTGGTGAGAGGTAATGCCCGAAATTTGATATTCTCGCCACTCTCCTGACACTGTGGATCTTGGAATTTTAAATTCCCTAACGATTTACGAAATGAAATGAAATGTCCCACGAGTCCAGCCCCAACTACCATTCCGCGTTCCAAGTCTGTTTATTCCCTTCGTGCAGCCATAATCAAGTTGGAAACCTTTTCGTATAAATCACCTGAGTTCAAATAACTGCTCCGCCAATCCACTGCCCTTTCAAACCTTGCGTACGCGATACATCCGCCATATATATACAGGGTGTTACAAAAAGGTACGGGCAGACTTTCAGGAACATTCCTCACACACATGTGGACATGCGTCCGGAAACGCTTCATTTCAATGTTAGAGCTCATTTTAGTTTCGTTCTTCCACCTACGCTCAATGGAGCACGTTATCATGATTTCATACGGGATACTCTACCTGTGCTGCTAGAACATGTGCCTTTACAAGTACGACACAACATGTGGTTCATGCACGATGGAGCTCCTGCACATTTCAGTCCAAGTGTTCGTACGCTTCTCAACAACAGATTCGGTGACCGATGGATCGGTAGAGGCGGACCATTTCCATGGCCTCCACGCTCTCCTGACCTCAACCCTCTTGACTTTCATTTATGGGGGCATTTGAAAGCTCTTGTCTACGCAACCCCGGTACCAAATGTAGAGACTCTTCGTGCTCGTATTGTGGACGGCTGTGATACAATACGCCATTCTCCAGGGCTGCATCAGCGCATCAGGGATTCCATGCGACGGAGGGTGGATGCATGTATCCTCGCTAACGGAGGACATTTTGAACATTTCCTGTAACAAAGTGTTTGAAGTCATGCTGGTACGTTCTGTTGCTGTGTGTTTCCATTCCATGATTAATGTGATTTGAAGAGAAGTAATAAAATGAGCTCTAACATGGAAAGTAAGCGTTTCCGGACACATGTCCACATAACATATTTTCTTTATTTGTGTGTGAAGAATGTTTCCTGAAAGTTTGGCCGTACCTTTTTGTAACACCCTGTATGTGTATATCGCTATCCCATGACTTGTCATCTCATTGTAATACCAGAACGTCCGCATGTCAAAATGGTTCAAATGGCTCTGAGCACTATGGGACTTAACTTCTGAGGTCAGCAGTCCCCTAGAACTTAAAACTACTTAAACCTAACCTAACCTAAGGACGTCACACACATCCATGCCCGAGGCAGGATTCGAACCTGCGACCGTAGCGGTCGCGCGGTTCCAGATTGAAGCGCCTAGAACCGCTCGGCCACACCGACCGGCTCCGCATGTCCTCACGAAATTGTTATCAGCACAGCAATTAATAACCCGTATAGCAAACCGTCGTCCAACACAGTGTAGAATGAGGTGGTGGGGAATATCCACTCACTGTGCAGCGGCAACTCCTCACCGTTATGCCATAGCTCTTTCAGTAGTGTTTATGCAATGACTCATCCACAGCATGGCTGTTGGTTATGTTTAGTGAGACTGAAAAGCCTTGCACCACAGTATTGAACTATAGCAGGTATAATCGTATGTTGAAAGCTTAGGACAGTAAGTCAGGTATTAAAGATAAATAGTTTGTCTCGAGGCAGTGTAACTCGCGGCGCGTAAATTACCCAGACTATATTCATCCAGTTTTTGATAATGTGGGCACTTAATAACTTCCAACAAACTTTCACAGCCATCTGAAATTATGTTTCAGGTTTTGTACATGGGAGTTCGATTCTTCACAGAACAGGGTGCGTAGGGAAGACAGATGACGTGCCTACTGGTATTTACATACAAAATTAATTCTGTGTAGTGACTGACATTCTTGCCTCTTTTCCTTGAAGGATACTTTCCCGACTTACGGCATAACGACTGATCTCGAAACACCACTGTGTACGCGTGTAGAGCGGCACAGAGGTTATATTCGAGCCACTGGTTACGTCTCGTACACTTGGAAGAGGGCCAGCTGCAAAGAGAGCGACGCTCCGCTGCTGTTCCGTCCCGTTTTTTGTCGTGCGCTGGGTCGCTGACGTCACGTCGGCTGCATAGGAAACCCGAGTGCGACTGGTAAACAGCTCGGACCGGGGGAGTGCGGCACGGCGCGAGTCAGACTCACAGGCCAACAGTCCAGCACCAGCTGGGCGCTGGGGTTCCGGCGCTAGCGGACGCCAGAAAACATTCTGCTTATTTCATATGACAATATCGTCTACATGAATAAAGACACAAAGCTGGTAAAAAATTTTACCTTACACATAGGAGTACAAACTTTTTATTTTCAAAAGAATCATCGACTTTTACAGGAACGTCCATCTTTCATGCACGCACCTACAGGTTTGGGGTATTTTTTACAATCACGTTTAAGATCAACTATTACATTTATTTTTCTCGAGTGTTTATTGTGCGTTCCGCGGGAGACACGGCAAACATTCTGATAGCAGTCAAACTTGGGCCATACACAAGCGACCAGATCTGAAGTTGCTGCAGACACCCAAGTTGTCGGAAGGGAAGTCATAAACGGAATCTTTCATAAGCCCTAACAAAAATAGTAATAACTTACTGTGTGGTCCATACGCCTCTTATGGCCGGAGGCGGACTGCTGTACCCTTGACGAAACTCAAACCACACAGCTCTGACTGAATTCCACCTATTGAAATGGAGAATGTAAAATGCCAATGTTCCTTTATTGCAGATTACATAATGAACGTGCGAGCAAGTGAGGTAGCTGCGCAGAGATACTTCTAGCTTGAATTGTAAAACTACAGTAGGCTACTGTAGACTATCACGAATGAATGTAGACTGCAATAGTTCTAGTAGCCTTGGTTATGCATTACCTGTACGTTAGGTGTGTTGCATACCTATCGGGCGTTACCTTATAACGATCTCTCTCTGTATGTATGCGATTCCCTTTAAAACCGGAAGTCATGAACCATGTAAAAACTAAGTGAGGACATATATAGGGTGATCTACGGAACATTTTTGTTCTACATAGTTATCTTCCTGTCTGTTACTTAAAAGTAAATAGTATTTACAGAAAAATTGAAATTGTCATTGTTTAATTCACGTTTTATTCGAAAATCGGTGACCTGTAACGTGAAACAGGAAGATGTAGTAAAAATGAAGAAGACACAGATTCAATATATAGAAAACGCTATTCCTCAATAAAATGGTAAAATAAAAGAATACGAAACAAAAACATGTCAACTATTGGTTGAATACTTCAAAATGTTCAAATGTGTGTGAAATCTTATGGGACTTAACTGCTAAGGTCATCAGTCCCTAAGCTTACACACTACTTAATGTGAATTAACCTAAGGACAAACACACACACACACACACACACACACACACACACACACACACACACACGCCCGAGGGAGGACTCGAACCTCCGCCAGGACCAGCCGCACTGTCCATGAGTGCAGCGCCTGAGACCGTTCGGCTTCAATACTTCGTCAAAGGTACATAAAACATGTTGTTAGTCATAAACAACTTTCGCATTAATCAATAACAGGAAACTCTTTGATCATGGTTAAGAACGTTCTATTGAGTACAAAATAACAGCAATTTATTATATATATAGTTTTTATGTTTGTGCGTGTAAATTGTACTTGAATCAAAAGTAATTGCTGTGGTTACATTAAAGCGCAGAAATTACGCGATCAACTAATTTTTATCACTCTTAAAATGCAATGTATGTTCTATGACGATATAAAATACGCAGTGGGCTAACGCTGAAGGATGTGCGGTTCTAATGATGTGCAAAACAAACAAACTTAAAAGAGAAGTCGTCGGCTCCTAGTTCGTCTCTTACAGTCATTTATGTTTCTCTGCCTACCAATACTACCGGTAATCCTAACATTCGTTGCGTCCTTTTTGTAGTGAACCAAAACTAACGAAACGTACTTTTGGCAGAGCGCAACTACTTCTAGCGGAAACTTACAGCTGGAGCCAAGATACGTACTCAAAGTTTCCATCTTTACACGTGTAAATAAAATCAACTTCGTTAAATGCATCAACCGATCTGGAACACCCTGTACCTCGCTGTCGTACGTTCAACGCTGTTAAATAAAACCCACTCTCAGCGACAGGCGCTACTTGGGTATTAAGTTGTTGGTCTAACCGAGGCGTGGGCAGCCGTTGGTGACCCGCGGACCAGATTCACATACTTAAAGCTTGCGCTTGCGGGCCAAAGTTATGGCACAACGCAGCTGCAAGAAATTACGCGGTAAAACATACGGCTTTTATAATACATTGATTTTATGTGCATCCCATCTTCAGATCTCTGCATTTAGTTACGCTGCGTGAACATTAAATGTTCACTTTCGGCGTTTTACAACTGCTATGTTAAGACTTCCGTTGCAAAATTCTGCAACGCCATTAGTAAATAATCAGTGTTCACGACAAGTAAGTAAATGTATACAACTAAAGATCGGATGCCAGGCATCCTGAAATGATACCATGGACGAAAGGTCGCTTATAAACTGCTCGCTGTTAATTCATTATAAATTACCATCAGTTTCAACAGTTGCCGTGTTGTGGTAGATCCACGACGGACAAGCATTGTTTAGTAATGTTAATGCGAGAAAGAATAGAAAAAAATACTGCAATGAAATAGGCGATCGCAGTCGACAAGTAGTAGGAGCAACCTCGCTAGTTTCTTCTGCGGACCGAATGGGGAACAAATGCTCTAACTTAAGTGTCTGCCGGTAAAGCATGTACATTTTTCATTTTTTCCCAGCCCATGTAGTTCTTGTTTTAAATTTCATTCAACAGTCACTTTCTCTGTCCAGACTGTCGTGGCCCTGTGCTCTCGCCGTAGGAGCAGTGAAAGGTTTAAAGATGCGTCTTGTTACGCAGTGAAATGCAGACGCCGGAAACTATTATACTGCGGCGAGAAGAAGACAGTGGTTAATGTTTTGTAGAAGATTTCAAAGAAAAGAAAATCAGTTGCTTCTGTTACGGTAGGTTGCAGAAACGTCATCTGATGTTCTGCGCCGAGCGTAGTAAATGCGCGAAGAAAACTAAGAAAACACGAGTAAACTTCTCACTACTGACAAAGTATTATCGTCATTGGCTTCCTTTTTTTGATTCCACAGTCCAACTCTGCAGTACATTCTTACATCACACGTGCGGAACTAGCACAAAATGTTTCTTTTTCGCCTAATATACGCTTAGCGACTGATTACCATGAAGCGTACTACCAGAGTTTTAACCTTTATTAATTCATCCGTTTTACAAATTGTGCTAAATGATATTTTGCAATTTAAAGTTAGGTTGGGTTAGTGTTGTTCAACGTCCCGTCGACAACGAGGTCATTAGAGACGGAGCGCAAGCTCGGGTTAGGGAAGGATGGGGAAGGAAATCGGCCGTGCCCTTTCAAAGGAACCATCCCGGCATTTGCCTGAAACGATTTAGGGAAATCACGGAAATCCTAAATCAGGATGGCTGGAGACGGGATTGGACCGTCGTCCTCCCGAATGCGAGTCCAGTGTGCTAACCACTGCGCAATTTAAAGTATCCACGATTTTCATAGTTTTGACGAATCACATATAGGTACATGGAACTTGACGTTTTATTAAACGGCTGTTAAAAGATACGCTCATGCGGCACCTGCAACTTACTCTCACATGGCGCGTATAGACACTGAACTCTCTAGTAGGGAGGGCGTCGGTTCAAATCCCCGTCCTCCCATTCAGGTTTTTCGTCGTTTCCCCAGATTGCTTAATGCGAATGCTAAAATGATTCCTTTGAAAGATCACGATCTGTTTGCTTCACAACTCCCTAATCCGAGATTGGACTCCTTCTGTAATGACCTTGTCAAATCTTCATCTGCCTTCAGAATGAGATTGTCACTGTGCAGCGGAGTGTGCGCTAATATGAAACTTCCCGGCAGATTAAAACTGCAAGGCTGTGGCTAAGCCACGTCACCGCAATATCCTTTCTTCCCGGAGTGCTAGTTCTGCAAAGTTCGCAGGAGAGCTTCTGTGAAGTTTGGAAGGAAGATTACGAGGTACAAGCAGAATTAAAGCTGAGAGGACGGGCTTTGAGTCGTGCATGGGTAGCTCAGATGGTAGAGCACTTGCCAGACCCGCGGAGCTGCAGCATAAGCCTATCCTCATGATCGTACGTGACTGCGTGGTTTAAATTTCACGGGAATTCAGTGGGTTACGACAGGTCCGGAAGAATATATAACGCTATGTTGACTTTCGTGTTCAACTTAAGACGAACTTAGTGTAGATACGAATACATTTCGGCTGTAATTAGCGCACGTTGTTACTTCGCAGTGAAACACAAAGTTTCTGTGTTAATGACTTCCCGTATACCGCAAAATACGACGGTGTAAAAAAAGGTTCGTAATGAAAGCTTAAACTGTGCGGGTAGGGAAGGGTATGACACCAGGAGGAAGGAATATGCGTGAGGTAGGACGTAGCGATCAAACGTGATACAGTAATCGACCGACGGCTGGACTGGCTGGGTGGCGCTAGTCGCCGGTATTTCCAGCCACCGAGGATCCTACTTGCGCGTCCGGCACGGCGGAATGCGGTCGCGCGGTTCCTGGCGGCGCGGCGACGATCCGGCCGCCAGGCCGAGCGTCCCAGAGACGCCGCGAATCACGCGCAGTCGATACCGCCGATACACCTGCTTCCCGCAGCATTTGCATCGCTTATCCTTGGCGCCGCGGCACGCCGCTATTGATAGTGCTATTGTGTGTCGCGGCTCTCTGCTTTACATTCCCGTCGCAGCGGGAGGCCGAGGAATCCGCGTCGTAATTCGCCAGCAACTGCTGCGCCTCTGGCGCGTGTTTCCCCGCTGTTTCGCACACGAGTTAGAGATCAGAAATGTGGTCTCCCTACGCTCTTTAAACTTACCAACGGATCTTATCACGTAATCTCTTGTTTCGTAATCGGCTCGAATCATCTTCGTGGCTGTTTTTCGTGAACAGCTTTATGCGATAAAGTCTTGGGTTCTCTTTAAGAAAAACTCTCCCGCAACCCGCGACTATCTGAAAGCAGCCTACAGGGACTGTGCAATATCTCGTCGAACATGTTCCCGTTGGCATCGTGCTTTCAAAACTGGTCGGGGGAAATGCTGAACTGCAGAGAGGAACAGGTGCACCGTAACAGAAACAACAATGAGCGCAGGAGGTGCCATTATTTGTGATCAATCACGTCTCACTGACAGACAGCTTGCACATATCAGTTGAGACCAATCACACAATTTTAAAAGAACAATTGTAAATGTCTAGGGCTTGTGCATGCGACTGCTTACTCCACGGCAAATGCAGACTCGCCGGTGTGTGCCGCAATTGGGAACAGTATGTTGGGTATGAGGGCGATGCTAGGTGTCGAAACTTCGTCACTGCTGATGAAACGTGAGCGTACTGTTACGACCCCGAGATGAGACGGTCAAGTACGGAATGGGTTTAACATGCTCAACCCCCACCACAAAAGGCAAGAGCTTGGAAGTCAGTCTGTGAAGCCCCGGTCATCCCTTTTTCGATTACCGGAGGATGGTGTACACTGACAGTTCCAAGACGCACAACAGTCACAGCAGATTACTTTCCGAACGTCCTGAAGCAATTGACGAAGGATCACATCCTCCCAAAAAACTAAGTAATTTCATTGGACAATGGAAGCTTCATCACGACAGTGCTCGGCCTCATGTTGCTAATACTGTTATCGCGTTCCTGGCGCAAAAACGCATGTCTACGGTATTCCATCCGCTTTATAGTGACGACCTGGCTCCGTGTGACTTTTCTTAATACGACGGCCAAACAGAAACTAAAGTGACCTCGCTTCGACAGCGAGACCAATGCAGTCAAAGCTCTTAAGGAGATGTCAAGGAATGGCCTTCTGGACGTTATCCAAGAATGTCAAAGGAGGTGGGAAAAGTCCATTGTATTGGGGAGGGAGACGAAAGCCTGTACGAGTGACTTTACAGTAAATTGTTGTATGAGCATTTGTGCCATTCTTTAGTCAACATCTGTCGTACGTATTTACTCTCCAAACAGTCGATGGAAACTGCGGAAGGACGGCAGATCTCGTTCTGGAAACATCCACAAGGCTGCGGCTAAGCCACGTCACCGCAATATCCTTTCTTCCAGGAGTGCTAGTTCTGCAAGGTTCGCAGAAGAGTTTCTGTGAAGTTTGGAAGGTAGGAGACGACGTACAGGCAGAAGTAAAGCTGAGAGGACGGGGCGTGAGTCGTGCTTGGGTAGCTCGGATGGTAGAGCACTTGCCCGCGAAAGGCAAAGATCCCAAGTTTGAGTCTCGGTCCGGCACAAAGTATTAATCTGCCAGGAAGCGCGCACACTCCGCTGCACAGTGAAAATCTCATTCTGAAGGCAGATGAAGATTTGACGTCCCGTAGACAAGGTCATTACAGACGGAGTCCAATCTCGGATTAGGGAGTTGTGAAGCAAACAGATCGTGATTTTTCAAAGGAAGCATTTTGGCGTTCGTATACAGCAATCTGAGGAAACGACGAAAAACCTGTATGGGAGAACGGGGATTTGAACCACCGCCCTCCCTATCCGAGAGTTCAGTGTGTATACGTGCCATGTGAGATTAAGTTGCAGGAGCCGCATGAGCGTATCTTACAGCCTCCACGGCCATCTGATACCGACTACCCGTCATTTCCCCCTGTGAGTGTCAGTTTACAACAGCATGATGGCGCACTCAGCTTCTTTACTACGTCGCGACCAGCCTCATTCCAGTAAGCTTGAGTGAGAGAGAGAGATTCGACGGGACCGCAGTGCTACCGTTCTCAGGCTCGTCCTACTCACGGAGGGAAGCCAGTGCTGCACTGGCTAACAGCGGCGCCTCCATCTCTAATGTAGACAACCCCCAGCACGGGATTCGAAGATCCGTACTCGTTCCGTTCCTGATCTCTTGACAGGACGACGTCGTGCAAGAAAATAGTTCATATGGCTCTGAGCACTATGGGACTCAATATCTGAGGTCATGAGTCCCCTAGAACTTACAACTACTTAAACCTAACTAACCTAAGGACATCACACACATCCATGCCCGAGGCAGGATTCGAACCTGCGACCGTAGCGGTCGCGCGCTTCCAGACTGAAGCGCCTAAAACCTCTCGTCCACAGCGGCTGGCTTCGTCGTGCAGTTCATCAGGCTGGCGACTTGTTTGGAAATCAAGGATATCGCAGGGTCTTAGGTAAAACTTAATTTACTGGAAAAGTCAGGAAATTTTTGGCGAATTCTGAGAGACTAGGAGTAGTGGAAGGACGCTGGGAGAATTAAACTGTTCATTGAGAGAAAGAAAGGTACTGAGTCAGAGACACATTGTTACAAGTCACTTTTTAAATGCTGCTTCAGAAACAATCCGTGTGAAGATGCCCTCGCATGGGACGTTTCTCGTCGTGAAGCACACCAAAACTGATCTGCATCGTGATTGGTGCACGCTCAGAAACTAGCAGAGACATCACACGGAACGTATTTCTTCTCATGATTTGCGACAGCAGCGCTCTCCCGTGCACAGTTTGCTTACGAAACTGGACGCACAGAACACTACCACGTCAGCTCTACAAAAGACGCATTTACTTCTTTGGGCGTATGCTAGCAATGTTGGTTTGTCTGTAGCGTACATAAGTAAGAACTTTTAATATCCATGAACATGATACAAGGTAAATGGAGATGTTCCAAGTCCAGTCAGTAGAAACATCAGCTTTTAAAAGTTTCATTACAAATAGTGCGAGAGAAATTTACAGTAGCCGTTCACATAAAACTAAAATTATTTAATAATTCTCACTTATTATTAAAACCTTAGGGCCATTGATATTACATCACTCCTGTGCACCAGCAAATAAGTGAAATGTAGGACTTTAAACAAGGAAGTGCGAAATTTTCCTTCTGCCAGTACGAAAGCTCTCTTGTAGCAAAACACACGCACACACACACACACACACACACAAACAAACGCGCGCGCGCGCGCGCGCGAAATCTTTTCTACTTCTGTAGGAGTAAGTGTGGAATTTATTTATCAGAAAAAGTTTTATTTCGTTGAATATATGCCTAAAAGCAAAATTTTTGTCAGCTGTAGTCATCCTCAATCATGTCCGCCTCGATATCTGAGTGGTCAGCGTATCAGTGTATCTCGCAAGGGGCCCGGGTTCGAGTTCCGGCTGGGTCGCAGGTTTTCTCCACTCGGGGACTGGGCGTTGTGTTGTCTTCTCCATCCTATCATCCTCGTCTACACGGAAGTCGCCGAAGTGGCGTGACCTAAAAATACTTACATCAGGCGACCGGTCTACCCGACGGGAGGCCCTAGCCACACGACATTTCATCCTCAGTTCTTGAAGTTAGGTTATGACCGTTCAGTTGAAGGTGTTATATTCTGGAAGATAAGAGATACGAGTAACACTTCAGATGTCTCTTTGGCACTGAAAGCAACGCACAGGACTACAAGGATTGTTTTCAGCCACAGTTTGAAATTTAAAAAATAGCGTTAATAACCATTCATTCTGACAAGTGTAGTTGCCTATCTCGTTCTCTTACCACTTTAAAGTAATGAAGCAAATTTTTTGAAACTGGAGGGAAAGAAAAGAACTGTGGAAATATTATGCTGACTATTTCCATAATTGTCCCGAGCTGAAACCTGGTGGAGAGCTGCTTCGGTAAATAAGACATATCAACCGAATTTTTCGATGAAATTGTTTTTCTAAATCGGGTACGAAAATTTCACATTGCAATGTCTGTTATCCTTTTTTTAAGCCGACGTGTGGTGATATTCCCGAACCTTCTTCCGTAATTGAACTTACCTTTACAAGTATACTTCACCGTGGTAACTTAAAGGCTATCAGCGAAACGAATGTATCACATTTCATAATCTTAGTAGGCGATTGTTCAGAAAGTGCAAGCGATGTGACAAACTTAGGCTCCGAAATTTCAGATGGTTCTAAGAGTGATCAAGGAAGACTACAGAAGAATCCGTTAACATTGGTTTGGGTACCTCGTTTATGTGGCATCAAATGATGTGAATTCCTAATCAAATTTGACAACTAATAACTTGAAATTATCTCTGCTGAAGCTACATTGGCTTATTTAGGGACTGTCCAACGGAATACACGTCCCATCTATTAACTTCCGTTGACGCCCTCTCACGTCGTCTTAACACTGACCGAGGCCAACGAGAAAGACAGGCCGCGGCGGGTCCGTAACAGCACGTGACACGACAGGTGTTACGGGAGCGAGTAACTGTTACAGACGAGTTTAATAGTTCTTGACTGCATGTTTAAATGGATGCAAGTCCTCGATAGCACACGACAAAATTAATACCTTTAGTGACTGTGTTTTTATATTGCCATATTGTGGACATGCGACTAGTGTGATGTCACAAGGTCGTTGCGGGGCGCGTGCTTCTCGTGATCCCCAACTGTAACAGACAACACTATATTGTCTACAATTCTTGAGCTCGCAAACTCCCTGCGCTCTTGCCCAATTTCAACTCGTGGCTGCTATTTTTAGACTCGGCGACAACGAACTTAATACGAGTGAGCCTGAAGGCTGAGATAACCGGCGCTAGTAAAGGTGTTGGTCCTGTACATATTTACCTTCCAATGCCAACACTTCTTTCTTTTTTTTTTTTTTTTCAACTGTTGGTGATTTGGTGCTCAGGTACAGTCGCCTCCCCCTCCCTCTCTCCCTCTTCCTCGAAAATTTTCTCGTCGCTGTGTGGGAAATGCGTGCCAAGCAATGGTTTCTTCGTCAGAGGGGAGACGTGCCTGTTGTTTACCACCTCATGAACAATCTCGAATTGATCTTGGAAACCGCGGCGGAGAAGCTTTTGCACTGAAATTGTTGTTGTTGTTGTTGTTGTTGTTGTTGTCGTGGTCTTCCGTCTTGAGACTGGTTTGATGCAGCTCTCCATGCTACTCCATCCCGTGCAAGCTTCTTCATCTGCCAGTACTTACTGCAACATACATCCTTCTGAATTTGCTTACTGTATTCATCTCTTGGTCTCCCTCTACGATTTTTACCCTCCACGCTGCGCTCCAATGCTAAATTTGTGATCCCTTGATGCCTCAGAACATGTCCTACAAACCGATCCCTTCTTCTAGTCAAGTTGTGCCACAAATATCTCTTCTCTCAATTCTATTCAATACCTCCTGATTAGTTATGTGATGTACCCATCTAATTTTCAGCATTCTTCTGTAGCACCACATTTCGAAAGCTTCTATTCTCTTCTTGTCTAAAGTGTTTATCGTCCATGTTTCACTTCCGTACATGGCTACACTCCATACAAATACTTTCAGAAACGACTTCCTCACACTTAAATCTATACTCGATGTTAACAAATTTCTCTTCTTCAGAAACGCTTTCGTTGCCATTGCCAGTCTACATTTTATATCCTCTCTACTTCGACCATTCTCAGTTATTTTGCTCCCCAAATAGCAAAACTCCTTCTCTACTTTAAGTGTCTCATTTCGTAATCTAATTCCCGCAGCATCACCCGATTTAATTCGACTACATTGCATTATCCTCGTTTTGCTTTTGTTGATGTTCATCTTATACCCTCCTTTTAAGACACTGT
Source organism: Schistocerca americana (assembly GCF_021461395.2). Taxonomy (NCBI): domain Eukaryota; kingdom Metazoa; phylum Arthropoda; class Insecta; order Orthoptera; family Acrididae; genus Schistocerca; species Schistocerca americana. The sequence goes on along the minus strand of NC_060126.1, from coordinate 504,119,316 downwards.
CCATTCCGTTCAACTGCCCTTCCAAGTCCTTTGCTGTTTCTGACAGAATTACAATGTCATCGGCGAACCCCCAAGTTTTTATTTTTTCTCCATGAATTTTAATACCTACTCCGAATTTTTCTTTTGTTTCCTTTACTGCTTGCTCAATATACAGATTGAATAACATCGGGGATAGGCTACAACCCTGTCTCACTCCCTTCCCAACCACTGCTTCCCTTTCGTGTCCCTCGACTATTATAACTGCCATCTGGTTTCTGTACAAGTTGTAAATAGCCTTTCGCTCCCTGTATTTTACCCCTGCCACCTTCAGAATTTAAAAGAGAGTATTCCAGTCAACATTGTCAAAAGCTTTCTCTAAGTCTACAAATGCTAGAAACGTAGGTTTGCCTTTTCTTAATCTTTCTTCTAAGATAAGTCGTAGGGTCAGTATTGCCTCATGTGTTCCAACATTTCTACAGAATCCAAACTGATGTTCCCCGAGGTCTGCTTCTACCAGTTTTTCCATTCGTCTGTAAAGAATTCGCGTTAGTATTTTGCAGCTGTGACTTATTGAACTGATAGTTCGGTAATTTTCACATCTGTCAACACCTGCTTTCTTTGGGATTCGAATCTGAAATACGTATCGGAAATAGAAACCCGAAAAGCCGAAATGTACAGTCGAAGGACTTTTAATTGTAAAATATAACTTAAGCTATTGACTCGTTGAAAAACCGATTGCGGGACACATCGGTTGTCGAGTTAAAAGGTGTGCTTCTTCGTAGCTCGATTGCAGCTTCGATACAGCAGCCCCGAAACGCGCCTAGTATCGAAAAACAGCCCCAACAGTTGCTCTTACTGCATGACAGAGTAATAAAGGGGGCGGGAGGACTTTGCACGGTGAGGATATGAAGGCGTTAGCAGCTCGCCGATGGCCGCGGCGACGGTGGTCGGACACGATGGCCTCAGCGGCTGAACGGCGCCTGTGTGTGCCTCACATGGGCCGTGAAGCCGCAGAGACGGCCTCGGCCCGCCCCACCCGTTGCTCCTTTTCTGATCGCCCTGCAGGATCACCACCAGCGATCGTGCTGCGTGACCCTCCGAACGAGAACGAGGCTTCGCCTAGCCACTTGGAATTGCTTCTGATTCCACGTTGCTGCTTTATGCCGTAACTGTACGAATATGAAGATGCAAAGCAAGAGAGCAAACCACTCTGCCGTTTCACGGTACCTATTAAGCCGAAAAGTGACCTTTCGTACTACGACAAACACTATGAAACACATGAGCAACATACTGCTGTGAATACAGATTTTTTTCCCTCTCCTCGGTTAATCCGATTTCATAAATGTCTTCGCAGACCGACGAAGTTTTCAAGCCCGACGGTCGAAGCTTTCTAACGACTCCATAGAAATCTTCGTGAATCCTACTCTTATCTGCCTTACGTTTAGCTAAATTTATGTGGTTGTTCTTCCTCGCGTTGCTCTGGATATTTTATTAAAACTGGTTATGGTGAGATAAATGTACAGATGAAATGGCCAATACCATACTGAAAACTTAAAAACCAAATATCCACTACTACATCGCAATGCAAAAATGTTATAAATGATGTAATTGCAACAGTGATTATGGACCTCTCAAAAACTATAAACGATTATTTATATTTCATTTATAAAACATTTGTTTAAAAGATGATTTTGCATAAACAGATCGTTATATGATAGTAATTCCTTTGCCACATGTTGTTAGAGGTAAATCTTTGTTTTTTTAGTGCAGTTGGCTGTACGAGATTGAAGTGCGAAGATGGAGTACATGTTGTGTGTGTTATATTGATTCGTTTTGTGAAGTGAAATGACTGAAAATATACGTATTATTTGCCAGAAAGCCCTTTGGTGCTTACATGATTTCGTTGAAGCAACCTAGTCATCCTCTAGACGATCATAAAAAGTTTAACCAAATAAAGGAAATGGATATGGAGCCTTCAACTCACAAGAAAGAAGCGCAACAAAAAATGAGTATTATTTAATGAAACTGGTTATTTAAATTTGTCCGTCGCTCTCTCTCGCTGCAGTGTGTCACTATCTCAGCGTGGCAAGTGCTGTGAAAAAGTGACCAGCCGCCCAAATTAGCAGCTTACTTAAAAAATGAGTGAATCATGTTTGGGCAAGAAGAGGGTGGTGACGGTCCGAATAGCTACTCCTGCATACTGAATTCTGATGGCTGGCTGCCGTTTCTGTAGTACGTCTGACGATCATCAATGTTTGCGCTGAAATTTATGGCAGAAATGCTTTGAGTTGAGGGTCCAACGCAGTTTTGCTCCAGTGAGCACCTAAACATGGCGTAAGGACACATACTGCTCGGTATCAGCATACTACTCCTTTATTTTTATGACTTTATTGCAAACGTCAACAAGCGTTACGTCATTGTAATCAACTTTTCAAGACCTATCGACATACCTTATAAAAGTATATCGTTTTGTTAAAAGAAATCCTTGATTGCCTCTGTACCTAGTCTGGAGAAATTTTACGCCTACCTGTATTGTTAAACCCTTGTTTCGTTATCTAGAACAATACACGACGTAATTGACTGTTCACATTACGTGATATACGAGTACAACAGGACATTTTATTATTTATACTAGCTGACAAACCCTGCTTTCCTCGACTATTCATTTTGCTAATTTTCTGTTAGAAAATAAAACGAAAAATGAAATGTTTGTAGTCTGATATAGAAAAAAAATGTGATTTCCATGTATTCGTGGAAACACCTCTGACATTATGAAACAGTCGTACAAAGAAATTTTACACAATGTACAGATACAGAAATTCAACTGCTTCGCGTGTGTAAAACGCCTCTTGCTTCGCCTACAGCCGCTTCCGCTTCGCAGTTGAAAGCTGTGAAAGGTTCTGCCAGGTCTCAAGGGATTACCTTACATTGACTCCACTGTAGGAGTGTCTTAATAATAAAGAATAAATATATTAAAACTGCATTCATGATGCGGCAGTTTTTCACGCATTTCACTTTCATGGCGTCATATCTCCTGAACCATAATAAGTAGGTGGTACTTACCCCCACGGCGAACGTTGCCTGATGTGTGTGTCTGTGCCAAGTTCGCTTGAACTCAGTCCAGTGGTTTAGGAGAAGATGTAGAGAGCGCGTGCGCGCGCACACACTGAAGAGCCCCACATCTGCCTAATATCCGCGAGCACGAAAAACTGCCGCAACACAACATGGCATGGGCTCGCCTAATGTCCGAAGTAGTGCTGGACGAAATTGACACCATGAGTACTGCAGAGCTGTCCATAAATCCGTAAGAATACGAGGGGGCTAGAAGTCTCTTCTGAACAGCACATTGCAAGGCATCCCAGATATGCTCAATAATGTTCACATCTGGGGAGTTTGGTGGCCAGCGGAAGTGTTTAAACTCCTAAGTGTGTTCCTGGAGCCATTCTGTAGCAAATCTGGACGTGTGGGTTGTCGCATTGTCCTGCTGGGATTGCCCAACTCTGTCGGAATGCACTATGGACATGAATGGATGCAGGTGACCAAACAGGATGCCTACGTACGTATTACTTGTCAGAGCCGTATCTAGACGTATTAGGAGTCCCATATCACTCCAACTGCACACGCCCCTCACCGTTACAGAAACTGCACCAGCTTGAACAAACCCCCGCAGACACGCAGGATCCATGGATTCATGAGGTTGTCTCCATACACGTACATTTCCATCCACTCGATACAATTTGAAACGAGACTCGTCCGACCAGGCAACATGTTTCCAGTCATCAGCAGTCCAATGTCGGTGTTGACGGGCCCAGGCAAAGGCGTGAAGCATTGTGTCGTGCAGTCATCGAAAGTACACGAGTGGGCCTTCGGCTCCGAAAGCCCATATCGATGGTGTTTCGTTGAATGATTTGTACGCTGACACTTCGTGATGGACCAGCATTGAAATCTGCAGCAATTTGCGGAACGGTAGCACTTCTGTCATGTTGTAACGATACTCTTCAGTCGTCGTTGGCCCCCTTCTTGCAGGATCTTTTTCCAGCCGTACCGATGACGGAGATTTGATGTTTTACCGGATTCCTGATATTCACGGTAAACTCTTGAAATGGTCGTACAGGAAAATCTTCACTTCTCCGCTACCTCTGAGATGCCGTGTCCCATCGCTCGTGCGCCGACTGTTACACAAAGTTCAAGCTCACTTAAATTTTGATAACCTGCCATTGTAGGAGCAGTAATTGATCTGACACTTTTTGTCTTATACAGGCGTTGCCGTCCGCAACGCCGTATTCTGCCTGTATTTGAATACGCATGCCTAGACCAGTTTCTTTGGCGCTTCAGTTTTTATATATGTTATTCGTTCAAAAATATTATGAGTACCTAGATATACGATGTCAAAGATATCACTTTGGCGGCTGTTCTGAATTCTGTTGGCTACGTAAACTGTGCTAAAATCACTGATTCTTGCTTGTTTTCGTCTTTAAGTACATCAGTCCGTAACATCTGTTGCCGCTCATTGCCCATTGGATGGACAAGGTTCAGCCAATTTAGCTTGCATTTTTCGGTTTTTTCTGGTATTGAGAAGATTTTTAATTCTCTTCTGATGTCTTCTCTGCGCTTGTGATCTAGTCTGTTACAACCTTCGATTGCCGTCAAACTTCATTTCGGTGGCTTGAATTTAGATCTTGTCAGTGCCCTTCGTGATCCATATTTAGCTGCCGTACAGAAGTGTTTCAGATCCCAGTGTCTTGTAAAATTTCTTGTGTGTGTGTGTGTGTGTGTGTGTGTGTGTGTGTGTGTGTGTGTGTGTGTGTGTGTGTGTGTGTGTGTGTGCGCGCGCGCCGCAGATTTTCAACAGCGTACTGCTGACTGCGGCATATCGGTGAGAGACACGGCAGCCGAATTCGTATTGCAGCCCAGATAATTAAAGTTTGATATTTGTTCGAGATAAGCACTATCGCGGCAAAGGGTATAAACTTAAAGCTTCTTTGCACTTAAAGGCCATAAATTAGGTATTTTCTGTAGTAATTTAACTGTATATTGTAAACGTTAGTCACATGCGCCTTCCTTGCCTCATGTAAACAGACCCTCATTTGTTTTTGTCTGTAGCGTGTAGGAGACTGGAAAACAAAGGATTTTTCTCTCGTAAGTGTCTTTGTAAACTACGTTTAACCTTACAAGACAGTGGTGAAAAGGAAGAAAAAACTTCGGGAAACGTCTCGCGAATATCAACTAATATAAAAGTGTGTGATGGAATTATTATTGTTATAAAATACGAAGCTATGTTGGACTAGTCAAGTCCTCTACTAATACTTAGCTCCATCATCTACAACAAATCACCACTATTCAGTGCCTGCATTTTGAGTGTGATAGGTTCACCAATTGCAGTGCACATCAAGATTATAGCAGTAAGGTTATACGAAGTGAACAGCAATATTATGCCTTACAGTTCACTGAAAACTTTTCATGCGAAGACAGATACCGTAACCAGCAACTAATACCATCCTTTTATTTACCGCATTGCGTTTCGGGAAAGAACTCTATCGTCAGATCAGTATTTCGTTCAGGCTTTGTATAATGTCATGTTTTTGTCAAGAAAATAGAAATTTACATATGTTCTTTCCGTCAGTGTATATTATACTGCTATGATATTGAGAATAACACACACTGACCTAAACCAGTGTCAGATGGAGGTAATTTCCTGAAATGCCTCGCAAAAAACAGACTGGATAAAATTTCTTCCTTCTTACGTAAAACATGCAACAAGAAATGGAAAATGATTGATCGATCAATAAAACGAATTGGGTAAAACTGAATGGGGCGGACGCAGTTTCTCGCATTTGAAGAGAGAAGAATAGAAGAACTGATAGTTCGGACTGACTGACTGGAGTAATTTAGGGGAACGGCAAGCACCCAGTTCAAACTGGCAGGCTACAGATTGACCTCCGGATGCACCTGCTTATTCGTCCACTGTTTCACCGCTGGAGCAAATGGGTCGGCATGGTTTAGTTAGCAGACTCTTGGAATGGCGCGGGCTAAAGGTGAACGGTGACAAAACCCGCGAACCCACGCCCTACGTTGAGTTCAGCCAATCCAGTGTGCTATCTTGCGGTACGTATGCGCTTGTGTGTGTGTGTGTGGAGGGGGGGGGGGGGGGAGAGGAGGACGCAAAACAAACACACACACACACACACACACACACACACACACACACTCACACACAGCCGTGGGCGAAGCGGTCTGCTTCGCTACACATTGTAAAAGGCGTCAGCTCAGTGACCGCGACCTAATCACCTGCTACGCCCTTGCAAAGGGAAGCGCTGCGGCAGCAGGGGGTGGGGAGGTCGCTTGTGACGTCACCTCTCCGCCACTCTACCCGGACCTGCCCCTTGCTCTTACCTGTCGCCCGCTTTGTGTCAAAATAGGCCGCGGCGACTGCGATAACGTGCAAGTGCCTGCGCAGAGCCTCGCCTGTGGCCGTGACAGGTGTCGGCGGGTTGTCCGCCGGGAACAGTCTGCCGCGCAGCTGCAGCTGCAGCAGCTGGCGGCTGCGTGAAAGTCGCACGCTCTGCTCTGGCGTGCTGTCGAAACTGCAGCCAGTGAAAGTGCCGCCGAGTCACGAGTACGGCCGGTTGCGACCGGACGAAAATAGCTCGCGAGCGAGTTTAAAATACGCTCCGCCTGCATAATGCGAGTACGGCAGGATAGTCTTCGGAGGTGGGCTGTTGTTTCAGCGTCCCATTACAAGTCCGGCAAACTACACTTCACTGCCAACAGTAATACGTGTGTAATAGCAACACCACTACTGCTTGTACCAGCGACTATTTACCAGATATTTATTTAATTTTATTTGCTCCCATTTACATTTGACTTGGCACCTAGTGACGAATACAGGTCGTGTTCTAACAATATTTAGTTGTACAATTACAGAAAATGATGCTTATTTGGTTTCTTTGTATTTTAAGTTTTAACTAAGTTGCAGATTTATACAGAGTTTTTCAAAAGCAGTATACTTATTTCGGAAGCATATGTTTATTACACTGTACGGACATAAACGTAAAACTTGGGGCACATATTCACGAATCTCTCAAGTTCAGATCACAGATGTTCAATGTGTCCTCGACTGCTGACACCAACAATATCACATGGATACTCGAGTTCCTCCCATACTCGGGTAAACATGTTCATCGTCCCCCCCCCCTCCTTTATGCCTTCTAGGTTCTATTGTAGTGTTGATCCATAAATATTGTCCTTAACGAAACCCCACAGGAAGAACTCACAAGGCGTCAAATCCGGTGACCCTGGAGGCCAGCTGAAAAGTCGCCTGCAGTCCAACGGCTCGGTAGAGTTTCATTCAGATATTCAAGCACTTTGAGACTCCAGTTAGGGGGTTCCCCATCTTGTTGAAAAATGAAGTTGTCCTCGTTCAGTCTCGGAAACAACCAGTTCTGTAACGTAGGAAGATATTCTTGACCGTTAACCGTGTTCCCATCAAGGAAGAATGGGCCATAAGCAGATGAATGGCTAAGAATGGTTCAAATGGCTCTGAGCACATCTACATCTACATATACATTTATACTCCGCAAGCCACCCAACGGTGTGTGGCGGAGGACACTTTACGTGCCACTGTCATTACCTCCCTTTTCTGTTCCAGTCGCGTATGGTTCGCGGAAAGAACGACTGTCTGAAAGCCTCCGTGCGCGCTCGAATCTCTCTAATTTCACGTTCGTGATCTCCTCGGGAGGTGTAAGTAGGGAGAAGCAATATATTCGATACCTCATCCAGAAACGCACCCTCTCGAAACCTGGACAGCAAGATACACCGCGATGCAGAGCGCCTCTCTTGCAGAGTCTGCCACTTGAGTTTGGTAAACATTTCCGTAAAACTATCACGCATACCAAATAACCCTGTGACGAAACGCGCCGCTCTTCTTTGGATCTTCTCTATCTCCTCCGTCGACCTGACCTGGTACGGATCCCACACTGATGAGCAATACTCAAGTATAAGTCGAACGAGTGTTTTGTAAGCCACCTCCTTTGTTAAAGGGCTACATTTTCTAAGGACTCTCCCAATGAATCTCAACCTGGTACCCGCCTTACCAACAATTAATTTTATGTGATCATTCCACTTCAAAAGGTTCCGCACGCATACTCCCAGAAGTAACTGCTAGCAGTGTTTGTTCCGCTATCATATAATCATACAATAAAGGATCCTTCTTTCTATGTATTGGCAATACATTACATTTGTCTATGTTAAGGGTCAGTTGCCACTCCCTGCACCAAGTGCCTATCCGCTACAGATCTTCCTGCATTTCGCTACAATTTTCTAATGCTGCAACTTCTCTGTATACTGCAGCATCATCCGCGAAAAGCCGCATGGAACTTCCGACACTATCTACTAGGTCATTTATATATATTGTGAAAAGCAATGGTCCCATAACACTCCTCTGTGGCACGCCAGACTTTAACAGACTTTAACATCTGTAGACGTCTCTCCATTGAGAACAACATGCTGTATTCTGTTTGCTAAAAACTCTTCAATCCAGCCACACAGCTGGTCTGATATTCCGTAGGCTCTTACTTTGTTTATCAGGCGACAGTGTGGAACTGTATCGAACGCCTTCCGGAAGTCAAGGAAAATGGGATCTACCTGGGAGCCTGTATCTAATATTTTCTGGGTCTCATGAACAAATAAAGCTAGTTGGGTCCCTCACGATCGCTGTTTCCGGAATCCATGCTGATTCCTACAGAGTAGATTCTGGGTTTCCAAAAACGACATGATACGCGAGCAAAAAACATGTTCTAAAATTCTACAACAGATAGATGTGAGAGACATAGGCCTATAGTTTTGCGCATCTGCTCGACGACCCTTCTTGAAGACTGGGACTACCTGTGCTCTTTTCCAATCATTTGGAACCTTCCGTTCCTCTAGAGACTTGCGGTACACGGCTGTTAGAATAGGAGGGGGGGGGGGGGGGGGGCAAGCACATGGGCCTTTAACATCTGAGGTCATCAGTCCCCTAGAACTTAGAACTTCTTAGACTTAACTAACCTAAGGACATCACACACATCCATGCCCGAGGCAGGATTCGAACCGGCGACCGTAGCGGTCGCGCGGTTCCAGACTGAAACGCCTAGAACCGTTCGCCCACTCCGGCCGGCGCAGATGACTGGGATATCGTACAAAACACATGACTTTGGCTGAATCTCGTGCATGTTCAGTGTGTGAATGTGAGTTCTGTGGGCTCCAAATTCGAACATTGTGTTTGTTTACTTCCCTACTAAGGTGGAAAGTCGCTTCAAAAATGGTTCAAATGGCTCTGAGCACTATGGGACTTAACATCCATGGTCATCAGTCCCCTAGAACTTAGAACTACTTAAACCTAACTAACCAAAGGACAGCACACAACACCCAGTCATCACGAGGCAGAGAAAATCCCTGACCCCGCCGGGAATCGAACCCGGGAACCCGGGCGTGGGAAGCGAGAACGCTACCGCCCGACCACGAGCTGGGGACTGAAAGTCGCTTCATCTCCGAACAAGATGCATTGTGCGAAAGTGTTATTGTCAACAGCATTCTGAAGCCCATCAGAAAAAGTATGTGCGTTTATCGTCAGGACGTAACTTTTACATCTTCATAACCTACTGACGTCTCAAAACACGCCAAATTGTTGTTGCAACTTCGGACTGGCACGGCGAGTTGACTTTGTAGAACTACACTGGAAAGCGGTTTGAATTCGTGCGACGGTTTCGTCGGAAACACGAGGGCGGCTACTACTCCTTCCTTTACACCCACATCCAGTGTCTACAAACTGTCGATACCATCTGCGAATGTTCTATCCGTGTGGAAGATCAGTTTGGTCCCTCAACTGGAAACTTCTTAGTATTGTAAACGTGGAATGACACTTCGCAAACTCGAGAACACAAAATAATTTCTGCTGTAGAGTAGGCGTTTTGTAACATGTGACGGTAACCGACGTCTAGCGGCAGTAAATATAACCTAGGCAATGTATTCGTTCCTACAAAAACCGAGCCGTGGCGCAGCGATCGATGGTTTTGGCAACTTTGCTGTGTATTACGTGTTTTATTTTTGAAACACCCTGTGTACTTGGAAACCTAAAATTAATTATAAAACGTAAGATAGGAAAAAAGAAAGATGAGAAAGAATTTAGATATATGCACCACCACCAATACTGAGGGAGTATCTTGGCAAGGCAGAGCCTCTCGCACGTGGGCAGCCATCACCCAAACAACAAGAAGTAATACTTTTTTTTTATATGAACCACCAGTCATGCTTAATTGTGGTCCTAGTTATAATTTTACTATTCTATGTTCTTTGACCTGGTGTGTGTGTGTGTGTGTGTGTGTGTGTGTGTGTGTGTGTGTGTGTGTGTATTTGAGAGGTAAGGAGGGGGGGGGGCTGCCAGAGACTGTGTGTGGTCTGGGTTTAGACTTGCAGAAGGGGAATGGGACTTCGTACTGTATACTTGAAAAAAGCGCAGGTGACGCCTGTATATAAGAAGCGTAGAAGGACGGATCCTCAAAATTACAGACCATATTCTCAGTTCAAATATAATGAATTTCCTTGAGACGGAGAAGTTGCTGTCCATGCATCAGCACGGCTTTAGAAAGCATCGCTCCTGCGAAACGCAACTCGCCCTTTTTTCACATGATATCTTGCGAACCATGGACGAAGGGTATCAGACGGATGCCATATTCCTCGACTTCCGGAAAGCGTTTGACTCGGTGCCACACTGCAGACTCCTAAGGTACCAGCATATGGGATTGATTCCCAAATATGTGAGTGGCTCGAAGACTTCTTAAGTAATAGAACCCAGTACGTTGTCCTCGATGGTGAGTGTTCGTCGGAGGTGAGGGTATCATCTGGAGTGCCCCAGGAAAGTGTGATAGGTCCGCTGTTGTTTTCTATCTACATAAATGATCTTTTGGATAGGGTGGATAGCAATGTGCGGCTGTTTGCTGATGATGCTGTTGTGTACCGGAAGGTGTCGTTGTTGAGTGACTGTAAGAGGATACAAGATGACTTGGACAGGATTTGTGATTGGTGTAAAGAATGGGAGCTAACTCTAAATATAGATAAATGTGAATTAATGCAGATGAATAGGAAAAAGAATCCCGCAATGTTTGAAAACTCCATTGGTAGTGTAGCGCTTGACACAGTCACGTCGATTAAATATTTGGGCGTAACATTGCAGAGCGACATGAAGTGGGACAAGCATGTAACGGCAGTTGTGGGGAAGGCGGATAGTCATCTTCGGTTAATTGGTAGAATTTTGGGAAGATGTGGTTCATCTGCAAAGGAGACCGCTTATAAAACACTAATACGACCTACTCTTTTGAGTACTGCTCGAGCTTTTGGGATCCCTATGAGGTCGGATTGAGGGAGGACATAGAAGCAATTCAGAGGCGGGCGGCTAGATTTGTTACTGGTAGGTTTGATCTTCACGCGAGTGTTACGGAAATGCTTCAGGAACTCGGCTGGGAGTCTCTGGAGGAAAGGAGGCGTTCTTTTCGTGAATCGCTACTGAGGAAATTTAGAGAACCAGCATTTGAGGCTGAGTGCAGTACAATTTTACTGCCACCAACTTATATTTCGCGGAAACACCACAAAAATAAGACAAGAAAGATTAGGGCTCGTACAGAGGCAAATAGGCAGTCATTTTTCCCTCGTTCTGTTTGGAAGTGGAACAGGGAGAGAAGAAGCTAATTGTGGTACGAGATACCCTCCTCCATGCACCGTATGGTGGATTGCGGAGTATGTATGTAGATGTAGATGCTTACACTGCGGCCCCTCAAGACTATACGCAGGTCCGTGGCTGTGTTCTGTAATACGAAGTGGCCAATATTGTTCCATGTCTAGGATATAGAATTGACTTGCATTAGTAGCTCGCAATTCTAGTGTGTAACCTAGCCCATGTTAGTACGAGCATCACTAAGATACCCGTAATTGTCACGAAAAACGCAATTTTATTAATGCTCCGTTACTCGATTTTCTCTTAACGAGTAACGGAGCCTTGCTATCTGGTGTAGGGTAGGGGTCAGAAACGGAGCTAATACGGGTCTCAAGTTCGGACTGCATACTTCACGAATGAAGGGGCTGCTGTCACATCAGATCTAACATCCTTTCAACGTTCCCGATGTTGCTCCGCGAGTATATGACTAGTCTGTGCTATGGCGCTGCGATCGCTTCATACTCCTCCTCTCTTTCTCTCTTACTGAAGCATGCAGGAGTGAAAGGCTAGCCGTGACTTATTGTTAGTACGGAAGATGAAGATGAGTGCACGAGCTTGGTGCTGTGAAGTTACACTGATGAATTTCGTCCAACGCAAACAAATTGGTTGTCTTTTTGTTTATTCCACATACACCACGAGAAAACATGTGTGCTGCGTCAAACGAAACCTGGACACAGAACAAAATAAGTACCCTATTTCTGTATTCGTTTGGTCACAACATCTTGCGTTCATGGGCTGACAGCGAGTTGTGTAGTTTATCAGTAATTTGTGCAATTTATTTTACTAATTAATCACCGTTTAGAGATTTCTCTTCATCCTCGTGACATGTTTTGTGGTACTGTTGTCACAAAATCGTCGGTAACGCGTCTCAAGTGTGCATTATGTCAACGTTATTGTTCGTCTCTGGATGCGTATTAAATATTAAAAAGAATTTTCAGCAGTCTTGGAAACAGTTTTATGTATGTATAAAGAGAACAATATTCGCTGTTAACGAGTCAGTCGCAACATTCGTATAAACGAGTAATTTGCGTCTTTCATTTAGGCAGGGCGGACATTTTGTGACATTTCAATTTGCACTTGAGGATGGCTATAAAGCCTCACGATTGTGTGAAATAAATGAGTAGTAATTTACAGTTTAATATCAGAAATTTCCTTCAAAACGTTGCATATGTCGTAGGAATGCCGCAAGTGCGCGGTTATAGTTGTGAACTTTTAGGCTGCCTCTCCTTTTGCGAGGAAGTCGAGTGCACGTGTACCCGACAACAGACTCAAGTGACGAGTGGACTGCGGTGGAGACACATCGAGCCGAGTCTACCGGCCTACGGACGCAGTTCGCGAGACCAATTGGGTATACGGGCCCAGCAACGAACTGGGGACGTCACACTAGTAGGCTTGTTCGCTACACTTCGGGAACGCTCGGCTCCGTGCAGGGCACACGCGGAAATCAATATTTAATTGAAAAGGTACCGACTGAAGGTTTTAATTTTGTCATACGCTCTCTCGAACTTGCATGCATTTAAATGCGCAGTCAGGAATTATTAAACTCGTCTCAAATATTTAGTCTCTCCCCGCCGGAGACGGCTGCTGGCACGCGTAACACCTGCAGTGTCACGTGCTGTGACGTACGCGTCACGGCCTGTCGTTTCCGTGGGCTTCGCTAGTTCAGAGATGACGTCACAGGACTCGCTGGCGAATTTAAAGCGCGTATACTGAGCTCTTTCCTGAAGTCTGGTCTAGGGATCAACCTGCGTATGGTGTTTTCACGGTTACTCACACCCACTGAGACAAATCTTGAGCTTGTTTCAGAAGCAACATACAAAAAGCGTAAAAAAGACTCCAATACCCATACAAAACCCAAGGGCTATTCCGAAAGTAAATTCCAATCGGTCGCGAAATGGAAACCATTGTGAAAATCAAAAACATTTTATTTGCAACAGTGAGCTACACCTTCCAGCTACTGAGTTACATAGCCGCCGCTCCGACTTAGGCAACTTTCCAATACTCTTGTCATTGAAGGCAAGGTCATGTGCTTTCCGTCAATATTCTATGCCGTCTACAGCCCGTTGACTGTGCCAGAATGTTGTCTTCAAAGTCAACGGTTCACTTGAGCAGAGATGAAACTCTCGGACAGCCAGATACCACGCACTTCCCATCGAAAACGCTGCAGGAGCATCTTCATTGCCCCTGCAGAGTGCGGCCGAGTATTGTCATGCAGAAGGTAACGTATGACAGCTCTGTTATGCAGGCTGCATGGCATCAGGCGAAATCTCTCACCAGACCCTCATACTTAACGGGAGACGCCATTTCTTGGGCATCTTAACTAGACTCACTGTCCAACCCATGTGCAAAGCTTCATCGAATTTTCACAGTGGTTTCCATTTAGCGACAGATCGAAACTTTCTTTCCGAATAGCCCTCGTAATAACGCGATTCCCAGATAGGTGGCATGTATGACATAGCACGCAGTACATTTGTTGATGTTGGTACGTTAAGATGGGTATCAATTCGCGAAACGAAGCTTTCCTGCAAAACCGAGGGAGCTCTAGTTTTCCAAATTTCTGGTAAACCGGAAAAATCTTTCCAAAATCCGAATTCTCTGTTTGAAAAATTTCATTCTGATGATGATAAACTTTAACGGTTTTTATGTTACACATTTTCTCTCAAAACTATACCTTCCAGATCTCGTGGCACATGTCTCTTTCTTGGAGCTGCCTCCATCTCATGAAACGAATATTCTGTCTACATGTACGAAACGTATTTCGGAAAGGTAACTACGCTGACAAAAAAAGTGCAGCATTCAGAAGATGTGGTCTGATGTTATTGTAACATCGTACACTTACACAACATCGGCGGTGCCTGTGACAGGTAGAACGGCCACCAGACAGCATTAATGTTGTTCTTGTGTAGTGTCGTTACCAGGGCTCGTAGCGTGTGTAACACGGCGTGAACAGCGTCTGATGCTGGGTGGTCACTCTAAAAGGCACGCAGGTGTGGAGTACTCGTGTTGAACAGCGTTATTGGTACCTGGCAGAGTTTGAAAGTGACACCATTGTGGGTGTCCATTTGGCCAGCTGGTCGAATCATGCACATTTTCGAGCCATTCGGATACGACAGTGGCCCGATGTTGCGCTGAATGGGAACACGATGGCACCACACACTCGTTGTCAAGGTTCAGTTCGACCACGTCAGATCACAACGAAGTATTGTGCACCAAGCATATCGGGTCCTTCCCATGTGCACTTGCCTGACTAGAACAAGTAATGAACCTCCTGCGACGTTCTGTGTCATCACGCAACATTGGCCAGACTAGCAGCAACAGGACTAACGAATTTCAGTCCCGCGCCTAGGATACCGTTAACACGCAACACAAACGGCTGCTTGTAGAGTGGTGCCGTGGTTGGAAAACATAGACTGCTGATAAATAGCGTCGCATTGTGTTCAGTGATGAATCACGGTTTTGCATTACCCTGAAAGACCGTCGTTGGCAAGCACGGCTGCGATCTGGGTAGCGTCACATTCTTCCAGCGTTTTGGAGAGCTACAACAGTGTTGGGAGCCTTCGGGTATGACTTCAGATCACGTGTCGTAGTGACGGAGCTCTGACGGCCCAACGACACGTCACGCACATCCTGAGTTCTCGGGTTGCCACTCACGTGGTCGCAGTTTTCAACAGGACAATGATCTTCCAACCAGGAACGTCTCTCTATGAACTGTCTGCGTCATATTGGAGGTACTTCTGTGGCCAGCAAAATCCCCAAAAGAACATGTGCGAGACCAGTTCACTCGTCAAAACACGGTCCCAGTGCCAATCAACGGTTGTGGGTCAGCTTGCTTCAGGATACGATACAATGGCCTTATAACGCCCTTCCCAAACGAATCTATTCATGTGTCCGGGCCAGAGGAGGTGCAACTTCGTACTGGTAAGTCGGCTCATACCTTCGTAAATCTCGGCAGTAACATCACATACCCTCTCAACCCGTGAGATTTCTTTTCCTCCCTCTGTTCTGGTGCTTCGTTTTTTTTCTTTCGTTTTGTCAGGCAATTACAACATTTTATTTAATGAAAACTAAGTGAAATATGTTTTCGCTTGGCTTGGGCAAACACATTTACATTTTGTAATACAGAATCAAATTTTCACTCTGCAGCTGAGTGAAAATTTCATTCCGGAAACAGCCCCCAGGCTGTGGTTAAGCCGTGTCTTCGCAATATCCTTTCTTCCGGGCATGCTAGTCCTGCAAGTTCTGCAGGAGAGCTTCTGTGAAGTTTGGAAGGTAGGGGATGAGGTACTGGCAGAAGTAAAGCTGTGAGGACGGGGTGTGAGTCGTGCTTGGGTAGCTCTGATGATAGAGCAATTGCCCGCGAAAGGCAAAGGTCCCGAGTTCGAGTTTCGGTCCGGCACACAGTTTTGATCTGCCAAGACGCTTCACATTTTGTAATCTTCATTTTCTTCTTCCATAACGTATGGTTCCCCGTGTGCGTTATTGCATGTAAGTCATGCGTCCTAAAGAAATATCTTGTGCTTACTTTTCACTATGTAAACATTCGTACACAGCGCCAGTAATTGTGTAACTTATCTTTTGCACTTAATATTTTCTGCGCCTTCACCCTAAATTACACGTCGATTTCTTACACTTTGTTTTCTTTCGTTCGTTACGTTTCAAAAGCGAACGTGAATGCAATAGCTGTTTGCCCGCCAGAAGTGATTTCCTCCTGATCAGTGGACTCGTGTAAACCGCTAGACCCAAAGCTAAATAGTGCTTCTGCCCCGATGTTAATAACTGTTGTGCAGCGTTCTTGCAAATAAATCAATTCAGTAATTTGATGCAACAAAGATAACTGCGGGAGCTACTTTAGAAGTCTCTCTCTCTCTCTCTCTCTCTCTCTCTCTCTCTCTCTCGGCCTATCTGCAATTTCTTTAATGTGTGCACGGCAGTGTCGCAGCATTGGTCGGGCAAATCTACTTTCATATGCCTTACTTACTACTGTTCCCATGCGCTCTAGTTCATCCTGCTTTCTAATATTACTGCTAGGTAATTGGACGATCTAATAGGCTACAGTATAATGCTGCAACCTATGCTCTCTCTGTCTGTCTGCCTCTGTCGTTTACGGGTTTTGTATCGCATTTATGTACGCTTAATAGAGCTGCCCATTCGGTATAAAAATTGGATATATTTTCGAAGTGTTGCTATATTTCTTTACCATCCTGTAGATGTAGAAAATGAACAATCAGTGTGAGATGTTGATCCCGTCTCTTAGATCGGTCACGTGGTGGTCCTGATATTCTCTCGCTTTGGGTACACTCGTTATTACTTTTGTTTCTGCTGAAGATTCGCCGTCCTGTGTGAGTACTGGTCCTATTTGGCCAAAATTGTGCCAACATCGCACAAATGAGGTAATATCTGTAAGGGGATCTCCTGTGTATATCAGTCTTATGATGGGATCTACCTGCTCGGGCGTGTGTAAAGTCTGCCAGCAAAAATCCACCTGCGTTTCACACGAGTAGTGTTTCCTTATACTCGTGCTGATTCATTGAGAAGTACGTTTTCCACAATGTATGTCACTATGTTTGACTTTAGAATACGCTCTAGGATCCTGCTACAGAGAGCAGTTTACGATATTACTCTGTAAAATTAAGAGAGGCGGAGTAACGTCTGCATTTTACTATACATTCATCAGTTATTTCCTAGGTGGAAGACTATTGGTAGAAGGTATCTCTCGACATTTATGCGATGTAGGCCCCAAGGAATCGTTTCAAATTTTGTGATACGTGATGCTCCTAATTCTGTTTTATTCATTCCACGAGTACTGTACAAACTGCTGACTCAACCAGAGTAATTAGGCTCTTTACAGATAACCGCTGTTGACTTACATCTTTTTTTTATTGTAAGAAACACGTTTGCTTGCACTTCTCCGGTAAAACTCAATATCATTCCTACAATTGGTCGACATAAGTGGCGAACCTCTTAGCACGTCACACGTATGGCAATAACGAAAGAAATTGTAGTAGCGATGACAACTGTCGAGTGTTTGCACTCTCATACACTGTAATCGACACGTTTGCCAGTGTTGAACACGTGTGCGGTGTTGTTTCATTGGTGTAACAATTTCGTTCCTATGTGCAGGAGACGCCAGCGAGCTGCAGAAGGCGAACGGTGTCTGTCCCGCGTACCCGCGACACGGTAACCCAAAACATAAACTGCATGCAGCTGCCTTTTGGCGGCATCTCAACTTTTTTTCTTCTTCTTCTTCTTCTTCTTCTTCTTCTTCTTCCTCTGGCAACCAGGAGCCACGTAAAATTATCCCATGCCTTTGTTTCAGCGTGTTCTCCACTTTCCTGGTTCCCAGTCTTTCTTCATTCTTTCACTCGTGCAGTAGTCACATTTTTGTTCCGTTGTTTGCTTTGTAGAAAATATCTAAATGTAGTTTCCTTTCGTATTCTGCCCTCTGTCATACAGGGTGTTACAAAAAGGTACGGCCAAACTTTCAGGAAACATTCCTCACACACAAATAAAGAAAAGATGTTAAGTGGACATGTGTCCGGAAACGCTTACTTTCCATGTTAGAGCTCGTTTTATTACTTCTCTTCAAATCACATTAATCATGGAATGGAAACACACAGCAACAGAACATACCAGCGTGACTTCGAACACTTTATTACAGTAAATGTTCAAAATGTCCTCCGTTAGCGAGGATACATGCATCCGCCCTCCGTCGCATGGAATCCCTGATGCGCTGATTCAGCCCTGGAGAATGGCGTATTGTATAACACCCGTCCACAATACGAGCACGAAGAGTCTCTACATTTGGTACCGTGATTGCGTAGACAAGAGCTTTCAAATGCCCCCATAAATGAAAGACAAGAGGGTTGAGGTCAGGAGAGCGTGGAGGCCATGGAATTGGTCCGCCTCTACCAATCCATCGGTCACCGAATCTGTTGTTGAGAAGCGTGCGAACACTTCGACTGAAATGTGCAGGAGCTCCATCGTGCATGAACCACGTGTGTCGTACTTGTAAAGGCACATGTTCTAGCAGCACAGGTAGAGTATCCCGTATGAAATCATGATAACGTGCTCCATTGAGCGTAGATGGAAGAACATGCGGCCCAATCAAGACATCACCAACAATGCCTGCCCAAACGTTCACAGAAAATCTGTGTTGATGACCTGATTACACAATTGCGTGCGGATTCTCGTCAGCCCATACATGTTGATTGTGAAAATTTACAATTTGATCACGTTAGAATGAAGCCTCATCCGTAAAGAGAACATTTGCACTGAAATAAGGATTGACACATTGTTGGATGAACCATTCGTAGAAGTGTACCCGTGGACGCCAATGAGCTGCTGATAGTGCCTGCACACGCTGTACATGGCACGGAAACAACTGGTTCTCCCGTAGCACTCTCCATACAGTGACGTGGTCAGCGTTACCTTGTACACCAGCAACTTCTCTGACGCTGACATTAGGGTTATCGTCAACTGCACGAAGAACCGCCTCGTCCATTGCAGGTGTCCTCGTCGTTCTAGGTCTTCCCCAGTCGCGAGTCATAGGCTGGAATGTTCCGTGCTCCCTAAGACGCCGATCAATTGCTTCGAACGTCTCCCTGTCGCGACACCTTCGTTCTGGAAATCTGTCTCGATACAAACGTACCGCGCCACGGCTATTGCCCAGTGCTAATCCATACATCAAATGGGCATCTGCCAACTCCGCATTTGTAAACATTGCACTGACTGCAAAACCACGTTCGTGATGAACACTAACCTGTTGATGCTACGTACTGATGTGCTTGATCCTAGTACTGTAGAGCAATGAGTCGCATGTCAACACAAGCCCCGAAGTCAACACTCCTTCAATTGGGCCAACTGGCGGTGAATGAGGAAGTACAGTACGTACTGACGAAACTAAAATGAGCTCTAACATGGAAATTAAGCGTTTCCGGACACATGTCGACATAACATCTGCAATTTTTATCCTTATTCTCGGATTCACACTGAGTCTATTTTACTGGTCTAGACGTATATGAAAATCCCTGCGCTGCCTCTACTGTCATCCATCCTTACTCCGCGGCCAAATAATCTATCTTTTTTTCTTGTGGTATCAGACCAGTATGATAAGAAAACTTCTTTAATGGTACGTTTCCTTTTTTTCTCTCGGTCGTTTGTTTTCACTACCGTACAACAGTCCCACAGCTTTATAGGCTGTTTGTAGCGACCTACACATCATACGAGGTTACTGCCAGGCTGCTTCTGGTAAGTTTCTTGTCACCACGACTGTTCTCTACCTAGACTTTTTTTTTATAGCCATACTATGTGGCAATCTCTCCTCAGATTGTGTTACTGTGAAGTAATTAACCCTGTACCATCTTGAATAAGTATGTAGTTCTCGTGTTGTACTTCTGTAGAGATAGTAACTGTTAGGCCTTTGTGTAGTGTGAATTTTTGGTTCTGTTTGCTAATTTTATCGAAAAATCATATCACGTACTTTTCCGTGTTACATTATTTGTAATCGACAAACAGTATTGTTGTTACGTTTGTAATTGCTTTTGGATGGCACTTAAATATTCCATATAAAGTGCTTGATGAAATAAAACAGTAATCAATAATATTTAGCTTGAGTTCAGCTCGTTGCCCTGGATTCACATTCACACAGCGCGTAATGAGAAATAAGCTCAGGAAACGCCGAGAAAGCTTTTATAATATTTGGTTTCACAATGTGACACAGATCTTACTTCGCGGAAGTAGGAACATAACTCGGTTGTTTATATACATGTCACGACAATCTGTACATTGTTGATAGCGTTGATTTTGCGAGGTATAATTAAAAAAACAAACATTACAGTTCGTTAATTTAACACATAGCTGGATATGTTATAACTGCTATCGTTCGATCAGTACACGCAGTGCAGGCAGCAAAAGAAGGTATCCCAGGAATTTACATCAAATACACTATACAAACCTTGCGTTGTACAATTTTGTTAATTGCACAATAAATAAATTAGGTGCAGGGTATTCCTACTGTATTTTAGGCACTTGATTGAAGACGCCTTTTCACCAGTATGCTCAGAAGTTCTAACATTTAAACAGAAAGTAGCTTTTAGTCGTTTGTTTGTAGTTTGACAGTAACTCATCAAGTGTCATAATTATTCTGAAAATTAGTGAATATCGTTACATATGAATAGTAGCTGTACACAAGATAAGTTCAAATTTTTCTGAGGTATTTTGGCTAACAATTGAAAATGAGCAACTCGTAAAAACACTTACATGACCTAATTAAACTGACTTAGAAAATTGAGTGGTTTGATACCATGAGTTGATCTGTAACGTTTCAGTGTATAGCAAGAAGTTTTGTATTGGTACATTTTAAATCATCTGGCCCTGTAAGTAGAACAGCTTGTTTATCATCCAAATAACGAACTTGAAACAGGGAAAAGTTGTTCCCAGTTGCCACTGGGTGTGATTATCAGTTCTGGCATGTGCTGATAACCGAGGAGAACCTCTCGAACCTTTTGGGTCGGGACCGCGGAAGTGGACTAGTTTTAAATTTTTTGAAAACTAAATTTCCCCCCCCCCCAAATAAATCTGTATATCTTCTGTTGCGTGTAAAAGAATAAAATAGTAGCTTGCTCGTCATGCACGGCAGTTTCTGATGACTTCGAGCCGTTCATGCTAAGCGAGGCGGCGGTATGGTGAAGGCACCGGATTCGCATTCGGGAGGACGGCGGTTCAGATGCCCGTCCGGTCATCCGGGTGTAAGTGTCCGATGGTCTACCAAAATCGCTGAATGCAAAAGCCGGGATTATGCCTAAAAAAAAAAACACGATCGTGTTCCTTCACCACCCATTTCTAGTCCGAGTCTGTGCTCCGTTCCTAACGACCATTTCGTAGACGGGACGTTAAATTGTAATCCCCTCCTCCTCGTAGTCCTTTATTTTTTTGATATAACAAAGGAACTTGAGCTAGTATTGAAAAAGGGAACTGTTAATTTTGTGGAACCTTTATCGTCTCGCGGTAAGCCATCTGTCTTAGTCATCGTTGAACTTTTTCTCTTTAAGTCCTTTTGTGGCGCCCGTCAGCTTGCTAAGTGCACTAGGTGAGCATGCCGCCATTCGCCGTGTAACGAAAATTCATTTGGCAAACTACGGAAGGCACTTACGAACGCTGTCTCCTGTCCACATTTAGTTGGAAAAATATGAGCAAGCGTCCTCTGAGGAAAAAGGAATTATGTTGCGGGCAGACCCTGCTGTGACCCTCTTTGGGAAATAGTATTTAATATATCACAACTCGTGTTCTCTTTCAGTAGCAACGTGGTTAGTAATTGCTTAATATTTTAATTCTGTGGAGATGTGTTGTAACATCTGTATCCATTTAGCATTCTTATTATTGAAATGACGTTGAGTAAGTTCGAATAACTTGTTCTTTTATAAATGAACCGGTGAATCTTTGCAACAATGTGTTTTCGTCACATGGGAGGTTTCCCAGTGTCGATACTTTTTCGAATGCCCCTTCCCTTATTGTAGCTGCAACTTTTGAACGAGGTAGACGTACAAAGAACGGTGTGCCTTGCATTGTGTTACACCGATACAAGTTATTCTTTTGTGTTTTTTTATACATTGCTAAATTAGTTTCTGTGCAGCAATTGTAATACTTTGTTTTCAGGCTTTAGGATTGGTATTCTAGCTTGTCGAGGTAATTCCGCAAATATGGTGAGAATATTGTTGATATTATGTAATGCGTATCTGACACTACGAGTGTAAATAAATGATATTTATCAAACTGCACAGGTGTGAGAATAATGCAACATTTTTGTTTCTGCCCAATTTCATATTTAAGGGTTAAAACACACCCCGAAAGGTAGTTTAGCACATTTAATTTAGGAATCAACACACGGGCAATGTTGTGTAATACCTGACACAGGGCCATAGAACATGTTCTTCGTATCTTCTCTTAATGGATATATGTAGTCGGCAGCAAGACATATTGCATCACATAACACACTGATGTTTGCAACACTTTGTATTGTGATTTTTAACGTATAGTGCATTATTAAAATAGCAATAATTTACTTGCTGTGCACTAAAAAACTTACTGTCGACGCACTAAGGGAAGATCTTCGAAACAATCATAAAAATATTTTACATATTAAATTTGATGCGTAATTAATGTTCTTGAAGACTAATCAGCTTTTCTAACGATTTGAAATTGTGCAAAATACCCGATCACCATTAATTTTGAAAAATGAAAGCTGTTGTTTCAACATAAAGCAAAGCAGCTTAAGTCACATACATGTACGCGTAATGAAACTGGTTTCTGAAATATAATTTTTTTTGGTTTTTTTTTTTTTTGTTTTTGCGGAAGAAGCAGTATATAACTTTGTCGAGGTATTTTCAATATATTTAATTAAAATATCGAAACATTTATTATTTTTCAAATTATTTTACTTGTATTTACTTTTTGTTTTAAATTGTTATTTTACGGTTTATATATTTTTTAGTTACCGTTTCACATACACGTAGTTTGTTAATCGAAAACCAGTAACTCATTATGATACAAAATCATTACAATAATGACAATCTGTGAAGAAATTCTTAAAGCACAACGTTTTTTTTTTTTTTTTTTTTTTTTACAGCAGTGTAAGAATATTTCCAGATCTAGTGGTGTTTCTAGTTGCGGGTACTTGACGCGGTAACAAAAATATGTAAGAGGAGCAGACACGGGCGGGAAATCACCGTAGGGAAGGTACGGGCTGCAAATGGGGAAAATCTAATAAGATAAGCCACTTTTACATGCGACAGAATATTATTACGCAGCGCCTGTGAGTGAGTATCCCGAAAACGGCGAAGCTGGTCGAATGCCCACGTGCTACTGTTGTGGGGATCTACGGATAGACGTAGAACGACAGTGAAACCACCACTACGCGCTAAATGTTTGGATGTCCACGACTCTTTGCTGAACTTGGGGTTCGGTGGCTTGCCTGCTCTGTAAAGTACGATAGATGGTGATCTGTGAACAATGCTGGTGCACGCACAATTATTTCGGAGTACACCATTCATCGTATTTTGGGGCTCCGCAGCAGACAACCCCTACGTATTCACGTGTTGACCCGACGACATCGTCAATAAAGATTGCAGTGGGCACGGAACCGTAGTGGTTCGACCGTCGATCAACGGAAGCGTGTCGGCTCTTCCGGTGAATCACATTTTTGCGACATTAGGTCGATGGTTGTCTCCACATACGGCATCATTGAGGTGAACGGCGGCTCGAAACGTGCAGCACGCCACTGACGCAGGATGGTGGGAGCAGCAGTATTGTGTGCGATACATTCTCCTGCACTTGCATGTGACCTGCAGCAGTTACTGAGGACACGTTGACATGTGTTCCCCGACTGCGATGTCGTTTTTCAGCAGTATAATTGTCCGTCTTTGGACGCCAGAACGGTGTTACAGTTGTTACACTGGTACGAGGAGCATTGTCGTGAACTCACGTTGATGTGTCCGCGACCGAAGTAGCCTATGGAGCCTGTCTGGATCGCTACCGGGCGCCATCAGCGCGTACAGAATCAACGGCCCATTATTTACGCAAATTACACGACCTGCGCGTGGACATCCAATGCCACATACCTCCACAAACCTACACTACTGGCCATTAAAATTGCTACACCAAGAAGAAATGCAGATGACAAATGGGTATTCATTGGACAAATATTATACTAGAACTGACATGTGATTACATTTTCACTGAATTTGGGTGCATAGATCCTGAGAAATCAGTACCCAGAACAACCACCTCTGGCCGTAATAACGGCCATGATACGCCTGGGCATTGAATCAAACAGAGCTTGTATGGCGTGTACAGGTGCAGCTGCCCATGCAGCTTCAACACGATACCACAATTCATCAAGTGTAGTGACTGGCGTACTGTGACAAGCCAGTTTCTCGGCCACCATTGACCAGACGTTTTCAGTTGGTGAGGGATCTGGAGAATGTGCTGGCCAGGGCAGCAATCGAACATTTTCTGTATCCAGAGAGGCCCGTACAGCACCTACAACATGCGGTGGTACATTATTCTGCTGAAATGTAGGGTTTCGCAGGGTAGAGCCTCGGGTCGTAACACATCTGAAATGTGCCATCAATGCAAACAAGAGGTGACCGAGACGTGTAACCAATGGCACGCCGGGTGATACGCCAGCATGGCCCATGACGAATACACGCTCCCAATGTGCGTTCACCGCGATGTCGCCAAACACGGATGCGACCATCATGATGCTGTAAACAGAACCTGGATTCATCCGAAAAAATGACGTTTTGCCATTCGTGCACCCAGGTTCGTCGTTGAGTACACCATCGCAGGCGCTCCTGTCTGTGATGCAGGGTAACCGCAGCCATGGCCTCCGAGCTGATAGTCCATGCTGCTGCAAACGTCGTCGAAGTGTCCGTGCAGATGGTTGTTGTCTTGCAAACGTCCCCATCTGTTGACTCAGGGATCGAGACGTGGCTGCACAATCCGTTACAGCCATGCGGATAAGATGCCTGTCATCTCGACTGCTAGTGACACGAGTCCATTGGGATCCAGCACAGCGTTCCGTAATACCCTCCTGGACCCACCGATTCCATATTCTGCTAACAGTCATTGAATCTCGACCAACGCGAGCAGCAATGTCGCGATATGATAAACCGCAATCGCGATAGGCTACAATCCGACCTTTATCAAAGTCGGAAACGTGATGGTACGCGTTTCTCCTCCTTACACGAGGCATCACAACAACGTTTCACCAGGCAACGCCGGTCAACTGCTGTTTGTGTATGAGAAATCGGCTGGAAACTTTCCTCATGTCAACACGTTGTAGGTGTCGCCACCGGCGCCAACCTTGTGTGAATACTCTGAAAAGCTAATCATTTGCATATCACAGCATCTTCTTCCTGTCGGTTAAATTTCGCGTCTGTAACACGTCATCTTCGTGGTGTAGCAATTTTAATGGCCAGTAGTGTATCAACAAAATGTGGGATCCCCAACACGCAGAATCAGTGATGTACATTCATGTTGAGAAGGACAGAACAGCTTGAACGACTAGAGATAGGACATTCATATTCAGTGGTGATGTGCATTAGTAAGTTCTGCAAAAATGATTAGCACTTGAACCATGTCAGCCCCCGGGTTCAAGGGCAACGTCGATATCATGGCGCAACACCACCTACTGGTAAAATGTGCCTGCGGCTCTCGTTGTCGCTGCAAACCAGAGATAATGAATCTGTGTGGCTCGCAGACGAATGCACGAACCTCACCGTCAAATCAGTGAGCCTCAAAGATTGTTGTTGGTTGATTTGGGGGGAAGGGCTCAAAGAGCGAGGTCACTGGTCCCATCGGATTAGAGAAGGAAGTCGGCCGTGCCCTTTCATAGGAACCATCCTGGTGTTTTTTTCTGAAGCCATTCGAGGAAATCACGGAAAACCTAAATCAGGATGGCCGGATGCGGATTTGAACTGTCGTCCTCCCGAAGTCGAGTCCAGTGTGCTAACCTCTGCGCCACCTCGCTAGGTGAATCTGAAAGAGGGCGCATGATTGGCATGAGAGAATGTGATGCATGCATCCATCTGGTAAATTGCTGCTCGCATAGGACGCAGTCTTTCAGCAGTGCAACGGGTGTGTACGAAACGGTTCACTGGAGCCCGCAAGTCAGGTCGCACCACCCCGCGAGAAGATCGACACCTCACCCCAATAGCTTCGCAGGACAGATGTGCGGCATCCTTGGCTCTTGCGCAACAGTGGAATGGTGTTAACGCACCGTACACTATCAGCGCTGATATTCCGTGGCCGTTTATTGCGGCACGGGTTACGTGCGCGTCGTCCACTTATCCGCCTACATTTGACGAATGCTAGACGGCAATGGTGTATGGAACGACATGACTGGGGCCAGGAATGGCATCAGATAGTGTTTTCGGACGAATCCAGGTTCTCTTTGAAAAATGATGGCCGCATTTTGGTTCGCCACAGACAGTGGAAGCGGCATCACAGTGACTATTCTGAACCATCCCCAACTCTCTTGTGGTTCCCTTTTTAGGTACTCCACGTCGACGTCTATTCGTAGATACTTATCGTCGGTAGGTTTTCCGGCTTTACTTCCCGGCGGGACAGCGACGACAGTCCGATGAGGTGCGAGCCTTGTGTTTTGCTGTTACTGCGAGTCTTGTAAATATCGCTTTTATCTAGTAATTTGCCCGGCTAAAACTCTCCCCTTTTATGATTAAGACAGCCTGCACCACCTTTCGGAGGGAGTGGGGACGTCAAAGAGTCACAAAAGTTCATATTAAGCAGTCCGTAAAACACGTAAACGTTCACTTCAGTTAGCGTGTTAGTTAATGCGTACGCTTTCCGCTAGATGGTGCTGACTTACTGCTGAATAGCTTTGGTTCCGTTAAACCTTCTTCACTGATTAGTACTAGCTAAATGAAATAAGTACAACGCTCTTGTATTTCACTTTCACTCTATATTCAAGGATTAAGATGGTGATGGATGATGGTCTATTTGAAAGGTTCCTTGCCTGGAGGAATTTAAATAGTCCGCAAATGCCGATATGCACGCGCTCTACGTCCAGATTCGCAGCTAACCGCACACGACACTTTCAAAAGTTTCAAGTTAATATCTGAATACCGGTACCTCTGAATTCACTCGTATCACCAGATAATTTGAATTTCTGTCGTCTATATATCTGTAAAGTTCCAATCTAGCACTTAAGTCCTAAAATCCCCTTCATACTCGGTTGCTACCAACAGTCAGAGATCGTACACTACATCACTTTTAATCTCCGTAATATTCCAACAGTTTATCGTGAATCTTAACACGATGAAGGCCAATCTAATTATTGTCTCGCTGACTGACACGGGTTCCCCGCCCTTTAACGAAACAATGCGGCAATAATGACGATCAGGCCTTTTTATCATAGAGTAGAAATATCTCTGGAGTGAGCATTGCGTCCTGCGCATGTTGTCAACTTAAAACTGGAATTGTCACGTGATCTAGGTATGACGTTGATTGTTTAACGCCAGTTCGCGTCCGCCATCAGGTGACGTCACGTCTCGTCGCAACACCAAAACATTCTACAATACCTTTCGAATGGAGGCATTCGCCCAGGTCGTCAACGGAACGGCACGTCATTTCACGGTACGTCAAGGTTTCTCGGGAAGAAAATTTTGACGGTACCAGTCTGTTAACATCTTAAGTTACCCTATTTTCGCCGCGCTCATTCTCCTTATAATAGTGGATTTTGTACTGTTGTTTCTTCATAATCCTTATTTTATAATAGCGCTATGTTTTAGCGACAAATTGGAGATGTTCCATGACGACTGGGATATTTTTTCCACTTTCTTACACAACCGAGGTCGTATACCTGAAGGCGAAAAGTTATTTAGGTTTTACGACGAAGCAAATTCCACCATATGACATTTTAAGCAAAAAAGTCAGCTTTAATGAAGGAGTAAAATACAGTTGTTTATGACGTTATAAATTACGTAAGAAAAAAACATAATGGATTAGTTTAACAGGCTTCATTAATTCGTTTGAAGCTTTCTTTGATGTGTATGAATGTACATATATTCGCTAGCAAATAATTGTCGATGTTTTGAAACGTTGTCTCACTTCTCAGTAATTTACCAAACATAATTGATCAAGAACATAGGTTATAAAGTTTGCTTAGGCCATTGACAAATTTTGTCGTTATCTCCTCAGTTCTGATACTATACTCTAACATTTTATGCATATTAGGGATGGCGACTCAAAACCCCAATTTCGCCGTTCAGTACTGTGTTAAGCGACTTGATGAGATGTGAAATGAAAGACAATGTAAATACATGCTGTCGTGAAGCTTCTGTGACGTCATGCTCGTTCATTTTGCTCTTCAAAGCTAAGAGCCCAATTTATTTCAAATATCAGACGTAAACTGCTATGGAGCCTGCAAAACGTCTATACTAAATCCACAGCACTTACGAAGGGAATCTATCTTTACTAGCGATATGACAGCATTCAAAATTTATAGGAAAATGTCGGACAAATCTACGGCGTCCCGAGATCACGTGACCATTGTGGCAACGTATGTTGACAACACAAAATCAATTCTGCGCTTCTGAATGCTCACTCCAGAGATATTTCTACTCTGTGCTTTTTATGGGTTTTTCATCACAAGAGTTTAACGTCACTGCCTTCTCCATGACGGAGCTTCCGTGGCTTTGCTTTACTTAGACGTTAAACTACTTGCTGATATACTATAATTTTGATCTGCAGTTACCGAACTCTGATTCTGCACTATTTTCCCCTCTAAAAATTCTATTCTTAATTTTAAATTATTCTTTCTACAGCTTTTATCACTGTAAACTGAACCGAGGTGTTACAATTCTCACATGATGCACGGCGCCAACTCAAGACCTTATGTGTGGGCTGCTGTTGGGTGCAACCACAAATCACAGTTGGTTGGGGTCTAGGGTACGTGAATGACAATCTGCTACCCCTAGCCATACCCTTTCTGTTTAAGACTCCAGACACCATTTTTTAGCATGACAATGTTGCTGCACGAACACGTGCCTTCTTGGTGTCACAGGATGTCAGCCTTTTGCCCTGGCCCGCCAGATCACCAGACTTGTCGCCAGTCTAACATGTGTGGGGGTATAGTGAAACCACGGGTGTAATGCTGTGACCCAATGCCAACCACCGCAGATAAACTTTCGAACCAGGTGAATACAGCATGGATGGCTATACCACAGAACGCCATTCGCGTCTTATACGCGTCGATGCCATCACACATGGCACATGTTATGAGGGCCCACGGAGGACACTGTGCCTACCAGGCAACAGGACACGTGCTGAACTGAGGTGACTGAAATGCTAACCATGCAAATGTGTGCCCTATGGATATGAACGCCCTATCTAGTTGTTCAAGGTGATCTGTTTTTTCTAAACATGACCGTATTTCGTTCCAAAGACGAATAAACGAACTATTAAACAGGTGGTCAATGTTGTGGTTCATCATTGTAATTTGAACGTCCGCGTGAGAAACAATATAATCAACCTGCAATTACTAGTGTGTAATCATGTCTCTTCGTCAGGGCTTAAACCAGACACAAATCGTGATATTTAGAGGATCAAGCGTGACAATTTGAAATCTTGTTGAATTTTGTTCTGTATAGTGTTCTCCGTCGTGTATGTTATGTGGAGAAATGTTTATCATGCGTGTACAGTGTAGAAAAAAAAAGGCCAAGTTTCAAGCATTTTTTGTAAATTATTATTGTAATGTATTTGTATCATGATATTAAATTACTTATTTTCAGTTAACAAAATACATGTGAAACGATAAACCAAAAAAAATGTGAAATGTAAAACTTAAAGTATGTTACACGTTTTTATGCGATTGCAGCGAGCTGTCGATTTAATGGCAATAAATTTCTTCTTAAGCCAGTATCTAAATATTTTCATGTATTTTTTTATTTTATTGAATAATGTATAACGATTTTGTGACGAAGTTTTCATTTTTCAAAATTAATTAAAGGTCGTGGGGTATTTTGCAAAGTTTCAAATTACAAATGTTGATCATACAGCTTTGAAGGGCGTTAATTGCGTATTAACTTTAATATAATAAACTTTTTTATGTATCATAGTTTCGAAAATATTCTCTAAACCAAATGTTCCAAATTACCTTTCGGGGTGTGTTTTACCGCTTAGAGGTGAAATTGGGCACAAGCAACAAATGCGCGTTGCATTATTTTGCCCGCTCTACACACCCGCTATGTTTAATCAAGGTCAGTTATTCACACTTGACAATGTTCCCATGTGAGTGTAGAAGATGCTTACTGAAGCAAAATGCGCGTTTGTCAATTTTGAAGGTGGTTGCCTGACGAGATGGAGAGGTTGAGTGATGCAGTGGACTCTTAGTTGGGATCAGACGATATTAAATGTCCGCCGAACCATCCTGAAGCAGGTTTTTCATGATTTCCCTAAATTACTTTCCCGAGTCCACGAAAGTTTCTTTCGAAAACGCTCCTGCTGACTTCTTTACAACCCAATTCTAATTGAACTAGGGCTTCATTTCCAATAATCTCTACGGTGACGGGACGTTGTAGTAGTAGTAGTATCATTTTAAAGAATGGATTTAGACACATGTAGTAACTACAACACAGGAATATTGCAGTGCTACTACTGTAACCACTCACCACTTCACATCCTCTACTTCTTACTCTGTGAGCTGTGCTTCAGCAGCGCGATGTGTGTTCGAGCCTGACAAACAGAAAAACGAACGGCAGGAAAAGTGCTCTGCAAACACCGTTACCACAATTCACACTTTAGTCTGTATGTACGTAGATGAAGATACTTCACCTAATGGGAGAGACATCACGTAAATGTGCTGAGATTACGTAATCTTCCAATTTCTTTCTAACATGTTGAACTTTCCTGTACTTTTCAACTTGCGTAGTAGTATATTGTGCATTATCCGTGTAGTATTTGTGGAGTCTTAATGTAAGCCATTTCATTTCAAGCTGGTAATAGCTTCTATTTAGTGTACTGTAAATACGTATCCTTCCGTTTAATAAACATTTACAATTTTTAATTACGTAATTATTAAATAAACGAACAGTGAGGGCGCGTCAATGTATGTAGTTGCAGGAGTTTGTGGGCAAACGTTGAACCCAGCAAAGAAATATCTTCCGTAGCTGCAGCAATTATTCGCTTGATCATAAGTTCTTAGATTTTCCCACTAGATATCAAAACAAACACACACACACACACACACACACACACACACACACACACACACACACACTTATACTTTTTCGATTCCGGGACTATAGAAACCATGTGGTTGAGGCGAAGAACTCGTTAACCCATGTACGGAGCGCATTATTTTCCAGAAAAAAAAGTTCCTTGAAGGTTGTTCGGTAGAGAGTGGGAAAGTCGAAGATCAGGTGAATAAGACGAGTGCGGAATGATTTCCCAACCCAGCTCCTGTATAATGTTTTTCTCTCAGTCTAACACAACGCGGGCGGCTGTTGTGGAGTAGCATCACTTCTCGCAGTCTCCTGATGGTCTATTTTTGGTATCTATGCAAGACGTCATCGTGTTGTAGACAAATGTCAGCAATGATGGCTACACCTCGGGGAAGCAATTCGTAGTCGGTGGTCAACCGGCTGCATAACTGTCGTGTGAGTGCGCGCAGGTTGTTGTTTGGTGAGTCGCAGCTTGGAGGCCAACCATTCTGTTCTTTCCTTTTGTCAGCGTACCGGCACAAGTTGTCGTTACCAGTTAACTATACAGAACAGTAATGGTCGTTGGTGATCACGCAGAGATACACATGTGGCCACATCCTAATTTTGACTTAGAGCATGCGGTTTCCATACACCCATTTTTGAACCTTCCTCATTGCACGCAAATGTCGCACGATGGTGGAATATTCACAGTTCATCGCATTTACCAGTTCTACAGTATACTGGCGTGAAAATGAATGATCGAATGGTACTGATCATATGTCCCATTCGGGTTCTATCTCCAAGTGCAAGTCTTATTTCAGGTGGGGCCACATTAGGCGGCTTGGGGCCGATGAGGATGAAATGAGGACAACACCCAGTCCACGAGCGGAGAAAAATCTCCAACCCCGCCAGGAATCGAACGCGGGCCCAGTGCGTGGGAGCCAAGCACGTTACCACCAGACATTAACGTGAAAACGACCCTCCTTAAAACGAGGAAACCATTTCCTTGCCGTTCTCTGTCCGACGTCGTTATCCCCATATACGCCGCTTATGTTTCTGGCTGCCCCTTCAACTGAACTCAAAGAGAAGAACATTCTGCAAATGTTTTGATTTCTCAACTTGGCACTTCATTTTATAGCGTCCACAATTCCAGTCACTATCTCCAAATGACAAAGTGATATGTTAACTCAAGTAGCAACAGCGAAATACAATTTCAAAAATGACAATCTATAAATAAACTCGTGCAACAGGGACACCTACATGCAAAATAAAAACACTGCGAACTTACGCAGCAACCTAATGCTTCGTATGTGTGTAGGTTGCATTTCCCAGTGTTATGATTCAGCAAGGCAGGAATAAGTAGATTAAACCGTAGTATGTTGGTAGAAGTGTACGTAAATGTACTGTCGTATAAATTTTCCTCATAGGAATTTCCTGATGCTGGGGCTAGTGCATCCTTTTTTGCTTTCTTCCTGTTCACTATTATTTCACGCATTGCATTTTCTTAACAGCGTTGAAAGGTGTTGCGGTTTTGTGGGCAGGGTTGGGACTCTTCGGTGTAAAATATACCGTCTTCAATCAAATTTATTTTCCTGTGGACTGACTCCTCCGGGTTTCGGAGCGAAAAATGTTTCTGATAACTATATCCAAATTTCGAGCGTTGCATTTGCATCGGTTTTTCATTATTTATCGATCGAGTATTTACCGTCTTAGTAACGTATAACTGAAAAAAAAGTCAGTTTTGAGACTGAAGTGGAATGAGGAGCTGCTTTTCGTCATGCGAAATATTCTGTGGATGGCGAAGCGTTTGTGATATATTGTGTTGGGTTTGTTCCGACTACGAAGAAAAACACAGCACACAGACATAAGAACAGCGTTTGTTCTCATGTCTATACAGGCTCATTCAACTGCCCCTGCCCCTACCGCTGCCGTTTTATGCAACCCGTAGTGTTACTTGTGATCTTTATAGATCACGCGCAAACTATTGTCCTGAGAATGAATGAACAGGACCTTTTTGTAGGGAATTTAGTGTAGTCAAGGTTTGAACCGGAGTAAGTTTTCACTAGGATCTCTTACTTTTTGAGTTGTTCATTGCGGCTGCACCAAGTATTTCCAACATTCGACCCTTTTTTTTTATCTTCGTTGACTGGCCTTATTACGACACCGGCTCAGTTGAGCAATTACAAATTGTAAAATTGACGTTTGTGTTAATTTTACCGAATATTTTGTGAATTTTAACAGCATGAAATAAACAATTACGTCATTGTATTAGTCAGGCCTTCCGACTATGAAACTACTGTGCTTGTAAGGGTGAAGTTTGGACTGAATTGTCAACGAAATTAGTTTGAGCGTAACGTTTACGAAAGTCATTTTGACTTTAAATGCGAACATTTTTAGGTTAGGCTTTACCGTGACTGTTACTGACATTGTCAAAAACATACAAGTACCTGATGGAGCCACACTTGCCTCATTCGACATACAAAACCTTTATTCATCTGTGCCAATAGATCCCACACTACAAATAATTAATGCCAACCTACATAAACACAAAAAAATCCCTTCAACTCACATTAAAGAACTAATGGACCTGCCTGAATTCACACTTTCACACAACTATTTTAAATTTAACAATAAAATCTACAAACACACACATGGTCTGGCAATGGGCTCAGATCTTTCCGGATTGTTAGCAGAAATATTTATTAGTAACCTAGAAGACAAAATCTTGAATTCCAATCACCACCACCTCAAAAATATCATCTACTACTACAGATATGTAGATGATATCATAATTTTAATCAAAGGCACTAAAGATGACATCAGTGAGTTGAATCAGTTTTTCAACAGCTCCCACGAAAGTATAAAATTCACAGTTGAACACCAAAAAGATGACAGTATAAATTTCCTAGACCTTACCATTACAATAAAGAATAACAGACATCAGTTTGAAATTTATCGGAAGCCTACCACAACACACACTACAATCCACAACTCCTCTTGCCACCCCGCAGCACACCGGTACATGATTAATAGAGCTATCCAACTACCACTCTCAGAAGATAAACGTGATCAAGAAATTGAAATCATAAAACAAACAGCTATTGAAAATGGCTATAACAACTCCATAATAGACACTCTAAAACACTCAATAATGGCAAAGCAATCACAACACAAAAAACAAAAAGAAAATAATGTCTTGCATACAATCCCTTTTCTGGGTAACATTTCATACCAGATTGCTAATGTCTTCAAACGGAAAGGCATAAGCATATCCTTTACAACAGACAACAAGATTGGACAGAAGTTACCCCACAACATCGGCACACGAAACCCACTTCATCACACAGGTGTGTACAAAATTGAATGTTTGGACTGTGACTGCTTCTGCATAGGCCAGACAGGCAGATCATTTGAGATTAGGTTCAAGGAACACATGGCAGCACTAAAAAAACAAAAAATACCACACATCAGCAATAGCTACCCACCTACATGAAACAAAACACCATGTTGACAACACAAGTATTAGCATCCTACACATCCAACCAAAAGGCAGGAAACTAGACATCCTTGAAACACTCCAAATATACAAACACCAAATGAAACAACTAGAATCCATCTTAAATGACAAAAATGACAATATTTACAATAGTATCATCTCTGTTTTCAGCAACTGCCTACACTCTTAAAATACACACACACACGTGCACATATCCTAATATTTACCATAAACATTGACAGCCACCAAGAGTACAAGAGATCGACCTCATTCACAGATAATTCATCACACCAACAGCTTGTACCCCCTGTCAGATTAAAACTGTATGTACATCAACTACTGGCACAAATGTATATCTATCTGCATATTTTATAACATTAACCAGTGTATTACCCCAACCTTTAGGCAGCTAATATATGCAACATGTAATCTTAAGACTCCTTGCCATGTAAATGTTTGCTCTCATATAATCACTCCTCCATTCTCTCTCTCTCTCTCTCTCTCTCTCTCTCTCTCTCTCTCTCTCTCTCTCTCTCTTTCTTCAAAGAGTGTCATCTATGTATGATTTTACTGCTGTAGCCAATATGATCATTGTAATTAAAGCCTGTAACATTTTACCTAATTGTTATTAGCAAGTATGAAGTTTAAGCCATTTTAACATTTCACCTGATTGCATAAACGAGTACGAATGTTTAGCTGTTTTAACCTTTCAAAATT
Organism: Schistocerca americana; assembly: GCF_021461395.2. Taxonomy (NCBI): domain Eukaryota; kingdom Metazoa; phylum Arthropoda; class Insecta; order Orthoptera; family Acrididae; genus Schistocerca; species Schistocerca americana. The sequence goes on along the minus strand of NC_060126.1, from coordinate 504,083,660 downwards.
GGATTTATGTACCACCTGAAGTACACACACATATTTGACACCTCAAAACAAACACCTCCAAATGGTTTAAACGATTATTCTGTAATAATGTTGTTACAATGTATATTCTTTGCACTTTGCGATTATGTCTTCTCTTCTGCTGTACGAACCTTGCACCCAGCTGATTCCAGACGCCATATTTGTTTACAAATGTGGCAGTATACATGTGAAGTGTTAAGACAGAAAAAGGAACCTGTGACCACTGGAGGTACTCTAGTTTACTTATTAAAGTTTACCATTAAATATCAGTTTAATTTTTTGTCAAAAGTTATCCAAAACCATATTCTGAAATAGTGTCTTGTTTCTCCACTAGGCAGTGCCACAAGTTCCTCCAAATGTCGTAACACAACGTACACACATATGTAATACTAACTAATGTAAATCCACCCGATGATGGAGGTTTAAACCTTCGAAACGCGTCGTGGAAAAAATAAAGCGGTGACTGGTAACAGTAAACCTGTTGTTTCATTTAAAGTCATTTTGATTTCATTACCCTCACGGGCACATTTAAACTAATAATGTTAACGAAATGGCCACCATGCTGGTGAAGTAGTAGTCCAATCAATAAAGACCAAAGACTGCTCAAGATCGAAGTGGTTCGTGTAGTCTGCAATTTTTTTTTACAGTCGCAGGTGGGAGTGCCAAGAACAACGTACTAGGAACACTGAGTGGTGAAGGCCGAGATGGGGGTGAGGTACGCTTGTCGTTTTTGTACGTTTTTCTTGAGCAACTCGAAAATTACGGATATCTAGGGAGAATTTAACTGAGTACGAGATTTAACTACACAACATTTCCTACAAAAAGAGTTAGTGCCTAGCGAGCGAGAGAATATGAAAATCTCGCGCTTGATTAATGAAGGCCTGGTTTACATTGCGGGCTGCGTAGAGCGACAGCTGCGTCGTCCCGTATGGTATAACTCATTCTTCTTTATACTTATTCGTCGCGCTTATGTCATTAGCGCGGAGAGAGCCTTTGTTGTGTGTCCCGTTTCATAGCTAAAAAGCCTAAAAAATCTGGATAGGACGGACTGTTATGCATTTAGTGTGACACGACCATAAAAAAACTGTCTGCCTGGCAACGCTAGACTTTTAACAGACTGCGCTTGACTAACCCCTGTTATAACAGGCGTAGCACCGTGAAGTCGCATAGAATGGGCAGCTGTAAAGGTAGAAAAGACGAAGCCGGTACTGTGTGCGTACGAGGCGGTGAGATGTAGGCTCAGACAGGAAAACTTTCCTGCGAACGACAGAGCCTCCTATCCATGATCGCTCAGGTCCATCCGAATAGAACTCTGCGAAGTGAGGGGAGGGGGTTTTCAAATCCGAGGAAGTCAGATTGGAGCTTGCTGCTAACCGCAAGCCTTACAGGAAATGGAGGAGGGAGGGAGGGAGGGAGGGGGAGAGTGCAGACTGGAGGCTGCACTGACACGGTGTAAGGAATATGTGAAACATTGGAGGGTGGTTACCTCAGAGAGGCTCCAAGACGCACAGCACCACTTTGTCTGCAGGAAGCTTCACGAAGTCTGTGCTGTACTCAGCGAATGAAATAGCCATTCAGGCAGGAGAACTCCAGCTCCTACGGTAAATCTGACCAGTCTGTAATTTATATTTTTAAATTCCCTATTCCTCACGTCTATGGTCACAGTTTTTTGTGTCATCAGACTACCGGTTTCGGTCTAGAATGAAATCTTCAGATCTGCAGCAAATACAACTAGCAAAACAATAAAATAGTTCATGTTGAAATGTGTTACTGACATACATGCGCATTTGTGCGCTTTAAATATGATGAGGCGTACCTGTTTTTATGAAAAAATGTCCTAATATACTGGAGCCCTTGTAGCATCGTCAAGTGTAAAACAAAATCAGCGCCAGCGTCATCAAACATCTATTAATAATATACACGAGAGTCATGTCAGCAGTACTGCTGTTCAAAACCAACTGCCGTACTGCAGTCACACTATGTCTGTGTTGCAAGTTCGCCAGAAGTCGCTACTGTATGCGTACACACATTCTTCAGTGATAATTATACGATGTAAAATAAAGGGGGACACAGTCAGCAAAGTTTGGAATCGGCTTATAAGGTGTAAGAAGCATTACAGTAATAAAAAGCAATGAAATAAAACATGACAAAAGTTAGATTGTTAAAAGGGGAAAGTAATTTACATACGCCCAAGAGGCGATATTGTAGATAATGACCAATAATAGACAACTTTCCGAGTACACAGAATATAAAAATGATAAAACATAGCTAAAGAAGCTCAATGCTTTGCCGACCATACTCAGCGCCCTAACGCCAGAACGCCGCAGAGGCGATAGGTGTGTACCCTGCGGCACGCCGCTCCAGGAAAAGAATGGTAAAGCCCCGTACCAGTGCATCAGCAAGATTATCTAGTTAATCAAGTATATTATATAAACAGAGGGAACAAGAAAACACTAGAGTTATGCGCACAGCGTAAGAAAACGAAGTAAATATGTAAGGCACTGGATACTAGGTACAACTATCAGCAAGATATATATAAAACACATGCGTTCAGTGATTAAAGTAGAACATTGTCAAACAAAGCAAAGTAGGCATTGGGCACGAAATCGCTCTGCTAGTCAAACACTTGTCAGCTATTTTTTCTCTTTGTAAATTTCAAGGTCTTCCAGCAAATTAACAGCTCGGCCTTTTTCCACCCTGTGGAGAATACGCATACAATGTTCCCTATAGAATAACCAGTTTCAGATAAATGCTGTCCCAAATCAGTTTCATTCCGTGGCTGTAATGTTCGTTAAACCTTACGTTAAAAGAGCGGCCCGTTTGACCGATATAATCTATTTTATTACATTTTCATTTGCGTAATTTGTACATTTGTCCCTCTGTACGTAAATACTTTTAAGATTTCCCCTATATCAGGGCTTCATTTCTTTAGATTGATGTTTACTAGCGGAACTGATGAAAAGAAAGATTTTACCCAGTAAACTGTATTGAAATCATGAAAGCTGGATCTACACGAAAATAAAAATTCTTATGCAGTGCACTAACAAAATAGTTGCGCTTTGTGGCTGGTCTCGACGAATAGTTAGTTGATGTGAGAATGCTAGGCTGGACCGTTGTTCGGAGAAGTCTCCGCCCCCTGTAACGGGCTGCGTATGCCAATTTATAGTGCGGGAAAATACAACGACATGCCACCTTCAGTCGAACTGTGTTTAGTTAAGACTGCAGTGTGCAAACCATGCTTCAGGTTGCTACGAACAAATCTATGTTGCTACAAAGAATGGATATAAATGAACGAAATGAATCTTCAGTACTCTGGCTCGTCACTGAGAACAAGAATACTGTTACATGAACGTTAAAACGATGTAGTGGAGGTGGGTATAGAACTATGTATCTAGAAGACACAAACAAAGCATCTTCAAAGTAGCTATGCCATTTGAGACTACCTGAAACAAGGAATGGATAACCAGTGCCAAATGATTGAGTGGACGCCGTACTGGATGCAGCCGGTTGATGAGTCATCTGGCCTATACAAAAAAAAACAAGTAAACTAAAACTGTCAGAGGGGTTGTAAGTTTATTGTAGTTCTTTGATGACGAGTTAACTAAATAAAATATGACAGTAATACTAATGCGAGGTAGAAAGGTGAAGCAGGTGTAAAGCTCAAAACTTAATCGTAAAAAAAATTAAACTTGAAATGAGTCAGACGTCGAAAGAAATGTAAGGGTCGTCACTGGAGGAGGAAAAACCCCGACCGGATAACCGTGAATGTTTAAGCGCCGCTTCGCAGATAGGAGGTGCGCCAGCATCGGATCGAAGCCACCTGGCAGGTTAGCGACGAGGGTCGGTTTGCTGGCCAGCTTGGGTGCGGTTTTTCAGGCGGTCCCCCCTCCCCCCCCCCCCCCCCCACACACACACACACATACACACACACACACACACATCCGACTAGGCGAATACTAGGCCAGTACCAAAGTCCCGCTTCAGTTACACAATTCACTAACAAGTGGAAAACTTTTGTTCACTTTCGCTCGAATAACACTACATGCTGAAAGTTGGCGTACACACTTCTGTCCCGGAGGGTACGTGTTTAGTGACAGTAAGGGCACCCGGCCACATCTTGAATTAACCTTGCCAAATTCTTTCATAACCAAGCCGACCCTGTGCAGATGCGAGAGAAAGACGCAAGAATAAGAAGGTGCTGAAGGAGGAGTGTAGTCAGTTTCCATTCGCATGTGCTCAGTGATAAGCACACGTTCATATCCTATTTCTGTCGTTGACTACACGACCATATTACCTTCCCTGTCACTTAGCACCGCTACCAAGTTGTCAGAAGAGGCTGTGTGGAAGGTCCGATACTTTAATATAATTAAAGTGTACGGGTCCTTTATCAGACCAGTTGAATAGCGTGTACCAAGAATGGTCATGGTATTGTGTGGAAGTGTGAAAGAAATATAAAAAAAAATTACCTGGCAGATACTCTTAAACCGCTTCAAAAACTTTCACCAGCGGACTGTCCCTAACTTTAAACTACTTCTGCCTTCCGAATTTCACAGAAGTTCTCCTGCACGACTTTCAGGACTAGCAGTCCTGGAAGAAAGGGTATTGCTGGGAAATGGATTAGCCACAGCATAGGCCCTAGGGCAGGGGTCTCCAAACTTTTTAGTCCGCGGGCCACATTGACTCCTCCACGAAGTCATAAGGGCCAAGATCTACCTAGTGGGATTAAAGCACCCTAGCACTCCATGATCACCGTAACGTAAGGCTGAAGGAAAGATGAAATCGCAAAAATCTGAGGTTGTGAGAATAGCTAACACTGAAACGAACTACGATTTTTATTTAATTACATAATTTTGATTGGTGGACGTACCTGACCGAAATTCTGGCGTATTTTATTCTGGCAAATTTCACCGACAAAAAAGTATGTCACTGCACATTCTTCACGAAAGCGTCCTGCAAAGTTAACGAAATCTCAAAATGATTGTTAGAAACGCTATTGCTGCAAGACGTAGAGGTAGAGAATGTCAACGCATTGTTATTTCAAGCGGCGCAACAATAAGTTTAGTTATGTAGTCTTGTAGCGAGCAGCAGAGCCAGAGCAAGAGCATATATTAGATAGTTCTGTTGCGTGATTGTGCCCGACAATGTCGCGGTGTATTGGTCGCGATAGGCCTCGAAACTCAATTGTTGGCAGTATAGGTACCACCTCAAATATTTGGCGGGCCGGATACCGGGGATGTCCGGCCAGCTAACGTTTGGAGACCCCTGCCCTAGGGGATTGTTTCCAGAATGAAGTTTGGAAGGTAGGAGATGTACAGGCAGAAATAAAGCTGTGAGGGCGGATCGTGAGTTTTACTTTGATAGCTCAATTGGTAGAGCAATTGCCTGTCCCAGGTTCTAGACCCCGTCCGGTATGCAATTTTGATCTGCTAGGAAGTTTCAACTTAAACCTTATTTCATGACAAACTATTCTTTAGCGCTATGAATCTCTAGAGATCGCGAGAAAAAGTTAGGTCCCAGTCGTTAATGGAACGGGAGGAAACAAATGATGCAATAAAAAGTACCTTCTGCCCATACACATCAGTGATTCATATGTTACTGATGTAGGTCTGTGACTAGTTCTGCTAGCCACCTCCACACTGGTTGCTGATACAAGTAACATTCTTTTAGAAGCAGTCTTGGTCGCAAGGCGACTTCCTCGTAAAAATCGACTCCTTGTGAGGGGTGTGCGTGACCTGTCTTACGTGTAAATCAACCGCCAACCGCGTTGCAAGAGTTAACTGTGGGGTGTTTACAGTTTGAGCATGCCCAGAAACATGGGACTATGATGTAGTCTGCCTGTAGCGAGAGTTAACCTAATGTCGCCGTGCTCACTTAGTTATAGTAATGGGTTTTGTGGCTTTGGGTCTTTTGTTTTCCTGACATTGCAAAGGCTGCATGAAAATTGTTTTCCTACTACTGTACTCCGACAAGAGACGAAATAGCTAAAGCCTACACCGCGCAGAAATAAGAACGTAAATAGATATTTATTATGAAAATTATTTCACGGAAAATCATTTTCGACGTTATTTTACATTTTGAAACAAACGATAAAACGAAAAGGCGTTATACAGTAACTTCTTAACGTGTCTGTACTCTAACAATTACCTGTTGGTGTTTTTACATGTTTGGATGACACTTTTCTTACAGTTCTTTTCAGTGAGTATAATTTATAGTGACGTAGTGTTGGTAGGAAAAGAGCAAATGAATGTTTAAGAGAAGATGGAGGCCGACGAATATTTTTTTTTGCACTTCATTTGAACCGCACATCTTTCAAAGTTAGTTCATAGTGTATTTTATATCTTTAGAAAATATACCTTTGTAAAATTAAAGGTTGGTTGATCGCGCTGCTTTGTGCAAAGCAATTCTTTTGATCCAAGTACAGTTCAGATACACAAACATAACGTCTGTATACCTTTTGGGTAAAATAATTTTAAGCATTCGGGCGCGTCATTGTAGCTACTAAAATAGTTAAACTGGCGACGTTTCGACCGACTTGCTGCGATCTTCTGCAGGCTGGTTTTAGTAGTTAGCGACGCGGCCCAATACCCAAAATTATTTTATTCGAAAGACATCGGCCGTGGAAGCCTACGAATTTAAATATATTTATTATTGTTATTTTGTGCTCAAGATTAAAGGCAAGAGTTCCCTTTACTACTGAGAAGTGCGACATTTGTTTCTGAAGAACAATATTTAATATAAGCTCGACGAAGTGTTGAAGCGGTATTTTATATCTTGCGTCATGCGTTTTTTTTTAAATTTTCCCTTTGAGGAAATTGCGTCTTCTGGTGCTGTATTATAATTTTTACAACATTCCTTCGTTTTACGTTACAGATCAACATCTTGCGAATAAAACCAGAATTATCACTAACGATTTCAGTTTTGCTATAAATACTGTTTACTTTGAAATAACCTGCATTCGGGAGAACGACGGTACAAACCGGCGTCTCGCCATCCTGATTTAGGTTTTCCATGATTTCCCTAAATCTCTACAGGCAAATGTCGGGATGGTTCCTTTGAAAGGGCACAGCCTAATTCCTTACCTAATCCGATGCGAGCTCTGACCACGCTGTTTGATCCCTTCCCCCCACGTCCCCCCTTCCCCACCCAAATCACCCACCAACTTTCAAGTAACAGACAGGAGGTTAAGTATGTGGGGGGGAAAAATGTTCCGTAGGTTACGCGGCCCTATATTTTCAGTCAGTTTCTAGGAGAATCCATTAAAACACTGATCGCATGTGCAGCAAAGCGATTGTTATCAACTAACGCCCACGTAACACGTGTACGAAGTTAACTGACAAAAGTTAAGAAAAAAACGGACCGTAGTTCACTATAATGTAATAAAAATATATATAATTAATATTTTGATATATTGAATTAATGAGATTGTTTTTTTCGGCACCGACAAGCATAACAAGCCTGTGAACGGGTAAAGAATTCTTTTATATTAGTTTCACATAAATGAAATGTTCTCTCTTGTGGTATATTTATGCTTACCAATTAATAACATGTCCGATCGCCGTATCCACCTATCCACTTACAAAATCTTTACCGTGTCCAAGTTGCGTAAATTTTTCGAAGTACAGAGGTGGGCTTCAGTTCTTATTACATCACTACTTGAAATAACTCACAATCTTTCAGTTAATAAAATAATACCATATTATTGTGTTCTATGAACATAGAAAATACACACTCTTCACTTATTCACATCGCCCAAAATGGCTACCTCCGTTCACTAGCAGAGAGCAAGTGCTTCCTCCTACCGAGGGAAAGGAAAAACATTTAACATTTGAAAATCAAAAATACATTACGGTTGGCACAGGCTCTACGCTCTACTACCTCTTCACCGTTTCTCTTTGCCTTTAAAGAAAACGAAAACATAAGTAAGAAAGGCAAAAGGTTCATCATACCACGCATGCTTATGATAGTTGTACTCCTGTGAGGCCGCTGATGTACACTTGCCACCAGTATTCGGCCCAGACACGGAAGCAGTCGTGTAACAGGAGCTTTAGCTTCGTATGATCATGAAACCCGCGCGTACAGCAACTTTTGTATGGTGGCAACACCTAAACCGACACGTGCCGCTGTCGGGCCGCGAGTTGTGTTTAGATTGGTGACGCCCACTTCACGCCACTGAGCGGCGGTTAGCAGCGCTGGTTGATGCGGCACTTAATCAATACGCGCTTGTCACTCGCGCGGCAGAGTGTCGTAGGCACGGCTGGTGCGTGGGTGTTACATACTGCCGCCACAGCTCAGGGAAAGGCCGCGGAAGCGAACGCTTTCCCCGGCGGAAGCGCCGTGACGCAGTCCGTGGAGAGCGACGCACTCAGCCGCTACGTTAGCCGCGTGTGCGTTGAGCGTGCCCATGTCCTTTCGTGAATCTGCTGCTAAAAATTAACGTCAGAGAAAAAGTACGCGCTTGACCTAACTATAGGCGTAACCGCGGCTTTTGATAACCTTTGTTAGCCCGTTCTGCTCTTTCTACTGAAGCAAATAGGATACCTGTACTTGAGTCATTCACACTTTCGCAGAGAAAAGAAGTCTATATTGGTTTTGATCGAGGAAAGTGGTCGAACAATAGATATACGGAATATCCCATGGTACCGGTATCTGTATTTAGACCTAAGTTTCGAAAAAATAATACTACTGCAAGCAAATGATGCGTTGCTTATGCGCCACACTATCAGTGCCGCTGTGAAAACCCTTTTTCTCTCAAGACATCATTTAGCGCCCTTGCCCCTCTGATGTAAGTTGCCTGTTTGGGACTCTTCATATTATCTAAATCCAGCGGTTGTGGAAGTGGGTTGCTTTTTCTTTTAAAATAAGCGTTGCACAGGTAAGCAGTAACAAATTTCTGAATTTAATTCTATTTCTAACTACTATCGAGGGAACGAAGATTGGGTTTAAAGTCCCGTCGACAAGGAGGTCAGAGACGCAGCCAAAGCTCCAATTGTGTCAAGGATGGGGAAGGAAATCGGCCGTGCCCTTTCAAAGGAACCACCCCAGGATTTGCCTGGAGCTATTTAGGAAAACCACGGAAAAACAGTCTGGGAGGCCGCACGTGGGCTTGAATCGTCGTCCTCCCGAATGTCAGTCCTGCACTACTGCGAAAAGAATTAATTTCTTTCCATTAAAAATAATTCTTGAGTCTTGAGAGCTTACAAACACTATTATACACAGGATGAGTCTCGAGGAAAGGTAATGTTTTAAAGGGGGTGACTAATTCTGGACATAAAATTTCGCATGGACTTATGCCGTATTCCGAAAGGTTTCCGAAATAGAACACATTTAATATCACCCACCAGCGAAACCATTAAGCATCACTTCTGTATGTTTTTCTTTAATAACTTGAATAACCGCACCCTGCAACGAAAACCTGTCTCAGTACAAAATTAAATTTCCCTCAGAAGTAGATACTGTTCGGTTCTTTTTCTCTACGACTAAGCTTGCGTGAAGAGCGCGACAGTATTTACAAACTCGCGCGACACCCACGTGCTGCAGCTTAGGTGGTTTTTGTTGACCACTTTGATATAGTCTCTCGACTTGATACACCACAAGTGTCTGGTATCAAATTCGTCGTTTCAGCTTCCTGTAGACTGTGGTACATTGTAAACAAAGACTGTGACTAATACAGAAAATACGTGTCGTTCGGTAAAGGGCACATGTCCATATTAAATTTTTTGTGCAAAATCACTATCGCCGCTCAAAGCATGTACTTTGCCTCCTGACTCACCTGTTGTAAGCAATCGAAAGCAAGAATCGCACTATGGGACCGCAAACAAGGCTTTTGCTAGACAGTTGCGAATAAAATGATTGTCATATTGACTGGGAGGCCCCACCTGGTGCTCGCTGGCCTCCGAGTGGAAGCCTCTCTACTTGACGCTAGTTCGGCGACTTGGGCGTCGCTGATGACGAGGACAACACAACACCCGGTCCCCGAGCGGATAGAATCTCCGACACGGCAGGTAATCGAACTCTGTCCCCCTCTTCGCCGTCCGCGCGTGCCGTCAGCCGCGCTGGCTTCTCGGTTAAACTCTTCGGAAAAATGTTGAACAATTCACAAAACTTTAAAACTCGAACCACATTCGTTTGAACGTTACTTCAAACAGAGGGCAGATCCGTCGGCAAAACCGCCGCTGCTCGCTGGTCGGAAAATGGAACTCGGTCCAATAAAATGTGGCGCACGGTGACCTGCGGCACGTCATATGCACCATACATTGGGGGGTCCTCCCGCCGGAGCAAGAAGCCATGCGTCGTACGACTGTGGCCTATGGGAAGACGAGAAAGGAGGACCTTGTTCCGTCGTCGTGACTGCAAGGAGGTACGACAAAGTCGCGTTGTGGGCTTTACTAGACGGAGCTTATTGTCTGTCACTTCCAGCCGCCCCCACCCTCATCCCCCCCCCCCCCCCACATATGGACGCAAATGGTTCAAATGGCTCTGAGGACTATGGGAGTTAACATCTGACGTCATCAGTCCACTACAACTTAGAACTACTTAAACCTAAGTAACCGAAGGACATCACACACATCCATGCCCCGAGGCAGGATTCGAACCTGCGACCGTAGTGGTCGCGCGGTTCCAGACTGTAGCGCCTAGAACCGCTCGGCCACCACGGCCGGATTATGGACGCAAACCTCTTGATCTCAACAGTGCGGCTATAGCACGCATAGGGATGCCACACTGACATTACGGAGGCTTACGACACGCGTCCTTGCTGCTAGATCTGCCCTTTCTTTCCCCGCAATACCCACGTGCCCTGGTACCCAGCAGAAAGACACCTCATTCCCCAGTCGTTGTAGTTGGCGGAGGGCATCCTAGATATTCTGATCTGCTGGGTACAGTCGTTCTAGACATTGAAGGGAACTCGGAGAATCAGAACAGACAAGAAATTTAGCACTGACACAAAGTCTCATCTGCTCCGGCGCCCGCAATATCGCATATAATTCTGCGTCTAAGACAGTAAAGTCTTCAGGCAGTCGGACCTTCAGAACACAATCCAGAAAAACAACAGAGCAACCAACAGAGTTGTTCCGTAACACGATAGCTACATAGTTGTGGTGCTCATATAAAAGTCAGAAAACATCGCATTAACAACAGAAGCAGGAGTGCAATCTCTCCTGTACTGCACTAAATACCGATCGAAGTGGCGCACTGAGTAGCACACTGGACTCGCATCCTGATTTAGGTTTTCCGTGATTTCCCTAAATAGCTTCAGGCAAATGCCGGGATGGTTCCTTTGAAAGGGCACGGCCGACTTCCTTCCCTAATCCGATGGGACCGATGACCTCGCTGTTTGGTTCCCTCCCTCAGCCGCACTAGATCTAAAGTCACACTTGGCCTCTGCAGTAACAATGGTGGCAGGCGGCTGAAACAAAGGATTTGTGGCTGCAAATGCTCCACACCGAGTGACTCCAGCACACGCTGCACATGGAACCCAAACAGCTGTATTACTCGTGGACGATTGGAGTAAAGGCGTACCAGAGATCGACGAGGAAGAGTATGGTATGCAAGGGAAGTCGGAGCTGCGATGAACTTACATGCCTGACGCACCGTGGGAAGCTGCTGCTGGACGATGAGTGGCGGTCCTCCAGCCCCAGCACGCTGACTGGGTGCAGGGCTGGTCCTGTAATCCCCTCATGGTCGATAGCATAAGTAATCTTCGGGTAAGAAGGCCTTGCTAACCTGTACACTGTGCATCCATAGTCTAACCATGAACGCAGAAAAGCCCTATAAAACTGGAGCAGACGTGCCCTGTCTGCTCCCCAAGAACTGCGGCTAAGACACTTTCTGAAATCCAGTGCCTTCAGGGTTCTGGCTTTCAGGTCTCCCATATGCGGTAATCACGACAGTCTGGAGTCAAAACTGGGGCCCAGAAACCTCACTGAATCTTTAAAAAGTATAATGGTGTCCCCCATACTCAAGTCAAGTAAATTAAAAGTACGACGAGAATAATTAAAATGAATAAACACACACTTCTGTGCAGAAAACTGAAAATCTGTCTTTGGAGCCCACTCCTCCAACCAATGCACTGTAAGTTGCAACTGATGGGTCGCTGTTGAAACACTGGATGAGGAACAGAAAACAGCAAAATTTTCCACACAAAGGAGCACTGTACACAATTCCTTACGGTAGAAATGATACTGTTTATGGCTGTGGCAAAGAGGAGAACACTTAAAACACCGCCCAGAAGAACGACATTCTTCTGATCAGAACGATCTGACACCGAGTCGTCAACTCGAGACCGAAAAAAGCGCTTAGATAGGAAGTATCGTATCAAAATGGGGAGGTGGCCACGAAAGCCCCATTGATGGAGTTGTGTGAGAATATTGTGTGTCCAAGCAGTGTTGTACGCCTTACAAATATTGAAGAATACATTAAGACAGTGATGTTTACGGAGGAAAGTCTTGCTGAATAGCCGCCACTTATAGGATCAGGTTGTCGACAGTGAACCGAAATCCCTGTAGTCGACTCTGAAAGCGGCTAAGGAGTTGCCCGGTCTCTACCAAACAGACCAGGCACAGTTAACCACTCGCTCCAAGGTCTTTCCTGCACAGCTCATAAAAGCGATGCTCCGGTAACTATTGGACAGGCGCGGTCCTTTCCTGGTTTGAGGAGAGGTGTTAGAATTGCCTCGCTTCACGAGTTGAGAAAGTTGCCTCCCCTCGGTATAAGATTAAAACATTGGAGGAGGATTTTCTTTGACACTGTTGGCAAATGTCGAAGCATGCAGCACTGGATTTGGTCGTGGCTGTGTGCAGTATCACGAGTCTCAGACAGTGCTGATTTCAGCTCCCACATGGACAAAGACTGCTTGTAAGACGCAGAATTGTGGGATCTGAACTTGGCTCTCTCTGCAGTGGCACATTAGCTGCGAAACGCTAGATCGTAGCTGGCAGTGGCTGTAGTTGCTGCTGAATGCTTTGCCATTGAGCGATGTCTGAGTGTTGTTTGGAGACACCCCTGTTTCAGCACTGCTGCTGTTGGTAAACGTCTGTGTTTGCTGGAAATCCTCCGAATGGCTTCCTATACTTTCGTAGAACAAGTGGAATGGTTTATAGAGTCCAGGAACGCTTGTCATGGCCTTTTCTTGTTCACCTTAACTACGCGTCGAGCCTTTGACCTCACGATTCGAAAGCCTGTGAGGTTGTCTGCTGTGGGGCGGCATTTAAACCGTCGAAGAGCCACACACATGTCCCAGATTGCTCTTTAGTCCACCAAGGTACAGGTCTCCTCCTAAGACATCCTGAGTTCTTTGGGATCGATACGTCAGCAGCATGATGGATTACTCGTATGATGTTATCCACCCACTTCTGTACACTGTCACGGTGTTGAAACACAGCCAGTCGGCTGAACAGTGTCCAGTTAGCCCTGCTGACTATCCATTTCGGTGGCTTCTGTTCAACCAATCCTCCATCAAACAGTTGGATTCACAGTGGGGAGTGGTCACTGGATTGAAGATAATCAGTTGCTTCCCACTGTGCTGAATCCGCAAGGGCTGGTGAGCAGAAAGAGACGTTGATGGCTGAGGAAGACCCAGTACCAGCTGAGGAATGAATGGAACTGCCTGTGTTGTAGATGCACAACTTCTGGGATATCATGAAGTTCTCCGAGGGCAACTGTAGTTTGAGCCCCGTAGTACATTATGGGCACTGAAATCACGCGCAGAAACAGTTGCACAATAGGGCCTCTGAGAGCATCAGAGTCTATCGCATCCTGTGGAGGCAAGTACAGGGAGCAGATACAGTGACCTTCTGACCTACATAAACTGCAACAGCTACTGCTTATAGCTCAGTAACGATAGGGACAGCAGAGGGTGCCGTGTCTTATTGATAAAAACAGCAGCCCCTCCATTGGCTCTTTCCCCTGTCAGGTCATCCTTGCGGTGGAGAGTATATCCCCTTGCGGTGGAGAGTATATCCCCCACAGCACAGAGATATAAGTGGCTTTGAAATGTGTTTGCTGTCAACAGAAGCACGGGAGTTGTGCCTGTGCCAGAAGCTGCGGTTTCTCCAGATGAGTGGGTGTGAAATCTTAAGGGACTTAACTGCTAAGGTCATCAGTCCCTGAGCTTAGTCACTACTTAACCTAAATTATCCTAAGGACAAACACACACACGCCCGAGGGTGGACTCGAACCTCCGCCGGGACCAGCGCAGCGCCTTAGACCGTTCGGCTAATCCCGCGCGGCTTCTCCACATGAGTCCTGAAACCACTCATGTTCCACTGTAGTATGGAGCAATTTAACACGGGGGTTGCACTTTCACTCAGTCTTTCTGCCGCAGTGGCGAGGTCACAGCGGGTATAGTTCCAACCTTGGTGCAGTATGGTTTGCCCTGGGTGGACTTAGCAGTCCATTGGCTATGAAGCAAAGGCATCAAGTCGAATGACATCGACACGATCTGATGATTTACCGCCTGTGTTTCACCGGTGGTGGAAGCTTCTCGTTTCCTTTTTCAGTCTGGGATGGCTTTGTTGGAACTACCGGGCTCTGCCTTTGGATGCACTGGGAGGTCCGCAGTAGTGGAAACTATTGTTTATCTGACGTTCTCGGGAGGGTTGTTGGATCTGAAACAGTTCCAGCCTGACGTGTGCACTGACAAACGCAGGTACAAGTGCTGACATTACCCAGCGCACTGGGTCGGGGACACTAGGCCGTACATTTAGACGAAGGATACCTGCCCTAATATGCTCTGGGAGTTTCGTGCTATTAAAGATAAGCAGATTCAGAAGGCTGTGGGTTGCAGTAAGTACTGGGAGATGAAGAAGCTTGCACAGGATTGGGTAGCATGGAGAGCTGCATCAAACCAGTCTCAGGACTGAAGACCACAACCACCACAACAACAACAAAGATAAGGATGGAGTCATATTTTATGAGATCCCCATCCACCCTTTTCAATAAATTTTGCACATCAACGATCCCTTCCTGGCCCCTCCATCCTTCAATTCCTCCTTAGGAATGCCGACCAGATCTCTACAAAGGTGTTGTGGAACTCCGTTGCTATGGCGTATTCCCCAAGGCACTTAGCTTTCCGGAGGTTGGTGGCTTGTCGGGAACTAGCAGTTTCAACCGACAGCATACCGTTACGCAATTGCTTGACTGATTTCAGAGTACCTGCGATGTCCTCTAAACGTTTCTGAATTTATAAAAGTCGAAACATTCTCAAACCCACATTCTGACCAGCAGCATGCGTTCTGTTACTACATACTGAAGAACTCTGTACAATCCCTAGGTCAGGAGGATTGGCTGCACGAGCCCTCTATTCGATTGATTGTTAGTACCTACCAGCGTCCCATCCTTTCCGCTGGGAGGAGAAGGAGAAAACTTCGTGGGTTCCATATCGGTCCCACGCGAAGCTAGGGAGGTAAGGGTCCACTCAGACAGCCCTGCGTAAGCCTTATACAAGTGAGATGCGGCAGGTTCTCCAGAGGTTGCCCGCTGACCACTGTTTCACCTCAACAGCCACGCATCTCACTAGCGCCCAGCACACCCTGACACTGAAGGCTCCTGTGTAGAGGTTTTTACCATCCGGGCGGTTAAACCAATATCCCCGTTCCCTGCGACACACAACGTTCCACCGCTGCGCCGCCACAGTGATCGCTGAAGCGTGCCCACAGCTTAAGATGGCGACGCTTACCAGTGCCCAGCTCGGGACCCTGGGGTCGCCAAGCCCGTATCCAACAAACGACTGCTGAGCTCCTGAGGGCGAAAATATTTCTATTAAATAAATAAGAAAGCCCCGCAATCTTCTAGAAAACACGAAGGTAAATAAAGAAATGTTGGCTGCAGCAAGACACGAACCAGAAACCCACTACTTCGTAACTCATCGCCTCTACCCACTACGCTGTTCTATACTTAGGCATCATACCACCTTCCGTTATGTTTTACGATCTCCCAAAGGCTTCATTGGACGATGTTTCATCAACTTACATTTAATTATAATAAATCTCGCCAAGAACAACGTGTTTGTGATGAGTCATGAATGTGGTGTGGCCTTAAAGCGGCATTGTTTGAAAACACGCTGGTTACAACACGGAAACAACTAAACTGTTTAACCACCAGTATGACATTTCCCGTCATTTTATTACAACAGATTTCACCAATAACCACATATTTTCGAGACATCCTCAATGTGCCGGTGCTTTGAAACAGCAGATTTCATAGGATGTAAGTTACAGTGAGAAACCTATCAAATAGGGGCTCCAACTGAAAACGGCGGAATCCAGTATGGGGTCTGCTTGTGACATAGAAAGCATTCTTGCCTCGTATTGGTTCAACGTTTCGTAGCATGTTGTCGAAATATCACCCAGCCTACTTTCTGTTTGATTTACAGCAGTGCCTCCTCAACTTGAAATAACAGGAAGTGATGTCACAAGAGCTGTGCAGCGCCACGTCAACATCAGCCGACTCGTCCTGTGTGAGGACGGTTCTAAACCAGCCATGCTGATGATGGTAGCAGGGAAGTTGTAACACTTCATTTCCTGGCCGTGTTAGGCAAACGTTTTTGATACTTGTCTGCTTCAGAGATGGTTTCCAGTATCCGGAGGAAGGAAGTCATTGTCCATTCGGTAGATGATTATAATCTTCCTAAGTGGGTTACAATATTGGCGTACTACGCTGATATCACAGCCGAGTTGTTTTCCCAGGATGCCTGGTGTTTTCGTCCACCTCTTGGAAATAAACTTTGACAAGACTTGGCAGGAAACAGGAGAGCAGGAAATGGCCAGTGGAATTGTGTTCGTCAGGCTGAATGTTAAAAAGAATTCTGTGGCGCTGCTTGGGGTTTACGAAATCGAAAATAGTCGGCTGGCATTCCGCGTAGGATGATGCCGCAGGGGGTGGAGACGGTGTTTCGAAGCATGATTTCAAGTCGGGTGTAAGAGATCCTTCGTAGTCAACCGAGTTATTTTTTCCAGCACGGAAAACAGAGCATCCGTAAATGCGTTCCCACGCGCGGGCGTAGATTTCTTATTGAGATATACACAGTTTTTAGAGTCTGTGCATGCCCAGTGGGGCTAAGTAAAAAATTGGACGATAATATTTATTGAATGAGATGGACTTGACGAGGTTTGGTAGAAGCCAATAAATTACAATTTTTTCTGTGAAAGCTTGAAGTGTGTGTTATGTGATTTTTGTTCCGATACCGAAGTTGGTATCCTGATTTGTCGTTTTGGAGACTGTAAACGGAAGATGGTGGGGGCCAGCTGCAGGTGGCGTAGGAAATGTTAGCAAAGTACAATATGGCGTAGGATCGCGGAATCTCACCGAGAGCAGTTACATTGCTACAGGTCTTTTAGTTACCGACGGAGTAGCGAGAAATTTAACTCTGTTTCTCGGATCAAAGGGAGGATCGCACTCCTTATTTAGACTGATTTAGTAGCTAAACGATACGAGAGTACTAAACCGGTTTCGACAGTAAAAGTTTCCTTGTCAATCTGCAGAGCAGTTCCCGGGTAATTTGTCTTGCTCGGTGCAAATTACTTCAAAAAGAAGCCCCCAGTGGTGCAATCGACTTTTTGAAACTTTATATACGGTAATGTAAGTTAAGATCCCATGCACCATACACTGCAGTCATTTGCGAGTAATAAACGAAAGAAAAATCGAAATTTTGTTTAAGACTCAGTAGCGTTAAGAAAAAGTGGGTTATGTAATTTGATTGTGTGGTGTAAGGGATAGCATAACAGCTTCACATATAAGAGGAAGTGGGTCCAGGCCTTGTCAGAGGTCGACTTTTTATTTTTAAATCTTTATCGAAAGGACTTTGATCATCAATTTTATTCAGTTAATTGATTTACATGTAAGTTTTTGTCATTCTTTCGTCAGTTAATTTTAATCGTAATACCAACTACTCCATTTGCCCTCATTTTTGTTCCTATCATTCTTTCTCCACTTGAAATCTTTATTCATGTGTAAATCTTTATTCATGTGTTTTAAATAATTCTATGTATTAATTTTGATTTAATTTTATTGTTTTATCACCCTCTTTTTTCGTCCACATCATTGCATTCATTATATCTGTTTCTCATTTTACTTGAATTTCGTGTTACTTATAAGCACGTCTTTCATTTAAATTTTCGTCAGCGTTATTTTGTCTATAATGCAGTAGGTGTTTAGGTTATGTTTTAAATGCTTGTATGACGCTTACCGTGTAAAAATGTACATCTGCTAAAAAATATATTTTTCACATCGTTGCACAAATGTAAGTAGATTATTTCGTCTTTTTTTTTTGTTTTTTAACCCTTTCAGGTACATAAGAAAACTAAAGTGCTAGTAATAAACATTTTTGTATCTCCGTGGTAACTGGAGGTTTTATAAACAAAATATGTTATTATTTCAAACATTTTTATTTGTACTGCTAAAAAAAAGCTGGGACGTATTTGTCCCTGTGGTCCTTAAAGGACAGTTACAGAACACCTTACACTTAATACATCGAAAAATTACTGAGGCTGTGTATATGTTGTCTATTTGATGTGAAATTCTGTAAAACAGTTTCTGCTTGAAGTAAAGCATAAATTAACACCACACTGTTCATAAATATTGTAAGTGCGATTTTCAACACACTTTGAAGCACAATGAACACATCTCTTCCTTACGTCTGATCTTATCATTCGGTGCTCTGGACTCTTTGGATTGCAACTGGTCTGCAACCTTCTTGATGTTCTCACTACTGTTCATAAATTCCTTTGTCGACTTGAATAATTTCCAATTAGATTTCTCGCAATGCATTGTCTGAACTCTAGGGATGATAGTGTTGATTTGAATCCTGATTCTTCTGCCAATTTTAAATATATTACATATGCATTCTTTACACCAATGTCAAGAAGGTAAAAGAAAATTCTCAGGTAATACCTAATCTTTGCCTTCCTGTCGATCTCATAAGCCACTTTCTTCTGGTCCGTAAGTTCCACCCTTCCTATCCACTTCTTGTACTTCCTTATAGTAAGAGGACACTGAACATTGATCTTTTCAGAAGAACCAGACTGACTCCTCTTCATTGTTGTACATGGTGTTGGGAAATAGAATTAGTCAGTAGAAAAACTGGCTTGTTATCCATCCATTTGAGGATTGTCAGACCCTTGCTACTGAGACTGTATGAATCACCTGTTTTCATTTCCTTGTCTGGAGGGAATGTCTTTGGGATGTTTCTATGATTGGTACGCACTGTTCCACATGATCTGATATTTTCTAAACCAAGGTAATACTGCAAAGCTGGAGAGTTAAAAAAGTTATCTATGTAAATTTCACATCCCAGTCCAGATAGTGATTTTGTCAGTTGCAGAACTACTGACTCACCAAGCCCTACTTCAGGACCTGAGTTTTTTTGCCAGTGTATAAACCACACTCAAATAGGTAGCCAGTCTCCGAATCACATCTGCACCACATTTTGAAACCCCATTTGACTGGCTTATTTTTGACATACTGTCGCACAATATTATGTCCTTTGAATCTGATCATATGCTCATCTACAGATTGAGCCCTAATTGCACTAAGAGATTCCTGGAAGGTTTTGTTCAAATGAGTAATTACAGGTCTCACTTTGTATGTGCGGTCTCCCTTTATTGACTGATCAGCGTTGTTGGAAAAATGTAAGTACTTTCGAATCCTCTTCAGACCAATGTAGTGGCATAATCTGAGCTATATAAGGAACACCTAAATTGGATTCAGTTGCTCAGTAGCTTCTAAATGTAGGCAAAATATGGTATCCCATTACCAGGTTCATACCAAGAAATGCCTTGATTTCATCTTCAGTTGTGCTGAATGCGTTGCCTGATCGTTCTGCATGCCGAATACTTTTAGGAATTAATATACCATGCACCAAGTCTTTTAGGCCAATAGTGGAAGAAAAAATTTCAAATGACTGTGGCATTTCACGATTTTCTCTGACACTAAAGAAAAGCACTTTCCCAAATTCATGATTCATGTTATCACTGAACTGTCTTGGTTGGTAAGTTCTGGACCATTTAAATTCTGGTAAATCTGGAAGGGAATCAGGTACCTCAGCATTTGGTTTTGATATTTCGTCTGTATGCCTTCTTTTGCTAGGTGGGCTATGTATTTCTTTTTCAGGATCTTCTATAATAACATGTTCTCTTTCACCTTCCATATCTCCTTCAAGAAAATTTTTATCTTCTTCATTCAGTAACAGATTATCTTCGTCATCACTACTGCAAGCCTCCAAAATCTGCATAACACTTTCATCAGTGATGAAAAATTCTCTTTTTCTGGAGCACATGACCTAAAAGCAGATTTGAAATTATACCAGTACAAATTTTTTCTGCTTATTTAATAAAATGAAAGGTAATATATTTTCAACCGAATTTTAAATATCGTTCTGCTCGTTTTTTTTACGTAATAGTAACGATTTCATGACATTCAAAAACAAGTACACAAATTACCATTGTGGTACATTGGGACAACTATGTCCCGAAGAATGAAAATAAAGATTTCCACTGATGAAATACAGTTATTTTCTAAATGAATGGTCTAAAGTAAAAGAGAAACTTACTTTCAAGGTTTGACAGTAAGGCAGAGAACACAATACGCACACAACAAGTGAATAAATTTGAGTGTCTGCTCGAAGTGAGAACCACCAACAATAACCGACGACTAATGGTAGTTATAGTAATTGTTGCCGCCAAAGATGTACGATATTAAAGAAAACAAATATCTCTGCTTCAAGTAGAGCATCCGCAGCATATCAACTGTGATTACAGTCCAATTAGTAAGGTGATTTATATGTGGGACAAATGTGTCCCATGTACGTGAAAGGGTTAACTGGGGGGAATTTTTAAATAATTGAATGTTATAATAGATAAATACACCGAAGCCCCAAAGAAACTGATACAGGCATGCGTACCCAAATACAGAGATATATAAACAGGCAGAATACGGCGCTGCGGTCGGTAACGCCTATATAAGCCAAGACTTGGTGCAGTTGTTAGGTCGGTTACTGTTGCTACAATGGCACGTTATGAAGATTTAAGAGAGTTTGAACCTGGTGTTGTAGTCGGCGCACCAGAGATGAGTCACAGCATCTCTGAGGTTGCGATGAAGTGGGAATTTTCCCGTACGACCATTTCAATAGTGTACAGTGAATATCAGGAATCGGGTAAAACGGTTCTATCTCCGACATCGCTGCGTCCGGAAACGGATCCTGCAAGACAGAGACCAACGACGACTGAAGAGAATTGTTCAACGTGACAGAAGTGCAACCCATCCACAGATTGCTGCAGATTTCAGTGCTGGGCCATCAACAAGTGTCAGCGTGCGAATCATTTAACGAAACATCATCGATATGGGCTTTCGGAGCCGAAGGCCCGCTAGAGTACCTTCTGTGATTTCGCGACACAAAGCTTTACGCCTCGCCTGGGCTCGTCAACACCGACATTGGAATGATGATGACTGGAAACATGTTGCCTAGTCTTACGAATCTCGTTTCAAATTTTAAGCCGATGTACGTGTACGGATATGGAGGCACCCCACACGTCCAGAATCGCTACACAGTGGCTCCAGGAGCACTCTCCTGAGTTTAAACACTTCAGCTGGCCACCAGACTCCCCAGACATGAACATTATTGAGCATATCCAGGATTCCTTGCAACGTGCTGTTCAGAAGAGATCTCCACCCCCTCGTATTATTACGGATTTATGGACAGCCCTGCAAGATTCATGGTGTCATGTCCACCCCCCACCCCCACCCCCCCGCACTACTTCAGACATTAATCGAGTCCTTGCCACTTTCTCGTGCTCGCGGGGGTCCTACACCATATCAGGCAGGTAAACCAGTCTCTTTGTCTCTTTAGTGTATAATTAAATTAGTATCCGCAAACATTACGATTGGAAAGAGAATGATATAAAGAAAAAAAGAAACAAATGAAAAAGTTCATACGGTGATTAAAATGATATGACAAAGGAACAAAAATAAAAAATTAAATTTAAACGAATTAATTGAATAAAAATAATGCTCAAAGTAATTTCGATATAGACTTAGAAATAAAAAAAATTCTTTTGCCCCGTCAAGATTATAACCTACACTCTCCTGCCTGCGAAGCTGTTATTGTATCCATTACTCCACACAGCCACACTATGTAAGTCAAGTTTTATTACTCCATTCAGTATCACAAAAAATTTTTTCGTCAATTACTCACAAACGAGGGCTCACCAGCGTGAATGGCTGCAGTGTGTGATACACAAGATATTAACCTGCATCGCCGTATAGATAGTCTCAAAAAGTCGATTGCACCTCTAGGGACCTCTCCTGGTAAGAGTGCGTAGATTCTCGCCTCGGTCTCGTAAAGACTTTAAAACGAAGTACATTGTACTTTCGAGGGGTATCATCTGTTGTTGTTGTGGTCTTCAGTCCTGAGACTGGTTTGATGCAGCTCTCCATGCTACTCTATCCTGTGCAAGCTTTTTCATCTCCCAGTACCTACTGCAGCCTACATCCTTCTGAATCTGTTTAGTGTATTCATCTCTTGGTCTCCCTCTACGATTTTTACCCTCCACGCTGCCCTCCGATACTAAATTGGTGCTCCCTTGATGCCTCAGAACATGTCCTACCAACCGATCCCTTCTTCTAGTCAAGTTGTGCCACAAACGTCTCTTCTTCCCAATCCTATTCAATACTTCCTCATTAGTTATGTGATCTACCCATCTAATCTTCAGCATTCTTCTGTAGCACCACATTTCGAAAGCTTCTATTCTCTTCTTGTCCAAACTATTTATCGTCCATGTTTCACCTCCATACATGGCTGCACTCCAATCAAATACTTTCAAAAATGACTTCCTGACACTTAAATCAATACTGGATGTTAACAAATTTCTCTTCTTCACAAACGCTTTCCTTGCCATTGCCAGCCTACATTTTATATCCTCTCTACTTCGACCATCATCAGTTATTTTGCTCCCCAAATAGCAAAACTCCTTTACTACTTTAAGTGCCTCATTTCCTAATCTAATTCCCTCAGCATCACCCGACTTAATTAGACTACATTCCATTATCCTTGTTTTGCTTTTGTTGATGTTCATCTTATATCCTCCTTTCAAGACACTGTCCATTCCATTCAACTGCTCTTCCAAGTCCTTTTCTGTCTCTGACAGAATTACAATGTCATCGGCGAACCTCAAAGTTTTTATTTCTTCTCCATGAATTTTAATACCTACTCCGAATTTTTCTTTTGTTTCCTTTACTGTTTGCTCAATATACAGATTGAACAACATCGGGGAGAGGCTACAACCCTGTCTTACTCCCTTCCCAACCACTGCTTCCCTTTCATGTCCCTCTACTCTTTATAACTGCCATCTGGTTTCTGTACAAATTGTAAATAGCCTTTCGCTCCCTGTATTTTACCCCTGCCACCTTTAGAATTTGAAAGAGAGTATTCCAGTCAACATTGTCGAAAGCTTTCTCTAAGTCTACAAATGCTAGAAACGTAGGTTTACCTTTCCTTAATCTTTCTTCTAAGATAAGTCGTAAGGTCAGTATTGCTTCACGTGTTCCAGTGATTCTACGGAATCCAAACTGATCCTCCCCGAGGTTGGCTTCTACTAGTTTTTCCATTCGTCTGTAAAGAATTCGAGTTAGTATTTTGCAGCTGTGACTTATTAAACTGATAGTTCGGTAATTTTCACATCTGTCAACACCTGCTTTCTTTGGGATTGGAATTATTATATTCTTCTTGAAGTCTGAGGGTATTTCGCCTGTTTCATACATCTTGCTCACCAGATGGTAGAGTTTTGTCAGGACTGGCTCTCCCAAGGCCGTCAGTAGTTCCAATGGAATGTTGTCTACTCCGGGGGCCTTGTTTCGACTCACGTCTTTCAGTGCTCTGTCAAACTCTTCACGCAGTATCGTATCTCCCATTTCATCTTCATCTACAACCTCTTCCATTTCCATAATATTGTCCTCAAGTACATCGCCCTTGTATAGACCCTCTATATACTCCTTCCACCTTTCTGCTTTCCCTTCTTTGCTTAGAACTGGGTTTCCATCTGAGCTCTTGATATTCATACAAGTCGTTCTCTTATCTCCAAAGGTCTCTTTAATTTTCCTGTAGGCAGTATCTATCTTACCCCTAGTGAGATAGGCCTCTACATCCTTACATTTGTCCTCTAGCCATCCCTGCTTAGCCATTTTGCACTTCCTGTCGATCTCATTTTTGAGACGTTTGTATTCCTTTTTGCCTGCTTCATTTACTGCACTTTTATATTTTCTCCTTTCATCAATTAAATTCAATATTTCTTCTGTTACCCAAGGATTTCTACTAGCCCTTGTCTTTTTGCCTACTTGATCCTCTGCTGCCTTCGCTACTTCGTCCCTCAAAGCTACCCATTCTTCTTCTACTGTATTTCTTTCCTCCATTCCTGTCAATTGTTCCCTTATGCTCTCCCTGAAACTCTGTACAACCTCTGGTTCTTTCAGTGTATCCAGGTCCCATCTCCTTAAATTCCCACCTTTTTGCAGTTTCTTCAATTTTAATCTACAGGTCATAACCAATAGACTGTGGTCAGAGTCCACATCTGCCCCTGGAAATGTCTTACAATTTAAAACCTGGTTCCTAAATCTCTGTCTTACCATTATATAATCTATCTGATACCTTTTAGTATCTCCAGGGTTCTTCCATGTATACAACCTTCTTTCATGATTCTTAAACCAAGTGTTAGTTATGATTATGTTGTGCTCTGTGCAAAATTCTACCAGGCGGCTTCCTCTTTCATTTCTTAGCCCCAATCCATATTCACCTACTATGTTTCCTTCTCTCCCTTTTCCTACACTCGAATTCCAGTCACCCATGACTAATAAATTTTCGTCTCCCTTCACTATCTGAATAATTTCTTTTATCTCATCATACATTTCTTCAATTTCTTCGCCATCTGCAGAGCTAGTTGGCCTATAAACTTGTACTACTGTAGTAGGTGTGGGCTTCGTATCTATCTTGGCCACAATAATGCGTTCACTATGCTGTTTGCAGTAGCTTACCTGCATTCCTATTTTCCTATTTATCTAGTTTTTGGAAATTGCAAATTTGTGGTAAGATATTATGGGACCAAACTGCTGAGGTCATCGGTCCCTAAGCTTACACGCTATTTAATCCAACTTTAACCAACTTACGCTAAGGACAAGACACACACACCCCTGCCCGAGGGAGGACTCGAGCCTCTGACGGAGGGAGCCGCGCGGACCGTGACAAGGCGCCTCAGACCGCACGGCTACACCGCGCGGCTCATCCAGTTTTTATTACAGGACATGTGCCTTACTCGATTTATCGTGACGGAATACGATGACAACTTAACAGGATTGAAACATGTATTTCTTTTGTTGATATCTCTGCCTCTGCCTCCCTCTCTTTCTCTCTCTCTCTCTCTCTCTCTCACTCACTCACTCACTCACTCTCTCTCTCTCTCTCTCTCTCTCTCTCTCTCTCTCTCTCTCTCTCTCTCTCTCTCTCTCACACACACACACACACACACACACACACACACACACACACACACATATGCCCGTGTAAGGCGGGGGGGGGGGGGGGAGGGAGCGAGGGGAGATCAGATGAAACGCGGTGTCGGGACATGGTCTGTTTCTCTAGAGTACCACCACTAGGGAAGCTGGACTTAACATCTTCCTCTGGCCGACAGATCACTGACAACAGTGTTGCCTGCCCTCACCGCTTGAGACACTGTGAGAAGGTTTGGATATTTCATCCTGGACTTCTGCGCAATACATGGTAATCGCGAAAGGCCGTCACCTGTGCTACCGAGCTGACGGCTAAACAGTCTCCATGGAAATTTCTCCCACTGCCACGATTCGAATTGGCTGTCTCCACATCCGACGTCTGTTAGACTGTGAAGGCGGGTGAATGTATCGTACACACTACAAAATAAGCAGCTACAGTGGGACACTTTAATCTGTCAGTTGTACGTTTACTGACACTGTTTATTTCTATTAATTTATAAATGCGATATTCTTTCTCTTTAGAAGAGTTATATCTCCAGTTATCAACAACAATAACGCATAGGAAAGCGAGCTGGATCTCACAGCCGCATTTCCCTACAGCTAATTTCTCGAGTGTCGAGTGTTGCTGGTTACACTTTCGCCTGTAAACCCTCAACCCGGAAAACTGCGCAAAACGATTGGCGTTTACGCGCTGTGCAATTTGTAAACGAAATCAACAAGGGTCACTCTTCCCTCTATATTCTATACTTCTATTCACTCCTAATTTACAGCCTCTTTTCGTTCAGCATTTGCTTTCCACAAGCCGCTGTATAGTGCATCGCCGAGGCTACTTTGTACCAGTATTATCGATTTTATATCCTGTTCCATTCGCGTTCGGAGAAAAAATGGCGCTTTTCACTGATGTGACAGCTC
The DNA here is from genome assembly GCF_021461395.2 of Schistocerca americana. Lineage (NCBI taxonomy): Eukaryota > Metazoa > Arthropoda > Insecta > Orthoptera > Acrididae > Schistocerca > Schistocerca americana. The sequence continues at coordinate 504,057,245 of NC_060126.1, read as the reverse complement.
GTGCGATACCACCTAATATCGCGTCGGACCTCCCTTTGCAGGCGTAGTGCAGCAATTCGACGTCGCTTGCACAGTCATTGGAAGTCTCCTACGGAATTCCTGAGTCACGCTGCCTCTGTAGCCGTCCATAATAGCGAAAATGTTGCTGGTGCAGTATTTTGTGTGCCAACTGACCTCTCGGTTATGTCGCATGAATGGGATTCGTATCGAGCGATCTGGGTGGACAAGTCATTCGCTCCAGTTGTCCGGATGTTGCTCAAACCAGTCCCGAACAATTGTGGCGTGGTGACACGGCGCGTTGTCTTCCATAAAAACTCCATCGTTGTTTGGGAACATGAAGTCCATTAATGAGTGCAAATGGTTTCCAAGTAGCCGAAAATAACCATTCACAGTAGATGATCGGTGCAGGTGGACCAGAGCTCCCAGTTCACTCCGTGTAGACACAGCTCACACCAACAACAGCCGCCACCAGCTTGCACAGTGCCTTGTTGAAAATTTGGGTCCATGCCTTCGTCGAATTCTACCAACTTTAATAACTGAAATCGGGACTCATCTGACCTGGCCACAGTTTCCCAGTCGTCCGGCATCCATCCAATATGATCACGAGTCCAGGAGAAGCGCTGCAGGCGATGTTGTGCTGTTAGCAAAGGGACTTGCATCGGTCGTCTGCTACCATATCCCGTAAACGCCAAGCTCCGCCGCGCTGTCTTAACTGATACGTTTGTCGTAGGTCGCACATTGATTTCTGCGCTTATTTCACACGGTGTTGCTTGTCTATTAGCACTGACAAATCTAGGCAAACCCTGCTGCTCTCAGTCTTTAAGTGAAGGCCGCCGGCCACTGTGTTGTCCGTGGTGAGACACGATGCCTTAAATTTGGTATTCACGGCACACTCTCCACACAGTGGATCTCGAAATATTGAATTCCCTAAAGATTTCCGAAACAGAATGTCCCACGCCTCTACCTCCAACTAGCATTCCTCATTCAAAGCCTGTCGTGCGCCCATAACCACCCTGGAAATCTCTTCGCGTGAGTCAACTAACAGCTTCACCAATGCACTGCGCTATTATATCTTGTGCACGCAACACTACTGCCACCGTATATCCGCACATTGCTGTCCCACGACTGTCACCTCACTGTATAGTCACTACTGGGATCGGGGTGTGTTTCTTATCTCGCTGTTCCCTGCGGTGCACAATGCGTGACGCGTTGTCTCTCTGAATGAAATTACCCTCATGATGGAAATAGCATGTAGAAGGACAAGGTAAGGGACCACCACTGCTGCATGTGGTCCTCGTTTTCCTGCGGTTCAGTCTAAAATCGTAAGGTACAGCGTGAAAAGGAGCTCGTATGGACATAGGCACGAGAAGTATTGGTAGCGTCAACAATGAGAAATATTGGATAGCTTCGAAAGTTCCGCACCGTCGGCTACGGATTTAGGCGGGTATCACAGACGCCGTAACATCGACTTAATTGTCCACAAGCTGCTCAGGGAACAATGGGCGCTTGAACACCGTAACTGAGTGGCAAGCTACAGTCTTTTTATGAGTGTGGCCGTTCCTACAGTGGTAAACATATACGCGTTGGACAGTATCGTGTGGAGTAGACTCAGTCTTCTAACCTACATTTTTGAGCGTCATAACAGAAAAAATTCGAAGTGTGATTTCTCGATTATGCTTCACACCTCGCGATTTGCTCGTGCACTTCGCTATGCTTGACGTTTGGAAATAGTGTTGGTGTTGGTGTGTAAGACTGCTTTGATGCAACTCTCCATGCTACTCTGTCCTGTGCAGGTCTCTTCATCTCCGAATAACTTCCGCAACGTACATCCTCCTGAACCTGTTTATTGTATCTCTCTTTTGCTCTTCCTCTACGAGCCGGCCCGTGTGGCCGAGCGGTTCTAGGCGCTCGAGTCCGGAGCCGCGCGACTGCTATGGTCGAAGGTTCGAATCCTGCCTCGGGCATGGATGTGTGTGAGGTCCTTAGGTTAGTTAGGTTCAAGTAGTTCTAAGTTCTATGGGACTGATGACCTCAGATGTTCAGTCCCATAGTGCTCAGAGCCATTTGAACTATTTCAAGCCTTCCTCTACGATTTTACACCCTCCCCCCTCCCCCTCCACACACACAGACACACTTCCCTCCAAAACTACACAGCGATCCCTTGATGTCCCAGAATGTGTTCTATCAAATGGTTCAAATGGCTCTGAGCACTATGGGACTCAACTGCTGAGGTCATTAGTCCCCTAGAACTTAGAACTAGTTAAACCTAACTAACCTAAGGACATCACACACATCCATGCCCGAGGCAGGATTCGAACCTGCGACCGTAGCGGTCACGCGGTTCCAGACTGAAGCGCCTAGAACCGCACGGCCACACCGGCCGGCCACAGATTTCTTGTCTCTCCAATTCTATTCAATATCTCCTCATTAGTCACATGATCTACCCATCTGATCTTCAACATTCTTCTTTTAAACCACATTTCGTAAGCTTCTAATGTATAACATTGTAATACGAAACGGTATAACATTGTAATACGAAAACACCTACCTGAAAAACCACATTCAATTTCTGTTAATTCAGAGAGAGAGAGACAGAGAGAGAGAGAGAGAGAGAGAGGAGAGACTGATTTAGTTTGTAGTTCAATCAGTGCTGGAAGTGCCTTGTATTATATCTGCGCATCCAAACAAATGAACGCAGCCAAGATATAATAACACCATAAGTTTTCACCACATTTGACGTTTTAATAACTTTAAAATCTTTTCATAAATGTTTTGATAGAGATCATAAGAAATAAACCTTACATAACAGTAAACAAAACACTTTTGTTGCCATAGCACAGCAAGCCAATAACAGATACAAAACGAGGCCCCAGCAAGAAAACAGAATGAAACCTGAAGATAGATTTGTAAAAATGACGAAACCAGTCGCGGTTTGACCCAGATAAACCTTGTTAAATCATATTTGTGGCTGGTTGCTGTTTCAGTTATAAATCTTGCAGTTTTACGACTATGTTTCTCAACATGTCAGTTTTCGACAAAATAACTGGGAGCGGCTTATCACGTATCAAATGTTTACATACTCTGTAACCATTAAGAGGACTAGCGGAAGATGACAGGTGATAATCTGCGTTTTGGCACGCCGAGCGGAGCCTTATTGTTTGACGTGTATTGTATTTCCGCTGGGATAACGCCACGCTGTGGCAGTGGCAACTTGTACCTCCGGTCTGACAGGGGAGACTGTTTCGCGCAGTCGCCGCCAGAATGCGCGGTGACCCACGGCACGGAGCCGTGACGGAACGCCAGCGCCGTCAGCCGTGCGGATCCGATAACAGCGCAGAGCCGGGTAGGTGGTGCAGCGCGGCACACGGCAGATAGCGGCAGGGCCCACGCCACGCCACGCCACGCCACTCCACCGACGGCCGCGGGCGCCGCTTTTTGTCGCGCGTTTTACGCTCCGCTGGCGGGCGCAGGACTGGAGAGAAGAAGAAATCCGACGGCGAAGAAGCCACGGGCTATGCACACTGCCTCAAAGGAATTCAGAGCCACGCGCCACTTTTCTCGCTGCTCTCCTCGCCGCTTGTATTTACTTCTTAGCCGTTATCCGTGGTCTCAGGATAGCACTGTTGCATTATGAAGCTGATTATAGGTTCGAGTCCCACGTAACACCCGTTTAGGTGTTTAGCCTTTCGTGGTTGATGGGACACATATGTCTCACCAAAGTACAGGGCTGTTATACACTACTGGCCATTAAAATTGCTACACCACGAGGATGACGTGCTGCAGACGCGAAATTTGACCGACAGGAAGAAGATACTGTGATATGCAAATGACTAGCTTTTCAGAGCATTCACACAAGGTTGGCGCCGGAGGCGATACCTACAACGTGCTGACATGAGGAAAGTTTCCAACCGATTTCTCATACACAAACAGCAGTTGACCGGCGTTGCCTGGTGAAACGTTGTTGTGATGCCTCGTGTAAGGAGGAGAAATGCGTACCATCACGTTCCCGACTTTGATAAAGGTCGGATTGTAGCCTATGGTGATTGCGGTTTATCGTATCGCGACATTGCTGCTCGCGTTGGTCGAGATCCAATGACTATTAGCAGAATATGGAATCGGTGGGTTCAGGAGGGTAATACGGAACGCCGTGCTGGATCCCAACGGACTCGTGTCACTAGCAGTCGAGATGACAGGCATCTTATCCGCATGGCTGTAACGGATCGTGCAGCCACGTCTCGATCTCTGAGTCAACACATGGGGACGTTTGCAAGACAACAACCATCTGCCCGAACAGTTCGACGACGTTTGCAACAGCATGGACTATCAGCTCGGAGACCATGGCTGCGTGTACCATTGACGCTGCATCACAGACAGGAGCGCCTACGATGGTGTACTCAACGACGAACCTGGGTGCACGAATGGCAGAACGTCATTTTTTCGGATGAATCCAGGTTCTGTTTACAGCATGATGATGGTCGCATCCGTATTTGGCGACATCGCGGTGAACGCACATTGGAAGCGTGTATTCGTCATCGCCATACTGGCGTATCACCCGGCGTGATGGTATGGGTTCCATTGGTTACACGTCTCGGTCACCTCTTGTTCGCATTGACGGCACATTTCAGATGTGTTACGACCCGTGGCTCTACCCTTCATTCGATCCCTGCGAAACCCTACATTTCAGCAGAATAATGTACGACCGCATGTTGTAGGTGCTGTAAGGGCCTTTCTGGATACAGAAAATGTTCGATTGCTGCCCTGGCCAGCACATTCTCCAGATCCCTCACCAACTGAAAACGTCTGGTCAATGGTGGCCGAGGAACTGGCTTGTCACAGTACGCCAGTCACTACACTTGATGAATTGTGGTATCGTCTTGAAGCTGCATGGGCAGCTGCACCTGTACACGCCATCCAAGCTCTGTTTGATTCAATGCCCAGGCGTATCATGGCCGTTATTACGGCCAGAGATGGTTGTTCTGGGTACTGATTTCTCAGGATCTATGCACCCAAATTCAGTGAAAATGTAATCACATGTCAGTTCTAGTATAATGTATTTGTCCGATGAATACCCGTTTATCATCTGCATTTCTTCTTGGTGTAGCAATTTTAATGGCCAGTAGTGTAAATGATGCATTCGTTTTCAGAACTGCGTATTTTCCGAGGTATCACATATACAGATATGACTGAAGCATGTATAGAACCGTAAAATACCAAAGTTTGTATTTTGCGTTCGACAAATAGCGTATGAGTGCCCCTCTTGGTACGCGACAAACGTCCAAGGGGCAGTACGCTCCATACATTGTATAGCAACATCCGGTCGATAGTCATCACAGCAGAATTGGTGCGTTTATTGAACTGTTCCGGTGGTTTTGGCCGTGGGGTACGTAAATGCGGTCCTCAATGTACCTACAAAAGGAACAAAAATCACAAATCATCTTCACCACTAAGATCAATCCAGTGATGCGGAAGTTTGTCATTTTGAAATTCTCGGAATCAGTAGCCAGTTGTGGAGTGAACCACAACAGCAACATATAACGATTAAGGATGACAGCCAAAACAGTTGCTGGATAAAAATTTATTATAGTTCTTGACCGAGATTTCGGTATATATAAATATACCTTCATCAGAAGTAAAAATCTAAAATTACATCATGCAATGGAGATTAATAAAACAATTGTGCCAAAGGCGTCGTCAATAATTAAGACATTGACGACGCCTTTGGCACAATTGTTTTATTAATCTCCGTTGCATGATGTAATTTTAGATTTTTACTTCTGATGAAGGTATATTTATATATACCGAAACCTCGGTCAAGAATTTTAATAAATTTTTGTGCTGCAACTGTTTTGGCTGTCATCCTTTATCGTGAAGAATATCAACAGTTGCTGTTCCAGCCATGTTTAAAATCTTGAAGCAACATATCAGGTAAGAGGTGCCCGTCACGGTCGTCTCAGAGAAGGAAAACTGCCCACATTGAGCTTTGTCTGTGACATTTCACAGAAAACATTAATTTTCGGCAGGTCTGGTACAAGCGCCACAATTTCGTATGCATGTACAGTGCTCCATACCCCCGCATTGTGGCGACAAACCTTTACAGGTGAGTGTAAAGCTGCTTCGTCGCTGAATATCAGCTTCGAGGCGAAATGTTCGACAAGAGATTCCTGCATTGTGGCACAAAATTGAAGACGCCGGCCACAATCTTCTGGTTTCAGTTGTACCACGAAATGCATGCGGTACGGTTGTTGCAAAATCTTCCACACAGTTTTCTGCGGTATTCCAAGTACGTGACTTGCGCTGACTTTATTTTCTTGGACTGCCTACGAAACTTTGCCTCACCCTTTCGACGGTTGCATTTGATACACTTCGTCGACCGGCACTTTCTGTTTACAGGGATAACCAGTGTCCCTAAATTGTCAATATAAATGCCCAATGTTCTGTTCGGGTGACGTTTATTTTCCATAATTCCTTCTCTGAGCACTCGGCACTGTTGTAACAGATAAACGTCTCTCATATACCAGGATTTGAAAACTTATTTCTTCTTTTGTCACCATTTTCTCAAAGCATTGCACTCGTAACGCTAGTTGGTGCGCACAATGCCGACTCGGCGAGTTTACGATTTTAGTCTTCCATTACTGATATTTGTACGTGTAATACTTTCGAAAATGCAGAACTTTGAAAGCGAATGAATCATTTAATGTTCCGAATATGTGATAGGAATTCTGTTAACATATGGTCAGTGCTAATTAGCAGAGGGCGAACGCTTCAGAGAAGACCGGCGACGATTATTAGACAAGGAGCTCAAGTTCGCATAGAACAAGGAAGGGGTAGAAAATCAGTCGTTCCCTTTACAGTGCGGAGCATCCTGGCAACTGAGTTAGCCATTTAGGGAAACCTAAGTCTGGATCGCTGGCCGGGTATTTGAACACGGTCTTCCCAAATGAGAGGCACCTCACTCGCTGCCAGGAGGCGATACCGAACGGGAAACTCGTGGACGTTTCAGGCGGAATGGTGTGTTTCTTTCGAGCGCCGTCGTAGCACTGAATTGTTACCGGTGATAACTGAGATGTTCCCCGAACATAAATAAGATAGTAAAATATTAATTTGGCTCAATCACGTAAAATTTCTGGCAAGATCACAAATCACACGACGGTTTTGTAGAGCAGATCTCATATTCAGGAAAAATATACAGCTATAGTGTGGTGAAAATGGAAAATTTTAAACAGGAGTTACTTGCGAAATAATGAGGCTCAATTTGAACACAGGGATCCAATACGGTTTTAAAGATTTTTGTATATTTGCCAAGAAGAGAACAACCTTCAGTCGAAATGTGTCGTATAACGTGTAATCGCATCATGAATTTTTTGTGGCTGAATCCAATTTTAATATTTCCAAACCACTTCACCTCCACATAAAATGGAAAATTCTAAATAAATAATAGTCGGTACAACTTCTGTAAACAAAAACCGTAGCAACTCACTGTGTGCACAAGGGGGAAATGGCGATAAAGAAATGATTAACATTGTCTGTCGCTATGACTGAGTGGGGACAACATCAGTGACGGTGTGAGCATCTTCATAGCACGAATTTCAGTTAAATTCGTGGGGAAATGTGTTTTTGTCATGGATGCATTGTCGTCGTGTACTGCAGGTAGCACACTGGCGGCACTTTGAACGATAATCTGAGTACGTGCAGTGTGGATGACAGAACAGCGATTCTGAAGAAAGAGAGTTAAACCGTCTGTCTTACATCCGAGAATGAGGCATTTAGAGGCGGGGTTAGAGGAATTCGATAAGCATTTGTCTTACGCAGTTTAGGACAACTACGAACATCCGTTCTAACGATGACCACATGGGCAATCTAATATCCATACTCTGCAACCTCTGTGAAGTTAATGGCAGACGGTACTTACAGGCGTACCACGTATTGGTGTTTCTACCCATTCACTTCGCGTATGATCGCAGTATGAATGATTGCTTAAATGCCGTTGTGCGCGTTGAATCTCTACTGCTATACAGTGGCCACAAGCTGTAGTATATTGTTAGTTCCTCACTCAACAGTGCTTGTTTGAAGTGCCAAGTTGGCTGTCGCGGGGTGGGTTGACATCTGTGTACAAGCGTTTGTCAGTTCATGTTGCTCATAGTTTCGGTGACGCTCTTAAACTTCTGATCCTTCGTGCTGCTCTTCTTTGTACACGTACAATATCATCAGTTAGTCTTGTTTGGTACGGGTACCACTCAAGTTATATTCTAGGTGAATTGCAAGAGTGTTTTGTTAGAAATTTCTTTTGTTGACTGTCTGCTAGTGAACACTACTAAAGAACGCAGTTACTGAAGGATCTACCTTGCAAATGGCAAGGCATGATTCAGAAAGACTGCTATCAGTTAAAAAAAAAAAAAGCGCTTGCTTTCATGTTTGGGTCACTACTCTCTGTCCAGCTACAATAGTACTTCATATTGCTGCTTAACAAAGCGAATTACTCCTGTTACCGGTAGCGTCCGAATACGCTGTGTTAATATCAGCAAATTGAATGTTGTTCAAAATGAGAGGAATGTCGAAGGTTCTAGACGTAGGGTATCGCCCTCCCTCGGCTCGTGACGTCATGGTACGTGCTTCGAGCCCCTGCTGATGCGGGGTTACCGCGAAATTTGATCCGCTACATGGGGGCGAGGGAACCCCTGAGACCTGCTATCCAGGCCTTGGCTGAGCCATTCGTACAGGTAAAGTAAATCTCTCGTCCTCTCCAAGGCATGGTGGTGTTCTAGGTGATCATAATAAGAGGTAAAAAAAGATAAAGAAAAGTAGTCAGTCCAAAGATTGCTTTGAATACCACAGTCGTTTGCTGGCGTGTTGCTATTGGAGATAGTATGCCATTGCTTTCCTCCGACCTTGAAAGTGACTTACCCAACAAAAGGTGACTTATAGTAACGTGGATTCTGAAGAAATTTTTCGTATTGACAAACGTTGTCAGGGGTGAAGGAAGTGAAAAATGATAGATAAAAGTCGTACGATTGGCTGGAGATCGAATCTGGGACATTTTGATCCATCTACCTGAAGCTGACTCGGCTAGCCGGTTTCGGAGTGCAACGCGAACAGTTGTGCAGCTGAGCAGGTTTCACAGAAAACAGAGATTCCCAGAGATGGAAGTTAGTTTAAAAACCGCAAACACTGCTGAGACTAACCGGTGGTTGAATGCAGAACTGCTGTAACCCAGGAGCTAAGGTGCATCTCGCTTACGTATTTTTACAGAGAACGACTTTCAGATTAAAGTTTCGCTAGAAAATTCCTGAACTTTATTCTACAATATTCTGTTGGACTCTCTCTCTCTCTCTCTCTCTCTCTCTCTCTCTCTCTCTGTCTCTCTGTCTCTCTCTCTGTTTCCTAGCGTTGGAATCGCTCGCAAAGAGGGACTTAAACGCACCAGATCGTTTGAAGTTCATGAAATGTAATGATAAATCTGGAACATTTCTAGTACTGTTCAAAATTTGAAGCTCAGTCTGCGTTCCACAAATTAGAAGATTTAATTTTTGTGATAAGTACAGAGTTGATGTTACTAGGTTGGCGCATAAAATCGTAGCGCTTTTCTTTTGCGTATTGGTATTCCGGTTGCTAGGGATTATTTATTGATTGTCATTTTTAATTTGTAGTTCACTGTTACTGTTTGAGTTTACGTATTGTCATTTCGTCATTTGGAGATAGTGAGTGTTGTTGTGGCCTCTAGAAAACGGAGTGCCAAGTCGAGAAATCTGAACATTTCCGACATATTCTTCCGTTTGCGTTCAATAGAGGGTTGACATCAGCGGAGGCAGCCATACGCATTTGCGTCGTTTGTGGCTGTGGGGATAACACCACTGGACAGAACACGGCAAGAAAACGGTTTCTCGTTTGAAGGAGGGCCATTTTGACATCAGTGACCCTTCACTTCAGAAAGACCTTCGGTGTTTGGCGAAAATCCACAATAATTCACGTCATTGTACTCGAAAACTAGCAGTGGCAAAAAGGATATGAGGCAATGCTCGGACAGGCTAATGCTTCAGGCAACTGCTCGCGAAATCCGAGAAATCCAGGTTAGAATTCCCGTCTGGCACAACATATTCATTGCATTCCAGGTTAAACGTTTTCGAATGGTTTTCGCTAATATCATTTCGTTTCACTGACTTGTCCTTATTGACACTATTTCCTTGAGTTTAATTCGATCCAGAATAGTTCCGGGAACGCAATAACAACAGCGGTCGCTATTTTAAACATGGCACTGTCTGTACGAGGCGTACTGAAATATAACGGAAATTTTCGTTTTTTAAAGGAGAGTTTTATATATTCGTCGACGTCAATGCCCCGAAACGCTTCTGGAACTCGATCTTTGAGAAAGGTTCTAGCTCTCTCTGCGATGCGTTTTTAGCTTCCTCAGTGCGTGTAGAATGAGTACTCCTTAACGTTATCTTTAATTTCGAGAACAGAAAAAGTCACAAGGCTATTTTTGGGCAATACGGAGACTGAGAAATCATTACAGTATTGTCTTTGGTGAAAAATTCACCAACAAGCAACGAAGTGTGCGCAGACGTACTATCGTAGTGCAAAATCCATGAATTCTTTCGCCATAGATCCGAACGTTTTATTCGGACTGCTTCATGTAAGCAACTTTTCGCTTGTAGATAGTATTCCTTATAATCGCTCGACCTTGTGACGAGAAATGGTGCAGTGTCCAGCTAACATGGAGGAACACACCTCCACATTTGACCGCTCTTGTGGAGCTTTTTCCGATCTTGGCGATCGACACTGCTTCCACTGGGACGGTCGAGCCTCAGCTTCGATGCTGTACCACCAGCTGCTACGCCACGAGTCAGTAGCTGTGCAACGTCGCTACCTTCATCTAGCGCTCCTAACTTGCATTCGCTACTGTTTTTGTTTGAAATTCGACAGTTTTGGAATAAATTTTGCCATCACATATTTCACACGCAAAACACTCGTAAATGTCCCATGGTGTGATCCAGTTGATATGCCAACATTATCAGCGAGTTATCTGATTATGATTTGGCGTTCGTGCACAATAATTTCTTTTATTTTTTGTCCACGATTTCATCAGTTCATGATGGTGAGCGCCCTCGTGCTTCTTCACGGCTCTTCTTCGCAGCTTTTATACCAGTCGTAAACCTTCCTTTTACCCACAACAGACTCAAATTATCGTTTTCTTGTGTCTTAGCGCCGCATCGGTACAGGATCGGCATGGTTATTAACGGATGTGACATAGTTAATTTAAGGAATTTAAGCGGCGGCTGATGCCCTTCATGTCACCACTCTGGTACCACCAGAACAGAATGTGTGTACTCCAACTGTGTGCGTGTAGTGTTGTCTATGTGAAAGTGAGCGAAGTTATCTGAATGTTTGGGAATTGTGTGACTGGAGTGGGACCCGGGTACCAGCCCGGTATTCACCTAGTGGAGTGTGGAAAACCACCTTGAAACTATATCCAGCTGGCCAGCACACTGACCCTCGACGTCAATCCGCTGGGAGCGTCTCTCCGTCGCGTAAGAACACTCACGACTATCAGGGCGAATCATAACAGACTCGCCAAAAGCAATATTTAACATCTCCGAAACTTTGCTGCACTGTATTCCGTTCTTACAACACTGCCAGAGCACGTGTAACCCTTTTTGACAGCAGCTCAGAATTCGTATTCAATATGGCCAACACTGAACAGAAACTTTAGATATGCAGATACTTTTGATACGTTTAGCACCTCAAAAACGAAACAATCGCACGAATCTGGCCAATACAACACGCAAAATTACAAAATTCCCATTATTTTTTGAAAACATCTCGTGTATAACAGTTTCCTTTTTTACCAATTTTCTATTATGTTTGTTTAATCATAGCATAAGAAAATAACGGATTAGCTGAAAATTTGAAATAAAACAACGCTGTCTCAGAACTGTGATAATTATTTTGTTTAAATAGTAGAAAAAGATAAAAGTTGTTATGGGGTATCTTAGCCATGTTTTCTGAGTATATGAGTATATGAAATTGTTGAATGATTAAACTGGACCTTATGTTTAACTGTAACTGATTTGAAAAGTTTGATGCTTCTGCTTTACGGAGAAATTCTAGAGTTTACTGTCTAAGCAAGTAATTGAATATTCTCCTTTAATCACTAAGCAAATACTTCAAATGGCTCTGAGTACTATGGGACTTAACATCTGAGGTCATCAGTGCCCTAGAACTTACAACTGCTTAAACCTAAGGACGTCGCACACATCAAAGTCCGAGGCAGGGCTCGAACTTATGACCGTAGCAGTCGCGCGGTTCCAGACTGAAGCGCCTAGAACCGCTCGGCCACACGGCCGACAGTCACTAAGAGTGTGGATTACTTTTGTCTATTTATTCTTTCCCAATTGTAGTCCATTACCGTAGTAAATAAGGTAGGCTATATTATCACATAGTAATGTTATAGTATTTATTTCTGCTACATTCTACTACTACTGCTTCTACCACTACTTATATTACTACTACTACTACTGCTGCTGCTGCTATCACCACCACGAGCAACTCTCCGTTGCAGCAAAACTACTATTGATCCTCCGATCCCAACAGCCGATACTGCTATCACGATCATACTTCTCATTAAAGCTATGGTTTAGTTGTGGAGCTAATGAATTATTCAGCTTGTTTAATGTTCTCAATTTTCGTTACTGGGACCGTCTTGAAGCCTCTCCGATAAGCAGGGGGTTGATCATAACATCTATTGTTATGTAGTAGTTCGCTCATGGACAGGAAGGGAACAAAGCTGCTGGAACTGCCCTCGACTTCTGAGGTAGCCGCGGCTTGCCACATAAACCAGGTGTTGGCTGACTTTCATGAATCACTCCAGGAAAACGACCACCTGCAATTTAAAACGTGATTAGAGCACGTAACTTTCCGTTTCTTTGTCATTTTGCAGCGGCCGCACACCATCCCTCCACACTCTTGCTGTCTATAGGATTTAAAAACAAAGTATCTGTAACGGAGAATTCAGTCATGCTATCCACAATTTGTCGGCTACATCAGGTGAAACGAAAATATAGAACCTGTGACGGTAATTTTCATAGCAAAACCGTGACGTAATTCAATTGTAATTCACTGTTACATTATGCGGAAGACTAAAGCCATTATCATAATAAACTGCACAGTTTCGATGGACACTCAAGTACTGAATGATGATCTTTTTGGTATGGAACTGTGTCATCTTCCATCGTAACGAAGGTAAGTATCTGACACGGGGAAGGTGGAAGAAAACACGCACAATTAGTGTGCAGTGGTGGGCACAGTCCGATCGTTCCGTGGCCAGAAACTGCTCATGTCATTAATACTATACACACATAGCATCTCGGATTCGGAACGCAGACAGTTCAGTGTAGGGAAATCGAGGAAATGTACTACTTCAGTTAATACGAATTCGGAAAAAGTGTAGAGATCAGAGATCTTCAGCTCTGAGCCACTTAAAAATAGATACCGTTTAAAAACACAGGCCTCGGAATATGCGGAAATAATCGTAGCCAACTGCAGTACGGAAACGACCGAATATGCTACCATTGGGGCAGATCACCATTTGGTTTGGAAACCGAAAAGTGAGGTATTTCAGTTTTAGTAACAATTAAAGGACATCTTGCGTACATAATGGAAAAAAAACTTGAAAAATCACTTATTGCTACCAAGAAATCTTTGTCACATTTGTCGAGTGGACAAGCAACTGGTCATGTATGAGATGGCACTTATCTTGACAGTGTATGATGAACAGCACGAGTAGGTCGTTAGGTAACTTCCGAACAGCGCGTTATAGGATGCAGTGATTGTAACAGGTATTCATGTTGCACGAAGACATTCTAACGTAGCCAGCACAGTTGGTAAATGTCAGAATAGAAATCCAAAGGTCTGAAGGTTGAAATATCGCCCAGTTTACGAGTTAACCTCTGACTTACCCCTTCTTTTAGCTCTGTCAGTGTGACAATTATCAAGTTGCCCCGTTTTTCGGAGTCCAAATTAAACTGTGCGTTCCCCTGGCTGGTATATTCGTCTCAAACCTTGGTGAAAGACAATGTCGTTCCAATTACAGTATTATCGCGCCTAGTAAACCATTGTGCTGTCGTAACCAATCTCTAGGTTATTGACGACTTTACATTATATCGGAGGGGTGCGGCGGACAAGTTGAAGCCTAATCATGATTTTGCTTGACAAGTGGAAAGTAATTTTGGACATTGAGGTTGTTGAGTGCTCACACTGATACGGTTGTGCGCAACTTTGAAAGCAAGTCTCTGTCTGCAACGCTCTTCAGAGATTACGGTCAGTTGCAGCAACCTCCGGACACAGTGCTCGCGCTCTTTGTCACGGAATTTGCGCAACTGCGTGTGCGAAACCTGTGCAGATTACACACTCGTTTTCAAACTCTACACGATACGAACAGATATCCGTTTGCGACGTCCGCATTTCTTCGATCATTTCCGTATTCCACGTGGCTAACTGCTTTCACAAAGGTATTCGCGTAGTGAATGTGTGTGGATCAGTCATTTGTCTCAGTCTTTGCTACATTTACGGAATCCTTGAAATTAAAAATTATGTATTCATAGAGTCGTTACAAGGATATTGGACATGTCATGGTATTACAATTTTTTAATGAATATAATTAGTATGTGCTGGCATTTACATACTTACAGGGATGGAGACAGGTAGTCTCGCGTGGCCTTACAGTAGAACCATCCCAGATTTTGTCTAAAACAGTATAGAAAAACAACTAGGGAAAACACAGAATCCTAATCAGGATGACCGGCTGGGGATGAGGAATACCATCCTCAAGAAAACAAGATCAGTCTGTTTAAAACAGCGCAGTCTCATTCAGTTCATTCCTCGTATATAATACTGGTTTGCAAAGAGGTTCTTTAACTGTTTAAAAAGATAGTACTACACTGTTCAGACATTTCTTAATACCGATCACTGCACACACTACAGGGTATCTAAAAAAAAAGTACCAACAGTTTCACTGCCCATAACGTGCTGACCTTTTTTGTTTTTTCAGGTGTAACTAATGGAATAGAATGGCAGGACAACAACTTAGCTTTGAAGAGAGAGTGTTTATCCTTAAATGTTATTGGAATACCGAAAACGCCACGGAAGTGCAAAGGAGATTCAGAAAGGAATCGTTAAACCGTCACCAACGAACCGGATCATTGCTCGCATCGGAGATAAATTTGAAGCAAATTGAATCGTTAACAACGTCAGCAAGAAACGTTCTGGACGACAGAGGACATGCACCAGTACTGGAAAAGAAGAGCAGGTGCGGGAAACCCCCAATTCGATGCCCACAGAAACCTCTACGACAAACGGCTCGGGAGGCACACATCTCAAAAGATAGTGTCCGTCGCATCTTGAGGCGTCTGCGCTGGAAATGCTACATAGGAACACTAATCCATGCCCTCAATGAAGACATTCCAAACCGGAGAGTCCAATTCTGATAACATTGTGGTGTCGTGTGGAATATCCGCATTGGGTATCATAGTACTTTTTTTTTTTAACGAAAATGTTTTTTTTTTTTTTAAACGAAACTGTCACTGGTGACAGGTAGCTAACGGTGCTTCAGAAGTCCGTGGGTCTACACATTGAGTAGATATTTGATGATGACGAGATTTACTTTCAGTAAGATGGAGCACTTCACCACTATCATTGCAAAGTAAGAGCACACTCGATGCAGCTTTTCCAAACACATGGACTGGACCAAGGGGGGAGCATTGAATAACCTGCGCGTTCCCCAGACCTCATGCCAGTGGACTTCTTCTTATGGGAATACCTTAAGGACAAAGTTTATCGCACAAAACCCATAACAGTTGATGCATTGAAATTGGAACTGGAACGACAAAGTCGCGAAACTCCAAAAGAACTGTGTTATGACGTTAGCGAATCCATTCGACCGCATTACCGCCTTTGTCTAGTCAATGACGGTCATCAATTTGAACATTTGCGAACATGATAGTTTAAGTACATTTTTCTTCTGTAGTTTAAACCCTTAAACTTGTCTCAATGTTCATAAATAAAGTTTTTTATTCATTCAAAGTGTAAGTACAGTTTTAAGACGCCCTGTATACACACGTTCTTTCATCATGTAGCACTAGACACACAGTTGGCTGACATTAGGCCTTTGGCGACGTTGTGTGTTTTCCATTTTGTGCACTGCTTTTTCCCATTTGCTTGCCTGAAAAATTGAGATAGCATCCCTCCATGACGCATGAGACGTTGAGCTCAGGAATAAGGTAAGAGTATCAATCCCAGAGCTTTGGAGAAAGAAGTTCCAGAAATGAAAAGAAAAGAATTAGAGTACGAAAGGGTTGTGTGAAGTGACAAAGACGTTATATTATTGAGTGGTATCAAATTTTTTACCATAGCAACACTCCTTTATGTCAGTAATCCTTCACTAAACAGAATATACTGTTTGATTATCTCTTTAATCTTTTTGGGCAATATATATTTTATTTGTGTATTTTGTGTATTTATTCCCCAATAAATCCATGGCTTTATATGCGCAAACCAACACGCGTTCGTGCAAAACTACATACACAGAACGTTTGTTATAAGTAATTTATGTGAGATTCTACGAACTCGTTTATTGGAACCTTGCACAAAAGACATCTCCGTGCTGAAGATTGAGCGAGTTGGTGCATTGGTTAAGAAACTGGACTCGCATTTGGGAGGACCGGAGTTCAGTACCCTGAGCGGCTGTCGTAGTTTCCTTGAATCGCGTAAGCAAATGCCTGTAGGGTCCATTTCAAAATAATACGGCAAGATTTCCTTTTCTCGACGATCTTTAACTCTGTCTTTAATAATTTCGTCGTCGACGAGGCTTTACATTCTCATCGTCTTTCCTTTCCGATGAGTTTGATTGTGATCAGTACCGGGTGACTAATTAACCGATACTCTGATGACTACCACGTGCAATCTTATTCCTATGAAGTATCATGCGTTAGTTCCCAATCACCACACATCCATAGATGTGGTTGTGGTAACTCTCGTTGTTTGTCGATTTACGCATACAGATACTTTGTATCCATTTTTCGTATTGTGCTCACCTGAATGTTGGCTGTTCAAACAGAAATTTCTCTGTTCCCGACCTCTCCAACGCAGTTCTTCACGATTCGCTAACTCTGAGAGTTTTTATACCTCCTTCCATTCGAAATCCTTTTCAATCGTTATTTCAGTATGCAGCCTAACGCCGTGCTTTAAAATGCCATCTCATGGTATAAGGCGGGCCAACTGAGCGTTCATTCTAGATTTCCACGAACTGTTGTTATCCTGAAACGCCCCATTTATCTTGACAAGAAGCAAATATCCTGAGTTGTTGCTCATGAGCGTTTGTTAACTTACACTGCTGGCCATAAAAAACTGCAATACCGTGAAGACTTCTTGCAATAAGCGTTACTCTCGAATGAAGTGTTGTACATGCAAACGATTAGCATTTCAGCACAGTGGCATAATGTAGGTAGTAGTGATGTCATCTGTATTCTGTATCTAAGGGAGGATTACGCAGCGGGTTTCTGATTAAGAAATTGCATTTAAATGTTTGTGAGAAAATTGTTATACATTGTGTGAGGAAGACAGCACTTGCCGGAATTCGACAGCGTCAGAATGTCGGCCTATCGAGACTGCGGCCGCGCGGAATTAGCCGAGCGGTCTATGGCGCTGCAGTCATGGACTGTGCGGCTGGTCACGGCAGAGGTTCGAGTCCTCCCTCGGGCATGGGTGTGTGTGTGTGTGTTTGTCCTTGAGGTAATTTAGGTTAAGTAGTGTGTAAGCTTAGGGACTGATGACCTTAGCAGTTAAGTCCCATAATATTTCACACACATTTTTTTCGAGACTGCGGTTTACTATTTCGCGAGATTGTTGCTCAAGTTGGTGTTCACCGACTGCCTTCCGAATACGGTATCGATGGCTTGACGACGACCGTACTCAGCACCATGCATATTCTCAACGGCCCCACGCGCCTAGTGCCCGAGAGGACAGATGTGTTGTTCGCTCGGGCGTGTGAGATCTTACAGCCTTGTCGCGTAACTAAGACAAGGATCAACAGGGACAGTGCGACGACGTGTGGAGCACCAAGGCCTGTGAGCACGGTGGCCGTTGCTGCAGCTTCCCTTGCCGCGGCAACAGAGAGAGGCGCTCGACGAGGCTCACCATGTCACTTTTCAGTCGAATTCCGGTTCTGCGTACCTTATTAGGGTCGATGTTCCTATTGCGTGGGGGCTCCGAGGAGAACGAATGTTGCCACGTGATGCAATTGGGCGCCATTGTGTTAACAACACTATAATCTCTGGGTCTCTTAATCGGTAATTTGGACAGCAGCCGATACATTTGGGGACAAGATAAATCACTGTCTTCGAGGTCTCCGTCACTTTGTCAGTAAAGTAACGCAAGATAGCATGTCGTCGGTGCTGTCCTGACCTACCTCGATACCGAGTGTGATCGACTGTAGCCCCGGCCAGCACTTTCTTCAGATCTCCTTCCCGATGGGAACATCTGGTCACGGTTTTTGGGGAGAGACTGAGAAGCCACCACTAGCCAGCCTGTGCCATTGATAAACCCTGAGATACGGGTCAAACAGCCATGGATTGACCTACCCTCATTTGCGCCTACATGACTACTCTGCAATTCACACTTCACTCTCTTTCTCTACAGCTCTACTCTCGAACAACGTTCAGGAAAAACGACACACAAATCTTTCCATGCTACCTCAGATTTATTTTATTACAGTGATCACTTCTCCCCATGTAGCTGGGTAATAGCAAAATATTTTCGCATTCGGAGGAGAAAGTTGGAGATTGAAACGAAAAACGACTTCGTTTTAATCATTGCCACTTGCGTGTCATATACGTGAAATCATTGCCATTTCCGTATCATATCCGTGACTCTCCCGTGTTTCACTATAATACAAAACGAGCTGTTCCTTTCAACTTTTTGGATGTCGTCCGTCAATCCTATTCATTCATTCGTATGTCCGTCCCCGGTAGCTGAGAGGTCACCGCGACAGAATGTCAAACCAAAGGGCCCGGGTTAGATTCCCGGCTGCGTCGGAGGTTTTCTCCGCTCAGGGACTGGGTGTTGTGTTGTCCCGATCATCATTTCATCCCCGTCGACGCGCAAGTTCCCGAAGTGGCGTCAAATCGAAAGACTTGCACCAGGCGAACGGTGTACCCTACGGGATGCCCTCGTCACACGCCATTATTATTATTATTATTATTATTATTATTATTATTATTAAGAGGAAGCCAAGTAAACTTAAAACATGGAAACATCCAGACTGGAGGAAGGGCGAGTGGCAGCTAGACCATGTCTGTATGGACAAAAATTTTCATAAGGAGATCCACAATGTTTAAGTACTGAGAGGAGTAGACACAGGCTCAGACCATTATATGGTTAAAATTAAAATCAAATTCACACCGTTAAAGAAGAGGACCGGAAAAACTAATAAAATAAAAAGTAGGTTTGACCCACATCAGCTAATTAAAAATAATAAATACCAACAAATAACACAAACCATCAAATTAACAGATGATCTAGAACAACTAGTGCCTAATCTTAAAAAAAGAAGCAGAGAATCTAGCTCCCTTGAATCCAAGAAGGAAACATGGTGGACATCAAAATGTGACAAATTCCATGAAGATAGACACATAAAACTGAAGAAAATGCCATCAACCTAAAAAATGAATGAAAAAAATTCACACAAAATATTAGAAGAATGAAGAGAGGATTCCATAAAGATATTATAAACTCTATAGAAGGTAATTATCATAAAAACAACTCCAGGAACTATTATAAAATCTTTGGGAAGCAACTACAACAGTATGAGGCCCCTACACTAATACTGAAAGATGAAGATGGAAGAGTGACACACAGTAACAAGGAAAATGCAGAAATCATGGCAAAAGCATTTAACAAACTTCTGAACTGCGAGGGACCCAAAGAACCCTTACAAATCAACATAAATACCCCAATAAAAACCAAACCTAACAAACTAGACCCTCCAACTTTCCAAGAAGTAGAAGAAATTCTTAAAGAACAAAAAAATTGTAAGGCATGTGGAGCAGATTAGGTTTTTGTTGAAATGTGGAAATATGCAAGTGATACAGTCAAGACCTCCTTACACATGGCTCTAACAAAAATTTGGGTAACAGAACAATTTCCCGAACATTGGACCGCAGCTATCATCCACCCACTACACAAAAAGGGAGATAAGAACAACCCAGACAACTACAGAGGCATCTCTCTCCTAGATTGCACATACAAAATTCTATCCAAGATCCTATATGAAAGAATCAAGGAGCAATTGGAACAGGAGTTAGGGGAATATCAGGGAGGTTTCAGACCATGGAGAAGCTGTGCAGAGCAGATAATTAGTTTAAAATTGATTATGGCATACTACAAGAATCGGAACAAACCTCTGGCAGTAACATTCGTAGATTTTAAGAAGGCATATGACTGTCGCCACAGACCTTCAGTATTAAAAATTTAAAGAAATCTAGGACTCCATCCAAAACTAATTAAAATAATACGACTCACACTAACCAACACCAAATCAAAAGTGAAGTTTAGAGGAGAAATTTCGGAACCATTCCTCATAAAAACAGGCTTAAGACAAGGTGACTGCCTATCACCATTACTTTTCAACTGTGCACTGGAATACATAATGAGAGAATGGTACAAGGACAATCCAAAGAGGATAAGAATTGGAAGTGCAAAAGATGATATTAGCTTAAACTGCTTGGGATTCGCTGATGATCTTGCTCTCCTAGCCAACACCGTTCAAGAAGCCAGGCAACAAGTGAAATCACTACAAGAAATAGCAGAGAAAGTAGGCCTTAGAATATCATTTGAAAAAACGGAGATTATGCTAACTGATCCACCACTTGCAAACAAAATTACAATAGGAGAACAGGAAATCAAAATTGTTGATAAATTTAAATACTTAGGCGAAATAATAACATACAATCTAAATGAGAAGCCATCATGGCAAAATAGAATAAAAAAACTGAACTATGCAAATTACATTACCAAAACTACATACAACAAAAAAACCTATCTATAGATGCAAAATTAAAACACTATAAAACAGTTACACAACCAGAAATAACATATGCAACTGAAACTATCTTCAAAACAACTAATACAGCAGAAATTGACAGGATACTAAAAATAGAAAGAAGAATAATTAGGACGTGTATAAATAAACAGTATAAAATAAATGGACATTGGAGAATAGCATCAAATGAAACAGCATTTAAGAAAATAGAACCAGTCATGAGCACAATCAGGAAGAAACGCATCTCATTCTTTGGACATCTGATGAGAACTCCAGAAAACAGAATTAGTAAAAAAATAATACAAAAATTGTGGAATGGCAAGAGCGACATTAAATGGATCACAGAAATTAAGGAAGATATAAAAGAACTTCAAATTACAGTAGATGACCTAAAAAACAAGACAGAGAAAACCAGAATACTGCAAGACCCGCAAACCAGACCACAAATGAAAATCAATAAAAGGAGTACAGGAAGAGTTGTCTCAGATGAAGAAAGAAAGAAAATATCTGAAAGAATGAAGAAATATTGGACAGACAGAAGAGCAAAACACCTTTCATATAAGAATAATCTCTAATAATTATATTACCTAAATATATTAAGTTATTGTCGAACCAAATTGTATCCATGTGTAACAACTTGTTTAGAACTTTGTATTTTTGACTACAGTGGTCCAATGAAGGCCATAAAATAAATAATAATAATATTATTATTCATTCGTATCAGGTAACGATCAGATACTGCACTACATTACTCAACAGAGGACAAACAGGCGTAGTGCAGGCAGTCTCTTTAGCAGACCTGTTGCCTCTTCTAAGTGTTCTACCAACAAATCGCAGTCTTTCGTTCGCCTTTCCCACAACATTATCTATGTGATCGTTCCTGTTTAAGTTGTTCGTTATTGTAACTCGTAGGTATTTGGCTGAATTGACAATACTTTAGATTTGTGTGGTTTATCGTGTAGCCTAAATTCCCTTTTAGTACTCATGTGGATGACCACACACTTTTCTTTATTTAGAGTCAGTTACCATTTTTCGCACCATGCATATGTCGTGTCTAAATAATTTTGCAATTAGTTTTGGCCTTCTTCTGAGTTTGAGACCGCAAATGACAGCAACATCTGCAAACCTGAGGGCTGCTCAGATTGTCTTCTAAATAGCTGATATAGATCAGAAACAGCGGTGAGCCATAACGCTACCTTGTGGGCCGCCGGAAACTACTTCTGTTTTGTTTTTGCGTCAGCTACTACGAACTGTGACCTTTCCGGCAGGAAATCACAAATCTAACCGTACAACTGAGATGATACCCAATAAGCATGCAATTTGATTAGAAGCTGCTTCTAAGGGACGGTATCAAAAGCCTTTTGGAAATATATAAATGTGGAATTTGACGTCCCGTGTCGATAGCGTTCATTACTTCGCGAGACTAAAGAACTAGTTGTGTTGCGTACGAACAATGAATCCGTACTTACTGTGTCAGTAGATCGTTGTCTGTAAGGTTATTCATAATGTTCGAACGCAGTATATGTCCCAAAATCCTTATGCAAATCGACGTCAGTGATATGAGTCCGTAATTCAGCGGATTACTCGTATTTCCATTCGTGTATATTAGTGCAACCTGTGCAACTTGTGCAACTTAACCGTCTTTGGGTACGGATCATTCGTTGACAGAGTAGTTGAATGTTATTGCTAGGTATGGAACTAATGTACCAGCGTACTTTGAAAGGAATCTAATCAGTATATAGTCATGACCGGAAAACTTGACATTATTAAGTAGCTGAGTTGCTTCACTACACTGAGGATAGCTACTTCTAAGTAATTCGTGCTCGATTCGAATTCTGGAGTATTTACTTCCTTCTTTTGCTAAGGGATTTCGGAAAACCGTATTTATTAACTCTGTTACTCCCCGTTTGTGGCACTGTCATCTTAACCCCACTATTGTTATCACGCATTGAAGATGATGATTCTGTCTTGCCGCTGGTGTACTGTACAAGCGACCAGAATCTCTTTGCGTTTTTTTGCTAGATTTCAAGACAGAGTTTCGTTAGTGAATGATTAAAAGCATCTCACATTGAAGTCTGCTCTAAATTTCTGTGTCGTTCAAGCTC
This sequence comes from Schistocerca americana, assembly GCF_021461395.2. Lineage (NCBI taxonomy): Eukaryota > Metazoa > Arthropoda > Insecta > Orthoptera > Acrididae > Schistocerca > Schistocerca americana. The sequence continues at coordinate 504,034,055 of NC_060126.1, read as the reverse complement.
AGTTTGATTCGTTGCCCAACTGTTTTAGAGCGTTCGTTACTGCTACAGATAACAGCTCTGTGAAATGAACTTTGCGCTCCGTATGCTACCAGATCATCTACAGATGTAGTAGTGTGTTCTTCCTGCTACAGGGTGTTTCAAAAATGACCGGTATATTTGAAACGGCAATAAAAACTAAACGAGCAGCGATAGAAATACACCGTTGTTGCAATATGCTTGGGACAACAGTACATTTTCAGGCAGACAAACTTTCGAAATTACAGTAGTTACAATTTTTAACAACAGATGGCGCTGCGGTCTGGGAAACTCTGTAGTACGATATTTTCCACATATCCACCATGCGTAGCAATAATATGGCGTAGTCTCTGAATGAAATTACCCGAAACCTTTGAAAACGTGTCTGGCGGAATGGCTTCACATGCAGATGAGATGTACTGCTTCAGCTGTTCAATTGTTTCTGGATTCTGGCGGTACACCTGGTCTTTCAAGTGTCCCCACAGAAAGAAGTCACAGGGGTTCATGTCTGGCGAATAGGGAGGCCAATCCACGCCGCCTCCTGTATGTTTCGGATAGCCCAAAGCAATCACACGATCATCGAAATATTCATTCAGGAAATTAAAGACGTCGGCCGTGCGATGTGGCCGGGCACCATCTTGCATAAACCACGAGGTGTTCGCAGTGTCGTCTAAGGCAGTTTGTACCGCCACAAATTCACGAAGAATGTCCAGATAGCGTGATGCAGTAATCGTTTCGGATCTGAAAAATGGGCCAATGATTCTTTGGAAGAAATGGCGGCCCAGACCAGTACTTTTTGAGGATGCAGGGACGATGGGACTGCAACATGGGGCTTTTCGGTTCCCCATATGCGCCAGTTCTGTTTATTGACGAAGCCGTCCAGGTAAAAATAAGCTTCGTCAGTAAACCAAATGCTGCCCACATGCATATCGCCGTCATCAATCCTGTGCACCATATCGTTAGCGAATGTCTCTCGTGCAGCAATGGTAGCGGCGCTGAGTGGTTGCCGCGTTTGAATTTTGTATGGATAGAGGTGTAAGCTCTGGCGCATGAGACGATACGTGGACGTTGGCGTCATTTGGACCGCAGCTGCAACACGGCGAACGGAAACCCGAGGCCGCTGTTGGATCACCTGCTGCGCTAGCTGCGCGTTGCCCTCTGTGGTTGCCGTAAGCGGTCGCCCTACCTTTCCAGCACGTTCATCCGTCACGTTCCCAGTCCGTTGAAATTTTTCAAACAGATCCTTTATTGTATCGCTTTTCGGTCCTTTGGTTACATTAAACCTCCGTTGAAAACTTCGTCTTGTTGCAACAACACTGTGTTCTAGGCGGTGGAATTCCAACACCAGAAAAATCTTCTGTTCTAAGGAATAAACCATGTTGTCCACAGCACACTTGCACATTGTGAACAGCACACGCTTACAGCAGAAAGACGACGTACAGAATGGCGCACCCACAGACTGCGTTGTCTTCTATATCTTTCACATCACTTGCAGCGCCATCTGTTGTTGAAAATTGTAACTACTGTAATTTCGAAAGTTTGTCTGCCTGAAAATGTACTGTTGTCCCAAGCATATTGCAACAAACGGTGTATTTCTATCGCTGCTCGTTTAGTTTTTATTGCCGTTTCAAATATACCGGTCATTTTTGAAACACCCTGTATATTATACACGCACAAAAAGTAGAATTTCGTTATTTGCTATATTTTCTGGTGACATAATTTTAATGGCCAGCAGTCTATTTACGAAGTGTGAGAGAAAAGTAATGAGGCGGACAGCAGTGCGAGCCATGTGGCAGTGCTGAGTCTTCTGCTGGTGTCCACCCCTTCCAGGTGCTCGGTCAGGGCTTAGGCTGTGTACAGCCGTCAAGTGATACTTGAGAGTTGTGTCGTTGTCGTGCCGTGAAAATGGAACAGCGGTATTTAGAGCAACAGTATGCCATGCGTTTTGTGATAAACTTGGGTAACCTGCGAGTGTGACCTTTGAAGAGTTGAAACAGGCTTATGCTTATCAAGAGCACAAGTTTTTCGCTGATACAAATCGTTTTTGGAAGCAGAGAGCACGGTAAAGATGAACCTGGATAAATAGTCAAAAAGATGCCCTTGAAAGGCTCAGGAAAAGGATTAATTGATTGAGACCGGACATTGAAAACGAGGGGATGCTGCAATATGACAACGTCCCATGTCACATTAGAGAATTTTTGACTTCAAGAGGCATTCCTGTAGTTTCACGCCCCCCCCCCCCCCCCCCCCCCATTCACCTGATCTGAATGCTTGTGCTTTCTTTCTTTTCCAGAAATTGAAAAAAAAAAGTTTTAAAAGGACGTCATTTTGGAACTCTGTAGAACATTCAAAAGAATGTGACCGATGTCTTGAAGTCCCCACCAGTTGAAGCCTTTCAGCGCTGCTACCGAGACTGGGAACAACGATTCCGCCAATGTATACTTGCCGAAGGGAACTACTTTGAAGGGGCAGTATTGTTGTTTGTAGAAAAATGAAAATCTTGTTATGTTAAAAAATTAGTCTCATTACTCTCATCACACACCTCTGTTACAGTACGCTATTCGTGTAGTAATATTTATTGTACGGTCAGGAGGGAACGTCGGCCACGGAAGTGGATTCTCCAGTCTGGTGTGGTCCTTACCGTGAGGAACACAGATGAGAAGAGATTCTGTGATATCTGGGAGCTCTTTTCCAGGCTGCAGCCAGCTTATACAAGATAATGAGCAGAATTTGGCGACGCACATGTCTGCAGACCGTTTCGTCTCCTCGCGTTCCTTCGGCGCCGAGTGAAGCGAAAGTGGGGCATGCCTCGGTAATTGAGTGCTGCGCCTCTGGAGGCGAGGCAGGCGGCGTTCTCATTAATATTAAAGCAGTTACGCAAGGAGCTTCTCCGTGAGGAGAGCAGAGGAACGAACGGTGCGGTGCCCGCATTTGTCTCGGCTTGTAAAACAGCCTCGGCAACTGGCTTCGGCCTTCAGTCAAGCGAAAGGCTTTCACACAGCGGCGCGCCTCGAAACAGCGGCACACATCAACGGCTTTGGCCGTTGTCACTTTTTCATGGCTGCGGGAACGATTCTTGTTTATGCCTGATATCCTGTGTTGAGAAACTCGATTGTCACGCCGATAGCAAGACAAGTAGACACTAGATCTATTGTCCCCTTCAGCAGTATTTTTAAACGATATCATTACACAGTACCGCCGAATGAAGAGGCAAATTGATTTACGAGGACCCGGACAACGGCAAAGGATCCATCTAACACCCCCTCAGTTCGGCAGTAACCTCGGTGGCACGCGACCACATTTACTGAGAATTATAAAAATGTGCCTTTACTGAGAGAACCTTCGAAATCGTGTTGGGCGCCTCAGTAAGGCAACTGGCACCGGAGGTGTGCCGAGTGGTTGCCTGCTTGCAGCCGCCCAGCACTACTTCGGAAGTGTTCTATGAAAAGGCACATTTTTATAATTCTCATCATCTACCTGTTTATTCACGCATGTGTCAATCTCGCACCCCTCTGTGATTACGCCGTAGGAGTACGTGCATGAAACAGGAGCGCTGAAAAAGCATAGGACCCCTTTCGTGCTTCTGATCACGTTCAGATTTCGTCGAATTGTAGGCGCCCCAGTGGTCCCGGTCGCCTACGGTGGACTGGAAGCCGAGCGGTGACCTCTCCAGTTGTCAGGATGCTAGGAAATGTCTGTGGACGCGTCATAAACACCAGAGAAACATTATTAATTCATAACACCTTTATTCCTGCCGAGTACAATGTGACCCGCGTAACAGAGGGTGGCTGAGCTTGGTGATATCAACGACCTTCCCCGAGTCCTCGCTGACTCGGAGCTATGACACCAGCTCCGGGCCGCACCAGTCTTGCTAGCGCAGCGCCGCGCGCTCTGACGTAGCGCAGGAATGTCCTTACTTCGGCCGCGCGTGGCTGGCGGCGCTCGGCTGGCCGGCCGGCTCGGAGAGCAGGCCGCTGCGCGTAGGAGGCTCCGGGTTGGAGTCCCGACGCTGTCGGCACGAGAGGCGTTCTCGTAGTGCGGAGTGTGCTCTATCCCACCCCGTCTTCTTCCCTGCTCCTCCTGGTGGCTCGTCCGCGGTGGACGGGCGGAACGGGCTGCAGTCCTCCAGCGTCGTCGGCTCACCCGGTTGTGACGGCGGATGCACATGGCCTAGGCCCCGCACGATCTCGACGACGGCTCACCGATGTGGTCCGCATTGGCGGCGAGCGAGTCTGCCGCGATGTCTGCTAATCCCGGGTTGACGATTGACAGCGGCAGCAGAAAGGACCAGAGCTGGTACTGTCCCCTCACGTCTGCTGCTGGATGGGCCGCCCTTACTGCAACATCCCTTTAATAGAGAATAACATGTCGATCACCGAGCTGAGCGCTACGCAGCGACCCAGTACACACCTAACTGCAAGGCTTACTGCGAGCGCGAGTGCCTTGTTGCTATCAAAGCTGGCGTATTTAAAGGAAGCACGAGCGACGTCCTGACGTCATGCTCGTTTCTAATGAACGCATTCATATCCACTTATACCGCTGATTTACCTGTCGTACTCGCCCCTTAGGTGTTCTTGCGACAGTGTTACGTGTTGTTACGGCAGACTTACGCCAAGTTTTGAAATGCAGTACAGCTGACGCTATACCTCTGTCTTGCACTGTACGAAAGTCCCCATCTAACACAAACCCGCGTGCTAAGCAATTATCTCTCGCCTGTTGTGTGTAATCAGGCCATTGCCGCTGCGTGGCGACACATTCCGATACATGTGCAATCCTCTTGGCTAACCTACTGCCTCAGGCTCTCGGCATAGGCAACGGAACTTTGACAATATTCCACGTTTCCAACTCTTTACTATCCCGCGACACTACAGAATGGTTTTCAATACCCAATACACCAGAGAAAAAATTGTAGTCGCACTGCATTCCAAAGGGGAGACACCCCGTCTGATGGAGTTTGTAGCCCACGACGTCTTTAGAGAGGAGTTGAAGCTTTATGGAGACGTCAGCAGTATCAAAGGTTGTCAGCAACGTCTTCCTCTTGCTCATCGCACTGCAAATTGTCGTTGTCGACCGCACAGTGGATGGCACTCAGTGTGCCAAGGAATGGGGTGGTTTCATTGACGCCCTTTATGCCACCCCCTGAGGTTTTTTTTCGTGTTGTTCCTGAACGACGGTGCGCCTGAAATGTTTTCCTCGGCCACCCGTACGAAAACTGCACGGTTTCAGAGCTGGACGTCACGGTTCTGACCTCCATCGCAAAGCCGTCAAACGAAGGGGCGGAATGTTTCACAGTTACAGAGGAATGTTGTAGTCAGCTAAATTTGTAAAGTATGCGTAGCAATGGGAGACAGTTACCGCGTTACGAAGAAGTGAGCTTTTAATTTCGTTGCGCAGTCTAGTTAGTAGTAAGCGAGCAATAAATTCAAACGCCATGTCTGATTATGGAGTTTTGTTACATTATCAGCGAAAATGTAATTATCTACAAATTTTTCTTCTCTCATTTTGTGGCAGGTTTCGAAAGTTTTTGAAATCATATGTAAAGTTTGTAGGAAATCGCTAAGTGTTCTTAAATACTGGATGACTATAGTCTGGGTAAGTTGCGCGCCGTGAGTTATGCTTTCTTAAGATTTAATACAGTTTATAACTTAAAAACACTTGAATTATTGTGTTAAACCTGTAACGTAAGATTATACCTCTTAATGAGCAGATTATGTCAGCAGCATTTTAAATGGTTAAAATACTCAAATAATTATATGAAATACTGAAAATAAAATTGTTATTGCTCCTGGAAACCGTTAGATAGGCAACCTGCGACTGGGACCGTCTTACCGATTTTGACGTTCAGTAAGATAAGTACCGGGTAAACAGTTGAGTTTCATTATACACATTTTAAAGCTCACATTTTCGACAAATCCTGGACAGGGTGCGAGGTACTCCATAATTAAGCCTGTGGCGCATGGTTTTCACTGCACTGGAGAGCTTTTGATGGTCCCTTCTTTGGCGTCTTCAATCAGTCGTGAGCCTTGAATGCAGGGCACAACGCCAGTAGAGGGTACCCACTGTAGTGGACTGTGGCGACCGTTAAAAGCTGTCCAATGCAGTGAAAATCATACACCGCAGGATTACATTTTTCAAATTTAAGTAGACGCAGAACAGATATTAGACGAGCCACAGATCAAGGGCGCCCACGACTTCCCCTCATTCGCACCACTTTTCCTTTAATCCAACCAAAGTTCTTCGTTGTTAAAAAATGGCGTACAACGACTGGAAAAAAATTCTAGTTGAGCGAATGCCTGTCATTTGCGAAGCTAAGGCAGTGGAAACGATGTTAGAAAATAAAGTACAGGATCTGAATTACTAGTGAATACGCGAATGGCAGAATAATGAAAATGCTGATTTCGAAAATGTAATAATTGATGTGACATGCAGATGATTATGTGAGTGAGAAGAAATGACATTATGAACTTGGATTTTGAGCACGTGTTTCTACTAAGATTTTGGAACAAGCACTCTTTTTGTAACTTACTGATTTCAGTTTCGTACAATGTGTACTGTGCGAATCTCTCTCTTGGTTAACTCTTTGCGTCATACCCGCTTAAGCCAATATAATCACTGATGCCTAACAAACTCTGACGTTTCAATTCATTGACAGATGATTCGCTCTCGTGTGTAGCGATGAATCTTCGTCCAGACTCAGTCACTAAACGCAAGAAATGTTCGAACAGCTGTATACAGTACGAAGGTACCAGTCTCCATGAAAGCTTATTCGTGTCTACATATCTCTTTTCGGTGTGACTATTGGCGTATTCGTGTACAGCTTTCAGAATCTGTTGGAGCTTATCGAGAAAAGTTGTAATGTTCTCTGATTTGAAAATTTCCGATGTTATTTCCGCAGACGGACGTTCTCTTCGTGTATTCGGTGCCTGCCTTCGTAGCCCGTGCGATGGTGCTGAATTGCTGTAGGTTGACTTTAGGGAGCTGCATGGTGTTTTTTTTGAGAGTATTTTTAGCGGTTGAAAGGTACACATATTTCTATAATAATAGCGCGTAGCAGTTTAGTTGAAATGTACCGTATTGGTTGTCAGTTTCTAGCCGTCGGATTTCAGTATGTATTCCTCGTCGGAATCGTACGTAACTCAGCAAAAATTCAAAAAACTTATTATGAACGATATGCATAATTGGCTAAATGGTAATGGCTTCCGGTCACAAAAATAGGATAATTGCTAAACCCAGCATAAGCAAGTGCCGATGGTACGTGCCGGTACCCCCCCACCGCCAAGCAAAATTAAATATAGATATTTGTGAGATGCTTTAGAAAGAGACGGACTACTGTTGTGATTGCATAGTCCGGACAGTTTACGTCTAAGAGTACCCACTGCACAGATTCACTTTAAGACACAATCATGGACACACAGAAGTAGTGATGTTCTGGAGCCTAAACAACGTTGTGAACGTAAATGCATTATTCTACTACAGAAAGCAATTATACCCACTCACATGACGAACCAGAAATCAAATGGCGGCGGCTGCGCAGTTGTGGGCGTGGCAGGCAGTGTACAATATTTTTCCATGTACTAAGTCACTTGTACTACTAGGACAAAGTTGCTGTAATGGTGGACATTGAATCACAGAAACAATGTCGACCAAATGTGTAGTCCTGTATGAAATTCTGTGTGATTGTGAAACCATATCATATGAAGTTATTTCATTCCTTTTTATATTTAATATTAATTTCACTAATTTTGAACAATTTCATTTTTCCTCGTGCTATTAATAGAATTTCATATGACTATATGAGCATAGAAGGTGTTTATAACTTTTTGTGATAATAGTCGTGGGAAGAGCGATCTGTTTCGGTCATGAAAGAATTGCAGAAAACACATGAATGAAATATATTTTCGTCTACAAGTCCCCAGTTGCAATTGTTCCAATACTCTGCTTATTATCATTGGACAGATAAAACACCATCGCATTTACAAGAAGAAAGAGATGAGCGTTCCAACATGTTTTGGGAGTCCGTCTGGGACATTAGTGTCACTTCATTCGATATTTCGGCCACAAACCGTGCAGTCGTTAGGACGAGGTTAAAGTATCAGCCGCAGCTACTTCGTTTTGAGATCCTGTACTTCAAAGAAGCGTTGGAAATGTGAGCAGGACACATCCTAATCAGCCAAATTGAAGATCTGGTTCAGGTGGTGCATGGTACCTGCTCAAATATCTTGTACTATCAGAGGAAGTGTCGTTCTGAGTCCGCGCCGTTTGATATTTTGAATGTCCAACTATATGAGACTTAATCTTTATGGACTTGCATCTTCCGCACAGTCCGTGCGGCACCCCCCACCCCCCGTCAGAGGTTCAAGTCTTCCCTCGGGCATGTGTGTGTGTGTGTGTGTGTGTGTGTGTGTGTGTGTGTGTGTGTCTGTGCTGTCCATGAGCGTAAGTTAGTTTAAGTTAGATTAAGTAGTGTTTGGGCATAAGCACCGATGACCTCAGCAGTTGGGTCCCATAAGACCTTACCACAAATTTCCAAATTATTCTTCCGCATATTCTATATAGATATTAGCCTTAGAACGTGGTCTCGTAAATGTAATAGTATGGGATTAGAAATAAGAGATGGAGTTTACCTACATCATTTATTATTTGCTGATGATCAAGTAGTCGTAGCACAAGATGGGGAGGATGCTAACTACGAGGGCTATCCACAAAGTACATTACGTTTTGGGATTAAAAATAAATAAAGACGACTTGGTTATTCTAACGCAGGACATCCAAATTGCTCAGAAACAAATAGAAATTCTTAAAGAAACAGCAGAAAGAGTAGGTCTCCAAATCTCATTTGAAAAAACACAGTATATGACTAGCAACAAACTGGCACCCAAACTTTTGGAAACTAAGTACGGAAAAATCAAAAGAGTTTCGCAATTCAAATATTTAGGTGAAACAATCTCAGAGACTGGTCTAGAAAAAATTGGAAATGAAATTCGTTGTCAAAAGATGGAGACAGCTTTTAGACTTACAAAAGACATCTACAACAAAAAATGTCTCTCGAGGTACTCTAAATTGAGACATTACAACACGGTCATAAAACCAGAGTGCCTTTATGGGGCTGAAACGCTAATTTTAAACAGAAAAAAGGACATTCAAGAAATCCAAAAAAGAGAAAGAAAAGTAATCAGAAAAATTCTAGGTCCAAAATATACTGAAGAAAGAACATACAGGCTAAGAGCAAATAGTGAAATTCAACAATACACCAGCATATATTCGGATATGAAAAAACGCAGATTAAAATTTTATGGGCATATTAAAAGAATGGATGCTACCAGACTAACTAAACAAGTAGTGGAATTCTACGAAAATCGAAGTAAAGCTAAATTTGAGACAATAAAATGGATTGCTGCTATAAAAGAGGACATGAAAGAGGCAGATATAAAACAAGATGAAATTCAAGACAGAAAATTATTTGGGCAAAAAATTCATGACTGGGTAGTTGGTCAAGCTGAAAAACCAAAGAAAACTGGAACCACATGGTCTGATGAAAGGAAAAGAGCTCATTCCGAGAGAATGAAAACAATTTGGGCAGAGAGAAAGTCTAAAAGAAAATAACTGAATGCCCCGTGATTGTACTTCGCGTGGTCCATTAGGGCTCAAACGTGAATAATAATAAAGTATTGGAAATTTTTTTTATTATATACAGATGAAAGCCATACTTAAATACTCCTTTTCTACATAGTTGTCATTTAAATTAAGGCACTTATCGTAGCGATGGAGGAGCTTGGAAATTCCTTCGTCGTAAAATTCGGCCGCCTGCGTCTTCAACCACGTGGTTACCTTTTCTTGAAGCTGTGCGTCGTCAGCAAAACGCTACATTGCCAACCACTTCTTCATTGCTGGGAATAAGTGGAAGTCGCTCGGTGCCAGGTCAGGACTGTACGGCGGATGAGGAAACAACTCCCACTTAAAAGATTCGAGAACTTCACGAGTGCCATTTGCCGTGTGGGCCTGGGCGTTGTCGTGAATCAGCAAGATGGCTCTGAGCACTATGGGACTCAACTGCTGAGGTCATTAGTCCCCTAGAACTTAGAACTAGTTAAACCTAACTAACCTAAGGACATCACAAACATCCATGCCCGAGGCAGGATTCGAACCTGCGACCGTAGCGGTCTTGCGGTTCCAGACTGCAGCGCCTGTAACCGCACGGCCACTTCGGCCGGCGAATCAGCAAGATCTTTGAGCCCAACTTTCCCCTGCGCTTGTTTTGTATTGCTCTTCTGAGGTTGTGCAGAGTTTGGCAATACCTTTGAGAGTTTACTGTAGTGCCTCTTTCCAGGAAATCCACAAAAATCACACATTTTCTGTCCCAAAAGACAGTCATTACGTGGTTGAAGGCACAGGCGGCCGAATTTTACGACGAAGGAATTTCCAATCTCGTCCATCGCTACGATAAGTGCCTTAATTTAAATGGCAACTATGTAGAAAAGTAGTATTTAAGTGTGGCTTTCATCTGTATATAATTAAAAAAATTTCCAATACTTTATTTACTTTTAATTCCAAAACGTAATGTACTTTGTGGATAGCCCTCGTATATGTGCAATCAACTAGCAGTACCATACAAAACTTGGGGTTTGAAGATTAATTACCAAAAAACAGAATACTTGATTAATGATTCAGATGAGCTATACATTGAAGGAAAGAAAATCAAAAAGATAAACACTTTCTGTTATTTGGGATCCATTTTAGAAATCGAGAGAAAATCAGAGTCAGAAATCAATAAAAGGATTAGTAGCGGAAGGAGGGTCACTGGGATGCTTAACTCAGTCTTATGGAGCAGGAATGTAATGAGCAGAACTAAAAAATTAATTAACATGAAGCAAATTAAAAAATTACAAGCTCTAGAGACGTACTTTGGAGAAGATCGGCAAGAATCTCCAGGAAAGAAAAGATAAGGAACACCAAAATAATAAGGAGAATGGAAATAAAAGAAAGAATATATGACGTAATGGATAGGAAGAAATTACAGTGGTACGGGCAAGTACGACTACTGGAAAAAACCAGAATACCAAAATTGATACTGGAGTGGGAACCGGAGGGGAGAAAAAGATGAGGACGACCTATGACCACCTGGCGCCAAAATGTACAGCACACAATGAGGACAATGGGCGCAGAGGAAGAAGACACACAAGATCGAAACACCTGGAGGAGTATTTTGAGAATATAGTTTAAGAACGTTTATTGTTTGTATTGTAATTTCCAAGTAAATTATTATGATGGAGATAAGCCTCTGTAATGAGGAAAAGCTCAAAATAATAATAAAAAATTCTTCCGCATAGCGTGTTTATTTGTAAACGACGTGGTTACCCCCTAAACTGGTTCGTGTGTCCTCAACAGACGATTCATCAGATTTCTCCAGTGTCCTCTCACGCTGTGTAATTTTTACAAGAGGTCATACAGCGGTCGAGACTAAAGATTTTCGAGTTCCGGTAACTGAGGTAGGAGGTAGTCATCACTTCGTGCCTCTTGAAGTTTTCACAGAAAACACTTTGTTTCGGGGGTACTCTCGAGACATTATTATTTCTTCTCCCAATATTTCAGCAAGAAAGCTTATAATAATTATAAGTGAGTGTCGTTGACTAATTTCTGAGTGTAAGGTTTATTACAGAAATATTGTATGAAAAAATAATAATGTCCCGACAGTATTCCCGAATGATAGTGGAACAATTTGTTCGCTGGGAAGTCTTCAAGAAGCACAGAGTGGTAAAGTGGTGACTACCTCGTACTTGAATTAACGCGACGAGAAAGTCGTTTGTCCCAATCGCTATATGATCTCACATAAAAATCACACGGGGTGAGAGGACACTAGAGAAATCTGATGAATCGTCTTTTAAGGACTTACGAGTTTCGAGGGTAAACGGCGGCGATCTGGTCGAACGCGTTTGCCCGCCCAGTGTAAGAGCTGGTCGTGATTTACGCTGGCGGGCTTTCACGGTCTTCGGGTACTGAAGCAGGGAAAACTCTTTCTCGCGCCTTCATTACCTGGATCACTGTTGGAAGTCGGTAGCGATTTGGCCAAAATGACAGCTGCGAGAGAGTAGTGTGTTCTCCAAGTGTTGGGAGCAAGTAGGCTGTGTTGATTATGGAGTAAGCAGAACCACTGCTGGAATTGTCCCGCTCCAGGCTAATGCCGCGCTCCGTTGCAACTGCTAAGAAGAGAGGAAATGTGAGGAATAAGCTTTATCACGGGGATGTCATTCGGAATGTCAGCACAAACGGGGTTGTGAGTTTATCCGAAACAACGACTGGCTTTTGGCTTACCGGTTATTGGCAAGTACGGCTCAACTTCTTACCTCCTTATACTGATCGCGTGACAACTTGTAGCTAGCAACGAATTCGAGTTCCCACCATTGGAATGTGTAGAATCCAACACGCCAATCGTCCTATAGTGCGATTTGGCGCTGTTGTGCGCTTGTGTCGAGACCACCCCCCCATTCGTTAAATCGTCTAGTCGGTGCTTCTGCTGTCGGTATTAGAGCCGGCGAAAGAAGGTCCCTGATACCTGCACTGGGCTTGGTGCGGCTGTGCACCTCAGCCAGCCACAAAACGCGATTTTGTTTATCAGCCCGTGTCTCTGACAACGTCTGTGTTGTCGCTGCTCTACAGAAGACTATTGTCTCGCCTGTAGCGTTACCAGCTGACAGGGAGCATATTTCGCCAACTATTATAGGTTTATATAATTTACACATGTTTGGGGCGATCTAATATTGTAATTCATAATATTAGATATTTATGTCCATAATTTATTCGACCAGATGCCTCTTTATGTAATTGTTTAGTGTTTATTGTCCAGCTGGAACTACGTTCTTGTGTATAGTTTCTGTATGTAACATTTCTTGTATGTAAATTTTTTTATGTAATTAGTTGGTTCGGTTTTAGGCGCTTCAGCCTGGAACCGCGCGACGACCGCTACGGTCGCAGGTTCGAATCCTGCCTCGGGCATGGATGTGTGTGATGTCCTTAGGTTAGTTAGGTTTAAGTAGTTCTAAGTTCTACGGGACTGATGACTCAGATGTTAAGTCCCATAGTGCTCAGAGCCATTTGAACCCTAGTTGGTTAGTACAATCTTCGAAATAGTAATGGTTGATTGGTTTGTGGGGAGTGGGGACCGGACTACAAAGGCCATCGGTCCCGCAATATTTGTGTGTCATCGTTGCCGAAGTGCGGTGGCGCTGCTTGAAACGATTTAAGATGGGTGCTAAAGCGCACTGGGTCAGTCTTCCTGAGTTGTCGTCGACCCATCATCTTTACTGATGAATATGTTTTTGTTCCGTTACTCCTGACTACTGCTATGGATTTGTTATTTAACAAGTTTTATATATTTAACATACCACTGTACAGCTGTCTTATTATACTTGGAGCATGTTCCCAGTATGTCGACGACACTGGTGTGTAATTATATTTCTGGGGAGGGTTGCTGTGTAATTTTTTATTGTTCGGAGAATATGGTTCCTTGTTGTACGCTCATGTCGATTACTACTTAAACGTTACTCCATCCGTACACTGTAGGTCTGAGAATCTGAGGATGGCAGCTAGTTACTGTTGAAACTGGTCATGAAATAAACTATTTCACATAAAGCGATCTTTCCTGAACGACAATTGCACATGGAACCGCTAATCAACGTTAACTCGCGGCTGAGGGAACCGAAGAGCAATTTTCGCCCATGAAACGCTGCACTGATAAATCGGCTGTACCCGATAACTCCACTAGGTAAGATTCTCGGAGACGGAGGAGAATGGGTCTAGAGAGGCCACAGAAATTCACGAACCTGAGAAATGTAACCGTACACGAAGATCGGTTAAATTAGACACATTGTGGGATTCATGTCAAATAAAGCACATAACGATCGATTGTATGCTGAACAGTCACCAGGATCCAGATCCATTCCCTTTGGTGAACATTAAACGAAAAGTCAAACTACCTCCCTCAGAACCCTTCATTGTTTACGTTAGCTGCAGTGACCATAACGCAAGCTATCCAATTCTTCAGACCGCTCGGACTCGTCGAGATCATGGTATTCGGTATGGAACTTCAGCGAACTGTATCCAGATATCAGCACACCATGGCGTCCAACAAAATGAGTACTTGGACATCCTCACAAAGGACGCAAGTACGGTGACACATTTAGTTGGTTTCGTTGCATCCGGCCACATCCCTGGACGTAAAGCGAGAGAATGAAACGCTTGGGAAGAAAGAGGTTGCCACAGAAACTGCCACTATTATAGTCTCCAACGTGTTATCCTAGAGGGTAGTGATTTTTGTATTGGACAGTCACGTGACGTCCATCATGAGGATGCGTTTCTTTCACCGATCTTCCCCAGTCACCTGCACGGGACGCCTCCCAAATTCATTCGTGCGTCTTCACATGAGTAGATGACTGAATCCAGCTGTTGTTTTCGTTTGGGCGGTATCCTGTTCAGCTGGTCATTTTGGGCAAGAGACTAACCGAGCTGAAACACGAGTTAGCATCTAGTGTCACCACCATAATCACATTAGGAAACGCAACTAGTTGCAGAACCATCGTGGACTGTTCTAGAGTTTGCAACCAGCATATATACAGTAGTATCTATTTGTAACTGGGCTGGATAGAGTGACACTCCGTTTAAGTGAGGAGAGGGAAGTGTCTTCACCTTGCGTCTTGCACGTGGCAAAATTAACATTTTTGATCTCCGTATTGACCGTGTAAGGCAGTCGAACATGGACCATATTTGCAGATGGTTGTAAATTGATTAATTATGCAACTGAGTTAGTTGACAGTGGTTACATCACACAATGAAGAAGTATTCATTAAAATACTCATATATTAAGAGAAAGAACTTTCACGTTGCCGAGAACAGCCTTCACAATACTCTAGATGCAGCCAAGAATTCACGGTAGACTACCACAAGGAAAACACTGACACTTGCGGGAAAACGAATTTTTCTTGTTCTTCTTCCTGACCTTTTCTCATATCTTCATGGCTTCGACTCCTTAATCTGGAGTTGGCGGTGTTAGTAATAGAGGGTAGCTGGACTGAATGCTCTGCTTTCACCACTCCTCCTCCGCCTACATCTACATCTATATCATACTCCGCAAGCCACCTAATGGTGTGTGGCAGAGGGAACATTTTGTACCACTAACTTAGCCCTCCAACCCTGTTCCACTCGCGAGTAGCGCGTGGGAACAATGATTGTCGGTAAGTCTCTGTATTGGCTCTCATTTCTCGAATTTTTTCTTCATGTTCATTAAGCGAGACGTATGTAAGGGGAAGTAATATGTTGTCCAACTCTTTCCCGAAAGTGTTCTCTCGAAATTTCAATAGTAAATCTCTACGTGGTGCACAACACCGTAGTGTGTGTATCCCATCTGCCTGCGTCGAGTGTTACTCCTTGTGAAGGTGCGAGAAAATTTTCGAATTGCTTCTGAATCGCGTAACCGAGCCAAGACGTGGGTACCAGCCCTGTATTCACCCAGTCGGGTGTGGGACCGCCTTGTTGTTAACCCGCCGGGCGGATTTGATCCGGGGCGGCGGCGTCTCCCCGAATCCCGGAATCGGCGTGGTTACGCGCGCGGCTATCCGAGCGGGTCAGAAGGAAATAGGCACTGTTAGTAAATAAATATGTAGTGAATTTTAGTAAACACTTTTGGAAACAGTGATCAATAGAGTATTTTATTTTAACTAAAGTTCAGTCTTGATCACAACACTTATGTCTCAATAACACCTATGTTATTGAGACATAAGTGTTGTGATCAAGACTGAACTTTAGTTAAAATAAAATATGTAGTGTGTATGTGTGAATTTCTAAGAGACCAAACTGCTGAGGTCATCGGTCCCTATAAATATGTAGTCGCGGACAGCTTGCCGTTACTCAGGAAACGAGACCTTTACATTGGACACACTGCTGAGGGAAAGCTTTAGAGACAAAACTGCTGAGGTCATCTGTCCCTAGACGTACACACTACTTAAAATAACTTATCGTAAGAACAACACACACACCCATGCCCGAGGGAGGACTCGAACCGCGCGGCCATTCCGCGTGGCTCGAGATAAATCTGAGAGAACAGAGAGATCTTCGCATTTCGTGGTGGCGCCATGTGAGGGTGGATGCGATGCCTTCATACCACATGGCGAAGTCGAAAGCGGCTCGCAGCACGCGCCCCCACAAAGGATGAGGCCCCTCCACGCCCACACCAGCGTGGCGACCAAACCAAAAGTTCTACTGTCACCTCCGTATAACATGTTAGTTTTTGAATCAGGAGTCACAGGATGCGGGCTGCGATGTTATCCATGCGTCTGGGTAAGATTACTCATTAACATGGTCCATCAGGAGACAGAAAGTGGACGAAAGCGATCGAAGGGTAGCGGTTGTAAGGGCAGAGGAAAAAGGTGCCAAGGCAAACGCCAAGGGAAAAAAACCTCTGCGGCAGTAGGACGGGTAGTAAGGGCAGTAGCGGCTTGCTATCTGCGACAGTGCATGCAAGGTGTGGTTATGTTAGTGCGAGGTATCGTGCATCGTTACCTTTGTCGTTGCTGGAGCTCGTTGCGGGACTTGCTGCAGTTGCTGCGTCCCTACAACAGTTCAAGGTCGTTGTACATTAGTGGGCGATCGGTCATAGATCGGCTCACAGACAGTGTAGGGGGTATGTGTGTGGTTGGTTTGCGTGCTGTGAACAGGGAAACCGTACTGTACACAGCACGCAAACCAACCACACACACCCCCTACACTGTCTGTGAGCCGATCTATGACCGATCGCCCACTAATGTACAACGACCTTGAACTGTTGTAGGGACGCAGCAACTGCAGCAAGTCCCGCAACGAGCTCCAGCAACGACAAAGGCAACGATGCACGATACCTCGCACTAACATAACCACACCTTGCATGCACTGTCGCAGATAGCAAGCCGCTACTGCCCTTACTACCCGTCCTACTGCCGCAGCATGCAGTTGGCTGCTACAACTTCGCTGCTCGAATCAGTCGCTCGCGCCGCGTCAAAACGTTGGCGCTTTGTCGCAGGCGTTATTACGTGCGTTTTTCTAGAGGTGCGTTTACACCTGTCCGCTGTGCTCGTGACATGCCCCACGCGCGCTTTCTGAACACGAGCGCATGAGTGACTCCATTCACACCTAGAGGGAAGCGCACGCACGCCACTCCAGTGATCGAGCTGCTGCTGTAGACTGAATGCGCCTTTGTATGTGGCCAGTGGGTTTGTTTACCAGAGCCAGCAAGTTGTGCTGGTGATGTGCGGCAGCGAAGCTGCAGCATAAAAGAGTCCTCTTGCTGGGTCATAACCACCTACCATTAGTTATTAAGGCTTACTTTTATGTTACAGAACACTTTCTAGACTCTTAATATTTACATTCAAGAGGGTAGAATGTGGAAATACGTGCATTTTATTTATCTCCAAAACATTTAATCACAGTGATGAATTCTAAATACGAGGAAAGTACATTGTAAGAAAACAGAGCAAGCGTCATCAGATCATCGTGTTTGGCAAGTCGTCCTCCCATTTATACCAGGACGTGCTGAAAAGTAATGCCTCCGAATTATTTGTGTACACTACTGGCCATTACAATTGCTACACTAAGAAGAAATGCAGATGATAAACTGGTATTCATTGGACGAATATATAATACTAGAACTGACATGTGATTACATTTTCGCGCTATTTGGGTATATATATCCTGAGAAATCAATATCCAGAACAACCACCTCTGGCCGTAATAACGGCCTTCATACGTCTGGGCATTGAGTCAAACAGAGCTTGGGTGGCGTGTACAGGTACAGCTGCCCATGCAGCTTCAACACGATACCACAGTTCATCAAGAGTAGTCACTGGCGTATTGTGACGAGCCAGTTGCTCGGCCGCCATTGACCAGACGTTTTCAGTTGGTAAGAAATCTCGAGAATGTGCTGGCCAGGGCAGCAGTCGAACATTTTCTGTATCTAGAAAAGCCCGTACAGGACATGCAACATGCGGTCGAGCATTATCCTGCTGAAATGTAGGGTTTCGCAGGGATCGAATGAAGGGTAGAGCCACGGGTCGTAACACATATGAAATGTAACGTCCACTGTTCAAAGTGCCGTCAATGCGAACAAGAGGTGACCGAGACGTGTAACCAATGGCACCCCATACCACCACGCCGGGTGATACGCCAGTATGTCGATGACGAATACGCGCTTCCAATGTGCGTTCACAGCGATGTCGCCAAACACGGATGCGACCATCGTGATGCTGTGAACAGAACCTGGATTCATCCGAAAAAATGACGTTTTGCCATTCGTGCACCCAGGTTCGTCGTCAAGTACACCATCGTAGGCACTCCTGTCTGCGATGCAGCGTCAAGGGTAACCGCAGCCATGGTCTCCGATCTGATAGTCCATGCTGCTGCAGACGTCGTCGAACTGTTCGTGCAGATGGCTGTTGTCTTGCAAACGTCCCCATCTGTTGACTCAGGGATCGAGACGTGGCTGCACGATCCGTTACAGTGATGCGGATAAGATGCCTGTCATCTCGACTGCTAGTGATACGAGGCCGTCGGGATCTAGCACGGCGTTCCGTATTACCCTCCTGAACCCACCGATTCCAAATTCTGCTAACGGCCATTGGATCTCGACCAACGCGAGCAGCCATGTCGCGATACGATAAACCGCAATCGCGATAGGCTACAATCCGAACTTTATGGAAGTCGGAAACATGATGGTACGCATTTCTCCTCTTTACACGAGGCATCACAAAAACGTTTCACCAGGCAACGTCGGTCTATGCTGTTTGTGTAAGAGAAATCGGTTGGAAACGTTCCTCATGTCAGCACGTTGTAGGTGACGCCACCGGGGCCAACCTTGTGTGAATGCTCTGAAAAGCTAATCATTTGCATATCGCAGCATCTTCTTCCTGTCCGTTAAATTTCGCGTCTGTAGCACTTCATCTTCGTGGTGTAGCAATTTTAATGGCCAGTAGTGTAAAAACTCTTAAAGCAAACATTATTAACGTTCTACATCTTTATTATTCGTGTCTACATATGCAGTCATCTACCGCTCGAATGTTCCGGCTTGTGTAGCATGGTGACATGTAACCTAACTTTGTGGGTGTGCATGAGAAATAGCGTGCTGTAATCGAGTTTCGAATGCGAAGAGTCCGTCCAGACATGGAGGACAGCTCTCCTTCAGCCGGACCACACACGAGTGCTGCTGCGACGTCTGCGGCAACCGACGCCACGGGTTCGTTGCCATGGATCATCCTCCATGCACTCCCGATTTGGCTCCATCTGGTTCTCATCTGTTTCCAGAACGTAAAGTACACCTTCGATGACTTCACTTTGATAGTGATGAAGTGGTGCAAACAGAGGTGAGGCTCTCACCGTCAGCCGGCCGCAGTGGCCGAGCGGTTCTAGGCGCTACAGTCTGGAACCGCGAGACCGCTACGATCGCAGGTTCGATCTTGCCTCGGGCATGGGTATATGTGATGTCCTTAGGTTAGTTAGGTTTAAGTAGTTCTAAGTTCTAGGGGACTGATGACCTCAGACGTTAAGTCCCATAGTGCTCAGAGCCATTTGAACCATTTTGTGGCACCGTCAGAGAAATCAGACATTCTACAGTGACGGTCTTAACAAGTTGGGCTCTCGTTGGGAGAAACGTGTTCGCCGGCAAGGTGACTATGTTGAGAAGTAAACATCGGGACGTGGGGATTGAAGATGTAGAATGTTAATAAAGTTTGTTTTATTTAAAAGCCTCTTGGGTTTCCACATAAATTCGGAGGCATTATTTTCAGCACGCTCTCGTTTTATGAATGCATATTTTTTCTTCACTTTGAAACATCATAGACTGAAGAGTTTGAAACGTCTGGACATTTTACTCTTGCTCTGCTTAATTCGATTCTCTGGTTGAGCCATAGCCGTTGGGAGCAGAAATTTATGAAGCGTTGAGGAGAACAGTTTCTGCATTGTATTGCTTTGCGACATACTAGGACTGCCTGGCAGCTAATGGAAAAATAGGAGACGTTAGATGTTGGGATCCGTTTTATTTGTAAATCGATAATTATTTTTCGGATGCACATTTTTTCTACAGATAACAGCGTTCTTTTATTTGCTCGCGCCACAAACTAAGAGTGTTTATGGACGCCAAATGACGCACAGGATGGCGGTATCTATATCAAGGCGCTTCTTTGAAGGCGGAGGAGCCGTTAAAACGGGGAAGATCAGTTTGGATTACGTAGAAATGTTGGAACACGTGAGGCAATACTGACACTACGACTTATCTTAGATAATAGATTAAGGAAAGGCAAACCTACGTTTCTAGCATTTGTAGACTTAGACAAAGCTTTTGACAACGTTGACTGGAATACTCTCTTTCAAATTCTGACGGTGGCAGGGGTAAAATACAGGAAGCGAAAGGCTATTTGCAATTTGTACAGAAACCAGATGGCAGTTATAAGAGTCGAGGGGCATGAAAGGGAAGCAGTGGTTGGGAAGGGAGTAAGACAGGGTTGTAGCCTCTCCCCGATGTTATTCAATCCTTATATTGAGCAAGCAGTAAAGGAAACAAAAGACAAATTCGGAGTAGGTATTAAAATCCATGGAGAAGAAATAAAAACTTTGAGGTTCGCCGATGACATTGTAATTCTGTCAGAGACAGCAAAGGACTTGGAAGAGCAGTTGAACGGAATGGACAGTGTCTTGAAAGGAGGGTATAAGATGAACATCAACAAAAGCAAAACGAGGATAATGGAATGTAGTCGAATTAAGTCGGGTGATGCTGAGGTAATTAGATTAGGAAATGAGGCACTTAAAGTAGTAAATGAGTTTTGCTATTTGGGGAGCAAAACAACTGATGATGGTCGAAGTAGAGAGGATATAAAATGTAGACTGGCAATGGGAAGGAAAGCGTTTCTGAAGAAGAAAAATTTGTTAACATCGAGTATAGATTTAAGTGTCAGGAAGTCATTTATGAAAATATTTGTATGCAGTGTAGCCATGTATGGAAGTGAAACATGGACTGTAACCTCCCCCCTCACTTATCGACCTTAATGACAGTGAAAAATTAAACCGCGTGTACATAATGGAAATTTGGGAAAAGCAATCGTCACCGAAGTTAATCTATCGGTAAAGAGGGAGGAAAGGGTTACATCTAAATGAAAGGAAAAATGCAAATGAAACTGGTAGAAATTAATTTTGAAAAGGGGTAAAGTTAATAAAGAAAGTAAATGTGCGGCCGTTACGTTAACAATTAACTAGCGGTAGTTAGATATTTGAGATTTGGGGGAAATCACGGTCGCCAGTCCTAAGGACAATTACTATAGTAACTGAAAAAGAAAGGTTATTACACATATAATTAACACTAGAAGCGTGGCAACTGAAGGTTGACACGTGTAGTGTGAAAACTGAAAGTTTGTCAGAAGTAATAAATTTCGCTACACTCTGACTTAATTTAGCAAAAGAATTAATAAAACCGGAAAATCGAAAGTTAATTTAGTGACTGAAGTTAATAGTGAGCTTTCTTTCTGAAGCACATCGAAATCCAGTAAAATACGGTTAGTCTTGGACTACCTCAACAATCATTTCAAAAGCTACTTGAATCTACGCAATTTAGAAATAAGAGATTTAACTTTGAACTTGAATTAAATGACTCTGAACAATTAACAATAGTAAAATTTAGTACGTACCAAGCTGAGCTGCAGTCACAGGTAAGCTAAAATATGGTAACAAAACTCGCACTCTTAATTTGTGCTTGTATAATCTAAATATTGTAGCCAGCTATGAATACTTTAACTGAACTTTGAAATTAAGGCAGTGAAATTGAATGATGCTGGCGTTTGAATTTCAACGACACTCGGGTTCATTCCGGAAAAGGAAGGGACCCTGCCTGGTAATGCAATTGGGACAATGAGCAACGAAAGTTCATGCTAAGTTGCTGTAATTTTTCGAGGCAAATGGAACAGTTTGAAAAGCTGAGGTCTGCCATACAGTTCTGAAACTTTACGTGCTTTTAGTCTTCCTTGTTGGTTGATTGAAGGTTTGAAGCCGTCGATCGAGGAGGTGGCGACAGTCACTCATTGTCGGCCGTCGCTGTTGCAGAAGCTGGATGTTGGCGCGCCTTCTTCTCGACACGGTCACCAGACGAAACGGGCTCTTGATGTGCGCCAGCTAATGCTTCCCGTCCGCGACACCATGTCGGAAACTATCATAGCAAGTCGAGCGCAATTACATGCTGCCAAACCCCGAAAGCGCGGCAACTCGCGGGAGCGTCACACAACACAGCTGCTCCACTCGCTACTCCAGCCAGACTCCCACAGCTCTGCCCGCGCTCCACGCGGCAGAGTTAACACTACCAAAGATCCTACACACTTTGAGTCTTCACACGACCTATCGATGTAATCGTTCGATAGCAGTTTTCCCTAGGCAAGACCCAGCGTAAAAATACAAATGATATTTACGAAACAAACCAATTATACATCGACATAAATGCATAAATATATATATATACAAACAGTAAAACAATTACAATATATAAAGAGACAGAAATGTCATATATTCAGGTAACAAAAATAAGGAAAAAAATAATAGTACAATAGATGGAAATAGGAGGATATGCATTTCCGGCGTTACAGGACGATAAATAGTTTGGACAAGAAGAGAATAGAAGCTTTTGAAATGTGGTGCAACAGAAGAATGCTGAAGATTAGATGGGTAGATCACATAACTAATGAGGAGGTGTTGAAGAGGATTGGGGAGAAGAGGAGTTTGTGGCACAACTTGACTAGAAGAAAGTATCGGTTGGTAGGACATGTTCTGAGGCATCAAGGGAGCACCAATTTAGTACTGGAGGGCAGCGTGGAGGGTAAAAATCGTAGAGGGAGACCAAGAGATGAATACACTAAACAGATTCAGAAGGATGTAGGTTGCAGTAGGTACTGGGAGATGAAGAAGCTTGCGCAGGATAGAGTAGCATGGAGAGCTGCATCAAACCAGTCTCAGGACTGAAGACCACAACAATCACGACGGTCGCGTCATAGATCAGGTTATTGGACACTCTTCTTCAGTATGTTCGAAATAGACTCTATACTATCTATGATCATTTACTCTCCGTTTTTTCTTTGATCAGGAAATGTGATTATGAAGTTCTAAATACTTCGAAGTAACAACAATATTAGAAAATGAAATACAGCAAAGTGTTAACTGCAACGACGAGATCGATACTTGAGAGGAATGTAAATCTGATTTCAATTAACATTCTGACAAAACTAATCACTCACAAGAACAAAATCATTTTCATCGTTATTGTCGGCTTGACTTGAAAACGCCACCTTACGTGCTTTTACAGGTCTAATGATTCTAATTTCACTGCCCTCTGAATCATAAACACATTCGTTCACACAGTCACCCGGATTTTCATTCTCACTAGGAACATCTGAATACTCTTCGTCAAAAGACTCCTAATGTATTTCAGATTCGTTGATTTCCTTCTGCGTTCCGAGTATAGGACCTTCTGAAAAGCAGGAAGCACTTCACAAGACGAAAATAGTAAGTACTTGGAACATCATAATACAATCAAAATGGTAAATAAACCAAATGAACATCAAGACAATCAAGTTTGATACATTGACTGCTGGTATAACCAGCTAAATAGAAGGAGTTAAAATATAACACGGCAGATAGCATCTACAGACAGCGTGAAGAAAACACGAGTTATCTCGGGTTTCGTCCTTAGTGGATGGCGAGCAGAACAAGCGCAAACTGGGGACATGTCCGCTTTGTGGTAATTGGGGCCTCCTTCGGATTTCTTTTTTCCACAGCACGTGGCGGGGCTAGCTTGTGTTGTAGTGCCACTTACTCCCACGGAGGTCTGTGCTCATTCATATACTGTCGGGCAATAGTGCCAGACGTAAATATTCCTTAAAATGTGCCTAATGGCAGTCATCGTATAACCAGAAGATTATGTAGCAATACGACTTCGTAAGAAATTAGAGCATTTGACTATATTTTTCTATCTTTTCTCCCTGAATAAATGAAAAGTATTGTATTTATAGTAATTTGGGACAATATGTTGCTATGCTTTGTTTACAACTCCGGTATACGTGAATTGCTTTTAGCAGACTTACAAGGTGTTGTCTAAGTGCTGTGGGCACAGAAAGCCAAATACAAAAAAATTAAATACCTTCCTGACATTCGAGTGACGCCACGACGCAGGAATAGTTTCGGAGATACGAGCAAACAGTTCGGCTGTGCTTGTGGATCTGCCAGCAAAGTTTTAGAATCTTATGTTTCTGAAAACGGCCGGGAGTTTACCACCTGTCCCTTAACCTCTTCAGATGTCTCCTGCAGCAGAAAACTGGCGTTACAAACTTACGCTTAAGACTGAAAAGATGAAGTCGCAACAAGGTAAACTCTAGGTGCAGTTCAGGTGATGTTCGTGCCGAATACGCCGAGCTTGCAGGAGTGTGGCGTCCGCTGTAGTCAGCTGGTGGCAATCGCCGTGGTCCGTGTGACACGCCGCGGGGTTATCTCGACACTCGAAACGGGCCCGCTGCGATAGCGTGGTGCTGCGCTGCACTCGACCGGGGAGATGGAGCCGCCTTCCTCTGGCCCTGGAGCTACAGCCCGCGTCACCTAGCAAGGCGCTTCTGCGCGTAGAGGCTGAGCGGAAAAGAAGCGTGGGGACATGAGATCTGCGCGAGCGGGCAAACAAAGTCCACGTTGCCGAACTGCGTTGCTGCGGACAACTGTCGGGCTCGTTTGTCTGCGGTACATTGTACTATACGTTCAAATCTATGAGGGGAATGATGAGTATTAAAACCAGTGTCGATCAATCGTCATGAGAGAAATATTAATTCACGTCTTGACGACGTTGCGTCCACTGCTCCACAGATTTACTCTCTGTGACGTCGGGAGGCGAGAACAGCTGACACAGCTATGTGAAGACGTGAAGTACAATTTTTCTCAAAATGAAAATTGTCTAACGACAAGGTCATTGAAACTGCTTGCAATAATTACCATTTATTTGCAATTTCAATTGCATTCTAAGCAACTGCTTATGCTCAATGGAATTTTGAAAAATGTGTAAGGTGTGTGTGTGTGTGTGTGTGTGTGTGTGTATGTGTGTGTGTGTGTGTGTGTGTGTGTTTGACTATAGTTAAGTGTAATCGCTGCGTGTAGAAAAGAATTAGTTGTAAAAAAGACTAATGTAAAATACTATCGTAAAAATTGTCACTAAGTTGTCTAATTTTCGCTGTTAACGGGCGTTATTAGTGTAAACTAACGCGTTTGATATTATAGTGAGAGACCGCATTTATAATCCATTGAACAAGCAAACAATTAACCATCATCTGCGAATAACTGCAGGGAATCCCGACCGATAACATCGAAAATCACCGACATCTCGACAAGTAACAGTTACTGTCATTTTAGGGCCGTATCCAGTTCGTGCCTTGAAGATGAGAGAGGTTTACATGGGGAAATATCGGACTTCTGACAAATTTATCCAGTTGCATTCCCACGTGTTGTTAAAGCGTACAACATGATGAGAGAAGCTTAACTTCTCCTTGGGCAATATTTTGAATGTTCTAGTCTGCATAACTAAAAGGATACAAAGTCCTAAACACATTTTCTAAACCACCAGTCTTTAAAACTAAGTAATATTATTACTTTGTTCCAAAGTCTATGCCGTAATACCATCGTCACTTCTGTTTGAATCTGTTTCCGAACAACCTGATTGTAAATTTACGATGATATGTTCAACGTTTATCTCCATCATCACTTCTTTCTGAAGCTTTTCAGCATGCCACACAGACTGTGCCCACGCTCCAGGTGGGATGCTGTCTGTTACCTAATTGTGTATTGCCTCACGGACAAGCGATTCACTGTATGTTATCTTGAACTTTTTTTTTTTCACTCACATAGTCTTAAGTCACTTTGCTCAAATTAATTCCATCAGGCTTCAATGACAGCGACAAACGCAAAACTATGTGATCCCATTCACATGCAAGTTTTTACGTTCTGTCACGTGACTTGTATAAATTAAAGACCAGCAGGAGATCGGCACGAGTCTGGTTTATACGGTGCTTAATATTTTTATTTTTAAGCCAGGCAAAAATATCCGCTTTTCTGGTGTTTGTACTTGATGTTTTCTCTATAACAGTTAAATTATAACTGGCAATGACCGACTTCGAAGCAAGGTATGACAAGAATTGTGAATCACCTCACGAAACTGACACCGTTCGTTGCCGAATGGTAGTCATTGCTGTTTTTCTTACACGTAAACGCAAGTTTATTCACAGAAATAAACCAGAAGAAGAGTCAGCATTCAGAATAATTATCCGAGAACCTATCCCTGTGAGAACGTTAAAACCGCCAGTACCATCACTCATTTTCCAGCAGATCTTCTTGGAATGATTCTAATTGACCCATGTTTCATCAAGGTAATACACTGTTGAACTACCTCCTTCTCTTGTATCGTGAATTTTTATATGGGATATAATTCGTGGTGCACCTATGTCACTTCTGTGAACTAAAAACTTATTCTTAACATATCTGGAACCAACATCTTTTAAAATTCTTTACCTTGCTGAACCTGTATAACTGTAACACTTTTTTATTATGTCGGGCATTTATCATTCAGTGAAGCACTTTAAAAACATCGTTGTTAAAACCATCCACTTGTGTTGCAGGTTCCTTGCGATTTCGATGCTTTCCAGGCGATAGGAAACCAACTGTTTCTATAGTTCCTACAGCTCTGACACTTTCGTTTACAATTCTTTTTACGGTTCTCTTGCCGACACCATATTATTCTTGAGTCTGTTCTTGTGTTTTACAATGCCAACAGTAGGAGACCTGCTTTTAAATTCGAGTTCGAAAAAGTTATAAATGCTGTAAATAATCCGGCTCGCCTGCTTGCGAGGCACTTCACATTTTTTGCCGTCACGTGACTTTTCTTTTAATCGCACTTAAACATTTACAAGATTCACATTCACAGCTATACTGCTACAAGAAAAAAAGGAAACAAAAAAATCGATAGTTGAATGAATAATTCGGTTGTCGCAAAGTATGGCAACAGTGCAGCATTTAGGAGCGAGATTCTCGCTCTCTAACTATTAAAACCATCTGCTAGCCGCTCGGACAGAGAACGAATATTATTGGCCGCCAGTGGCTAGGGGAGGGGAGATGCGCAAAACGGCTGAAAACTGGGCCACATTCTTACATGTCATGACCAGTAATACGCAAAAGTGTCGTAACACGACGTGGCATGGACTCGACTAATGTCTGAAGTAATGCTGGAGGGAATTTACACCTTGAACCTACAGGGCTGTCCGTAAATCTGTAAGTGTACGAGGGGGTGGAAATCTCTTCTGAGCAGCATGTTGCAAGGCATCCCAAATACGCTCAATAATGTTCATGTCTGGGGAGTTTGGTGGCCAGCGGAAGTGTTTAAACTCAGAAGAGTGTTCCTGCAGCAATTCTGGACGTGTGAGATGTAGCGCTGTCGTGCTTTAATTTGCCAAGTCCGTCGGAATGTACAATAGACATGAACGGATACGGGTGATCAGACAGGATGTTTACATAAGTGTCACCTGTCAGAGTCGTATCTAGACATATCAGGAGTTCCAACTCATTCCAACTGCACATTCCCGCCGGCCGGAGTGGCCGTGCGGTTCTAGGCGCTACAGTCTGGAGCCGAGCGACTGCTACGGTCGCAGGTTCGAATCCTGCCTCGGGCATGGATGTGTGTGATGTCCTTAGGTTAGTTAGGTTTAAGTAGTTATAAGTTCTAGGGGACTGATGACCTCAGAAGTTAAGTCGCATAGTGCTCAGAGCCATTTGAACCATTTTTTTGCACGTTCCCCACACCATTACAGAGCTTACATCAGCTTGAACAGTTCTCTGCTGACACGCAGTGTTCATGGATTCGTGAGGTTGTCTCCATGCCTGTACACATCCATCTGGCCAATACAATTTGTTATCAAACTCGTCCGATCAGGCAACACGTTTCCAGTCATCAGCAGCCCTATGTCGGTGTTGACGAGCCCAGGCGCGGCGTGGAGCTTTGTGTCGTGCAGTCATCGAGGGTACACTAGTGGCCTTCGGCTCCGAAAGCGCATATCAATGATGTTTCGTTTAATGGTTCGCACACTGACACTTGTTGATGGCCCAGAACCGAAATCTGCAGCAGTTTGCGGAACGGTTGCACTTTCGTCACGTTGAACGATTGTCTTCAGTCGTCGTTGGTCCCGTTCTTGCAGGATCTTTTTTCGGCAACAGCAAGGTCGGAGATTTGATGTTTTGCCGGATTCGTGATATTCACGGTACACTTGTGAAATGGTCGTACGGGAAAATCCCCACTTCATCGCTATCTCGGAGATGCTATGTCCCATCGCTCGCGCGCGGACTATAACACCACGTTCAAATTCATTTAAATTTTGATAACCTACCATTGTAGCAGCAATAACCGATCGAACAACTGCGCCAGACACTTTTTTTGACCCTTCATACCCGCATTCAGTGACGCCTGTGGTATGAGGATGACACGGCGGCCGGTCGGTCCCGTTGGGCCTTCGTGACCTGTTCGGGAGGAGTTTTTTTTTTTTAAGATCACTCTCAGTGCAGGCAGACCTAAAGAAATCACCAACTGCTCGGCTGTTCCCGCTATACTAGTCAGCAGGCCAGGCTGTGTAACAGACAGTAGTCAAACTGAGAATTTCGCTACCCGCAAGTAACACGAACCTTGCCCGACAGTCACAGGTTTCCGGGGTTGGACTAAAATATGGAAGCACCGCGAGAAATGCATGCTTTAATATAAATGCAGAAGCTAGCAAAGCCTGAAGGTTGCTCTGCTGTATTTGACCACGAGCAGCACCTCTGGCACGTCTTCAATACGTTGCAGGTGTCAGGCGTAGTTGACAGTGCAAGATGTCGGTGCTAAGTGAATTCGAACATGGGCAATTTATTGGTGCTCATATAGCGAGTGCTTTCTCAACTGAGGTAGCCGGCTGCAAGAGGCACCGTATTGAAGAGTTATACCATGCACAAGGGATGCGGAAAAACATCATCCGCTAAGTCACAACGCTAACGAAGGTACGAACTGAGTGATGGTAACAGACGGTCGTTGAATTGGATTGTGGCAAAAGATGGGAGAACAACAGCTGTAAAAATCACTGCAGAACTGAATGTCGCACTCGCGAAATCAAAAAATGGTTCAAATGGCTCTGAGCACTTTGGGACTTAACAAAAAAAATGGTTCAAATGGCTCTGAGCACTATGGGACTTAACATCTGAGGTCATCAATCCCCTAGAACTTAGAACTGCTTAAACCTAACTAACCTAAGGACATCACACACAGCCATGCCCGAGGCAGGATTCGAACCTGCGACCGTAGCAGTCCCACGGTTCCGGACTGCAGCGCCTAGAACCGCACGGCCACCAAGGCCGGCTGGGACTTAACATCTGAGGTCATCAGTCACATAGAACTTAGAACTACTTAAACCTAACTAACCTAAGGACATCACACACATACATTCCCGAGGCAGGATTCGAACCTGCGACTGTGGCGGTCGTGCGGTTCGAGACTGAAGCGCCTAGAACCGCTCGGCCACATCGGCCGGCGCACTCGCGAAATCTGTCAGGAACAAAACGAGAGAGCTGCGTAAGCAGGGAATTTCATGGCGAGTTGGAAATCTAAAATAACTTACCGGTGATACAAATACCTGTAACGGGAAAACATAGTGCAAAATTCATAAAATCTGGCTGTGGACCAATGGGAAAAGTCCTGTAGCCGGAACCTTTACGGTCTACTTTGGAGAGAACGGTGCGTTATCGTATCTATCATCATTACCTCAACTTACTACTATTTTGCAGAAAGGATGGTAAAAGAGCGCCTTGAAACACGTATAGATCCTGTATTTATCCATTCCGAGACGACTCGAAGCGGTTTTGAACGCCAACGAATTTCCTACAACGTACTAGGCAGCGTAGTGTGTTGCATTTTCTGTGTTTCCATATTTTTGTCCAACCCCTACACGTCTACATCGCAAGATATTTTCAAGTAACGGACAGTCATCTCTAAATTCCTGAAGAAACTGGACGACAACAACCGCAATACTTGTTTGACTGCACAGGTGTACATAAGCAACTGATACCTGAAGAGGAAACCGTCTCCAGTCATTACCTACACTGTTAATTTCTTGCCTCATTAGTTTATTTCAAAACTTTCTCGTTGAAATAGGATAGCCAATTATAAAATTCTCAGCGTAAGAATAAGGAATTTTATATATTTGTGGTAATAAAAGTGATAGTGCGTAATTAAGAAATAATGAGATGCACCGAAAATTCACTGGTAACATGGCAGATGATGATGTATTTCTAAATATACTAGCGAATCCGGCGACGCTTAGCAATTGCTAAATATGTATGGGAACTGGATAGAAGTCCTAATCCTCTCCTTCCTGTTCTCTCTGCTCATGTCCTCCTCTCACCTATCTTTGTTTCTCCCCTCTCTCTTCACCTCGTCCTCCCACCTCTCTTTTTTGACCATCTCCAGCTTCTCCCCCCCTCCTCTCCCTCTATGTTCACCTGCCCGCCCGCCCCCCCCCCCCCCCCCGCCTCTCTGTCCATTTCCTCTTCCCCTTATGCCGGCCTTACTGTTATTGCCAACGGAACCCCTTATTACCAACTGACGTCAGTTAAAATAAATGGGTAAATTTTTTGGGATAATTGATTTACGGAGTATGAGACAGAGCTCTCTTACTGCTGGAGGTTTGAAGACAATATCCTCAGTGACAGTATTTCACACAGGTATATAGTCTCTGTCTGTCCTAATGTTTATTAGAATATCAAGTAAAAGTTTGAAATAAATCAGTCGACAAGTTCCCAGGATTTTTGCACACATATTTAAGAAAATATGCAGTCTGTGTTCGTTCTAATATTTATTAAAGCATAGTTAAATATTTGAAGTAAATCGGTGAAGAAATTTTTGACGTATTTGCTAATAACATTTCTCTTGTAGTCTCTGTTTGTCTGAACGATTATTAGACTATCGTTGAAAAGTTTGAAATAAATCGGCCAATAAATTTCCGAGATTTTTTTTCCTAACCACCGTTTCCGCTTTATGTAGTATGCATACAGTTATATAACAAATACATTAAACAATATACAGCTTATGTGCGCCCGAACATTTGTTAGAGTATTGTGTGAAAGGTGGAAATACAATAAAAATAATTCTGTTAATATTTTCAGCCATTTTCCTCGGTTCTACTGCAGTTATATTTTAGCGTATGGATAAGAAAAGATTCCGTGTATTGGAGCATGTTTTGTTTTTTTGCCTTAAAACATGTTTCGCTTCTTCATGCTGGCATCTTCAGTGGTGTATATAAGAAAGAAAAGTAATTATACATTCATTTCTAGATCTGTAATGATTTTTGGCAGCTCCTTTAAATTATGTAACTGTTTATAAATAAACTGCCTATTGGCTTCTGTCTCGGGTTCTTCGGCCGACGTTCATCTAATGATTTTTCTGACATTTCGCCAGCACGTGTGGCTGGCATTGTCAAAGCTTCGCCATCCATTGCCGCGAGCTCGGCTCCAGTTCACCACCGGCAATGGAGGGTGAAGCTTTGACAATGCCAGCCACTCGTGCTGGCGAAACGTCAGAAAAATCATTAGATGAACGTCGGCCGAAGAACCCGAGACAGAAGCCAATAGGCAGTTGGTCGACAAGTGGTCACGAAAGCCTTAACAATTTTGTGTTTATGAATACAGTGATGGTTGATTCTTTTTTACTCTTAGATTAATTTTTTACGTTTTTTACACGTATCCAAGTGTTTTTCTGTATGTCTTTTGGTCGTGTAAGCCATAAGATAGTTGTGGTCTTAGGACGGTAGCGGTGACTCGTGAGACGCGTAGCACGGGCGCGCTGGGTCGCCTTGGTCTCCCGCTGCTGGCGTGCGTGTTGCTGGGACAGGGACAGGGGGTGGGTGCAGTACGCGGAGTGAGTCACGGGGAGCCCCGGACCGGCCAGCCAGTGCGCCGCGCCGTCGTGGCGAGGACAGGACAAACGGCTGTTTGCCCGCGGGCCGCCAACAGGTGGCTCGTCTCTGCGTGTCGTTTGGCCAACCGCGGAAAAATTAGCCAGTTTGGGCCCGGCGCTGGCGGTGGCCGGCTTCATCAGCGATGGCCGCTGTCCCATTCACCTGACAGGTAATCGATTCGCGGCGCTTCTTTTCACTCCATTCACGCAGCGCAGCTGAGGCAAATGTCATTGGCCCTGCCCTCCGCACCGTACTGAAAGGCGAGACGTCGCTTTACTTTTTACTCGGAAACACACGGCGCAGGGCTGAGCTGACGAGCAATCTGACCCCGTGGCCGAGTCATCGTTTGTCTGTTTCGGTGGTGTACGTAGTGAGGCACTAATACAAGCGTTGACCTACATCTGTTACCTGGCAAGGCGACGGAGGTGAGGTAATAGCAGTGTACTCTCCGGTATTCTGATAAATATAGCACTGCCACAAGATACACTTCTGTACACAGTGCACCCATGGCACACGATTTACACATTGATCAACATTTCTGTTACACAGTACTCTTTGCAGACTTTCACCAACATCCTTTAAGTAGTAGGGCAAGGGTTCTGGCGCACTTTCGTTATCAAGTTGATACGCGAATTAATTTTATTTTCACAGATGAGTGATTCATCACCTTAACCTATTGTTCTGCTACCCTCAGGGTTAATTTACGGCCGCCTGGGGATAATCTGCCCTTTTGAGAACCCTTCACATCACCTTCTCCTCATCCTCCTCCTCCACTCCTCTGGGAGAAGGGACAAACATTCAGTTCTGAGCCACTTTTCCCCTTATGGGAAATCCCCCAGCCCTCCTCTTTCTTCTTTTCCTCCTCCCCCCCCCCCCCTCCACTCTTCCACCTGGAAACTGGTGGGAGAAGAGCTATGTGTGCTGGAGACGAAGGATCTCACAACACGAAATTCAAATCAGTTTCGATAATACATTGCTGCATATTCTTTATGTGATCCGTTTGCAGGATACAAATACTCCTCCCTGGTGGGAAATAATTGCGGTAGCTCCACTCTTATAACATCACATCACATCCTATTGGTAGATACTGGTGCAGTTAGGTCAAAATCCTTACTGTATCGATCCCTAGCCCATCGCTTCGCCGGGAATATGTAGGAATTCCGGACTGCCAGACGATGTTACAAAAAATCTCCGAGACCGAGCTCCTAGACCGCCCAGGTTGTACGGACTACCGAAGATCCACAAGGATAATGTTCCCATGAGACCTATTGTCAGTGCAATTGGTTCTCCTACTTATACGCTGGCCAAATACCTGAAAAAGTTGATGACTCCTATAGTCGGCCGATGTGAACATCACGTCAAAAACTCCCTGATGTTCGTTGAGAAAATCAAACAGATTAGAGCTGGTCCAAATGACATTTTAGTCAGCCTGGATGTGGTATCGCTGTTCACAAAAGTTCCTGTGGAGGACACTTTGAAAATGCTGGCGGATCTTTTTCCTCCTGAAACTATAAAGTTGTTCCGGCACGTGATGACGACCACCTACTTCTTGTATGGTAACAAGTTTTATGAAATGACGGACGGTATGGCGATGAGGTCTCCGTTGTCTCCATCACTGGCTAACTTTCTTATGGAGAATTTTGAGAAATTTGTATTATATTCGGCTTCCCTCCGTCCATCCTTATTTTATCGTTACGTTGACGATACATTTATGATCTGGCCACACGGCGCAGAAGCTCTCGAACAATTCATGGAACACATGAACAGCATACATTCGAACATCCAGTTCACTGTCGAGATGGAGAAGACGGGCGTCTCGGCCACTCTGTATACCGTAAGCCGACGCATACCGATTTATACCCGAATGCACAGAGTTTCCACCATCCTGCTCAGAAGAGAGCCGTTTTGAACACGTTGATACATACAGCCAAAACTGTTTCTGACGAGAACCACTCAAGGTCCGAAATCAAGCATCTGAAGTACGTGTTCCGAAAGAATGGCTATGGTGCACGCGATATAAAGGCGCGTTCTCCAAAAAAAAAAAAAAGAGGAAACGTGAAAATGCTGCACACTCACAGGATGAAAAACCGATTGCACTTCTTCCTTTTTGTGGCGCGATTTCCAGCAAAATAGGAAGTGTCCTGCGTAGACGAGGTATAAGACCGATTTTTCGTCCTCCTAAGAAAATTAAGGAGATGATGCGCCCTGTTAAGGACAATCTCGGTCTCAGGGTCCCTGGAGTTTATAATATACCCTGTGAGTGTGCAAGCAGTTATATGGGTCAGTCGATTCGTACCGTTTCCGACCGCTGTGGAGAACACCAACGCCATATTAAAAATAGAGAACTGGAGAAATCGGCAATTGCGGAGCACAGCCTCACGAACAAACATAAAATATTGTTCGATGAAACAAGAATTCTGTCGCATGCCTCCACGTACTGGGACTCTGTTACTGAGGATGCTGTTGAAATAAGAATGAGCCAAAATAACTTTAACCGCGATAGCGGATACCATGTGAGCTGTGCGTGGAAACGAGCGCTCGATGCAGAGAAGCAGCAGAGATGTTCCTTCCGAGGTTTGCCTTCCAACGGGAGCGGTGGCGCCACCGGCGCACACAGTGACGTCGTCTGCGACAGCAGTGCGTCATCGCCGACCAATCAGAAGCCGTCCACGGACTATAAATAAGGCTATCCCAGCAGCAGTGAAGACAGTCAGCTCCTGACGATGACGATCGAGGTAATCGTCGAAAGCCCGAGATTTTATCCAGAACTGACGCGGAAAGAATACCGAGAATGTTTTACATGTAAGTGCCGTCGCGAAAAACTTCGTTCCCATAATATTTAGGACCTTTTGGTTGACCGCTTGCATATTTGGCGAGAAATATCTCATCAAATTGGGTTTTGTTGTTTGGGGGGAAGAGACCAAACAGCGAGGTCATCTGTCTCATCGGATTAGGGAAGGAAGTCGGCCGTGCCCTTTCAGAGGAACCATCCCGGCATTTGCCTGGAGCGTCTCATCAAATTGATTGACTGTGTCGGATACTGCAATTTTCGGGAAAACACTCGACATACATCTCAGGTCTTGTATGCAGCTACACGTGATTACACAAGGACCCTCCTCCACCGCTACAAGCCATTTACAGCGAAGAGAACATCCGATCACGTCTTTGCACGCATCGCACCTCCCATGTTCCGGACCGCCGGCAACCATTTTGAGTCCTGAGCGCTGTACTGCGAGGCGCCGCTCGCCTGCAGAGGAATCCATACTACTGGATGTCGGCTTCCTTTGAAATCTGATAGCAGACTCACTTCCTGTGTTGTCCCCGAACACAAAACTTCGACACCAGTTCAGTGGCAGCAGCTGCGTGCCCTGCGGTGCAGATACTGACTGACCAGAGTTGGCTGAGAGAAGCGACCTACCCACTCCTCAACCCTCCAATCCTCTCCTCCCTTCTCCCTTGCCCCTCTGTTTGCTTCCTGTCGGACAAAGCATCAGGTGGCGGCAACAGTTTCATATTGACACCTGGTAAATTCCTGTTGAAACACAACCCTCCCTCTCTCTCTCTCTCTCTCTCTCTCTCTCTCTCTTCTCTTCTCTTCTCGCAAGTGGCTACTTCCTGACCAGCAAGCATCTGTCGCGTGCCACCAGAAACCACATTTACCCCTCTTTTATCCTGAACAAAGTTGCAGATACTTAATAAACTCACAGCTGTGAATGTCTTCGAAATGGTCAATTTGCGCTACCCCCACCCTTATCAAATTAACAGACTAATTAATTAAATCGATACCCTCCATGTTGGATAGCTTTTCCTTGCTTCCTATTGGTCGATACTAGGACTGCGATATTCGACGGGAAACTCTGGGGCTGTACGGAAATTTGGAAATTTGTGGCAAGATCTTATGGAACCAAACTACTCAGGTCACCGGTCCCTAAGCCTACACAATACTTAATCTGACTTAAACTACCTTCTACACCTACATTTATACTCCGCAAGCCACCCAACGGTGTGTGGCGGAGGGCACTTTACGTGCCACTGTCATTACCTCCCTTTCCTGTTCCAGTCGCTTATGGTCCGCGGGAAGAACGACTGCCGGAAAGCCTCCGTGCGCGCTCGAATCTCTCTAATTTTACATTCATGATCTCCTCGGGAGGTATAGGTAGGGGGAAGCAATATATTCGATACCTCATCCAGAAACGCACCCTCTCGAAACCTGGACAGCAAGTTACACCGCGATGCAGAGCGCCCCTCTTGCACTATGGACAACACACACACACACACACACACACACACACACACACACACACACACGCCCGAGGGAGGACTCGAAACTCAGACGGGGGGGGGGGGGGGGAGAGAGCCGCACGGGCCGTGACAAGGCGCCCTGGATCGCGCGGCTACCCACGCGGCCACGCTGTATGGAATTCGATCCCACTACCGCCCAGTTTCCAAACCGTACTCTACCCCCCTTCTGGATTTTCCTTTCCCCCAATTGGTGGATACTGGCACAGTTAGGTCGTTTGGCGGGAAATGCATTACGTTGGAGGTAGCTGAAAATGACAGTGAGAATCTCAAATTTCAGTTCAGTTGCGTTGTGTCTGTAAACGGTTTGCAGCAGACAGGGCAGAGATTTGACTGGAGTCTGCTCACAATACTATTGGAAACAATAAAATTATGAATCAGGAATTTGACGTGGCAATTGGAAGCAGCGCTGTATAAAATTATAGTTGTAATTTCAAATTTCGGCGAGAATTATGCCGTCATGGTTGTGTAATTCCTGACCGCCTACAGGTCGGCTAAGTGTATTTTTAAAGCACTGTAGAATTTTCAAGTTGGTTCTCTGTACTACACCAGGAAGAAGAAGGGGCGGAAAGGGCCTTCCGCATGATACGATAGTAACAACAACAAATCTACATTTATTTAAGCAAATACCACTCCACCCAGAGGACTGAGAGGCACTCAGCGCCCAGACAGCAACTATCAGCACATGGACGGGGAACATTGTGAAAACAAACCACTATCCACGTGATTAGATGTCGCAGATCACAGAAACGTCTGTAGGCAACTGCCACGGGTCGTCTTCGCACACACGTATCTTGGCATCCACACGCCGCCGATCCTCATTCTAAACTGAGTCGCACTGAAAGGTATATTCACTTTACTAGAATATATTTATTTCTTAACTGATTGTACTGAATTTGGGTTCGTTGTGTTTTTATACAAAAACAATATTGCCACATATCTGTGTGTGTGTGTGTGTGTGTGTGTGTGTGTGTGTTTACAATGAAGCTCCACTGATGGTAGGATTTCAAAGTCTGCTCAATCACTATCTACAAAATAAAAAATATCTGCGCTATGAATATTTATTTTAACTACTCACACATGTAGACATGTAGTAACAAAATGTAACATTCATTCGCTACCATGAGCTATCAGTTCCCACTGCAACATCTACATCTCCTTTCTGCAACCTCACAAACACGGCTTGTCTCCATTGCTCCACAACTTCCTACCGCCATGTATACGAAGAAGCAGTGAAGATAACATTTGAAATGTAAACGTTTACATCGTTGTCTCAGACATTAACTGATTACTATTTAGGAAAACCTGGCAGATTTACAGTCTCTTGTGTAAATCGTCAAAGTTTAAGCTAAACATATAAGATATAAATAGTTGTGTATGAAATAATTAATTTTAGCAGGTATAATTTTGTGAGAACATTTAAATTTATAAAAGAAAATTACCGATGACCGACGGTATCGAAGAATTCTGGATGTGTCTCAGGCTTGATTACATCACAACTTCCATTCTGTAAGCGGATCAGTTAAAGTAGCTTGAGGTTCTTCCTCATGCTGACAGCTTCTTTTTATATAGGTAGTTTAGTGTTGTTCCTCCATTTCATTGCGCCCGGCGTGGGACTTATTTTAAGGTTCTCACTGTTTCGAGTGGGTTCTCGTCAATACTGTAATCGAATAGAAACATTCTTTCCGTCAAATTATACGCAATACGTTTCATTTAGTTACGTCCAGCATCAACTGTCAGTACTGGCACCAAGCATCCAGCCTCTACAGTCTGCAGTATTATGAATTTCATTCCAGTTTCGTGCAGCTGAAAGTTCCCCAGAGACACTAGCCTCTCAGACTTCGCAGTTTAAACCGTTTGTAGATGAGCACAATCAAGTGATTACGTCTTTTAAACATACGACGATTAAGGCGTTAGCTACATTTGATTAGGAATTTAGGCTAAAGATAAAGCAGTCCATAATCTGGAGGTTGGTTTCAGTAGTGCAGTACTTTCATAGACATGATGTTGTTAGAGTGGCACTTCCTTAACCTCTTCTGCCCTTCGGCTGACACAGGCAGTTACGGAGGAGGGGACTTGAAGTGAAACATGGGCTCCACCTCATCGCCCAGCTTCGTCTATGCGACTCGTTGCCAGAGGACAAAGATCCTAGTAGGGACTCTAAGAAGTCACGGGAACAACTGAGGATTGAATTCCAGGCTTTTCTGTTCATAGTTTAATACGAACTCACCAAGCCAAACAAACTTAGGTTGCGATTATAAAAATAAAAAAAAAATAAAAAAAAAATTGTGTTCCCTTGTCCAGAAATTTGGTATTTTTTGATACATTTTTAGAAGCGAAGCATTATTAAAATGGGAGAACAGTGTCAGAGTGCTGCTAGATTACTCACCAGGTAGATTATGCATTTACGGTATTTGCTTTTTCATACTGTCGTTCCTTCGTTATGGATTTTTGATGTTGCTTCGTCTGTGCACCCGAGCATACTACTGCTTATTATTGGTACTGTGGTGGAACCTTGCCACTGCGCAAGGGATTACTATTTCTCCAAAATCAATTCTGCAGCGTGATGTGCCGTAGATCAGCAGGTAGGTAGCTGTCTAAAGCGTTGTACTAACTAATGTTCCCACGCTAGGGAGGCTGCAGTTCGCACATGTGGCACATGGATAGTTTAGTAGCACCAGGGAGTGGGTGGCTGATATCTTTCAGCGTCAGAAGCATTAGTTGCGCATGATGTGACAGCAAGGGCAAGAGTGATACTGCACTATGCACTATGCTTTTTTTGCGGTTCTACAAATAAGGTTTTATCCCGGCTCTTAGTGCTGAGCGACTTATTTCAAAGTAATGACAAATGTCGATGGTATTTTCCGCAGACCCGTCATGAGGAAAACGCGTACAGCGGCATGAGTCATGCATACTGCTTTATGCGGGTAGTGACAGTATAAATCACAACGCACGAAGGAGAAGTTTCTGTGCGTCATTATCAGTTTCATGACTGTACCACATACACTATGTGATCAGAAGTATCCGGACACCTGGCTCAAAATGACTTACAAATTCGTGGCGCTCACCATTGGTAATGCTGGAATTCAATATGGTGTTGGTCCACCCTTAGCCTTGATAACAGCTTCCACTCTCGCAGGCATACGTTCAATCAGGTGCTGGAAGGTTTCTTGGAGAATGGCAGCCCATTCTTCACGGAGTGTGCTGCACTGAGGAGAGGTATCGATGTCAGTCGGTGAGGCCCGGCACGAAGTCGACGTTCCAAAACCTCCCAAAGGTGTTCTATCGGATTCAGATCAGGAATCTGTGCAGGCCACTCCATTAAAGGGATATTATTTCGTCTAACCTCTCTGCCACAGGCCGTGCATTATGAACAGGTACTCGATCGTGATGAAAGATACAATCGCCATCCCCGAATTGCTCTTCAGCAGTGGGAAGCAAGAATGTGCTTAAAACATCAATGTAGGCATGTGCTGTGATAGTGCCACGCAAAACAACGAGGGTGCAAGCCCCCTCCATGAAAAACACAACCGCACCATAACACCACCGCCTCCGAATTTTAGTGCCGGCACTACACACGCTGGCAGATGACGTTCACCGGGCATTCGTCATACCCACACCCTGCCATCGGATCGCCACATTGTGCACCGTGATTCGTCACTCCACACAACGTTTTTCCACTGTTCAATTGTCCAATGTTTACGCCCCTTACACCAAGCGAGGCGCCGTTTGGCGATTACCGGCGTGATGTGTGGCTTATGAGCAGCCGCTCGACCACGAAATACAAGTTCTCTCACCTCCCGCCTAACTGTCACCGTACTTGCAGTGGATCCTGATGCAGTTTGGAATTCCTGTGTGATGGTCTGGATAGATGTCTATTGCACATTACGACCCTCTTCAACTGTCGGCGGTCTCTGTTAGTCAACAGACGAGGCCGTCCTGTACGCTTTTGTGCTGTACGTATCCCTCCACGTTTCCACTTCACTGTCTCGTCGGAAACAGTGGACCCAGGGATGTTTAGGAGTGTTGAAATCTCGCGTACAGACGTATGACGCAAGTGACACCCAATCACGTGACCACGTTCGAAGTCCGTGAGTTCCGCGGAGCGCCCCATTCCGTTCTCTCGCGATGTCTAATGACTACTGAGGTCGCCGTCATGAAGTACCTGGCAGTTGGTGGCAGAACGATGCACCTAATATGAAAAACGTATGTTTTTGGGGGAGTCCGGATACTTTTGATCACATAGTTACATCCGCTTTAATACTGCATCGATTTCTCGCTGTCGCCGCTAGAGCGTCGTAGAGATAATAGCCTTAAACGCATCCTATTGTACCTATAAGGGGCAGTTAAATGAAAATGAGACAAATGGGAAAAAGTAAGTAAACTGTTTATTATTTCTAAAGCAATCGCCATAAATATTAATACATTTATCCCACTGTGGGACAACACGGTCAGTGCCCTCGTGGAAAAATGTTTGAAGTTGTCTACGGAACCACGTGCGTGCACCTCTTCGTCCGAAGCAAATCGGCGGCGACGAAAGTCTTCCTCCAGGGCTCCAAAAATATGGAAATCGCATGGGGAGAGATCGGGACTGTATGGCGGGTATATTAGGGCTTCCCAGCGAAACTTCTGCAGCGTACTCGAAACAACCTTGGCAACGGATGGGTAACTGAAGTAGGACGACCTGTATTGCTCTACCGTGCCGCAGATTCCAGAAACATTATATATTTTATATTTTCATTCGCTGCCTATTGTTTACCTGACTGTTTTTCGTATAGCGACACTAAATTGTGATACAGCGTAATATCGTGGCAATGGATGTAGAGGTAGTGTTATTAACAGAATAGCCTTGCGCTCAACAGTCATATAATCTTGGTTTTCTTCTGTTGCAGGTAAGCACCCAATGATCTGGAGCGCACCGTTGAAGGGGCTGGCGGTAAGTCCCATTTTGTAACAAAGGCCGACCTGTGTCATGTGTCTCTAGTGTGGATGACACAGAACCCAAATCTTTTCAGGGGCGAGTTTGTATTTCCCATTTGGCGCCTGGAAGTTTTGTGAAATCGCTTGCTGGCTCGGTGGTATACTTAAGGTACTGGCCTCTTTTTTTTTTGAAGCAGGCACAATTCAAATGGCTCTGAGCACTATGGGACTCAACTGCTGAGGTCATTAGTCCCCTAGAACTTAGAACTAGTTAAACCTAACTAACCTAAGGACATCACAAACATCCATGCCCGAGGCAGGATTCGAACCTGCGACCGTAGCGGTCTTGCGGTTCCAGACTGCAGCGCCTTTAACCGCACGGCCACTTCGGCCGGCAGGCACAATTCAAGTTCCTCTCCTGTATCTTGATAAATATTACAGCTTGGTTACCTAAATCATTCTTCAGTATTCCGAGGTGATTACTTCAAGATTATCACGTCTGATTGCTTCATTTACTGATCTGTATCCGTGTAGTAATGATCGTCAGATTGTGCAGAACCAAAAAGTGGAAGTTCCAAGTAGATTTCACTCTGTGGCGACAGTCGGCCAGGTGGACGCCTGAGTGAAAATGTGGAAATGGGCGCCCTGTCCAGTGTTGCCATTTTTGAGTTTGACATTCCTTTTTGTAGGTGAGACAGGGATCTGTCAGGAAACAGAGAAGGGCCATGTCGTGGGGTGCATATTTCTTCACTATGTGCTATCAGATTTGTGTAGTTCTAATGTTGAATACGCTAGAGTTTCTCATTTACAAGTATTCTGGAGACGATAGAATTGAGTACTAACATAGCAGTGCGTGACGTATTTGTATGTTCAAGTTTTAATTCAAAATATATGTACATTAGGAGGGTATTTTCAGCATATCGCTTCTTTTTTAAGTGAAATATACGTAGGGTTTCTTTGCTGAAAAACAGAAATGCGGCTCATTCAGGAATGGGCATAATAACGATATTTAAATGAACATTTTAATCTGTCTTTCTTCATTACAAAAAAAAGACACTTGACTGTTACACGATAAATTTAAAAATGATAACCAGATTGCAAATGGAGGACGAAGGGAAACACTGCCTTGTACACGCAGAGCTCATGAGCACTTTTCAGAGGCGGCAAGAGGGAGGCTCAATAGAGCTACAAAACTCAAAGAAATTGATTTCTTACAAACCAGCTGTGTACTACGACTTCTGCATTAATGTTACATCAGGGCAGAACATGAAAAGCATGTTGCAGTAGATGAAGATGGGTGAACTAGCTGGTCTAGTTTTACCAACGAAGGAAATTCTGTGGTATAGTAAATGTTTGGATGCGCTGCCATGGAAAGTATCAGCTTAAAGAAAAATTTTGCCATGAACATGTGTAACGACGACATGTCCAGTTTTCCTCGAAATCCCAGACGCTCTACAGTAGGAGTCAGATGTTTTTTTCCCGCCGAAGTAGTAGTGGAAGGCATATCTCATCGTACCTATAAGTTTCTAACGTTAATGAGAAATTGACGATTTTTTGGTCTGTGCTATTTGCAGTTTAAAAAAAGTACATAAACGCCACATTCTCTATAGTTAGAATGTACACAAAAAAAAAAAAGTTTCTCTCTCCGTCTCACACACACACACACACACACACACACACACACACACACACACACATTCAGCAGAACTGCTGTCCTATTCCGAACATACATTAGATAAAAGTTAAAACCACAAAACCACTGTTTCGCAATTAAACTTTTGCTCAAAAAATTAAAATTTGATACATCACGGCTGGCGAGACTGTTACATTCCTGCCGTAATTTGACACGTAAGTAGAGCGGTGGTTGGCAGAAACGAGCAACTTGGAATTAGGTAGCTCCAGTACGATGGAGACATTGCCGCGTGTTTGATGGATTCCATGTTAAAATGTGATGCAGCATTGCAGGCAGAACGGTTCCGTTGAAGTTGGTAGTGGCTGTGAATGGCCTCGCACTACACCAGTGCCGTAAACTCTCCCATATACACGTTCTTTAAATCGCGCTGAAGTGCTTGCGGAAAGATCCGTGTTAATACGAGCCACAAGAGACTCATCAGTATTATCACATACAGCGCTAGCGCTTGTTAGCGTGGGGTAAAATGCTAAAAGTGGCTAATTCCTTTTTTTCTCTGCATTCGCTGGCATATATGCAGTGGCAGAGAACAATACGAAAAGAAAAAGGAGGTCATTCGTCGCCGTCGCCGTCGTCGTCGTCAGTCTTTGAAGCAGAGAATAGGTATCTACCTGTTTACGTCCCCACCAAGCTTATGTCCTTCGTTTCCTTGAGCGGCTTATGTCGCAAGGAGCGACGTAAAGTAGCGCAGGAGGCCTGAGACCATGGCGTACAACTGAAAGGACTTCTGTCAGTGCTGAATAGAATGTTAGAAATGAACTGATTACGTTTTGTTCAAACATTTTTTGTATTAACGCGTTCGGACGCTGCCCATCTTGAGAACGTCTACCAAACAAAAGTACAAACTCATAAACACCAGCGTAATTCAAAAAAGTCGTTTAGAGTGAAGATATGGAAAATAATGCAAACAAATTCCCAAATGGAGATGTTGTTGTTGTTGTTGTTGTCTTCAGTCCTGAGACTGGTTTGATGCAGCTCTTCATGCTACTCTATCCTGTTCAAGCTTCTTCATCTCCCAGTACCTGCTGCAACCTA
This sequence comes from Schistocerca americana, assembly GCF_021461395.2. Taxonomy (NCBI): domain Eukaryota; kingdom Metazoa; phylum Arthropoda; class Insecta; order Orthoptera; family Acrididae; genus Schistocerca; species Schistocerca americana. The sequence goes on along the minus strand of NC_060126.1, from coordinate 503,990,057 downwards.
CATCCTTCTGAATCTGCTTAGTGTACTCATCTCTTCGTCTCCCTCTACGATTTTTACCCTCCACGCTGCCCTCTAATACTAATACAAATACAACCACACCCACTCTTGCACTCCATCATCCGACTGAACCGCATCCGACTGAAACCGACGTCTAAGCATGCCTTTCTACAGATCGCCAAAGATATGAAAATCACACGGTGAAAGATCCGGGCTGTACGGAGGATGTTGCAGCGTTTCTCAAGCAAATCGCTGAAGCATAGAAAGTTGGTGGCGGGCGCTATTGTGCAACACGATGACTCTGCCCGTCAGCATTTCGACAGTACGAGGGAAAACTGCAAAGCCAACCGTGGAAACACCCCACATGTCCTACGACAAGGAAATTCGGGACTGTCACCCAAGTTTCGGTAAGGCCTTGATGACCTTCCTCTTCGGCTGTAGGGGCCCTCCGCTCGTCGAGTTCCTCGAGAGTGGAACCTCAGTCACCGCGCAGCGCTGTGAAGACACTTCGCAGAGTCGGAACGCCAGGAATACTGTCGGACGGATCGTCGTGTTGCAGGATAACGCCCATCCCACACTGCTGATCGGCGATTTGGTGGTAAAACACTGCAACATCATCCCGGGATCGTTCACCGTGTGATTTTCACATCTTTGGTGAACTGAAAAAAAGGCATGGCGTGGACGTCGGTTTCAGTAGGACGAGGAAGTGCAAGAGTGAATGCGATTGTGGATCCGTCAGCGGCCGACCGCGTTCTGTGAAACCGGAATTGATCGTCTTGTCTCCCAGGGGGATGAATATCTTAATGCGTGTGGTGATTACTTTTGAATGGAACCCTTCAGTGCTCACGCTGTTGCGTCTGTACTTCTTCCATTTGGCTGCTCCTTATAAAAATAAAAGCCTAAATATAAAACTAAATACAAAAATTCAAAAAATGTATGCCCAAGAGTGCAGAATACGTACAATGATCAATTAGGCAGTTTATCCCTTTATTCCTACAAAATTCAGTAAGGTATTAAATATTTAATCTGTGCATTGCCAGGCCGTTGTGGCCCAGTGATTCTAGGCGCTTCAGTCTGGAGCCGCGCGACCGCTACGGTCGCAGGTTCGAATCCTGCCTCGGGCATGGATGTGTGTGATGTCCTTAGCTTAGTGGATGTGTGTGATGTCCTTAGCTTAGTTAGGTTTAAGTGGTTCTAAGTTCTACATCTACATGGATACTCTGCAAATCACATTTAAGTGCGTGGAAGAGGGTTCATCGAACCACTTTCACAATTCTCTATTATTCCAATCTCGTATAGCGCGCGCGGAAAGAATGAACACCTATCTCTTTCCGTACGAGTTCTGATTTCCCTTATTTTATCTTTGTGATCATTCCTCCGTATTTAAGTCGGTGTCAATAAAATATTTTCGCATTCGGAGGAGAAAGTTCGTGATTGGAATTTCGTGAGAAGATTCCGTCGCAAAGAGAAACTCCTTCCTTTTAATGATGTCCACCCCAAATCCTGCATCATTTCTGTGATACTCCCATATTTCGCGATAATACAAAACGTGCTACCTTTCTTTGAACTTTTTCGATGTACTCAGTCAGTCCTATCCCACACCGCGCAACAGTATTCTAAAAGAGGACGGACGAGCGTAGTGTAGGCAGTCTCCTTAGTAGATCTGTTACATTTTCTAAGTCTCCTGCCAATGAAACGCAGTCTTTGGTTAGCCTTCCCCACAACATTTTGTATGTGTTCCTTCCAATTTAAATTATTCGCAATTGTAATACCTAGGTGTTTAGTTGAATTTACGGCTTTTAGATCAGACTGATTTATCGTATAAACGAAGTTTAACGCGTTTCTTTTAGCCCTCATGTGGATGACCTGACACTTTTCGTTATTTAAGTTCAACTGCCACTTTTCGCACCATTCCGATATTTCTTCTAAATCGTTTTGCAGTTTGGTTTGATCTTCGGATGACTATTAGTCGATAAACGACAGCCAGCGTCATCTGCAAACAGCCGAAGACGACTGCTCAAATTGTCTCCCAAATAGTTTATATATATAAGAAACAGCAAAGGGCCTATAACACTACCTTGGGGAACGTTAGAAATCACTTCTGTTTTACTCGATGACTTTCCGTCAGTTACAACGAACTGTGACCTCTCTGACAGGTAATCACAAATCCAGTCACATAACTGAGACGATATTCCATAAGCACGCAATTTCACTATGAGCCGCTTGTGTGGTACAGTATCAAAACCGTTCCGGAAATCCAGAAATACATAATCGATCTGAAATCCCTTGTCAATAGCACTCAGCACTTCATGTGAATAAATAGCAAGTTGTGTTTCACAAGAACGATGTTTTCTAAACCCATGTTGACTGTGTGTCAGTAGACCGTTTTCTTCGAGGTAATTCACTATGTTTGAACACAATATATTTTGTAAAATCCTGCTGCATATTGACGTTAACGATATGGGCCTTTAATTTAGTGGATTACTCCTACTACCTTTCTTTAATATTGGTGTGACCTGTGCAACTTTCCAGTCTTTGGGTACGGATCTTTCGTCGAGCGAACGATTGTATATGATTGTTAAGTATGGAACTAATGCGTCAGCATACTCCGAAAGGAACGTAATTGGTATACAGTCTGGACCAGAAGACTTGCTTTTATTGAGTGATTTAAGTTGCTTAACAACTCCGAGGATATTTACTTCTACGTTACTCATGTTGGTAGCTGTTTTGGATTCAGATTCTGGAATATTTACTTCGTCTTCTTTTGTGAAGACATTTCGGAAAGCTGTGTTTAGTAACTAGGGGACTGATGACCTCAGATGTTAAGTGGGCTCTGTATCTAGCACTTGGGATGATCTTTTTTCCCTGCGGTTTGGTTCTTTGTACGACTGTAGCATGGCGTACGGTTTATTATTCTCTGGATACGCTGCTGCTGCTCCCTCCACCCTTTTTCCCTCCATGTTATCCTTTCTTCCCCCTCCGTACAGGCCTTAATTGAACCCTTTAAGTGTTGTGCACTGTTGTGAAGCAGTGAGGGCTTCGGTATTACATTTTTTTCTATGATTCGTTCTATTTAAAAGATATTGTCACTACAGAAGCGTGTTTTTTTCTTTTTTTTCTTTTTTTTAAATCCACTTTGATCGTCTTCGAGAAATGCCTCACCTAGAGCTGCTGTTCTACTCGTATGCCGCGTTCAACAGACTAATGTCTCCCTAGTTTCCACATTCCCTTCTATTAAGCTTTTTGAACAGGGACATAGCTCTCACCCTGTTCCACGAGCTTGGGACTTTGTTCCTTTGCCAGCGCGTATTAATAAAATGCAGGAGTGTGAGATAAGAGGAAACTAATGCGAATCTAATTAATTCTGCATTTATTCCATCTCTCCTTGCAGCTTCCATCTTTTTAAATTTTTTGAGCGTCATTTGCAGTTCGTCCATTCTTTTATTGTCAGTATTCACAAATACGTTTCCCTCATCGAAGTGCACATCATTGCAGAAACAGGTCACTCTAGATGGGAGGAGGAGGAGATACCGACATTTCTGTGAAATTAACTTCTTTTAGAGGACGTAATAGCCGACCGGATGATTGACGACATAAGGAAGTTTGGGGCTGGCCGTGAGTGGTGCACGGATAGCCAGATGGTAAGGCGACCGCTCGCCATAAGCGGGAAATCCGGCTTCGAAACCCGGTGCGGCACAAATTTTCATTGTCGTCATTCCATTCTGCAGCTGATGGTAGTCACTATTCGCAGTTGCGAATTCATCTGATGTGTTTAGTGACGGCTGTGGTCGCCGCACTGCATCGTCGTCAGTGTAACACCGGCACTGCAATATCGTATCCCATTAAACTATGCCCAGGGAACCATAATAAATCGAGGTGCCTTCAGTGTAATTACTCTGTTTGAATGAAATTGCCATTTCTGTTCGTCTCATTTCGCATTTCTTTCACTGTCTTCTGCAGTGTACTGTACTGTAGCACCACTGTCTACGTATGGTCCACGTTTCATCGAGCTGTGTTACCTAGCAGATACACCATGCCAAACTTACGTCCGTCGTTTTTCTGTATACCGATATATCTATACATACAGTAAATTCAGGTTTTAAGAAAACATTTTTACATTTTTGATAACAGACAATTTTTATATATATAATGGTGTGTTTTGTGTCGTAACGTGACCAGAGAAGTGGAGCAAGTGTGTATAGCAGGTGACATGGAAAATATCAGCGTTTTTACTCTTAATAAATGATGTAAATCATTTGCAGCAACGGATTCACTTTTCATCATCCGCATCTTTCAGTTCTGTCACTGCTATCACATTAATAAGGGAAAAATTTCATTGTTTGCCTAACCGCTTTATGCGCGGATGTAGCTACGGTATCTTTTTCTTGTGGCAATGAAACAAATATTCAACAAGAAAAATATGTTCCTCAGTTAGAAGTTGAACGTGTAAATACTGCACATCGCATTCGATAGCTTTCATCGTCCGAATCAAACAATTAAACGATACCCAACAGTAGAACGAGTTAAAAAACTATTCTGCCGACTTGTATTGTGCCAACTCGATTTCGAACTTCCAACATAATCCACATCCGTATTTCCGTGAGCAGCGACTTTTCGAACGCACTGTAGAAAAAATGTTTTATATAAAAATATAACTCATTGCAGTAACTCTCTGGAAAATGAACCATGTTCGTAACTCCGCAGAAGAGCAACGTTTTTTACGCAGAGCCGCACCGAGGCCGTGGCGAGATAGGCCCCCGCCGAGGTCGCGGCATAAAGGGGGCGCAAAAACTGACCGAAGGAAAAAAAAAAGAAACAAAAGATAGTTTGGTAATTAATCGGTAGAGATATGCGAGTTATCTTGCCCCAAGTGTTCCTATCTTCTGCCTGCGGGAAGTAGGTTTTCTCTCGGCACGAGAATGTAATCGCACGCTGTTTCCACAGTGTCACTTCATCCAAGTAGCATCGCAAAGAATTTACTACTGCCGAACAGGCGCAACATGGATAGTGTCCGTAAGTGCGCTTGGTTCCAACAGTCGCCGCCTACTCTTCTACCTCATGTTCAACAGTGGAATTTCTCTGCTACGTCGCTAAGGCATTGTAGGAGCTCAAACGCTGACCAGCGGGTGCTGAAGCAGAAAGAGTATGCTGATTAATCGAAATCTTCCGATTTTCGACAATAGAGGACTCGAGTAAAACTCTTTTAAGTTATAATGTTTCGAAAGTATTTGAGGCAATAAAAAGTGAAACAAAAAACAGATGTCACATGTAACACACCATTTCATCTAACTTTACTTTCCTGCCAGGAACGCCGTAAATGAGAGCCTCTGTATCTTATTTTATATAATATGCAGCATATTTTGTGCCAAAAATAGCAGAAATATCGATACAGATGAGCTAGTTTGTGAAATAGCGGTTTTTAAATACCAGTAGAAAGAGCTGATGAAGAGCACAGACAGATCTTCCTATTTGGATATTTTAGAACTTTTTAAATGACAGTATAGGTTACGAGATGAAACTTCCTGGCAGATTAAAACTGTGTGCCGGATCGAGACTCGAACTCGGGACCTTGCCCGCGAAAGGCAAAGGTCCCGAGTTCGAGTCTCGGTCCGGCACACAGTTTTAACCCTTAACTAGTATCGACCGTCTCTCAGACCGCTACTAATTTTTGTGTCGAGATATTTCTCACACCCCTGCAAAGCCAAATGGACTCTTCCATGTACCTTCCTATTGGCTGTCAAGCTACACGTGCCAGCATTCTTGCATTGTTGCTGCTCTTTGTTTCGTTATTATTAGCCTTGAGAGGTCTCACTGACGTACCATAGTGTTTGCGCGCCGCGTTTTTATTGCACGCTACTGTTTCTCCATGGCGGGGAAAGCTGGGCCTTCTGTGCAACGTGTGTTATGTGAGACAGATGTCTTCACTTGCAAGATGAGCCTCAGACACCGAAAGAAGAATTAGAAAATCGAAAAACGTGCACCTTTTGCCCTCCTCGTCTGAAGAGGAAAACAAGGTATCCATGTCAACAGCGTGGTGTTCCGATTTGTTTGGAGTGTTCCAGGAAGGTCTGCGTAAAGTGTTTGCAGATGGAAATTGACTAAAGTATGATTTAGTGGCACATGAGAACAAGTATTTAGTTTTTACTTGTAATTTTAGAAGTAAAATGGTGGCAAAGTTTCTTCATTCATAGACTTATGGTCTGAAATATTCGTTCTACATTGCAAAGTGAGTCGTAAACTGAAAGCTGACTTCGCACACAATTTATCGTAAGTCATGTCGGATTTTTCCACCTAGTTATATTGCCAATTTGTAATATAATCCCTCTGATGAAAATCTATGTGTGAGTAGAGAGCTAACTATTTGCTGTTATTTTCGTAACTCATAAAATAAAAATATACTCCAGATTTCGCTTTGTTTTAATTGTCGAAGTGTTTAAAATACTGCAGTGTTTAAAAAAAATCAAATTTCTACACCGAGCGGGGTGGCGCAGTGGTTAGACACTGGACTCGCATTCGGGAGAACGACGGTTCAATCCCGCGTCCGGCCATCCTGATTTAGGTTTTCCGTGATTTCCCTAAATCACTCCAGGCAAATGCCGGGATGGTTCCTCTGAAAGGGCACGGCCGACTTCCTTCCCAATCCTTCCCTAATCCGATGAGACCGATGACCACGCTGTCTGGTCTCCTTCCCCAAAACCAACCAATCAAATTTCTACAAAAGCCACCCCTAAGAAGTGTAATGAATGACTGGAAGTCAAGAAACTATATATATTCAGCAAAATTCTGGTTTGATATATAAAAGCCGCCCGAAGTGGCCGTGCGGTTAAAGGCGCTGCAGTCTGGAACCGCAAGACCGCTACGGTCGCAGGTTCGAATCCTGCCTCGGGCATGGTTGTTTGTGTTGTCCTTAGGTTTAACTAGTTCTAAGTTCTAGGGGACTAATGACCTCAGCAGTTGAGTCCCATAGTGCTCAGAGCCATTTGAACCATTTGATATATAAAATAGGAAAATGCGGTTTGTGAGACCCCTCCATAGTAATTGTGTTCCTGTGAATGACCATTGTACTTAAGGGTTAATCTGCCAGGAAGTTTCATATCAGCGCACACTCCGCTGCAGAGTGAAAATCTCGTTCCGGAGGTTACGGGATGCTTACCGAAACATCGAAATAACTTTGAGGATATTTATAAGAATTCCAGTGACCGCACGATCTTGTCACGCAGTACCAGCAAAGTAAAGTTGATAAAAGAAAATTCGGAAGGTCGATATAGGTGAAACGAAAGGGTGAAGCACACTGTAAAATTCAGCTACCTTGCCGATACAACACAACACAGCTGCTAAATTTGGATAAATTTGAATTCAGTGAGATAATCAGTGAGGTTGCTTCACTCAAAGCAAGGAAATGGAAGGTGAAATTATGATAAACACACAGTTGTTCATTATAGCCCTTTTGCTTTTATTTCCAGTCAATGATTTAAGCACTATTAATAATTTATGAGGAGCAAATAAACTCTGTTTCTTATTATCTTTATACTAAAATTGGTGTACAGCAGCTGTCATGTATAATAAGACATAGATTTTGTTTTACTTTCAATTTTTATAGAAAGTTTGTACAATTTGAAATTTATTTGCTACAAGTAAAATGTAATTTAATTTGTTGTTTTAATTTGTTGTGTGTAATACTTTCATCTATATAGATTATGTAAGTAATATTCTACAATAACGCTTCATTTCTGTTAATTAGAAAATATCCTAAGTCTGTGAAGAAAAAAAATGCAGAAAGATCTTCTTCTGTAGTCGTCAATCCAAGGGTTGGTTTGCAACAGCTACAATGGGAACTTGTCTCCATTCTGTGCGTCTTTCAGCTTTTCTCTTCATATCTTTATAGGTGTTACATCCCACATCTTTCTCGATTTGATCCATGTACCTCAGCCGTGGTCTTCCGCGTGGCCTTTTTCCCTCGACATATCCCTCTATGATTGTGTTCAGGAGTCCTTTATGTCTTAATAGGTGACCTGTAAATTGCACTCTTCTTTTAACAATGAAAGTACAGAAGCTTCTCTTCTCACTTGCTCTTTCGAGAACCACTTAGTTTGTGACCTTGTCGATACATTTTATTTTGAGCATGCGTCTATAGCACCACACTTAAAAAGTATTTAGCTTCTGGTCTTCCTCTGTCCCGAGAGTCTACGTTTCACACCCATAGCATGCCACACTCCACACATATGATTTCAAAAATCTTTTCTTGATTTCAAGGCTGATACTCTTAGATGTTAAGATGTTTTTCTTCTTGTTAAAAGCAGCCTTTGCTTGAACAACTCTACTCCTCACTTCTGCCTTGCTCCTTCCATCCCTGGTTATATTACTCCTCAGATAAGTAAATTTATCTACTTGTTCAAGCAGTTCATTGCCTACATGAACTTGGACTTTCACTTGATCTTTTTTGTCGCATGCCATTACTTTTGTTTTTGCTTTATTAATTCTCATATTCTTTATTATATTCTTTATATATTCTGTTCAGTAGAACTACAAGATCTTCTTCACTTTCAGCTAGGACAGCTATATCATCGGCATAGCTTAACATATCTATTCGTTGCAGAAAGATAGTTTTATTTTTTTTCGAGAGGTTAGGTGGAGCAACTTTGGAAGTTCTGCCAGCGGTGCAGGATAACATAGTTACGCCCCTGCTCGTACACTTACTATTATGGAAGTTCCAGAGGTAAACACCTATTGTGGAACACCCTGCGTGTGGGTACACAGCTCCATCTGAAGTTGCACATACAGGGTGTTACAAAAAGGTATGGCCAAACTTTTCAGGAAACATTCCTCACACACAAACAAAGAAAATATGTTATGTGGACATGTTTCCGGAACGCTTACTTTCCATGTTAGAGCTCATTTTATTACTTCTCTTGAAATCACATTAATCATGGAATGGAAACACACAGCAACAGAACGTACCAGCGTGACTTCAAACACTTTGTTACAGGAAATGTTCAAAATGTCCTCCGTTAGCGAGGATACATGCATCCACCCTCCGTCGCACGGAATCCCTGATGCGCTGATGAAGCCCTGGAGAATGGCGTATTGTGTCACAGCCGTCCACAATACGAGCACGAAGAGTCTCTACATTTGGTACCGGGGTTGCGTAGACAAGAGCTTTCAAATGCCCTCATAAATGAAAGTCAAGAAGGTTGAGGTCAGGAGAGCGTGGAGGCCATGGAATTGGTCCGCCTCTACCAATCCACCGGTCACCGAATCTGTTGTTGAGAAGCGTACGAACACTTCGACTGAAATGTGCAGGAGCTCCATCGTGCATGAACCATATGTTGTGTCGTACTTCTAAAGGCGCATGTTCTAGCAGCACAGGTAGAGTATCCCGTATGAAATCATGATAACGTGCTCCATTGAGCGTAGGTGGAAGAACATGGGACCCAATCGAGACATCACCAACAATGCCTGCCCAGACGTTCACAGAAAATCTGTGTTGATGACCTGATTGCACAATTGCGTGCGGATTCTCGTCAGCCCACTCATGTTGATTGTGAAAATTTACAATTTGATCACGTGGGAATGAAGCCTCATCCGTAAAGAGAACATTTGCACTGAAATGAGGATTGACACATTGTTGGATGAACCATTCGCAGAAGTGTACCCGTGGAGGCCAATCAGCTGCTGACAGTGCCTGCACACGGTGTACATGGTACGGAAATAACTGGTTCTCCCGTAGCACTCTCCATACAGTAACGTGGTCACCGTTACCTTGTACAGCAGTAACTTCTCTGACGCTGACATTAGGGTAATCGTCAACTGCACGAAGAATTGCCTCGTCCGTTGCAGGTGTCCTCGTCGTTCTAGGTCATCCCCAGTCGCGAGTCATAGGCTGGAATGTTCCGTGCTCCCTAAGACGCCGATCAATTGCTTCGAACGTCTTCCTGTCGGGACACCTTCGTTCTGGAAATCTGTCTCGATACAAACGTACCGCGCCACGGCTACTGCCCCGTGCTAATCCATACATCAAATGGGCATCTGACAACTCCGCATTTGTAAACATTGCACTGACCGCAAAACCACGTTCGTGATGAACACTAACCTGTTGATGCTACGTACTGATGTGCTTGATGCTAGAATTGTAGAGCAATGAGTCGCATTTCAACACAAGCACCGAAGTCAACATTACCTTCCTTCAATTGGGCCAACTGGCGGTGAATCGAGGAAGTACAGTACATACTGACGAGACTAAAATGAGCTCTAACATGGAAATCAAGCGTTTCCGGACACTTGTCCACATAACATGTTTTCTTTATTTGTGTGTGAGGAATGTTTCCTGAAAGTTCGGCCGTACCTTTATGTAACACCCTGTATATTTAAGGGAGAAGCACAATCCTGTACAAACCTCTACTTCATCACTGGCGATTCCGAGGCTGCGGCCAGGAGCAGCACGTGCCAGTGCTGGGTTACGCGTTTACTAGTGGGAGTGGAGGAGTGCGCCACTGCGCGCCCACGAGCTGTTTGAAACCGGAGCGGCGCGCAGCGCTTCGCGGCGATCGGGCGAGGCCGTTTCAGACGCCGAGAGGGCCGGTGGCTGGCGGGCACGCAATGCGCGCTGTGCGTAGCGGCGGCGCAAGCACGCACGCACGCACAGCTCGGCTAATTAGTGCGGGTGATTCACCAGCCGACAGCCCTTCCGCGCCGCGCCGCGGCACGTGTACCACAGAAAGTACCGTGTTGTTGTGACTCTTCACATACCGACCACGTCGTGTTAAAGCTGACGTACACAAAGCAGGAAAACTTTACCTGTAGTTAACCTAATGTAAGAGCAAACAGTTATATTCCTTCTGTCTTTTGGGCAACAATCACCAGAAAAATCTGTAAGAAAAGAACAATATAACTATGTGGCAATAAGCATTACAATAGATTCCACTGTAACAATCAGGGTAATACTGTAAGAATAAAAGTAACACATTACTATATTGAGATTTAGACACACAAAGAAATATCTGTTCTTCAGGGGCTCCTCACCATGCATGTTCGTGAACTGAAGACTAGTAAATAAAGTGCCAAGGTTACGTAGACTACTAATCATTCGAAGCACAGCTGAGCGCGCGCGACGCTAGGCAGCTGTACTGTGGCTCAGTACAGTAAACATCCTTGCATGTTCGTCGCATCGACGAAGGGTACCATTCCAGGGTTAAAAACGTTGCAGATGAACTAGCAACAGTTTTTCAGTTTGTCAAACATATAATCTACAGAAGTATGGATTTCGGAAATCAGTTATCGAAGGATATTTTACATGACTCCAATTTGGCTAAGATGATGACATGTGGCCGAACTAAGGCAAAGCAATTGTGAAAAAGCTTTTGACTCTGAAAAGTGTTCAGAACTTCATTGAAAACTTTTCAGAACTTCATTGAAAACTTAAAAAAATGCAGCTAAGTAAGCAACTTTTTCTCTACTGCAACCGATGCCTCCGATCGCAGAAACAGATGTTTTCTCTATTTGTGCGGTGTTTGACCCTGAAAACGCAATAAGAAATGGGCCTGTCGACTGAACAGGCCGACGAGACAGTTAATTGTGTTCACAGTCTGATCAAGTCTTCACTGAAGTTTTATAATTTAGATGTAAAGAACCTCGCTGCATCCTGTGTAGATGATGTAAATGTGAATTACAGGAAGCATAAATCTGAAGTAGTAGGAAGTGTAAATCTGCTTCGAGAAAACAACACACATTTGGTGAAAGTAAGTGTTCAAATCGTGTAATGACTTATGCAACAAAGTATGCACGTGATGCATTAGGTGTAGATATTTGAATGCTTGTCTTGGAAACATACGGACATTTCTCTGTATCACCCATTCCAATAAAATGTGACGTAGTTTTGCAGTTGAAATATTGCGAGTAAATCTCCCTTACACGTACCTTAAAATCGTGGTCAGATGTCGGCCATCTCCCTTAAAAACCTGGTCAAATATTGGTCGTCCTACGTTAACACCGACAGACTTGTTACACTTTTATGCTCTACAAAAGAAAGATATATTGGGACTGAGACGATGTAGGCGAAGATTGCTATGTATGTACAAACACTCAACTTACCCTGTCACCTTTCTCGGTGGCTGCGGGGTATAGAGTTTTTTTTAATCACGTTCGTCTTACAAAAGCAGTACTTCTCAGTAGCACTGTTTAATAGTATTTTGGGATTTGTAGGAACATGATTTCCGTCTAGACTGCACGAAATCATTTAAACGTTCGTTACCTCCGTGTGTCAGTCTACTTCAGCGGCAATGCACGTGAACTTTTGTAAATTAAATTGCTGGTGTAGTATATACTACGGAACACCCAAGAATTCCTATATAAATGGAGAAATTGAGTCTGCCATACTGTCCAGCCAGAGAAGCCCCACTGGCACCTACTATCTTTAATTCCTTTGTGTCGTGATCCATAGTGGCTGCAAGATCAAAATGTATTAAATGTAAGTAAGGAGTTGACGGCCAAACACAGTTTCAGTGCAGTTGCACACCAAGCTCGCTCTCCTACAGGAATCGGCGAGATGTCGCGAGTGATGAGGCTAATGAGCAGGGGGTGTAAGTTGAGAATTTTGGTCTGACGTAGGGATAGTCTGTGCGGTTGTGGTGACCAGTGAGTCCGGATGTCGTGGTCGGTCGAGCACAAATTTTCAACTTGTCCCATTGATATAAATCAATGCTCACTGGCAGATAATGTCTCCAATCAGAAGAAATGTATACAATCAGGATAAAATTGCACAAAAAAATCGTCACCGCCAGGAGACATCTTCTCAACACGAAGTAATACTGCCATTTTAATGCCTTCAGTTGGACGAGGACAATCTACTCATATGTATTAAATGCACTCACCTGCAATGATAGGATTGGGGTTAGTATGTTTCCATCACCCAGATTCCGCTAAACATATGCTGCATTCATACAGAAGAGGAGTCTGAAAAACTTGTGGAGTTTATTGACATGAACATGCTAAAGGTAACCGCTGGAGATTGTAGCTGTTATTTATTATACTTTCACGTTTCTTCAGGGCCGCGGCAACTATGAAAAAATTTTTCTCACTTCTGTGTGGCATTTATCGCGTATGTTGGTTTCGGTATCGTCTATAGTTAATCAACTCGCTTAGAGTTGACGAAGCGTGCTTTGATTAAGTTCAGATTATGTCAAAATTGGCGCAGTACCTATGTAAATACTTCAATACGAATCTGTAAATGGCTTTTCGTAGATGTGCACAGTCATGAATAACTGTAAAATTATTATCTTGATTTAATAGTTTAAGAACAGAAAAAAAGTACTTGCTTAGCCATTTCTGTTCATGTATGCATAATTCAGGTTGATGTGATTCTAAAAAATGGTTCAAATGGCTCTGAGCACTATGGGACTCAACATCTTAGGTCATAAGTCCCCTAGAACTTAGAACTACTTAAACCTAACTAACCTAAGGACATCACACACACACACCCATGCCCGAGACAGGATTCGAACCTGCGACCGTAGCAGTCACGCAGTTCCGGACTGCAGCGCCAGAACCGCTAGACCACCGCGGCCGGCGATGTGATTCTGTTACAGTAATTGTAACTAACTATAATAAATTGGAGAAGTAAAAAAAAAAGTGTTAATGTAAAGAAGTTACAGGTTTGTTTAATTGTTCCAGCGATTCTCACCTTGAGTTTTTGACAGTATTCCCGGACCGTTTCAGACTTACACTTGGCGTAGCCGCACCGTTTATCGGCTATCATATCGTTTCCTTGCAACGCATTAAGACATAAAATAAATTCTTATTCGTAACGTGTAATTCTGTAGTTGCCTTCATTTTCATTTTTAATTTAAATTTAGAATTTCGTAGTTCAGACGTGACCTTGACACTCAGGCATTAGTTTAAATTACATTAAATGAATCTAGGAATTACACGCAAAACCAAAGTCCAAAAAATGTGAAAACTGCTGTCATCGTCAGGACCGATTTTGAAGAAATGTAAAGTTACAGTCTGGATGATTGATAAATTTTCTGTAGAAGAACAATGAAATATTTAAAAAGTCTAGGACCTGTGATCATGCAACGAAATAAATACAGTAGCATTGGAACGTATAGCTTTTACTTTTGAAACCAGCTTACAGTGGAGACAATGGCTTAAATAGCGGTAATTAATTTCCGTCCTTATAAGTGTTCATGCATTTGTTATATCGTCACAAATGACCTTATTTGTGCTAATTAAGTGTATTTTCGCTTCAGAGTAAAGCAATTATGGCGTCTATTAGGCCGAGTGCGTTAATTAGTGCGACAATAATGGGAACCATATTGGGTGCATATTACGAGCATTGTGCTGTACCCAGCCTGCCTGCAGTTGACAGCAGTCGCTGGCGATACACGGTGTGGTGTATTTGGCATGCGTCAAGCCGTGTTTCGAATCGAGCTGTATTGTAAATCACTTTCCACATGCTGGTTAATTACAGGGCTGTAACTGACAGTTTATTTCTGCTGAAGAACTTCTGCATGCTGGTTATTTACAAGATTATAATTGACTGTTTATTTCTTTTGAAAAGGAAGAGAGAACTGTATTTAAAGTCCTGTCGTTTGGACGGAACACAAACACCGATTATGAAAGAATTTCAGTCGTATCCTTATCAAAGGAAAATTTGTGTGTGGCTGACCATGCGGGGATTTGAAACCCCTTCATCCCGAATGCGAATCCAGTGTTTTAATCACTAAGCCGCCTCATTCATTATAGAACTGCCGAGGAATTCCGTCTACAGTAGAACTATGGTGAATGAGACCGCTTCACCTTTGTGATAAATCTTTATTTCTGACTCAACTAGTTCCGCGTTTGTTAGAGCCACATCTTCAGGAATACAGATTATAATTTATTCCAGACGAATAAACAGTAAATGGCCCAACATTCTTTGTCTCATTGTGATAAAACTGCTTAACCGTCTACGTAATTAAAAGAAAACTCCTTTAAAATACATCAGTGGTTGGCAGCTGGATTAAAATCTCTCGTAACTTGAAACCACTTAGTCACCTACCGGCAAAATACCCTTATAGTAAACTACCAACGTTTCAGCTACTGTCAGAAGAAATCTTCATATTGGTGTCTGACTGATATGTCTCTCCATTTGTATATGTGATCTTGAATGTCTACATCCTCGGTCGTCGCACGACAGGGTAATCTTTGTTTTGTTTTACATCATGGCGCACTCAGTGAAGAACATGAATTTTATCGCAACTTCATTCTGCTTTTGGGGCATCAGTTGTTTTTTTGTTTCAATTGGTAGAATGTCTGAACGTTATATGGTTGAATATGTCATGTCTTTATGTTGCAAAGTTAGATTTAGTAGAGAATATAGCACAGAATATTTCCCCTTCTTTTAATGAATTTGCGTATATGTTTCATAATCAAAGTCAAATAATTGTGAAGAATGTAGCTATAGTTCATATTCTTACCTGCATAAACAGTGACCTGCAATGATCATACGGTGCAGATTTTCGCAGGTTCATTTACGTCCTTGGTGAATTTTGTTTAGTAGATATCAGCCCGTTGTCCAAGCCACATTCAGCGCGAAATTGATAGTCTCAAGCTGGGGACATGAGAGGCAACGGTAATACGACGCCACGAGCCAACCTTTGTATGCACACTTATTAACCGATCGGGTTGTTTAGCTTGTTTAAGTTTAAAACTGCTGTGTGAGTTTTAAGGGCGCGCGGTCTTAGGTTTCTTGCCAGGGTTCGCGCTGCTGCCCCCGTCGGAGGTTCGAGTCCTCCCTCGGGCACGTGTGTGTGTGTGTGGGGGTGGGGGGGGGGGGTGTTATGTGTGTGTGTTGTCCTTAGGGTAAGTTAGTTTAAGTTAGACTAAGTAATGTGTAAGCCTACGGAACCGGTGATCTCAGCAGTTTGGTCCCGTAGGATGGTTCAAATGGCTCTGAGCACTATGGGACTTAACATCTGAGGTCATCAGTCCTCTAGACTTAGAACTGCTAAAACCTAACTAACCTAAGGACGTCACACACATCCATGCCCGAGGTAGGATTCGAACCTGCGACCGTAGCAGCAGCGCGGTTCCGGACTGAAGCGCCAAGAACCGCTCGGTCACAGCGGCTGGCTGGTCCCGTAGGAACTTATCACGAATTTACATCGGGTTTTAATAGACTCCAGCCATAGGAGATGAATCATGTGCCAACTACGGTCTAATGTCTGTCAAACAAAATTCACCCAAGACGCCTGGTAAGACATACGTGTGTGAACTTTACACGTAATTCCAATCATTCTCGCGAAGTGAGTGTTCAAAATGGTTCAAATGGCTCTGAGCACTATGGGACTTAACTGCTGTGGTCATCAGTCCCCTAGAACTTAGAACTACTTAAACCTAACTAACCTAAGGACATCACACACATCCATGCCCGAGGCAGGATTCGAACCTGCGACCGTAGCGGTCACGCGGTTCCAGACTGAAGCGCCTTTAACCGCACGGCCACACCGGCCGGCGAAGTGAGTGTTGCAGATTAAGTGAGGAGTTAATCCGTATAAATATTGTAGCACAAAATTTTCACAGCGTTCAGAGCAGCCATTGATGGAAGCTCTGAATGCTCATAAAGTGGGAGCACTATATTTCATGTAATCCAGTGCCTGTAATTCTCTTATTGTTTTTTTTTTTTCAGGGATGATTAGTATGAAGACCTCAGATGTATACCACTCAATCAAAAATTCATCTTCTGATTTACCCAGATCAGTCTGGGAAGAATGTTTCGGTCGCAGCGTCTTGTTCACCATCGTCGCATGGAACTTTTTCCTGAAGGGCAGTCATTCTTGATTTGCTGCGGAATCTTTTTCTCTGTCACTTATAGAACAGTTTCTTTCAATTTGATTTAGTCATTTATTGATTCTCTCTCTATCTTTCTCACCTTACACTGCCTTTTTGATTTTATCATATTTGTGTCAACCGTTTGCAGCCCGGGTTAACTTAGTTTCAGGTGTTTTTGTTTGTTTGATGTCTTGTATGTATAATCATTCCTGGAAATCAGATCCAAATCGGATAATTCACTGCTATCTAAACTGGTTCCCGCAAGACTTCCAAACGATACATTGGGTCTGGTATAAGGGTGAGTGTTTCCTACTCTCGGAGGACGTTGGCGAGTGCTAGTCGCAGTGCAAACAGCGCTGAGAGAGATAGCTGAAGGCTGGTCTCATAGTCGCACCATATTCCGTAAACGAAATGCCTCGCCCCCTAGAGAGCAACTCGCCACTACTCGCAAAAGAATTGTGGAGTACTAATGGCGGAAACGCTTCTGCGAACTGCTCATAGAGAAATTAACCATCTGGAAAAAAACCGATTTTCGCGGAAAATAATACTGCGGCTCATTCCGAAGAGCGCCAAATCTCGGAAAATAGAAAAACTCCAGTCTACATTCCTGTCTTATAAGACGACAGAAGAAAAAGAAAGAGGGTTGGGATGCAATGTCCCGTCGACAACAGTGTCATTAGATAGAAAGCAGAAGATCGGATAGGGAAGGAAATCGGACGTGCCCTTTCAAAGGAATCATTCCGTCATTTACGTTAAGTGATGTACGGAAATCACGGAAAATCGCTGCCCTGGATGGCCGGACGGGGATTTGAACCGTTGTCCTGTCGAATGCTAGTACTTTATTATCATAGCATTACCTCTCTCGGTAAGACGACGGTAGTTACTGCTGGAGTAGGGGAGTTGTTGTAACTGGACTTAATCAGTATGGCGTCCCCCGCGTTTGATTTCTAATTAGGCTCGAAGCAACGAGCTATTTACTACCGCGACGCAGCTTCATTTTCCTGCGTGTTTCAGCCGTGCATGTGAAACAACGGAGCCACGCCACACTACGCCAGTGGCACCGCGAGCTCGCCACGAGGGAATTGTGCTGGCCAACCACTGCTGCATCGCGACGATCCTCGTTGGCCAACGAGGCAGGCAGTGCGCACACGTTCGCAACCTCTGTAACACAACAGCTGCCGTCAGCCTGCCGTGGATGCAGCCGGTTTTGACGTGGAATTTTTCATTGGAGGGGTTAAAAAAATACCCCGAAATATGGAACACTTCTCGTAAGGAGTGTCATGACGGAATTAAGCATGGTTTCAAGTGTGTGTGTGTGTGTGTGTGTGTGTGTGTGTGTGTGTGTGTGTAAGGTTTTGTGAGAATTTTACTGCGAAACCATATTGCAGCCACCAAACACCTGATTGCATACATTTCAATAGTTACATTAAATTGAATAGCCTTTCACGTTTGGGGATAAATTGATTTAGTGTTCACTGTGATTGTTACCGACCAACTTTAGCTGTATTTGTCTCGCCATGGTACTTTGCCAGCATGGTCTGTAAATTAATCAGCGAAAACATTTCTTCTATTGTGAACTTCCACCTTGTGTTGATAGAATTTGTTTGTACAGAACACGTGGCATGCGTTTCAAACCACCTGGCAGTTTTCAGCCACCTTTTATTGTGAATTTCCTTCTGGAATCTTTGTGCAAGACTTCCCACACGACTTTACAAATTTTTCGCAGTGTTGTGCGGCCGATTTTGTATTGATAATGCAGATCAATAGAGTGCAGCCACTACCCAGATGAATTAACCAATTGCGCTTTCTTACTGTAATCACTAACGAAATGCGCAAAGACTGCCTGCTTTCTTCTGCCTACGTGCATACTGGTTGGATTCAAATGTGGTACTGCTGCGCGATCATCAGAGCGGTGCGCACGTGTGTCCACTGAAACGACTTGTCGCTGCGAGCACGCGCGACTGTTATTCGGCCGTGTTCACCGAGCCCAGCATACCATCGCAAATCTCCCTCCCTCCCTCCCTCCCTCCCCCTCTCTCTCTCTCTCTCTCTCTCTCTCTCTCTCTCTCTCTCTCTCTCTCTCTCTCTCTCTCTCTCTCTCTCTCTCTCTCTCTCTCTCTCTCACACACACACACACACACACACACACTCAACACAAAACAATACTGTGATGCTCGCTGATTATAGTTGCTTCATTCTGAACCAAGAGCACCTCTACCATAGTTCGTAAAGGGGCGGGGGACGTACACCTGGAGGTATGGAATATTTTTAATGATAAGTAGACACAAGAAAGTACCAGTGCCGCCTCTGTTAAAAACCTACGTAGTAGTGTCTATTAATCCAATTTCTTGATAGAAAAACACCTGACTATTCTCTATTTTTTTTGTTTTGTTTTTCGCTTTTCCTGACATCTGGTAGGCAGTGGGGAGCTCCTCCCCCCCTCCCACCCTTTGCCGACGGGCGTGAGCGCCCTTGCTATGAACCCGTGTCACGTCTAGAAACGACATTCGTGCCATGAAAGACGGACTGGAAGCATTTGGACCGCTTTTTAATGCATGGAGAGAACCTGACAACGGGCTTTGACAATAACACGAACACATGGATAGCGTGGACGTCCCAAAGGCAAAGGTGTTTAAACGCGAGGAATGAATTGCAACGAGACACTTTTGTAAGGGACCGTCGGTGATGTAACAAGGTCAGATGTGCACAGGTCCCAGGTTAGCTTTGATCTTCATCGTGTTTAATCTTTTTCTAGTTGTAGTGAATACTGCATACTGGGAAAAATAGCTCTTAGTAAGTTATCCGGAGTTGCCGTCTCAAGCGGTTAACCCTCTCACTGAACAGAAATGTATACAGTTCTAAACACATTTTGACAGTCCACGTAACATCGTTTCGCACCGAAGTAACTGGAAAGCTTACCCCACGCCCATGGCTGAGGTCATAGCGACCGCTACAGCTATCACCAGACGTTATCACCAGAGGCCGCCCGTTAACGTCGACCGAAAATTTATTCACAGTGCGCCCAGTCACCTTCGTCAGTTTTTGACAGTATGTCGAGTATTGATGTCACGACGCTTCTGTACCACAGACGAGTCCTATGTTGCGGTTTTCACTATTAAAACGTCGCCGAATGTATGTGAATGATCTATATCTGTCTCGCGAACAACGTGCAGATTGCTACACTCCCTTTCCTCAGTTAATGGATGAACTAGACAAGTTTTACGAATGCATGAGAATGAAAAGAGAAACGTCCTGTTATGTACTGGAGATGAATAGTGGTGACACTGAAAAGCAAAGTAATTTCAGAAACTCAGGATCAGTGAAAGAGATGCTTGTTGCAAATATTTGGTAACTTTTTTTACTCATTGTACGAGTATTTAATCCTTCTTCAAAAAAATTGAGCATAGATTCCGAGATGAATCCCTAGTACTGTATTTCTCATCCTCAGGTTGCCACAATCCGTTTCCCTGTAGTACTAAACTTAAAAGTTTCTCACAAACCATATTTTGCATGTGTGAACGTCACCCGTTTCCACTGAACAAAATATATTTGGTTTCAACCGGCCGTCGTCGGAAGTCTGTAAGTCCAGGCGTTTGTTGCACTGTGATCGCGCACTTACCTGGCGCACAGTTTGAAAGATCGACTATCTCTTCGACAGAGTCATTTGTCGGACGAATCTGTCAATGGCGTTTGTCGAGCGGATCTCTCTGTGTCGTTTGTCGAGCGGATTTCTAAGTGTCATTCGTCGGACAGATCTGTCGATGTCATTAGCTGGTCGTCTGCTGAATCTCCCTAAGTCGTTGCTGCTGTGACCGTAGCCTGTGACGTACCGACGGGAATTGTGTTTGGCTTCAGTTTATACGTCGCAGACAGGTTTGCAGGGTATGGCACTCAGAGGCGTGAATCGTGGAACCTTTGCGGTAGCCCGCAGGTAGTTTCTTTTTTAAAAACCCATCAGCGATTACGATTAGTGACTATGCACCATTTCGGTATAGTGGTTCCGTGCACTAGACGCGGAACGTCATTTTCATTGTCGGCCGGCTCACGGCTCGGTGATTGCCTGCGGGATTGGCGCGCGTGGTCTCGCGGCCTACATGCAGAGCTGGTCGCGTTTGGCACGTACCTCATATCCGATCGAGGCGCTCTCGAGGGCGCGCGCTGAATTGCCTGCGAGAATGGCTGCGCGCCGGAGTGGAAGGCGGGGCCCCTACCCGCCCCGCCCCCGCAGACAGAAGAGCGGCGCGGCCGCGGTCAGACAGACGCTCGAGAGCCGGGAGGAGAGCGGGGAAGCGCGTCTTATCGGCCGCCCTCGATCGAGCGAGGAGCCGCCGAGAACAGAAGGCGGAGCGGGGGTGGGGCGGCCCTCCGAGGCGCGCCGCCGCCGCCGCCGCCGCCGCCTCCGTGGCGTCATCTCCGATGCAGATAGCTGCAGGTCTTTTTGTCCGCAGCTCAGATCCGCGCGGCCCGCGTCGGGGGAGTTCATCGCAAATGCCAGCGTGTTCGTACGCCGACACTCGGCGGGTTCAGATTAATCTTTTGTATGCTCATACGTCTGGAACGGCTACACGCTCCTCACAGTAGCTGTGCAAGATACGGGATTTTTTTTTTTGTGTTTTCAATCTGTTATCAATGAACGACATGTAGGTTATTTTTCTTCATTGGACAAACATGGAAGGTACACTGTTGGCCATTAAAACTGCAACACCAGAAACAAAGCAAACAACGAAATATTACTTATTGGGCGTTTACTGAATTCTAGGAACTGTACGTGATTAAATATATTGAGCAGTGTAGGAGAGCTGGCGATCACCGATTTCGTTTAAATGTGTGGTACAGGCAGGGCTTGGCCAGAAATGAAAGTGACAGAAGTCGAAGCCTGAGGTCGCTAAACATTTGGAAAGAATAACAAGTGTGCCGCAGCGGAACGAGTACAGAACGGTAACCATACTTTCCAGAGTTGAATTTTCACTGTGCAGCGTAGTGTACGCTGATATGAAACTTCGTGGCAGTTTAAAACTGTGCGCCGCACCGAGACTCGAACTCGGGAACTTTGCCTTTCGCGCCCAAGTGCTCTGCCAACTGAGCTGCCCAAGCACGACTCACGCCCCGTCCTCACACCTTCACTTCTGCCAGTACCTCGTCTCCTACCTTCCTGGTAGATAGTGTCGGAAGTTCCATGCGGCTTTTCGCGGATGATGCTGTAGTATACAGAGAAGTTGCAGCATTAGAAAATTGTAGCAAAATGCAGGAAGATCTGCAGCGGATAGGCACTTGGTGCAGGGAGTGGCAACTGACCCTTAACATAGACAAATTTAATGTATTGCGAATACATAGAAAGAAGGATCTTCTATCGTATGATTATATGATAGCGGAACAAACACTGGTAGCAGTTACTTCTGTAAAATATCTGGGAGTATGCGTGCAGAACGATTTGAAGTGGAATGATCATATAAAATTAATTGTTGGTAAGGCGCGTACCAGGTTGAGATTCATTGGGAGAGTGCTAAGAAAATGTAGTCCGTCAACAAAGGAGGTGGCTTACAAAACACTCGTTCGACCTATACTTGAGTATTGCTCATCAGTGTGGGATCCGTACCAGATCGGTTTGACGGAGGAGATAGAGAAGATCCAAAGAAGAGCGGCGCGTTTCGTCACAGGGTTATTTGGTAACCGTGATAGCGTTACGGAGATGTTTAACAAACTCAAGTGGCAGACTCTGCAAGAGAGGCGCTCTGCATCGCGGTGTAGCTTGCTCGCCAGGTTTCGAGAGGGTGCGTTTCTGGATGAGGTATCGAATATATTGCTTCCCCCTACTTATACCTCCCGAGGAGATCACGAATGTAAAATTAGAGAGATTCGAGCGCGCACAGAGGCTTTCAGACAGTCGTTCTTCCCGCGAACCATACGCGACTGGAACAGGAAAGGGAGGTAATGACAGTGGCACGTAAAGTGGCCTCCGCCACACACCGTTGTGTGGCTTGCGGAGTATAAATGTAGATGTAGAACTTCACAGAAGCTCTCCTGCGAACATTGCAGAACTAGCACTCCTGAAAGAAAGGATATTGCGGAGACATGGCTTAGCCACAGCCTGGGGATGTTTTCAGAATGAGATTTTCACTCTGCAGCGGAGTGTGCGCTGATATTAAATTTCCTGGCAGATTAAAACTGCGCCAGACCGAGAGTCGGAATCGGGACCTTTGCCTTTCGCGGGTAAGTGCTCTACCACCTGAGCTACCCAAGCACGACTCAGGAACCGTCCCCACAGCTTCAGTCTGCCAGGAAGTTTCATATCAGCGCACACTCCGCTGCAGAGTGGAAATTTAATTCTGGAAACATGCCCCAGGCTGTGGCTATGCCATGTCTCCGCAATATCCTTTCTTCCAGGAGTGCTAGATCTTCAAGTTTCGCAGAAGAGCTTCTGTGAAGTTTAGAAGGTAGGAGACGACGTACAGGCAGAAGTAAAGCTGAGAGGACGGGGCGTGAGTCGTGCTTGGGGAGCTCAGTTGGCAGAGCACTTGGGCGCGAAAGGCAAAGTTCCCTAGTTCGAGTCTCGGTCCGGCACACAGTTCTAATCTGCCACGAAGTTACGGTAACCATAGGTTCTCGAGGTCGAGCCCCTGTGCAGAATCTTTTTAGTTTTTGCGTTACTTACGCTGGTAATAAACTGAAAGCTCAATATAGCGTATTTATTACTATTTTTATAAGATTCGTGAAAAGGAAAGGCAAAGCAAATTTTGGGATTGCAAATAAATTTCCACTAATGGGATTGTAAGGTTTTTACAAGGAGCTTCATGTATAAAATTATATTTTTTTATTATTTCACAGTGGATGATTTACACGTCGTGGGGTGATATTCATCGTAAAAACAAGGGAATTTTCTCGGCATCTTGCACACATTATAAATGCCGCATTTTTATAATTATATGGTTGTTTGAAAGTTTCTATGGCAAAACTAACATGGTTTCTATGCGCATAATGTTCTCTCTCATCGCACAGTTTGGCAGCATACCACGCGTAACGTATCATTTCACTAAATAGTCTGATAACTGGTGATGTACAGTCGAATGTTAAGGGAGAATAGGGACACAGCAATCACTCGAAATGCTACTGGTTTTTTATTACTTTTTCATATCAAGATTTCAGCTGTAGATAGCCATATTCAGTGCATTTGAGTGCGTTACCATCCACCAGACTCGCCGCAGTAGATGTCACCATATGACTTCACTGGTGTATACGCAGAAGTTTCCTTCTGCTGCGATCCTATCCTTTCTTAATTAATCTACAGTAACTGTGCTTATTCGTTCTGTATGGAATCAAAGTTTGTTTACAATGGAATGTATTATGCGGTCTTCTCGGGAGATGATTCTTATTCACTCTCGATCAGATAAATTCAAAAATAGCAAAATGTGACGTCATAGTGACACGGTTTGCAGCGGCAAAAAATTTAAATGCCATTTATGGTAGTCGCGAATTTTGTGCCGTATGCTGACCAAATATGATGAGTGAAGGTTTTGTGTATCAATTCTGTCGTTTCTAACAGTGGAAGATGGATGTTCACGAAGATGATAGACGATGATGACCGTTCTTCTATAGTTAGCATCGAACTGGCACTACAAATTAACGAAAAACTGTGTGCAAAGCGACGTTCCAATGTTTTTCAACTGTCGCATAACTTTCCATACATATCTCATAGTAATTTGCCCGAGATCGTGGCTGAACAATTAGAGTACGTACCACAAGTTATGTGCTCGTTGGTGCTGAAAACTCCTCTCTCAGAATCACCGAACACAACGAATGTTATTTTTCTCGACTTTTCATTTCATTACGATGCGTAAGGAGAAGGTAAAGCCACAGGAAAGAGGTAAAATTGTATGTCTCAATAAAATTTGAAGAAGATGGGCGCGAGACAGAGCTTAAATGAGTAAGTGTCGAAAATTTCTTATTCACTCTCGATGAGATACAATCAGTTTTGAAATGTTTTGATAAAGAATTAAGAACACACTTCGACAGACACAGAAGATGAACATGTTTTGTATACTTTAAGTTGATGTACATAATAGCCGCTTTGAGAATAGAAGGTAATGAAGGTCGTTCGTTAGTTCCAACACTTACATATATAAACTGAAGATCACTGAGAAGTGCATACTAAGGAGAATCTTTTTGTTGGACCATTCCTTTCGTGTTGCATCTCGTTTTGTTCACCGAAGGCGCATGCGAGGAATGGTTGCTGGAACTCCTTTGCGCGAGTTTTTATTAGTCTCCTAGTTGAGAAGGACCCGCTTGGTCCTTATTTGGTTCAAATGGTTCTGAGCACCATGAGACTTAACATCGGTCCTTATTTGCCATTTGTTTTGTGAATTTGAATAAATCTGCAGTTAATCATCTCATTTGTATATCATTAACTTATTAAAAATATATTATTACATACATTTGTTGTTTTGATTTCGGATGCAAAGTTTTGTTGTTGTCCAAGGCACCAACACCGTAGGTAGCAGTTCGCCAACTAGTCTGCAACACTGCAGTGTTTGCTCGGTGCTTTATTGATATTGATACTGTACGTTAATCATTCCGGGAACTGGAGCTTACTAAAGCTGAGTGGTGAGTCAGTTGAAACGAGTGCAATTCGTGGTGTGAGTACTGATTTGTCTTATTGTTTTTCTGTGGACATTTCCGCTTCCATGAAATTGTGTAGAATGCGAGGACATACCGCAAAGATTGAGCGAATTTAGGAATACTGTTGGGATGTTAATACGCTTTCGCCTAGGTTCATCATTGTGTCAGTGGACTTAAATATTTTTTCTTCTTCCCGTGTTATTGCATTCTGTATTCGCTGATTGGTTTGTTGAATTAGGTAATTTTTTTAGCTGCAGCTGTTCGCTCAAAGAACTATTCTTTGTTAACTTACTTTCTCTCTATGAGCAGATACACTTTTTCGATGATCTGCTCCTAGGCCTCTGCTGCGTTGCGCAATTAATCGGTTAAAGCGATTTTGCCGGAGTGCGGATCAATGCGTTATTTTAGAAATTTCGAAAATATTCGAAAAAACTCGAGAACATTATGCAACAGTCTCAATTCCTCTTCCCCCCCCCCCCCTTCGACAAATATATTTATGCGACAGAAACAAATGCTCTGGGATCAAGGGGGGGGGGGGGGGGCAAGGGTAGCACCAGACATAATCGGTTGTCGGCGGTGTGTGGTCTTAGAGTTATCTTCAACTTCACACACACATATTTGATTTGGTCTTCACCGTTTTTGCTGTGGCAATGGCGATTAGTAGCGTTGTGAAGAGTGTTGAATCCGTCCAGAGAACATGTCCTTCGAATTTTCTGAGTAAATTTTCGTAAGAAATAGGTTTGCTCCTTACAGTTGTGTCATTTGAGATTTGGCAGTATTCTGTTACACTATACTCTTCCGTAGCCATGACGCAACCAAACCTTGCTTTTGTAGGTTTTATTTGTTCCGTTAGCACAATCTGACAGGGTCGCAATCCTTAACATTAGCCCACCATAGGCTGTTTAAAATGTTTGCTAAGCCTTCTTTGCACGCTGTTACAATTGTGCCGTAATCTACCGACGAGCCTTTAGATTTGCAGACAACTAAGTCTGTGGTCGTACCATCTATAGCCTATTCCCGCACACTGTTACTTCCAATATTTCTAACTCACGGTTGACTCCAGTTGGGACTCATTATCCTGTAGGAGGCAACTAACGTTCGTTAAGGTACAGCTGCACATTGATGTACTCTAAGAATGGGTTTTGCCGCGTGGGTTAGCCGCTCGGTCTCAGGCGTCTTGTAACGGTCCGCGCGGCTTCCCCCGTCGGAGGTACGAGTCTCCCTCGGGCATGGGTGTGTGTGTGTCGTCCTTAGCGTAAGTCAGTTTAAGTAGTGTGTAAGCTTAGGGACTGATGAACCACAAATTTCCAAATTTCCTAAGAACGGGTTGCCAGTTTTTTTCGGAATGCCAGTGGTTTGCTCCTAGTTTTGGATATCACTTCCGTATAGATAATTGCGAAATCCACTAAATTAGGTTGAAATTGTTACCAATTTCGGTCGCTAAGGCTCAGTGGTTAGGGTTCGATCCCCAGCCAGTCCTAGGAATTTTATCGGACTCCCATAACTTTTTTCAGCTCAGCAATATTTGTGAATGTGAAAATACCGAGTTGCACCATGGTTCGCATCCACATCAAGCTGCAGGTCCCTCTCTACCTGGCTGGGTAATTCAGTTCAGAGGGCGGAGAAAGGCGACGGCATACCACCTCCATCAGGACCATGCCTAGTGAAGTGCTGTGTTGTCAAACTAACTTTCGACTTGAGACCAGCTTTACAATTATTAAGTTGTTAATACATAACATGAACAATTTGTAGCTCTATCACACTATACAGGGATACATCTTTTGTGGATACATCCGTAATTATTTCTAGAGGTTCTCCGTTTATGATTAAGTGCTGTGTTCTGCCTATGAAGAACTGTTCGATACGTTCACAGATCTGGCTAGATACCCATTCCAGCATATTCCTGTTTATTCAGAAGATATTGACTGAAAGGTGAGGTACCAGCTGCCTCATTCTACCTTCCTTAACACCTTCAAAAATTCTTCGCAAAACTTTTTGCATATGAATATATTCCCGCTTTTTTTACGCTGGGAGAGGAGAAGACATTGGCAGTGGCAAAGAGACGGAAAAGTAATAAACACTGGAAGATAGCAGACAGTGGTTGTGTTATAAAAAGACCAAATGAGACAATGGCAATGTGAGGGGAAAAGAAGCACACAGTGGCAATGGAACATAGTTGACTGTGACAGAACAGTGCTAGGAAAAGAGCGGAGGAGACAGTGTCACGGGGAGGAATAAAGAGAGAGAAAGTGGAAGTGGATGAAAGCGAGTGATGGCGAGAGACAGGGTATATGACATTGCCAACAAGGAAGAGAGCGATAGTGACAGTGAGAAGACAGCAATAACAGGAAGAAAGGAAGGAGTGAGATATCAGCAGTAAGAGAGAGCAAGCGGGAGCGGGAGACAGGAGAGGAGACTGAGTAGTAGAACCTTCAACATCGCAGCGCGTTAGCAAACGTTGGTTAATACATTAAAAAACTAGAAACCCGCTTCGATTGCGAAAAAAGCACCTAGTGTTAACCTAGGTTTCCGCGTAGGTAACTACACCTTCTTCAGAATGGGCAGTTTATGGCGGGTCATGGCCCATCGAACATAGGCCGGTGTGAGGTGGAGGTTACACCATTAAGTTAAGTAGTGGTTTACACTTTGTATATATATAATGTTTGTGTTTGTCTTTTTTCGTTTATAAATGTATAGCTATGGTGGTCTTTTAATCATTGACAAAGGTCTTCTTAGGCACTTGTAGGTTTTATTGTTCTGAAGAAGGTGTAGTTATCTACGCCGAAACCTAGGTTAACACTAGGTGCTTTTTTCGCAACTGAGTAGTAGGGCAGAGGGAAAGGGACTGCGGCTGTGGTATATGAGGCAATGACAGAGCCACAAAGAGACAATGACAGCAAGTTGGGCTGAATGAGTGAATGAGAAAGGGCAACTGGGAGTGGACGGGTACGAGCATCTGTCAGCGATGGACTAGTGGGTGTCAGCGAGTTACAGTTTGGGGAGTTTGTGGGAGTTTGAGGCAGGTTAGTTGCACGTGAGGAAAAAAAAAGCGCGAAAATGTTCGCAAGTGAAAATTTTTGGGAAAATTTGTAAAGGTCCTGAGAAAGGTAGAATGAGGCACCTGGTACCCCGCTTTTCAGTGTCTTTTAAGTAAACAGGAACATATTCGCATTTTTTGTACTCCGATAGGAGCATTTTTCTGTTAGTCATTTATTTTTCGACTCTCACGTAATTTTTGTCTTCTACATCGATTTGCATCGTGGAGTGCGCACTGTGTGCCCACTTTGCTACTGCATTAACGAACCTCTCGAATCACTTTAAACGAGAAGTGACTTACATCTTGTTCTACGACTTCTCCCTGTGGCAAACTGCTTGTTCCTTATATGTGCAATTTAAATTTCCCCACCAACTACGCCTTAAACCGCTGGACTCGGATTAAACCGCTGGACTCGGATTCGAGAGAAGTTGCGTTCAAAGGATTTTACATACTCTGCTTCGCTGTGGTACTAGGATCGAGAAAAATCTAAATCTGTAAACATCGAATTTACCCGATTACCTCCATCCTTAGGTCTGTGGTGCGGTTTTATTAGTTTGTTGAGATAGAATGATTTTTTTTTACCTTTCAACTGTTTCAAATGGTACAAATGGCTCTGAGCACTATGGGACTTAACTTCTGAGGTGATCAGTCGCCTAGAACTTAGAACTACTTAAACCTAACTAACCTAAGGACATCACACACATCCATGCCCGAGGCAGGATTCGAACCTG
The DNA here is from genome assembly GCF_021461395.2 of Schistocerca americana. Taxonomy (NCBI): domain Eukaryota; kingdom Metazoa; phylum Arthropoda; class Insecta; order Orthoptera; family Acrididae; genus Schistocerca; species Schistocerca americana. The sequence goes on along the minus strand of NC_060126.1, from coordinate 503,960,873 downwards.
CGACCGTAGCGGTTGAGCGGTTCCACACTGTAACGCCTAGAACCGCTTGGCCACTCCGGCCGGCTCAGTGGTTTCCTTTCTACTCTTTTGTGCTAGAAGTGCCATACAGACAACTTGTCTTGGGTGAAAATGTAGGTGAAAGAAATATCCATAAATGTTCCGTGTTAAGTGAAAACGATGAAGCGATCAAGTACATCGCCCATAGAAGGGACTTGTTAATGGTTGCGACTAATCCAAGCAAGTGGGGTGTGTTCCTGAAGTAATTAAGAATGGAAAAGTGAAACAGCATAGAAAGCATAATGATGTCGGGAGAGAATTGTTTCGTGACAGGGCAGTGCGTCTTTGGTCTGTCACAGATTAACGAAAATTATAACTGGTATTTCAAGATAAATCAGGTTATATATCTCGGTGATCAGATGCTGAAAATAAGCAGCCTGCTACAGTTTATTGGCGGCGATTTGCTGAGCCGCAGTGGCTGGACATCAGTTAATGAACAGCCCGTGTGTGAAACTCGCCGCGCATAACGCGGCATTTCATTGAAGTACCGTGGATGAACTACGCCGCAAGTGTGACGCGGGCGAGACTGATCGCCGTAATTAGTTGCTGCCACGCAGAGTGCCTTCAGTGTGTGCGGGTTTTGTGAGGGGCTGAGCCATGGTCCGGAGGCGGCTTAACAGGCCGCGCTAAGCAGCGATGGCACTTTTTTTGTGGCGGTGTGTGTAGAAAAACTACAAAACGTCTTCAATGAAAGTACCCCAAATCACAGCACTGTAGAAAGCATAATTTTATTACTCCAGTATTTTCCATTCAAGTATTCCGTGCACCCCAGAATGCTTCTCTGCGAATTAAACCGGACAATTACACGGGCTAAAAGCTTCTGAATTCCTTACTCCTGTCATCCGCCTTCGTAATCGAGATCGCTGACGCACGCCTGAGCGGCGGCCCTCAGCTCTGCGGTCGCCAGATCGAATCCAGGTGCTGGATGGAATTTTCCCGTCGAGTGTTTGTACAGCAAGGGGAGGAAAGGTGATGCACACTCTCTGATCGTACAGTTTTGCGCAATTAATGTAAAAATTTCAGCATTTATTGAAGTTAGGCATCCTGTAGTCGGGGCGATCCCAACAACAACAAACGTGACAACTTTTACGGCTTAACAGTAAAATTTACGGAAATTGCAGCATTTTACGAACTGACGGTTTCATTTTTCGACTTCGCGGAAAAATTTGGAACTTTTATATTCGATAATCATCCCACGTCCGTACAGTTGTTAGCGTGGGCCGAAGGCAACTAAATGATAGTCGAGAATTAATTCTTTGATATGATTGGTGCTTTCAACGATGCGATGTTTGTATCGTCATTCGAATTGAATTTAAAGGCAGGGAACAGTTCTTCCATGTGAATCTTACTTGTCGACAGGTTCTGCTCTGCAAATTCTTTGTCCCTCTCCGTTCGCTTGTTGCGATTTAACCCATACTCTTTGACCACGTGTGGAATAATATTCTGTCCACGTATGTGTGTGTCTTTTTACTATGTGCATATTCTGTGTTCATGAGGATGGCGTCGTGTTCATTTAATGGGTTAAGACTATCTGTTTTGACATGTTACAGTGAAGTGTTTGACTGGCTTGAGTGTTAATGTTATCATTTTAAGTGACGTTCAGTCATACAGGTTCCTTTCGATGTTTCAGTACATATACAGACATTTGTTCTCGGACATTTTCATACACTATATTCGTATAGCACTCATGAATAAATGCAACAAGAAACAGTATTTCCAGACATTTAAAGAACCATATCTGTTGATTTTCCGTGCATACTAAAATCAAGAAAGGGAGAAAGCTGTGCCTTTTGCACGGTATGTGGTTCTGATATTAATATTGCACATGATGGAAGAAACGATTTAAGTAATCAAGCGAAGTGCGGTAAACACGTTGTAAGTAGGCTGTTTATGTTTTCTTATTGGCAACGTTACGTAGCGCTCTGTATGAAAATCACTGGCTGTGCTGTGTGCAGTCTGTGGCTAGTTTGCATTGTTGTCTGCCATTGTAGTGTGGGGCAGCGGCAGCTGGATGTTAACAGCGCGTAGCGTTGCGCAATTGGAGGTGAGCCGCTAGCAGTGGTGGATGTGGGGAGAGAGATGGCGGAGTTTTGAAATTTGTAAGACTGGATGTCATGAACTGCTATTTATATTATGACTATTAAGGTAAATACATTGTTTGTTCTCTATCAAAATCTTTCATTTGCTAACTATGCCTATCAGTAGTTAGTGCCTTCCGTAGTTTGAATCTTTTATTTAGCTGGCAGTAGTGGCGCTCGCTGCATTGCAGTAGTTCGAGTAACGAAGATTTTTGTGAAGTAAGTGATTTGTGAAAGGTACAGGTTATTGTTAGTCAGGGCCGTTCTCTTGTAGCGATTATTGAAAGTCAGATTGCGTTGCGCTAAAGTACTGTGTGTCAGTTTAAGCACAGTCATGTATAATTTTTCAAAGGGGACGTTTCATAACCTAAGTTATGTTAAATCGAAGGAAGATAACAAGAAAATCAACACCTTTTTTTCCGCGTCTGGAAACGTTGACAGTGATGTAATTATGCTCGAAGATCTGTTTACTTCGTTTTTGGTGGAACACAATGTACCCTCATGTGCGGCTGATCACTGTGGTGCTTTATTTAAGATGATGTTCCCTCATCAGAAGTTGCAAAGAAATATACAGGGTGCCAATTATTGAACTGAATGAAATAAAATCGTCATAACTTCTGAACGGATTGCGTTAGGACGTTCAAACTGCACGGTTGACTGCGGGGCATGATGTGAATTAGTATGCGCATGCCTGGTTTGGTTTAGCAACGAAGCCCACTTTCATTTCGATGGGCTCGGCCGGCCGTAGTCGCCGTGCGGTTCTAGGCGCTACAGGCTGGAGCCGAACGACCGCTACGGTCGCAGGTTCGAATCCTGCCTCGGGTATGGATGTGTGTGATGTCCTTAGGTTGGTTAGGTTTAATTAGTTCTAAGTTCTAGGCGACTGATGACCTCAGAAGTTAAGTCGCATAGTGCTCAGAGCCATTCGAACCATTTGGACCGATGGGCTCGTCAATAAAAAAAATTGGCGCGTTTAGGGGACTGAGAACCCGCGTTTTCGCGATCGAGGAGTTTCTTTACCTTCTTCGGGTGACTGTATGGTGCGCATTATCCAGTCACGGAATAATCAGTGCGATATTCCTTGGTGGCACAGTGACTACCGAACGGTGCGTGAAGGTTTTCGAAGTTGATTTCATCCCCATTATTCAAAGTGACCCTGATTTCGACAAGATGTGGTTCGTGCAAGACGGAGTTCGACCCCATCGAAGCAGGAGAGTATTTGATGTCCTGGAGGAAGGAGCATTTTGGGGGCCGCATTCTGGTTCTGGGGTAACCAGGGGCCACTGGCATTGGCCTCAAATGGCCGCCATATTCTTTGGATCCAAACACATGCGACTCCTTTTTGTGGGGCTATACTAAAGATAAGGTGTGCAGCAATAACCCTAAAACTATTGCTGAGCTGAAAACAGCCTTTCGGGAGGTCATCGACAGCATGGATGTTCCGACATTTCATGAAGAATTTCGCTATTCGTCTCCGCCACATCATCGCCAAAGATGGCGGGCATATCGAGCATGTCATAACCTAAATCCGAATATCTGTAATGACGGTTACATGTTGAATAAAGTGTGAGCGCTCTGTAATTTGTAACTAATTTACGTTTTTTTCATATGGTTTAATAATTGCCACCCTATAGCTGTGGTCGCGCGAAAACGACGTCCATCGGAAATAAAATGGCAATAAATACAACATCAAAGTTGTTAAGTGCCTTCATAATTTACTATTTTCTTTGGCAACGGGTGGAAGCAATGGTACGAATGCCAAATTGTATCTTGTTGTTGTTACTTTCTGATATTCCGCGGGAAAAAGTAGTGAGCAGTGTGCTATCCATATCAGCTTTTGACGAGGACATAGGTAGCTTGATGTTATCACTGCTGAATTCTCATAACATACCATCGAAAACGGTGTGGTTTTCTGCCCCGACAATGCTCCTGTTACAATAAGACACAAAAATGGGGTTTCAGCAGTTCTGAAGGAAGTTCAACTAGGTATTCCCATCATAGGTTGTCTTTGCCACCTGATTAATCTAGCAGCTGAAAAAGGTGCTGGAAGATTACCACTTAAAGTGGATGAGATCATTGTTGATATATTTTATTTCTTAGGGGAGACTGTCAAAAGGTAAGAACTTCTTCAGAAATTTCAGAACTTGCAAAATAAAGAGGCAAAGAAAATTCTGAAGAACGTGTGTACTAGTTGGTTATCTTCAGGCAAATTTTTGGATTTACTGGATCAGTGCGATCCGCTTCTTTCTTTCTTCGAGGCGGAAGTAATATTATGTACCCGAAACATTTCCACAAGCTTGACATGTTTCAGAATGCCTAGTGTTGAACGAAGTGGATCCAAAGAATAACAGAGGAAGACAATTCTTGATTATGCTACTACACCTGTCTCTAAAAGAATAGCTTATTCCTCCAGATGTGACAAACGCACCCAAAAAGTAAGACTTCTCCTACAACACGTGGGGAAAAATTATGTTCCAGTCCTCAAGCTTGAACAAGGCCTTTTACACTTCCCTTCATGTGACTGTTCCTTTATTTGACAAATTGAATGCTGCCCTTTAGACGTCTTTCCACAAGTTAACTTTCTATTAGAAGTTCTAATGGATTTGCTAAAGCAGTTGTTCACAAAGTTTTTATGTCCAAAGCTCCTCATTGCTTTAAGTTGAGTACAACGTGACTCACAATCAAAAAAGTGGTGATGAGTTAGTTATTGGCATTCAGACTTCGAACCTAGTGGATGGTCAACAGGATACAGATGAACACCTTTTCTTTTCATCAGTGAGGAACTACTTTTGTACTGTCTGTGGCTACATCATCAACAAGTGTCCACTCAAGGATGATGTGTGAAAGCAATGCTCAAGTTGCAAGGTTAGACACAGTTTTCTTCCATTCGTTTTTTCTTGGAAAAGTTTCCTATCATGTTATACAAGGAAGAGAGTGAAACTACAGATGAGGTGCTGAATGAGCTTCAGAGCAGTTTACAGCTCGTCAGGTAGATGACACTTTGGCTGTAAATCAAGATGCTGCAAGTGATTCCAGTTGAGCACGAGTATCAAGAACTTGTGGAGCCGATGGACTTCTTAAGTGTAACCGAATTTCTAAGATAATGCTCTCTATTCTCACCATACCCCATAGCAATGCAGTGTGTGAACGTATTTTCAGGCCTGTGAAGAAAAATAGAATAGTGTTCAGATCGTCAGTGTCCAATGAATCTCTGGAGTCTATTTGTGTTTTGAAGACCAGGACTTCTGCTCCCTGTCGTGACAAAACATTTTCTCAAAACTTTGTGCAGGAATATAAAAAGGCCACACCTATGACTTTAAAATCGCACTAGAATGTGATTTGCAATGTGTATTATATTATTTCTTCTCTGTGTTACGTTAAGCAAGTTTTAAGGTGTAAATCCTTTTTCAGTTATCGCATATCTGCTTAATTTATCCCTGCTGCCTGCTTCTTGATTGTTATGTTCATCTAAAAACCATTGGCCTATGATGCAAGCAGATGTGATTTCATTGAATTATCCTGTTTACAACACGAATTATTGTATTTTGCATCCCAGAATTATTATTTTCGTCAAGCCGGAGTATGTAGAATATCGTTAGATTATTTGCCGCGGGTGAGTTGTACTAATAACCTCTTCAAAATTTGGCAGCTAACAACAACAACAACAACAACAACAACAACAGCAGCAACAACAATAATAATTATAGCAAAGAGCTTGCTGTATAAAATATGTACGAGGGCCGTTCAGAAAGTGACCTCCGGTTGATTTAAAAAAAATACACCAAGTTAAATAAAAATATTTTAATATATACATCTTACAACTACATCTTTGCACTATTTTTCTACGTAGTCTCCATAGCGATTGAGGCACTTATCGTATCTCTTCACAAGCTTTGAAATTCCTTCTGCATAAAAATCACCCGCTTGTGCCTGGAGCCAGCCTGTGACCCGAGCCATTTCTTCAAATGCATGAAGAGGTGATAATCATTTGGCGCCAGGTCTGGGCTGTAAGGTGGATGGTTGATAACGTCCCACTTGAAGGACTCAAGAAGGGCCGTTGTTCTGCGAGCAGAGTGAGGACGGGCGTTATCGTGCAAAAAAACGATACCGGAAGTCAGCATACCACGGCGTTTGTTCTGTATAGCCCGTCGTAACTTTTTGTTTCACAGTACACGTCTTGATTAATGGTCGTACCACGTTCCATGAATTCAACCAACAACACCCCTTTGGCATCCCAAAACACCGTTGCCATCAGTTTTCTGGCAGAAAAATCTTGCGAGGCTTTTCTTGGTTTGGTAGGCGAATTTGAATGTGCCCACATCTGTGATTGTTCTTTTGTCTCAGGGTTCACGTACTTAATCCAGGTTTCGTCACCGGTCACGATTCTGTTTAACAATGGTTCTCCTTCGTCCTCATAACGTGACAGAAAGTCTAATGCAGAGGCCATTCTTTGAGTTTTGTGGTGGTCGGTAAGAATTTTGGGCACCCATCGTGCACAGAACTTACGGTAACCCAATCTTGCTGTCACTATCTCGTACGAGAGAGTCTTAGAAATCTGTGGAAAACCAGTAGACAACTCCGACATTGAGAAACGTCGATTTTCACGAACTTTTGCATCAACTGTCTGAACGAGTTCGTCAGTCACCAATGATGGTCTACCACTCCTCTCTTCATCATGAACGTTTTCTCGTCCACTTTTAAATAAACATACCCATTCACGGACAACTCCTTCACTCATAACTCTTGGTCCGTACACGGCACAAAGCTCACGATGAATAGCTGCTGCAGAATATCCTTTGGCTGTAAAAAACCTTATGACAGCACGCACTTCACATTTGGCGGGGTTTCCTATTGCAGCACACATTTCAAACTGCCACAAAAACTAAACTAGCGCAGGTACGACGTTCATTCGACCACGGCTTGATGCCGACTGACCTGTTGAGTGCGTGAACGCACAGATGGCGTCGCTACTCCCCCCACAACCCGCACTGTGACCAATCGGAGGGTACTTTCTGAACCGCCCTCGTATTTTGCAGTAACGAAGACGAACAAGTGCACATACTCCTTAAAGTATGCTTTTTAGATCCCATGGTTCACTTGACATGTCTGTCTTGTTTGGGTCCATGCTACTACCTTTGGAAATACGGAATAATGGTTCAAAATGGCTCTGAGCACTATGAGACTTAACATCTGAGGTCATCAGTCCCCTAGAACTTAGAACTACTTAAACCTAACTAACCTAAGGACATCACACACATCCATGCCCGAGGCAGGATTCGAATCTGCGACCGTAGCAGTCGCGCGGTTCCGGACTGAAGCGCCTAGAACCGCTCGGCCACACCGGCTGGCAAAATACGGAATACTTACAGCCCGTAGAACAGTGGTAATCACCCCTTACGGGCGTAGTTTAAATCTTCTGAAGGGTAAAAACGAAAGGGTTGAACTGTATTCCGGTCACGAAAGTAAATTATTTTTAAAAATATCGTTACTATTATCACTTTTTCGTATGGGTATATGTAATGCTGATCACAGGAGTTATCAGTAATTAATTTTTTGAGGTACTACCATTAACACGGTGGACGCAACGTAGTGGAGCTTACAGTTTCTGAAACGAATGTATGAACATTATGTTCCTCACATACTCTACCTGCTACACACATACTGCGGACAATGTATTTATGATGGTAAAATTGAGACATATCCATCACATATGCTTATATACCTCATGAAACTTCCCCGCAAAAGACCAGAAATTGCTGCATCACTCACTTCACAACAATGAACGGAATAACTGACATTCAACTCGATAGTAACAGTAATGGGTACTACCAGTCTGTTGCCGCCCGCGTGGCCACGGTTCGCGCGCGGCTCCCCCGTCGGAGGTTCGAGTCCTCCCCCGGGCGTGGGCGTGACTGTGTGTCTTGCCCTTAGCGTAAGTTAGTTGAAGATAGATTAAGTAGCTCAGCAGTTTGGTTCTCACCACAAATTTCCGAATTTTTACCACACTGCTGTGGGGTGTACATAGTACTACTGTAACACCGTAGCTCTAATACTGTACTGATTTATTTCGCTTTTGTTTAATTTAATGTTACATCGCTGCGCTTCTGCAAATGTGTTTGTTTGAATCGATAACACAAAACTGTATACTCCTTTCTTTGTGAGAACTTTGATGTCATGGTTTGATTCTATGCAATGTAGTGTATCTGTCATTTAAATTCTTTGTCCCGTTTGGAGGGAACAAAACTTACTCTATATAATAATAATTTCTGTGTGAATAATTTTTTGTAGAAATGTCAATATGTGCAAATGTTCTGTTTTATTGATTGAATTTGGTTGCTGTTATGTGGACTGCTGGTCCTCACTTAGGCTTCTTGGTTCTTTAATGATAAAAGGTGCAGTGGTTCCCCTCGGGAACGGAACTGTGTAGCGCGCGCAAATTGTGGTTGGCCCAGGTAGAAAAGGTGGAACAAGTGTCAGTCGGGGACGAGCTACGAGTCGGGGACGAGCTACCAGTCTGTGCACTGCCATGTAAAAGATGCAGATTGTGCTGGTTCCGAGAGAGGCTTTTCTGCTACTTTCCAACGCCTCGGATGGATGGATAAATAGCTGGAACTATTCTGGAATTTGTATCTGTCATCGCCACCAAGAACTGACAGAGTCCAGCAATTCTACCCGCAATTCCACCTACCAACATGCAGTTGCCACCACATTGCGCAATCATTGCATCGGAATGCTATAATGATGTACAGTGAAGGATCAGTTTAATGGATATGTTAATGTGCTCAAATATAAGGTAATTTATATCTGAATTTATGTACCTACCTTGATTTTTCTCCTCATCATAACACCTCTCAGGTTCCTCTCCGTTTGAACTAAAGTGATTTCCGAGTGTCCTTACTGAAAGTACATTAAAACCCAGTTTTCTAATTAATGCCCCTTTGAACATAGTAAAGAGAAAGTTAAAGTTAATGTAGCAAGAGAGTGAGTTAAAGTTAATGATGCTTGCTGAAATAATTTTCTTAGTAAAACTGCTTATTAATGTGTTGTTGCCAACTTCAAATTAAAATTTCTCAAGACTGAGGCCTACAAAGTTTAGCTTAGTAAATGATCACATTACTGCCTGTTGTAAATCGCAGAAAGTGAGTCAGTATCTTACATATGTGTTAATTTTGTGTCTCACGGTAGTAAAAGTGGAAAACTGCAGTTGTGAAACATTCTATACTCATGTTTGCTAAGTGTTTGTCTCTCTTGTGTATTAGAAGTGCATATTAATAGTACAACAGGATCCACAGTTTGTCTATTGTGTTAATGCTCGTTAACAAGTAACGGAAAGACCACTAATTAGGAAAACCATAATATCTTTATTCAAATGATAGCGAGAACCAACCTGTTAGTGGATTCCAATTAACTTTCATTTTAAATAGTAAAGTATTTAACTGAGAGAGACTTAACCTAAACCTATGTCCAATTTATGATCCTAGAGGGAATGTTAATGGCAGTGTTATAAAGACCACTCAGATTGTGTAAGCCCTGAAAGTGATAGTGTTTTTCTGTACCTGTTATAATTTTGCAAATAGTTTGTGCTGCTCTATCTGTTAGTTTCAATCTTACCGTAAACATATGTATATGTGTCAGAGTTCGTTGCACTCGCGTGGGACAAAGTATAGGTTGTGTTTATCCGTTAAAATTACTAATAACTATTTTCTTGAACGAGAATGTTAATCATTCTCTTGCCTAGTTAGGCTGGCGACCGTTTTTTTTATACGTTAAACAGTGCAGATAGGCAAAATTTTGTTTGTTACTGTTCAAATATTTGCGTAATTCTGACTTTCACTTCCGATAAGCCACCTCCGTTAGGTACAACACGGTCAACATAACAAAATTCCTCTCAGAGAGTAACACTGCTCTGTTGCTTTATACCATAATTGCTTTAATAAGACAGTTTTATTTCACAACCTGTCTCCAGCTTCGAGGTTATGGTATAGCAGTAGCAGGAGGACAGGAGTGTTATACTACTAGTAGTACTATTATTATTATTATTATTATTATTATTATTATTATTATTATTATTATTAGTGGCAGTGATCAGACACAAAGAACTGGCAGCGTGGTGTCCTTCAATGTCTGCCAGTTCAGAAGTGAGGAGTCCAGCAATCAAGTGATTTACAAACAGTAAGTACAGTGCACAGATTTTAAATTGGTTGATTCTGAACGGGAGTGCAGGGTGTGGTTGAAGCAAATTCCTTTTGTAACATGTGTCTATTCTCAATGAGGATAGTTAGCTTTCTTTTCTGACAAGGCTTTGTAGTTCCCATACACGACGATCTGAGAATCGCTTCATCATTTTATAAAAAAAAGTTGTAAGAAACAAGCAGTACCAATTGGGTCGCTGATGCGTTATTTCGTGTCTTATTAAAAACTTCTACAAAAAGTTAAATATCATTTATCTTTCATCATTTTGAAAACAAAACTGTTGAAAGATTTTTTTTCCTTTCTAAAGCGAACTTAAGCGCTAATGTTGATAACAGGCGCGGTAGGGGGTACTAGTTACAGATTGCGCCCAGTGGTTATGGTCTCAGAAAGGTTGGCAATCACTGCTGTATAATGTGGCTATTGGCGTGAATCAGTAATTCACGTGTGAAGAGTGCAATCCTCGTTTTTCAGGAGCGATGCTTTGTCAGAGAGCCATGTTGATCTAAAGGAAACTCGTTAGACTTAGAGCTGGGAGCATTTTGCTCCGATGATGACGCTACTGTGGGGTGAAAGCTGACGCTGTGTTTGGGAGTGTGATTGGCAGAGGGGAGCCACTTGCCAGCACGCCTGGGGATACAGGCGAGCGACACGCGCGCCAGCCGTCATGTTTTACGCGCGGTATCTGTCTGTCCATCACTCGACCCGTCCCCTCGGGCCCAATCGCGGTGAGGCGCGCGCGACACGATTGACGGACGTTAAACCGATCGAATGCCGGATTTCGTATACGCTGTCTGATTACGCCACGCGGGTTTTTGTCGCCCAATCACTCACGTGAATTTATACACACAATCTGTCTCGGTCGCAGTGTGTTTCTTATTCCGTATGACGCGTTTCGGCCATCCCGTCGTCACATCTAGAAGAAAAAGTAAACGTAAGGAGGAGTCGATTGTGACCTTATGTGATCTAGACAGTTCTGTGTGTAAGTGCTAATACTGGTCGCCAAACTCTACAAGGCTTTCTTATCCTCTTTGCTGTGCAAGCCTCTTCGTCTGTGCATAGCTGATGAAACCGACTAAATTTCTTTCTCAAGTAATTATGGTTTGAAGTTAACGTACTACAGTGAAATAAAGACTTCAGTTACTTACTACTGTTTCTCTCTTCACGAGGCAAGAAAATTTAAGTGTTTACGGCAGGTGCATTCAAGTTCTTTTAGGTCAAATAATGTATCTTTTTAGTGCGTTTCAGGCGATAATAATGATGATAAGGAAGGATCCTACTGGTGGCTGATGACTTGGGAAGATCATGTAATGGTTCTTTATTTACGTGACCATTACGGCACTCCAACCCCAGTTCTCGATACCAGTAATATCGTACTACTTTTCTGCGATGTAACAGACATATTTTTGTGACAATATTCACATTTGGTTTTATTAATGTATAGGTACTCCGATGTATCTGTATATTACAGTGATACGGTTCTTGTGTGTATTCATTTCTGTGTCATTATCTTTGACGTAGTTATAACTGTTCTGGCGCGACTGCGCAAAGGGCAGTCTTTGTTTCACTTTGCAGAAGTTAAGTTGTTATTTCGCTTTGTAAAAGAACAGTCAAGTCTTGTGTTTGGTTAAAGTGGAAATTAAATATATCAAGATTTATACAAAACTGTTTTCTTGATGATGTGACAATTAAGAAGAAGTATATGTGAATTTACAAGAAGTTTAATAAAAATGTGGATCGTGAACACCAAGTCAAAAATTATTTCTACCATACAATTGTTCTGATCTGGCATTGTTTGATCATTAAGAATTTCCTGAAAAACGCATTTGTTAGGTCTTCAAATATTGCTAAAATACAGATCTGCACCTTCTAGCAGTCAAAGTGGAATCACCCTAGAATCAACAAGATAAGCCGTAACAACTTCGACGAAATCTACGTGGCAATCCATTCAAGATTAGTGCCAAAATTTACGACTTTTTTACAGTGACTTCATTATTTCCATTCTGACGATACCATCCACAGTCAATAACTTTGTTGTTGCCCGATAAAGCGAATATAAGCTGCGTGAGCAACATTATTAATCTGATTTCTAACCTACTTTGCAAGTGGTGGTATTGTTAGAATCATTAACACTGAATGATATTTACAGTTTGCCAGAATATAAAGTTCGCAGATATTGAATTTCCGCCACTTTGCAAGGCTTTTATTACACTACACTGCAAATGGCACAGTCTCCTTTTCTGATGCGTTGCAGATGGCGCGAAGTAATGAATTTCGTGGCAACTATAAATTTGCACCAGTAAAGGGCAATTTGCGTAAACTTTGGCCACAGAGTACTGTTCTTCAAGTAACCCATTTTACCAGTTCTTCCTGATTAAATCTTGTACTGTGACCCATATAAATGCCCCTCCGTACATTTACGATGCTTTGCCGAACTTCGGATACCACAGCAACAACGAAGTTAATTGTACACGCTAGCACGGCCGCTTTACGTCCGTCCTTGACCACTGTAAGCTTGCAGCTCCTTTTACATTCTTCCTGTTCGCGCTCGTGCCTCAACTGTTCTCATGCTGTTGAGTATCTCTCTTGCATCGTGGCTAGATGAGTGCAGTAAACTAATCCTTGGCCCTTCGAAACACGCACGTACACTGCGATCTGTGTGGCACGTTCCATTGTTCTGCCGATAGACGCCATCGTTCCGAGCAAAAATAAACTGCAAGTGGGGTTGGGCATGGTCCCAAAGGACAGATGCACACTTACGTTGATCCATTGTGCTTTCCAGAATGCCGAGATTACCTAGCGAATGACACGAAAACATTCCCCAGGCCATAACGCTCCCTCCTGGATCCTTCCGACTAATTACTGCAGGGTGTTCATTTCCAGACGTTTCATGCCGATAACGATAAACCGTGGTTCATCTGAAAGTGTTGCCTTTCGCCACTCAGTGGACGTCGTGTAGTTGCAGTATTGGCGTGTGGATTCCAGCCTTTGCCGTCGATGAACAGTCAACATGGGTGCATCAACTAGATGCCTGCAACGTCCGCCGAACAGTCGTGCAGGAGACACTGATGGTAACTCCTTTGCTGATTAGATTTCCGACGTGAAGAAATAGCACACCAATTGCATTACAAATTATTTTTAACGTAACTAGTTTGCTGCTTCCTCACATCGGCATTCTTCAAAAACAGTTGCTGAAAATCGTGAATAAAAATCTACATGACAAAATTGATCTTTTGGACGAGTGGAGACGTGTGAGGGGAAATGCTGTCGTGATCGGTGGTCGGCGGTCGGCGCTACCCACAGAAACTGCAACGTTTAGCTTCACGAGGAATTTTTCAACATCAACGCGAAGAAAAGGTTTATTTCGACATGTAGCCAACAACAAATTAAGAAAATCAGGCATGAGAGGTTAACTGGAATGAAATATTGCATGACAGTACACCATGTACACAGTCTTTATTTAACAACAAAACAGTTTACCAAAAAAGTATTGTAATAAAAGCTTTTCGTCAGCACAAAGTCACATTATTAAGTTACAAATCTTCAAATTAAATCCTGTTATTTCAATTGTAGCTCAAAGGGGGACAAGCAGGCTGCTAACTTGTTCATGTACAGAATATCTAATAACAAATCAATATTTAAATATACGATGTGCAGCCGATATTTTTATTGGCCGATAGTTTGATACATTTTCCTTCGATATATTGTGAATTTTGTCGATATATCGCCGTCGCGTCATGATGCATTTCTAAAGAAATCGATATATCTGATACCCATATCAAAAGTACTAGCGGGCAGCGACAAAAAGCCAGAGTCATATTCAGTCTACACGTTTATAACATACACGGCGGCTCCCCTCTTGACGACCCGTGCTGCGAACCAAGAGGGAATTGGATGTTTTTTTCTGTGGCTGAATTGTTCTCAGCAGTACCACGGGTTGGGGTTTATTCACAGAGTTCTTTGCGTAACCGCAGCCAGCCAGATTCTTGTGTCTCGCACGGAACTCAAATAAATGGAGGAGAAAGATTGTTCCAACAAGTTCTCATTTGATGCCGATCATGGCAGTGCGGTTTTGGCACAGTGGATAGGCCTTGAAAAACTGAACACAGATCAATCGAGAAAACAGGAAGAAGTTGTGTGGAACTATGAAAAAATAAGCAAAATATACAAACTGGGTCGTCCATGCGTAACATAGGCAATATTAAGGGCAAAGTGAGGCGAGGAGCGCCGTGGTCCCGTGGTTAGCGTGAACAGCTGCGGAACGAGAGGTCCTTGGTTCAAATCTGCCCTCGACTGAAAGTTTTGCTTTCTTTATTTTCGCAAAGTTATGATCTGTCTGTTCGTTCATTGACGTCTCTGTTCACTGTAATAAGTTTAGTGTCTGTGTTTTGCGACCGCACCGCAAAACCGTGTGATTAGTTGACGAAAGGACGTGCCTCTCCAATGGGAACCGAAAACATTTGATCGCAAGGTCATAGGTCAACCGATTCCTCCACAGGAAAACACGTCTGATATTGTGTATACGACACTGGTGACAGCATGTGCGTCACATGACAGGAATATGTTGTCGACACACCTAACTAGTACACTTGGCGAATGGGTGAAAAGATTCTTCTACCTTGCCCGATTTAGGTTTTCTTGTGGATGTAATAATCACTCCAAAAAAAGTGATGAAAACATAAGAGTTTTTCACATAAACTGAAAATAAAAAGTTAAAATTTTCGGTCGAGGGAGGATTTGAACGGAAGACCTCTCGTTCTGCAGCTGTTCCCACTAACCACGGGACTACGGCGCTCCTAGTGTCATACTGCCCTTAGTAGTGCATATGTTACACATGGACGACTCAGTTTGTATATTTTGCTTATTTTTTCATAGTTCCACACAACTTCTTCCTGTTTTCTCGCTCGATCTGTGTTCAGTTTTTCAAGGCCTATCCACTGTGCCAACTTATAACTAAATCTGAGGGGGGTGCGATGGGGATGTTCCCTTGTAAGTTCTAGGGGACTGATGACCTCAGAAGTTAAGTCGCATAGTGCTCAGAGCCATGTGAGTCATTTTTTTGGTGCCGATCAAGCTGAGGGTACTTGCTTTGTACGCAAAGGAAATTTCTCTATCTATGAGCAAAGTGTACACCTGAAGACAGAAAAGTGGAGCACTCAAAATTGTACCGTTTATTTTGTGTCATATACCATCCTCGAATGTGTCTTCAAAAGCACATTTACGTCGTACTCGTTCGCTATTACGAGGTCGACTTAATTTCATTACGCCTAAGAAAAAACTAGCTTACGGATCAGAGAGCGTGCCGCTACTTAGGATCGAACGTACATTCGGGAGTACGTGTTGTGTGGGGCGGTACTCGTTGCCAGGCAGCGCGCCACGCCTGTAATGGCACAAGGTGGATTGGCAATTAGGGCGCCTAATTGGGGCCAAGTGCCGCGTAATTGGGTGCTGCAGAAAAAACGGAAAAAAGCGACGTCGTGGCGGCTGCGGTGGCGGCGGCGGCGGGCGGCTCGCAGCTGCCCTAGGCGGGCGTGCAGAAGGCGTCGGGACGCGTAATTGCGAACGCGACGGGCGAGGGAACGTCTTGGCCGCACATCGATCTCGCCGGGGTACGCTGCCCCCGGCCGCTTTTGCCTCCCTTACACACGGCCTCGGCGTTTGACTCGCGTTCGCGACGGAGTTTCCTTTCGGAGCGCGCGAATATTCCGGCTATTACATTCCCGGGGAGGTCGGCATTCGAGGCGGTGCCTCGCGCGAGTTTTCGCTTTGGTGCTTACGCCCCGTTTTCCTACAGCATCGAGCGAATCATCTGTTTTGGTGCAGAGATCCAAACAAAATAGAGGATCGCTTATGAGATTTCAACGGCGTCATTTACTGAAGCAAATAGCGATCCATCCCGTCTCGTGGCTAGCCGACACACAATTGTGCTCACATTGTGTTGTGAACGTAGGGAGAAACACGCTTTTAATTGATATTCTGCGCCCGGGTAGCAAAGAACAACAGAATTTTTAATAAAGTCTAATAAACGTAATGCAATTACGCAGTTGCGACACGAGTCTGCACAGCGTGGTTCAGGAAGTGTTCACTTAAAGAATTATTCAAACGTCCAACAACTAAATGGGCTAGTCCACTTGTAGGTCCAGCATCAGAAAACTCGTAGGATATCACTGAAGGTCTAATTCAGAACGACAGTCACTGACGTGGAATACTGGGATGTGCTTTCTGAGACAAATTTCAGCTGAGGAATTACTCTTTACGAATGCCGAGTGCCACGAGGCAGTGGTCGGTGGTTTCCAGTGGCTGCACCCGGCACGGGCTTACAAGGGAACCTCCCCATCGCACCCCGCTCAGATTTAGTTACAAGTTGGCACAGTGGATAGGCCTTGAAAAACTGAACACAGATCAATCGAGAAAACAGGAAGAAGTTGTGTGGAACCATGAAAAAAAAAAAAATAAGAAAAATATACAAACTGATAGCCAACATCAAGGATAATGTGAGCTCAGGAGCGCCGTGGTCCCGTGGTTAGCGTGAGCAGCTGCGGAACGAGAGGTTCTTGGTTTAAGTCTTCCCTCGGGCGAAAAGTTTAATTTTTCATTTTCAGACAATTATTATCTATCCGTCCGTCCGTCCGTCCGATGCGAGGTTTTCGGCAAGTGAAGTACCTTGTGAAAAGATTCTATGATTTTGCAAAGCTGCAGAGGTACACAGAGCAGTATTGTTTACGTGATAGTGTGTCAATTATCAAAGCAGAACGGGCTATTTAGGCCGGCCGCGGTGGCCATGCGGTTCTAGGCGCTTCAGTCCGGAACCGCGCGACCGCTACGGTCGCAGGGTCGAATCCTGCCTCCGGCATGGATGTTTGTGATGTTCTTAGGTTAGTTAGGTTTAAGTAGTTCTAAGTTCTAGGGGACTGATGACCTCAGATGTTATGTCCCATAGTGCTCAGAGCGCCAATTATCAAAGTTCAGGCACTCACACATAATCAACTTCGCTCTCCAGAATTCCAGGACATGTTCAGATTTGCTTGGACATATGCAGGATTTGACGGTCTACACACGGAAAAATTTGAAAACGTTAAAAAACACTTGTTTTGACAGAGCACAGGGAAAACTGTGCTACTGTGAAACTGTTGCATTCATTTGTTGCAGTTTATGTGACAAACTCTTATGTGCTGTAATGTCTGCACCAACCTGCAAACGACGGAACAAGGAAGAGGAAGAGGCCTTCATGTCGACTGTTTATCTGCCATTAATTGGGAATATTTCTTCACAGATAGGCAGAATATTGAGAAAGTATCAAGTGAGAGTCATCTTTCGACCTCCTTCCAAAATTTCATCACTGGTGGGATCCGTTAAAGACGACCTGGGCCTGCGTAAACCAGGTGTTTACAAAATTCCGTGTGAATGCGGCAAATCATACATAGGGCAAACTACACGAACTGTGCAGGAACGCATTGTGGAACACCAACGGCATACTCGTCTTCGCCAACCCACCAAGTCCGCAATCGCCGAACATAGTATTTCCACAGACCATTCCATGAATTACGACGACACACAAATTTTGGCCCATACATCAAACTTTTGGAGCTCGATTATCAATGAATCTGTGGAAATAAGATTGTCTGACAACGAGACTTTCATCAATCGAGATAGCGGTTATCAGCTAAACTCTGCTTGGAATCCTGTTATAGAGAAACTTCGTAGTCGACGTAGTTATCTGCATGA
The DNA here is from genome assembly GCF_021461395.2 of Schistocerca americana. Taxonomy (NCBI): domain Eukaryota; kingdom Metazoa; phylum Arthropoda; class Insecta; order Orthoptera; family Acrididae; genus Schistocerca; species Schistocerca americana. The sequence continues at coordinate 503,942,823 of NC_060126.1, read as the reverse complement.
AGATGGAAATCGACCTGACACCGATACGCCAGGCTTTCGCAGTGGAGGGCGCGAGGCGCAGCGCGCGGAGCCGTTATGAACACGCACGCTGAGCAGCGCATGCGCAATGTCACCTCACAAGGCTTTAAATAGCGGAGCTCAGCGTCATGCTCGAACATGGAGTCCACATCTACTTGTCGCACCATAGGGTAGAACCTTCAAACCCACCCAGTCCCCTACCAATTCAATGTCAACGATGCCAGCAGTTTAACCACAGAACCGAACAATGCTCCTCTCCTCACAAATGTAGCCGCTGTGGCAAGAACCACCCCCTATCTTCCTGTGAACTAGACCCTTCCGTCACTCCCACCTGCGCCAACTGCGGCGGCCCACACTCCTCCCGCTCCTTCCGTTGCAAAAACCGCCCCCAACAGGCCGTAAACGAACACCTCCAAGCCCCCCTCCACCTCGCTGACACCCCCGCCACCCAAGGTCCTCACCTTCTCATCGAGGACTTCCTTAAATCCATTACATTCACTCCCGCGTCCCTCTTCCAAGGCCGGCGGCAAGAGATAATATCTACTCTCCGACAGGTGGCCCAAAAATTCTTTCTCAAAGACCTGAAGTACAACCAAGCAGGCAATAACGTCACCACAACGATAATCAAAACTCCGTATTCGCAAGCACTGAGCAGTTAAACACACTTGCCAACACCCTCATCCCCCCCCCCCCCCCAATCTCATTCATGGCAGTACATCCCATTAGAGAACCCACCAACCTCCTTTTTGTCAACATAGAAGGCATCCACAGCCGCAAAGCCCTCCTCAACGACTGCCTCTGCAGAAACGACATAGACATCCTTGGACTAGCAGAGACCTGGACCAAACCTACCGACAATATGAGACTCAACCGCAACTACGACCACTACGCCAAACACCGACCTGACGGCAGAGGCGGCGTTGCTATATACACCAAGACTACCCTGGCCACCCAAGAGGTTCCACTCCCACCTCAATATCAACATCTAGAGGCAGTCATGATAGCCATACCCCGCCCCAGACGTAGACGCCTCATCATAGCCTGCCTATACAACCCACCAAACACTCCACTCCCAAGATCCTTCCTCCGCTACCTAACAACCTTTAAAGAATACTTCCTCCTAACTGACCTGAACGCAAGACATGAACTACTAGGAGACACAACACACAATCAAAATGGAACCGACCTACTTGACTTTCTCACCACTGAAAACGCGACAAGACTTCCCATCAATACCTTCACCTTCATAGGACACAACGGTTGCTCCCTCCCCGATCACATCCTATACAGCCCCTCCCTCTCTGATACCATCACCCAGTATTCAATAGGTGACACCCTTACCAGCCCCCACCTACCCATCCTCTTCAGCACCTCTGCCATCAACCCCCCTCCCCCAGCTCCCACATCCCGGACGATAAAAATCTATAGCAAAGCTGACTGGGCAAAGTACAAAGAGACCATTAACAACAACCTACTAGCCCCACTAACCATTACCGACACCGACGACCTTAACCGCATCAACGACAGAATAACAGACACCATCAAGACAGCCATCGACACAGCCATCCCCACCAAAACCATCGCCTCCTTCAAACCCCACCTTCCCCCTGAAATTCTCAGACTTATCCGAGAAAAAAGAAAACTCTACCGCGAAATCAACAAAGACAGAAACCCCGACCTTAAAACAATCTGGAACAGGCTAAACAATGAGATTAAGCGACTCACCTCCGAACACCGACAAAAACAATGGGACGAAACCTGTTCCAAACTTGACTACAGATAAGGACGCAAATTTTGGAACAAATTCAAGACACTCACGGGACAAAACACTGACAGGACATTCAAACTAAAGGTAGACGACTCCCCCACCACCGACCCCACCCAAGTAGCAGAAGCCTTCAAAACCATCCTAGAAGACACCCACAAATTCCCACAGGATCCCCTATTTATCGAACCATTCCACCACACAGTCACCACAGAACTCCCCCTTCTACTCGTCTCCCCCACCGCCCCCACAGAAGAAGACATTAAACTGCAGAATGTAATTACCGAGAGTGAAATTAAGAAGGCCATCTTCTCTGGCAGAAACTCAGCCCCTGGCGAAAACGGGATACAGCGTCTACACCTCCGTAACTGCCCCCTCAACACCATCATCCCCCTCCTGTCCCTTCTATTCAACTTCTGCCTCTCCCACAATACCATCCCCACAGCGTGGCAATCCGCCAAAATCATCATGATCCCCAAACCAGGCAAACCCAAATCTGATCCTAAATCCTACCGCCCCATATCCCTCCTCGACGTCCTCCGCAAGACCTTTGAAAGAATAATTACAGACAGACTCACGCACTTTACTGACAAACTCCAACTCATTCCTCACCTCCAGTCTGGCTTCCGAAAACTCCATTCCACCAATGATCCCCTTCTCAGACTCACTTCAGACATAACAAGACATCAGAACCTTGGACAGTGCACGCTCGCTGTCTTTCTGGACATCGAACGGGCATTCGACAAAATCTGGCATGACGGACTTCTATATAAGCTGCTTAAGACAGGCTTCCCACCGCAGACAGTACGACTAATCCAAACCCTATTAAACGACAGACGCTGCCAAATCCACGTCAACCAAACCACCTCGGCCCCCTTCCGCCCCGAAGCAGGAGTAGCTCAGGGTGGGATTATCTCCCCCCTGCTCTACTCCCTTTACACCATTGACATCCCCACCCCGACAAGAACTAACGAACAACTCCAATTATACGCAGACGACACAGCATACTGGAATTCTGGTCCCTCGACAAACACCATCAACAACCAGACAGCGACCTACCTGACAAAACTAGAAGACTGGATGCGACAATGGCGCATCAAACCCAACCCCACCAAAACCCAACTCATCCTATTCAAACACCGCAACATCCCCAAAAAGACAAACCAAAATCCCGACCACATCTCCCTCACGCTGTGGGGCACCCAGCTCCTCCCCTCTCCCAATGCAAAATACCTGGGCGTCCACCTCGACAAGTATCTCAACCTGAACAACCATATTAAGGAGACCCTCAGCAAAGTACGTCAACGACAACAACTCATACGACGTGTTCAAGGAAAATTTACAGGCTGCAGTGACAGGACAGCTGTAAACACCTACAAAACGTTCGTCCGCCCACTGTTTGAATATGCAGCAGCGCCTCTCGCCTGCATCTCCAAAACCCAAGCTGAAAGAATCTTCCGCACCGAGAGACGAATACTACGCAGCATCCTTCGCCTCCCACCCTCCACCCCCAGACAAGAGGTCTTTGAGGAAGCTAAAGTCACCCCCGTTCAAACAAGGCTAGCCATCCTGAGAGCCCGCTATGGGAAAACCATCCTCACCTCCCGTCCTGACCTACACACAATATACACACACAGAACCAGACACAGAAACAAACCAAAACACAAATACACCTACCCACCAAGAACAATCATAAACAACACCCTCCACATCTTTCCTGACACAATACACCAACACGAACACGCAAGACAATTACACATACAGAATAACGACACTCCCACCCCCTCCCACCTCCAGGCACTGAACCCCGACCGCCCGCCACCATAAACTCGACCTAATCGATTGCAACAAAACGTTCAAGTGCAACAAAATGGCACATAAATCCGCCTCCACTGTCACCCCTATCTCCATTTCTAATTCTATTTCTACCTCCTTTGCTTGAAAATTTGTAATTAGTTCTTAAGATAACAAAACATTTATATATGATCAAACAATATTTTAAGAAAATTGTAATTAGTATGTAATTTAGCAATAAGTACAAAATAAATAAAGAAAACCAAAATGTAATACCCTCATCTCTGGCCCCAATAGAGCAACAAGCTCTCCAGCGGCCCATCCGCCTCCCTTTAGGAGCGGAAATGAATAGTTTAAAAAAAACAAAAAAAACGTACTCGCCAGTACTACTACAGTGGCATTCACCTGAAGATGGCCAGAAGACTCTGCGCCGAAATATCGTGGCAGGACGTTACTGATACCCGGCACTTCTCCCGTGTTTTTATGGAACAATCAGTACGCCGGGAAAGCTTTAAACATCACAACAAGAATCTTTTTATCCATTCGCCAAGTGTACAAGTTAGGTGGGTCGACAGCATATTCCTGTCATGTGACGCACATGCCGTCAGCAGTGTGGTATAGAATATATCAGACGTGTTTTCCTGTGGAGGAATCGGTTGACCTATGGCCTTGCGATCAAACGTTTTCGGTTCCCATTGGAGGGGCACGTCCTTTCGTCTACTAATCGCACGGTTTTGCGGTGCGGTCGCAAAACACAGACACTAAACTTATTACAGTGAACAGAGACGTCAATGAACGAACGGACAGATTATAACTTTGCGAAAATAAGGAAAGTAAACTTTTCAATCGAGGGAAGACTTGAACCAAGGACCTCTCGTTCCGCAACTGCTCACGCTAACCACGGGACCACGGCGTTCCTGAGCTCACAGTTTCCTTGATGTTGCCTATCTTGCGCATGGACTAGTCAGTTTGTATATTTTGCTTTTTTTTTTTTTTTTTTTTTTTTTTTTCGTAGTTCCACACAACTTCTTCCTGTTTTCTCGATTGATCTGTGTTCAGTTTTTCAAGGCTTATCCACTGTGCCAACTTATAACTAAATCTGAGGAGGATGCGATGGGGAGGTTCCCTTGTTAGTAGCTATTTGAGGAACGTTTCGGTGACAGCGGAGGCTGCGCGCGGTGACAGCTCGGCTGCTTGACGACTGCGAGGAATACACCGTGGTGGAGCTCCGCCAGCGGAATTGGCTTGCTAGCCCCAGGCGTACGCTGAGGTGCACGCCAGATGGATGGTTGCTTGCTCCACATCCAGTCTGGCACGTGGGCGGCACAAGCAGAATAGAGTCGCGGATGGTGCGGGTGGCTGTGCTGGCGTCGCAAGTGTTCGTGGATCTGTCCGTCAGCTAGCCTGCCCGTGTGTGTATATCGGTCGATGTATTTATCTACAAGCCGTGTCCGCCGGCTAATGTGTCGATGCCGCCGGTGGACGCCTGTGCGTTGGTTAACTTGACAGTCTCGGCTGTGTTGCCGAAGTTGCCATCTTAGGACGAGCGAGCACACGGATGCAGCACACATTGTTCGGCCGGACAAATGTCAGTAGTGATAGGCAACTCGCATTTTTTTTTCTATCACTGCTGTCCAGCTCAATACAACATTGTCAATTAGATCTCTCCCATGCTGTCGACTGGTTGTCGGGAACCGAAACTACGGGAACCAAGAGAGATACTATGGGCGTTTACACACTGGTTGCCACAGCCAGCGAGTTGCATGAGACCAGAAAAGCACCAGCGACCAGTCACGGCGACCGAGGCGGGAGCAACTAATGGTGCGGCTTGAAGTTGGTTCAAATGTCTCTGAGCACTATGGGACTTAACTTCTGAGATCATAATTCCCCTAGAACTTAGAAAAACTTAAACCTAACTAACCTAACGACAACACACACATCCATGCCCGTGGCAGGATTCGAAACTGTGACCGTAGCGGTCGCGCGGTTCCAAACTGTAGCGCCTGGAACCGCTCGGCCACGCCGGCCGGCTCTTGAAGTTGGCCGAGCGTGTGTACTCAGTTTAGCACCCAGACAGCAACCAGGGTACTTTCCCGTTTCATAGAGAACGCTTCATCACCAAAACGAAGCATCGTAGCGCGATATCGGAAATGTGTTCCGCTAGATATTCAAACTGGAACATGAAAAACATTGTGGAAAGAAATAGTTGGAGAACAGGAGGAGACAGGAAAAAAAGGTGCTATCGAAACCAAACATAAGGTGATCTGGGAGAGTTCTGCGATCTTTATTTCTGAAAAATAAAACTTATTTCCAGTTTATCTGTGTGTTAGTATCTGAAAAACTGGTTTCCGTCAGTATCGCTTATCTTAAGATCATCCTCGTAGTTGCGGAGTACCCAGTCTTAACGCAAACACTATCAGTTTTACTGTCATATTCTCGACTGATGGTGTTTCCGTTAAGTCTGATTACTTTGCTACTATAAGTCTGGCCGACACTGATTATTTTCAGATAGTAAAGCAGTGATCTACGCACTGAGAATAAGTGTTTTTGAAATAGAACTAGGTAAGCAACTGTTTTAATTTAGAACAAACTTATTTTCCTAACACCCTAGTATGAAATATTTACTTGTTTTTATCTGAAACAGTTATTACATGTCTTTGCTGCTGTATTACAACATAATTTGTGAAAATATCTTCATTGTTTCACTTTTTTGCAAGTGTTGAAACATATGTTATTACAACTATCAACAACTACTAAAGAATACATTTGTAACAATGTAGAACTGAAAAAAACTGAAAAACTCGCTGTTATATTTTCTCAAATTATTACAGAAACTTTGAACATACGTCACTTGTTACTTGGGCTAAATTTACGTTATGTCCACCTTTGAACGTGAGTAAAGGCCATGAGCTCTTTCAAAACAGTGTGGCAACCGATCGACAGAATTTTAATCTGTAATATTCATGGGAGACTTGGTGGAAAACTCTCCATCTGTTCCACCTAACGCCAAAGCTTACAATATCACTCCATATAGTGAAGATGCAATGGTCATATGAAAGTGAGGCATGTGATCACACTCCAAACCTGACTCTGGCTCTGATGGAAAGCTTCTTGCTAATTTCTTTATTTCTTGGATAAAATTTTTCTCTTGTGTAAAAGATGTTCCCTCTGAAGTCCGGTACTTCCACTTTAAAATATTCCCGTAAAATCGAATTTCAGATTATGATGGTGGATCATTTTGTGACTTGGGATAAAAGTTAGATATTATTGTTTTTTATTAATAGATATGCAGTTAGCAAACTCATAGTTTTTGAGATGATCAGTTTAGTTTATAGTGGAGCCCAGTGGCAGATACAGAAAAACCTCAAGGAGGGGGCGCTGAACATACCTTGAGCTACCTTTACTTTTACCGTAATAAAAAGTAATCAAGTCACATACAAAATTTAAGAAATTTTATTTAATGGGTCTAGAAAAATATCCGCTACCAGTCACAATAAAAGTTTATTTATTTATCACACGACCGGTATCGGGCTTGCGCCCATCTTCAGGTGTTTTATACATTCATGTACATGATTGTACTGTTGGAGATCACTGTATAAATACAAAAAAATTATTTGCTGGTGACTACACAGATAGAAGTGGGACAATTGTAAGTGGTAAGGTAGCATTTGACGAAAATATGTCTGTACTTACATAAAGATGAAGCACCATTATTACAGCTATGCTGTGGTAATAGTTTTGCCACTTAGTTACACACTTACGGTCATTTTCACGTCCATATTTCAGTTTTACCAAGTATAGTTTCATATTACGCTATTATGATGTGCACTCGTGAAATACACTATGTTTACATACAAACATGTGGGCTGTGGTCAAAGAACTTAGATGTAGCAGATGTAAAGATGTTGCTCATACAGAAACTTGTAGGTTATGGTCAAAGACCTTAGCCACAGGAAGTGCAAGGGTGTTGCATATTAGAATTTTAAAAAGCTATTATAGAATGCGACGTTTCTTGATACACATTATGAAATTTTTTTGATTCACATTTTTGTCGGAGAACTTAGAACTTGGAATTGCAATGTTCTTATATATATATATATGAAATTACTCAAAGCTATTACAAATTAAAAAATGACAGCTAGAACTGTTTTGAGCCACACTGTTGTCAGAGAACTTAGATCTAGGAGGTACAATAATGTGACTGTTCCTTTATTGGGTGTAGAAAAATATCCGCTACACGGAGTTCGACAGCATCCACTATGGATAAAATTCATTTAGGTTTATTTAAAACTGATTATACACATATACAATACAATGCCATATTAGGGTATAAAAAAGTTACAGTTGTGGTTCCCTTGCATAAAAATGAATTCTATGTGCCTATTCTTCCTGGCTAATTGGTTAATTACATCGTCGACAGGACAATCAGTGTCAGGGTGAGTGTTCAACAGAGCCAAGCCATTAAGTCGATCCTCCTTCATTGTCGACCTCAGCCATGTATTTGTACGCTGCAATGTGCAAAAAACGTTTTTCTACTGTAGCAATAGACGCAGGTAGCCAACCAAATATTTTGTACAGCGTGTGCAAAGTAAGGATAGTCTGATCTAAGACAAACAAACAACGCTTGCATAGCAGAATCACGACCATTAAGGGCGTTTACACTCGTTTGCTCGTATTGAAAATCTCTCCCATTAGTCTCTTTTTAATTACGAAGAGTGATTTTTCTCCATAACTTGATTCAGCCGAGTCGACTGACGAAAGATACTAACGAATAGCGTGCGGGCTGAGTGGCGGGGGCGGCGCGGGTGGAAATTCGGGCGGCCCCGCAAGTCGGAGGGGGGGGGGGGGGCGCCCCCATACGTAGCCGCCACTGGTGCAGCCACACTCTTGAGAATAAAATCAACCTGTTTTCAGAAAAAAAGTGTTTTGGATTACTTACTGAACGCCTCTCGTAAAATGAGGTTTTTACCACTTTATTGTTATAGCATTTTCAAAGGCAGTCACACTGTGGTATTTTCGCATTTCATGCGCGAAATTGCTTTTCTCTTTTAGATCTGTCCAACCTGTTTGATTTCGTCTTTGTGTAGCTTCACGTTTGACTTGGCTGTAGACAGCCTCTAAAGTCGTAATTTCGTTTCCTTGAGGCAGTTTTCTCTCGGTTTATGAATCAAGCTTTTGTTGTCGTTTCCTTGCTGTTGAAAAAAGACTTTCCTGACACTTAGATTTCCAGCTCAGTTTTCAGTTAAATCTGCAATATCTGGAGCAGCATGTGGAGCATGTGACCTTAAGGGTTGCGTACAGAGTCTCAACAATAGTTCGACAACGATCAGACATGTACGACGGGCGTCAAAGTCTAAGTTACACATGTCGTCCCACGCTAAAACCATTGCGCAACCAGAGTGGCGCATTGTCAGAAGAGTGTACATGTTCTGAGTTTGCTGAAGACAAACTTGTGTCGCGGTACGGGTAACAGGAGCCTGACATGGTGGGAGTGAAATGGCAGGGCAGCTGGAAACGTACTCCAGAGTTGAAGTATGCAGGACAGTACGAGACGTCTAAATGACATACAGATTGACCGAGAAATTCTGATGGTATACGACAATGTCGCGTCCAGCCGTAGTGCCGCTGGCTTTACGAAGGCCGCACAGATGTGAGTGGAGCTGATCAGGGAGGAAGGCGGTCGACGGCGACTACAGGAGGCAGTGCCTAGGCTAGAGATCGGCAACAGGCGGAAGGTCGAACCTCGGACCGCCAATATTCTTAAATACAGTCCGACGTCCAACTAAGTATCCCGGCGCCTCGTTCGCACTAGGCTAGTAATTTAGTAACTAAACGTGTCTGAAAAACAAAAATTTAGTCGAGTAGATTAGCAAATAGTTGAGCTGAAGTAACCCGAACGGGTAAACACCGAGCGCTGTTTGTTTATGTGGGTGACTGGGTGTGCGAATGACAAGTGTTGCTATAATTATTAGCTAAATCCGTAGATTCAGGCTACCAGAGAGGAAATAAACGACTAACAGGAGTAACAGGTTAGAAGGATTACGTATTATCTTCTCGCTGTATCCAAGAAAGTGAAACTACTAAGGTCCAGTTGTACAGTGCTCCGTCAGCAACCGCTTAATTCTATTCTCGGAATAGTGCGGAAAAGGCATTGTACGAACACGTAATAACACCTAACTGGAGAATAAACGCGGAATAACTGAACCAGTGTTTATGTCGGATCAGTGAAGTTAACTGGAGAATAAACAATGGTAGGAATAGTTACAGAATTAGTGATGACAGTATGGTTTGTTAGAACGAGAAAGGAGAAGAAACGAGGACATCACACAAATTAAGAGTGTATGGAAGAATATGACGATTCCAAATTTATATAAAAATTTCCTACTACTACGACTAGTACTTTTCGATCTCATCCTTGAGAAACTGGAGTATATCAATGAATAGTAAAATTATGTCCGAACCTAAAACTTTTTGCTTGCAGCAGGCCTAATAGACATTTTATATTGGTACTTCGTGAATTCGATTCAGTCGTGTCATTTTTGTAAATGAGGTAGATAAAAATGACCGTTTTTGCCAAAACAGCCTCGCTTATTGGCGCTTTTTACAATTGCTGCAATATTAGAGAGGACTATTTCGTTTTGTCTAGCAGCCAGTGACAAAATAGATGTTATCAAATCGAGAAACCACACCAATCTTGGGTATTATTCGTATTAACAGCTTTTTCAGCTTTAGACAACGACATTTTGATTTTTCATGTAGCAAAACGTTTGACGAACTTTGATGAGGTAATAGATTGTCATTAGAACGAATTCCAGTCCAAGTTGCACACCTTATTTTTTATTCATTCGATGACTAGTTTCGGGCCGAGATCCATTTTCAAACCAACGTAACACAGTCGAAAATGCCACTTCCGAAGATGTTTTCTGTATGCACTGTAAATGTTCATTGAACATTTTTGACATCTTCGGAAATGCCTTTTTCGACTATGTTATGTTGATATATAAATGGATCTCAGCCTGAAACTAATCATCGAATGAATAAAAAGCAAAATCTTGCAGCTAGGACTGGTTTTTCGTTCTGCTGGTTAACAGAAAGTTAGTTACTCAAGCTACCAAGCTATCCCAGCATGCTGGAAGTTCATAATAGATTGTTTCGCAGAAAGGAAAGCACGCCGTGTAAAGCTGTAGCATGATCAGAGAGAAGAAAATGCTGGGACCTTAGGTCTGAAGAAATGTGGGCTTGTCGTGCTTGTCTCTTGTCGTTACCGCTTTTATGTCACACAAAAGAGAAAGTTATTACTGTAGCTAATAGGCAGTAAAGAATGCAAATTTTTTGAAGAGTTCTTACTTCTCGATCGTAAATAAGCCCACCCAGTATTAATTGTGAGTTTTAAAGGGGGGTGGGATGTCAAACCGTCCGACAAGGAGCAGGAGGGGTACCATAGGACACGTTAATTTCCACTGTCCCGAATACAGGTTTGATGGCTTCCGTTACAAAATATACACGTTTGAATTCCACAGAGCGAAATACAGTGACGTGCGATAGAAGAATGCTGTGCGAAGAGTCGTGACACTGCACTTTGTCACATTTAATACCAAACAAAATCTCTTACATTTCCTCGAACATACATGTTTTATATACGGGTATATCAGACTCTTCAGAAAATGTACAAAATAGACATATTTTTGAAAATTCGATTTAGCATTAAATTTTTAACGGCCTGTCTCAAACGTTCGTGGGGGAGGGGGGCGCCACTATGAGCTGGACTTCGTTGGGACCTTTTTCTGTAAATGCAAAAGTACAATAAAGACTGTGTTTAGTATAAACCGTCGGTGAATTGAAAAAACCTTTCTCACCTTTTTATATGCATAAAGTGCATCAGGTTATGAGGGGAACTGAAAATATAAATTTGATGGGGCATGTGTCACGTAGGCGCACGGTAAAAAATTGTATTACTGTGACAAGTGTACCTTGGGTGTAAGCATACCCACCGACACTGTAAAATAAATCAACAGTCTGTTGCAATGGAAAAATAAAGTAGCTAAAATAATTCAGTATTCAGAAATAATAATTTTAATTCAAATAATAGTAGGGAGGCTTACATAGTGCGGTGGCGAAGTTCCCAGCTTCTGTTATTTACGCATGGGGCGCCTTTCAACGCTGACGTTAACAGGCTTGTCTAGAATGACGGAGAGCTATACGCCACGCTCGTCTAACGTCACCAGTTTGCCTTTGTGTGTGATTTACTAATGGAGTTTTCCACCCCGTTAAGATGATGACTGTTGTCTGGTGTTTATTGGGTATGTGATACCACAGTTTATGTGCCACCATGGAACATGTGCGCCATCCCACCTGAATATAGTTGTCCGTAAGTAGCTGAGCAGAAGATGTCCTCAGCGCTAGACTGGCAAGGAGGAGGGAAGGGGAACGGGCGTTTCTGTCCCATTACCAGAGCCGTAACAGAATCTCATTCATGTGGATTCATTCCTCTGTGATTACCCGAAGTTTCTGGTGTACCAGACGGCAATAGAAACTCGAGAGGAATACTTGGTAGGGCCCTAGCTGTCTTTTGATATTGTTCCAGAGACAATAGGGATATTTGAAGGAGGGTGGCGAACTTTGTTGCCTCGCTGTAATCCATGTATTCAGACAGTCGGTCGTGGCTTTCAAGAGATGCTTTGAGGTCTTTCCATAAGGTGGAAATTGCGTATGTCAGTAATAAACTGAATATTCCTATTCTATCAGTAGCGCCGCGTCTCAAAATTCTCTGTCTGTGATCTAACATTTGTATTATTCTGACCCTGAAGATGTGCACACTCTGCTGTCGTATAATCAATGATCCTTTCCTACATTGAATGTGTAAATCGATCAGGAAGAAACATGCTTCACGTAGTTGAACGAAAAGTCTTGTTTATCTAACTACTGCAGTAATATACAGGTATCATCCGTGGATTTGATGTATAATTTTTACCACCCAGCACAAAGCGGGCGATTGTGACAGAAAGTTGTGGCGAATCTTGTATCGAGTGGCTCTATATACAACTCGGACGCACCAGGATATTGTTACCTATCCAAGAAGACAGCACACAAGGGGGGCGGAGCTAAAGCCCCCTGTCTTCGCTATCTATGGTAGTTCTTAACTACCCTGAAATATTGACTTACCTGACTCCAAATCTCAGAGTAGAGAGAAAACACAGCTGCCGTGATTGCTAAAAACTGCAACTTCACTGAATCTTTATTTCTGTCTCAGAACAAATCAAATGTCAGTTTCACACAAACAATTCTCTTGCAATTCAGGAATATAACTGATCAGTAGTAAACGTCAAATGTATAACTACAGCGAGAGAGACACTTCAGCAGGATCCAACTACTTGTCGCAGGTCGATGAACGCCATGTACAGGAATTGGATATACATGCTAAACTGCTTTCCCTTCTTCTTTCTGCTCATCGCATCCTTCTACCCCTGTCTTTGTATATTTTCTTCTGCTATCCTCGTATCATTCTTCCTACCCTAGAGTAAATCAATGGGGAACATTGGTATGTGGTGTATGAGAGACACCTCTTGACCTGCTGGATCTGTGAGGATAGTAGCTCAGATGACAGTATCTCGCTTAGTTCCAGTGGGCGAATGAATGGGATTACAAAATGTTGGACAATTCTGCTTCTGTAGCAGTATTCTAATCATAAAGCGATAAGCCATAAATACAACTTTCCTGTTTTCTGTCAAAATGGTGGCGAGAAAGAAAATAAAACAGCAGTGTTGTGTATAGAATTTTACTTTGAAAATATACGGGGTGTGAAGGTTGTAGTGCAGATATTTTTAATGGTGACTGAGGACAGTGTACTTAACAACATCAGTAGTTACTTCATCTGCAAGGTAATGTTGTCGTTGTTGTGGTCTTCAGTCCTGAGACTGGTTTGATGCAGCTCTCCATGCTACTCCATCCCGTGCAAGCTTCTTCATCTCCCAGTACCTACTGCAGCCTACATCCTTCTGAATCTGCTTAGTGTGTTCATCTCTTGGTCTTCCTCTACGATTTTTACCCTCCACGCTGCCCTCTAATACTAAATTGGTGATCCCTCGATGTCTCAGAACATGTCCTACCAACCGATCCCTTCTTCTAGTCAAGTTATGCCACAAGCTCCTCTTCTCCCCAATTCTATTCAATACCTCCTCATCAGTTATGTGATCTACCCATTTAATCTTCAACATTCTTCTGTAGCACCACATTTCGAAAGCTTCTATTCTCTTTTTGTCTAAACTATTTATCGTCCACGTTTCACTTCCATACATGGCTACACTCTATACAAATACTTTCAGAAACGACTTCCTGACACACAAATCTATACTCGATGTTAACAAATTTCTCTTCTTCAGAAACGCTTTCCTTGCCATTGCCAGTCTACATTTTATATCCTCTCTACTTCGACCATCATCAGTAATTTTGCTCCCCAAATAGCAAAACTCCTTTACTACTTTAAGTGTCTCATTTCCTAATCTAATTCCCTCAGCATAACCCGACTTAATTCGACTACATTCCATTATCCTCGTTTTGCTTTTGTTGATGTTCATCTTATACCCTCCTTTCAAGACACTGTCCATTCCGTTCAACTGCTCTTCCAAGTCCTTTGCTGTCTGTGACAGAATTATAATGCCATCGGCGAACCTCAAAGTTTTTATTTCTTCTCCATGGATTTTAATACCTACTCCGAACTTTCGTTTTGTTTCCTTTATTGCTTGCTCAATATACAGATTGAATAACACTGGGGATAGGCTACAGCCCTGTCTCACTCCCTTCCCAACCACTGCTTCCCTTTCATACCCATCGACTCTAATAACTGCCATCTGGTTTCTGTACAAATTGTAAATAGCCTTTCGCTCCCTGTATTTTACCCCTGCCACCTTCAGAACTTGAAAGAGAGTATTCCAATCAACATTGTCAAAAGCTTTCTCTAAGTCTACAAATGCTAGAAACGTAGGTTTGCCTTTCCTTAATCTTTCTTCTAAGATAAGCCGTAGGGTCATTATTGCCTCACGTGTTCCAACATTTCTACGGAATCCAAACTGATCTTCGCCGAGGTCGGCTTCTATTAGTTTTTCCATTTGTCTGTAAAGAATTCGCGTTAGTATTTTGCAGCTGTGACTTATTAAACTGATAGTTCGGTAATTTTCACATCTGTCAACACCTGCTTTCTTTGGGATTGGAATTATTATATTCTTCTTGAAGTCTGAGGGAATTTCGCCTGTCTCATACATCTTGCTCACCGGATGGTAGAGTTTTGTGAGGACTGGCTCTCCCAAGGCTGTCAGTAGTTCCAATGGAATGTTGTCTACTCCGGGGGCCTTGTTTCGACTCAGGTCTTTCAGTGCTCTGTCAAACTCTTCAGGCAGTATCGTATCTCCCATTTCGTCTTCATCTACATGCTCTTCCATTTCCATAGTATTGCCCTCAAGTACATCGCCCTTGTATAGATCCTCTATATACTCCTTCCACCTTTCTGTTTTCCCTTCTTTGCTTAGGACTGGGTTTCCATCAAAGCTCTTGATATTCATGCAAGTGGTTCTCCTTTCTCCAAAGGTCTCTTTAATTTTCCTGTAGGCAGTATCTATCTTACCACTAGTGAGATAAGCCTCTACATCATTACATTTGTCCTCTAGCCATCCTTGCTTAGCTATTTTGCACTTCCTGTCGATCTCATTTTTGAGACGTTTGTGTTCCTTTTTACCTGCTTCATTTACTGCATTTTTATTTTTCATCTTTCATCAATTAAATTTAATATTTCTTCTGTTACCCAAGGGTTTCTACTAGCCCTCGACTTTTTACCTATTTGATCCTCTGCTGCCTTCACTATTTCGTTCCTCAAAGCTACCCATTCTTCTTCTACCGTATTTCTTTCCCCCATTGCTGTCAATTGTTCCCTTATGGTCTCCCTGAAACTCTGTACAACCTCTGGGTCTTTCAGTTTATCCAGGTCCCATCTCCTTAAATTCCCACCTTTTTGCAGTTTCTTCGGTTTTAATCTACAGTTCATAACCAATAGATTGTGGTCAGAGTCCACATCTGCCCCTGGAAATGTCTTACAATTTAAAACCTGATTCCTAAATCTCTGTCTTACCATTATATAATGTATCTGATACCTTTTAGTATCTCCAGGGTTCTTCCATGTATACAACCTTCTTTCATGATTCTTAAACCAAGTGTTAGTTATGATTATGTTGTGCTCTGTGCAAAATTCTACCAGGCGGCTTCCTCTTTCATTTCTTAGCCCCAATCCATATTCACCTGCTATGTTTCCTTCTCTCCCTTTTCCTACACTCGAATTCCAGTCACCCATGACTATTAAATTTTCGTCTCCCTTCACAATCTTAATAATTTCTTTTATTTCATCATACATTTCTTCAATTTCTTCGTCATCTGCAGAGCTAGTTGGCATATAAACTTGTACTACTGTAGTAGGCGTGGGCTTCGCGTCTATCTTGGCCACAATAATGCGTTCACTATGCTGTTTGCAGTAGCTTACCCTTACTCCTATTTTTTTATTCATTATTAAACCTACTATTAATTTTGTATTTATAACCCTGTATTCACCTGACCAAAAGTCTTGTTCCTCCTGCCACCGAACTTCACTAATTCCCACTATATCTATCTTTAACCTATCCATTTCCCTTTTTAAATTTTCTGACCTACCTGCTCGATTAAGGGATGTGACATTCCACGCTCCGATCCGTAGAACGCCAGTTTTCTTTCTCCTGATAACGACGTCCTCTTGAGTAGTCCCCGCCCGGAGATCCGAATGGGGGACTATTTTACCTCCGGAATATTTTACCCAAGAGGACGCCATCATCATTTAATCATACAGTAAAGCTGCATGCCCTCGGGAAAAATTACGGCTGTAGTTTCCCCTTGCTTTCAGCCGTTCGCAGTACCAGAACAGCAAGGCCATTTTGGTTATAGTTACAAGGCCAGATCAGTCAATCATCCAGACTGTTGCCCCTGCAACTACTGAAAAGGCTGCTGCCCCTCTTCAGGAACCACACGTGTGTCTGGCCTCTCAACAGATACCCCTCCGTTGTGGTTGCACGTGCAGTACGGCTATCTGTATCGCTGAGACACGCAAGCCTCCCACCAACGGCAAGGTCCATGGTTCACGGGGGGGAAATAACTACAGTTATTAGGAGTAGTATGTTATTAGGTTGATTAGTACCTCCAAGTACGTGTTGCAGAAGCAAACCATTAATGCTTATTCTTCGCCTGGGCCGGTGTTAAAGTGTGAACGTACGGATGCGAAACGGTTAAGCCTATACAGACAGGTGTAGTCCACTTACAATAAATTAGTGATGCACTTGACCACGCAGAAAACATCAGGTAGTAAATTATTGATGTGTTTGTGGGAAGAAACAACCAACATACTGATGTCTGTATATACTAAGATATCACACATAAAAATTCTGCGCTTATATCTGTTACACTCAGTGTACGAGGAGAAAGCATTAACACGTAGGAGCAGTTTGTCTAATGCAGTGAGTGTGAACGCGGTCCCTTTCACCTGTCAGTGGGCGTTCCAGCCTTCCTGTTGGATAGTAGACAAAAATTTTTTTAACTAATTATTATTGTTATTATTTACTTTAACTAGCTGTAACGCTGCGTTATCAATTTTATAATGGGAAGTTACTTTACTACTTTATACATCACCATTACAGCAGAACCGGTCGGCGGTAAGAAAATTTTACTGTTAACAGAGAAGCTAAAATGGGCACTAGGCGAGAAGGGTTGACTACCCATGGTCTAATGGTTTACACGGTCTCCTGTCGTAGCTGAAACTGGCCGCGAGTAGGAAATCGAAACAGCAGTTTCACAGCACAGCATTTTCTTTCTTGTAATCGGTTTTAACAGAAAACCTGTACATTGTCGTTTAGAAAAATGTGTAACTTATGGCCATCCGAATATTCATTATAGTGCTGTGTAAAAATTTGTAGTAAATCGATCAAATACTTTTTGAGAGTTTTGGTAACAATGATAAACGAAGACTTGCCTTTATGTAGTAGTATAGATTAGGTCTATGCCATTGATTCCCTGGCTATCTGTTACCAACAAATCCATTTTGCATTAATATCAAATCATCCTAGCCTGGCGCGTACGTGCTATAGAAGACATGTTGCAGGACGGCAGTACAAGGCTTGGTACAAGACTGGTTTTTAACAATAACATCAAATATTTTCAGCCATCAGCGGATACAGTCTTTCGTTCCATGACCGCCACCGCATTTTCGCCAGGCTTTCGGACAGACCGTTGCCAACGGGCCGTTGCCGCTGGTCCACCATTCGCATCGGTAGCAACGTAGCCCGAGTAGTTACAACATTTTCAAAGAGTTTTAATCCACGCAACGCGCAGAAAATTCTCTCACACCGCCCGTTCGTTGGCGTCTTACGGCAAGAAAGGAAAAATGGATTGATCGTTGGTGTTAATACCGATCATCCTCCTTTACCTCCTCTGAATTACTGCACATGACGTGTCACTGGGCACATTTGTTCTGTGCATGCAGTACACGTGAGGCGGCTAGTTGTTTCCACTGCACTGTGTGGAATACGTAGGTTTTGTTATAGTTCACTAACCTGCTGTCTTCAAGTTGATGTCCCCAGGGCAGAAAACAGCACGCAGGTCGTAGGTTCTGTATCTTGAGGCTGAAACTGACTTTTAGCGAGGTTCTGTTCTGAAATAATGTATCACTTCTTTGGGATGCCACTCGCGTATTTTAATATAGCCACACGAGAAGACTACATGATCTTAATACAACACCTTCTGATGCAGCAAAGTACATGATCAAACACAGTGTTTACGAAAATGTATCTTTACACTATTTGTGGCATGTGTGTGTGCGCGCCTCATGACTACCGGAGTGAATCTTTTAATACTGAATACTGGCAAACACATCCTGCGACAGACAACATGTCTGTTCTTCTCGACTGCCTAATCCCGAGTGACGAACAGCCCGAAACACTTCGCGCGCCATACCAGAAAAGGCATGACTCAAACGCTTCCGAAGTGCTTCGTCTGCAATTTCGTCAGTCTTGTTTTATATTTAAATTGTTTTTAATAATTCTAAAATGACTGATTGATAGTCATCTGTTGAGATATATTTATATTAAAAAGTGAAGTCATTCCAATGAGTAGTTTAACTAATAACTATATTTTAACGTTTTGGCGCCCTTGCTCCGAACACAGCAGCCAATCACAGAGCAGTAGCATCATGCAGGCGGTCGTTCTCTGGGAGTGATACCGAATCTAACACCTGTCACAGGTACCTCACACCACATTTCGTCATCTATGTGCTTCTTGCATCTCCACTGCTCTGGGAACAGCTTCTTGGAGCCTACTATGATGGCTGATTAAGCCAGAAATATTACAGTCTCAGCAGACGTGTTACTCCGAGGTTAGAGAACTAGATCGCTTGTACTACTCCGACGTTAAGTCGAAAATGTCGAGAATGAGAAACCATTGAAAGAGAAATGAGAGTAGAATTGCGAAATGTGTTACAGGCTGTGAATTTTTTATGGCCAGCTCCAAAAGAAATAAAGCTGAAGACGATGAAAGCGGGTGCCGTTTCGCTAAAAGCTGTTCCATGCGATCGCAGCGGTGGGGCGTGGCGCAGCTAGCCGATTAATGGCCAGCCGGAGAGCTCGGGGGATTATCGAATTAACGGTTAACACGCCTGATGGCCCACAATCCTCTTGCCTTCGCACCCACGGGACGCTTGGCACACGTTGTGGGGGAAGTCAGTCGAGAACCGGATTATGCGAAAAGGGACCGTTCGCAAGCAGTTAGTTCCCACGGTATTCTTAAAAAAAGAAAAAAAAAGGCCAGATAAAAGTAGGGTTCCGTACAGACCTAATTATAAATATCTATGCAGTTGATCCAGTCCGGGAGTCGAGAATTTCGACAACTTTTGCCTGTTATCGACACTGATTCTGGTAAGATATCGTCCTGGTAATTCCAATACTTTCGAAAATGTTTTAATTTTAAATTTGAAATCGGATAGCGAGTGACAGAAAATATATTTATCGCGTTGTATAATTACAGATTAAGATTTTCTTCCTTTACATGTACTCTTAAACCTTGCTTCCTGCCAAATTTCATGATTCTACGTGAACGGGAATTTTCCTTTAGGCTTTGATGAATAAGTTATCCAGTATCAGAATATGTGATTTAAATGACCGCATCTTTTAATTGCACTATATTAGGAGCTTAACTGTTTTACACAGTCAAGGGTCCCTAGACCTAAGTGTGTGACATCGGTTTGAACATGAGACCTCTGCTCTTTCCTGAGAAAAATAGCTCTTAACAGACGGACAGATAGACAGTCGGACGGATTATAGGTCATACGGAAAAATTTAAGTGTTCGTTTTCCCGTGCGGCTGCCCGAGAGTGGAATGGCAGAGAGTGGAATGGTAGATATATAGATTGGAAGTGGTTCGATGGTCCCTCTGCCAGGCACCTAATTGTGAATTGCAGAGTAGTTATGTAGATAGGTAGATAAATAAATAATATGTAGAAATGGTTTTATGTAAAATCTTAAGCTGCTGTCCAGTTCTTTATTGTGCGACCGGTTTCGTTCAAACCCATTATCCAGCACAGTTTCTTGTTAACAGCAAGACTAACATGAATGCACAAATGAATAAAAAAATAAGCTGCCAGTAACTGATACTCCCTGGAAGTATCTCTGTTTGGCTAAATGTTGTTTACAAATATTATTTTTTCACAAACTGCGACATGGTTGCGAATAAAAGAGTGACCCGAATATAGAATAAACTTCCTTGACTTTACGTCCATGATCACAAATTTTTTGCCATCATACTACCGATTTCGGTCTATAATGATCATCTTCAGATCTGTTTTTTAAAAGCATGTCATAATGTGCTGCAGCCATGGTGGCATCGTCAAATATTAAACGCAAAATCAGCATCAGCATTGTCAAATACATATAAATAACTGGATATTCAAGTGAGTACAAATGTATATGTATGTCAGTAGCACTTTTCATTACCGTCTATTTTATTGTTTGAAGCTGTAGACAATCTGCTAGTGCCGGCCGGTGTGGCCAAACCGCTACGGTCGCAGGTTGGAATCCTGCCTCGGGCATGGATGTGTGTGATATCCTTAGGTTAGTTAGGTTTAAGTAGTTCTAAGTTCCAGGGGACTGATGACCTCAGATGTGAAGTCCCATAGTGCTCAGAGCCATTTGAACCATTTGGTAGCAGAGGGCACGGGAACATCGGGATTCGACCATGTCGGCTCTCCGAGTGAATCCCATTTTTGCTACACTAGGTCGATGTTTGTCTCCACATACGGCATCATCGGACACAGGCTGGTGGGAGCAGTATTATGCTATGGGAGACAGTCTCCTGTGCTTGCATGGGACGTGTGGTAGTAATCGAAGACAGGCTGACAGCTGCGAACCACGTGCATCCCTTCATGCTTGATGTCTTGTCCGACAGCGAGGTCATCTTTCAGCAGAGTAATTAACACGTATCTCTGAGCCAGAACCGTGCTGCAGTAGTTTGAGGAGGTGAACTAACGGTGATGTCTCGGCGACCAAATTCGCCTGATGTAAATCCTACGGAACCCGTCTGGGTCGCTATCGGGCACCATTACAGCATACACAAATCACCGGCCCGTTATCATCGCGAATTACACGGCCTGTGTGTAGACGTCTAATGCCGTATACCTCCACAAACCGTCTGATTCCTGATACGCAGAATCAGTGATGTATTTCGTTCCAAAGACAGACAGACAAACTACTAAGCAGGTAGTCATTTTGTTTTGGTTGAGCAGTATACTTTATTCGAAGTATTTGGTTCTCAACCGTGTTCCTCTTGCGTAAGATTTGAAGCCCTTGCCGTGGGGAGTGCACAGTGCATTTGACGGGAGTGGGATTTTAGGGAGAGCGGGCGTGGAGGTTGCGGCGTCCAAGTGTCGAGCGGGAGATGCGGGATGCGGCGGTCGATACGGGCGCACAGCACAGCACAGCACAGCGCCACAGCACAGCACACGGCTGCTGCTGTCGCCGGCTCACGCACTGCTCCTCCTGTGCGTGTGATGCGTCCGCAGCGGGGCCGCCCGTGCGCTGCTGTGCCGCGCCGCACCCACCGCCACGCACCACTCATTCCCCCCTCCCCCTCCACCTATTGCTTTCTTCCTTCCGTGCCGACGCAGAGCCTACTCACCGGTGTTCCAATATACGACGGCTGTCTGGAAAGTAAAATCCCATTCTGCTTCTAACTTCTGTATCTATACCCTGTAAACCACCGTGAAGAGCGTGGCAGAGTGTATGTCCAATTGTACCAGTTTTAGCGTTTCTTCCAGTTACATTCGCTTGTGGGTCGCGGAGAGAATGATTGTCTGAATGAATGCCTCTGTGATTGCTGTAATTATTCTAATCTTAACCTCACGATCTACATCTACATCCATACTCCGCAAGTCACCTGACGGTGTGTGGCGGAGGGTACTTTGAGTATCTCTATCGGTTCTCCCTTCTATTCCAGTCTCGCATTGTTCGTGGAAAGAAGGATTGTCGATATGCCTCTGTGTGGACTCTAATCTCTGATTTTATCCTCATGGTCTCTTCGCGATATATACGTAGGAGGGAACAATATACTGCTTGACTCCTCGAAGAAGGTATGTTCTCGAAACTTCAACAAAAGCCGGTACCGAGCTACTGAGCGTCTCTCCTGCAGAGTCTTCCACTGGAGTTTATCTATCATCTCCGTAACGCTTTCGCGGTAACTAAATGATCCTGTAACGAAGCGCGCTGCTCTCCGTTGGATCTTCTCTGTCTCTTCTATCAACCCCACACCGGCGAGCAGTATTCAAGCAGTGGGCGAACTAGTGTACTACAACCTCCTTCCTTTGTTTTCGGATTGCATTTCCTTAGGATTCTTCCAATGAATCTGTCTGGCATCTACTTTACCGACGATTAATTTTATATGGTCATTCCATTTTAAATCACTCCTAATGCCTACTCCCAGATAATTTATGGACTTAACTGCTTCCAGTTGCTGACCTGCTATATTGTAGCTAAATGATACTTAGGGGGTTTTAGTGTATACTCCTAGAGTCATCATTTAAAGCCGGTCCTTGAAATTTTGTTAGTACACTTCAATCTTAAAGAGTCTTCCTGTTCAATTCCTTCAGTATCTGTCGTGACACTTTCCCACGGATGAAATAAACCTGTTACCATTCGTGATGCCCTTCTCTGTGCGTGTTCAACATCCCCTATTAGTCCCATTTGATACGGATCCCAAACACTAAGGGATATTCTAGAACCGGCCCCACGAGTGATTGTAAGCAGTGTCCTTTGTAGACTGACTGCACTTCCCCAGTATTGTACCACTAAATTGAAGTCACTATTGACCCTATGTGATCTTTCCATTATGTATCCCTGCAAAGTCTTACACCCCCCTACTACAGAATTACAGCCAGATATTTGAAGGAGTTGGTCGATACGAACAGTGACTTATTAATATTATAGTCATAGCAGACGACATTTTTTTCGTTGTCTGAACTGCACAGTTTTACATTTCTGAACATTCGAAGCAAGTTGCCAATCTACGCACCACTTTGGAAATTTTATCATGATCTGACTGTCAATATTTATGCTCCTTCTTTCAGACAGTACTTCATTATAGATAGCTACATCATTTGCGAAAAGTCTGGGTTTACTATTAACTTGGTCTCCTTGCTCATTAGTATACATCATGAACAGCAACGGTCCCAACACGCTTCCTTGGGGCACACCCAATGTTACTTCCACATCTGACGATGTCTCTCCATCCAAGATAACATGCTGCGTCCTCAAACCAGTCACAAATTTCGCTTGATACCCCATGTGATAATAAGCGTAGGTATTGTACGAGTTAAATGCTTTTCGGAAATCAAGAAATACTGCAACTATAAGACTCCCTTCATCCAAAGCTTTTAGTACATCATGTCAGAAAAGTGCGAGTTGGGTTTCACGTGCTCGATGTTTTCGGAATCCATGCTCGTTGGCATGGAGGATGTCATTCTATTCGAGATATCTCAGTATGTTTGAGCTCAGAGTATATTCTAAGATTCTACAACAAATCGATGTCAGGGATATTGGACTGCAGTTTTGTCGATCACTTCTACTACCTTTCTTGTAGAAGGGTATGACCTGTGCTTGTTTCTAATAACTGGGACGGTTTTCAGATCGACGTGATCTCCGATAGTGTATAGTTAAAAGAGGGGCTAACTCAGCCGCAAATTCAGTGTAGCACCTGATAGGGATTCCATCGGGCCATGGAGATTTGTTCAATTTTAACGGTTTCAGCTGTTTCTCAACACCACTATGCTGCCTGTTATTTACTAAGTCGGAAATTATGAAAGACAGAGTGACAGTTGAAAGCCAGCCCTCTGAGATCCGAAAGTTTTAACTGGCAGTGTTCGTGGTAAAAAGCTGCCAAGACACTTGCCATGTTCTTGAAGGTACTGAAATCACTCACGTCCCCTTGGGACTTCGTGACTGGACGTTACTGCCAATTCAACTTTTATGTAGTTCTATAATGGTGGTAGTCTGCTTTTCCAGAGCGGCGCGCCACTACACACACTTGCCCATCGCCGGCCGGTGTGGCCGTGCGGTTAAAGGCGCGTCAGTCTGGAACCGCGTGACCGCTACGGTCGCAGGTTCGAATCCTGCCTCGGGCATGGATGTGTGTGATGTCCTTAGGTTAGTTAGGTTTAATTAGTTCTAAGTTCTAGGCGACTGATGACCTCAGAAGTTAAGTCGCATAGTGCTCAGAGCCATTTGAACCATTTTTGAACTTGCCCATCACAGTTTTCCAACACACGCAGTCTTTTCACCCACTATGTCGTTCTTCCCGATGTGTCGGACATTCAAGTAGCTATCTGCGTGTGATTGCTATGAGCAACCCACTTCTTTCTGTTCTTGATTTGTACTATCTCGGTAACCGTCCTAAACAGCTCCGTCGTATAATATTGAATTAACATTTCGTAGTTCTCTTTTATTTTGTTGTCAGTTATTGTTTTTCCTTTAAGAGGACTAGTTCCTGAACACAAGGAGAAATCATAAAACTCATGTTAGTTTTGAAAATAGTGGAGGCCAAACAGTAAGAGTTGTAACCCTATGTAACTATTACCATATTTTAACAGGTCCTCTGGAAACAATTTGATGTATGAACCCCATCTTGTGGTCTCTCCCTTTTTTCTGAAATGTGTTTTGTAGTGTAAGTGAAATAAAGCATATTAATAACTTATGTGCACCATAGTACACATATCTCGAAATAGAAACAAGGTAGAAGCTTGATTTTTTTTCTGGAAGTTCTTTGTACTTCTGTGTTTAAAGTAGACTTTTAAAAGATGTTGCGATCATGTTATGGTTCAAGAATTTTTTAATAATTACTATAAAAAATTCAATAACTGGTTTTTATAAAGGTCTTTGATTTTCTAAATTAAGTCATAATAATAGTCTGCTTTTCAGTTAAGTAAGTTTCAGAAAGTGTGCAAAATTTCAGCTCTCTATCTATAATAGATTTTCATCAGTGTGTACCAGAACGTCAGAGAAGTGAACTTATCGGAAAACTCAACTTAACGCTTGTTTCTCTATTTACCCTACATAAAACCAATGCATCCTAGGTCCATGTTCATCTTGTTTCTGGTGTTGTTCTCCCTCCCTTTCCTTTTTCAGACTTCTTCTTAGTCTTGCTCCTTTGGTGGCTTCCAAACCGATGTCTCCTCTTCGGAGAGCCTCCTCGGTCAATGGCAATTAAATATTTTTCATATTTAGTGCACCAGGAACACCCATCTTCTTCTGTTAGCTTAATCCTGGACACTGAAACGTAGCACGGCGATCAGCACAACTATTTAGTCCTACCAGAACAGTCTTTGGTATCCGTTCGCTTATACGGTTCTTAAAACCGTCATTTTAGTTTTGAGCCCTATTATGTAATTACTTCTCTAATAATCTTGTGTCACTAAGACATTTGAGGCTAAAAAGTTACAAAAAACAAAAGTGAGAACAAAATTATGTTTTTAAGAGCTGTGTGCCTGACATGGAGGCGTCGTCATGTATGCAGACACATTTAAATTCTTCTAATTTTGGTACTTTCGTCAGCACAGTTTCCTCGAAGTAAACTTTTTCTTGTTTCAGAAAACTACAGAGAATTTTTTAACACATAAATGTAAAAAAAGTTTTTTTTTTACACTTATTCACGTACTAGTACCCTCAATGAATTGAGCGTGTATCCAAAGCCCCCGTAAAAATAAAAAACACGATAACTCTAATAAATAAAGTCCTGTGTCAGTTCTCATATTACTTGTCTCTCAAATCTGATACATACGTATCTCGTATTCTGGCGTCTCAGTTATTTAAACTGTTCGATTCAAAACGTTATGTTTATTAACAAAGCGCGAAGTTGTAACCCTGGTCAATGTAGACTCAAAACTGTCACGTCCAAAGGAAAACACACTCGCGCACACAAAATTCAGAACAGAAACTGTATCGAATGTTGCTGTTGAGTCATCTCCGCGAACCCTTTTGTTTTGACTTCCGCAGGAAGTCTCGCAGGTTCCAGCAGTCCTCAAAGGGAGCCGTGTCGTCTCAGCATTGCCGCTTTGCTGGCGGCGGCCAGTTTTCCCTTTCTAGGACGCCGCCGCCCCCGTCTACACTCTGTCGGCGGTTTCCACGTCCTATCGTTCATCATTATCTCTGTGCACCGACATCACTAGTTGATACCTTGCTAAGCTTAATGTTCCGATGGTTATTAGCGGTCACAAATAGAACTACAAACAAACTAATATTTCTTCTAGACGGCCGGCCGGGGTGGCCGAGCGGTTCTAGGCGCTACAGTCTGGAACCACGCGACCGCTACGGTCGCAGGTTCGAATCCTGCCTCGGGCTGTGTTTGATGTCCTTAGGTTAGTTAAGTTTAAGTAGTTCTAAGTTCTAGGGGACTGATGACCTCCGAAGTTAAGTCCTATAGTGCTCAGAGCCATTTGAACCATTTGTCACTCGTGGGTACCTTCGCCGTGCGTAATTCGAACTAGCTATTGTAGTGTCAAATGCTGCTACGACTCTAAGCTGAGTCAGCTGCCTCGGCTGTTGAGGCAGATCTAAATCGAGTGACCATCAGTATTTCATTCCTCGAGCGTCCGGTCTAATCAAGTAGATCTGTAAGCTCTGCTGCGTTTCCACTAGTGAGGCTTGGATTAGGAAATAACAGGGAACAGTGGAAGGGCCCAGGTGATGTTGCAGCCCGATCGATGGCGCGAATGGCCGATCCGACTGGGGAATGTAATTACTGAAGAACGAGGCCGCGTGATGAAGGAAGGGGCAATATCTAAGAGGCCGGTAATGGATCACCCGGCGAAAGACGGGGCGTTGGCCATCCGAGCTGCCGCCTCAGACGTGATGGGCATTTCACGTCGGCGGCGGGGGCGTTAAAGGGGACGTCTCACGTCTCCCCAACTTCTCACTTTCCGTCTGCACCGTTAAAGGCGCGCCATATTCGGTTTGGCGTTCCTTGTTGATTTGATACTCACGACTGTGTTTCGTTACTGTTTCTGTCACCTTGATCTGTTTTTGTTGTTTGGAAACACAAAAGGAAATTTTTTTTCAATAGTACAAAAACGGGAAAAAATCCCACAACCAAGAAATAATTAGTATACATAAAGAAATTTCGGGAATAGGTTTTTCTAGGTAACATATTTAAGTGATTAACGTTGCAAGATCACAGGTTAACGTCAGCGCGAGATAAGCCGTTACAAATATAAAATGCTGCTCCGTTAATAACAGGTGCAACCGCCAGAATATGCAAACAAACGTGCTTGTATTGTACAACAAATGTATCCGCAGTTACGAATATGGGCTACCATCAGCAGCTGCGAATTCATTTCGTATATTTCACGACGGCTGTAGTCGCCGCAGTGCCTGTTCCTTCCGACATGCACACCTGTCCTAAGGAACTTCGCATCTTAATTCGGAATAACACAGGCACTACAATATCGTATGCATGCACTATGTCGCACATGTGCCGGATGTCAGTTTGTGGGATGGATTTCCATGTATGGTATATTTGACTGCTCAAATACAGGGACTGCTAATGCAGTTGGTGGATGTCGCTGGACACGCCGTCGCATGATGTCCCATACACTCAGTCGCAAAAGTATATGGACAGTGGGAAGTTTCACAATGAGTACTCGAGAAACACTGACTGTGAAACCCAAACATATTTATTAGCAAAATATATGCGTAACAACATTAATTACAAAAGAATTATTGTATTATTTCGTTTCCAAAACATAAATAACAGAAAAATTAACAACAAAAATGAAACACCCTGCTGCTACAAAAGTATTCGGACACTGTCCAATAAATGTTGATAAATTGTAAGACGAAAATGTTAATACCTTGTGGGTCCACCTTTCATTTTCAATACCTCCTACAATCTACTAGGCATACTTTCCACGAGTTTTTTTTCGTGAAATCTGAGCCGATATTTGCCCATTCTTGGCGCAGTTTTTCTTTCAAGGTCTCCTTCGTCTCCTTCGTCTCCGCGCGGAGAGTCCGTTTCAATTTATCCCACAAATGTTCGATTGGGTTCAGGTCTGGTGATTGGGGAAGGGGTGCAATACTTTCGGACAATTGAAGAGCAACCACATTTGTACAATATGTGCGGTCTGCTTGGGATCATTATCCTGATAAAAATGAAAGTTGTTCGCAATAGCTAGATGTCGTGCACTCTGCTGCAAATGTCCTCGCAGTATATTCAAATACCCTTCCTTGTTCATTGTATCATCAATGAACACTAAATCATTCACACCATTGCCGGACAAGCATCCCCACACCATGATGCTCCCACCTCCAAACTTTACTGTTGGTTTGAGGTTCCTGGGATTCAGCTCTTCATTGGTCTTTCGCCACACGTTTGCCTTTCCGTCGCTTTGCCATAATGTAAATTTACATTCGTCGCAAAATGTCACCCGATTCCACCAAGCCTGGTCGTATTCGGCGTGTTCCCTCGCAGACTGCACACGTCTCTTCTGGTTCACTGCATTTACGAATGGATTTCGCCGTGCCACTCGACCATGGTACTGCGATCGTCGTAGTACTCTCCGCACGGTTTCGGGATGAACTTTTATACCGAGGTCTCCCTCCACCTCACTTGCAATTCGTGTGGCAGATATTTTCGGATTCTGTTGTATCTTTCGCACAATCACACGTTCATCTCTCTGTGAAAATGTCCGTGACCGTCCTGTATTGCAACGGAATTCCAATCGGTCTTCTTTCTCGTACCGTTTAATAATGTCGTGAACTGTACTTTTCTTCGCGTTCACTATTGCGGCAATTTCCCTGCAGGTTTCCCCCTTCGCGTGATGATAAACGACAAGTTGCCTTTGCTCGAACGTAGAACACTTCCCTCTGCGTCCCATCGTCGACCTGCACAGGCTCGCGATACGTGTTTACTAATCTCGCGGAAATGTCGGACATACTGCAGTCGCTTCACCCTCTGTGCGTCTCGGAATGAACTATTCTCTCACTTTGTCCGCCTTTGTCCGAATACTTTTCTTGCACCTTCCCATGCCGTTTTCAGGAAATATTACGTAACAGACATGTCCAACAACAATTCTTCGTATTTGACGCGTGTTTCACGTTGCGAAATCGTACCCAGAGTTCCAAATGCATTACAAAGTGCAATTTCTGTATTTGTTCATGCGGCAAACTGCAAAATTATGCGCCGTTACGTGCTGTCCGAATACTTTTGCGACTGAGTGTATGTGCTCGATTGAAGACAGATCTGGTGATCGACAGGCTTAGGCAACATGTCGACTCTCTGTATAGCATGTAGGGTTAAAACAGTGGCGTGTGGGCGAGCGTTATCCCATTGGAAAACACCCCCCGCAATGCTGTTCATGAATGGGAGCACAACAGGTCGAGCTACCAGAATCACGTACGAATTAGCAGTTGTGGCGCATGGGATGAGCACGAGAGTGCTCCTACTGTCATACGAAATCGCATCCCAGACTCCCAAGTGTAGGTCCAGTGTGTATAGGCCGCAGACAGATTAGAATCAGGAGCTCACCTGGCTTCCTCTACTGCCATCGTTGGCACGAAAGCAGAACAAGCTGTCAGCAAAAAACGCAACATTCGTCCACTTCGCCCTCCAATCAGCTCTCGTTGGACACCACTGAAGTCGCAAACGGCTGTGGTGTGGGGTCAGTGGAATGCAAGCCACAGGGCATCCGGCTCGGAGCCGTCCTCGAAGTAACCGATTTGTAACAGTTGCAATACGATGCGCCAGTGCCACACGCCGAACCCGATCGTCTTTTCCTCTCGTTAGTGGCCGCCGTAGCGGATCTTCTTCCGACATACCTTCCCGTGACCACCGCCGCCAGCAGTCGTGTGTAGTAGATACATTCCTGCCAAATCTTTCTGCAGTGTCGCAGAAGGAACATCCAGGCTCTCGTAGTCCTGTCTCCCTACCTCGCCTAAACTCGCCTTAAAAGCATTCTTGAGTAACGTTAGCTCACTACGTCCGGTTTCAAAGGCAACTGACACTCACGACCGTTACATCCCGTCTTTAAAGCAAACCTGATTTGCATCCTCATAGTGGCGATGTTGGCGCCACTGTTTAAACAAATGGCGCGAAATGTGAATAGACATTAGTCTTTCAGATGTAGAAACACGCCTACCAACTTTCGTTTATCTCGCACGAAACCTTGGGTTGGTGTAGGGATTTCTTCCACAGCTCCCCACCCCCCTCCGCGGCGTCAGTGTGTATAACGTCATGCAGTGTGTATTTCATGGGAACTTTTAACAGATCGGAGCCGCGCGGGATTAGCCGAGCGGTCTAAGGCGCTGCAGTCATGGACTGTGCGGCTGGTCCCGGCGCAGGTTCGAGTCCTCGCTCGGGCATGGGTGTGTGCGTCTCTCCTTAGGATAATTTAGGTTAAGTGGTGTGTAAGCTTAGGGACTGATGACCTTAGCAGTTGAGTCCCATAAAACCTAGATTGTGACTCTGTCCAGTATAGTCTCCGGCCGTAAGAAGGGGAAAGTCATTTAAGACTGTGTCATACGGGATCAGTAGCTGTTATACATAAATGTGTTCCGAATTTTGCTAAAGAAACATTTCACCGCGGATGAAACATCGACGTAAGATTAGAATTGACACCTCATTGATTGATACCCTACAATGTATACTTGAGATCTTTGTATCTGCATTTTTGCGCGATTATGATAAGGTATTGGAACGGTTTTATAAGGGTTTTGTATGATTCCTCATTTTATTCTATCGTTATTATTGCATTTCATGCTCTGTGAGCATCTCACAACACAGGTAGGACATGTTCTTCCAAGAATTTGATTTTATAATCACCTATTCCGGTCTGTCATCATCCATCCACCTCTTACAGGTGTACCTATTTCTCTGTTTCCATTTAGCCGATAAGTCGTTATTTATTTTGGCAATAGTGTATTTATATGATTCTATTAACATGATCCTTCCACTTCATTCTGTGGCCGGCCGCGGTGGTCTCGCGGTTCTAGGCGCGCAGTCCGGAACCGTGCTACTGCTACGGCCGCAGGTTCGAATCCTGCCTCGGGCATGGATGTGTGTGATGTCCTTAGGTTAGTTAGGTTTAAGTAGTTCTAAGTTCTAGGGGACTGATGACCACAGCAGAGCCATTTTGAACCACTTCATTCTGTTCTCTTCTGTCTTGTTGTTAATTGAAAAGATATATGCAACTGATCATATTGTTTCATGCCTTATTTAACCCATTCTATTACAGCCCTTTAACGTATCTCAAGGACTTCATCTCTGCTCCCCGAATGGAATTTTTCCTACGGGACCATATACAACTGTAGGTACAGGCGTTACTTATACAGTTTCGTTGGTTTTTCTTTTTTGTTTCTCTCCCCACAGCTGTTTTCAAATTGTTCCGCATATGGTTAGAAATTTATTAACCGTTTTCTCAGTGTCTCTGTCATAGTTAAAACTAGTATCACATCATAAACAACTGACGTTGGGAGATTTGTTTCAAAATTTTGTCATTTACTATTATTTTTAATCTGACTGAATATTTCCATTTGAAAGCCATTGTCTTTGGCTTATTTACAGATATATTCATATTGTGTTATACTGTGTTGTGTGTCAAGTTCGCTTTTGTTCTCTGGAATCCATGAAGTTTAGTGGTGCATCTGTTGGAAAACTTATTGACCACTTCACTTACATTTTCTCTTAAAGGAGAAGTACATTATTTCTGTGAATTGATATCGCAGTCGACAACGCCCATGCTATCGTATACACATCTGTGCCACTACAACGGCGCCGTTTCTTCGCACGCATTCACGCCCACTACGTCTGCGTTCGGACCAGAGAGAGAGAGAGAGAGAGAGAGAGAGAGAGAGAGAGAGAGGCTGCGGCGTATTACAGCCACCAGCAGTGTGTCTCCATACTCTTGCCAACCATGTTTGTCCTGTAGCTATTTTGGAAGCAAGAATATTCGTGTTTAAGGAACATAATTGCTGAGCACTACGTAATTTGTTTTCCAAATGCCCTTTGCTGGCCATGTAACTGGGTGCATGATCTGCCTAAGGTTTACATCCTGGGTTTTCTGATATTCATGCAACGTTAATTCACCCCAATTGTTGTTTGTCACATTTTCCATCTTTCTGCTGAATTATCTGATGAAATATCCATTGTTTTATAAATGTGTGTTACAGACAGAAAGATAATTCCTCGAATAACGTTGTGGAGAGATAAATAAGAATTTTAAATCCCTTTTCGTGCAGAACTGTGTAAGTGGTCCAGAAAGAGGGGAAAATAAGGTATTGGCCTCTTACACGATATGGTGATAACTTTGTGTTAATGGTTTAAGCGTATTTTGAATAATTTAAACAGAATTTGTTTCCACTTGAGCTTTACCTTCGGGTAAAAGGAAATGAGTGTCTTTGTTAAATTGTGGAAATGTAACTTTTACACTTTTCCCCAAAGAAGATCGACATTCTGATCAGAAATCCCAAGGCGAATCCAGTGTACATACGGGCTGTGTGCAGATAGTTGGAATTCTGTAGTATTCGGGACGTCGATTTGTAACATTTTCATTTATGTAATCTACGATTACAAACTGCTTCGGGAGAATGACTTTTTAGCTACGTGCACACGTTAATGTCTCCTGTATCATTTCAAAACTCTAATGACCTCGTTGTCGACGGGACGTTAAACAATACCCAGCTAGTTTCATAAATTTAAAATCAACCAGAAGCTTCAGTGCATATTACCCTGGTTTTGTGGCATTTGATGGTTATGTACCTACCCCTCGGATCGGCGGATGTTCCCGATCAGAACCTTGTGACATGAACGTTTCTTTCCACCTATTTCAAATTTAAACAGATGTTAACTGTATGCTACTTACAATTTAGATAAAATACGGGTTAATGAAACTGCTGAGAGCCAAAGTATATGAAGCGCTCTTTCGCTACAGTCAGGGACACCTTCGTTTTTGGTGTTATTGCTAACAGCTGACGGTTGGATGTTATTTCGTCGTTACTTGCACATTATCAGTTACTGTCCTATACCTCATCCATTTGTTTTGAATACATAAAAACAACAGCGGAATGCTGTCCGTGTTGTTCTACTTGCTTCACTTCCGTAACCGTGTGACCTCTGTTGTGTCATTAAAAATGTATCTTTTGTTTTTTAACCAACAGCTTAGTTCATGGAATCAGTAGTAGGATTAAGAGTAACTTTCACAAAGATTTAAAGTCATTTACTTTGGTTCATAAAAGTCTCCACTATTTTGTGCTATACACTTTTTCAATAGCATGCTAGCAGCCATAAAAAGATTAAGTCATAATAAAGTTCAGTTTGAGAAGAGTCTAAAGGGTTTATTGGTGGCCATCTCCTTCTACTCATTGATGATTTTCTTAGCAGAACCAATTGATACGTGTATGGTATTAATAATATCACATAATGTGAATGTTGCATCCAATTTGTACAGTAATGCGATCATTGTAAATAAGTGCTGTAAAATGTTTTTATTTTTTTTTATTTGGTGATTCGTGGCTATAATACCTTAAGAATTATCGTATGCACCTAAGTGTATTGAACATTTAATACGTGGTGACAAGTTTTATATCTTTTTAAATGTAAATATGCTTAAGACTTTTTTTGTTGACCGTTTTCACACACACAAGGGCAATTTAATTTGGAATATGTGGAAGATAAATTAACATATGTGTTCTTATTTCTTGAATATTTATTGCGTATTCTTGTTTTTTGACATTTTCCACACCCCAGAGGATCACATAAGAATGGGTCAATTGGAAAGAGAAATCTAATCTGATCGTCTATTGAGACTGTTGGAACATCAAGCACTTGTTTCAGTGTTGACGCAGGTGTAACAAAGTGGAAGCGTCCAATAATTTTTAATCTGTTTAATAATGAACATAAATATTAGTTGAATTTTTACCTAGCATGAAAACTGTGGACTCAGTTAATCGATCGTAATGTTTTTTCTTGTGTTGCAGGTAAGCTGCGCTTGGCTCGTCAGTGGAGGGCGGTAAGTCGGTCACCGCCGTTCTAACAGCTACCCACATTGTGTTCGCGGTGCCCTTGCCTGTATACATGCTCCCAGAGATGCGAACACGTAACTTTTTATGTATTTAATTTACTCGGCATTCTTGCCGCGGCAAATTAGAAAAAAGGTCGAGCTTTCCACTATATGCAACATCGTCTGCCTCAGGAACATCTGGCTGCCACCATGTTAGCAGAGACTGTGGCCATGTCTGCGCTGTTAGCGGCGCACATAACGACATAAAAAGCGAATTTGGTAGTAATCTATCAGCATTTCTATCAGGATTAACAGCTCGCTTCCATGCAGCGTTAATATTAAAGCCGCTGACCCGACTGAAGCTATTTTGACATCTGCGACCTCTTTCATGACAGTTCCGCTAGGTCAGGTTTCCCACACGGGTGTTCCGCGGAATGCTTGTGTTCCATGGGAAGTGAATAAGTGTTCCATGAAAGACCGTCAATAGCATGACGTTTCTTCGACATTTTGACGATACTAATAATTTATTAAGATTGTGTTTTTATTTATGATTTAAAATTGAATTAAACAACGAATGAAACAATTTTTTCTCATTTTTTCGTAATGTTTGAAACTTCAAAATAAACAAGATGTTCTATCAAAGTACCGGAATTCTCAAAGTTTTCAATCAGAGGAAGAGTTTGGAAACTCTCTGTTCTAGTTAATGCGTGGGATAAGATGTTTT
Source organism: Schistocerca americana (assembly GCF_021461395.2). Lineage (NCBI taxonomy): Eukaryota > Metazoa > Arthropoda > Insecta > Orthoptera > Acrididae > Schistocerca > Schistocerca americana. The sequence continues at coordinate 503,907,940 of NC_060126.1, read as the reverse complement.
CTTTTTTCATAAAACATCTTTTTACTTTTGACTGTGCCCAACGACCACTCATTTTTTTATAAATTCGCGATTGTTCAAGTTTCTTGGGTTTCTTCATAACATCTAGAAAGTCTACGGATTGACTGACCTGTATTAACTGTTGAAAAAAAAGTTTTTGCACCCGTTATATACCTGCAAACGTGTATGGGCTTATATTCGAGTGGAGGAGGGAATGACAGAATAAGGATTACGAAACTGAAAAAATAGCTTTACTGTGCAACGGAAACAAAAAAGAATCAATATGAACGTGTCATGTTTCAGAGTGCAAAAGCACTGCCTCTCAAAAGAAACGTGGAGCACCCAGAAGACATAGCCGGATGTAAATGATTACAGTTACAGTTCTCTGTGCAGATAGAACAACCAACCTGGTGCTTTAGTGTTGTTCGTGTTTAGTATTGTTACTAGCCATGCAGTGGTTGGGATAGGAGTGAGGCAGGATTGTAGCCTATACCCGATGTTATTCAGTCTGCATATTGAGCAAGCAGTAAAGGAAACAAAAGAAAAATTCGGACTTGGAATTAAAATCAATCGAGAAGAAATAAAAACTTTGAGGTTCGCCGATGACATTGTAATTCTGTCAGAGACAGCAAAGGACTTGGAAGAGCAGTTGAACGGAATGGACAGTGTCTTGAAAGGAGGGTATAAGATGAACATCAACAAAAGCAAAACGAGGATAATGGAATGTAGTCCAATTAAGGCGGGTGATACTGCGGGAATTAGATTAGGAAATGAGACACTTAAAGTAGTAAATGAGTTTTGCTATTTGGGGAGCAAAATAACTGATGATGGTCGAAGTCCGAGGATATAAAATGTAGACTGTGCAATGGCGTATCTGAAGAAGAGAAATTTGTTAACATCGAGTACATTGCTGGTTAAGATTTGCTATGTGCGTTGTAATATCCACAGATTCTCCTCGCAAACTGTTAATAAAGTGGTGGATACGTTGTACCTCAAGCCTTTCCCAGTCTTCGGCGGCGACCTCCTCAAGTCATCAGGTGTGTGAGGAGGGTTCCCACGACAACGAACGACAAGTTTCAGCTGGGTGCAAGCCTGCTTTGTTTGTTTCATGTCAGCAGCTACCGCATGCTGTTTCAGTTGGTTGACTGAAGGAAGGTGTTCACAAGGTTGGCGCAATGTGCTGTCCAGTATATGCATGGACCTCAAATTCCCCTCGCTAGCGATGAGAGTAGTCCGACACCTGTGAGTGACAATTGCCCCAAACCGGAGTTACTCACTTCCTTGCAGGACCTGTGGGACTACATGCCTGCGACGCCAACTGGTACTCTTCTGTGAAGATCAACAACCTCTAAATTCACTCGTCGTTCTTTTGTCACCACGGTGCTAGGGAATAGCTACTGTTGTTCGTAAAATACGTCCAGAGGGACGGTTGTGTACTGTCTGGATCGACATATACCTCCTAGCTGCCTCCAGATCGCAGTTCGGACCATATTTGGTAGGAATCGGTCACCAGGTGTGTGTGTGTGTGTGTGTGTGTGTGTGTGTGTGTGTGTGTGGTTTGGTTGTTTGGGGGAATAGACCAAACAGCGAGTCATCGGTCTCATCGAATTAGGGAAGGATGGGAGAGGAAGTCCGCCGTGCCCTTTCAAAGGAACCATCCCGGCATTTGCCTGGAACGATTTAGGGAAATCACGGAAAACCTAAATCGGGATGGCCGGACGCGGGATTGAACCGCCGTCCTCCCGAATGCGAGTCCAGTGTGCCACCTCGCTCGGTTGTGTGTGTGTGTGTGTGTGTGTGTGTGTGTGTGTGTGTGTGTTAGAGAGAGAGAGAGAGAGAGAGAGAGAGAGAGAGAGAGAGAGAGAGAGAAATGATATCATCAACATGGACCAAGGGCACAACAACAACGTAAAAACTGTCTTTTATGAAGTAGGAAGTTTGTATGTGATTCAGCTCAAAAATATAAAGTGTTAAAATACTGCCTGTTGGCATCTGTTTCAGGATCTTCGGCGGAAGTTAGTTTGGCGATTTTTCTGACGTTTTGCCAGCACGAGCGGCTGGCATTGTCGCAGGTTCACCCTCCATTGCTGGTGAGCTCGCGGCCAGAGACTGTACAGCGTGGTCAGTAACGGACTAAAAAGCTTGTAAGTGTGTTGCAGGGCATTTCGTGCTGAGAAATAATTGTTAAGAAAAATACTCGATACGTCGTGACGTTTGCGATTTAACTAGCATTGAAGTTAGCCAGTCAGGCCATTGTGCGCGGAAATTCAAGCGGCCGGGCAGATAAAATTAGTGTCAGTTCTTTTCATAGTGTAGTTGATAGAGCACGAGACTGCTCAGCCTCTGGTTTGTGTTCGATTGTTACTACCGTCCCAAGTCCAACTTTTATATCGCTCTCTCGTTCAGTTCTAGGAAACCATACGAAGAATACGTTTGGCGACACCGTCTCTGGTGGGCCACTTGAAATTGTCCACTCAACGGCCTGATTGACTAACTGAAACGCTAATTAACTCGAAAATGGCGCTACGTATCGATTTTTTTCTTAACATTTATTTCTCAGCACAACCTACCCTGCAAGTTTTTCAAACTGTTTCTGACCACTGTCGCGGCAACGTCTGAAGGCTGTTGCGTGCTGTATACCGTTGTAGTTGTCCACTTGATACGTACAACGGTTGTTGGCTGCTGCAAGCGAAACGGTGATCCGTTTAGCTTGAGGCTCTCCTCTTTCTTACTGAAGCTATTGTCATGTTCGTGGATTTCTGTGACTTCTCTGAATAAGCGGATGTGGTAGCTCTTCTCCACAGCGAGAACTTCTGCGTCAGTGGATTTCATTACGTGGCCGGTCTCATACAGCACATGCTCCGCCACGGTCGATTACTCCACTTGTCCCGACGTGCAACACCGTTTATGTTCGGTGATGCTGGTGTCGATGCCGCGTCCACTATTCCCGCACATACAGGATATGCGGCATATTCCCGACAATGCAAGTGTCCTCTGACGATTTGAGACACTCTTTGATCTTCTGGAACGGTTTCTAAATAGTGTTTACGTCGTGTTTACGCAATATACCACCTTTTTGTCCGTCATCTTGAGGATGTATGGTAAAAAGGCCGTACCCGATATTTCTTCTGCCGTCGTGTCACTTCGAAGATTGTGAGGTTTCGTGACGTTTCTTACACAGCTGGTTGGAGTACTTGTTGCTCCTCAGAACACTTTCCACGTGTCGCCTCTCTTTCCACGATCTCGACTACAGTCCGTCAGCCGGCCGCGGTGGTCTAGCGGTTCTAGGCACTCAGTCCGGAACCGCGCGACTGCTACGGTCGCAGGTTCGAATCCTGCCTCGGGCATGGATGTGTGTGATGTCCTTAGGTTAGTTAGGTTTAAGTAGTTCTAAGTTCTAGGGGACTGATGACCACAGATGTTAAGTCCCATAGTGCTCAGAGCCATTTGAACCATTTTTTACAGTCCGTCACCAGCAGTGGAGGGGGAAGCTTTGACAACGCCAGCCTCTCCCGCTGGCGAAATGTTGGAAAATCGTCGAACGAACGTCGGCCGAAGAACCTGAGACAGAAGCCAACCGGAAAAATGTCAAAAGTAGCCACGAAAGCCTCAACAATTTTGTACACACCCTGTTTCTGTGTGTGTGTGTGTGTGTGTGTGTGTGTGTGTGTGTGTTTCTACAACAGATGAACATGCAGCTGAGGACGAGTACCACGAAAATAGCTGCAAGCAATCCCAAAATTGAGTCCCGAAATATTCCCGCCTATTAAATTACACCTGCAGATAATCTTGCCAACCAACCTCCGAGTAACACCATTTGGTTGCAAACGACAAGCTGTATAATAATGTTAATATGGTCCTACAGAATCCAACATTCTGTAGCAGTGGTCGTCAAACTGCGGCGGGATGAGGCATCCGTGCGGCCCACGGTTTTATCGTTATAGGATCTAACAACTAACAGCCGTATCCAAAAACATCAATTTATCAGGAGTGTAACTTTCGTGCTCAGGAACAACCAAAAATACGTATACTTTAATTTAAAAAAAAAAGGCTCGTCAGAGAGGTCCACCGCATGAGCGTCTAGGGAAGTGATTCCAGTGGTGGTTTCCCGTTGCCTTCCACTGATGATGGTGAAAATGATAATGAGGACAACACAACACCCAGTCCTTGAGCGGAGGATATCTCCGACCCAGCCGGGAATCGAACCTGGGTCCCTTGGCTTGACAGACCGCCGCGATCATCACTCAGCTATCGGGGCGGACTAATTTTAATTAACGGCGGTGAATTCGGCCATGAGCTAAGCAAAGTTAGCTGCGAACCTGATGATCAGACGGGTAAGTAGCGGGGCCACTGCGGGTTTAGAGGATGTGAGACGGACAATGTTTTATTGTTAGTCTTCCATTACTCAAAACTCATGGGCGTGCGCGACTCGTACCGATCAGCTGTTATGGTATAAAATTTTGACACAGAAGTAACATATTATGGAGACGGTCATTGCGAATGCGGTATATACCGGGTGATCAAAAAGTCAGTATAAATTTGAAAACTGAATAGATCACGGAATAATGTAGATAGATAGGTACAAATTGACACACATGCTTGGAATGACTTGGGGTTTTATTGGAACCAAAAAAATACAAACGTTGAAAAAATGTTCGACAGATGGCGTTTCATCTGATCAGAATAGCAATAATTAGCATAACAACGTGAGACAAAGCAAAGATGATGTTATTTACAGGAAATGCTCAATATGTCCACCACCATTCCTCAACAATAGCTGTAGTCGAGGAATAATGTTGTGAACAGCACTGTAAAGCATGTCCGCAGTTATGGTGAGGCATTGGCGTCGGATGTTGTCTTTCAGCATCCCTAGAGATGTCGGTCGATCAGGACACACTTGTGACTTCAGGTAACCCCAAAGCCAATAATCGCACGGACTGAGGTCTGGGGACCTGGGAGGCCAAGCATGACGAAACTGGCGGCTGAGCACACGATCATCACCAAACGATGCGCGCAAGAGATATTTCACGCGTCTAGCAATACTTTTTTTTCTTTTGTTTTAATAAAACCCCATGTTATTCCAAGCATGTGTGTCAAATTTTATTTTATTTATTTATTTATTTGGTCACCCGGTATATGTAGCAAGGAATGTGAAATTAGCCGGTCGGTGTGACCTAGCGGTTCTAGGCGCTTCAGTCTGGAACCGCGTGACTGCTACGGTCGCAAGTTCGAATCCTGCCTCGGGCATTGATGTGTGTGATGTCCTTAGGTTAATTAGATTTAAATAGTTCTAATTTCTAGGGGACTGGTGATCTCAGAAGTTAAGTCCCATAGTGCTCAGAGCCATTTGAACCATTTGCAATACTGATTCATCACTGAAGATGAGACGATCCAGAAAATAATCATCGTCGTGCAGTAATATTTCGTTTGCATAATAGATACGAAAATCGTAGTCTCTGTAGGCTATAGAGCTTGTAACAATAAACGGTAAGGACCTAGTTGTAAGCGTCCCCTTCAAAGTCTCCATTCAGACGTCACTGAACTGGTAATTCACGACTAGCCTTCCTAACCGATTTCTGGGAGCTACGCATGAGACACACTCCTTCAAAATCTTGTTCAGGTAGTCTTAGTCGCTCCATAGTCTTCCCTTTGCGCACAAGTATAGAAATAAAACTTCTTGCATTGCTCTCTCATTTCATGCATTATTTATAATTGTAAGTTGAATGTGATAAATGCTACGAAGCCTTAAAACCCGTACTTTCATTTTGAAACACCTTGTATAAGTACAGTTACTGTTAATTAATTAATTATATTATACTTCGCCAAATAGTTACAGTGTCACAATTTTGGGGTCGCTGATGATGGCAACTATTTTGAAACAGAGTAGTCGACATAAAGTGTTCCGAATATGTCGTCTTTTAACGTTCAGTAACTGGCGACCAGTGGCCAACCATATCGCGCCCTCGCAGTAGCCACTCTTGTCAGAGGCTCAAACCATACTAGTTTACGTACCTTACCATTTAATAACAGCATCAGTACATATGAGGGCGAGGTGCCGCCGACCTCGGGCAAATGCGGGAATGGTTCCTGTGAAAGGGCACGGCCGAATCCCTTCCTTAACCTGAGCTTGTGTGCTCCGCATCTAACGACCTCGTTATAGACGGGACGTGAAAAAGAAATCTCTTCCACCGAGGTGCCGCCTCACAGTCTCACTATTGCCCCTTGCGCAAAAAGTTTTGCGACCACTGTTCTAGAGAATAAGGTAGTAATTCAATAGACATAAAACGTTTTTAGGCGTATCACGTAAAATGCGTTTTCATTTTACACCATAAACCAAGTATTCGCTGATTATGGCACAAGTGGGCCGAAACATGTTTGAGAATTGAAAAGAATAGTTGTTTGCGAAATAGGCGTTCCCGAATCCCCATGATGTACAGGGTGATCAAAAAGTCTGTATAAATTTGAAAACTGAATAAATCACGGAATAATGTAGATAGAGAGGTACAAATTGACACACATGCTTGGAATGACTTGGGGTTTTATTAGAACCAAAAATATGCAAAAGTTCGAAAAATGTCCGGCAGATGGCGCTTCATCTGATCAGAATAGCAATAATTAGCATAACAAAGTAAGACAAAGCAAAGATGATGTTCTTTACAGGAAATGCTCAATATGTCCACCATGATTCCTCAACAATAGCCATGTTGTGAACAGCACTGTAAAGCATGTCCGCAGTTATGGTGAGGCATCGACTTCAGGTAACCTCAAAGCCAATAATCGCACGGACTGAGGTCTGGGGACCTTGGAGGCCAAGCATGACGAAAGTGGCGGCTGAGCACACGGTCATCACCAAACGACGCGCGCAAGAGATATTTCACGCGTCTAGCAATATGGGGTAGAGCGCCATCGTGCATAAACATCGTACGTTCCAGCAGGTGTTTATCAGCCAGGCTGGGGATGATGCGATTCTGTAACATATCGGCGTTCCTCTCACCCATCACGGTAGCATCCAGCGCGATCTGTCGGACATTTTGGGTTTTTTTTTTTTTTTTTTTTTTGTTCTAGTAAAACCCCATGTCATACCAAGCATGTGTGACAATTTTTACCTCTCTATCTACATTATTCCGTGGTTTATTTTCAAATTTATACTGACTTTTTGATCACCCGGTAGTTTGCAAAGACGGCTGCTGTCGAACTTTCAAGTTAAACGACCAAGCTTGCATACATTTCTGGCCACCGAGTTTGACGTTTTCCGCGATATCCCAAAGCCACTATGAAGAGGCCACTGTTTTTGAACTCCCGAAGACAAGAATAAAAGAATCTATTGGGAACCGCGACCACAGATCGCGGCGCAGCTGTGCCGCCCACTCCCCGGCGGGCTTCCGCAGCGGCCTCGCGGAAGTGGTTCGCCATTGTTTGCCTCCTGCCGCTGCCGCCGCCTTTGACCCCATTGGCTCGCGCGACGCCTCCGGCCGTGTAATTCGGTTACGTCGTGTTCCCGGGCTGCTGGGCCGGGCCGGGCCGCCACGTGCACAAAGCAGAGGTCGCGCTAGAGCTACTGCTCGAGCCGTCCGCACACGGGACCCAAGTCCGCTAATGCTGACGCGCACGCAGGCGGGATGTCCGACGTAAAGGTACACAGCGCCGCAGGTACAAGGGACGATCTGGTTAACGTGATCCTGCGTTCTCACCGGCCTCCGACAGCTGTTGCCGACTTTATATGGCTCGCAAGCAATGCAGATCGTCCACGAAAATTCCAATATCACTTCTATTAAAACGCACATTTCCTGCCTTGTCCGTATGCTACTTAAGTTATTCTGGCTATTGTATACATACACTGAGGTGACAAAAGTTGTGGGATACGTCCTAATATCGTGTCGGAACTCCTTTACCCAACAGTAACGCCTCGACGTGGCATGGAATCCGCAAATCGTCGCAGAAATGGTGAGCCACGCTGCCTCTACTGGCGTACATAATTGCCAAAGTGTTTCCGGGGTGCAGGATTTTCGGCATGCACACACCTCTCGAGTATGTCGCATAAATGTTCTATGAGATTAATGTCCCGCGATATGGGTGGCCAAGCCATTAACTCGAACTGTCCAAAATATTCTTCAAACTAATTGCGAACAGTTGTGGCCCCGTTACAATTCCATCGTTTTTTGGGGGCATGAAGTCCAAGACAGCTGCAAATGCTCTCTAAGTAGGCGAACACAACCGTTTCCAGTCAATGATCGGTTCAGCTGGATCAGAGGACCTAGCCCATTCCATTTAAACACGACCCACGCCGTTACAGGCCCACGAGCAGCTTGCACAATACCTTCTTCATAACATGTGCCCGTGGCTTCGTGTGATCTCTGCCACACTCGAACCCTGTCGTCAGCTCTTAGCATCCGAAATCGGGTATCTTCTGACCAGGCCACGGTTTTCCAGTTACCTAGGGTCCATCGATATGATCACGGGCCTAGAATCCCCCAGGCTGCTCACCACTCTTTGGCGGGTTTGTGCTTGGCTACCACGGAGCCCCAGCCTTTGCAGCATTTTTTCCCTTCCGTGCTGCATGTCTCTTCTCCTGCTATTCTTTTTCCCTCCATTGGGGAACATGTCTGGGGTATTATTGGGAATGTTATGCATTGTGTCGCTGACGTGCGAACAGTCCCATCTTTGTTTTTCGCTCCCTTTTCCTTTCTTTCTTTCCCTTCTCCTCTCATTCCTCTGCTTCGGCGATTGAGGATCCTCTTTTTTCCCTTCCTCCCTGTGTGCTCCGGAAGGCAGGCCCACGCGTCTGACCATAAAAGGTGACTGGGTAATGAGTAATTACCAGCCCCGGGTCGACAGGTTGGGTCCGCATGTACTCCCTGGTACAGGCCAGGCCCAGGGAGGGGTGATCGCCTGAGCTGTAACCTTCCTAAGTTGCCGATTGGTCCCTCCATCAGGTGTTCGGGAGGTGTGACCTGAAGTGTGAACAATCACCCAAGGCAGGTGCACCCCCGTGTGAAGTGGGCCACCAGTTGGAACGAGCGCGCCATCAGAGATGCTGGCAGTCATGGGGGATTTCCTCACGAGAGACAACCATCTTCCCACTCAATGACTGTTGTTGTTGTTGTTGTTGTTGTTGTCTTCAGTCCTGAGACTGGTTTGATGCAGCTCTCCATGCTACCCTATCCTGTGCTAGCTTCTTCATCTCCCAGTACTTACTGCAACCCACATCCTTCTGAATCTGCTTAGTGTATTCATCTCTTGGTCTCCCTGTATGATTTTTACCCTCCACGCTGCCCTCCAGTGCTAAATTTGTGATCCCTTGATGCCTCAGAACATGTCCTACTAATCGGTACCTTCTTTTTGTCAAGTTGTCCCATATACTCCTCCCCAATTCTATTCAATACATCATTAGTTATGTGAGCTACCCATTTAATCTTCAGCATTCCTCTGTAGCACTACATTTCGAAAGCTTCTATTCTCTTCTTGTCCAAACTATTTATCGTCCATGTTTCACTTCCATACATGGCTACACTCCATAAAAATACTTTCAGAAATGACTTCTTGACACTTAAATTTATACTTGATGTTAACAAATTTCTCTTCTTCAGAAACGCTTTCCTTGCCATTGCCAGTCTACATTTTATATCTTCTCTACTTCGACCATCATCAGTCATTTTGCTCCCCAAATAGCAAAACTCCTTTACTACTTTAAGTGCCTCATTTCCTAATCTAATACCCTCAGCATCACCCGATTTAATTTGACTACATTCCATTATCCTCCTTTCAAGACACTATCCATTCCGTTCAACTGCTCTTCCAAGTCCTTTGCTGTCTCTGATAGAATTACAATGTCATAGACGGACCTCAAAGTTTTTATTTCTTCTCCATGGATTTTAATATCTACTCCGAATTTTTCTTTTGTTTCCTTTACTGCTTGCTCAATATACAGATTGAATAACATCGGGGAGACGCTACAACCCTGTCTCACTCCCTTCCCAACCACTGCTTCCCTTTCATGCCCCTCGACTCTTATAACTGCCATCTGGTTTCGGTACAAATTGTAAATAGCCTTTTGCTCCCTGTATTTTACCCCTGCCACCTTTAGAATTTGAAAGAGTATTCCAGTCAACATTGTCAAAAGCTTTCTCTAAGTCTACAAATGCTAGAAACGTAGGTTTGCCTTTCCTTAATCTTTCTTCTAAGATAAGTCGTAAGGTCAGTATTGCCTCACGTGTTCCAATATTTCTACGGAATCCAAACTGATCTTCCCCGGGGTCGGCTTCTACTAGTTTTTCCATTCGTCTGTAAAGAATTCGCGTTAGTATTTTGCAGCTGTGACTTATTAAACTGATAGTTCGGTAATTTTCACATCTGTCAACACCTGCTTTTTTTGGGATTGGAATTATTATATTCTTCTTGAAGTCTGAGGGTATTTCGCCTGTCTCTTACATGTTGCTCACCAGATGGTAGAGTTTTGTCAGGACTGGCTCTCCCAAGGCCGTCATTAGTTTTAATGGAATTTTGTCTACTCCCGGGGCCTTGTGTCGACTCAGGTCTTTCAGTACTCAGTCAAACTCTTCACGCAGTATCATGTCTCCCATTTCATCTTCATCTACATGCTCTTCCATTTCCATAATATTGTCCTCAAGTACATCGCCCTTGTATAGACCCTCTATATACTCCTTCCATCTTTCTGCTTTCCCTTCTTTGCTTAGAACTGGGTTTCCATCTGAGCTCTTGATATTATAAGTGGTTCTCTTTTCTCCAAAGGTCTCTTTAATTTTCCTGTAGGCAATATCTATCTTACCCCTCGTGAGTAAGCCTCTACATTCTTACATTTATCCTCTAGCCATCCCTGCTTAGCCGTTTTGCACTTCCTGCCGATCTCATTTTTGAGACGTCTGTATTCCGTTTTGCCTGCTTCATTTACTGCATTTTTATATTTTCTCCTTTCGTCAATTAAGTTCAATATTTCTTCTGTTACCCAAGGAGTTCTACTAGACCTCGTCTTTTTACCTACTTGATGCTCTGCTGCCTTCACTACTTCATCCCTCAGAGCTACCCATTCTTCTTCTACTGTACTTCTGTCCCCCATTCCTGTCAGTTGTTCCCTTATGCACTCCCTGAAACACTGTGCAACATCTGGTTCTTTCAGTTTATCCAGGTCCCATCTCCTTAAATTCCCACCTTTTTGCAGTTTCTTCAGTTTTAATCTACAGTTCATAACCAATAGATTGTGGTCAGAGTCCACATCGGCCCCTGGAAACGTCTTACAATTTTAAACCTGGTTCCTAAATCTCTGTCTTACCATTATATAATCTATCTGATACCTTCTAGTATCTCCAGGATTCTCCCGTGTATACAACCTTCTTTCATGATTCTTGAACCAAGTGTTAGCTATGATTAAATTATGCTTTGTGCAAAAGTCTACCAGGCGGCTTCCTCCTTCATTTCTTAGCCCCAATCCATATTCACCTACTATGTTTCCTTCTCTCCCTTTTCCTACTCTCGAATTCCAGTCACCCATGTCTATTAAATTTTCGTCTCCCTTCACTATCTGAATAATTTCTTTTATTTCATCATACATTTCATCAATTTCTTCGTCATCTGCAGAGCTAGTTGGCATATAAACTTGTACTACTATTGTAGGTGTGGGCTTCGTATCTATCTTGGCCCCAATAATGCGTTCACTCTGCTGTTTGTAGTAGCTACCCGCACTCCTATTTTTTATTCATTATTAAACCTACTCCTGCATTACCCCTATTCGATTTTGTGTTTATAACCCTGTATTCACCTGACCAAAAGTCTTGTTCCTCCTGCCACCGAACTTCACTAACTCCCACTATATCTAACTTTAACCTATCCATTTCCCTTTTTAGATTTTCTAACCTACCTGCTCGATTAAGGGATGTGACATTCCACGCTCCGATCCGTAGAACGCCAGTTCCCTTTTTCCTGATAACGACGTCCTCTTGAGTGTCCCCGCCCGGAGAACCGAATGGGGGACTATTTTACCTCCGGAATATTTTCCCCAAGAGGACGCCATCATTTATCCATACAGTAAAGCTGCATGCCCTCGGGAAAAATTACGGCTGTAGTTTCCCCTTGCTTTCAGCCGTTCGCAGTACCAGCACAGCAAGGCCGTTTTGGTTAATGTTGCAAGGCCAGGTCAGTCAATCGTCCAGACTGTTGCCCCTGCAACTACTGAAAAGGCTGCTGCCCCTCTTCAGGAACCACACGTTTGTCTGGCCTCTCAACAGATACCCCTCCGTTGTGGTTGCACCTACGGTAGGGCCATCTTTATCGCTGAGGCACGCAAGCCTCCCCACCAACGGCAAGGTCCATGGTTCATGGGGAATGTCTACAAAATGTAAATGCAATGAGGCTAAAGATTCAAAGACCCTTCCCGCTGCACCACAGTTCCTCGTGGTTTCACACACTAAAAAATGGTCAGTCCTTCGCCACGGGGTAAGTCTGCTTATTATTCAGAAACGTGTAGATGGCAAATTGCTGGCCCTGTGAAATCCTGCTCTCGTTTGCGGAATGGCACTTTTCTTTTGGAGAACACTTCTGATTCTCAAGCACAAAAGCTGCTTCTCCACAGTCACCCTGTTCATGTGGAGGCCTACGGAACTTTGTATTCTTCCCGTGGTGTAATTTACACCAGGCTGTTTGACGGGCTAACCAAGGTCGAAATACAATCTTACCTCTCCGATCAGGGTGTCATTTCCATTCATCGTATAATGAAAAAGATAGATCCCACCTTAGTGCCCACCCGCAATCTCTTTCTCACCTTTGATAGAGTGGTGCTTCCGTCCAAGCTCAAAATAGGCTGTGAAATTATCACCAGTGAGCCACGCTTTGTGAACCCAATGCGTTGCTACTAGTGTCATTGTTTCAACCACAATAGAACTTGTCAACACCCAGCCAAGTGTGTTCGGTGATAGGGATACGCACAAGGGCGATTGTCCACCTCCTACTCCCTGCTGTATCAACTGCAATGGCGGCCATGCCGCCTCCTCTCGGGAGTGTCCAGTGTCTTTTGATGAGGGGGCTGTTCAAGAGACCAGGGTAAAGGAAAAGGTGGCTTATCCAGTCGCTCGCAAGTTACTGGCTAGTTGCAAACCCTGCATTCTCCCGCCTGGTACCTGTAGTTCTGTTCTGGTCACCCCTTGCTCCATGAAGGACATGGCCACACAGACATGCGACCTCCAATTCAGCTCTGAGGTTGTGAAATCACCCGGTGTCAAGGTAGCGTTGCCATCCCTCCATCCAGCTGTGCAAAAACCCATCAAACTCTCGCCTCGAGCGGCGAAACCACCAACTACACAACTGGTAAGCTGGAAAGGACAGCATCCCATGAAGACTTCCTCTGTCCCTCCAGTCAAACAACGGCCGAGTCTTCATCTAACCAGAAAGTCTCGAAGAAGTCCACCAAAGGCAACGGTATTCCCCTTCGCCACCTCAAAGATCCTCTTCGACGGTGTCGGCACGTGATACCTTAGCACGGCCATGTCGCTAGTGCATACCAACAACCTTTTTCAGCGTTGGACTCCACAGATCGACCCCAAAGCAAGCTGATACTTCTATGGACCCCATGGAACAGGATCCTCCTGCCTCTGTGCCATGAAGTAGCGCCTCTTCCCCAGCTGTCACTCGGCAGCTGCCAAGGTGGCACCCCTACGTCTATTCCTCGTCATGACTCTCCTCCAATGGAATGTTCATGGCCTTCGGTCCCACAAAGAGAATTTATGGCTGCTTTTAGCGTCGCAGCGTCCCCTTGTCCTCTGCCTTCAGGAAACGAAATTGCGCCCTCACGACCACTTTGAGCTTTCACATTTCTTACCGACTCGTTTTTGAGCTTCGGAATTCCCTCTCATGGGGGCGTCATGCTGCTCATCCGGGATAACATTCATAGTCAATCCATCTCCCTGACTACCAATCTTCAAGCTGTTGCAGTTCACCTTTTCCCTCCCCACCTGACTTTCTTTGTGTACTATGTATGTCCCTCCATCATTCACTGTCACCAGGGCAGACCTCCCTCATTTTTTGCTACTTGGTGACTTTAATGCACATCATTCCCTGTGGGGTTCTCCCAGGACCTATCACAGAGGTGCCCTTTTTGCCGACCTTCTTAACCAACTTAACACTGGGTCACCCACTTTCCTTTCCAACTCCTTGCACATCTATTTCCATTTGGGCCTATCCTTCTGCACTGCCCAGCTTGCCTATCGTCTGGAGTGGTCTGTTCTTTCTGACACCTACTCGATCGACCATTTCCCGTGTGCTACACGTTTGCTGACTCCTACTCCATCCGCGTGCGTGCCCAAATGGCAGCTTACTAAGGCTGACTGGCAGCTTTACTCCTCCCTGGCGACTTTCGAAGACCAAGATTTCCCCAGTTGTGATGACCAGGTGAACTATCTCACCAACGTTATCCTTACTGCTGTAGAACGTTCCAGTCCTCGCACTTCCCCTGTGCCAAGTCGTGTCCCTGTCCCTCGGTGGATTGAGGCATGACGTGACGCAATTCGCGCACGTAAACGTGGTCTCCGCGTTTTTAACCGCCACCCTACGCTGGTAAACTGCATGCATTAGAAACAGATGCGTGTAAAGTGTCGTCGCGTTCCCCGGGATAGCAAAAGAGCTAGCTGGATTTCTTTTAACAGTTCGACACCTTCCTCTGTCGTGTGGGCCAACCTCCGACGGCTCTCTGGAACCAAGATCTATTCCCTTATTTCCAGTCTGACAGTCATTCACGAAGTCATTGTGGATCCTACTGCTACCTCCTACATCTTGGACTGCCATTTTGCGCAAGTTTCGAGCTCTTCCCACTATCACCCCGCCTTCCTCCATCGGAAACGAGTGGAGGAGGCTCGGGCGATACCCTTCTCTTCTCTGAATCGCGAGTGCTACAATTCCACATTTACCAGATCATGCTCTCAGTTCATCGCGATCATCCGCACCAGGGCCAGACACCATCCACATTCAGATGTTGGAGCACCTTTTTGTTGCGAAGAAGCACTTTCTGCTTAACACGTACTACCGCACCTGGACACAGAGCACATTTCCTGGACGCTGGCGTGAAGCCACCGTCATACCCATACCTAAGCCCGGTAAGGACAAGAACCTTTCTCTAGCTACCGCCCCATCTCTCTTACCAGCTGCCTTTGCAAGGTGATGGAATATATGACTCATGCCCAGCTGGTGTGGTGGCTCGAGTCTCGCCAGTTACTAACGAATGCACAGTGTGGATTTCGAGCGCGGCGTTCTGCAGTTGACCACGTCATGAATGGTTTTCTGCGGGAATCCCAGACTGTCGCCATGCTTTTCGATTTGGAGAAGGCCTACGACACCTGCTGGAGAACTGGTATCCCCCGTAGTCTTCACACGTGGGCGCTCGCCTTGTTTTCTTCGCGCGTTTTTACAAGACCGAGTTTTCAAGGTGCGTGTTGGTTCTGTCTTGTCGGACACCTTTATCCAGGGAAATGGTGTGCGTCAGTGTTCTTTCCTGAGCGTTGTCCTCTTTGCTGTGGCCGTTAACCCTGTAATGGCTTGTTTCCCACCAGGCATCTCTGGCTTCCTTTTTGTTGACGATTTTGCCATCTTTTGCTGTTCACCACGGACCTGTCTCACTGAACTGCGACTTCATCGTATCTTGATCGTCCTAACTCCTGGAGTATTGACAATGGCTTTCGCTTTTCGACTGACAAAACTGTCTATATGAATTTCTGGCGGCGCAAATGGTTTCTCCCACCATCTCTATATTTTGGGCCTTCTGCCCTTCCGTTCGTTGAAACTAGGAAATTTCTGGGGCGCATGCTCGGTAGGAAACTCTCTTGGTCCTCTCTTGGTCCTCCCTTGTGTCTTACCTGGCAGCCCCTGTACGCGGTCCCTCAATATCCTACATGTCCTCAGTGGTACTTCCTGGGGTGTCAGTCGAACCACCCTACTCCGTTTGTACCGATCCCTTGTCCGTTCGAAACTCGACTATGGGTGCTTTGTTTATGCGTCTTCACGCCCATCCCTCTTAGACCATCTCAACAGTATCCACCATCATGGCATCCGTTCGGCCACGTGCGCGTTTTAGACAAGCCCGGTTGAGAGTCTGTATGCTGAAGCTGCTGAACTACCACTGTCCTACCGCCGTAACTTTCTCCTCAGCGGGTATGCATGCCGTTTGTCTGTCATGCGAGGCCAGCCCTCCTATGCCTCCTTCTTTAATGATTCCTTTGATCGTCAGTATGGGGCTCGTCCCTCTTCTCTGTTACCTTCTGGAGGCTGCTTTCGCCACTTGCTACGGTGGCTCAACTTCACACTACCTGCAACTTTCCCAGTGGGTGTGCACCCTTCACCACCTTGGCTTCGTGAAGCGGCACATGTTAACCGTGGCCTTCATTCGCTTTCTAGGGATACTACTCCAGCCTCGGCCAATCGCCTCCAGTTTCACGACCTTCGCGATAGTACCTTTGTCTACCCTGATGGCTTTTGGACTGACCATGGGTCCGGCTGTGCCTTCATAATTGGCACCCGTGTCTTTCGATATCAGCTTTCGGCACACTTCACAGTATTTACAGGCGATCTCTTCGCCTTGTATCAGGCCACGGAGTACATCCGGCGATACAACCTTTCCAATTGTGTCCTCTGCTCAGACTCACTCGGTGCCCTCCAAAGTCTATGTGCGCTGCTCACTGCTCATCCCTTAGTGCAGCGGGTCCAGGAAAACTGCCACTTGCTCACTCTCGGTGGAGCTAGTGTGATGTTTCTGTGGGTCCCTGGTCATGTCGGTCTGTCAAGAAACGAGACTGCTGACGCTGCTGCCAAGGCTGCAGTCCTCGTGCCTCAGCCCGCGAGTGCCTATACTTCCTCCGATGATCTCTACGTTGCCGTCTGTCAGGAGGTGGTGTCCCTTTGGCATCGCCATTGGTCCCCCCCTTCACGGGAATAAGCTTCAGCTTATTAAGCCTGTCCAGCGCCTTGGACGACCTGCTTTCGGCCCTCCCGCCGGGAGGAGATCACTTTAGCTCGGCTGCGTATTGGGCTCTGGCTTTTTAGCCATCGTCATTTGCTCAGTGGCGCTGTCCCACCCCTTTTTACGCATTGCGTCCAAATTTTGACTGTCCGCCACTTCCTGCTGGAATGCCTTTGTTTTAACCATTTCCGTTCCAGCTTGGGTTTGCCGTCTGAATTATCAGCTGTGTTAGTGAATGACGCTCGGGCTGTCGACCGCGTTTTACTTTTTATCCGCCGAAGCAATATGGCGAAGGCCATTTAATTTTTGGTTTGGGCCTCCATTTCTGTGTGATGTTTTTTAGCCCTTTTTCCATGTGCCTGATTTTAGCTGTCTCCTATTTTGTCTGATGGGACTGACGTATTGTTTTTTAACTCCTCTCTGTGTTCGTGTTCTATAGTTTTCAGTTCGGCACGTATGACCGCAGCTGTTTTTTGCTCCCTGAAACAAAACAAACAAACAAACAAACGAGCCCAGGAGAGGCGCTGCAGATGATGTTGGCAAAGGCCCTCGCCTCGGTCGTCTGCTGCCATATGCCATTAACGCCAAATTTTGCTGCGTTGTCTTAACGGATACGTTCGTCGTACGTCCCACACTGATTTCTGCGGTTATTTCACGCAGTGTTGCCTGTCTGTTATCACTGACAACTATACGCAAACACCACTGCTCTTGTTCGTTAAGTGAAGGCCGTCGGCCACTGCGTTGTCCTTGGTGAGAGATACTACCTGAAATTTAGTGTTCTCGGCACACCCTTGAGACTGTGGAACTCGGAATATTGAATTATCTAACGATTTTTGAAATGAAATGTCCTGTGCGTCCAGCTGAACTACTGTTCAGCGTTAGAACTCTTAATTCCCGTTGTGAGGCATAATCGCACCGGAAAGCTTTTCACATGAATCACCCGAGTACAAACTACATCGCCGCCAAAACACTGACTAACTTCGTGCCGACCAAACCTCTGGTTCGTAATATGGTATCGGTACCTTTACTCACTACACTAGGGTAATAAACTGGTCAGAAAGTTTTTACATCACCCACATAATTTGCATACGTCGCATTTTTTTCATGTATTGTAAGTTGCGGACCTCTTTTTCCTGTCCATGTGACCACAGGGAATCGCTACGTACACCTAACTACCTGCGCAATTCAATTCAGCGCTCTGTTTCTCCTTTCGTGATCAGTAAATGCGGTTTATGTGCACTGTTCAGGTTGATCAGTTTGTCAACATACCTCGACGGGACATTTCGGCCTTAGACATTCGACCGCCATAGTGAAACGTTGTATGAGATCGATCCAGGCTTTATGAAACCGACTCCACGTTCAGTCTTAACAACAGTGCAGCCCGCCTTGGTTGTGAATGATGATCCATAAAGAACGCCCGTCTCAACTGTTTACAAAAACTTTATTAACACAGGCCTTGATGTTTCTACAAATTCAGACGTGATAGTGGATCTTCGGAGTTTCGTGCGGTAACGGCACTCGCTTCTTATAGGTGACATCACTCAGATGAGCACCGCCTTTGCGTAGCAGCTTCATAGAGAATGTTCTCCAGTACAGCAACAGGAATACCGCCCACTTCTCTTCGAATGTTGGCCTCGAGCGCCTGGATTTTGCTATTTTCGAACATTCTGGACTCAAGATATCCCCGAGGCAAGAAATTGGGAGCTGTCAGATTCCGCAGTAATCTTTATCTCAGGTGTGCTAGTATACAAGAGAACATCTGTGAGGTTTGGAAGGTAAGAGGTGAGGCAATGGCGGAGGTAAAGCTGTGAGGGCGAGTCGTGAGTCCTACTCGGATAGCTCAGTTCGTAGAGCACTGGCCCGGGCGCACTGTTTTAATCTGTCAGGTAGTTTTGATGAGTGGCTCCATCACCTTCCAGTCTATTTACATTTACAGATACCTGCATAAGCTTCGACGTCCCTGGTGACAATCATTATTGTCTAGCGAACGTATCTTTGAAATACCTTCAAAATTAACTCAGTGAACGCACTCGGTGAATGCACTTTAACGACCGCGGCGCGGAGATTGATGTTCGGCTGCATTTAAGTTTCATTATTTCACCTCGGAATTAGTTTGCTTCTTCCGTACCTCCACTGCTTTACAAAACTGTTTTTTTTTTTCCGTAACGTATGATGTGCTGTGTACTTTGCAGTCCTCACATAACGAGCTTATGAAGATGCGATTAGATAACGGTAGTAAAAGCAGAGCCACTTAGGCAGTTTATTCCCACGCCTCTTCATCAGAGGGGCAAAAACCACACCTGGGAGGCTGATACCATCATGACCACCCACAGCCTTTGCGCTCCCATGTGACTGCATAAATGATGTGGGAAGATTTGTTTCTCTACTCTCGTAATAATTACTTTAGGCAAAACACTGCCATTTCGGAGGCAGATTCTCTTTCTTCCAAAACTGTGGAGAACAGGAAGGAAGATAATGGCTTAACGTTTGCGTTGGTTGATCGTGAAGAGAAGTCTGACAGATAGCCAATAGCATTTAAAAGGAAATTAAAAGAATTTCTTAATGGCAACTCCTTCTACTCATTAGATGAATTTTTGGATATAATAAGTGGGTAATTTCCCCAACCCCCACAAAAAAATTAAAAAAAATATTAAGTGTCATGTAATATTTGGTGTAATATAATATCTTGTATAGACACCTTTTATTAACCTGACACGTTCCACCTCATTACGAAGTGTTGTATTCATGATCTATGGACCAAGTACTAATGTAATGTGAGAAACCTCTGAAGACATCTTTAAAGTTAGAAAATGAAAATAAAGATTTTTGATCTGTGGTGCGAAGGTGCGCTGAAAAGTAATGCCTCCGAATTTTTTATTCTGTTCACAATGTCGTTTGAGATGTTACGTGTCCTGTATGTAATTCGGATGACTTTCCAACTTCGCTGACGCAAGTTGCAACTCTCTGCGACTGGAGTACTTCGAATTGTTATGTGTAACATGGAGATGTGTAACGTAACTATGTCGGTGCGTGAGCGTTTCTGCCCGCAGAAAACGTGTCTCCAACTGCAGTCCCTAGAAGAATGTAAGGTAGGTACTGTGGTGATTGTATCGGCATCAGTAATGTGCGACGTTGGGTTGTTCGTGCTCAGTCTCATAAATCATCATCATCATCTTCCATGCAGTCTCCACATGTGGCCCCAACCGATTTTCATCGGTTCCCAAAATTTAAAGGATAGTGCCGAAGCGGTGCCGGCATAGGCGCGGCTGTGGCTCCGTCACCAAGTCGAACACTGTACTGTGGCGGTGTCGACAAACTGGTCTCTCGTTGGGAGATGTGTGTTCGTCGTCAGAGTGACTATGTTGAGGAATAATTATGTAGAGGTGAAGAATAAAGGAGTAGCATGTTAATGAAGTTCGTTTTGTTTAAAAAGCTATAAGAGTTTTCACAAAAAAAAAAACCGAAGGCATTAGTTTTCAGCAAGCCGGAAATCAAGTCCACATGTACAAAGAAAATCATTTATATTTTTCTTGAATGAGATGTATAATCATATAACACATTTTGAACGAGGCTTTGTTGCCTTCGACTGTTAATAATTCCCCTACGGGGACTCGAGTCTTTGCCTATTTTCAGGCGGAATACTGCAAAAATCTATTGTACACACATAATATTGGACGTAACTAATATAGTGCCGTGCAAGATGACAGTTTATTACGTGAAGACGCATTACTTAAGTTTTCCGGCTTTTCATTCTTATTAGTTCTAATAATTTTCAGCAAATCGTTTCTCACAGTCCGCTGTGCCAGATTTAAAATCCGAGACAAATGTGCTTATACTATTTTAGTTTTCAGAGAGAGCTTAGGTCGAAACATTAAAAACCATACAACGAAGAGCCAAAACATTATTACCACCTGCTTAATGGTCTGTTGGTCCACCTTTGAAACGCTATACAGCAGTGATTGCACACAGCATGTGTTCGGTCTACGTACAGATCCCGCAGTTCCTTGAAACTATGGGCCAGTACGTTGTCGGCGCGTAACTGGCGCCCCATAGCGTCCTAGGTGTTTTACTTCATGTTCACATCAGACGTATTTGGTGGTCAGGACATCTACGTAAGTTCACTAACGTGCTCCTCAGACCACAGTAGCGTGCTGCTGCACTTTGAGCACTGACAGTTGTCTTCTGTCCGCCCCCGGTAGCTGAGTGGTCAGCGCGACAGAATGTCAATCCTAAGGGCCCGGGTTCGATTCCGAGCTGGGTGTTGTGTTGCCCTAATCATCATCATCATCATCTCATTCCCATCGACGCGCAAGTCGCCGAAGTGGCGTCAAATCGAAAGAATTGCACCCGGCGAACGGTCTACCCGACGGGAGGCCCTAGTCACACGACATTTACATTTATTTAGTTGTCTTCTGGAAAATGCCGTGGCTATCGGCGAATAAATGAAGCGTGAAGGGGGGGGGGGTGCAGTGGTCCGCAGTAATGTTTAAGCAGTCATGTCGCCTTCAGTCACTAACGTAGGTCCCACAGAAGCACAGGCGAATGTTTTCCATAGCACAATAGTGCTCGCATCTCACTGCGTCCGAGACACGGTGCACGTTTCACGTAGCCATTCTTCCCAAACTTTAGTTCCTCGAGGTTTCAACGATTTCACATACAACCTCGAAGTATCACGATCAGTATTACTAGCTGTTTCGTCAACAGCGAGCATTGTACCCGGTCTTTCAGCGAAATCAGGAACATTCGCCTTGCTGACATTGTCACGTTTGACGACTGCTCCCAGCAATTGTTGCCTCACCTAGAATCAACTCGGATATTCAGATGTTCCAAAATGGTTCAAATGGCTCTGACCACTATGGGACTTAACTTCTAAGGTCATCAGCGCTAGAACTTAGAACTACTTAAGCCTAAGGACATCACACACATCCATGCCCGAGACAGGATTCGAACCTGCGACCGTAGCGGCCGCGCGGTTCCGGACTGTAGCGCCTAGAACCGCTCGGCCACCCCGGCCGGCTATTCAGATGTAATGAGAGATTCTCTTACTGAGTTAGACGATGTTTTAATCCATGTCATTTTCCCATGTTACTCATTTCAGTGGCCCCCCCCAACGAGCGTCCGTAACTAATTAATTGCTTTGCCGGCCAAGACGCACTATCGAGCAAGCTTCAAGGAAAAAATAGCGACACTGCTGCTCCTTGGTGCCGATTGTTTTCGCAGGAAACATTTCGCAAAACTCATTCACTCGCTAGTAGCAATTCCGCAAGAACATATATTTTGGTGGTAAACAGCATCCACGTACTACTGCTAAACTCCAATATCGAACCTCTTCTATTTCTAGATTTCGAGCCCAGGTGAGAAATTATAATTAAATGTTATAATATTCTCGTACAAAAATATAATAACACTCATACGACAGGTATCCTACGCGGCGTTTCTAGCCTAATAATGTAATTGGTTGTCCTTACCCATCACACTTACTAGAACGCGCCTGTGTTTGCGTGTACATTTGACATACTGCACATTAAAAAAAAAAAAAAATTCAAATGTGTGTGAAATCTTATG
Source organism: Schistocerca americana (assembly GCF_021461395.2). Lineage (NCBI taxonomy): Eukaryota > Metazoa > Arthropoda > Insecta > Orthoptera > Acrididae > Schistocerca > Schistocerca americana. Next base: position 503,885,427 of record NC_060126.1, on the reverse strand, counting down.
GGACTTAACTGCTAAGGTCATCAGCCCATAAGCTTACACACTACTTAACCTAAATCATCCGAAAGACAGACACACACACATGCCCGAGGGAGGACTAACCTCCGCCAGGACCAGCCGCACTGTCCATGACTGCAGCGCCGAAGACCGCTCGGGTAATCCCGCGCGGCTCTACATTTACAGTATCCAAATTACACACAGGGGAGAATAAAAAAATAGTTATGACTATTCATTTTGTTGTTGAAACTTGTATCTAGCTACACACATTCAATTTAAAGTTTCCGGCATTAATGGAAGTGCTGGACATTTCTGGCCTCTATCCATGTTTACGCCAAGGGGAAATCGCAGAAACTGGACGAGAAAAAGATGAGAAAAGTCCACCAAAAACAAGCCTATCGAGAGAAGCGCGCAGAGGGAAATCAGTACTATAAAGCGGTACAGATCTAGATCTGAGAGCAAATCACCTGCAGCGGACGTATTTCCGGTAGCATATATGTTGTCAGGACTGGAAAACTACCTTCAAAATGCAGTATGTTGAAGTAGTACCATGCGATTTAGGTCATCGAGCGGTAAATATTAGTTTGGAGGTGATAATGTCTTTTTAGTGTCCCTATTCACTGCAGATTAATCGATAGCGATCACAAAAAAATTCCATTGTAAAACCTTACAGCGGTAACGACATGCTTCGTGTACTGTCCGTAGGTTGGTTAGGTTTAAGTAGTTCTAAGTTCTAGGGGACTGATGACCTAAGATGTTAAGTCCCATAGTGCTCAGAGCCATTTGAACCATTTTTCTGACATGCTTCGTCCAGCACCGCTGTCCACATTTCTCGGTTTATTGAAAAGGAAGCCATTTATAACAACTGAAAAGGACTATTCTTCTGTTGCACATGGACTTCAAAGTCAAGCAGCACATTGCAGTACGTGGAGACATGTGAAAATGAATAATCTGCGGGAGGGACATAATCACTTTTCAGGAAAAGATTACAATCAGTCAAATAATAATTGTAAAACTTTACGTAAATATCGGTCAGTTTCCGAAAAGAGCTACTGTAAGAACGCAATTGCATGTGGTACTAATAAATTATCTGAAGCCTTTGGTCACTGTGGTGTACACGATGGATGGCAGTAGCAAAGATCTGCAATTATCATCACATAGAAGGCAATACTGCAGTGTACTTGGTGTGATGCAGATAATGTGAAATTAGCAGCTACGGCGGTAAACTACACCAATGTAGGAAACAGACAAGATAGAAAAACAAAGATGTCCGTTTAATATGGAAGTATTTCTGATAACGTAAGATACAGAATCTGTATAAGTAGTAAACGTCTGCATGAAATTTATTCAGACGGAACTTTTTCTATAAACCCTTATGTAATGAAAGGAAAGAGATTAAATGTGTAGCGTTCCGTAGATGGCAGGTTCGTTCGAGACGGTACACTTGTTTAGATTTGACAGTGGTGGTCAAAGAAATCGGCCGAGTCCCTTTTGATTTTATTTATTTATCAATCAGTTTCCATGGGACCAAATGAGCCAGAGCTACCTTGTGAATTAACGACCCAGTAAATACTTTGCAATTACAATCAAAAGAACTAGAACATTAATAAAACATTGTAAAAATTTGTGAGTCCACGAATAAATAACATTACAAAAAATGTTCACGAAAAAATGGTTCAAATGTAGTCTACTTCTCACTCTCCACCCCAGCGCCGGGAACTCGTTGCACTTCCTTATGCTCACCAGAACCAACCGCTGCCAGTGGTTTCAACGGCCGATAAGAAGACATACGGTCCCACGCGCTGACCTCCTGCACCACGGCTTCTAAGCTTCGTAAGCCACGTACATGCGGGTAAAGCAGACTCAGCCCCTGACAGCCGAGAGGTCGGCCAAAGCACGTGGCGAGCAGTTGACGACCCCCAACAGCAGGGCCCCGCTCGCGCCACCACCTCTCGGTCACCGCCCAGTACGTACTCCCCAGATCGTCACGCGACCGTACACTTGCTCCACCTCCCGCCAGAGGGTGGTAGCGATCCAAACAGCGCGCCAAACCGAAAGCGCCACCGCAAAAACTAGGCGCGAAGCGAAAGCACTCAGCCTGACGCGCTTTTCGAAGAGCCGGACAACTACGGCTCAACCCCCCCCCCCCCCCCCCCCCCCCACCGCCACGACTATCCTGTTGCAAACCTACTTAGCAAATATGTTTAGAAACGGCACATTTGTGGTTATGGGTTCCTATTAAAAATATTATGTACTCGTTCCCCTTTGCAAGTGCTCGAAGTTTGTAACCGGATTTTCCTTACACTCTGTATTTTTGCCTTCAAACTGACACGGTGTTCAGCTCTCCAAATATCGGCGGTTGTCAAAGACGTCCATCCCCATAAGCTGTTCAGACATAAATAGAGTTATTTTCTAATTGTTCTGAAACTGACAATAGCAATTATTGCGCATGCAGAAAAAAATGGCTCTGAGCACTATGGGACTTAACTTCTGAGGTCAACAGTCCCCTAGAACTTAGAACTCCTTAAACCTAACTAACCTAAGGGCATCACACACATCCATGCCCGAGGCAGGATTCGAACCTGCGACCGTAGCGCTCGCGCGGCTCGAGACTGTAGCGCCTACAACCGTTCGGCCACCCCGGCCGGCTGCGCATGCAGAATTGTATATAAACTCAGTAAGTTATTAGTAAGATCGGAAATCAAAGTTAAATCTAGAATGAAAAACTATACTTCTTTCACGCACAAAATGACTTTCTCATTCACCGTACTATAGCGGAACCCTTGGATCCACCTTCAGATGTTTATTTTCTTGCACCGGCAACATAATTACAATTTTTTTTTTTTTGTATTTTTGGAGTTAGCTAACGCTGCTACCCTAATTCAGAAAACCATTTAAAAAGACGCATGTTGACTCAGTAAGAAAAGAAAATCGACAAGAGCGGTAATGATACAGAACATTTTTTTTAGTCAAGTTTAATGTGACTGAAGGCGGCATCTATGTGTATTTTCAGGTGAATTACCGCATTCGCGGATATTTGCATCCTAGATGAAGTTAAAACCTACAATATATTAGTGCGCACACTTCTGTGATTCGAGACTGATGCAGTAGCACTCGGTTGTCAGCAGAGGCTCCACCGCGGCTGTAGTTGGTATTACATGTGTGTGTCGGTGACATCCTGTCGCGCTGCGGACGGCTGCACTGGTAAATATTAGTAGAACGGGAAAGACAGAGAGCGGCGTATGTTGGAGACGCAGATGCGTATGTAATTGTAGAAGGCCGCTGCGCGGCTGCAGTCGGCGCAAAAAGCCGCGAGCAGTGACGTAAGAAGCGGCGCGTGTTGCGTAGCGTTGCGTCTGCCGAGACGGGAAGAGGCGGCTGTTCTCACGCAGGGGCCACGGGCCAGCTTCCGGGCTGCGCTGCTGACGTCACGGGCCGGGCCGGCGCGAGCTTGTTTACTGTTTGTGTGCAGGTGGCTCCGACTGCATCGTTCTCGTGGTCTCTGGTTTGATGCAGCTCTCTACGGCAGTCCATCCTGTGCGTAGCTACTGCAACGCACATCGTCATGAATCTGCTTACTGCATTAAAGCCTTGGTCTCGTCTTAGTTTTCATCCCACCCCATACACACTTCCTTCAAAATGGTTCAAATGGCTCTGAGCACTATGGGACTTAACATCTGAGGTCATCAGTCCCCTAGACTTTGCCGGCCGCGGTGGTCTAGCGGTTCTGGCGCTGCAGTCCGGAACCGCGGGACTGCTACGGTCGCAGGTTCGAATCCTGCCTCGGGCATGGGTGTGTGTGATGTCCTTAGGTTAGTTAGGTTTCAGTAGTTCTAAGTTCTAGGGGACTTATGACCTAAGATGTTGAGTCCCATAGTGCTCAGAGCCATTTGAACCATTTTGAACCCTAGACTTGGAACTACTTGAACCTAACTAACCTAAGGACAACACACACATCCATGCCCGAGGCAGGATTCGAACCTACGACCGTAGGGGTTGCGCGGTTCCGGACTGAAGCGACCTAGAACCGCGCGGCCACAGCGGCCGGCACACTTCCTTCCATTACCAAATTAAATATACCTTGATACTTCAGGATGTATGCTATCAATTGATCCCTTCTTTTAGTCACATTCTGCCAATAATTTATTGTCTCCCGATTCAGTTCTGTACCTCTTTCGTTGGTTATCCGATCTGAGGAAGCTCAGCGTTCGCATCGCAATTAGTGAGGCCCGTCTATATGTTTATCTGTCTCCACTTAATGCGACCATGTATTGGGGTCACTATCCTGGCTTCTCTCTGGAACTAACGTTGCCTCGGTCTCCCAATAGGTCATTTACCGACTTGCAACGAAATCCTGCCTTTTGCTATTCTTTCTTGTTTCATACAGTGTAGGCGGCTTTCCCTCAGTTGCTCAACGGTAGGTACCTCTCAGTTGTTGTTGTTGTGGTCCTCAGTTCAGAGATGGTTTGGTGCAGCTCTCCATACTACTCTATCCTGTGCAATCTTCTTCATCTCCCAGTACCTACTGCAGCCTACATCCTTCTGGATCTGTTTACTGTATTCATCTCTTTGTCTCCTTCTACAATTTTTACCCTCCACGCGGCCCTCCAGTACCAAATTGTACCCCCTGCGAATTGCGTCGCATGGTCGTGAAATATCAGAGCGGATGTCCGCCGAAGCATTACAGTAAGTCGTTGCTCTGCTTCGTTTGTTGGGGACCAACATTCTGCAGCGCAGAAGGCGTTTGGACGGATTGAAAGCTAGTATATTTTCCACCTGAGACGGTCTGGTATCGTAGTATCAAAACCCGCCACTCATCCTCCGCCAATTAAACTTGTCGGTGAAGGTCGTTCTTAGAATGTAATTTTCGCTCTACAGTGTAGTGTGCGCTGATCCGAAACTTCCTGGCAGATTAAAACTGTGTGCCGGACCGAGACTCGAACTTGGAACCTTTGCCTTTCATGGGCAAGTGCTCTACCATCTGAGCTACCCAAGCACGACTCACGCCCCGTCCTCACAGCTTTAACTCGCCAGTACCTCGTCTCCTACCTTCCAAACTTCACAGAAGCTCTCCTGCGAACCTCGCAGAACTAGCACTTCTGAAAGAAAGGATATTGCGGAGATATGGCTTAGCCACAGCCTGGGGGATGTTTCTAGAATGAAATTTTCACTCTACAGCGGAGTGTGCGCTGATATGAAACTTCCTAGCAGATTAAAACTGTATGTCGCTCCGAGACTCGAACTCGGGACGTTTGCCTTTCGCGGGCAAGTGCTCTACCACTTGCCCGCGAAAGGCAAAGGTCCCGAGTTCGAGTCTCGGTCCGGCATGCAGTTTTAATCTGCCAGGAAAGTTCCCAAGGTCGTTCTTCTCTTCAGCAGCCAATGCAACATTATCAGGTTACAACAAAGTAAAAGGTGCTAATATCCGAAAGTCTCTGCCGTCTAAGTTGCTCAGTGTGAGAAGGGAGAAAGAGCAGATCTCTGATGAACATCCACAAGAAGAGGAATGTCTCCTGATACCATGTAGCAGATAGTACTCGTATTTTTGGGATTGTGGTAGAGCATTTGGACTCATTCGGTTAGTTCTTCCGGTGCTTCATGCGCGTGGTACTTGGTCAAAAGCCTTTTCCAGTCAAGAACACTGAAGTGAAGGTGCTTAGACTTCTCAAAGCGTCTTCCGTAGCTGCCGACGTAGCAGACAATCTCTTGTAGTGAGCGACATTTGTATTCTACATAGATTTTTAATACTTATAATTTTGTAAATCTTTATCATTTGTGATTCCAAGATCATTATCAGCAACTTATTAACTGACCATTTTTTGATTACAATCTTTATAAACATTACGTTTCACATGCCATAACTGTGGTCGTAGATGTATCAGATCTATGAAATTCTTAGTTCTCCCACTGCACTGGCGAACCACAGCGAAATATTAGCATAAACGTTTTGCTTAATGAATAGCCGGTCCAGTTACATCATTTAATTTTTATTTCTAAGCGTTCAGTTCCTTGAATCGTCCCATCACACCGATATAAATGCCTGGTAAGTTGCATATTCATGAGAAATCCACTTACGAACAGGTCCGTTGAAGTTCTGTGTGAATCACCAGTAGCCAAGTAGCCAAAAACCGAAGAGCTATCGACTATCTAGTTGTTGACCGATTTACTGTTTTTCATGTTGTTTAGGTCTTATCAATTCTCGAACGAATTGTTTCTACGATATGTTCAAAGTTGTGCCTTATCATGGTGGAAGAGGTATGTATTTAGCATCTGTTGGTGAGTTACAGTTTCGAAGGCAGTTCACGTACTCAAAAAAGAACGCATCCCAACCCGATTTCTCTTTTCTTTGCTAAGTTTTTTCCTTGTGGAACGCAAAAGCGGAAGAACCACACTCGCTTTCGGCGGCAATACTGTGTGGATCGCGTAAACACTCCTGGCCCGAAAATGTACTGCCGCAAACATTGCAGGCAGACAGTAGTCGTGAGTATTGCCGAAAATGTGGCTGCAATTCGTGTCGCGAGCAATGTTACTGGGCAAGTTTATGTTGTCGGCATGATGCAGCTCCAGCGCCCCGTGTAAACTTGCCTCAACGAGAGAGCTGCAGAGAGGCTGCAAACTCTACTGAATCAGGAATTGCCAAGGCTCATTGTCTTTTCTCTCTCATATGGGTTGGGTTAGTCAATTAACGGTTCACATTTGCTACTGGAATCTGTATTTGATATATAATTCCTCCGAACGTGTTTCTTTTGGCCATATCGGGAATCAACACTGTGTCGCAAACAAACATATATATATATATATATATATATATATATATATATATATATATATATATATATATATATGGTTAGGTATTTATATTTTTACATATTTACCTAATGAAACTGTCATACTGATCACCGGCTACAGGATAGTGAGTGTGGCTTGATAAGGAGTATTTCTGTTGTCAGTGTGCGATAATTACGATGTTATTAATTATGGCTATTCCAGTCGGCAGGCGTTCCTGTGGAAGATACTTTCTGCGTAGCACTCAGTATCCTCCGAGTTCGCATTATAGGCTCTCCATTTTTTATTTGTAGAAACGTTGGTATGGTGCTATACCACCTTAAGTGATGCGAGTAGTCTCATTTACTTTCGTACAAAGTAATAGTCGTTTGGCATTATTACGCAGAGTGCAGGATATGATGTCTCTGTAGAGGAGTCCGCATTAGAGGGAAATCTGTTTCTACGTGACAGTGAAATGCATCACATCTTGGCCTTCTTCTCCTGTGCATTTCTTCCTCGGAATAAAATAAAGAGCAGATTGATGGACCATCGACTTTCAGGTATCCAAGGAAATTTGAATTTTAGCGTCCATGTTACTGATGCAATTCTTGCACTTTGCTTAAGTGATACGAAACGAATGATGACAAGTTTGAATTTTTCTGTGTCTCAACTAATAGAAATCAGAATTTTGTTTTTGTTGATTTCGTTAGCAGACAGACTTGATTTGGTATTAGAAAAGCGTCACCGAGAAATACCTTCTTACATCCTTTGTTCCTTCTGTTAGTACGGTTCAACAAAGTCATTACACCATCCGTTGCTGACCGTACCGAGCCGCAGCCATAAACCGAGTAACAGCTGTTGATTCTGGCAGTTAGTTCGATGCACGTAGGACACGCGGCTAGGGAATGTGGCTGGGATTCAAACGACTCCCAGTGGGAGGAACCACTGCGCGTGTTGGGGAGTGTCAGATTGCAGCCACGGTTCCTGGTGAGATTAACACCTGTGGACGATGCCGAGGTTCCATTTGAAACTGCGCATTACAGCTATTAGCTTAGAACACACCAATCACTAGTAGACCGAGTAAAGCAACGGTAATTACTCGGCGGTAGACGGTTAGTGGGGATTGGTCAGGTAACATTGCTGTATGCTCAATGATCGTGAATGGGAATTTTGTTCTGTTTTTTAATCCGTATGGTATTCTTCATACGATTCTTATAGACCACTCACTGTCATCGTGTTGTAAAGGCTGGACCTTCTTGCTGCAAGCACATCCGTTGATCTGCTTCAGTTTCCACCTATTGTTTATTTTTGAATCTCAGTAGTATCCTCTTCAAGTCCTGGAAATCTGTCTCTCCTACTTTACATGCGTCGTACCCCCCTTGCATTTCTGTCTGAATTGTAGGAGGGAGCCTACTCTTGTCCTGTTCCTATCATGTTTTTTTTCTGGTTAAGTGAAGTAACCACCTGCTTTATTAATAGAAACACACGTGTTACTAACACAGCTACTTTCGTCCATGGTCACCCGGCAGCTACTTCATCCCTCCCGCCTAGAACTACACCTGTTTCTTCATAGTCTAAAAGAAAAACGCAAGTGTTTGCATCATATCTTTCAGACTTAACAGTTCCGAAAATTTTCTCGCTATCGTTGTTGGTATTATAAAAGATTAAAAAACACCTTTTCCTGTAGAGAATTCGGAAACGGCAAATCGGTACAAAATTTCAGTGAGATCAGCCCCGCTCCGACCAAAATCCTGGATTTGACGCCGATCCTGCCGCTATGCGTTTCGGAGGACTGTATGGCAATCGTGGACCAGATAGACTTATCTAACTTGACAAAACATAGCCGGTTTGTACGCATGATAGTTATGGACAATCCGTGCTGCTGCCAGCACGGAGGAAGGCGAAAAACAGAATGTTTTAGTCCACGCAGACGCTCCAAAACAGTCGTCACGTGGTTACATACGTAAACAGAGAAGTAAGGTATCGTTCAGTGACGTATTATGAACTGACAGGAAGCAAGGAGAGTATACTTCGAGGTAAAATGTATAGAATTTATAATGATTCTGCCAGTAGTGACGAAGTATATACAATATTTTATGTTGATACGCTGTGTGTGTTTGTGAGTGAGAGAGAGAGAGAGAGAGAGAGAGAGAGAGAGAGAGAGAGAGAGAGAGAGAGAGAGATTTGGGGGAGGGGGTGAAAGGGGGCTACAGAGAGGACAAGGGTAAAGGAGTGGCAAATGGTTCAAATGGCTCTGAGCACTATGGGACTCAACATCTTAGGTCATAAGTCCCCTAGAACTTAGAACTACTTTAACCTAACTAACCTAAGGACATCACACACACCGATGCCCGAGGCAGGATTCGAACCTGCGACCGTAGCAGTCCCGCGGTTCCGGACTGCAGCGCCAGAACCGCACGGCCACCGCGGCCGGCAAGGAGTGGCAGTGTGTTTAGTTGGCACACGGCGTAATGTTCACATCACCTTTGTTAATATCAAACTCTTAATTTAGTAAATTCAAGAGTCGCCTGCAGGGTACACACCGACTGTTATAGTCTACAGGAAACAGCCATAGATTATTTGATCCACCTCACACCACTTTGTGATGACGATGGTGCAGAGTGATGCTTTTAACTTGAAGCGTGTAGCCATTCGAGCAATGGATGTCTGAGGATACTAGCGTCTGACGAGCGTAATCGGTAACTGTAACTGATAATCGGCAGTTTTGTAGAAGAAAGCATCGCCCGTAGTAGGCTGTAAGTTATCCTTTACTTGTTGTACGGATGGCCAATTTCGACGCGTAAGTAATTGTCCATTACTTACGAATAAGCAGTACGCTGTATGTTCTATGTGTTGTGGCATACAATCGATAAAAACTACTCTGTACGTGGAATAAAATGACTTATCGTCGAAATTGGCCAATCACAGAACAAATAAGCGGCAACTTACACTAGTACGGCAACGCTTACTTCCACAAATTACTTGGAGGCTGTGGACCCACAAAACCGACACTTCATTAGAAAAGCAAATAAAGACACCTTGCAGCTCTAGGCGTACGGTTTTGAAACGTACGATCAGAGGTATTTCGCAAAAGCAACTCGTACGTGTTGGTGAAGGAAGATTTATTTTAAGAGTGAAAAGCCTTGTGATTTTGCCGGTTCTCGCGGTCCGACGCCAAGGTGTACCGGGCGGTGCGCTCGGCTGCCTCGCTAGCGGTGCCCAGTGCAAGGCGCGCGCAGACTTCCGGCTGGCCGGCCGAGAAATGGCGACACTTCCGGTGCGTGGCGATACGCAGCCCGGCGGCATTGTGCCTGCCGCCTGCCGCCTGCCTCCACCACAGTTTTTTTGCTGGCGCGCGCGCGCGAGCGAGTGGGACGTCAACTGACACGCGTTGTTTGCGGCAGCGGCGCTGGGCGCCGTAGCGTCCCATTCTCACCCGGCCGTGTCGCAGAGTGTTTCTGGACGGCAGCATGTCGCCGGGGTAAGTTGCCGGCCGCGCCCGGCTCCCTATAGTTTACGCGTACTGCCCCCCCCCCCCCCCCCCCCCCCGTCCCTCCACCTCCCCCCTCCCATTCTCGTTGGCTCCTATTGTACGACTGCATTTTTTGCACTACCAGACCCCTACTGCACGAGAGCATTATTTTCCACTTGCAGTGTTACTATTCTACCAGAAGTTGTTAACTTTTTTTGCCTCATGGCGAAGCATGTAGCGGAGTAGACATCTTCCCTTGTTTGTGTGCTGAATGCGAAGGGCCCTGCAAGAAACTACACTACTAGAAAAGAAATGAACGCTCTGTGACAATGGCCGTACATACGTGCAGTTTCTCTCCTATATCGGGTGGTGACAATTATAGTGCAGTTGCTCACCGGGGTTACAGGGAGGGCTCCGACTATCGTATGTCAGAGGAACTTAGCAGATACGCTAATGCCTTAATGCGGAACCGATTTATGCTGGCAAAAATTAGTTTCCATTTTGGGCGCCAGGTGCACATCTGAATCCGTGAATGCAAGAAAGACGTACAGAAATGTTTCCATGTGTACTGGATTAGAAATGGGACGTGGGCGGGAAAGGTCAAACAAACGAGAAGGGCATAATGTTGATATTCCTATGAACTAACTTGCAAGAAGATAGTGGTTTCCACACAGTTGGCCGGCCGCGGTGGTCTAGCGGTTCTAGGCGCTTCAGTCCGGAACCGCGTGACCGCTACGGTCGCAGGTTCGAATCCTGCCTCGGGCATCGGTGTGTGTGATGTCCTTAGGTTAGTTAGGTTTAAGTAGTTCTAAGTTCTAGGGGACTGATGACCTCAGATGTTAAGTCCCACAGTGCTCAGAGCCATTATTTTCACACAACTGCGTTCTCCTAAAGCGGGAATGACCACATACTGCACCAGGAGGCCTCGACAATGTGCAGACGTCACGGCACTCCTGACGGGCCTCCAGTAACGGCGCACAGTCTCTCTTCTCGACAGCTTACTGTTCACTCACGTTATGGCTTGTCAAATGACAGCAAGGATATGGTACCGTCACACAAACGGTCTACTACACCAGATTTACACCTGATGGCGAAAATTGGAACTAATTTCTTTCCGGCGTAAACCGGTTTCACGTTAACTCATTACCATACAGTACCTACTAAGTTTCGTTGCCGAAACTCGACCTTCGTCAATCGCTGCACTTTAATTATAACCACCTGCTATTATTTAAACGGTACTCTCTGTGTGACTACCATATGTGAACAAGTTGTCCTCAGGTTTGTTGTTCCTGTCGTTACTTAGTTGCTTCCGTATTATTACTACTATTATGTAGAGCCTGGTGGGCTAGCAGGAAAGCGCATATCTCGAAACGAGAGGACGAGAGATTGAATCCTACTGGACTCGTGGAAATTTTCAGTCTGTGCCTAACCTAGCCTTCAGCTCACAACGATGTGAGAGTCGATATGAGTGAGACGTGGTTCGGACTGCAAGGTAAACTGTAGGTCCCTTTCCTCCGGTTACATGACTGGGGTAGGTTAGGGACGCTCAAGTCGCCGACTGGGCGTCGGCCGTGGCCATGCTGACTGACACACACACACACACACACACACACACACACACACACACAGAATTATCTGCTTGGGGATGGAGTCCATCTACGCAACCAAGTAAAAGGCCGTTTCCTTTTATGCCATATGCGCCTCCTTTTATTTACGAAGTATCCTCAGTTACTGCAATACATGTTTGTCCAGTGCATATAATAACTTTGTTTCCACATGTACTGCAGTATTCTCGTTATTGTTAGGTAAGAAACAACTTTTTGGGGTGCAACTGTCATAATGTTAAACTGGTTCTACTTAGGATTTTTTTGGATCTCGTCATCACATAGCGCACCCTGTACTTGTACCTCGTTACCCTGTGTACACCTGGATGTCGAATTTTCGGCATTTGCGAGCACATTTCACTTAGTAAATACATACAGCCGACATACGTTTAACAAAAGAAAAAAACAGTGAAAGCAAAATGTGCTCGCAGACGCCGAACTTCGAATATCCTGGTGCGCATAGGACGACGACGTACGTCACATATGTGATAACAAGATCACAAAAAATTCCAAAGTAGAACGAATTAAATGTTTTTCTTGTCTAACAATGAGAGAAAACAATGAAACTATGATATAGTAATATATCGCGAAACAATATGCAAGACATTCATTACACAACCTGAAAAAAAAAGCGAAGAACCAAGAACACTTCTTCCGATGTCAGTGTAACTTCGTAAGCGAGTAACATGTTGCAGTTGTCTGTGACAGGTAGAACGGCAAGCGAGTCCTGGTAGACACTGGACGTGTATTCGACAGGGCGCCGGTTTAAATTACTGTTAGACCATCCAGATTTACGTTTTCCATGATTTCCCAAAAACGCTTATGGTAAATGTCGGAGTGTTTCCTGTGGAAAGGACTCTACTGATTGCCCTTCCAATCCGCGCGTGTGCTCTCTCTCTAATGCCCTCGTCGTCCATGTGAAGTTAAACACTAATATTTTTTTTTTATTCTTCCAGTTTAAACATAAATCTTAATCTGGTGATGGTATGTAGTCCTAATTGTTTCGTGAGGATTTGACACCCGATGACAAATATTGGTTGTAAACAATTGCAGTGCCATTTCTTCCTAATGTTGCCGTGTTCTTAAACAAACTGAAGTGCCAACGCGTGTGCGACAAACCACCGGTAGTTTCGCCGTGGTCGGCGATTGACAAACAAAAGACTCTACACATATTGGAGCTGATTGCGGATTCATGTTCTGACTTTGAAGTACCCTCCACGTGCACTGAGAAATACCAGCGCTACCGATGTTTCATGTTCTGTTATCTTCTTGGAAAATCTGCAGACTGCATTATTCTAGGTGAGGCGTGCGGGTGAAATTTGGTCTGCACCGATGCGCCGTTTCGTGCGTGGCAGATGGAACGCTCCACTGTACCGGTTGTTAGGACGTTTCCCCGTTTCATTCACGAATGGAGCGCGGAAGAAAGGTTCTTTAAATTGTTCTGTGCTTGCTGTAATTAATCCGATCTTATTCTCGACATCTCTATGGGACAGATATGTAGGGTTCAAATAGTTCAAATGGCTCTGAGCACTATGGGACTCAACTGCTGAGGTCACTAGTCCCCTAGAACTTAGAACTAGTTAAACCTAACTAACCTAAGGACATCACAGACATCCATGCCTGAGGCAGGATTCGAACCTGCGACCGTAGCGGTCTTGCGGTTCCAGACTGCAGCGCCTTTAACCGCACGGCCACTTCGGGCGGCAGATATGTAGGGGTTTTTAGTAAATTCCTAGAATCATAATTTAAAGCCCGTTCTGGTTCTCGAAACTTTTTTAGTCGACTTCCTCGGGATAGTTTCCGCGTATCTTCAAGAGTCTGCTAGTTCATTGCTTCAGCACCTCAGTGACAGTCTCCCGTGGATGAAACAAACTTGTGATCACTCGTGCTGCCCTTCGGTGTATGCGTTCAATATCTCCTGCCAGTCCTATTTGGACTGTTTTGTTGGATTCTGTTTCAGCGATGCGCCGATAACAGCAGCAAGACGGACTGGCTGACTGGTCGGCCTTTTGTCTTGAAAGACGTTTTGACACGGCGGTGTGGCAAATATTAACATTCGCCAGGCAGTGCACAAAGAGCGTACCTGCGAAGCCGAGAAAGGAATATCAGACCATAGTTAAACGCGACACTCAATAACAGTACTGAATACACGGAATGTTGAAGACAAAAAAATGGTTCAAATGGCTCTTAGCACTATGGGACTTAAGATCTGAGGTAATCAGTCCCCTAGACTCAGAACTACTTAAACCTAACTAACCTAAGGACATCACGCACATCCATGCCCTAGGCAGGATTCGAACCTGCGATCGTAGCGGTCGCGCGTTTCCGAACTGAAGCGTCTAGAACCGCTCGGCCGCCGCAGCCGGCGTTGAAGACAGACTAGCACAAAGACATACGCGTATGTTAACTTAACATTGATTCCGGCCATGTAAACATTGTAGTTTCTTAGAACGCTAGCCATTTTTGATGGGTTTTCAATGTTTTTGACCAAGAAAACTAGCCATTATTTAACCACGATACTAACCTTTAATGAAAACCTGAAACGTATTCTCCTATATTACATATTTTTCAACCTCTTTGATGATCCGTTTTTTTTCGTATATTGTACGTTTCAGGAATGTTAAGTGCAATCTCAAATCTGGATCTTTGCAGATGGCGATTTTCCACTTGCTTCATTAATATGTTATGTCTTTTCTTGCAGCCTTTTCCTGTTTGCCTTTTTTTATAGCTGAGGTTACTTTGCATATCCTCTGGATTCATGTTTTGCGTGGATGGATTTTTTTACCTGTAAATGGTTTCCTGTAAATCGCTTGCCCAGTTGGCCGCGAATGGAATCCAGTCTTTTCGCACAATTCTAATTCTACACACAGTACATTTTTGAATTTAAACAGAAGCACCGTCCTATTTTTTACTTTATTGTGGACAATGCATGCATTTGGTAGACACGTAAGGAAACAGTGAACAATGAACAATGTTCAGTGCTCGAGAGGCCCGTACCACAATCTCCGATCAGGTACATCAAACGCGACCTTTTTTTTATGCATTTCCCTAGGAACACAATGAAGACGGATCGAGCCCGTCTGTATAAGTGATTTCATATCTAAGCAGGGAAAAATCGAATCCCTGTAATGGTGGGATCAGCAGTCTATCGAGATTTTCACGTCCGATCAGCTGGTGTGATTGGCAGTTAAAGTGCCGTATGTAAACATGTCTCTTCGCCATCAAGGGTACATTGAATGCATCAGCAGACTAGCATATGTCGATAGCACTTGATTATCAAACACAATTAATTTTTATTGTTAGTTACCAACGTCAGTTGGTCTTACTTTGATATGCGCCGAAAGTAAACTATCAATAACATCTCAGCAGGAAGAGGATTTTCCGACCTTTACTCACGGTAGATTCTGCAGTAAGGGTACACTTCAAACCCATACCCGTGGCCGAGGTGGGAGTAAACGGGCGACCTGAGCTCACGACCTAGCGGCGACAATCCGAGGCATTGCGGGCCACTGACGCGCCACCTTTGTGCTGACAGCTGCAGATCTTGTGGTGGGTACGAGTGGTTCGGGAATGCTGTTCCGCGGAACCATGCGTCATCCCGTGTTTCGCCTGTGTTGTGACGTACTACGCATAACGCTGACCGCTGGCATCCTGACTATAAACAGACGCAGAAATGTCCTTCCGTATTTATACTGCTCACATTTTAGCGACGAGCAGTGCCGTGCTGTGCCTCGCTTCGCAGGTAAGCAAGCAAGTTAGTACGTTGCCTATGCGGGGAGACAGCGTGGTGTAATTTGTCGTTGTATCCTGTATGTACAAATCCTTGGGTAACAGAAGAAATATTGAATTTAATTGATGAAAGGAGAAAATATAAAAATGCAGTAAATGAAGCAGGCAAAAAGGAATACAAACGTCTCAAAAATGAGATCGACAGGAAGTGCAAAATGGCTAAGCAGGGATGGCTAGAGGACAAATGTAAGGATGTAGAGGCCTATATCACTAGGGGTAAGATAGATACTGCCTACAGGAAAATTAAAGAGACCTTTGGAGATAAGAGAACGACTTGTATGAATATCAAGAGCTCAGATGGAAACCCAGTTCTAAGCAAAGAAGGGAAAGCAGAAAGGTGGAAGGAGTATATAGAGGGTCTATACAAGGGCGATGTGCTTGAGGACAATATTATGGAAATGGAAGAGGATGTAGATGAAGATGAAATGGGAGATATGATACTGCGTGAAGAGTTTGACAGAACACTGAAAGACCTGAGTCGAAACAAGGCCCCCGGAGTAGACAACATTCCATTAGAACTGCTGACGGCCTTGGGAGAGCCAGTCCTGACAAAACTCTACCATCTGGTGAGCAAGATGTATGAGACAGGCGAAATACCCTCAGACTTCAAGAAGAATATAGTAATTCCAATCCCAAAGAAAGCAGGTGTTGACAGATGTGAAAATTACCGAACTATCAGTTTAATAAGTCACAGCTGCAAAATACTAACGCGAATTCTTTACACACGAATGGAAAAACTAGTAGAAGCGGACCTCGGGGAAGATCAGTTTGGATTCCGTAGAAACACTGGAACACGTGCAGCAATACTGACCTTACGACTTATGTTAGAAGAAAGATTAAGGAAAGGCAAACCTACGTTTCTAGCATTTGTAGACTTAGAGAAAGCTTTTGACAATGTTGACTGGAATATTCTCTTTCAAATTCTAAAGGTGGCAGGGGTAAAATACAGGGAGCGAAAGGCTATTTACAATTTGTACAGAAACCAGATGGCAGTTATAAAAGTCGAGGGACATGAAAGGGAAGCAGTGGTTGGGAAGGGAGTGAGACAGGGTTGTAGCCTCTCCCCGATGTTGTTCAATCTGTATATTGAGCAAGCAGTAAAGGAAACAAAAGAAAAATTCGGAGTAGGTATTAAAATTCATGGAGAAGAAATAAAAACTTTGAGGTTCGCCGATGACATTGTAATTGTGTCAGAGACAGCAAAGGACTTGGAAGAGCAGTTGAATGGAATGGACAGTGTCTTGAAAGGAGGATCAACAAAAGCAAAACAAGGATAATGGAATGTAGTCTAATAAAGTCGGGTGATGCTGAGGGAATTAGATTAGGAAATGAGTCACTTAAAGTAGTAAAGGAGTTTTGCTATTTAGGGAGCAAAATAACTGATGATGGTCGAAGTAGAGAAGATATAAAATGTAGACTGGCGATGGGAAGGAAAGCGTTTCTGAAGAAGAGAAATTTGTTAACATCCAGTATTGATTTAAGTGTCAGGAAGTCATTTCTGAAAGTATTTGTATGGAGTGTAGCCATGTATGGAAGTGAAACGTGGACGATAAAAATAGTTTGGACAAGAAGAGAATAGAAGCTTTCGAAATGTGGTGCTACAGAAGAATGCTGAAGATTAGATGGGTAGATCACATAACTAATGAGGAAGTATTGAATAGAATTGGGGAGAAGAGGAGTTTGTGGCACAACTTGACAAGAAGGGACAGATTGGTAGGACATGTTCTGAGGCATCAAGGGATCACCAATTTAGTATTGGAGGGCAGCGTGGAGGGTAAAAATCGTAGAGGGAGACCAAGAGATGAATACACTAAGCAGATTCAGAAGGATGTAGGTTGCAGTAGGTACTGGGAGATGAAAAAGCTGGCACAGGATAGAGTAGCATGGAGAGCTGCATCAAACCAGTCTCAGGACTGAAGACCACAACAACAATAACATCCTGTATGTTTCTCACTCACGCAATAAGGTCTCACATACAGCGCTCGGCAGCAGGAACAGATTGGTTACCATTCTTGTTACTATAATCGTTTAGTAGAATTTATTTTGTTATCGTTGAGAGTTAAGTTAGATCAGTTAGCCATTTGCCTAATTTTGTCCAGACAAATTGTTGTCGCTGGCTTTCTCTGTCGTAACAAATGATAAATATCTGAATGCTGGACTTCTTTCTCCATCATTAGCGAAGCAGGTGTATTTGTAGTTTACGAAACATATGATGCAGATGAAATAAATAAAAACTGTTGAACTAAAAATAATGCTATTAATCAGTACCTTTTTTACGTTTGCAAGTGAGTGGCTTCATCCGACTAGTACCGACGATGTAACATATTTACAGAAAGTCAAACCATGTTCCGATAAAAATGTTATATTTCCCGTCGTCGGAAGTTCCTGGTGGAGATCCCCAGCCTGTCACGAAGTTTCAGGTGTGTGTCTGTGTGGTGTGGGTAGCAGTGATGACTGCCTGTACAGTGTTGTGATGTGCTCGCGATGCTTTCGACGGTAGGAGAAGGGAGAGAAAGAAATCGAGTGCCGACTCTTAGCTGCTTCTCTTGAATAGCGCCAAGGTAACTGCCACGTTTAAGTCCCCATCCGAGGCATGGATTGCCATCAACAGTATCATGACACCATTTCATGCGGCACTGTAAGAGGCTCGGAATTTAATCTGGGACAGTGGCGTAAATCCTGATACACCACCACCACCACCACCACCACCTCCTCCTCCTCCTCCCATCATGTCACTGGCTGACAAATAGAGGCGGTAAAATTTTTTTCGCCAGCTGGCTTCGAACCATCGGTCCCCCGCAAAGGCGGATATTTGCATGTTACCTGATGGGTGTGGCAGACATTGTCCTACATACGTAGGCCATCTATCTTTTCTGAACCTTGTGCGGCTGGTCCCGGCGGAGGTTCGAGTCCTCCCTCGGCCATGGGTGTGTGTGTGTGTGTGTGTGTGTGTGTGTGTGTGTGTTTGTCCTCAGGATGATTTAGGTTAAGTAGTGTGTAAGCTTAGGGACTGATGACCTTAGCAGTTAAGTCCCATAAGGTTCCACACATATTTGAACATTTTATTTTTTTTCTGAACCGTACCCTTTCATCACAAATACAAACAACTAATCGTACGTGACTCTTCAAGCTTTCCCGGCGTATATGTTGTAAATAGTCTTCACGGTTTTGCCGCCGGATCACGTTGTGCAAATTCCATAGTATTTCCTCGAAGCAACTGGCCGACATCTTCAGGTGGTTCAACCTTGCTGGTGGCTAGGTACAACTGACTGATCTGCAAGGTTGTACCACCTGAAGATGTCGGACAGTTGCTTAGAGGAAATAGTGTAGAATTTGCAGAACGTGATCCGCCGGCAAAACCGTGAAGACTATTTACAACTAATCATACATATATCTGGAAGAAAGTTGATCACCCGGATTCTGCAAGGAGCGAATTTCTTTTTAGTTTTTTTAATGGGTGGGCGCTGGGGCGGGGGGGGGGGGGGCAAATCTGTTAAAACTTTTACAGCATTTGACTGTGTGATCGCGTACGTACAGTTTTCTCCACGTACCTAAAGTTAGTGCATTGTGATTTACTGTGTCTCTAGAACTGGTGTGTAAGCTTTTCAGGACAGCCAAAAGTCGCACTTAGTATCTTTCGTTTACCGGATTCGCTCTTTAATTTAACAAGAGCATCACCAGGAACTGTGGAATTTACAGATTAAAGTACAGAAATTGGGTATTCTGTTAAAGAGGAAACCAGTTAATAAAACAAACTGAGTTCGTCTTACGGCTGTTTTGAAAAACTGAATTCCAACAGTTGCTGTTTCCCCTGCAGGCAATTCTTGCTAAGGATGTATGGAGTGTAATATGTTTTCAGGCCACAAGTGGCCCATCGGGACCATCCGACCGCCGTATCATCCTCAGCTGAGGATGCGGATGGGAGGGGCGTGTGGTCAGCACACCGCTCTCCCGGTCGTTATGATGGTTTTCTTTGACCGGAGCCGCTACTGTTCGGTCGAGTAGCTCCTCAATTGGCATCACGAGGCTGAGTGCACCCCGAAAAATGGCAACAGCGCATGGCGGCCACCCATCCATGTGCCGGCCACGCCCGACAGCGCTTAACTTCGGTGATCTCACGGGAACCGGTGTATCCACTGTGGCAAGGCCGTTGCCTATTCAGCTTTAAGGTAGACATCAACTTTGTCCCGTCACACTGCTCCCTACTTTTTGAAAGAGAGCTTTCTTTCTTCTTCCTCTTTTTCTGGCGATCAGCTTGCAGTAAAATAAAAGCTGCATATTCAACGACTGCTAAATCCTCTTCTTCCCTCACAATTTGTAACTTCTTTCCTCAAACTGGAACTAAAACGATACTGTATAACAATAACAAGACGTGAGCAACGTTGGCAAGTTATCAGAGACAACTGCGATTCCACGCGGCTGAATCCCGTGGCCGCACCTCGCGGGCCAAATCTGCTGCTAACGATACGTTCGGCGGCCAAACTCCTTCTGCGCTATCAGCACGCGCACCCGCGCACGCAAGTTTCAGAGTCATTGCTAACAAGACGGATCAGTCTTAATCTTCACAATTCTTTTTGCCCTATCTTATCCCAGAGATAAAGATTTTTCACATCAACATTACAAGCATGGATTTTTTTAGTATAGTTTACTTCATCAAAAATGCACAGGAAACGACCAGAATATGTCTGTTTATGTACAAAAAATAAAAAAGAATTTGCACAGAATTGACATTGCCTTTGCTCGTTACAGGGGGTTTTCAGTTTGTTTTGGGGGGGTGGGGAGTTTGTGGTGATCGGTCCCTAGGCTTACGCACTACTTAATCTAACATAAACTAACTCACGCTGACGACAAAACACACACCCTTGCCCGAGGGAGGACTCGAACCTCCAACGGGGAAAGCCGCGCGAACTGTGGCGCGGCTACCCCGCACGGGTCTTCTGACTGGTTTGCTGCGGGCCGCTTAGTATGCCTCTCTCGATCGCTTCATCTCACAGTAGCACTTACACCCTAAGTCCTCCATTCGTTAGGTATATTACTGTGTGTGTCTTCCCGTGCTGTTTTCACGCTCTACTGCTCCTTGCAGTACCGTGGAAGTTATTCCTTTACGTGTTAACACACGCCCTCTCTTCCTTGTACTTGTCAATGTTTCCCACATCTTAAAAAAATGGTTCAAATTGCTCTGAGCACTATGGGACTTAACACCTGTGGCCATCAGTCCCCTAGAACTTAGAACTACTTAAACCTAACTAACCTAAGGACATCACACAACACCCAGTCCATCACGAGGCAGAGAAAATCCCTGACCCCGGCGGGAATCGAACCCGGGAACCCGGGCACGGGAAGCGAGAACGCTACCGCACGACCACGAGCTGCAGACTCCCACATCTTCATCTCTTGACCGATTCTCCGGAAGACTTCCTCTTCCCGTATCTTATCCGTCCATCCAGCTTTCAACGCCCTTCTATTGAGCCACATTTCAAACTCTCGTTTCCGGTTTTCCCATAGTCCACGATTCATTTCCACGCAATTCTGCCTTCCAGACGTACATTCTCAGAAATTTCTTCCTCAAATCAAGGCTGATGTTTGAGCCTAATAGATTTCTTTTGGACAGAAATCCTATCTTTGCCTGTGCTAGTCTGCGTTTGTCTTTCTTGCTTCCTTCGTCATGTGCTATTTTGTATCCAAGGTTACAGAATTCGTTCAGGTAGTCTGCTTGCTGGTCCCCAATTTGCTTACTTCCTGTTAAATTCGTGTCCAGATCGCACGTTTTCCTTTCCGTCTCTGAACAATCTGTACTAGGTGACTTTTTTTTTTTTTTTGCTCGTAGTAGATTTATGACTTCTTTCTATACCTTGTCATCTTCCTGACTACTGTGATGTGATCGAGCCTGATACACTTCCTGAAGACATCGATACCAGTGGGCATCGATAATTTCATTTCCAAATAAAAAATCGTCTAAAATTATGTTGGTAAAAATTTGTTATTTTGTGCATAACTATTTATATTT
Organism: Schistocerca americana; assembly: GCF_021461395.2. NCBI lineage: Eukaryota > Metazoa > Arthropoda > Insecta > Orthoptera > Acrididae > Schistocerca > Schistocerca americana. The sequence goes on along the minus strand of NC_060126.1, from coordinate 503,863,796 downwards.
TATGTAATCAAGATTGTCTTTGATGTTTTAATATGAAAATCTGTAAATCTATTTTACCAAGTTTTTATAAGTTATTCGTCAGTTAATCGAAACATATCTTTCATAACAATGTAAATCATTTAAACCTCTTTACCTTAGATGTTATCTTTGCACGTATTGGGAATTGGCAGGAAGAGTGGTTGCATAATGAAGTTTTGGAAAGACATTTGTTTAAAGTAGTATTGTTTGATTGTAGAAGAAGAGACTTTTGGAATCTTTTGTGAGACACATCTTATGAGTTAGCTGTCTTAAATTTATGGATACAGAAGGTTGAATGAAGAGACTGATTTACTTGATATCTGACAAACAATGAACACGACAGATCTACAAATAGTAAATTTTTTGTGCAGCCAAACCTGGAGACCTAAGTCATACCCCGAAAAGACGACAATGGGGCCAACTTCAACGCATTTAGCTGATTAAAAAGATACGCTATGTGATCAAAAACATCCTGACACCCCCCAGAAACATAAGATTTTCATATTAGGTGCATCGTTCTGCCAATAACTGCCAGGTACTCCATATCAACGACCTCAGTAGTCATTAGACATCGTGGGAGAGCAGAATGGGGCGCTCCGCGGAACTTACGGACTTCGAACGTGGTCAGGTGATTGGGTGCCCCTTGTGTCATACGTCTGTATGCCAGATGTCCACACTCCTAAACATCCCTAGGTCCACTGTTTCCGATGTGTTTATGAAGTGGAAACGTGAAGGGACACGTACAGCACAAAAACTTACAGGCCGACCTCGTCTGTTAGACACAGCCGACAATTGAAGAGAGTCGTAATGTGTAATAGGCAGACATCTATCCAGACAATCACGCAGGAATTCCAAACTATATCAGGATCCACTGCAAGTACTATGACAGTTGGGCGGGAGGTGAGAAAACTGGGATTTCATGGTCAAGCGGTTGCTCATAAGCCAAACATCACGCGGGTAAATCTAAACGTCGCCTCACTTGGTGTAAGGACCTTAAACATTGGACGACTGAACAGTGGAAAAACGTTGTGTGTAGTGACGAATAACGGTACACAATGTGGCCATCCGATGGCAGGGTATAGGTATGGTGAATGCCCGGCGAACGTCATCTGCCAGCGTGTGTAGTGCCAGCACTAGAATTCGGAGGCGGTGGTTTTGTGGTGTGGTCGTGTTTTTCATGGAGGGGGCTTGCACCCCTCGTTGTTTTGTGTGGCATTATCACAGCACAGGCTTACATTGATGTTTTAAGCACTTTCTTGCGTCCCAATGTTGAATAGCAATTCGGGGATGGCGATTGCATCTTTCAACACGATCGAGTACCTGTTCATAATGCTCGGCCTGTGGCGGAGTGGTTACACGACAATAAAATCCTTGTAATGGACTGGCCTGCACGGAGTCCTGTCCTGAATACTATAGAACACCTTTGGGATGTTTTGGAACGCCGACTTCGTGCCAGGCCTTACCGACCGACATCGATATCTCTCCACAGTGCAGCACTTCGTGAAGAATGGGCTGCCATTCCCCAAGAAACCTATCAGCAGCTGATTGAACGTATGTATGCGAGAGTGGAAGCTGTCATCACGGCTAAGGGTGGGCCAACAGCATATTGAATTCCAGCATTACCGATGGAGGGCGCCACGAACTTTTAAGTCATTTTCAGCCATGTGTCCGGATATTTTTCCTTACATAGTGTATATTTTAGTGAAGTGAATATGTCCTCCAATGACAGTTCAGAATAACGACGGAAATATGTTGAGTTGACACGTCGTTGTATACACGTTATTGAAGTGGCGTGTTACGTTACACATCGTCAGCTTATTGTAACGCTAGGAATCTCGTGTAGCCCACCCTCCTGTGTTTTGTGTGATGAATGTTCTGTGAATCTGCACGTCTTAACTGATTACGTGTTGAGTTTCTGATTTGGAAGTAGATAACAAAGTCTGTATTTGTTTAACCTGGTCTGGAATCCTGGGTGAAAGTCTCTTTGGCTGTCACTATACTGAACCATCGGTAGTCAGTCAGTATCGAACGCAAATTCCGTAGGGTCTGGCTGAATGCCGTGTCTCGCAAAGTAACGTTCTACGCCGTTTTCTATCCCCTCGTTCTATAATCCCCATCGTATTTAACACCTGCTAAATTTGTCTTTAGCGGGTTCACCGTGCAAAAAAGCAGGAAAAATGGCTTTTGTACTATGTGTTAACTTTATAACTGGCATTCCTCTCATTATCGGAAACAGCAGTCGCCGCTTACCGCCCAAGCACGCCCTATCCTCTCCCTCCTGGGTTGTAAAAGGCCGAGAGTCCGTTGCCATCTGCAGCCATAAAGGCTCTGACCAAATTGTGGTTCTGTTTTCCTCTTGTTGCTGGCACGCGAGGCGGTGAGTTGCGTCGCAAAGCCGCAGAACCGGTCGGAGTAGGTGCAGCCACTGCCTTCGCTAAAGTCTCCCTCTTTGAGACAGTGTCCGTAGGACGCTGCGGTTTGACGCCAGTCAGCGCCCGAGAAAGTTGATACAGGCGTTGCAGGCGAGGGCGATGTGTCTGAAACGAATCGGTTTCCCACTAAACAGTTTTTAACCGTATTATGGGTCTTCGGTCTCTTCGTGGTATATCAGCTTCGTAACAGAGTGTGAAAAACATATAAATTACGGTTGTTCTACTATAATACGTAGCGGTTTTCGGGATATTTGGCTATCATTAAGCAACAAATTACTAGCGTGAATATCGCCGCAAATGTGCGAGTAAAACTAACATTAAGGACTACACAGATTATGATACAGCTGTGGCCAAATATTACGATTAACACTATAGTGGAATGTCGACCCTTTCTGTCCGTGACAGATAACAGATGCACTTGTGTATGAGAGATGCTGCGACTTAAGTCAGTTGTGCGTTTGACGCCAAGAAACTTAACGCTAAACGTGATGCAGTATTAATCCTAATGCCGCCGGCTGGAGTGGCCGAGCGGTTCTAGGAGCTACAGTCTGGAACCCCGCGACCGCTACGGTCGCAGGTTCGAATCCTGCCTCGGGCATGGATGTGGGTGATACCCTTAGGTTACTTCTAAATTTTAGGGGATTGATGACCTCAGAAGTTAAGTCCCATAGTGTTCAGAGCCATTTGAACCATTTGAATCCTAGTGCCTACAGAACCAAGACTGCGCACAGGCGTACCCTTCTTTGTCCGAAGCAAATCGACGGCCGGGAATGTCTTCTTCAGAGAAAGCTGATAGAGGAGAGGTCGCGTGAGGAGAGGTCGGTACTGCAGGGAGGATGTGTAAGGGCTTTCCAGCAAAACTTCCGCAGCCTAGTGGGCGGATATTATACTGCAACCGAATGATGTCATCCGTCAAAATTCCTGGCCGTAAGGACTTGATGGCGGGCCTCATTTTTTGCAGTGTGTTCACGTATGTATGTGCGTTAATTTGTGGCCCTGTATTCCAAAAGTCAATGACAAGCGCGCCTTGCAATGCAAGAAAAAGGTCATCACGGCTTCCCCGGAGCCCTTACACGGCCTCGATACAGTGTCGATCTCTCCCCATGCGGTTTCCATTTTTTAGTAGCCCTGAAGAAAGACGTTCGTCGCCGTCTATTTGCTTCGAACGAAGAGGTGACCGCCTGTGTACAGTTATGGTTCCGGAGGCAACCGCAAACATTTCTCCACGAAGGCAATTACCGCCTTGCCTCCCAGTCAGACAAATGTATTGCAAGATATGGCGATTATTTTCGAAATAATAAATAGTTTACTTATTTTTTTCCATCTGTCTCGTTTCCGACTGACCTTTATAGTTGTCTACGTATAAATAATAATTTCAACGCTTTCGACATTTACATCCATGTTCTGCAAACCGCTGTGAAATACATGACAAAGGGTAATTCACATGGTGCCAATTATTAGGGCTTCCCCCCTTGTATTCACGTATTATGGAACGCTGGGAGAATGCCTCTGTGCATGTTGTAGTTAATGTAATCCTGTCTTCACGATACCCGTGGGAGTGATAGGTAGGAGGTTGCCGTATATTCTTATAGTCATCACTTAAAGCCGGTTCTTGAAACTTTACAACTAGGCTTTCCCGGGATAATTTACTTCGATCTTCTGTGACCATTCGTGCTGTCCTTCTGTGTGTACGTTCAGTAACCACTGTTAGTCGTCTTTGGTACAGGTCCCACACGCTTGAGCAATATTCTAGGATGCGTTGCACAAGTGATTTGTACGCAATCTCCTTTGTAGACTGATTGCATTTCTCTAGTATTCTACCAATAAATCGAAGTTTGATATCTACTTTACCCATGACTCAATCTATGTGATCGTTCTATTTCGTTTCCCTACAAGCTGCTACACCTACGTTTTTATATGAGTTGACCGATTTCAGATCTGACTCATTGAAACTATAGTCGTAGGATACTACGTTTTCTCGTTTTGTGAAGTGCACAGTTTTACGTTTCTGAACATTTAAAGCGAGTTGCCAGTCTTTGCACCACTTTGAAAACTAATGGAGATGTAAGTGAATGTTTGTGCAGCCCCTTTGACACTGTACCTCATTATATAAAAGTGCATCATCTGCGAAAAGTCTGAGGTTACTATTAATACTGTCGTATCTGAACTGCAAGGGACCCAACACGTTTCCCTGGGACACACCCGAAGTTGCTTCAGCATCTGTCGACGACTCTCCGAACAATATAACTTGCTGTGTCCACCCTAAAAAAAAAAAAAAAAAAAAAAAACCTCAATCCAGTTACAAATTTCCCTTTATACCCTTACGATCTTCTTCGTAATGAGCGTAGATGTGGTACTGAATCAAATGCTTTTCAGAAACTGAGAAATAAATATTGCATGCCTTGATCCGTGGCTTTCAGTAGCTGATGTCAGAAAGTGTGAGTTGGATTTCACGTGGTCGATGCTTTCGAAATCCGTGCTGGTTGGCGTTGAGGTCATTATTTTCGAGATGCTGCATTATGTTTGAGCTCAGTTTTTTGATGGGTCCATGGTGACTTTCTTTAAATACATTAACGCTATGCAGCACTGTCTATACAAAAATATCATAATAGAGAGAGAGGCTGAGAAGATTACATAACTTGGAATTATATGAATGACAGTAAAAACTGGCCCCCGGTCTGAGGTCACTTGTGTACTAGTACGTCGGCGCTCGTCTGTGAAATTATTGTTTCGAATCCTGACAGTGGACAGATCTTCAGCGTCGTATTTTGTCGGCACCAGGAAGGAACTGTAGCCAGAATTTGCACCAGTATCCCGGCTCGGATACAGCACTTCTCAGCGACTGATGGAGTGGGGGCGTTTGACACTGTCGATCGGTCCGCGCACGTCAGAGGACGGTAGCAAACAGGCGCGAGCGATAATGCGATTTTTCAGAGGTCATATCTCTTGTTCTGCTGATCACAGAGATACGGGATTAACTGTCTTAATACACCTTGGCCTAGTGACCATTTGTATGCCAATCGGAAGAACGGGCATACTGTGGCTGTCTTGCGGTACAGGGTCAAAATTTAAACATTAGACGCCGCCTCCAGCCCAGTAAAATGGAGCAAATCGATTGGTTCTTGTGCGTTATGTATGGCCTAGGGTGTGGTTCTTGTGCGTTATGTATGGCCTAGGGTGGAACTTAGGCGGCTTCTAAAATCGCCATTTTTTCACAGGCGGTTCCTGACAAAACCGCGAAAACCATGATTTTATGGTACACAAAATACCAGTTGTCGGAATGGTCACTTCTGTAATTTTTGTTCATGCCGAATCGTCGAAACTTTTGCGATATGTTTTTAAGATGACTACCTCGGGGTGCGTAGAAAGTTTTTTCGACATCGCTGTCCGTTGCCGAGACCCAGATGTTCAAAGTTACTGTACTTATGCACGTAATATCCGGTGTGAGGCGGAAATGTAGTGTTAACTGATATAGTGAACACGTCACTAGATTATGTTTGTAGTCAGCATTTTTTCACCAATAAAACTTTATGACGCGCTGTTTCGGTTTAATGGGCACTTCATGGCTGTTCAAAGATGTCCAAAACGGTACTGCAGTCACACAAAATGGGCTAAAAAAAGGTCTTAACATGCCTTAAAAGAACTTGAGAAGACTGCCAAAAATTACGTAAAAATGGAAGGACAGCAAACACAGCAAAATATTTCTAAACATTTTTACTCTTTTAAGATACAAATCATAAGCCGGACACTTTCGATGACCTGCGATCGATGAACAAAGTATGATTTTGTGTTAATCTTATATCATACGTACTTATTTGTTTATACGTGTCGGAGGGTGAAACATATACAGGAAGAAGAAATATCTCGACCAGCTTGGGCTTTTTAGTCGGGAGCCAGTCGATAGTAATTCCTGTGGAAGGGTTTAGGTCTCTACAATTCCGTTTTAGAACCAATCGAGGTCAAAGATCACGACTGCAGGAATACAGGTTATTCTTCGTGTTTTGCTGTCGCAGTTAACACATAAAACGCGCTGTCTGTTGTAAAAATTTAACATATACTGGATTATTCGTGAGCCCATTTGAGGTTTCAGAAGACGACGGTGCGGAAACTACAAAACGTATTTACAGACAAATGACAGGACATCCATCCAAGTTTCGATTCGTAATATGCCCGCGGCGTAGTTGCAGAGCTTGTCAGAACGTGTAAACAAATCTTTGGCTCCGAACTGTCGCGTTGCGGATAGACTACCCAATAAACAGATTTCCGAAGCGGGCTGCTGTCGTTCCGCTTTCCCGAGCAGCAATGAATTTCACGCGCGTGCTCTATCCGCCCGTATTGACGTTTGTCGTGTCACAAACGGTGCCCACATGACCACTTGTAATGTGAGTTTAAAATTTTGAGACATGCTGTACTCACTGGTATATGTGTGTATTTTTTGTATGTCTTGTAGTTTGCGAGTAGTTGTCTTCAGAAAGCCCAGAATCACTTATATATCTAACCCGGCATCACGTGCACCACAGCGTACAGTACTAGCCAATGCGACCTGCCTATTAACGTACGTGGCTGTAACAGCGATCTCCCACGTACCTGTTTGCAAAGCTCTATGTGCGCCACTGCAGGCACTGCCAACCAGGGACGGCAGTTATTGCTGAAACAGCCGTTTTCGGTTAGATCGGATTTTCTTTACTACGCCTGTTTAACCTGACTGTGAAAACCCCTCGAAATAAATGGTTTCTGAAATAACTATTTTCTTTTTTCTTGTTTCGTTAAATAAACTTGGAACTCGAATAAAGATTGAAAAACTTTGACTCTCTGACTTTCAAGAAATATTAAATTAAATAGGCAAATAAGAGAAAACGTGGTTCGTGTACTGTATGCTGCTTTTCTCAGAAAGTGGTAAGTGGTTGAATACTACAAAAAATTACCAGTATTCTCCTAGTGATTCCATTTTTTAAAACTCTGCTCAAAAATCATGTTGTAATTTGAGGATCATTCTGGTATTTCGGCTTTACGAATAGTCAGTGTTAAAGGGTGAAAATTTAGTTTGATGAACTCTGTTATTTCGTGCTAAATTGTCAGTTTTGAAAGTCTGCAAGCAGATAAAGACATATTATGTAGCATATCAGCCACTCTCTATTTTTATTGTCTACTGTGAATGAAGTGTTGTTGAGTTTTCAATTTATTACTGTTACCATAACTTCCTATTTTATTACTTCACAGACATGGCAGACAAATCTTTAATCTTTCAAAGTAAATGAAGCATCGTACTTCAGTGCAGTGTCACTTCGTAAAAATATTTCCAGACAAGGTTGGTGCCATTCTGCAACGCGACGGATGTCCGGCAACGACAGCGAGAAACTATCGTATAGATCAGGTGGGGGCAAGTATTGTCGGCCGGCCGAAGTGGCCGTGCGGTTAAAGGCGCTGCAGTCTGGAACCGCAAGACCGCTACGGTCGCAGGTTCGAATCCTGCCTAGGGCATGGATGTTTGTGATGTCCTTAGGTTAGTTAGGTTTAACTAGTTCTAAGTTCTAGGGGACTAATGACCTCAGCAGTTGAGTCCCATAGTGCTCAGAGCCATTTGAACCATTTGAACCAAGTATTGTCACATATGTTTGTCGCTCCTTTCTGTTGACATTGTTACTGAAATAGCACGGATCGATTTTCCCGTTTTCTGCGATAATGCAATATTTCAAACCAAATTTTACAAGTAAAAATAACTCCTTTCTTCAAAAAGGTGTACTTAACGACGAAGATAAAATTAGCACTGCTGCTATGACTAACTAATATTTCAGTTTTTTAATTCGGTTATTAGTAAAAACACAAAAAACCTGTTATAACTGAGACGAAACAAGTAACGAAAAATACCTGTTATTCAGAACTAAAATACTGATATCGGTTTTAACCGGTCGGCTTTTCGCATTCTTAGTGTCAACAGGATTGTAGCCTATCCCCAATGTTATTCAATATCTGCATTGAACAAGCAGTAAAGGAAACAAGAAAGATTGGAGTACGAATTAAACTTCAGGGAGAAGAAATAAAAACTTCGAGGTTTCAAAAAAAATGGTTCAAATGACTCTGAGCACTATGGGACTTAACAAACATCTATAGTCATCAGTCCCCTAGAACTTAGAACTACTTAAACCTAACTAACCTAAGGACATCACACAACACCTAGCCATCACGAGGCAGAGAAAATCCCTGACCCCGCCGGGAATCGAACCCGGGAACGCGGGCGTGGGAAGCGAGAACGCTACCGCACGACCACGATATGCGGGCACTTCGAGGTTTGCCGATGACTTTGTTATTCTGTCTGAGATAGCAAAGGACTTGGGAGAGCAGTTGAACGGAATGGACATTGTCTTGAAAGGAGGATATAAGATGAACATCCACGAAAGCAAAATAAGGATAATGCAACGTAGTCGAGTTAAATCAGGTGATGCTAAGGGAATAAGGTTAGGAAACAAGATAGATACAGTGGTTGATGAGCTTTGCTATTTGGGGAGCAAAGTAACTGATGATGGCCAAAATAGAGGGTTATAAAATGTAGACTGGCAATGGCGAGAAAAGCGCGTGTGAAGACGAGAAATTCGTACACATCGAATGTAGATTTAAGTGTTAGGTTTTCTGAAGGTATTTGTCTGAGTGTAGCCATATATGGAAGTGAAACAGCGACGATAGACAGTCCAGACAAGAAAGGAGTAGAAGCTTTCTAAATTTGGTGTTGCAGAAGTCTATTGAAGATTAGATGGGTCGATCACGTGACTAATGAGGAAGTACTGAATAGAATTTTGAAGACAAGAAGTTTGCGGCACAACTTGACCAAAAGAAGGGGTCGGCTGACAGGACACATTCTGAAACAGCAGTTTAGTACTGGTGGAAGCTTGGGAAAGGGGGGGGGGGGGGGGGAGAGGTTAAATCGTAGAAGGAAACCAAGAGATGAATACGGTAAGTAGATTCAGAAGGATGTGGGTTGTAATCATTCGGTTATACAGGATAAAGCGGCATGGAGAGCTGTATCAAACAAGTCTTCGGACGAAAGACCACAACAACAAACAACGGTGTCAGCTACCGCTGTTGACTACAGAAGACGCGCCTCGTCCCCAGTTACGGAATGTAGAATGGTTCAAATGGCTCTGAGCACTATGGGACTCAACATCTGAGGTCATCAGTCCCCTAGAACTTAGAACTACTTAAACCTAACCAACCTAAGGACGTCACACACATCCATGGCCGAGGCAGGATTCGAACCTGCGACTGTAGCAGTCGCGCGGTTCCGGACTGAGGCGCCTAGAACCGCTCGGCCACCGCGGCCGGCCGGAATGTAGATGTGAAATGTAAAAGCAGAATGTTTTCTGCAGTAATGTTGTTTCTTGCTGCCAAATTTTAGCGTATCTTTTCCTAGTGTATCGTTGTATGATAGAGAAAACCAAAGTGTTTTGGCTAACCCGCACCGGCGTGGCGCGGAAAACTAACATTTCGTCAGGCTGTCCAGAAATACTTTCATTTCGGTTCCTTTTCCCCCCTGCGCGGGTGTTATTCCTGGAATGACTTCAGCCTTGTCAGTATGTTGTACCGCACGGAAAAATAGGGTTTCACCGTGCCACAAAACTGCGTATTAGCTTCTAGTTTGTGGGGTCCTTTGTGAGTGCCGGAGGAGGATGCGGATTGGTCCATTGAGCGGGCTGCGGCCGTGGCGTCCCGGCAGAGCCGCGAGCAGCACAATGGGCGCCGTGCGCGCCTGGCCCGGCATATTGACGAGCCGGCGGCAGTCGGCCCCTGGCTGCCGTTACCCGCCGTGTTAAAAGCTGCTGCCACGCACCGACTCTCTGTCTTCATTGTCTCAGCTGCTTCCAAACCTAGCCACCATCACTGTTCCGTCCTGCAGGGTTGCTATATATATGATTCATTCGTTGTCAGAGCTCGTGTGTTTTCCAAGGTATTACTGATGCATGACTAAACCGTACACTCACTGCAAGTTTGCGTTTTGGACTCTACAACTGTTCTACGAGTGCCCCTTTGGTCACATCCGTCGAAGCGCTAGTCAAGGTCCTACTACAGGGTGATACACGGGAGACGGGCGGCTTTCAATGAAATAATACTCAGCCAACTTTAAAATTAATGGGTGTTTATTTACACGAAATCAAAGCTCATTATTTGCCATTTTAGTTAACAAAGTTATTTGTGTTGTCAAGGTGATGTCAATCATTTCGAATGCAGAACTCAAGACTCTTCTCAAAATCCTCCATCACACGGACTAAAATCTCTGCAGGGATGGCAGCAATTTCTTGAATGACTGCATTCTTCAACTCGTCCGAATTTCGTGGTTTGTGGTAATAGACACAGTTCTTAAAGTACCCCCACAGAAAAAAGTCGCATACTGACAAGTCGGGAGACCTGGGGTGCCAAGGAACATTACCAAAACGTGAGATAATTCGGCGAGGAAACATGCGTCTAAGAACTGTCATTGAAGTGTTTGCGGTGTGCGGTGTTGCCCCATCCTGCTGGAACCAAACGCGTTTTAAAGGGATTCGTCGTCGTTTGGTTATAGTTTCAACAATGTTTCAAGCATACGAATGTAACGAACCGAATTAACAGTAATTGTGGCCCCGTTCTAAAAAGAAGAAAAAGGTCCAATAATGCCAACGGAGCCAAGGGCACACCAGACTGTTACTTTTTGTGAGTGTAGAGGACGCTGGTGGATAAGGTGTGGATGCTCTGGAGCCCAGTAACGCAGGTTTTTCTTATTCACAGTCCCGTTTAAATGAAAATGAGCTTCATCCCTCATCAGTAAAATTTCATTTTCATTCGATAGCAAAATCAGTTTCCTCAAGTTGTTGTACAATGAGCATTTTGTAGGGATGGAATTTTAATTCTTTATGCAAAGTTCGTCTAACCGATTCACGATTGATTCGTAACTCATTAGCATGACGCCTAGCTGACCGTCCCGGGCTTCTGACTGCCGCTTGCCTGATCCTCTCAACATTTTCTGGTGTCGTTACTCTGCGTCTCGGGCCAGGATGCTTCTTATCCAGTATGTTTCCAGTTGATCTGAAGTTTTCCACCCATCTGAGGATTGTGTTACGGCTCGGAACAGCTCCATGTCTACCGACATTAAACCGCGCACGAAACAATCGCTGCGTATCAATAATAGACTCACCACTTTTCACGGAACTGTCATAGACAAACACTCGACGTTGCAAGTCCAACTGCTCCATAGTGACTGAGTAAATGAAGTGGCGTCTTGTGTGGATCAGAACTGTGCCCACCACGACCACCTCCCACCACCGCGCCCTCAGTACTACGCCATTCAAAACCGACCGTCTCCCGTGTGTCACCCTGTACAGTGAAATGTAGCAACATCCTGTCACTGGTCATCACAGTAGCATTGATTCGTTCTCTGAGTTGTTCGATAGTTCTTGGCATTGGGGGTACGTAAACCGGCCCACAATGTACCCACAAAGGGAAAAGACACAAGGCGCTAGGTCAGGTGACACTGCGCAGAATACATCAACTTTTTGCTGATCTCGTTCATGTGCCACAAGTTGATGAGGATGTTCAGTGCCCCACACTCTAACGTCGTGGCGTTTAACCTTACCATACAAATAAGAGGTTGCTTCGTCGTTGAGTATCAGCATGTAGGCGGAATGTTCATCCCCAAGTGATTATTGCATTGTGATGCAAAATTCAAGGTCATGGCCATAATCAACCCGTTTTAAAAGTTGCACAAGTTGCAGGCAATACGGATTGAAATGTAACTGCCGTCGCAAAATCTTCCACAGAGTTTGCTGCGGTATTCCAAGTTCGAAGCTTCCGCGGACCTTTTATTTTTATGGACTGTCCACGAAATTTTCCTTCGCCCTCTGCACGGTCGAAACTGGCACCATTGTTCGACTGGTATTTCTGGTATTTTTCTGTTTACAGACGCGACCAGTGTTCTTATATTGTCGATTCCAACGCTCATTGTCCCGCTTACATAGCGGTTCTTTTCCATTATTCCTTCTGAATGCACGCCACACTTTTGTAACAGATAAACATCTCTCATATTCCAGCACACAAAAACTCTCTCCCTGCTTTGTCAGCATTTTGTCAAGACTCTGCAATCGTAACGCCAACTGGTGGGCGAGCTGATAACTCTTGACACTTTACGGTTCTATTCGTGAATCATTCCTATTTGTACATGTAATACCTTGGAAACTATAGAACTCTGAGAACGACTGAATCATATATTGTATCCCATTGAAAGACATGGAAATCATAAAAAATGGTATGTGCAACAGACGTTGTAGTAGTTGGGACTTTAAGGTGCGAACTAACTGCCATTAGCGTCCAAATCAGGATCTCAAATGTGTCGTCTTGGAACTACCGCCTTAGCAGATTTTTACTTCGGTGCTTTGGGTGCATATGTGGCCGCTTTCTCAAATTTGAGCTGCTATGATATGCCCTACGCTAGCAACTTAGTGAAGCTGAATATTAAGACACACCTTCCATTTATCAAAGGTACACTGAATTAGAAAATTTTAGCAGCATGGCTATCCCCATGTAGAACTTGCGGCGATTTTAGAGGGACGTAATTACGCAAAAGAAGTTTAGTATTTCATCAGATTCTCGTTTAGCACTGATGCTGTTAAAATGCGACGATGCCAACAATACCAAAAATAGTTTAATATACCGCATTTTAGAAGCATTTCAGGAGCTTTGACATCTAAATAAGACTGCCATCTCGTTTTGGGTGAAGGTGCACTGCGGAATAAAGGGACATGAAGACGTAGGTACTCTGGTCGAGGAAGCTGTTTGCACCGATTCAGTGAAATACGATGAAAAGCCACCTGACAATCCCCTACATACAATAAGGACCAGAATTAGCGCCCGATGGAAAGAAAACCTCCATCACTCTTACGAAACTAATGGGAGACACTATGCCGCCAAGGTACTTAACGTCCCATCACCTCCTTGGTACCAAAATTTCAGAAATAACTGAAACTTTATACTGACAGTGAGGCGACTTCGGAAGATTCCAGCAGCACTTCATCCGCCTCAACATGGTCACTTTTTTTTTGGCCTCAATAAACTACGATAGTAATGCAGCGTCTGATGTCCTCTGGCAATGTTTTGCCGATGAACGTTCAAACTCTTCTAGCAGTAAGACATAAAATTTTATTAACTTCTATATGATTTTATAAAAGAAGAAATATATATATGATTTATGTTGTCAACCATTCTTTATTAAAGAATGTACTTTAATTTTCTTAGATCATGGACTTAAATTCAGATTAAATGAATGCCTTTCCTTAATTTAGCTTCTAAGATAAGTCGTAGGGTCAGTATTGCCTCACGTGTTCCAATATTTCTACGGAATCCAAACTGATCTTCCCCGAGGTCGGCTGTTACTAGTTTTTCCATTTGTCTGTAAAGAATTTGCAATAGTATTTTGCAGCCGTGACTTATTAAACTGATAGTTTGGTAATTTTCACATCTGTCAACACCTGCTTTCTTTGGGATTGGAATTATTATATTCTTCTTGAAGTCTGAAGGTATTTCGCCTGTCTCATACATCGTGCTCACCAGATGGTAGAGTTTTGTCAGGACTCGCTCTCCCAAGGCTGTCAGTAGTTCTAGTGGAATGTTGTCTACTGCGGGTGCCTTGTGTCGACTCAGGTCTTTCAGTTCTCTGTCAAACTCTTCACGCAGTGTCATATCTCATCTACATCCTCTTCCATTTCCATAATATTGTCCTCAAGTACATCGCCCTTTTATAGACCCTCTATATACTCCTTCCACCTTTCTGCTTTCCCTTCTTTGCTTAGAACTGGGTTTCCATCAGAGCTCTTGATATTCAGACAAGTGGTTCTCTTTTCTCCAAAAGTCTCTTTAATTTTCCTGTAGGCAGTATCTATCTTACCCCTAGTGAGACAAGCCTCTACATCCTTACATTTATCCTCTAGCCATCCCTGCTTAGCCATTTTGCACTTTCTGTCGATCTCATTTTTGAGACGTTTTTATTCCTTTTTGCCTGCTTCATTTACTGCATTTTTATATTTTCTCCTTTCATCAATTAGATTCAGTATTTCTTCTGTTACTCAAGGATTTCTGCTAGCCCTCGTCTTTTTACCTACTTGATCCTCTGCTGCCTTCACTACTTCATCCCTCAGAGCTACCCATTCTTCTTCTACTGTATTTCTTTCCCCCATTCTTGTCAATTGCTCCTTTATGCTCTTCCTGAAACCCTGTACAACCTCTGGTTCTTTCAGTTTATCCAGGTCCCATCTCCTTAAATTCCCACCTTTTTGCAGTTTCTTCAGTTTTAATCTACAGTTCATAACCAATAGATTGTGGTCAGAGTCCACATCTGCACCTGGAAATGTCTTACAATTTAAAACCTGGTTCCTAAATCTCTGTCTTACCATTATATAATCTATCTGAAATCTGTCAGTATCTCCAGGCTTCTTCCTTGTATACAACCTTCTTTTATGTTTCTTGAACCAAGTGTTAGCTATGATTAAGCTGTGCTCTGTGCAAAATTCTACCAGGCGGCTTCCTCTTTCATTTCTTAGTCCCAATCCATATTCACTTACTACGCTTCCTTCTCTCCCTCTTTTTACTACAGAATTCCAGTCACCCATGACTATTAAATTTTCGTCTCCCTTCACTATCTGAATAATTTCTTTTATTTCATCATACATTTCTTCAATTTCTTCGTCATCTGCAGATCTAGTTGGCATATAAACTTGTACTACTGTAGTAGGCGTCTGCTTCTTGTCTATCTTGGCCACAATAATGCGTTCACTATGCTGTTTACTCCTATTTTTTATTCATTATTAAACCTACTCCTGCATTACCCTTATTTGACTTTGTATTTATAACCCTGTATTCGCCTGACCAAAAGTCTTGTTCCTCCTGCCACCGAACTTCACTAATTCCCACTATATCTAACTTTAACATATCCATTTCCGTTTTTAAATTTTCTAACCTACCTGCCCGATTAAGGGATGTGACATTCCACGCTCCGATCCTTAGAACGCCAGTTTTCTTTCTCCTGATAACGACGTCCTCTTGAGTAGTCCCCGCCCGGAGATCCGAATGGGGGACTATTTTACCTCCGGAATATTTTACCCTAGAGGACGCTATCATCATTTAACCATACAGTAAAGCTGCATGCCCTCGGGAAAAATTACGGCTGTAGTTTCCCCTTGCTTTCAGCCGTTCGCAGTACCAGCACAGTAAGGCCGTTTTGGTTAGTGTTACAAGGCCAGATCAGTCAATCATCCAGACTGTTGCCCCTGCAACTACTGAAAAGGCTGCTGCCCCTCTTCAGCAACCACACGTTAGTCTGGCCTCTCAACAGATACCCCTCCGTTGTGGTTGCACCTACGGTACGGCTATCTTTATCGCTGAGGCACGCAAGCCTCCCCACCAACGGCTAGGTCCATGGTTCATGGGGGGGGGGGTCTGGTTTGTTATCCATCGTATTATCATATTTGGCATCCTATCTTCATTCATCCTATTCGCATGGGCAAACCACATTAGCTGTTTTAGTTGGAAATCGTCACTCATATCTCCATCCATTTTCACCTTTGTTGGATTATGTCATTTTTTTATCCAGTCCATCCTAGTACAGCTTGAGCCTCGTCTTAAGTAATCCATCTCGGTGGCAAGCTTTTTTTCCCTGTTTTCTTCCCAGGCTTCTGCTCTGTACAAAAGTATACTCTGGTCTGGACTATAGTCTTATACAAGGTCTTGTTCATTGTTCTTCTTATCTTTTTGTTCGACAGAACAAAGATCATTGTCCTTTTTACAGTTAGTCCTTTATTAATCCTACTAGTGATGTCGTCATTGTTTGTGACCTGTTCAGTAAATAATACCCCAAAGTAATTTGTATTTTCCACACCTGCAATTATTTCTCGAGCTATGTCCAAATTATCTACTTTTTCAGTTCCAACAGCCAAGTACTCACACTTCTTCATGGTCATCTTCAGCCCAGCTATATTGTATTCCTCTAGCTTTCTTATCGTATAGCTCAGATTATCTTCATCTTCTGCTAGTACTGTCTGGTCATCTACAAAATAAGGGCTAAATATCTCTCTGTCTTCTACTGTCATTCACTGGCATTTTCTATGCGACATCTGCAGAATTGCTCCAGCTGCAGCTTACAGAGGGTCAGTGACAACCCAAATCCCTTTCGCAGACCGTTATTCACCTTGAATTTTTCTGTCCAGCTATTCCCAATCCTTGTTATGTTATGGTAACCGGGGACCTAGAAACGACGGAGAGGCTCCGTCACCGCCGCAGCCGCAGTGGTCCACAACCCCACGACGACTACCGCAGTGCATTTCACCCCTCCGCCGCCCCACACTGAACCCAGAGTTATTGTGCGGTTCGGTCCCCGGTGGACCGCCCAGGGGACGTCTCACACCAGACGAGTGTAGCCCCTATGTTTGCGGGGTACAGTAATGGCGGTGTACGCGTATGTCGAGAACTTGTTTGCTCAGCAATCACCGACATAGTGTAGCTGAGGCGGAATAATGGGAACCAGCCCGCATTTGCCGAGGCAAATGGAAAACCGCCTAAAAACCATCCACAGACCGGCTGGCTCACCGGACCTCGACACAAATCCGCCGGGCACATTCGTGCTGGGGACCAGGCGCTCCTTCCCAGTCCGGAAAGACGTGCGTTAGACCGCACGGAAAACCTGGCGGGCTTCCCAATCCTTACTCTCGCTGTGTTATTTTCATGTAATTTCGTAACAGTCTTTAGCGATCTTCGTTCTAACCCTATCTCTTTCAACATTTCCCACACTTTGTTGGTGGGTACATTGTTTTATTCTTTCTCTTGGTCAGTCAGTGCAACATGCATCTCGAGTCCAACCTTTGTGCGTTTTTCATATATTAGTTTCATTGTGAAGAAGTTGTCCATTACCGATCTTCCAGCTTAGAATTGTGCTTTATCCTTCAACACCTAATATTCCCTCAGTAGTGCGCGTCGGGCTGTCTGGTAACGAAGCAAAATATTCGTATCACTAAAACTTCACATAATCACTCTCTGCAGGCGTGGACTAGAAAGAAGGCAAGCAGGTTGGTTACGGAAAGGGAGGAGAAATCAATGATCAGTCTTTGGAAGCGGTAACATCAGTCAAGTGTCTGGGTGTGACCATTCGAAATCATCTCAAATGGAATGATCAGATTACACAAGTAACGGGTAAGGCGAACTCTAGATTGCGGTTTATTGGTAGAATCCTGAAGCGATGCAGTCCTTCAACAAAGGAAATAGCTTACAATACGTTAGTTCGTCCAGTCTTATTGTTCGTCTGTATGGGACCCTTACCAGTTGGGTCTGATTCAAGAGATTGAGAAGGTCCAAAGAAGAGCGGCAAGATTCGTTTGAAAATGTTCAAATGTGTGTGAAATCTTATGAATCAATATACTGCTAAGGTCATCAGTCCCTAAACTTAGACACTACTTAACCTAAATTATCCTAAGGACAAACACACACACCCATGCCCGAGGGAGGACTCGAACCTCCGCCAGGACCAGCCGCAGAGTCCATGACTGCAGCGCCTTAGACTGCTCGGCTAATCCTGCGCGGCGGCAAGATTCATGACCGGTACATATAGCCATTGCGAGAGCGTTACAAATCTCATAGAAAGTTTGAAGTGGGACACACTTGCAGATAGACGACGCGCTAAACAGAAGGGGCTGCTCCTAAATTCCGAAATCCAATCTTCACCGAGGATGTAGAGCATATATTACCACCAACTTTCAAATCGCATAATGATCATCATTCAAAGATAAGGGAAATAAGAGCTCGTACTGAGGCGTTCAGACAGTCGTTTCTCCCTCGCGCGATCCGCGAGTGGAACAGAGGGGTGGGGGGGGGGGGGGGGGGGAATATGACTTTGGCGCGGATTGTGCCCTCCGCCACACACCGCTTGGTGGCTAGCGGAGTATATGTGTAGGTGTAGATGTAGAAGTCCACGAATGGCTGCAAATGTTCTCCGAGTAGCTGAACATCGCCATTTCTAATCAATGATCGGTAACTTCAGGTGTGCCCCAGGGCAGCGGAATAAGTCCTCTGCTTTTTACGATTTACATAAACGATCTGGTTGATGGTATTGACAGTGGTCTTAGACTGTTTGCGGATGATGCTGTTGTCTACAGGAAAGTAGTGTCACACGAAAGTTGTAAACAAATCAGTGAGGATTTGCAGAAAATAAATGCGTGGTGTAATGACTGGCAGTTATCTCTCAATATTAGTAAGTGTAACCTACTGCGTACAACAAGGCGAAAATCCCCATTAATGCATGAGTACAAAATAAATGATCAGTCTTTGGAAGCGGTAACATCAGTCAAGTATCTGGGTGTAACTATTCGAAATGATCTGAAATGGAATGATCAGATTACAAAAGTAACGGGTAAGGCGAACTCTAGATTGCGGTTTATTGGTAGAATCCTGAAGCGATGCAGTCCTTCAACAAAGGAAATAGCTTACAATACGTTAGGTCGTCCAGTTGTTCGTCTGTATGGGACCCTTACCAGTTGGGTGTGATTCAAGAGATTGAGAAGGTCCAAAGAAGAGCGGCAAGATTCGTGACTGGTACATTTAGCCATCGCGAGAGCGTTACAGATCTCATAGAAAGTTTGAAGAGGAACACACTTGCAGATAGACGACGCGATAAACAGGAGGGGCTGCTCACGAAATGCCGAAATCAAATCTTCAGCGAGGATGTAGAGCATAAATTATTACCACCAACTTTCAAATCGCGTAATGATCATCATTCAAAGATAAGAGAAATAAGGGCACGTACTGAGGCGTTCAGACAGTCGTTTTTCCCTCGCGCGATCCGCGAGTGGAACAGATGGGAGGAAATATGACTTTGGCGCGGATTGTGCCCTCCGCCACACACTGCTTGGTGGCTAGCGGAGTATACATGAAGATGCAGAAGTGTTGTGTTGACTGGCCGTGACGTAGCAGTGCTCCGCTGGTGCGGGGACCGCGCTTCGCCTGGCGGTGACCGCAACTTTGTCGGTGCACTGGCGCAACGGTGTGAGCACGAGGTGCTGCAACGATAAACCTCGAATAATTGCTGACCTCGCCATGGGTCTTGCAGGTA
Source organism: Schistocerca americana (assembly GCF_021461395.2). Lineage (NCBI taxonomy): Eukaryota > Metazoa > Arthropoda > Insecta > Orthoptera > Acrididae > Schistocerca > Schistocerca americana. The sequence goes on along the minus strand of NC_060126.1, from coordinate 503,844,239 downwards.
AGTAGTCTGTCTATATTTCCTAGAAAGCTTGTGGTAGATATGAAAGAAAAAACGCTTTTTGAACGTACATTCCCGCACTCTATAGCCGTGTCCAGACCGGACGAGACGCGCCGCGCACGACGCAGAGCCGAGCTGAACGGCGTAGACCAAGACAACAAAGAAGAGAAAACAACAAAACACAAGAAAGAGAACTTTCAGCAGATCCTTGCTGAGGTTTTAGGGAGGTTTCCCTCAGCACACGGGCAAATGCCAGGATGTCAATACCCTCCCACGCGACAGATAGCGATAACTTATGAGACGAGAGAGTCAGAACAAGATTAGGAAACCCAAACCCCACTTCTCAAAATAAAAAGTGCCATCACAGCATACCTTAAGTTAATATAAGGCACCAAAGAGCAATAGGCCCTCCATGTGCCCGCCTTACTCCCTCAGGGTGAGGAATGAAAAAAATTAAAATGGAAGACGAGAAACGTCGTCCAAATACTCAAAGAGCGCGCACGAACGAGCGGTTTGCTTTGACGCATCGCCACTGCTCGGCACTTGCTCCTTGTTGCGCCGAGCGGCTGGGTTTGTCGTGCACAAGGGACGCGTCGCGCAGCGTCCAACTTATTTCCTCGGTTTTGCGAGGCGCTGCCGCCGTGGGTGCGGATTGTGGAAGATGTTCCGCTGATAATTTGCTGGCCTGTTTTGTTTTAGCACAGGAGAGCTCCGCGCCGAAACTGCGAGTATACGCTCTTGTTGTTATCGACGACCATTATGCGCAGTTTGGGCATCGGTGAATCGATCGCGACGGTTCTGTTCCATTGCCACCTCGATCACCTTGTACGGCTCCGACAATCTTTCTGGGGTCAGCCTAGATGATTCCAAGTGATGCTCGCCTCGCCTGGACTTGCTTCTTACTGTTCTCAAGTTAGCGAAGGATGGAAGATGAGGGACTAACGTCCACTCGACGACATCCCATTCTTCTAATTTTAGACTCTCTCGTGTGATGCGATTCAGCCACCTTCATACTTACTAGATCGGAAGGAAATGTATTAAGACTGTACAAAATAGATCTACATCTACATCTATACTCCGCAAGCCACCTGACGGTGTGTGGCGGAGGGTACCTTGAGTACCTCTATCGATTCTCCCTTCTATTCCAGTCTCGTATTGTTCGTGGAAAGAAGGATTGTCGGTATGCCTCTGTGTGGGCTCTAATCTCTCTGATTTTATCCTCATGGTCTCTTCGCGAGATATACGTAGGAGGGAGCAATATACTGCTTGACTCCTCGGTGAAGGTATGTTCTCGAAACTTTAAGAAAAGCCCGTACCGAGCTACTGAGCGTCTCTCCTGCAGAGCCTTCCACTGGAGTTTATCTATCATCTCCGTAACACTTTCGCGATTACTAAATGATCCTGTAACGAAGCGCGCTGTTCTCCGTTGGATCTTCTCTATCTCTTGTATCAACCATATCTGGTACTGATCCCACACTGCTGAGCAGTATTCAAGCAGTGGGCAAACAACCATACTGTAACCTACTTCCTTTGTTTTCGGATTGCATTTCCTTCGAATTGTTCCAATGAATCTCAGTCTGGCATCTGCTTTACCGACGATTAATTTTATATGGTCACTCCATTTTAAATCACTCGTAATGCCTACTCCCAGATAATTTATGGAATTAACTGCTTCAAAATGCTGACCTGCTATATTGTAGCTAAATGATAAGGGATCATTCTTTCTATGTATTCGCAGCACATTACACTTTTCTACATTGAGATTCAATTGCCATTCCCTGCACCATTCGTCAATTCGCTGCAGACTCTCCTGCATTTCAGTAAAATTTTCCATTGTTACAACCTCTCGATATACTGCAGCATCATCTGCAAACAGCCTCAGCGAACTCCCGATGTTATCCACAAGGTCATTTATGTATATTGTGAATAGCAACGGTCCTACGACACTCCCCTGCGGCACACCTGAAATCACTCTTACTTCGGAAGACTTCTCTCCATTGAGAATGACATGCTGCGTTCTGTTATCTAGGAACTCTTCAATCCAATCACACAATTGGTCTGATAGTCCATACGCTCTTACTTTGTTCATTAAACGACTGTCGGGAACTGTATCGAACGCCTTGCGGAAGTCAAGAAATACGGCATCTACCTGGGAACCCGTGTCTATGGCCCTCTGAGTCTCGTGGACGAAAAGCGCGAGCTGGATTCCACACGACCGTCTTTTTCGAAACACATGCTGATTCCTACAGAGTAGATTTCTAATCTCCAGAAAAATCATTGTACTCGAACATAATACGTGTTCCAAAATTGTACAACTAATCGACGTTAGAGATATAGGTCTATAGTTCTGCACATCTGTTCGACGGCCCTTTGGAACGCTAACCTCTTCTAGAGACCTACGGTACACCGTTGCAAGAAGGGGGGGGGGGGGGGGGCAAGTTACTTCGCGTACTCTGTGTAAAATCAAACAGGTATCCCACCAGGTCCAGCGGCCTTTCCTGTTTTGAGCGATTTTAATTGTTTCTATCCCTCTGTCATCTATTTCGATATCTACCATTTTGTCATCTGGCTCTGAGCACTATGGGACTTAACTTCACTTAAACCTCACTAACCGAAGGACATCACACACATCCATGCGCGAGACAGGATTCGAACCTGCGCCGTAGCGGTCGCGCGGTCCAGACTGTAGCGCCTAGAACCGCTCGGCCACCCTGGCCGGCTTTTGTCATCTGTGCGACAATCTAGAGAAGGAACTACAGTGCAGTCTTCCTCTGTGAAACAGCTTTGGAAAAAGACATTTAGTATTTCGGCCTTTAGTCTGTTATCTCCTGTTTCAGTACCATTTTGGTCACAAAGTGTCTGGACATTTTGTTTTGATCCACCTATCGCTTTGACATAAGACCAAAATTTGTTAGGATTTTCAGCCAAGTTAGTACATAATTACAATAGCTTGATAACTAGTGTAAAAGTGTAGAAAGTGTCATGGCAACAAATTCATTCCAACATTAAAAACCATTGCTTTATATTTAATAGATGTTTCTTACATATTTAGTTTTGCTTTCTCTAAGACGGTAGTTTTTAGAAAGGTCGTCGAAAAAACGCACTAAAGTATAGTCTTATATCTCTGACGTAGGTATTCTGTAGCATTTTGTGATTTGTTTTATGCTACCGTATTATTAAAATCCTGCAGCAGTCAACCCCGCAGATACTGGCGGCCAGGTTAATCTCGTGCTCCTTCACATCCAAAAGGCATCGTCCACACAGTCATTTTTGCATTTTGAGTTGCAAAAATAACTCTGTGGACGATGTGTCCTATTCTACACCTTATTTTAGACCTATGTGACGATGCTGTGGTAAGTATATTGATATATTTTGACGATGCTATTACAGCCTTATCACTTTAGGACATGGTGTAGAAAAGATCTGAGGATGGTCATTACTGAGTAAAACCGGTCATTGTCAAAAGAATTGATATTGTGATCAAAGACTGGAATAAAAAAACATTTGACAGTATTGGATCACTGTTCATATACACGACTATGTTGCAGTTGGTGAGATAACATTTCTGTTGTATATCTACGTTCTTGGCATTTCGCCGAATTACTTTTATTGAAGTTTTAGATATTTTTAATTTACTATGTTTTGACGTTAATTATGTTCGGGGGTAAACGATCGGGCTGTCGTGCACTGCAAATGCCAGAAAATATATAGACAGATGTAGAGTGTGGTGCGCCGAAGACCATTACTAATGAACCAGAAATAGATGAATCGTAAATTGTAATTTACTTGAGAGATAGTCTTTTGATCAACTTACAAATGAAACGTTGCACGGGTATTACACACCTTCCGTATAATTTTGCCTTCGACATGTTTCTATCTCTGGTGAAAGACTTTTCTGCTACCGGTTTTTGAAACGGACGCTAAGTACCAAAACGAGCCATTACGGCGATCTTTACAGCCAGTTGCAGCGAACGCTGTAATTATACCAGCTCAATATTAATCAGGCTCGCCTGTAATTATAATAAAGTGTCCGCTAACGGGCGTGATCCGCAGCGCCGTTACGCAGAGGCCGTCTCCTTCCCCTCCCCCCACGACGTCATCAAGTGCCAATTTACTGGCAGAGTTCTGCCGCTTAATTCATTCCGTACACGTGACAAACAGCGTCTCCTCCGCCGGTAGATGGCATTATTAAGTCGTGTCGTTACTTCGACGGTCTTTTCACCGTCTCGGTCAACCCAGCGAAACGTCGTTAGCGGGGCAAAAGATCCCCGGCCCGCCTTTGTGGCGTGACGCCCGGTAATAGGCCTTTACATCAATTACCGGCGCTTTCCAGTCGTGGGCGGCCAGCGGTCTGCGATATCTCTCAGGCGCCTGCCTGCCGCTTCCTTCCTGCTTTCCCTTTCAGTTCCGAGCGTTTTGCGGCGAATCCCGCGATATCCTGTTTATATTTCATCAACCTCCTTGGGACACGCCTTAGAAAAGCTATCAGAATTCGATCGTAAACGAAATGGTGGAGTTCGGCTTATTGCAAGGAAATTAGAAAAACGGTGTGTTATCTACGAAACAGATAGCTCTTAAAACTTTAGCACAATTTTTGGTAGATCACTGCTCAAAATCGGTGGGTAGTGTCAGGTATATACAGTATATTTTGCCCCGCAGCTTCGCCTGCTTGTGCACACGTCACGTATACAGGGTGAGTCGTGATTTCCCTAAATCACTCCAGGCAAATGCCGGGATGGTTCCTCTGAAAGGGCACGGCCGACTTCCTTCCCCGTCCTTCCCTACTCCGATGAGACCGATGACCTCGCTGTCTGGCCTGCTTCCCCAAACAACCAACCAACCAGGGTGAGCCGCGTAAGACTAACACCCCCTTTATTCCGGGCGCGATTGCACGTATCGGCATGCGGTTTTCGGCGAATCATAGCGGAGTATGGGGCACATGCGTTGGTATACGCACAATAATCAGAACGTTTATATTGACCGAGATAATGAGGCAAGCACATGTTTTTTAAATGGAACGCTATACTTTTTTTTACCATCATTCGAACGCTCTGGAAAAGACGCGTATAGTGATGTAACGCATGTTGCTATTGTGATTCAAACTTTGCTCAAAAGGGGGCGGATGACGATTTACGTACGTAGCTTAGGCCGTGCATGCTGCGTAGAGCACGGCAACTCGGCCTGCGGGTCGCGCGAGGCCTGTTTACAGTCTGCAGCCGCTTCCGACCGTACAATATTTCCCAGCGTCTTTTAAGCGAAGTTTGAATCACAATGGCAACATGCGTTACATCACTATACGCGTCTTTTCCAGAGCGTTCGAATGATGGTAAAAAAAAGTATAGCGTCCCATTTAAAGAAACATGTACTTGTCTCATTATCTCGGTCAATATAAATGTTGTGATTATTGTGCATGTACCAAAGTATGTGCCCCATAGTCGGCTATGATTCGCCGAACACCGCTTGTCAAATGGCTCTGAGCACTATGGGACTTAACTTCTGAGGTCATCAGTCCCTTAGAGCTTAGAACTACTTAAACCTAACTAACCTAAGGACATCACACATATCCATGCCCGAGGCAGGATTCGAACCTGCGACCGTAGCGGTCGCTCGGCTCCAGACTGTAGCGCCTAGAACCGCACGGCCACCCCGGCCGGCAAACACAGCTTTTCGATACGTGCAATCGCCAACGGAATAATGGGGGTGTTACGTCTTATGCGACTCACCCTGTATCCTGTATTTAACACACACACACACACACACACACACACACACACACAAAACTGTAGCCGAAGTCGCTAATGCACGTCTGTGCGCTCGACTCTTGAGGTAGGCCCGTCCGAACCGTGGTGGTGGATGAAATAAATGATCAGTCGGCAACGAGAGGACAGGTGGTTGCGTAAAGCTCCTGATCGGCAGACTTCGCGCTATTGTCCTGGATTGATTCCAATCCTCTCCGCAGAGTCTCATGAAGTGAGAGCATGTCACGCTGGTCACGCTGTTAATATTGATCCGTCCGTCGAACGTGGATATAAAGCTCGACGGTCCCCTTGGTGTTGTTCGAGAAGAGTAGGCTATGTTTCGGCACCGGGCTTCACCCTCTCTCTTCTCTCATCATGCCGTTCGTATTGATCCTCACGAACTCGCGAAGTGTGTTGCAGAAACTACAACGTCGGGCGTTTGATAAACAGATATGTGTTGGATGTCTTGGAAACCATAATAGACGCGCTGACATTCGGCATAGACGTCTGCTCTGGATAAAAGGGCATGGTGGCATTGTACATAATGAAACTGTTGACCGCCTCGCTAAGACAAGCATTTCGGAAGGAGAGTTCCGCCCAATACCGATCCCTTACACAGATTTCAACTGGACGATCAAGAAGACTGTTTAGAACGAATGGAATTGTGGATGGCAAGTTACCCAACATTATAAGGGCGGCCACTTGGTGACCATAAAACCGAACCTCACTTTTCGGCCATGATTCATCTCGATGCAGTTTAGTAGACGTCATGCGACCCCTCTCATTCCCATGAGGCTGGGACATTCGTATTACCCCCTCCCCCGTCACCTCTACCGGTTGAAAATCTTCACTTCTGCCCCAGTGATCAGGACCCAACGGCGGCGACGGATCTGAACCACGTCATATTGGCATGTACCAAGTACTCGTTCGCACAAGCGGTCCTGTACAAGGAATTGGTAGCGAGTAGCTACCCCGTCCCTACGAGTGTAACTGCTTTACTTCACGGGTTCGATATACACTGGACCGCCAAAGAAATTCGTATAGGCGTGCGTATTCAAATACAGAGATATGTAAACTGGCAGAATACGGCTCTGCGGTCGGCAACGCCTATATAAGACAAGTGTCTGGCTCAGTTGTTAAATTGGTTACTGTTGCTGCAGGGGCAGCTTTTCAAGATTTAAGTGATTTTGAACGTGGTGTTGTAGTCGGCGCACGAGCGATAGGACACAGCATCTCCGAGGTAGCGATCAAGTCAGAGTTTTCCCGTCCCGTACGACCATTTCACGAGTGTACCGCGAATATCAGGAATCCGGTAAAACATCGAATCTCCGACATCGCTGCGGCCGGAAAAAAATCCTGCAAGAATGGGACCAACGATGACTGAAGAGAATCATTCAACGTGACAGAAGTGCAACCCTTCCGCATATTCGTCCATATTTGAATGCTGGGCCATCAACAAGTGTCAGCGTGCGAAACTTTCGACGAAACATAATCGATGTGGGCTTTCGGAGCCGAAGGCCCGCTCGTGTACCCTTGATGACTGCACGACATTAAAGCTTACGCCTCGCCTGAGCCCGTCAATACCGACATTGGACTGTTGATGACTGCAAACTTGTTACCTGGTCGGACGAGTCTCGTTTCAAATTGCATCGAGCGGATGGACATGTACAGGTATGGAGACAATCTCATGTACCCAAGGTCCCTGCATGTCAGCAGGGGATTGTTCAAGCTGGTGAGGCTCTGTAATGGTGTGGGACGTGTGCAGTTAGTGATATGGGACCCCTGATACGTCTGGATACGACTCTGACAGGTGACACATCCTGTCTGGTCACCTGTGTCCATTGGTGTCCATTGTGCATTCCGACGACCTTGGGCAATTCCAGCAGGATAATGCGACACCCCACACGTCCAGAATTGGTACTGAGTGGTTCCAGGAACACTCTTCTGAGTTTAAATACTTCCGATGCCTACCAAACTGCCCAGACATGAACATTATCAGCATATCTGGGATGCCTTGCAACGTGCTGTTCAGAAGAGATCTCCACCCCTTTGTACTCTTACGGATTTATGGACAGCCCTGCGGGATTCATGGTGTCAGTTCCCTCCAGCACCGCTTCAGACATTAGTCGAGTCCTTGCCCCGTCGTGTTGCGGCACTTATGACTGCACGCGGGGGCCCTACACGATATTAGGCAGGTGTACCAGTTTCTGTGGCTCTTCAGTGTATACAAGCACTATTTGGTGGTGTCAGTATCCAGCTTTGATCTGTAAGCTACTATGAATCTTGTCTCCACGTGAAACTATCCCGCTTCGAAAACTGGGATATCGGTTTATGTTTTTACTTTGCGTTAAGGATACAGGGTACTTTTCCGCCTCAATATTATGTAAAAATCAACCCCTATTTCTTTCAGGCACTGTTTATAATATATATGTTTTACAGTTTTTTTATATCAGGTAATGCAGCACACCTTCTAAACAAATAAGAAGTATTTTGAATATGTTTGAATCTGCTTAGGGTTATTAAAAAATTACAAATATATTGAAGCATTTTTTTTCCAAAATGCTTCCTCAAATTGAGGTACTACTTAATCCAACGTTATACATTTGAAGGAGACCAAATTTTTACCAGATATCCATGACATGGTGGCTGAGGTACTTGACCTATTTAATTCCACCTATTATGTATTTTAAAAGGATAAAAATATCACATCTTACATTTTAATTTTTATAATTTTTTTTCTAGTGTAAATGTTATTTTTTTCTGTAATTTAGTTGATTCTGCAACAAAGCTTGGGCCTACTACAAAAGTATGGACTACTGAAAGTTACAGAAAAAAATTAGAGCAGTGCTTTATAAACTTTAGGAAATATTTGTACCAGAATTCTAAAAACACAATTTACGGGAAATTGCGAATGAAGATATGAGTCCAGTTAAACTGTGCCTCAGAACATGCCTAAAGCATAGTCTTCATCCTGCAGCATATCTTCATATTCAAGCTTCCTCGAGGCATTCCCATTAGCACTTCTAGCTTCTTGCTTCTTTGGTAACTTGAAGAGCGAATGTTTCAGCTTCATGCACCCATTGCCACACGCAAGCAATTGATGTTCCATATTAGAGCCACATTTTGTGCCTAAATTTCTCAGGACTTCCAATCTTCCTATCACTGTATCATTTAAACATCTATTACACCAACTTTTAATGTATTTAGTCCTACAAAAACATTCTTGAGTAATCTTTGCCATATACAATGGTTGAAACTTCCATTTGTATTCTGAGTGCCCTCATGAAGACATCTACTAAGCAAAACAGGTCACTCAGGTCTCTAAAAATTGGTTTTATTTAATTCATAACAGCCTCAGGAAGAGAATTCTTATGATGGTATATTTGACCACTTTCTTTTTCTTTTTGGTAACCACATCAAGAATCTGTTCCTTTAGGGCAAAATCCATGAACAGGGTGGTCATCTGTGGACAACTTATGGAAGTAGGTGGCCCATACAGATTTTCTCGTTGCTGTAACATCATTCAGGGGTGCAGTTCGTCTAATGGCCAGTCATAATAACTCTGAAGAAGGTCTATACCAGTTTCTGCCAATCTATCTAGGCCAGGCAGAGATTTTCATTCAAATAGCAACTTTCCTTTCATTTCTCTTCGTAGCTTCCTCAATCTAGCACCCATCCTCTTTTGTACTGGTCCACAACACTCCAGTTTTGTTACCAAGGTATCGCCATAAACATTGAACTCACTAATTTTATTGAAAGCTCTAGAGTCCCCATCGCCTAGGTACTTCGTATATCTAACGTTATAAGCGGGCACCGAGCGTATATTTAACGTTATAAGCGGGCACCGACCTCTGAAATATTTTTAGAGCTGCATCACACTCCATACCTCCACTGTAACCATCATAATTCTTAGAACACTGGTGTTCAATATGACGTCCAGTGTTAGCATGGCAGGTGCGGCAGTACTTAGATAAGCATTCAACATCAATAACCTTTTCATTCTCCAGAGAAGTAGAACTTACAACACCATTCAAGGGACGATGTCCTCGACGTTGCCATATCCCATCAAGTGCAACAGCAATGTCCCTGGTTCCACTAATATTTACAGTTTCTTATACTGCACATTTCATAGATGTTTTTGACACAAACGACAAGGCACCTAAAATTATTTTTATGTACTTGCTGAACCTACTGGGAGGAGGAGGAGAAGGAAGGTCCATCAAACCACATAACGTTTGAGCAGCCTCTTCTTCCTTTTCCTATTGCACGCATTGCATACACTAACTTCAAATCCACATCATATGAATTACGCACAATGTTGTCCGCCCAAGGTAGCTGAGTGGTCAGCGCGACAGGATGTCAATCCACAGGGCCCGGGTTCGGTCCCCGGCTGGGTCGGAGGTTTTCTCCGCTCAGGGACTGGGTGTTGTGTTGTCCTAATCATCATCATTTCATCCCCATGGACGCGCAAGTCGCCGAAGTGGCGTCAAACCGAAAGACTTGCACCCGACGAACGGTCTACCCGACGGGAGGCCCTCGTTACACGAAGGGTTTTCTTTTCTTTTTTTTTTTTTTTTTTTTTTTTTTTTTTTTTTTTTTTTTTTTTTTTTCACCATGTTCGAAGTCATTTTCGAGGTAGATTTATTGCAGGATCTGCACAGAACAACTAATTTTGATGCTAAACCCTTCCTGCTACTTTGTTGTTCAGTTATTTCCAGGCAACCTACACCATGACATTGTTTACATTTCGCAACTTCCTTTATCAAAGAAGATAAGAAAAAGTGGTTCAAATGGCTCTGAGCAGTATGGGACTTAACATCTGAGGTCTTCAGTCCCTTAGACTCAGAACTACTTAAACCTAACTAACCTAAGGACATCACACACATCCATGCCCGAGGCAGGATTCGAACCTGCGACCGTAGCGGTCGCGCGGTTGCAGACTGTAGCGCCTAGAACCGCTCGTCCACTCCGGCCGGCAATAGCCGAGAAAAAAATGACATTTTGTCTACTGTTCGGCTGTGTTATTTTGAGTGGATACTTAATGCATGTGATACTTTTTTGTTACATGTGTGATTGTTGTTGTTGTTGTGATCTTCAGTCAAGAGACTGGTTTGTTGCAGGTCTCCATGCTACTCTATCCTGTGCAAGCCTCTTCATCTCCCAGTACCTACTTCAGCCTACATCCTTCTGAATCTGTTTAGTGTATTCATCTCTCGGTCTCCCTCTAGGATTTTACCCTCCACGCTGTCCTCCAGTACCAAATTGGTGATCCCTTGATGCCTCAGAATATGCCCTACCAGCCGATCCCTTCTTCTAGTCAAGTTGTGCCACAAATTACTCTTCAATTCTATTCAATACCTCCTCATTAGTTATGTGATCTATCCATCTAATCTTCAGCATTCTTCTGTAGCACCACATTTCGAAACTTTCTATCTTATTTTTGTTCAAACTATTTATCGTTCATCTTTCACTTCCATACATGGCTACACTCCATACAAATACTTTTAGAAACGTCTTCCTGACTTTTAAACCTATACTCGATGTTAACAAATTTCTCTTCTTCAGAAACGCTTTCGTTGCCATTGCCAGTCTACATTTTATATCCTCTCTACTTCGACCATCATCAGTTATTTTGCTCCCCAAATAGCAAAACTCCTTTACTACTTTAAGTATCTCATTTCCTAATCTAATTCCCTCAGCATCACCCGACTTAATTTGACTACATTCCATTATCCTCGTTTTGCTTTTGTTGATGTTCATCTTATATCCTCCCTTCAAGACACTATCCATTCCATTCAACTGCTCTTCCAGGTCCTTTGCTGCCTCTGACAGAATTACGATGTCATCGGCGAACCTGAAAGTTTTTATTTTTACTCCATGGATTTTAATACCTACTCCGAATTTTTCTTTTGTTTCCTTTACTGCTTGCTCAATATGCAGATTGAATAACATTGGGGATAGGCTACAACCCTGTCTCACTCCCTTGCCAACCACTGCTTCCCTTTCGTGCCCCTCGACTCTTATAACTGCCATCTGGTTTGTGTACGAATTGTAAATAGCCTTTCGCTCCTGCCACCCTCAGAATTTGATAGTGTTGCGTTATATTCAGCGTAATATTGTAAGTGCACGAGTAGACGTGTTGCTAAAAACCAAATTAAATAATTTGCGGCAGTAATGGCGATCCTGTCCCCCCTCTTGTCATCGTCGTGGAAGCAGGCGTCCCGCAAAAACTTCCGCATTCATAGAATTCGGGAAAGTAACGATTTGCAACGCGGCTGTTTGTGCCACTTTCCTACATTTGAAGGTGGAACATAGTGATCGTCGCACGCGGTAGACAGGTGATGGTGAGGGCTTCCACGTTCAGTAAAAACGGGCACTACGCGTTTACAGTCCCCCGCGCTCGCCTCTAGTTGTTGAGTTGCACCAGAAGCGCCGGCCACAAACCCTTCTTGTGTCGCGGCCCGCTCCTATTGACAGCAGATATCGGTTTTGGCGAAGCGGGCAGACGCGGCAGCGTGGCGGCGGGCACGTGCTCGGCCCCTGGTCCCTGTCCCCGGCCTCTGGCAGAGCGCCCAACAGCCGCACCCGCCGCTTCCTGCCTGCCTGCCTGGCCCACTTCCGTCTCCAATCGCGCACGTGGGGCAGGCGCCCACTTACAGACCAATCTCCCTAACATCGGTTTGTTGCAGGATTCTCGAACATATTATCAGTTCGAGTATAATGAATTTCCTCGAGACGGAGAAGTTGCTGTCCATGTATCAGCACGGCTCTAGAAAGCATCGTTCCTGCGAAACGCAACTCGCTCCTTTTTCACGTGATATCTTGCGGACCGTGGACGAAGGGTATCAGACGGATGTCATATTCCTTGACCTCCGGAAAGCGTTTGACTCGGTGCTCCACTGCAGACTCCTAACTAAGGTACGAGCATATGGGATTGGTTCCCAAATATGTGAGTGGCTCGAAGACTTCTTAAGTAATAGAACCCAGTACGTTGTCCTCGATGGTGAGTGTTCGTCGGAGGTGAGGGTATCATCTGGAGTGCCCCAGGGAAGTGTGATAGGTCCGCTATTGTTTTCTATCTACATAAATGATCTTTTGGATAGGGTGGATAGCAATGTGCGGCTGTTTTTGCTGATGATGCTGTTGTGTACCGGAAGGTGTCGTCGTTGAGTGACTGTAAGAGGATACAAGATGCCTTGGACAGCATTTGTGATTGGTGTAAAGAATGGGAGCTAACTCTAAATATAGATAAATGTAAATTAATGCAGATGAATAGGAAAAAGAATCCCGCAATGTTTGAAAACTCCATTGGTAGTGTAGCGCTTGACACAGTCACGTCGATTAAATATTTGGGCGTAACATTGCAGAGCGATATGAGGTGGGACAAGCATGTAATGGCAGTTGTGGGGAAGGCGGATAGTCGTCTTCGGTTCATTGGTAGAATTTTGGGAAGATGTGGTTCATCTGTAAACGAGACCGCTTATAAAACACTAATACAACCTATTCTTGAGTACTGCTCGAGTGTTTGGGATTCCTATCAGGTCGGATTGAGGGAGGACATAGAAGCAATTCAGAGGCGGGCTGCTAGATTTATTACTGGTAGGTTTGATCATCACGCGAGTGTTACGGAAATGCTTCAGGAACTCGGCTGGGAGTCTCTGGAGGAAAGTTGGCGACAGTAAAATTGTACTGCACTCAGCCTCAAATGCTGGTTCTCTAAATTTCCTCAGCAGCGATTCACGAAAAGTTCCAGCCATTTTCTGCGTCTAATACCTTGAGGTAAATCAAATGAAAGTGTACGGTTCCAGAGACCTTTTCAAGCCTCAAAAGGGTCTCCGGAACCATATTGTTTCATTTGATTAAAGCACGTGCCTGGGTTTCAGGAAAGATCTCCTTTTTCGCTCCATGGTGATGATGATGATGATGATGATTGGATTGTGGGGCGCACAGCTGCGCGGTTATCAGCGCCCGTACAAATTCCCAACCTTTGCTCAGTCCAAACTCGCCACTTTTCATGAATGATGATGAAATGATGAGGACAACACAAACACCCAGTCATCCCGACGCAGGTGAGAATCTCTGACCCCGCCGTTTTTCGTTCGGTGCTGTTCCAGTGTGGTTGGAGAGCCGCTGCAGTGCTGTTGGAGTTTAGGGAGAATATCAAGTGGGCTGAGGTGTGAACGGGAATTTCAACTGAGGAGGGAGGCGCGCTAGGGTGCGCAGTGCAAAGCCGCTGTGCCTGGGTGGCGTAGTGGGTGGCGCATCTGCCTAGTCAGCACGAGACTCGGGTTCCGATCCCAGCCTCGGAACAAATTTTCATTCTTGGCATCAGTCTCTGGGTATTCATAACCCTAACGTTCATTTTAAGTGTTTCAGCTATCATTTTCCAAAACTGATCGAGCGCGGTGGCGCAGCTGTTATCACAACGGACTCGCATTCGGGAGGACGAAGGCTGCTGAAATCCGTGCCCCGCCATCCAGGTTTAGGTTCCTCATGATTGCTCGTGGTGTTGCGGTAGCGTTCTCGCTTCCCTCGCACGGGGTTTGATTCCGGGCGGGGTCAGGGATTTTTCCTGCCTCGTGATGACTGGGTGTTGTTGTGTCGTCTTCATCATTATCATCATTCATCCCCATTACGGTCGGAGGAAGGCAATGGCAAACCACCTCCACTAGGACCTTGCGTAGTACGGCGGTGCGGGTCTCTCGCATCGTCCCCTACGCTCCTCGGAGTATGGGACCTCATCATCATCATCATCATGATTTCCCTGAAAAACTCGTGGGAAATGCTGGGATGGTTCCTTTGAAAGGACATGGCCGATTTCCTGCCTACCTACCCACTTTGAAAGATACCGAGTGTCTGCTCCGTCTTTACTGGTTAAGAAAGGCAACCGAATGAAAGTACCAAGTGTGCTTTTGGAACTGAGACCAATTCGATAAAGGCAATGAAAGATCGCAATTACAACTGTGCCAAATGAATGGTTCGCGTCAGGCGCAGGCAGAAGAACACACGAATTTCTCCCTTACATCAGGGAGATTAAAAATGAGGTTTCTTAACCAATCGAGTGAACTGATACATTATCTGACTGTTCACGGCCCGTGTGCTACTTATCTATACAAAATCAGAAGACAGGTGAATGATAGGTGCGCCTGCGGCAGTGTGAGCACATTAGAACACACAGTGTGGGACTACACGCGCTATGAAGATGCGGCTGATAATTGACGTCGTGTGTTAGCGATGTTGCATCCCAAAGCAGCACTAAGGAGCGAGTTGACTTGGCGCATCTAGGATGATACTGCAGCCGCAGTGTCCAGGAAGGCCAGGGAAAACTTCACGAAGCGTTCAACCATAAGTCAGCATGCTGCCATCCAGGATAGACAACATATTCTCCAGATGGAGAGACGATAACCCAAGAATCTGCATTGCGCTGGTGTAACTGTTCATGGAATTGAAGACGTAACAGTATTGATGGATGGTGCTATTGGCTGTAGTGGGAACGCTGCCGACGTGCTGCCCGACGCCCAACAGGTCCAGTAGCGGAAACAACCGTTTACAAATTAAGTGAACCAAAATAAATGAGCAAATAGAGAACAGATTGTGTAGTGCTTATAAAAAAATGGCTCTGAGCACTATCGGACTTAACTTCTGAGGTCATCAGTCCCCTAGAACTTAGAACTACTTAAACCTAACTAACCTAAAGACATCACACACATCCGTGTCCGAGGCAGGACTCGAACCTGCGACTGTAGCGCCTACAACCGCACGGCCACCTTGGCCGGCGTCGTGCTTATAGTAGTATTAGAAGTTGAGTAACTGGTTAAGGGTTCTATGTAGATTTGTAATAGTAGAATTAGTTGTTCTGTTTTAAAAATTATCAGAAATAAATAGTTAATACATAACTTATTACTACCCAAGGAAATGTGATTTGTATGACCTGTTTTAGATTTTCGTATATAGGCCGTAATTTTGAAGATTAAATAAATAAATACATTTGTAATGATCTCGATGTTGACGGGACGTTAAATCGTAATATTGCTTCCTTCGTTTTTCTAAAATTTTCGAGAAGGTGATGAACTGTAGGGTTGTCACCGACTTGCAGAATGTTGGGACACTTGGTAAAAGTTTAGATTTCAGAAGGGCCACTGTACTGGGTCAGTTCTTTGCACATCTACTGAGCACAAAGAATCTTATGTGATAAAATATTATCATGTGGGATCTTCTGCGTCTAATCGTCGATTGTGTCAACCTTAATACACTGTTAAGGAAGTAAAAGTTTTTATGGAATGCATAATTCAGCGCGTGCACAGTTTAGTTCTTATTTGAGAAACAGAGTGTAGAAAATTAACCAAGGCTGTTAGAGTGATACAGAGAAGTGCATCACATCTGCATGGAGATAAATGGCAATAGCAGTCCCACAGGACTCGTGTCATTGGACCTCTACTGTGCGTGCTTTATGCTAATGATCTACTATAATATTTGAATCAGGAGACAGAAATAGTCTTGTTTGCGAATGGTAACAAGCGTAGGTAGTTTATTTATTTACTTGGAACATGCTCCATTACTATATTTGTAATACTACATGTATATAGTATGTGTGTGTTTTGGTGTTTTGTATGATGACGACGATGATGATGATGATGATGATGATGAGAGAAGGGAGAGGGTGAAACCCGGTGCGGCACGTCCACGCAAATAGCATCGTCTACTGTGTAATGCAGGAGAGGTTTGGTATTTACTCAACGTGCTGGTGATCACCAAGTTTATGCCACCACGTCGCCTCTCCTTGCAGGCCAAATATTTGCAGGGAAAGCTTTTTTTCCTCACCAGGGTTCGAACCGGCTTACCTCCGGGTCTAGTGCCACCGCACAAGCGTGCGTTAGCGACCTCGGCCACGGAGGCGAATTAACAAGCATAGTTGTGAAGCCAATCAAAGAAGCACCAACAGAGGTAATAGTAAATCGTGTTTTGTGGGAGTTACTGATTGGTTTTACACAAATGGGCTTGCTTTAAACTTTGAAAAATGCATTCATCGAGTTTCTACTGACGAAAATATCCCACCACTTATTAACGTAATTTACAATTAGGAAACAATAAACAGGGTATATAAATGTAAATTATTAAGTATACTTATTAATGATAACTGCTAAAATGTTTAGGTTCGGTTACTTTTGCATAAGAATAATTTACAACTTGGGGATATAGAAGTCAGTAAGTAAACATAATTTCATTCACTGATATGTTGCGGAGTAAGGTTATTGGGTAAATCCTCGATTGGGTACAAGGAATTCGTAATCTGCTTTACCCTTTAACGAGTCTAGCTTCGGCACACAAAGGGGTAAAATATGCAGGTATAAAACTCTTCGACAGTCCACGGGACTACAATATATAACAGAAAGCCGAAGCATTTTCAAATGTACAGTAAGATGTTTCTCCCTAACAACTCCTTGCACGTTTCACACCATAATACTTATCGCGAATATGATCTATCGGGCACGTAACTAACTCTATAGCCGACAATAAGTTTTCACAGTCAGCTCCTGGCGAAAGATCTATCAGAAAATAGTAGGAAATTCCGCTCATATGTAAAGTCAATGAATGGGTCCAAACCTTCCATTAAGTCCCTCGTGTTTTGAAGCTTATGACAGCAGACAGAAAGTAGAAGTATTAAACATGGTACTTGAGAAAAAAACTGATTCACGCGTCAGGATACTATCATGCCAATGTTTGACCACCGCACAGTTTCACAAATGAGAGATATTGTTATTGGCACCCACGGTGTTGAATAACAATTAAAACCACTTAAAACGAACAAGGAACCAGTTGCTGACGGGGTTCTCATTACATGTTGCAATAGTCCCGCTAGACTGGAAAACCCTACAGGTCACTTATTTTGACTATAAATGGCGAGTCGCGAGTGGGACTCGGGGTTACGTACGAAGTAAACTACGAGTAAAGACTGTTCATCCACTCCGGGAAACTAGAATATCTACAGTTCTTGGCTGTTATCGACATCGATACTGACAAGACTTCGATCCCGTGGATTCCAAGACTTTGGAGAATGTTTTGGTTTCAAGTTTGAAACTGGATAAGAAATGCCAAAGGAAATATTTACTTTGTGTGATATAATTACGAATTGACAATTTTCTGATTTTTTTCTGTACTTGTGGTGTGAAACCTTGCTTATTGCCAAATTCTCTTGATTCTAGGTCAACGGGATGCACTCTATTGGTTTTAATGAGTGAGTTTGCGAGTGTCAAAATATGACTCAAATGGCCATGTCTTTCGACTGCATAGAGCTAGAAGCTAACGTGTATAACACCACAGAGGGATCATAAAACCTAATATGTGACGTAAATTCCTGAGGAAAGGACAGAGAATGTGAAAGCAAATGACAAATTATTTTCGTGTGATATAACTACAAATTTACAGTTCTCGGATTTTTTCTCCTTTCATTGTACTATGAGCTCTTACATCTTGCCAAATATCATGATTCTAGACGCACGGGAATACTCTATAGGTTTTGCTGCGTGATTTTGCGAGTATAAAATATTTGACATGCAGGGCGGTATCTTTTGGTTGCATTGACTTAGAATTTTCAATTTCTTACAGCGCCAAGGGACCGTAGACCTTATCACATAGGATCAGCAACACTAAAAGATTATTCGCTGGCAATGGTGTTGTGTGGAGGAAAGTATCCTCGTTGGACGATTGTAAGAAAATACAGAAAGACTTGGTCAATATTTCCAGAATGTGTAATGAATGGCAGCGATTATTTAATGCAGATAAATGCAAGATAATATCAATAACAGAGACAGAATGAACCCAATGGTATTCGATTACAAGATTAATCGTGAACATCGTCAGCACGTCAGAGCGTATAAGTACGAGGGACGTTCCGTAAGTAATACAACACTTTTTTGTCTCGGCCAGTTTCTTTAAAAAAATGCAGAATTTGTTGCGGGACATCGTGAAATATTCCTACTACAGTCCCTTTGAATTCATGAAGTTCTGATACGTGGTGGCGCTACACATAGCTTTCATATTAGCATCTACACTACTGGCCATTAAAATTGCTACACCACGAAGATGACGTGCTACAGAAGCGAAATTTAACCGACAAGAAAAAGATACTGTGATATGCAAATGATTAGCTTTTCACAGCATTCACACAAGGTTGGCGCCGGTGGCGACACCTACAACGTTCTCACATGAGGAACTTTTCCAACCGATTTCACATGCACAAACAGCAGTTGACCGGCGTTGCCTGGTGAAACGTTGATGTGATGCCTCGTGTAAGGAGGAGAAATGCGTACCATCACGTTTCCGACTTTGATAAAGGTCGGATTGTAGCCTATCGCCATTGCGGTGTATCGTATCGCGACTTTGCTGGTCGCGTTGGTCGAGATCCAATGACTGTTAGCAGAACATGGAATCGGTGGGTTCAGGAGGGTAATACGGAACGCCGTGCTGGATCCCAACGGCCTCGTGTCACTAGCAGTCGAGATGACAGGCATCTTATCCGCATGGCTGTAACGGATCGTGCAGCCACGTCTCGATCCCTGGGTCAACAGACTGGGACGTTAGCAAGGCAACAACCATCTGCACGAACAGTTCGACAACGTTTGCAGCATTTGCACATTACTAAATGTCGTAGGCATAATGCGCAAAAACGAACGCACTATGTCGATAATAATTGTGTAACTCGATTATTACTTTTGTTTCCTGTCAGGTACTTCGTATTGTGCTCGCACGTCAAAGATATGCAAACTGTTGTTAGAGTGGTTTGTGTAGCCACTGTTCTGAAGCAGAAAATATTAGACCTGCCTTTTTTTCTTTAAATAAACAAAATGTACGTTTCGTAGATTCGGGGTAAAATGTCGGAAAGTAAAAATGTGCGTACGTGAATAGTGAATGGTTGATAAAAATTCTGTAGCAGTAGAGCTGTAAACTACTGTAGCCTGTTTTAAGTAAGGGTAGAGTATGGTAGTTTTTAGTAGGCTTGGTCAGTTAGGGTTATATATGCGTTACTTTTACGTTTGGTGTGTTATATGCCTATCCGGCTGTGCGTCATATCTTTCGCTTTTTTTAATGTCATCTGTCAGTGGCATAATAGATTCCCCTGGAAACCGGAAGCAGTGAACCGTCTACAAACTGATTGAGGATGTATAATCGGCCATTAACCTCCAACCTGCAAAATTGAAATTGTCAATATTTAATTCAGGTTTCAATCGAAAATTGTTGATTTGTAACGTGAAACAAGAGGTTTGTTGTAGCAAAAGTTAAAAATATACAGATTTGTCATATAGCACAAGAAAACGCAAAAGAGGGTCAAATTAAAAAAAAAAAAAAAAACGCGTAACAAAAAGATATCAAACATCGCTTCAATACTTCGTCGAACTTATATGAAACTTGTTTCCGTTATTGGCTGGCTCTGAGCACTATGGGACTCAACTTCTGAGGTCATTAGTCCCCTAGAACTTAGAACTAGTTAAACCTAACTAACCTAAGGACATCACACACATCCATGCCCGAGGCAGGATTCGAACCTGCGACCGTAGCGGTCTCGCGGTTCCAAACTGCAGCGCCCAGAACCGCGCGGCCACTTCGGCCGGCGTTTCCGTTATTCATAAACAACTTTCGTCTGTATTAATAATAACAAGAAACCCTTGCCTTTCAGCATAATGAAGACTGTTCTGTTGAGTGTAAAGTAGCAATAATAATTATGAAGACTTTTTTATGTTTGTGAATGTAAACTGTTCTTGCTTTGGTTACATAAAAGCGCAGAAGTTAGGCGATCGACTAATTTTTATTACTTATAAGGATATAAAGTGCGCAATGGAATAACACTGAATGATGTGTTGTTCTAATAATGTGCAAGATAGACAAAGGAGAAGTCGTCAGTTCCCACTTTCTCTCTCACACATTCATTTATGTTTCTTCCTTTACCAGTGCTACCAATACTGCCGATAATCCTGCCGCTTACTGCGTCATTTATGTACTGCACCAAAAAACCCTAACCGTAGTTTTGGTTGAGTGTAACTCTATTTATCGGTAATAAACATCTACATCCATACCGTGCGAACTACTGTAAAGTGCATGGCAGAGGGTACTGCCCATGTACTGTACCACGTATTAGGGTATCTTCCCGTTCCTCTAACGTACGGAGCGCGGGAAGAATGACTGCTTGAATGCTTCTGACCGTGCTGTAATTGGTCTAATATTGTCTTCGCGGTGCCCTACGGTAGCGATACGTAGGGGTTCTTAATATTGGTTCTTGAAATATTGCGTCTAGGACACTCGGCGCTATCGAGAACCTGTCAATTCAAATTTCTTGTGACACAGTGACGATTTGCCTTAATCCATTGTGGATGAAAACAGTGAGTTGACGAAAGTCACGGAATACCTTCTGACGTCGCGTCGGACGTCCTTTTGCCCGGCGTTGTGCAGTAACTCGGTTTGACGTGGACTCAAAAAGTCGTTTGAAGTCCCGTGTAAAAATGTTGAGCCATGCTGCCCCTGCAGCTGTCCATAATTGCGAAAGTGTTGGCGGTGCAGAATTATGTGCACGAACTGATCTCTCGATTATGTCCCATAAGAGTTCGATGAGATTCATGTCAGGCGGTCTGGATGGACAAACCATTCTCTTTAACAGTGCGGAATGTTGTTCAGACCAATGGGGAACAGCTGTGGCGTAGTGACTCCGCCCATTGTCATCTATAAAAATCCCAATTTTTTTGGGAACGTGAGGTCATTCCGAAGGATTTAAATATGCTTAATCTCATGTTAGTAAATTGTCAAAGTGTCTGTAGCAAGATCCCCGAGTTAATCTCCGAAATAAACAGTAGCAGTGCCAATATTGTATTAGGTACCGAAAGCTGGTTGAAACCAGACACAAAAAATAGTGAAATTTTGAACTGTGATTGGACAATGTTTGGGAAGGATTGGACTGATGCTCTATGGGAGGTGGTGTGTTCATTGCAGTTAAAAACTGTTTAAACGCAGTTGAGATCGATACTGCGTCGGACTGTGAAATAGTCTGGATAAAGCTGTGAATTAGACAAGGATTGTCCATTGATTAGAATGTTTTTATAGACCACCAGCATCCGCAACAAACGTCGCAGAACGTTTCAGGGAAAGTCTTGAGTACATAGGAAGTAGATATCCAAATTATCCGTTAGTTATAGGTGGAGACTTTAATCTAGCATCCATTGACTGGGAAAATTACACGTTTATCACAGGGGGCAGAAGCATAGATTCGTGTGAAGTTATTCTAGGAGCGCTCTCAACATACAACCTTGAGCAATTGGTTAGAAAACCAACTCGAGATGGGAACATATTAATCTTGGCGACAAACAGATCTGATCTTTTTGAGGAACTTAATCTAGAAGATGGTATTAGCGACCATAATGTCGTTGTGGCTTCTATGTCAAAAAAAAGAAAAAGGGGGGGGGGGCAGCGTAGAGTTTTCTTGTTTGGGAAAGCAAATAAAAGTGTCATTAATGAATATCTTCATAGTCAGCTCCAAGCATTCACCGCGGGACACAAAGGTATTGAACATCTTTGGTCGGAATTTAAAGGTTTTGTCAACAAGTCCTAGAGAAGTATGTGCCTAGCAAAAGTATAGGGGAGGGAAAGGATCCACCTTGGTACAACAAACATATTGCTGAGAAAGCAGAGAATTTTGCACAGTCGTTTTAAATGTAGTCACTGCCCCGCTGACAAACAGAAATATTGCGAAATGAAAGCAGCTGTCAGAAGGAACAATGAGAGACTCTTTTAACGAATTTGAAAGCAATATTTTATCTGCAGATTCTAAAAATAACGCCAAAAAATTTTGGTCGTACGTAAAATCTATGAACGCTACAAATAATTCAATACCTTCTCTTGGTGAGAATACGGGTAATGTAACTGATGATGATAAACAGAAGGCCAAAATTCTAAACCTAGCTTTCCAAAACTCGTTTACGATAGAGGACTGCAGCACCATCCCCCCTTTCAATTATCGAACAAACGAAAGGGTGGCTGACATAGTGTTTAGTGTATCTGGGATTGTAAAACAGTTAAGATCCTTAGACGCCAGAAAGGCATCTGGCCCAGACGGTATCCCCGTAAGATTTTATGTTGACTATGCTACAAATATAGCACAATTCTTATCCGTCGTCTATCAGAGATCATTGGAACAGCGGAAAGTTCCACAGGACTGGAAGAAGGCTCAGGTCATAGCAATCTATAAAAGGGATAGAAAATCGGATGCACATAATTACCGGCCAATTTCACTGACATCGATTTGTTGTAGAATCATGGAACATATTCTGCTGTCGCTTGCTACAAAAAGTGCGCGCTTACGGTCTATCCAGTGACATATGCGGTTGGATAGAAAGTTTTCTAACAGACAGGAAGCAGTATGTCGTCCTGAACGGGGTAACTTCAACAGAAACAAGAGTAACTTCAGGTGTGCCCCAGGGCAGCGTAATAGGTCCTCTGCTTTTTACGATTTACATAAACGACCTGGTTGATGGTATTGACAGTGCCCTTAGACTGTTTGCCGATGATGCTGTTGTCTACAGGAAAGTAGTATCACACGAAAGTTGTAAACAAATCAGTGAGGATTTGCAGAAAATAAATGCGTGGTGTAATGACTGGCAGTTATCTCTCAATATTAGTAAGTGTAACCTACTGCGTATAACAAGGCGAAAATCCCCATTAATGTAGGAGTACAAAATAAATGATCAGTCTTTGGAAGCGGTAACATCAGTCAAGTATATGGGTGTAACTATTCGAAATGATCTGAAATGGAATGATCAGATTACAAAAGTAACGGGTAAGGCGAACTCTAGATTGCCGTTTATTGGTAGAATCCTGGAGCGATGCAGTCCTTCAAGAAAGGAAATAGCTTACAATACGTTAGGTCGTCCAGTCTTATTGTTCGTCTGTATGGGACCCTTACCAGTTGGGTGTGATTCAAGAGATTGAGAAGGTCCAAAGAAGAGCGGCAAGATTCGTGACTGGTACATTTAGCCATCGCGAGAGCGTTACAAATCTCATAGAAAGTTTGAAGAGGAACACACTTGCAGATAGACGACGCGATAAACAGGAGGGGCTGCTCACGAAATGCCGAAATCAAATCTTCAGCGAGGATGTAGAGCATAAATTATTACCACCAACTTTCAAATCGCGTAATGATCATCATTCAAAGATAAGAGAAATAAGGGCACGTACTGAGGCGTTCAGACAGTCGTTTTTCCCTCGCGCGATCCGCGAGTGGAACAGAGGGGGGAAATATGACTTTGGCGCGAATTGTGCCCTCCGCCACACACCGCTTGGTGGCTAGCGGAGTATATGTGTAGATGTAGATGTAGAAGTCCACGAATGGCTGCAAATGTTCTCCGAGTAGCTGAACATCGCCATTTCTAATCAATGATCGGTTCAGTTGGACCAGAATAACCGGTGCGCATTCCATGCAAACACGGCACACACCATTATGGAGCTACCACCAACCTGGACAGTGCCTTGTTGGCAACTGTTTGAGTCCACGGCTCCGTGGCCACTGCGTCACACTCGAACCGTACCATCACCTCTTACCAACTGAAACCGGGACTCGTCTGACCAGACGACGGTTTTGCAGTAGTCTAGGTTGCAACCGATAGGGTCACGATCTCAGGAGAGGCTGTTAGCAAGGCGCTCGCTTCGGCCCCCTACTGCCGTAGCTGATTAACGCCAAATTCCGCAGCACCGTTTCAACGGTTACTTTCTTCGTGCGCCCCGCGCTGATTTCAGCGGCTATTTCAGGCAGTGTTGCTTGTCTGTTAGCAGTTTCAACTCTACGGAAACAACGTTAAGTGAAGGCCGCTGGTCCCTAAGTAGTCCGTGGTGAGAGGTAATGCCTGAAATTTGGTATTCTCGGCACACTCTTGACACTGTGGATCTCGGAACACTAGCGATTCCTGAAATGCAATATCCCATGCCTTTAGCTCCAAGTACCATTCCGCGTTCAAAGTCTGTTAATTGTCGTCGTGCGGCTATAATCACGTCGGAAACCTCTTCACACGAATCACGTCAGTACAGATGACAACTCCATCAATGCACTGCCCTTTTATACCTCGTGTACGCGATTCTACCGCCATCCCACGACTTTTGTCACCTCATGTATAATGTCATACTGTGAATAGTTGTTTGCTTATCACAGCAAAGAGATTTAAGGGTGAGCCTCCAGGGCATCGAACAGCCTAGGGGGAAGAGTAGTTTTTGAGAAAGGGCGCGGCAGATAAAGAGCGTGATGTGTAGGGTGGGCTGCCTGGCAGCCGGCGCCCAGGCGCCGCTCCCGCTCCCGCTGCCGCCTCCCGCCTCCCGGAGCCGGAGCCGATCGATGCCGAGCGCCCGCCTCCCGCCGCCCGCCGCATCCTCCCGGCTTGGACCCTCGTCCCGCTGCGCCGCCACGCTGCTCGTTTGTCAGATGCTGGAATATTCGCGCCCGCAGCCGCAGCCGCGTCGGTAGCACCTAGTCCCGCGCGCGCATAGTCGGGTAGTCGGCGAGGCGATGTAGGTGCGCACTGCGAGACGTGCGTGCGTGCGTGCGGCAGGGGGCAGCGAACTGGGGCGCGCCGCACACCTGCTCTACCCCAACGCGGCCCGCGCCGATGCGTCACCGCCGCTCGGGGGCCTGAGTCTGCTGCGGGAGGCGGTGACGGTGAGGCTGGTGTGTCCGTGTCGGCGAGACGACGCCCGCGACGGTGGAGGATGTGGTGAGCTGCCTGCCCCTGGGCAGCGCGCGCATCTGGGGCTACGAGGGCGGCTGCTGCGCGCGGCAGGGGCGGGCGTGGGCGGCGCGGGGGCGGCGGCGGCGGGCATGCGACGAGCCCGCCGGGCCCATGCGCCGCGTCCTCGCCACCTGTCGGGATGCCGCCTGGGACTGCTACGCGGTACGCCACGCACCCCGCCCTCCGTCGTCTGGGTCGGAACATCACCACGAACGTACTCTAGCTGTGACGTGGAACACACCTCACCAGGGAATGTGGCAAAACACTGGTCCTTTACACGGTTCCCTAAGGGATTTTTCCACGCATGCAATGACTTATAATTAAATTGTGATCTGCCCCAGCATTGCACTAATATTGTCAGTGGCCAGGCCTCTTATCTGGCATAGTGGCCATAAACTTCATACACAAACGTTTCACATGAAATGTTCTGTCTGTCAGTATAAACCGAATCAAAAACCCCCTACAGTAGTTCCACGGATTAGGTGTCACATACAGACAGTAAAACGCAGCCTGGGACTTTGTTCCGTATTAACCTATATTCAGTCTCTCTCTCTCTCTCTCTCTCTCTCTCTCTCTCTCTCTCTCTCTCTCTCTCACTCTCACACTCTTTCTCTTTCTAACTCTCCCTCCTCCTCCCCCCCCCCCCCCCAACTTAAACGTCTGCAGAATCATTTTAGTACACGTTCATAAATTCTGTGGACTAGAAGTGGTTGTCACGCAGATACAATTTCAGTTCATGTTTCAAATTAATTTTATTATCCATTAAAATCTCTATAATGGGTTTTATGACTGAATACTTCATTTTGTCAAGTTTCATTGATCAGGCATTGTTAAAACTCAGTCTGAAGGCTGAAATTGTTTCCACCAGTCTGTTTTTTTACATTTGTGCTTTATTATGCACTAACAGCTAGTTACGAGATCTTCTCAAATGCTTAATACAGGCGTTGTCTGTGTCTGATTTGCAGATAGCTGTTCAGAGATCGTGTTCACACTGACGATCGTGCTACGCACAACTGTGCTCGGCAAGTGCCTTTTGTTTTATACAGACTACGAGGACAGTTTATCCGTATCTACTGTAGGTAGCTAATAGTACTCTATAAAGTACTGTTTTAAGATAACGGCCTGGTGCTAAGGATTTCATTATTCACATTTATTGGGGCTGTGGTGCTCACCCTGAAGTAAATGACACACAATGCTTCTTATCATTTGGTGTCATATTCTTCATTTTTAAGTGCACCCACCCAACTGCATTTTAACAATGTATGATCAGTGCAAGATTTGACTAATCTAAATATTTCAGTCTCACTGGATGACACACAAAAATAGCCAAAATAAAAGGATGTCGTAATCTAAGTTTAGACAGCCAGTTTGGTAGGTCATTGTCGTTCAAAAACAATTAAGTTTGGTTATAAATCTAAATAGTTTGGTTATAAATCTAAATACGTTTGATTAAAGACAAATGTTGATGTTTTAAAATAATAAGACTAAACAGTCATGCTGGAATAAATGTGCCTCCTTGATAACTCCATAGATGGATTCAAAATACTTAGAGAACTTATGCAGCAACTGTGGACTCCGTGGCAAGACAGAGGAAGACTTTGTGTGTGGATGTACAACTCCTTTCATGGTATACATTTTCCATAACTCTTACTACCGAGAGTTGGGGGGAGGGGGGGGGGGCTATTTTGTGCTGGTGGACACAAAATTCTAAAATAAATCATTAATTGTTGTTGACTTTTATTAACAATATCTGTTTTAAATAGGTAGTAGGGTATAAGTAGGGTTCATAAACTGAAATTATCTGTTGTAACAATTTAGCAGTACCAATGCATTTTCCGCAATATGTACACAGAGAGGAGCGGTATTTTATGACCACAACAAAAAAAATTTAAAAAGTGCAGATTTTGTTGATTGTCAATTAGTTTTATTCACAACGTGCTTTTTACAGATACACACAGAGGTGTAAGAAGGGTTCTGAACTTGAAAATATGAACATGACATTTGTTGCGAAAAGTCACATTCCCTACCAAGGTTTTCACTTTTGGGGGTTTCATTTGACTGAAAACTTCAAATATTATGGATTCTGGTGTAGAAAATTATTAAAAATAATTTTTTTTTTCAGAATTTTGAAGTATAAAGTACATGACAAGATTACAATATTTTCGAAAGGTCAGCATAAGGTAAACCCTCCACCTTACCTCCCTGTCCACCCCCTTGATATTGTGAGGGTTAAGCAGCAATACTGATACCAAGATTTCAAATTGACCCATAATCAATTACCACCAAGCTGGCAGCCACATGTCACTTATTTATTTAGAATTTTTTCTGCCACATACACATCTTTCACCTCTATCAATAATTTTTTATGTAAAAAATGCTGTTTACACTATGATTCGAAGTCCATGTTAAATAATAGGTCCGTCTGTAACTGATTTGAGAGCCATTTCTAAGGTGAAAGGAAGTCAGTGGCATACTACCTCCAGCCAGACTGTACATAGTAAACCAGTGCAGTTTTCAAACTGCCCCCGGAGCAGAGAACAGATTTAACTTTTGTTTAGTTATACGTATCATGAGAGTGGAATCTTGGTCAGTTCTGAAGAGATGACTGAAGGACTCTGAATTGCTGTAAGTACTCAGTTCAGTAATCCCATGGCTCCATCAAACATGACCTGGAACTACTTCTGCTAGGAAACCTGCGCACTTTCTCAGCTTTTCTTCAGGATGCTAATTTGTAGTTACAAGTATTAAATAACAAAATCCAAAGATGCAGTGTTTGATCCCCGGTGAGTCCTAGGGTTTTGTTGTGGCACATAATCTAGATATTCAGTCCTTACAATGCTTTGTGTATGTCTGACAAAAATCAAGCTGCACTCTGTTTCAGGCTGTGTGTTAAACTACAGATTGCCTTGTAATGATTCGGTGAACTTGTTCACAGGTCAGAAAAAACTAAAGAACATACCACTTTCTGTATGATATAGATTCCTGCTATTCGTGGCTGCAATTAATCATGCACTCACATTCTAGTCTTCTGTCCAGGATATTAAGTTGTATGTTGCTACAAATGTAAGAATAAAAGTCTTACAGTTTGCAGTTTCATTCCTGGTCTGTCAAGGCTATTGAAATTAGACCAGCCGTTCCTGTTCTATTGACTGTAGAATAACATATTTAAAACAAAAAAGTTGTGTTTCAATAGTTCTGACTCATGCACCTTTACTCAAGACATTTGTTTGTTCTACTGTCGTGATATAGAAGTTATGTGTTTTATGTGATGAATAGTTCTGCATATGATGGATCTTGTGTCATTTTTGAGAAATTATGCATAACATGATGCTAAGTGATTAATGAGAAAAACTTTAAAGTGTGTTCTGATCACAGTCACTAAGCACTAGGTAGTACAGTGGTTAAACACTGGGAGGATGTTGGTTCAAATCTCCACCCAGTCATCGAGATTCAGGTTTTCCATGATTTTCCTCAGTCCTTCAGACAAGTGTTGGGATGGTTCCTTTCAAAGGGTACAGCGAACTTCCAAATCTGAGATTTAGCTTAATCTATGATGATCTCGTCAGTGATCGATGTTAAACCATAATATCCTTTTTTCCTATCACTCTCCTCCATGTTTCTGTGTGGTGTGTGTAAATAACTTAGTATTTGATTAGAAGGCAGAATTAATTCTTTTGGTTGTTGAGACAATTAGTCTCTCTAAGTTATTAATTATTATGCCCAGATAGGTTTGCTTTACAGATCAAAAGAGACATTTCACCCAGTTTAGTACTGTAAAAAGTACCATTATTGATAAAGGATGTATAGCAAATAGGATAAATGATAATGTACACCAGACCAGGATTTTAACCTGAATCTCTTGTTTGTAGTGAGCAGCTGCCTTGGCCGGTAGGCTATCTGAGTATGCCTGAAGGCCCACCTCAAATTATCATTTATGTTTCCTTCTATCTGTATAAAGGTGTTGTATATGAGACACTTGTAGGTGCTTTGAAGATTGCAGTTTATGCGTTTGTGCCATTTTGTGAGTTCATACAGTGAAAAGAAATTCAAGGTGGACCGCTGTAATATTTCACTAGCACAATGAAAATCTGTTGTGTATAATGTTCTGTAGATTCCATTGTGATGGAGAACATTCAGAGACATTGAACAAGCAAAGTTATTCTCTAGTAAAGAGAAGCAGTTAGGAGGGTATCCTACCTATAATCTAATATAAGCTATTCATTCCTCCTCAGGGTGAATTTAACATAGTAAAATTAGACCAGAAACTGCTACTTTGGGGAAAAAACCTTTTTGCTGAAATTACAGTTACAACTGGTGTTATAAATATGCTGATTAGCTCACGTGTTATCTTGAAAATATTTGAACTAGAGTTACAAAACATGGACACATGATTTCCTTGTGAAAGCAGTAAACTGTGATAATGTATTGAAATGTGACAGGATGTTGTAGTTATCCCCTTTCATTGCTGAGTCCTTTAAGTTTACTTTTAATTGTGTAGTATGCATTACTTATGAAGAATGTTTTAGCTTACTTATTAAATAGTTGTATTTTAGCAATCTTTTTGATTTCCTTTGCAGTTAATTATACAGTTTTATTCCATGATAGAAAATGCTATTTTGGTTTTTTTTTGTTTGTTTTTTATTGGTAAATGTAAACCCAAACTGGCTCCAGTATCAGACTAGTGGCTTTGTGCTGCAAGGAGAAAATGATTCTGTCATAATATAAACAAAACACATCGTAGATCATCGGGTTTGGCCAAAATAGGCCTTTTCCAGACTAAAATATGGAGTGTGTGACAGCTATCACTAGCATCGAGACTGTGATTTGTTTACAAAAATGGCTGTTTCCAGCAGATTGCAGCCCATTGATATGTATATGTGCAATAAATGCTTCTTCATCTTCAATTATTTAATCAAACAATGGAAAATCCAGGAATGGAATGAGAAGGAAAGTAGCCACTCACCATACACACACGCACACGCACACGCACACACACACACACACACACACACACACACACACACAAAATGCAGCTCTAACTTTTTAGACGTATCTCTGTTCAAAGTTCTGCTATTGCACCTGACAATTTTGTACATTTGTGTTTATTCTCTTTTTCTCTGAATTATAAAACTGAATTTTTGTTTCTGCTTTCAGAGTGGACTGTGTGCTGCAACAGAGATGGAATCTGCACGAGGTGGCAGCATTCGCATCCAGCATTTGACTGCCGCGACTGCAGGTGTGGCCGGGGAGGGCAGGTCCCGCTTTCCCAAACTGGATGAATGTGCACACTTCCACTATGAGGCTGTTGAACTAGGCCCTCTGCAAGTGAGTTGGCAACTGTTATGTAGTTATATAGCAGAACACGATTCCAGCAAAACAGAATGTTACTACATTAGTTCGGTAACTGTGAATGAAAATTTAAATTGTAGCATCTCACTTGGACAGACTGATAAACAGGAAATTTCAGAACCCCTTATTTGTACAGTAGTGAGTGTGGTTTGTTTTTTGTGTGTATACTCTAAATATGTGTAAATAGGCAGGGCTACCATCAGGACTTTTAAACTGGACTAGTAATATGTATACAGATGCTTTTAACTTATCTCCAATGAAATTTTAAGAAAATAGTTTCTTTTTTATTTTGTTAGAGAAAGTTATATCTTCTGAACACTATTTGAGTTTATTACAGATAACTTTTCAGTAATAAAAAAGAAAAAAAGGGGGGGAGGCAATGATTTATGACATTGACCATAGTAGACCAAGTTACCAGTTCTAACATTTTGTGTGAAAATGTTTCAGAAACAGTATTTCCTTGATAAAAAAATTAAGTTAGAGTACTAATGGATTTTCCGCTCACTGCAGTGTGTGTTATTTGTTATTATACTTGCAAAAAGGCACTTTTCACCTCTCCGTTCTAAGTGGTATATCTGTTTTAGTACATCGATTCAAAATTCCATATTTATAGCAGTTGTTAAATCATTAGTGCTTGCACCTCAGCTGTTCTAATTTTACTCCATGAATCTCCTTTCAAGAAATTAACTGTGAATAATGAAAGTGTAAGTCCTACATATTCTCAAAAATTATTAATTGTCATTATATATTTATACTTTGCTTGTACATACTTCCCTGCAAACCACTGTGAAGTGTATGGCAGATGGTACTTCCTGTTGTGCCACACACAAAGATTTCTTCTCATTTCATTCTCAGGTGGAGCACAGGGAGAATGGTTGCTTTTGCACTCACTACACCACAACATAAAACATTCAAATTAACACAAAACATCAACATCACTCAGGAACAGACAACAAAACACTACATATTATGTATCACTGAGTAGGATAAACTAAAACAAATAGTACAAAATCACAACCCACAAAATATTGGAGGAAGTATAGATTACAGAGCACACAGATTATACAATATGCACAGGAACAATCAACACCAAGGCATCATACATGAAACTGAAAA
This sequence comes from Schistocerca americana, assembly GCF_021461395.2. NCBI lineage: Eukaryota > Metazoa > Arthropoda > Insecta > Orthoptera > Acrididae > Schistocerca > Schistocerca americana. The sequence goes on along the minus strand of NC_060126.1, from coordinate 503,812,285 downwards.
CTACACCCTGGACAGACAAAGAAATGAGACTAAAATGAGATTGAGTGGGAAATGAAATCTCTACCAACAACTGTGGATTCACAGAGACAAACAGACTCAAATTTCTGCACTGTGTATAGACGTATAGACAAGTGAAGGACATTTTTAAACAAACACTACTACAAACCAGGAAGCAACATTGGGAACAATTAATGCCTACCCCCCCCCCCCCCCCCCCACAAACACACACACACACACACACCTGCACACACACAACAGAATGTTTGGGGAGCAAACACAAGATACTCACAGACAAAAATAAGACCCCGCTAGTATTAGGTATACTAAGGCAGGATGACAGCACAAAGACAAGAGGCTGGAGGAGTTCAGTACAATTCCTGCTGAAGAAACTACTACCTGAAAATGTCATGAACGCAGACACACCACAACAAAAAACACTGAAAGACGAACTACATGCACTATACAACATGGTTGCCGTCATTACATCACCTGTCTATTTGCTCAGGGAGATGTTGCAGTAGGATAAGAGAGTTAAAAGCTAAACAAGTGCTGGGGCCAAGCGGCATCCATTCAGAGGTACTCAAAACACTGTCGCCATAGATCACCCCATATTTAACCGAAGTACTTAATGATGCCTAAAGACTAGGCAGGGTGCCTACAGTCTGGAAAACCTCAGATGCAGTGATCATACAAAGATCTGTGGACAGACCAATATGTCTTATAAACACAATGGCTAAGGTTCAAGAGAAGCTGCTGTGCAGCTGACGGCAGGCCCACAGAGCTCTCCACAGCCTTAGTCCCCACCAATTCAGCTTTAGACTGGGAAAATCCATTGATGACACAATTAATCAAGCACTCGGAATTGTTAAAAATACACCAAATAAATATGCAGTAGCAATAATGATAGACATCACAGTGCCTGTGACAACCTGTGGTGTGCAGCACTCTTTGCGAGGTCCGACAATTGGAAGCACTCCACTCCCTATATAATAATCAGGAGCATGACCAAAGGATGCCCACAGGGATCGATCTGTGGACCCATCTTCTGGGACATCACTAGTGAACCCCTCCTAGAACTCGTGGATGGGGACAATAGGACTGATGGAGTTATTGCCTACACAGGCGACCTATTGGTATTAGTTTCTGCAAACAGTAGAGCCCACCTAGAAAAGGAAGCATTCACACAATCACAAAGTGGTGCATAACAAACAAGCTCCAGATAGCAGGCCACAAAACAACATATACTCTATTGAAGGGTCTATTGAAACTGGATCCTTCAACACAGGATGACTGTAACATGCTATCTAGGAGAATACATAGAAAAAAGTTAAACTTCCATGAACACATCAGAATAACTACAGACAAGGCAGAAAAAATACTACACAAACTGACAAGGCTAAATTCAGGGCAATACAGACTACCCTTGCCAGTAATCAGAATGTACCACTGTGCATTCTTTGAATCATTACTCAGTTTTGCGGCAAGTACATGGCACATTGTTTAACTCTCGCCACCAATAGAATGGTGGCAAGGTGGGGCAGAGAGGTGTCCATCGTGGACTATTGAGAGCTTTCAGCACCACATCAGTCAAAGCACTATGCATGGTGCTCAGAGTCTACCTGATTGATTTCACCATCAGATATTGGGCTGCACAGTACTGGTTAAAGATGGATAAACTAGACCAAGTTAGCCAAATAACCGGTGTACCATTAAATACCAAGTGCCAGCTTAAACTCTGGCGAATGGAAGCCTGGCAGAATGAGTGAGGCACAAGTGATAAGGTACAGAGAGTCCATACATTCTTTCTGGATGTATTGGAATGGTCAGTAACGAAACGTGCCTACTTAGCTGCAGCACGGTTAACTTTGTAACACGACACGGACCTTATCCCATGCAATTGAACTGTGTGAGTCTGATGCATAGACCTATTTGTACATGTGAGGAGATGGGATCTCCCGATCATACAGTCCTATTCTGCAAGAATTGGAGACACCTCAGGGACACAATAAAAGCGGAGTACCAACTATATGATATGTCTACGAAATAAAACAGAATGGACACTGTTAAATACACTAACAGACAAGATTTCTAGGCAACACACAAAGAATACCCACATACATGACCGTACAGAAGACAAAACAATATGCAGCATGATAACAGGCTCTGTAGGGTGGATAGCGACACAGAAGATGACACAGAGAGCAATGAGGCAGACAGTGCAGATGACTGAACACTAAGCAGTTACACTGCTACTCATCAGACTTTGGATTACATGCTTCTGGAAGTTGACAGGTTTATTGGTAAAATCTCCGGGCTGTCTTTGTGATAAGGAAGAACTTGACAGATAAACAGACCACTTTATAAATGAACCCTGCAGCATCAGTCAATACTCCCACAGAATCTGCTTATGATATAGTCGAGGTCTTCATAATTTCTGATACCTTCAAGAAGATTATTTTTCCAGAGATAGGTATCTTGTGCTTCCTTTTATCTTGTATGGAGGAATGAACCATAGCCTCAAATTCAAGGTATTTCCTGCTTTTGACAGTCAGTGGGAGTTCCTTGATGAAGTTGCAGTTTGAAGCTTATTCTCCAATGCTGTTCAATGTAGCTTATGAGACGTGTCCAAACCATACTTTTTCCAGCTTCTCTAATAGTTCCACTCTTCACGTAATGAATAACTACAAGTTTAAATTTTGCATCATGACTGTGTCAAATTCCAGAGTTTGTTTATAATATTCTTTTGGTGATGCTACTCATTGGTCAAGACTGAGGGCAAGCTGAAAAGTAATGTATAAGAATTTTTAATGTGAAAACTCTTAAAGCTTTTTAAATAAAACCCATGTTATTAACTTACTACATCTTTATTCTTCAAGTCTGTATATTTGCAGCCCTCTGCTGCTGAAGGGCTCTGAATGACAGCAGGGAACATAGTGGAATGTAAAGTAACTATGTCAGTGTGTGAGAAACAGTGTGCTGTAACCGAGTTTCATATTTGAGGAGTTTGTCCATACATGGAGCACCACCTGCTTCAACATGACAATGCCAGATCGTGCATGAGTGAAATGACTTCAGCAAAAATCTGACACCTTGCCTTCACTGTCATCGATCATCCTCCATACAGTCTTGACTTGACCCCAACTGATTTTCTTCTGTGTTCAAAGTGTAAAGAATCCCTTTGAGGACTTCCCTTTAATAGTGATGAAGTGGTGCAAGGAGAGGTGAGGAGGTTGTGGCTCTGTCTATTAACAAAGTCAAACACCCTACAATGATGATATCAACAAACTGGTCTGTGGTTGGGAGGAATGTGTTCATCACCAGGGTGACTATGTTTAGAAATATATATGTAGATGTAAGGAACAAAGAAGTACAATTTTAATAGACTTACTTTTATTAAAAAAAAACTTTAAGAGTTTTCACAAAAATGTGGAGGCACTACTCTTCAGCACGCCCTCATTTTACTCTGTAGTTGGAAAAAAACTGTGATTGTCCTGTTGTGTAAAATAGTTGCTTCCAACATGAAACATCAACAGTTAAATGTGTAACTTCATATATAAAATTAGTTTCCAGATACTAGAGAGATTATTGCTCCAATTTGAACCAAGGAATGAGAACTACAGTTGAAGTTTTTATGATGCAGAAATGTATCAGTATTTGTATGGTTGTGCACGTAAGCCTCACCCAGATTTTCATGGCTGAATTTTGGGGAAAATGCATCTTACATTTGGGTCATGAAAATATGAACCCAGATTTTCATGGCTGAATTTTGGGGAAAATGCATCTTACATTTGGGTCATGAAAATATGAATCATACCCACTTTTGACAATAAACAAGCCAAAATACCACTGAAAATATTTTTTAACTAGGTGGTTCCACAAAAATTGAGAGATTATAAGAGTACATATAGATCTTGCTGTAATATGATCATCTTCACCCATTCAATTGCTGTTTAGTGTGTATGTACTTGCTGTGTGGCTTTTTTTATGGGAAATTTTTTGATACAAATAACAAATAATTGCTTAGGAAGACTTACTTCTTGCTAAGCAGGTCAACTACACGGAGGAAGAAAAATCATTCAACTAGTTGTTTGATGAAGGTGACATGTTAATATTAATTCCTTTGCACTTGGACAAAATATTCACAATGACTTACATGTAACACATGCCACGTAAGTGAAATGGATAAAAACAAGAAATGCTAAACTGCAAGATGATATGGTGATCTTATTATGTAGGCAGAAAGCAACAGAGAACATTAACATTTAAATGCTGATTGGAAGCAGTTGTAGTGATGAAAAAGTATCAAGAATCTCATTAAATACAAGCAGCAGTAAAAAAAGAGAGTAACCTCAACTTACAGTTTCACACTTTCAGTTCTGTTGCTCATAATATAAAGCCCGTCTTTCTGCAGTTATATTTTTTAAGAGTTTTGTTGCCGTGTGGCTAGTGGTCTACTTCTTTTTATCATTTTTTTAAATGTTTTCAGTTGTTTCTGAATCATCTCATGGCATGAAGAACCTGTCCTTTACATTCCTGGAGCATACTGATAGTCATTTTACCATAAAAAATTATCCTTGCAAGTTAGTTCTACAATTTATGTGAACACTATAGAGACTGAACATATCATAATTAATGGAGAGTTACCTTAATTCTTTCGTGTGATCCTTTTTCATTATACACTGAACTAGCATGCATGTTCTAAAAATGTGGAAGGAGAGACAATGTCTTTCAGTGCTCCCTCGTATATGTGTGCACCCTTATCTAATTCTTTTACTGTGTGTAACACCAACCAGACCATGTTACATTACAAATGAAAATATAAACAACTGAAAAGGCTATAGCTCAGTTGTGTACTTGGTTAGCTAGTTACATCCACGTACCATTGACCATAATTCTGACTACTTGTAATTATATTCAACAAGTCATTCTCACAGTGGAAAATATGGATGGCAACAGGCTGACCATTTATACTATTCCTTATGTTATTCTTCTGTGCATACTGTGATTTGTATTTAACTGTGTTCTCAATAATGGTGTATTGAGATGGAAGAATTCAACTGATTTTGGCTGCTATTAAATCTACATCTGATCTGATGCAAGTGAGTCATATTTCACTGTCACTTGTGGAATAACCCAGCTTCACTATGCAACAGTGACTGTGTGAAATAAACATTCAATAATGATAGCAAAGACTGATGTTAGCAGTTCTATATATTGAACAGTTATTACACAGTCTCCTATTGTTATCTTACAACACTCTTGTAAAAGTATTATTTTCTTAAAACGGGGATTAATCTCTCTTCATCTGGAAATTTGTTGGGGCAGTATACATTTCATTCTTGTAGTATACAAAATTCAGTACCTTTTAATTAATACATAGAAGCCCCTTTTGTGCCTGTCAGAATGGAAGATACATTTTCTGCCTTGCTGCTTGGTATCAGATGTAACCACAGCTCAAGTATCTGCCAGCAAAAAGCTGCCATTGCTTGTGAGGACCACTTAGTAGATAAAAAAAGCGAGCACAGATGTCTCTGAGTTTCCCAGACAACCAACAGTAGCGTATAGTCGTAAGATATGTTAAGTGCACAGAGGACCAGCTGCATGTGCGTCTTATGCGTTCTTGATAAATCTAATAATTTCAAGATCATTTTTAGTGTAGGAATAAAGCTATTAGTTGTTTCTTTGGCATTGCTTCACTCACACAGTTAGATGCTTCTTTGGGTAACTCCTTTGATGTATTTTAGTTTCAGTTCAGCTATTCAAGGAGATTTTATATTAATTTTTTTGTTTACTTGTAAGGTTGATGGTTCAAATGGCTCTGAGCACTATGGGACTTAACATCTGAGGTCATCAGTCCCCTTTGTAAGGTTGACTTTGGATATTAACATGCTCTAGACTTCTTGCGTGTGGCTATTCAGGCTGAAGATATTGTTGAAATAATTATAGACAGGATTATTTGTAAACATGTGAGTGACAGTTGAAGTACTGGCTGCAACTGAATGAAGAATTTTCAAGATGTGTTGGTTTCTGGAGGTTACTGTAGTATAAAACATGGATTTGTTAGATGGTAGTCTCTTCAGTATTCAATTTTTGAATGATACTTCGAGTAATAGGCAAACTGTTGAGAAAATGATCAATAAATGATGTTGCATTGTGTTTTTACATTGTGCTACTTGAGTCCTACTTTTATTCCTTTGTATCTGCTAATGCACAGTGTGTGGGATAGTCATTTATTACTGTTCACCTGCTGATGTATTTAACATTTACGTAGACTTTTGTGTGAAACTGTTAGAGATCTGGTGTGTAACACACCATAAGGAATGTAATTTTCTTTGCAGATCTGTCTCTATGAGGAAGAACTAAAACCATTATGGAGTGAAGACTCTGAGAATAAATGGTGGCATGTGTCAGTTACATCGCAGGGAAAGAGCTGGGTAATACGCCGTTCCTATGACAACTTCCGTTTGTTGGATCAGCAACTGCATCGATGTATATATGACAGAAAATTCTCAGGCCTTCCTGAGCTTCCTCCTGAGGACAATGTTCCTGGCACAAATCATGAGGTAAGTTAGAAGGAAACTGCTGTAAAGCTTTTCATTTCTTACCTTTCCTTTTCAAGCTGCCTCTTGTCCTTTTGTGGTAAGTCAAATTCTTTCTGGGTGTTCAGCATTTGTAGCTGTTTACATCCCTTCCCCCCTCCCACACACGCACAAACACCCTGTTACACCATGATATGCAGCTATACATAATATATAATTATGTATGACTAAAATACAAAAATATCAAGAATAAGTGAATGTATTTCTCCTGTCTTATTCTTCTTTTGTTTTTATTGTATTTTTCTTTTCTCTTTCACTGTGTACTAGTTCAGAGAATAAAGAAAAGATTTTCTCTTTTTATTATGTTATGTCTGGAATGGATTCAGTGGTCTCAGTTAAATATATGTTTAACTTCACATAGTATATTTTCATGCAGTATAAACTGTGCTGTGAAAATGTGCTGTTTTCTTTCTCGCCGTCAGTTTTAACTACATTGTATGGTATGTAAACCAAGAGTCATTGGGGATGATCTGAAAGTTACATTATTCTTGAAGAATCTAGTTTCCCTATTACAGTAATAGTAATTATTGGTTTCAACAGATCTATGCTGTCTACTATGTGACTTTCAGTGTTGCAAAAAGCATGTACATCTATTAATGTTGCAGGGGCTGATGATGATAACATAAATCTGTCAAAACTGGTAATAGTAATAAAAAGAATTACTAGCATTGGCAAATTTGATTCTTCAAGAATAATATCATGTAATTGTGAATAAAACAGATTTTATACAAATTGGTGACTAGCGCATTTGTAAGAGGTTGTGGGGAAACTGTCTGAAAACTACATCTACACTTGTTGGTGCATTGCCACTTGGTGGAAGCAAAACATGTCACAGTTTGCTTCTGCAATTTATTAAATTTCTAGCAAACCCGGCAGTGCTTTGCAATTACTCAGTATGTATGGGAAATGGATATACGTCCTAATCTTTCTCTCCTCCCTCCTGCTGTTCTCATCACTTCCTTCCCACTCTCTATATCTGTTTCCTCTCTGTCCTCTTCTCCCTTCTCTCTGATCTTGAGCTTTGTTTCTTCTTATAGGAAACAAAATCTTAATTGGGAACTGAAGTCCACTTCAAATAAGTTGGTAAACCTGTTAGGATAATTGTATACAGGGTTTGAGGGAGACCTCTTCAGCTGGTAGAACATTGAGGATAGTAGCTTCAGTGCATAATTTTAATCTGCGAATAAGTAGGATTAAGAAGTTTTGCACCAATTGGATTCCATAGTTGTATCCTAAACATAAATCAATAAAGCTGAAATGTAACGCTCTTCTTTTCTATTGAAGGCGACTGCGAGGAAGAAAATAAAACAAGCACATTGTTGTGAATACAATTTTTGTTTAAAATTAGACATAAGGAGAAAGGATGTACACAGAAGAAACAATTTGTCTCTTGGTTTACATACCATACAATGTAGTTAAAACTGACGGCGAGAAAGAAAACAGCACATTTTCACAGCACAGCATTTTCTATCTCGCAGTTGGTTTTGATGGAAAATCTGTACATCATTGTTTTTTTTTATTATTATTTTTTTAAACAAAAAAGTAGCCCATGTGCGTCTGAATGTTTATTAGATTATCGTGTAAAAATTTTGAATAAATCAGTCAAGAACTTTTCAAGATTTTTGGTAACGACATTAAATAACATCTTGTGTTCATATAGCAATATAGATGAAATGAATTATGGGTACAGTTCATGCACCAGATAGGATTTGTGTGTGTGTGTGTGTGTGTGTGTGTGTGTGTGTGTGTGTGTGTGTGTGTGTGTGTGTGTGTGAAGACAATGTCCAATTTTATACATTTATAATTTAGGTGGGTAGTTTTACATGTCAGATGAAGAAATAAGATCTTTTTGCTTCACACTTGGTTGGTTCACAGCTCTTACTTAATCTTTTTATTGTTGGCAGTAGGAATTGTATTGAATGTTTCATACCTTGTCCACAGGAAAGCACACGCCAGTTGCTGTCTGACTATCTGCTGCGCTTCTCGCAGTTGGCAACAAGTACAGTCAATTGTGGGCCAGTGCTCAACTGGCTTGAGCTAGACAATAGAGGCCATCGGCTATTGGTACCTGATGGGGACAGCTGTCCCATTAACACACCAGCTGTGGCAGCAGCCTATGCAATTCGCCGATATCAGGCTCAGGCTGGTGATGAGATTTCCTTTGAGGCAAGTAATCTGTTAAGATATCCTGCTCTCTGTTTGTTATTATTTACTCTACATATTACAAACAGAAGCCAAATCTGACAAAAAGGAGTTTTGAAACTGTTTCTGATATTGTCAGTCAGAACGCTTCTTCCTCCAACTTTGTATTTTCTGTTATTCCGCTGTCACTAGTATAAATTTCACAACAGAAAATAGAAATTGCATCAGAGTTGGTAGTTATATAATTTCAGTTTTTATAAAGTAACAAGGCAGACAGTTCATCTGAGCTGTATATAATCATCCTTGTGGCTCTGCAAAAGATTGTGAAAAAATCAAAGTCTGCTAATGTAATATAAAAAGTGGGTAGACTTCTTGTGCAGGTTTATTCACTTTGCAAAAACTTGTTTTATAACCCTATTATTTATGTATCCCAAGACACTTTTCTGGCATGAAGCTTGTCACTTGCCTATGGCAATGTCTTATCTGTGTGAAAAGTGCCAAGTTGCACTGTGTTCAGATTACATAATAAACTTGTGGTATTTAGTTTGTTAGCTGTGAGGCAGATGGAGATTAAATATTTTGCTGCACTCCCCTTCTAGAATCATGGTTGTAAATGGAGATAGCTATGTAGAAAAAATAATCCCGTAAACAATATGTTGTGGAAAAGAATAGCAACCTTAATAAAAGTAATACTAGGAGTAAAAATAGCCCCCACACCAACAAGTTATCCTTACTATTGCAAAGAAAGGAGCGCAGTATGCAGCTATAAAAATATTTGACCACTTTTCTTGTGAATTAAAAGTTTTAAAAACATATTGAAAGTATTTCTACTTGCAAACACCTTCCATTTCGTAACAGAATTTCATTTAGATAATATCTATAGTGGCTGGATTGCATTTATGAAGCTTTACTTTAGATTAAAACAGAAGTGAAAATTCAGTTATGTAAATAGGCAGCTCATAGCCATGTTATAACAGAATAAATGTATTATTTATGAATCCACTGCCATGTTTCACATTATTCCAATGTTGTTGTTGTTGTTGTTGTTGTGGTCTTCAGTCCTGAGACTGGTTTGATGCAGCTCTCCATGCTACTCTATCCTGTGCAAGGTTCTTCATCTCCCAGTACGTAAAGCAGCCTACATTCTTCTGAATCTGCTTAGTTTATTCATCTCTTGGTCTCCCTCTACGATTTTTACCCTCCACGCTGCATTCCAATACTAAATTGGTGATCCCTCGATGTCTCAGAACATGTCCTACCAACCGATCCCTTCTTCTAGTCAAGTTGTGCCCAAGCTCCTCTTCTCCCCAATTCTATTCAATAGTTCCTCATTAGTTATGTGATCTACCCATCTAATCTTCAACATTCTTCTGTAGCACCACATTTCGAAAGCTTCAATTCTCTTCTTGTCTAAACTATTTATCGTCAACATTTCTCTTCCATACATGGCTACACTCCATACAAATACTTTCAGAAACGACTTCCTCACATTTAAATCTATACTCGATGTTAACAAATTTTTCTTCTTCAGAAACGCTTTCCTTGCCATTGCCAGTCTACATTTTATATCCTCTCTACTTCGACCATCATCAGTTATTTTGCTCCCAAAATAGCAAAACTCCTTTACTACTTTAAGTGTCTCATTTCCTAATCTAATTCCCGCAGCATCACCTGACTTAATTAGATTACATTCCATTATCTTCATTTTGCTTTTGTTGATGTTCATCTTATACCCACCTTTCAAGACACTGTCCATTCTGTTCAACTGCCCTTCCAAGTCCTTTGCTGCCTCTGATGGACTTACAATGTCATTGGCGAACCTCAAAGTTTTTATTTCTTCTCCATGGATTTTAATACCTACTCTGAACTTTTCTTTTGTTTCCTTTATTGCTTGCTCAATATACAGATTGAATAACATCGGGGATAGGCTACAACCCTGTCTCACTCCCTTCCCAACCACTGCTTCCCTTTCATACCCCTCGACTCTTATAACTGCCATCTGGTTTCTGTACAAATTGTAGATAGTCTTTCGCTCTCTGTATTTTACCCCTGCCACCTTCAGAATTTGAAAGAGAGTATTCCAATCAACATTGTCAAAAGCTTTCTCTAAGTCTACAAATGCTAGAAATGTAGGTTTGCCTTTCCTTAATCTTTCTTCTAAGATAAGTTGTAGGGTCAGTATTGCCTCATGTGTTGCAACATTTCTTCGGTATCCAAACTGATCTTTGCCGAGGTCGGCTTCTATCAGTTTTTCCATTCGTCTGTAAAGAATTTGCATTAATACTTTGCAGCTGTGACTTATTAAACTGATAGTTCGGTAATTTTCACATCTGTCAACACCTGCTTCCTTTGGGATTGGGATTATTATATTCTTCTTGAAGTCTGAGGGAATTTCGCCTGTCTCGTACATCTTGCTCACCAGATGGTAGAGTTTTGTGAGGACTGGCTCTCCCAAGGCTGTCAGTAGTTCCAATGGAATGTTGTCTACTCCGGGGGCCTTGTTTCAACTCAGGTCTTTCAGTGCTCTGTCAAACTCTTCACGCAGTATCGTATCTCCCATTTCATCTTCATCTACATCCTCTTCCATTTCCATAATATTGTCCTCAAGAACATCGCCCTTGTATAGATCCTGTATGTACTCCTTCCATCTTTCTGCTTTCCCTTCTTTGCTTAGGACTGGGTTTCCATCAAAGCTCTTGATATTCATGCAAGTGGTTCTCCTTTCTCCAAAAGTCTCTTTAATTTTCCTGTAGGCAGTATCTATCTTACCCCTAGTGAGATAAGCCTCTACATCCTTACATTTATCCTCTAGCCATCCCTGCTTAGCCATATTGCAGTTCCTGTCGATCTCATTTTTGAGACGTTTGTATTCCTTTTTGCCTGCTTCATTTACTGCATTTTTATATTTTCTCCGTTCATCAATTAAATTCAATATTTCTTCTGTTACCCAAGGATTTCTACTAGCCCTCGTCTTTTTACCTATTTGATCCTCTGCTGCCTTTACTATTTCATCCATCAAAGCTACCCATTCTTCTTCTACTGTATTTCTTTCCCTCATTCCTGTCAATTGTTCCCTTATGCTCTCCCTGAAACTCTGTACAACCTCTGGTTCTTTCAGTTTATCCAGGTCCCATCTCCTTAAATTCCCACCTTTTTGCAGTTTCTTCACTTTCAATCTGCAGTTCATAACCAATAGATTGTGGTCAGAGTCCAAATCTGCCCCTGGAAATGTCTTACTATTTAAAACGTGGTTCCTAAATCTCTGTCTTACCATTTTATAATCTATCTGAAACCTGTCAGTATCTCCAGGCTTTTTCCATGTATACAACCTTCTTTGATGATTCTTAAACCAAGTGTTAGCTATGATTAAGTTGTGCTCTGCGCAAAATTCTACCAGGCGGCTTCCTATTTCATTTCTTAGCCCCAATCCATATTCACCTACTATGTTTCCTTCTCTCCCTTTTCCTACTCTTGAATTCCAATCACCCATGACTATTAAATTTTCGTCTCCCTTCACTACCTGAATAATTTCTTTTATCTCATCATACATTTCATCAATTTCTTCGTCATCTGCAGAGCTAGGTGGCATATAAACTTGTACTGCTGTAGTAGGCGTGGGTTTGGTGTCTATCTTGGCCACAATAATGCATTCACAATGCTGTTTGTAGTAGCTTACTCGTACTCCTATTTTTTTATTCATTATTAAACCTACTCCTGCATTACCCCTATTTGATTTTGTATTTGTAACCCTCAGCAGAAGAGTGATGTACTTACTACTGAAGATATAGTAACAGCAAGAGTAGAATTGGTAGATATAAAATTTTAATATATATTTAGTTTCTGCAGGTCCCCTAAATTCCTTCATCAGGGCAAAGAAAATGGAAAAAGGGAAGCTTATATACACATATGTTGTAGACAGTCTAAATAACTGAAAATCTTAGCTCAGGAGACACACAAGATCAAAATGGAGTATCAGGGCATAATTCAATGTCCATTGTGTTCCTGTTAATTTTCTGTAAGTGAGCTGTTTTTATATTGTTATTTCCTGTTCATTCTCTGTGCCCTGTGTGTCCCTTGAGTCGAAATTTCAAGTGACGTTTTTTGGCTTCAGCATCTGCACGCAGAGTGTGGTTTTTTTCTCTTTATTTTGAAGAAGGGTTAATATGAAGTTGGAAGTTTGACATTTAACCACATTTTTAAGTTTGTGTATCTGTCAGTATTATTTTGATGACTGGTGAATAGACACATATTCTGTTACAAATATTCTTATTATTCATTTCTTTACTCCCATTTTGAATACTATTAGTTTTGAGATATTAGTGTATGACTGTTTTTAACATTGAAATGTGGCATTATACAAGTTTAGTCAAAATTAATCACCTCTGTGACAGAAAATAGGCAGTTGTGGAGAGGAGGATGATGAAGCTCCTGAATACTGACACAGAAATAGAATCCAGAAATGATTCCAGCAGCATAATTATTGAATGCAAACATGCAAGCGTTCAGAGGGGTTCAGGTTTAAGCTGATCTACCACTTGAGAATGTCATAAAAATGAACTTCCAAAAGAACTGCAAAATGTTAGTATTTCATGCTCAAAAATACTCTTTAATGTTAAAAAGATACTCTTAAGTACTCTTAAATCCAATTAAGGACTCAATAATACTGCAATCCGAAATAAAGTATTCTGACACTCACGTATTCATATCTTTATACAACGACAAGAACATTCCAAAATATTCTAAAAATATTCCAATGCATTCATAAATATTAAAGAATCTTAAAGAAAGCTGTGGAACTTTCTAGAACATTCCAGAACGCTATAAAACATTGAAGAATGATTTCAGAATGTTGAAGAATGCTATAGTATATCTAGAACACTCTGAAGTATTCTAGAACATTCAAAGAATCTACTAACATCTGAGAATATTTGTAAAAACTTGAGAACATTATAGATAATTCTCAAATTTTTTCTCTTGAAATAAACACATTGATACGAAATAGACGTGCGATGTTCTGGTGACCACCACTATGTGAAAGTAACCACTACAAATATCCATATCTCCTCAACCACAGCAGCTATAGTGGTGCACACATAAGAAGAAGGGTGATGGTGAGATGAACAGTGTGAAGGAGCAGTGTACCAATAGTGTCATTCCGCTACATCTGCCTGTAGCATGCACATCAGGGTGTGTGTGGAATATTTAGCATTTATTTTCATGTTAGTTTAGATGTGATGAGATAACTTAACCACTATAGCATATGTTATTGGTGGCATAAAGCGAACAGGATAAGTATGCATTAAGAAGCAACAGCAATAATTTTCCAAGTGTAGGATTTCCACAAGGGCAACTTGGAAGCGGAAACAGCGATCCTGTGTAATGCTCCCCTGGCATTGCCAGTTACCAGGATAGACAACAACTGGAGCGTGAGACATGGGACACTAACACAAAGTACCCTATCTCTCTCTCTCTCTCTCTCTCTTTCTCTGAACCAAACACTCATTCTGATGTGCATACCGTGCACACTACTATACCACCAATTTACCATTATGGTGGACAACAATGGAACCGAAGTTAATACCAGACACTGAACCCAGTGGATGAACCTTGAGGTTCACAAACTTCTTCCACAAACACTTCAATTTTTATGTATATGTTTATGGAGTTACCTTAGCTTGACTTGGACAAAGCTAATCAGCTCCCATCAAATGTTAATTTAAACAATAAAAATGAACCTTTAAATACTGAAATTATAAAGCTATCAAGAAAACTACTTTTTGCACTTCATTTCACACTTAGTTAACTTATTCTATTACAATACTTGCTTATGAACTACATTTGACATTATATTATTCAGTGAGCAGGTATATAAATTCCTTAGTTTTATTAGAATTGTGTAAATTTATCATCTACAAACTGCTGCTCCAACAGGGTCCTAACTATCTCATTGTTGTGTATCTGCCTAAAGTATGTCATTAATGCTTGATGTGCTTTACTAACCTCATACAGTATGTCCTGATAAACAGACTGCAAACTTGGAAAAAGTGACATCTCTGACCACAGCACCATATAATATTATCATTTAATCTGCTATTTGTCATATGCAGATGGAAGCTATGAAATACCTTACCATTTTATGCCATTGCTGTGTATTACAGATTGGGGACATGATTTCTGTGATTGACATGCCACCTCCAGAGGAGTCAGTATGGTGGAGAGGCAAGCGTGGTTTCCAAGTTGGCTTCTTCCCTAGTGAGTGTGTTGCAGTAATCGGTGATAAGGTCCCCCACGGGTTACCTATTCCACAGCAGCAACAGCAGCAGCAGCAGCCTCCACAACAGCAACAGCAGCAACAAATAGAGCAGCAGCGACAGCAACCTAGTAAACCTGTATTGCGGAAGCATGGAAAGCTCATTGCCTTCTTTCGCTCTTTTATTCTGGCACGTCCATCACGTCGCCGGCTTCGTCAGTCTGGTATCCTCAAGGAACGAGTATTTGGCTGTGATCTTGGAGAACATCTCCTTAACTCAGGACATGATAGTGAGTCTAATTGTTTGTTTTCTTGAAACTGTGCTGTTTTGAAAGTAGTAAATGTAATCTTGATCTCTACCTGGTCCTTAGTATATAAGCTCTGCTAACATGATTGATACACTCAGAATCCTATATTGTAAGTTAATTAGTTATCCCTTGTTTCACACTTATGACAGACATTAGCAAAATACTGGTAGAGGATGGACCTTAACTACCTCTGCCAATAACCCTCCCCCTCCAGCCTTCTCCCCCTGCTCTCTCTCTCTCTCTCTCTTTCTCTCTCTCTCTCTCTCTCTCTCTCTCTCTCTCTCTCTCTCTCTCTCTCCCTCTCTCTCGTTTGAATACAGATGATACTTCATACTGAGTGTTCAGTGGGCACATAAACAAGCTTCCAGACAAGTTCTCCTTCACAGCTCGCAGAATACACATACCTCTGCCGACCTGAATTATTCCAGTTGATTGCATTATAGTGGCACTGCAGCTAGCCTAGCTCAGGAAATCCCTTTCCCTCATAGAAATAGTACTAAAGAAACAAATTTCCATGACACAGGCATCCCTGAACCAACTGTGCTCCCTCTAAAAGATACTTTTATTATCCAGTCCCAGTTATCTACACACCATCTCCCAAATTGAAACCCTTGCCCCACCAACAACTGGAAGAATGCTCCGGAAACTGGCATCCTACTCCCACCCTGGAATACTGCTAACCAGTGATACCTATCCTACTCCTAGTGAATAACCCAACCCCCACCCCCCACTGTTGTCCTCTCATAACACACACTCTGTGTCTTGCTGATCTTTCCCTACTACATCCCCCAAAACCCCCAATATCGAAATCCATACAGAATCCAAAAAAACAAAAACAAAAAAAAAAACTGTTGTCTAACTACCAAAATCCTTAATTCTGAAGGTATTTCAATTCTATCTAATGTCCTTACCTTCAGTCAAACACCTAAGTTCAATCATGCTGAGCTCATCAAAGTCCTACTTTCCTTGTCTCACAGTTGAGCTGCATTGCTGGTATGACGGGATAATGTAGCTGTGTATTGCATTTGCTTTGAAAATTACTTGAAAGCTAAGTGTAATTTTACACCTTAGTTTATGTGTCTACAAGCTGCACAACGAGATGTTACCTTTGGTTAAACAGGTATTTATAAATAAATGTTATTACCAAAACTCATTATTCGTGCATATGTGCCACCACTAAAGTTTTCTATTGGAGGTATTCAGGTTTGAGCCGCTTGTGGCCCAGCAAACTGTGTAGTTTGGAGGGAAGCAACAACAATGCCAAGTTTTGAGATGATGGAAGCAGCTGAAAGAATACTTGTCACTCACAGCTGACATGTTTACTTAAGGAAAAGCATTTTGTGCAACCAAGTAGCAAACAACAAAATAATTGCAATACAGTTTGCAGTATGCTAAGCACAGAAAAGATCATAATTGTTTTGGTGTGTATTAAGAGCCACAAATCTCCTGTAATATGTCTCTATAAACAACATTCCAAGACTTCTTGTTCTCTGCATATATGTAGAGATTTCCAGCTCACGATACACCCGAGCAGCCAATGTAGAGCAGTCCATGTGAAAAACATGGTGTGCCCAGATGAATACCCGCCATTTTTAACATTTGTCCTGACTCTTATCTATAGTGATCAAGAAGGCCACTTTCAAAATGAACTGCAAGCATATGAACTGGAAAGGCAAGTTTGTTGGGATGATGAGAATTCATGATATCGATACTGTCTCTCCTTTGGCTCCGCTTGTGATGATGGTCGCCTGCGTGAAACGCCTTCACAGCATTCTGACATGTAACCTAGTGCCATTGCACAATCTTGGTGCATTCAAGTTATGCGTCAGTATGACAGGCACACCCACCTTCAGCTCCAGCTTGTGGAACAGCATCCTCAACAGCTCTGATGAGTTTAGGAACTCTACAGAATATGTAGCAGAGTTGTCTCTTGCCATCACTTTATCAAGTGACATGTAGATGGTCACCTCACCTGGTACTTCATCAACAATTTTTTTGTGGATGTGATTCATTCTGGAGTGCCAGGATTGCTCTTTCACATAACCAATCCATATTGCTCAAATTTTGCTGTAAGCTCAGAAAAACCTCATTAATCAGGTTATCTCCTGAGCTTACAACATTGCAGCAGAGGTGCAGTCTTTCTGTATTTGGCCACAGTGAGGAAGACTTGAGGCACATGGTGAGGCAGCTGCCAAGTGCCTCATTTGATGACCAGCAGCATCTGTCGGAAGTCGCCTGTGAGCAAGAGAAGTACTCAACCCTTCAACATTATGTTACTGCTGACTGTAAGCTTTGATTGAGTGCCTCGATTGCACACTTGTGTGACATTGAGCATTTTTCCCACATGATCAGTTTGCACTGATGCAGGAGTGGTGTGACCATTGCTCTTGCTTATAGTGCAATTGGACATTTTCTCACTCGCAAGATTCAGCAGAAGCTTGAACACTGAGTGGGTAGTTCTTCTTCCACTGAACAAGGTTGCAGCTATCCTTGTGCAACTGCACCAGTAGCAAATTCAACAAGAATATCTTGCCCGTACACTCCCACCCTGCAGGTGTGTCCAGGAAATAGAGACCCCCTTCTCCAGTCACCACATGAGTCACGTTTTATTAAAAAATATGCTTTTGATCTTGAGCTCTCAAGGCTACGGTATCATAACTGAGCTCCCTGAGGAAATCGGTGGACAACTATACTGCTTGTTGTGGGGTGGGCCAAAATCAGACAGCTGTTTTCCCACCATTGAGAAAACTTTGTCCTCAATACGTTTCAGCACTTTGATGACATATAAGTCATCAGTGGCCTCTGCTGTCCCTTGGTACTGATGTGTGATCTCTTCTGATAATGCAGTTTTATATTTATTCCAAAATGTCTTTAGGTTTGAGTGTCTGCAGGTGCTCGACATGATAGTGAAGAGCTCTCTCAATTTGACGAATGACCAGCACAGTATGGCATCCTCCATTGTAGTGTCCCAGTGGCCGTCGTCATTGAAAAGCCCCATTGCCTCACATTCTTTCTGGAATGTGGGTTTTCCCTGCTCATCAACTTTTTTGAGGGCCTGGAAACTGATGAGGCACCAGACATGCGTCAGCAGTAAATGCACACAATAACACTCAGTATGTGTTGCATGCACGTTGTATATTCTGTGGGTAGTTGATGCCTTCACACATTGCCAGCCTTCAGTTGCGGTGCCCTGCACATGATGCTTCCATTCTTTCCATAACACATTCCATGTGTAATATTTTGGCATTTCTGAATACAGCAAAGTTCAAGCAAAGTCGTTCATCTGGCACCGCCGAAAAAATGCAGTGACAGTGGTAGTGGACGGTGTCACTACTCAATAGACAACAATTTGGCCTTTGTGAAGTATGTGTGCTTGCCCTTAGGAAGGTGCTCCACAAGGTGTGCGACTTTTGGGTGCCTCTCCTGAAGAGGCAAGTCCAATATCCGAGATGGCGCTCTGTTGGTGCTTGCAGCAGTGAGTGCAGAAACACCCAGGTATTGTCCATTACAGTGCCTTACATGGTACTTCTCCCTTTAATTGTGGCCATATGTAACTTGTCCGTGGACATTCCTGCACAATGGATATCCAGTCTCATTTGTTTCGGTCTCTTTAATACTGCCCAGTTTGGTGTATTTTCCATCCTGCATGCACAGGAGCTTCAGCATTCCGCATAGAGTGTGTAATGGGCTCTTGGTGGCTGTGTCTTTTAGCTGTTTTTCCACATTGTGATTGGGCAGCTGTGCTGATATCACTTGATCAGTTTGGTTTGGCCGCAGTTTTTGTTTTAACCACAGCGGCAAGTGCACATGTGGCGAGCTGTGTTTTTGTCATTTAGTGGAATACATGAAGCACTGCACCTCACCAAAAATGTGCCTTTTGATGAGGAGGGGCACCACCTTTTTGCAATTTGGCCTGAAAAAGTAATGCTATGCTATTGTGCCAGTCTGTTGATTGCTGCCTGTCCATCAGTTCTTCCCTGATCTTGGTCCGGCCTGGATTGAATGTGAAGGTGATGAGTAAATCCAGCTGACCATAGTTCTGGACATAGGAGAACTTGTCCTGGGTAACTTTGTGGAGGTACCTCAAACTGTTCACAAGTGATGACAGGAGGATGACCATCTGATCTAAGTCGTTCGGATTTACATTGACATCATTTGCAATGGTATATTGCAGGTAGAAGTAATTTTGTGCACATAGTTTGCTTTGATTTAGCACTACATACCTTAGATGCCCACTTTCCTTCTTCACGTACATGTCTACCATAAATATGGGCAGAAGCACCCAACTCCACAGCAGCAAGTTGAAGTTATGTTCATGAACCATCCCCAGCCATGGCAAGTATGTTGCAATGGCCAACATGCTGCCTGCTCAGCAAGTGATCTGCGTGAATTACCATCTTGGAACTCTCATTGGAAATGATCTTGAGAGCTGTTTTAAACGTGTGCTCCAACACATTGTGATCATGCTGAACTTTTTCTATTTTCAGTACAGTCACCTGTTCAACCGCCTGAACAGTTAGGCAGTGTCTATCAGTCTCCTCGTCGTCTCCCATAAAGTAAAACTGTAAAAGTTGTGCCTGTGCATTGGATGGATGTAAAAGGGCCCTTATTTAATGGTGCACTTTCCGCTACACTGTAAAATCCCAGGCGTGGTGAGAATTCTGTAAGCTCCAAGGTCATCATGTGTAAACATGAATTAAATTTTTTATGGGGTTTGGAAATCACTGTGAATCATCAGTCTCATCAGAAAATAGTTCCTTTAAAGGATCAACTGGTGCTTCTAAAGTGGTAATGGATGCCTTGCCACCCAGAGCAACAAATTCCTGCCATTTCCTCCTGTACCATTTCAGTGACCCACAAAATCTGTGTGCCTCGTTCGTGCAGTCAGTTTTGATGATACTGTGGTTAGTGAAATCTGTAGTTGGATCATAGTTGAAAGCACACTTTTTTTAAAAAATCTCCAGGTATTCCTTGCAAATATTTGGTGACGTTCAACTTTGCCTCCTAGACTGTTCAAGAGGCATGCACAGAGGCCATTTGTGCGGCATTCACCTGATGCAGAGAAGCTGTGTTTTTGGCTGCCTCAGAATCAAGCTGAGAGGCCATGTGTTCTGCTGTATACTTTTTGTCATTGATCATATGACAGCTCTGGTGTCTCCACTGCATGCTGAGGTGCAGTGCATTCAGTGTTTTGTTGAAGTTGAGTATGAGCCTGCATTGACACTCTGTCTGCTCATTTCTCCACTGTTCAGCATGAACTAATGATTTTTGCTGTTGAGCTATCTACATAGCTCATTGTTAGCTCTGTGAAATATTTTATTTGTGTTTCCCAGTCATTAGAAATTTAAACAGTAATAAAATCAGTTCCTCGGTTTAGGTACGATATCCGATGTAAGCAACGCAACCTAACAAATAACTACACTAACAACAATACATCTACATCTACATCTACATCTACATCTACATCTACATGATTACTCTGCAATTCATATCTAAGTGCTTGGCAGAGGGTTCATTGAACCACAATCATACTATCTCCCTACCATTCCACTCCCGAACAGTGCGCGGGAAAAACGAATACCTAAACCTTTCTGTTCAAGCTCTGATTTCTTCTCTTATTTTATTTTGATGATCATTCCTACCTATGTAGGTTGGGCTCAACAAAATATTTTCACATTTGGAAGAGAAAGTTGGTGACTGAAATTTCGTAAATAGATCTCGCCGCGACGAAAAACGTCTTTGCTTTAATGACTTCCATCCCAACTCGCGTATCATATCTGCCACACTCTCTCCCCTATTATGTGATAATACAAAACGAGCTGCCCTTTTTTGCACCCTTTCGATGTCCTCCGTCAATCCCACCTGGTAAGGATCCCACAACACGCAGCAATATTCTAACAGAGGACGAACGAGTGTAGTGTAAGCTGTCTCTTTAGTGGACTTGTTGCATCTTCTAAGTGTCCTGCCAATAAAATGCAACCTTTGGCTCACCTTCCCCCACAATATTATCTATGTGGTCTTTCCAACTGAAGTTGTTCGTAATTTTTACACCCAGGTACTTAGTTGAATTGACAGCCTTGAGAATTGTACTATTTATCGAGTAATCGAATTCCAACGGATTTCTTTTGGATCTCATGTAGATGTAACAATCAAAGAAGAAGAAAAAAAACAGTTAAATGAGGGAAAGAAACAACAAACATAACCCAGAAAGAAACTATTGAGATATTTGCAAACCAACAAAATCATCAATCACTCACATCTAACCAGAAAAGCCATGCCAGTATCCTAGAAAGCAAACTTTCAGTATCCTAGAAACAACCAAAATCGCTGAAGAAGCTATGAATCATTTAAGCCAATGAGAGAAACTAAGTCAGTGTTCAAGAATCATTATAATATCACAATCCAAGTTCTCAACATCAGTTCTTCTGAGCTATAGAGACCCTAGAAGCAAACAAAATATATATAAATCATCCAAATCCAAACAGAAAATTGAAGTCATTGCTTAAGGATCCCAATATATCACAATCCAAAACATTTCCCAAACATTCTGTGAGTTGCGAAATATTTTCATGCTCATATGTTACAGAGTTTAGTGATGATTTTATCCTACAGGAATATTTATGCTGTTCTGGATTTATGTATGTGCTTATTTCATTTGTTGAAACAGTTAAAAAATAATCCCTATGCTTAACTCATAGCATTTATTTGATAGGTAACTTTATAGATGACTTTTTAGTCACATTATCCATCCCATAGGAACAGTAGTTATGTTGACCATCTCACGGGAACAGTGACTTTTTGGGAATAAAAGGTACCTTGCGTGTTAATTCAGGCTAAAGGCTATCTCCATAGTTCATCCAAATGTGTCCAACCATTTCAGCATGAAGGAGTAAGAAACAATCAACTTGATGAAGAAAGAAAGTTAACAATTTCTAGTTCGGTGCAGCACAAACTTCATAATATTTGCGCACATGCAACAATGTCATTTGCCCTCACATATGTAAGTGTTATCAGCAGTTATGTTCACATATAATCATAATCGTTTCCAGCCTCATGAAAAGCCTACCACATTCTACACATAAAGGCATCATTTCTCTCTGTTGCACACATTTAAATGACACTGTTGTTGTAGGTTTTCAAGTGTCTCAGAAGCTATAAGATACACCTGATGCTCAGTGGCTAAAATGTGCTGGGCTTGTAAATAAGTATGGATTAAACACTTTGAGGATTGTACAAGTATTGTATCCATTACTTTGAATCATATTTGTAGTAAATATTAAACAATAAAAGCATTTACACAAATACAAAGCAGTTCAAAAGATAAAGAATAAATAGTTTTTTCTAAGAGTAATTATTGTTCCACATTTCTTACTATATGCTCCAAATTTATACATATCTTGTACTACACACTTTTAAAAGTTACGCTTTGTGTTAATTGTGGGTATAAGCTAATTCCATCCCAAAGTTGTTCCAAACCCATCCAGCCGTTTCAACATGAGAATGTAACAAAATACTCAAACACAAACTTTTGCATTTATAATATGTATAGGACTTTTAGCCACGTACTGCTTATTACAATCTTCAGAAAGACTCACGAAGTAGTTAGGCTATAATATTTTAGTTTTTTATTGTGACGAAAAGCTCATATTAACATTGAATCAATAACAACAGAACTATTATATATAATCAAAGAATAAACAATCTGTCCCTTGTGCGCGGCGCCACAGAGTAATGCTATCCTTCACTGTGCGTCTACGGATATTCTGCTGGCGACTCCCACACAGCCCCCTCTCTGATAGAGCAGAGCTCCGGGAATGTAGGGGTATTTATATTTCAGCTGATGCCCAGCTCTTGTGTGTACTGAAGGCATTGGTTGAACTTCTTCAGCTTCTGTTGCGGGTAGTGACGGTACCGCTCCTCTTGTGGTGGTGAGGTGGTTTCATACTGGTCCAGTGGTGTGGAAGGTGGCGCTTGGTGCCTGTCCTCTGTGTCCTCTTCAGTCGGTAACATATGTGCAGGTTTGAGCCGTACCAATGATACCACTTGACTCTTTCCATTTAGAGCTATCTGCATGGTATGTTCATCCTGTGAGAGCACTCTGTAAGGTCCAGAATATGGAGGCTGCAGCGGTAACTTGACGGTGTCCGTCCGTAGCATCACTGTGTACATGAGCGTAGATCTATGTGCACGAATGTATTTACCGCTCCATGTCTCGAGACAGGAGATAGGCGAAGTCTGGCCATTTGCTCCCGTACCATTTGCAATGTAAACGGCAATTCGGTCTGTCATGCCCCTTCTTTATTTGTGAAGAATTCTGCAGGCAGTCGTAAGGGTTCACCATAAACCAATTCTGCGGTGGATGCCCCTAAATCCGTTTCCAATGCTGTGCGTAGGCCCAACAACACTAGGGGTAACGCTGATGACCAAGATTGTGCATGGCACATTAAATGCAGCTTTTAATGTTCTATGCCAGCATTCCACCATCCCATTGCTTGCTGGGTGGTACGCTGTGGTGTGATGATGTTGGAACCCGGAGAGGTTCAACTGTGCTCGTGATATGTGCTCCACCGAGGCAAAGGAATTTGTTTTCTCAGACCACTCCATGTTAACAGTAGAGTTAAGACATTTTATAAAAGGGGATGAGAGCAAGGCTGCACAAAAGTTAACAAAACCTAATACCTTAATATTAACAAAACACAATCTCATAAAGCTAACACACCAGCTGAGCATAACAAACTGGGACAAATTATTTCAAGACTGTGATTCCAGTGCCCAAACAGTTTACGAAACATTCCACTATTACTTAACAGGTACTTTACAAGCCCATCTTGTTCAAAAGAAATACCATAAAACAAGAAAGGGTAAATTTTGGTACACCAAAGAACTGGAGACTCTAAAAAATAAGCTACTGCTGTTGAAGCGCCTTGCCAAAGTAAACAATTCTAATGAAATTAAGGATCTTGAAAAAATCACGAAGAAACTGTATAAGAAAGAGTTGCAATTGGCGAAACAAAGATACAACACACATTTCATAAAAAAATGGTAAAAACCAATGCAAAACAGCCTGGTCGGTAATTAATAGTGTTAAAGGTGAAGTCAGAAACTTTGACAAGACAGTCCCAATACCAGCAGATACATTCAATAAATGTTTTGTAAGCTGTGCTGATAATATCAAAAAGTTGATCAGTAAACCCAATGTAACATGTATAGATTATCTGAAGAGAGCGAACCTAAATCATAATAGGGCCAGATCACCATTGAAACACGTTAAAGAGGTCTATTAGACTGTAGCGTTCTTATATTAAACTGTCATGTTACCTATCACATCAGAACATGATGCACATCTTCTAATTTTCTATAATAAATTTTTTTAAGAATATATATAATCTCATCTTCTCTCCTGTTTACAGTTCCTATGGTCCTGAAATGTTGTGCAGAATTTATAGAAAGTAATGGTATAGTGGATGGTATTTATAGGCTTTCTGGTGTCACATCCAACATACAAAAATTGAGGTATGTCACGGAAATTTATAACTAACTGATAATGTTAAGATTATTATTTTTAGTTTAATGATTATGCTGTCCCTTTGTATCAGGTAAATATAGCCTCAAAGGAGGAGTCATTGGACTTTGTGTGGTTCTGAAGCATAATATGCAGTCTGTGGTCATGCAACTGTTGGAAATGTAAATGGTGTAACAGTTCTGGCTATATCTGTGAACTGAGTTTGTGGCAAATGTCAATGTATTGTAGAATACTTTTTCTTGTGTAACTATGAGAATCACAAAAGGTTGTGCTGTGTACTCTCTGTTCCATATTATACATTTGATATAGATAAAGAAACGTACCTCAGTTCACTTAACTGGCTTCCATTACAAATTTTACGTGTTTTGTAGAGGTTTAGTCATTGTAACAATGGGGAAGAAAAACGATTGTAGCTTCATTGCTGGCACCATATGGGCTTTCACTTGAAGAGATTTAAGGAAATGACAGAGGTGCTTTTATTGGTTGCAGCAAATTTTTAAATCTCTAGTCTGTTCCTGGATTTGTTCATTTTACTGCTACACCTTGCTTCCACACCATCACCATCCACTTCTGTATGAAGACCACCTGTAGACTGTTGTATGCATTACTGTCGCTGTTATGTGCTTTCATGTTGCATCTGTATGTTTTTCTAATACACCTGACCCTCCAATTAGGTTTTCCATTTGTTGCTGCTTACCGATTTATGGTATGTATGTCCCACTTGCTTTTCCCAATTTCTTAAACTAATTTTCTGTCATCTATAACAACAATTCAATTAAACTTTTTCCTTTGACCTTGGGTCTTGAGTGGCTTTCCTGGTTGGATCTTAAAAAGTTAAGTTTTTCCAGCTGTTATTTCTCTTGTCATGTGAGCTAAGCCCTGACTATTAAAATATTGTAACTAATGTCTGTGCTTCGTGGAAAGCAGAAATTTTCCTGTTGTTATTTGGTTTTAGTGTCACTACGGCTTCAGTTTGAGTGTGACAATTTCATCAGAACAACATTTCCATGTAGATGATTCCTTTCCAAATCTTGGTCCAACCAGAGCAACTATTCTTACTGGTTTTGCAATAGATAAGTAAAAAAGAACTAGTGGTTCTGAATCAAATTCCCATTTTATATCATCTGCTGTTTAAACTTGTACCAAATGCAGTGTTCACAAAAGTTTATTCAGTGTTCACAAAAGTTTCTTCTACAACACATTGTGTTGTGGAATTGTTTGTAGTACTGTTTTGTGAACCATGTTCTGCTTTATGCCATCCCACAGTCTTGTAATTTCTCCAGTAATTTATTGAGTAATGTTTATGTTTGAGGTTAGAAATCATAGTAACTTATTTCATTTTGATGGTAGTTAAATTTAATGGATATATTTTCAAATTATATAGAATGTTTAAAAAAAAGTATGCTATATTTTTAGAGGTGGTAGTAGAGATTAAAACAAGAAAACAAAATTGTCTTGTAAATATGGGCTCTAAATGGTGTGTGTGCTTGTTAAAGTTGCTACTCTAGAAATGATAATTTTGTCAATGTTGTATTCTTTTGTTGTCAGAAATGCGTTTGATGAGGACCGGGTTCCAGCCCTGTATGAGGATGAAGCTATTCTTCAGGACATACATTCAGTTGCTTCACTACTTAAAATGTATTTCCGTGAACTTCCAAATCCACTTTGCACTTACCAGTTGTATCATACATTTGTTGGAGCAGTGCAGGCTGGTACTGATGAAGCAGGCCGTCTGGCACGGATGAGAGATGCTGTGCATAAACTTCCACCTCCTCACTACAGGTGTGTACAGTATTTTAAACATAGGGTCTCCGGAAAAGTAACTGAGGTGAATCAGATTATTCTGAAATAAATAAATGAATTTGATGTTTCAAAACATTTTAGAAGGATATAACTAATTTTATTTAACACATTCTTACTAAGTGTCTTCACATGTCAGTGTGTTCCTGTGCATGCAAACATACAGAGTGAAACAACGTGGTTGAATTTCTTGCTTTTTGAACATGTGTTTTTTTATAATGAACAACTGCAGTAATTAATTATTATGATATATGTCCTGGTAACCAAATTATTATTTTAAGCATAATTTTCATCATGAAAATCATGTTTTATATAAAATCAGATTCACTGTCAATCATAGAGACTATCTTATTTCCATACAGCATAGATTCACTATCTTTTAATCCATATTATTTATATAATTCATTTGACTATTAGTCATTGGCAGAAAGATTAATTTGGTGTTGACTGCTGTGTGAACATTTGAGTTTGTTTATCAAAGTCATCATTTTGAGCTAATATTTCAGTTAGAAATGAAAATGTATTTCATACAGCCACTTTCTGCTTTATTTAAAAAAAAAGAAAGAAAAAAGAAAAGAAAGAAAAAGTGGTTCCAGGACTAATAAAGAGTAATGAAAAAGGGCACAATATTTGTTCTGCAGGACACTGCAATACCTAGTGCGGCACTTGGCACGAGTAGCTTCTAGAGGTCACCTCACAGGCATGACGCCTCGCAATGTGGCCATTGTTTGGGCCCCTAATCTGCTCCGCTGCAAGGAACTGGAAGTTGGTGGTGTGGCTGCCCTGCAAGGGGTTGGAGTACAGGCAGTTGTCACAGAGTTCCTCGTATGCTATGCTGACCTTATTTTCTGTGAGGGACTACCGGCACAGGTTCCCATAACCAGACAGCAGTCCGAGGCTCTGGATGGTGAGTTTAGTGCAAAGAATATTATTTCAGTGTTAATTGTGTACGCATTCTATCCCTTCCTGTTGTAAATGATAAAGTGAGCTCTGAATTGCTTCTGTTGCACACCAGAGATAGATAATTTATTGGGTTGGTGCATACGTTCGTAGTGTTTTTCCATAAGTTTGATAAAAACAACAAATACAGTAACTTTCCAATTTGGTTGCTGTTGAACACACATGGTTTTGAGGCAAAGAACTCATCCAGCCATGTTTGGATCGCATTTTCATCTGGAAAGGAAATTCCTTGAAGTCTCTTGTTCGATAGAGAGCAGAAAAAGAGAAAATCTGAGGGTGCAAGATCAGGTGAATAAGGTGGGTGTGGAATGACTGCCCAACCAAACTCCCGTATAG
Source organism: Schistocerca americana (assembly GCF_021461395.2). Lineage (NCBI taxonomy): Eukaryota > Metazoa > Arthropoda > Insecta > Orthoptera > Acrididae > Schistocerca > Schistocerca americana. The sequence goes on along the minus strand of NC_060126.1, from coordinate 503,784,367 downwards.
TGTTTTTTGTCAGTCTAGCAAAATGCGGGCTGACATTATCATGGAATAGCGCCACTTCATGCGGTCATCCTGGTTATTGTCTTTCACCTGCAAGATGTTTTAGTTGTTGACAATAAATGTCAGCAGTGATAGTTACACCTCAGGGAAGCAATTTTTAGTACAACACATCATCGCTGTTCCACCAGATGCATAATGTTATCTTTTGTGGATGTGTGGGTCCTTTTATGGAGAGTTTCTGCTTCGTTTGGGCTCAACCCGTCCTTTCTTTTCCTTATGTTAGCATAAAGACACCATTTCTCATCACTAATAATGATACAGGGTAGGAACAGTTGGTATTTTCATGAGTCAATTGATGGTGAACAAGCAGAGATACACATATGGCCACCTGCTGATTTTTGTGCTTTGGCTTAGAAGATGCAGTTCCCGTACACCCGATTTTTGACCTTTCTCATTGTACACTATGTGACACCCCAAAAAACATATGTTTTTTATATTAGATGCATTAAGCTGCCACTTACTGCCAAGTACTCCAAATCAGTGACCTCAGTAGTCTTTAGACATCGTGAGAGAGCAGAATGGGGCGGAACTCGTGGACTTCGAACGTGGTCAGGTAATTGGGTCACTTGTATCATACCTCTGTACATTAGATATCCACACTCCTAAACATCCCTAGGTCCAGTGTTTCCAATGTGATAGTGAAGTGGAAACATGAAGGGACATGTTCAGCACAAAAGCGTACAGACTGACCTCGTCTGTTGACTGACAGAGACCGCTGACAGTTGAAGAGGGCATAATGTGTAACAGGCGAACATCTATCCAGACCATCACACAGGAATTCCAAACTCCATCAGGATCCACTGCAAGTACTATGACAGTTAGGCGGGAGGTGGGAAAACTTGGATTTCATGGTCAAGCGGCTGCTCATAAGCCACACGTCATGCTGGTAAATGGCAAATGACACCTCACTCGGTGTAAGTGCATAAACATTGGACGATTGAAGAGTGGAAAAATGTTGTGTGGAGTGACGAATCACGGTACACAATGTGGCCATCCGATGGCAGGGTGTGGGTATGGTGAATTACCGGTGAACGTCATCTGCCAGCGTGTGTAGTGCCAACAGTAAAATTCGGAGGCGGTGGTGTTATGGTGTGGTCATGTTTGTCATGGAGGGGCCTTGCACCCCTTTTTGTTTTGTGTGGCACTATCACAGCACAGGCCGACATTGATGTTTTAAGCACATTCTTGCTTCACACTGTTGAAGGGCGATTCGGGGATCGTGATTGCATCTTTCAACATGATCGAGCACCTGTTCATAATGTACGGTCTGTGGTGGAGTGGTTACATGACAATAACATCATTTTAGTGGCTTGTCCTGCACAGAGTCCTGACCTGAATCCTTCATAAAACCTTAGGGATGTTTTGGAAAGCCGACTTTGTGCCAGGCCTCACTGACTGACATTGGTACCTCTCATCAGTGGAGCACTCCTTGAAGAATGGGCTGCCATTCCCCAAGAAACCTTCCATCACCTGATCGAATGTATGCCTGTGAGAGTGGAAGCTGTCATCAAGGCTAAGAGTGGGCCAACACCATATTGAATTTCAGCCAGATGTCCCGATACTTTTGATCACATAGTGTATGTAAATGTCACATCATGGTGAAATAGTAAACGTCACATCATGGTGAAATAGTCACAGTACATCACATGTGCCTCTTTTCAAGTACACTGACATGGATCCATGTGGATTAATGCATTTATATAATCTTCATGAAACCCCATAGGTATTCCTGAATGGGGATGGTTGCTGATGTGAAAACGAACCTCTTTAAAAGGAGAAAACCATTTTATTGCCATGCTGTACCCAGTGGCGTTATCCTCATACACAGTGCAAATGTTTCTGGCTGCCTCTGCTGCTGCCACCTCTTTACTGAGCTCAAACAGAAGAACATGTCAAATATGCTTCAATTTCTCTACATTGCATTCCATTTTTTAGTGTCCACAGCTCCACTCACTATCTCCAAATGACAGTGTGTTACTCAAGTAGCAACTGTGAACCACAGTCTAACATATACAGTCACAACACTCACTTCTGTGAGAATCGTTACCATCTGACAGTTGGTGCAACAGTAGTGAGACAGCATCTGTAAAATAAAAGTTTGTTTTTAATCATTTTTCTACTTAATTAGTGAAATAGTTATTACATTTTTGTATTCCAAGCATTATTAAGTTTTGAAGAGACATGAATGATCGTGAAATACACGTAAAAACAGCCGAATCCCCTTGTTTCAGTGACATAAGCTACAGCTTAATGATGAAGAAATATTTTCAAATATATGTATAATTACAGCTTAATCCAGTGAAAACAAGAAAATATGAACATACATATTTCATGCGTGAGAATAATATTATTCTTTTGTTGCCTGTTGTTATTAAGACAGGCACTTTCCCTGACATGTAAAAACGTTGTAGGGAGCCTAATGTTATGCACAGTCTTACACTTCACTCAACTTTCTAATACAAAAATATCAAGTAAATGTAATTACTTTTGTTTCAAAAGTGAATGTATTAAGATTCGTGCCATTTGTTGCACAGATGCAGCAACAATTGTGGAATTGGTTCCTTCTGCATTGGGAAACGATTTTATTGCTTTCGTTCTTTTATCATGTCTGTGTGGTTTTTCCTTCAGCTACAGTTGTGGTAGCTTAGCCACTACATTAAATAATGTAGGTATTTCATTCCATACACGTTATATATGTTCCACATTCACTAATTTGACTGGAAGTGTAGTGAAGAAATCTTCACATTTTTGAGTACATATACGACACCTTTCTGCAAAAGGTCAGGTCTTCCACTGTTTATTTTTTTGTTCTTAAAGAAAATGACATTCTCCAGTGAATATCTTTAAGTTACAAGAAAATTGTAAATAACGTGTTCTGTAATGTAGTGCTTAAGAGCAATGAGGAAACCTAAAAAAAGACAAATCTGGCATCTTCTTCTTCTTGTTACTGCACAGTGTATTGCACTACAGACACTCCCATTTGTAAAAATCATTCTACACATTAATATATCAATTACCGTTTGCCTTCACAAAATGTCGTCAAACTCAGCAGTATAGCTTTATGGTCGCTTGGCGACTGCAGTTGCAGTGGGTAATGAAAGAGGGATAGTGTGTCATGATTGTTACGTTAGACTCTGAGTGAACTAAAAATAAAAAATGCCAATCGCCAAACAAACCCATAGCAACCAGAAAACCAACAGGCAAAGCAAAAATGCTACGAACTAGGCATGAATCTAATTGTTGGTATACTTAATATTGACTGTTTTTGAGCCATAGTAGTACTTGTTGCAGGGTAGTATAGACTTTTTCTTTTTGGTATTGTTCTCAGCAATCTTGATATTATTGTCAAAGTTATGTAGCTTGTGAACAATATATTTCATCTGAGAATAAAGGCGATAAACCACTCTAGTTAGTATTCCCCCTGCAAGATAATGTTGATCAGAAACTAAACATTGTGTTGTGGAAAGCAAATTGGTCAAGTTCAAAATTACACAGTTTAACTGATAAAGATTCCCCCAAAACAGTGACTGATTCCTCAACATCATATAGCTAATTTAAGGAAAAAAACTCATTTCTCATGAGGAAATCTGTGCCATATATCAAGTTGTGGGACAGTAGCATTAAAAGAAATGAGATATTTTCAACATTTCGCGGCTCTGTCAGAAACTGTATAACTATTAATTTTAATTTTAAAAACCAACAGCCTCAGTTGCAAATTTTACCTAGATTTACCTAGGTTTCAGTCGGGATAACTCAACCTTCTTCAGAATAAAAGTAACTACTGTTTGTCCATAGTGGACATCGTCAAGCTAAAACTACAAATCCGTAAGTTATCGTCAGACTGTAAAAACTTATCTGAAACTTGGTGAACATCACTCCAGTCAACACACTTAAAACTATTGGCCAACATAGGTCAGTTATGCTCAAAGCTAAAGTGTGACTTGGCGAACATCGCTCTGGTCAACACACTTAAAATAATTGACCAACAGAGGTCATATGTACTTAAAGAACTAGTCTAAACTATGGGAGGATGACGGGAAAATGGTTAAATTATGATGTGATTTGGCGAACAACGCTGTTGGAGTGATGTTCGCCAAGTCACATGCCAAGTCACATTTTAGCTGTAAACATAATTTCGCTGTCATTCCCTAAGTTCAATGGCAGTTGTCAACAGGCCCAAATTATGATGGCAGTGTTCCACACACAGTTTTTACAGTACATGTGTGGATCACCTCCATGAAAACAAATTGAGTACCCCATTGCCGCCACATTATCCCCTGCTTTAGTGTTTTCTGTAACTTGTAACCATAACTTCGTCATGAAGCTCAATCAGGCAAGTGCAATAGTTTATTTTTACTTGATTCTAGACCATTTCAGGTCAAATATACTAATTTTGAATAATGACCATCTATTTTATATGGTCCGTATTGGCGGATGGTACAGATTAGATTGTTCATAAGTTCATTCATGACCATTTGTGTGCTAAGTCAATAGGATGTTCATGCTTTGTAACCATAGCTAAGCAACTGCTTAACATTTACGCCTCAGAAGTTTTTTTAGACCTAGTCATAATAATAAGGATGTTGGCTTTATATTATCCTTCCCACTCCTAAGTTCTTTTTACATCTACATCTACATTTATACTCTGCAAGCCACCCAACGGTGTGTGGCGGAGGGCACTTTATGTGCCATGGTCATTACCTCCCTTTACTATTCCAGTCGCGTATGGTTCGCGGGAAGAACGACTGTCTGAAAGCCTCCGTACGCGCTCGAATCTCTCTAATTTTACATTCGTGATCTCCTCGGGAGGTATAAGTAGGGGGAAGCAATATATTTGATACCTCATCCAGAAACGCACCCTCTCGAAACCTGGCGAGCAAGCTACACCGCGATGCAGAGCGCCTCTCTTGCAGTGTCTGCCACTTGAGTTTGTTAAACATCTCCGTAACGCTACCACGGTTACCAAATAACCCTGTGACGAAACGCGCCGCTCTTCTTTGGATCTTCTCTATCTCCTCCGTCAACCCGATCTGGTACGGATCCCACACTGATGAGCAATACTCAAGTATAGGTCTAACGAGTGTTTTGTAAGCCACCTCCTATGATGATGGACTACATTTTCTAAGGACTCTCCCAATGAATCTCAACCTGGCACCCGCCTTACCAACAATTAATTTTATATGATCATTCCACTTTAAATCGTTCTGCACGCATACTCCCAGATATTTTACAGAAGTAACTGCTACCAGTGTTTGTTCCGCTATCATATAATCATACAATAAAAGATCCTTCTTTCTATGTATTTGCAATACATTACATTTGTCTATGTTAAGGGTCAGTTGGCACTCCCTGCACCAAGTGCCTATCCGCTGCAGATCTTCCTGCATTTTGCTACAATTTTCTAATGCTGCAACTTCTCTGTATACTACAGCATCATCCGCGAAAAGCCGCATGGAACTTCCGACACTATCTGCTAGGTCATTTATATATATTGTGAAAAGCAATGGTCCCATAACACTCCCCTGTGGCACGCCAGAGGTTACTTTAACGTCTGTAGATGTCTCCCCATTGATAACAACATGCTGTGTTCTGTTTGCTAAAAACTCTTCAATCCAGCCACACAGCTGGTCTCATATTCCGTAGGCTCTTACTTTGTTTATCAGGCGACTGTGCGGAACTGTATCGAACGCCTTCCGGAAGTCAAGGAAAATAGCATCTACCTGGGAGCCTGTATCTAATATTTTCTGGGTCTCATGAACAAATAAAGCTAGTTGGGTCTCACACGATCGCTTTTTTCCGGAATCCATGTTGATTCCTACAGAATAGATTCTGGGTTTCCAAAAACGACATGATACGCGAGCAAAAAACATGTTCTAAAATTGTACAACAGATCGACGTCAGCGATATAGGTCTATAGTTTTGCGCATCTGCTCGACGACCCTTCTTGAAGACTGGGACTACGTGTGCTCTTTTCCAATCATTTGGAACCTTCCGTTCCTCTAGAGACTTGCGGTACACGGCTGTTAGAAGGGGGGCAAGTTCTTTCGCGTACTCTGTGTAGAATCGAATGGGTATCCCGTCAGGTCCAGTGGACTTTCCTCTGTTGACTGATTCCAGTTGCTTTTCTATTCCTTGGACACTTATTTCGATGTCAGCCATTTTTTCGTTTGTGCGAGGATTTAGAGAAGGAACTGCAGTGCGGTCTTCCTCTGTGAAACAGCTTTGGATAAAGGTGTTTAGTATTTCAGCTTTACGCGTGTCATCCTCTGTTTCAATGCCATCATCATCCCGGAGTGTCTGGATATGCTGTTTCGAGCCACTTACTGATTTAGCGTAAGACCAGAACTTCCTAAGATTTTCTGTTAAGTCGGTACATAGAATTTTACTTTCGAATTCACTGAACGCTTCACGCATAGCCCTCCTTACGCTAACTTTGACATCGCTTATTAGCTTCTGTTTGTCTGAGAGGTTTTGACTGCGTTTACACTTGGAGTGAAGCTCTCTTTGCTTTCGCAGCTGTTTCCTAACTTTGTTGTTGAACCACGGTGGGTTTTTCCTGTCCCTCACAGTTTTACTCGGCACATACCTGTCTAAAACGCATTTTACGATTGCCTTGAGCTTTTTCCATAAACACTCAACATTGTCAGTGTCAGAACAGAAATTTTCATTTTGATCTGTTAGATAGTCTGAAATCTGCCTTCTATTACTCTTGCTAAACAGATAAACCTTCCTCCCTTTTTTTATATTCCTATTAACTTCCATATTCAGGGATGCTGCAACGGCCTTGTGATCACTGATTCCCTGTTCTGCACTTACAGAGTCGAAAAGTTCGGGTCTTTTTGTTATCAGTAGGTCCAAGATGTTATCTCCACGAGTCGGTTCTCTGTTCAATTGCTCGAGCTAATTTTCGGATAGTGCACTCAGTATAATGTCACTCGATAATCTGTCCCTACCACCTGTCCTAAACATTTGAGTGTCCCAGTCTATATCTGGTAAATTGAAATCTCCATCTAGGACTATAACATGCTGAGAAAATTTATGTGAAATGTATTCCAAATTTTCTCTCAGTTGTTCTGCCACTAATGCTGCTGAGTCGGGAGGTCGGTAAAAGGAGCCAACTATTAACTTAGATTGGTTGTTGAGTGTAACCTCCACCCATAATAATTCACAGGAACTATACACTTCTACTTCACTACAGGATAAACTACTACTAACAGCGACAAACACGCCACCACTGGTTGCATGCAATCTACCCTTTCTAAACACCGTCTGTGCCTTTGTAAAAATTTCAGCAGAATTTATCTCTGGCTTCAGCCAGCTTTCTGCACCGATAACGATTTCAGCTTCGGTGCTTTCTATCAGCACTTGAAGTTCTGGTACTTTGCCAATGCAGCTTCGACAGTTTACAATTACAATACCGATTGCTGCTTGGCCCCCGCATGTCCTGACTTTGCCCCGCACCCTTTGAGGCTGCTGCCCTTTCTGTACTTGCCCAAGGCCATCTAACCTAAAAAACCGCCCAGTCCACGCCACACAGCCCCTGCTACCCGTGTAGCCGCTTGCTGCGTGTAGTGGACTCCTGACCTACCCAGCGGAACCCGAAACCCCACCACCCTACGGCGCAAGTCGAGGAATCTGCAGCCCACACGGTCGCAGAACCGTCTCAGCCTCTGATTCAGATCGTCCACTCGGCTCTGTACCAAAGGTCCGCAGTCAGTCCTGTAGACGATGCTGCAGATGGTGAGCTCTGCTTTCATCCCACTAGCGAGACTGGCAGTCTTCACCAAATCAGATAGCCGCCGGAAGCCAGAGAGGATTTCCTCCGATCCATAGCGACACACATTATTGGTGCCGACATGAGCGACCACCTGCAGATGGGTGCACCCTGTACCCTTCATGGCATCCAGAAGGACCCTTTCCACATCTGGAATGACTCACCCCGGTATGCACACGGAGTGCACATTGGTTTTCTTCCCCTCTCTTGCTGCCATATCCCTAAGGGGCCCCATTACGCGCCTGACGTTGGAGCTCCCAACTACCAGTAAGCCCACCCTCTGCGACCGCCCGGATCTTGCAGACTGAGGGGCAACCTCTGGAACAGGACAAGCAGCCATGTCCGGCCGAAGATCAGTTTCAGCCTGAGACAGAGCCTAAAACCGGTTCATCAGACAAACTGGAGAGACCTTCCGTTCAGCCCTCCGGAATGTCTTTCGCCCTCTGCCACACCTCGAGACGACATCGCACTCTACCACAGGTGAGGGATCAGCCTCAATGCGGGCAGTATCCCGGGCAACCACAGTCGTAGTCCGATCGGGGGATGCGTGGGACGAGCTGGCCGTCCCCGACAAACCTCCATCCAGACCCCCACAGTGATGCCCATTGGCAACAGCCTCAAGCTGTGTGGCCGAAGCCAACACTGCGTGAAGCTGGGAGCGAAGGGATGCCAACTCAGCCTGCATCCGTACACAGCAGTTGCAGTCCCTATCCATGCTAAAAACTGTTGTGCAAAGAACGTCTGAACTAATCTACAGAGAGGACAAACAATTTGACACTAAATTTAAACGGTTATAAAAATTATTTTAGGTGATTAAACTTCATGCTTAAGCACAAAATTTTCCTATTCAGGCCATATGTTGTAAGCACGTGATGTCTTCCTCATATCATGACCAACGAATACTTCATAAATGTTAAGACACTCAATCTAAGTACGTTCTGCACAGGATAACATATACGCCCTTTTCCTCGGGTATACTTTTTATTTCACTTTACTAGTAAATTCAAGGTCGGGGGTTACGTTCACGTCTTGTCCCAACAAGTACCCATCACACAGTTTACGCACAGGCGCAAGGTATTGTGTCAGCCTAGGCGGGCCTCATGACGCTATGGACAGTTCCAGTACAGCACTCGTGGCTGCCGCATTGAGGTCACGAAGTGGGGCCGAGGGAGTTTCAGATAAGTTTTTACAGTCTGACGATAATTTATGGATTTGTAGTTTTAGCTTGACAATGTCTACTATGGACAAACGGTAGTTACTTTTATTGTGAAGAAGGTTGGGTTATCCCGACTGAAACCTAGGTAAATCTCGGTAAACTTTGCAACTGGGGCTGTTGGTTTTTAAAATTAAAATCTAATGGTTGTTTTGAACACTTTTAAATATCTTGATAATAAGGAAAGAGAGAAATACAACACAAAAAATAATGTAATTAATATTCAGCAATTTGCATATAAGTGGCATATTTATTCTTATCAGTTAGGACTGTATAACTTCAATTGCCAATTGAGGAGCATTTTTCAAAACTTGAAATGTGCAAAAAAAATTTCAAAATTGAGTTAGGTGTGGTAAAGGCATAATTCTGACCTTTTACATCAACCCCTAAACCAAGCCTTAGCAAAAATCGACCATTGCCATGTATATGAACACTTTGAATCAGAAGGTTTCAGCAAAACATGATATATATACATTCTTACAGTTATAGCAAGTCGACAAATGCAATATAATTACTCTTTCATGTCTCGGCTCTCTTTCCATCTTTCTGCAGCAAGCAGTTAACAATAATGGAGCACACTAGTTGCTTTAAGCGGTGTTATTGTTGTAACAGCCCGCATCTCGTGGTCGTGCGGTAGCGTTCTCGCTTCCCACGCCTGGGTTCCCGGGTTCGATTCCCGGCGGGGTCAGGGATTTTCTCTGCCTCGTGATGGCTGGGTGTTGTGTGCTGTCCTTAGGTTAGTTAGGTTTAAGTAGTTCTAAGTTCTAGGGGACTTATGACCACAGCAGTTGAGTCCCATAGTGCTCAGAGCCATTTGAACCATTTGAACCATTGTTGTAACAATATGAACTGGTGGGAGTAGTGTTGCAAGCAGACTTCATTGTCATCAGAACACCCGCAGCTTACTTTTAGTCAAGTATTTGCTTGATGCTCACTTGTACATCTACAAAGAAGTATTGCAAGTGGAAGCAGAATGGATGATGAGCCTTGTGATTCTGAAAATGGCGTACAGATCAATGATTGTTCTGATGAGAGAAATTCCTGATTCAACAAGAGCTTACATCGACCTGAAACACAAAGCAAAAAGTGTAAAAAGAAACCTATCATTAAAGGCAATCATGGACTTGGGGTTTCACCTCGTAAAGCTACAGGAATGAAAGAATGCAAAGCTGCTGAACTCTGCTATGAAGTTGTTTCTCATTTTCATCACCACATGATGTCATTAAATAAAATGGATCAAGATAAGTTTCTGTTAAAATTTCTTCATCTCGGGACAGAGAAGTGGATACCCAGAATGCAGAAAGGAAGAAAACATCGCCAGCGAAGTTTACCATTAGAAAAAGGAATAGTGAAGTAGTGCCAGTTTGTGTCACCAGTTTCCAAGGTGTATCTGGCATGTCAGAGGACAGGTTATCCTATGTAGCAATCAGGTTCCATGAAGGAGGAAGGTTGTCATAAGAAAATAGAGGAGGTGGCAGAACAGGAAAGGATCATAAGGAAGTAACTTTGCCATTAAGAATGATATTGAAAATGTAAATGCATAGAGAGCCACAATGAAGGGGGAAAGTCTAAGAGAGGTTATTTGCCCTCAGATATCACAGTCTATGAAATTTTCAAGAGATTCTGTGAAGAATAAAAGAATTTTGGACTGAAACACTGTTTCTTATCAAAATACATATATTTTATGAACACATACCGATACCTGCTCCACTTGTAATGTTGGTGTAATGGAAATAAAAGTTGAAACTCATCTGCAGAAGGAAAATGAATTACGAATAGACAGATTACATGAAATTAGTGCAAAGCTGTTTTATGATATAATGAAGGAAGATAATCCTACTGTCATTATGATTTGCTTTAACGAGCAACAAAACCGGCTTTTTCCAAAACTATCAGTCAGTGAAGTTTTCTGCGTTAGACAAGTATGGTTATACAATCTGTGCATCATGATCCATACTAAGGAGCAAAAAAGGGGAAAAGGGGAAGCATCATTTTCTACACCTGGTTGGAGAAAATATCTGCAAGAGGATGCACTGAATTTGCTTCAGCTTTGCTGGACTTTCTTCTGACTTAGATAAAATAAAAATTAAAAAAAATAAATAAAAACAGATGATGGCACCAATACTATGAGGGCTGTTCAATAAAGAATGATCGTAATTTTTTTGGTCGTAATTTCTCGCGCTAAAATTTAATCTGATGATATTCTGTTAGCTTGATGTGCAACAAACACGCCATAGTAGTTTCATTGTTGGGGGACTCCTGGTTCCTGCCTGTGAGAGACAGACAAGGTCAGACACGTTCAGTATCACCTACCGCTCCAACGGAAGTAACATGCGAGGAACAATACGTGGCTTTGAAATTCTGCTTTCGTCTCAACAAATCTTCAGCTGAGGTCTATACAATGTTACAGGAGGCCTATGGAGAGTCTGTTCTTCCCCACAGCACAGGTTGAAGGTGGTTTAAAATGTTTAAAGAGGGGAGACAATCAATTTCAAAGGAAGGTGGGTCCGGTGCTCCAGTTACTGCTCTTACATAAGAAAACATCAACACTGCTGCTGTCATTCTGAGAGAGGATTGACGAATTTCCTTAAGATCTCTTTCTGAAATACTGAACATTTCATTGGGTGTCATCCATATGTTGGTGACAGAAAAATTACACGACACTTGTTTGTGTGCGATGGGTTCCAAGATTGTTGATTCTCGAACAAAAGGACATTCAGGTGCAGGTCTTCATCCAGTTAAAGTTGATGTTAGAGGAAGATCCAGAGTTTCTTTCAAATGTAATCACTGCTTATGAAACTTGGCTACATCATTTTGATCCTGAGAGCAAACAGCAAAGCTCAGTGTGGAAATCTCCTCCATCACCAACCCCCAAAAAAGCAAAAGTGGTTCCTTCTGTTGGGAAAGTTATGTTCATCTAATTCTTTGATATTCATGGAATGGTTTATCAGTATGTTGTACCTGCACACACATCAGTAACTGGACAATGCTACAGGGATGTCCAGAAAACAATGCAGGTCCATATCATGCGCAAAAGACCACATTTCTATGAAGCAGTCTGGATGCTGCACCACGATAATGTGCAGCCGCATATTGCCAATGTTGTTGCTGAATATCTTGCAAAAATGAACATGAAGTGCATCCCTCACCCTCCCTATAGTCCAGATTTAGCCCCATGTGACTTTTTTCTATTCCCTAACTTGAAGAAACGCCTTTGTGGGAGGCATTATCAATTATAAGAGGCAGTATGGAGGCAATGTTGAAGGACCTCTGAAAAAATGGTTTCCAGCATGTATTTGAAGACTGGCAGAAATTCTGGGACAAGTGTATCGCATTCATGGGAGACTGAGAAGGACCATCAAAATTATGAGGCTGAGTAAAGATATGTTGTCAAAAAAAAAATTATCATCATTCTTTATTAAAAAGTCCTTGTGTATATCAATCCTCAGATTCTTGCAACAGCCATAGTAAAAACAGTTTTATGATGGGGATGCTGACAACGTTCTTGCAAAATAGCACAAAATTCTATGATATTTGTCACTTCTTCCCTGTTGGTGGCCATAGCTACATGCCTCCAGAATTGAGAAAACTTACAGAAAAAAAGAAAGCATTTTGTGTCCTAAAGAATATTAGGATATTTTAGAGGAGCACAGTACTCCCAATGTTCTAAACACAGACTGGATTGTTAAAATCTAAAAGATAGTGCACAGAAAGTACTAAAATCGAAGTTGTCATTCAAAATGAGCAGCCAGCATGTCATCTCATACAAGAAAGCAAAGAAAATTGTTAATGTAACTTGACATCCTGAGACGAAAGAAACCATGCCATCCAACAGTACTAACAACTACGCTCTTACCAAACCAAAATATAGTAAGCAAACAAAAGAAGAAAGATGTTTGTGCCTTGCTAAAGTATTTTGAAATTCCAGAGGGTACAGAAGTGTTTTACAAAGAAGTCCTAGACAAATGATGTATAGATGTAAGAGGGAAAACTTGACAATAACGATGTGATTGTAGCTTGCAATACTTTTTGTGATATACTTCATGTAATACTGATTAGCTAAACTATTATGTTAAATTAGTTATCACTGCTGTAATTGTATTATGCCACTGTATTTCTATTAATATTGCTCGAACAGTCCACGGGTGTACTGCCGGTCCATAGAGTCCAACGGGCACAATATTTTGGCGATCAGACATGTTGCCATTGTCAGGTGTGCTGACGAACTGAGCTCCTGAGGGCGGGCAGCTGTCTTAAATCCCCTCCCCTTGAGAGACGTTCTCTCCACGGTCCGCGCCCGCGCATCAGCGGTCAGTGAGAGGCTGGCGTCGGTGTCTGTGGTGGTGTCGGTGTAATTGCCTCGTCCGCCCCAGTCGCCCATTCATTTCCTTTGCTGAGTATCTTTTTAATTAGACTCAGTGCTGGTTCCCATGCCCTGCTGAGGTTGTAGCCACACTCTCGGTTGATGAATCCATCCATGGTACGAATTTCTGTGGCCTATCTAACGATGCTGTCCCAATATTTAGATGTCTCATCCAAGACCCTGGTATGTTAGTACTCCATTTCATGATTTTTGGACTAACAGTGCTCTGCAACTGCCAACTTGTTGGGGTACCCAAGTCGAGTGTGCCTCTGATTTTCTCGGCAATGATCTTTGATGGTGCACACTGTGTGTCCAATATAAGGCTTCCCACATTGACACAGAATATGGTATATGCCAGCCTTCCTCAAACCAAGATCGTCTTTGACACTTCCCAATAATGCTCGCATTTTATTTGGTGGGCAAAAGACAGTTCCTACTCGGTGTTTACTCAATATTCATCCTATTTTCCCCGATAGTGCGCCAGTATATGGTACAGAGTCAGTGGCTCTCTCTTTCTTCATGAATTCTTCCGTCCTCACACACTGTACTGTAGAGGTGGGGAGGAGAGCGTATGTGATCTGCCATTCTGAGTACCCTTTTTTCCGGAATACAGTTTTGAGGTGTTCCAGCTCTTGGGGTAGACTCTCTGTGTCAGAGATGGTGCGCGCCCAATGCACCAGTGTTTTTAGCACCCCACTCCTCTGTGCAGGGTGGTGGCAGCTATCTGCTTGCAAATTTGGAGACTGTAGAAGTCATGGAGAAAGAGAGAGCCACTGCCTATTTACCATATACTGTTGCACTATCGGGGAAAATAGGACAAATATTGAGGAAACACCGAGTAGGAACTGTCTTTTGCCCACCAAATAAAATGCGAGCATTATTGGGAGGTGTCAAAGATGATCTCAGTTTGCGGAAGGCCAGCATATACCAGATTCCGTGTCAATGTGGTGAGACTTATATTGGACAGACAGTGCGCACTATTGAAGATCATTGCTGAGAACATCAGAGGCACGCTCGACTTGGGTACCCGAACAAGTCAGCAGTCGTGGAGCACCATTTGTCGAAAAATCATGAAATGGACTACTACCATACCAGGGTCATGGGACAGACATGTAAATACTGGGACAGTGTCGTTAGAGGGGCCATCGAAAATCGTACCAGGACGGACTCATCAACCAAGATTGCAGCTACAACCTCAGCAGGGCATGGGAACCAGCATTGACTCTGATTAAAAAGACACTTAGCAAAGGAAACAAACGGGTGACTAGGGTGGACAAGGCAATTACACCGATGCCACCACAGACACCAACGCCAGCATCTCACCGCCTGCTGACATGTGGGCACAGACTGTAGAGAGAACGCCTTGCGAGGGGAGAGGATTTAAGATGGCTACCCACCCTCAGGAGCTCAGTTCGTCAGTGCACCTGCTGATGGCGACATGTCTGATCTCCGAAATATTGTGCCTGTTGGACACTATGGACCGGCAGTACACCTGTGGACTGTTCAAGCAAGAAATACGTCGGGAGAAACTGAAGAATCACATCTATTATTATTGTTTGTGTTCTCAATTCCAAGAAAACATATAAAAAACCTTGGCTAACTAAAGGAATAAGAATATCTTGCAACCATAAAAGAGAACTGTATCTAACAGCAAGAGGGAGTACTGACGCCGAAATTGTTCAATATTATAAAAACTATTGTGCGGTACTAAGAAAAGTTATTAAAAAGTCCAGAAGCATGTGTATCATGTCTGAGATCAGTAACTCTAATAATAAAATTAAAGCAATTTGGAATATTATTGAAAGGGAAACAGGGCAACCAAGAGCACAGGAAGACTTTAGTGCCATAAAACTGAATGACAAGTGTACTAACAAACAATCAGAAATTGAAAATATTTTCAATAATCATTTTTTGAATGTTGTGGAGAAAATAGGATCTAGACCTTCACTAGAAGAGGCAAGACTACTAATAAAAGAGGCCATACCTGTGCAGTTTGAAACAACTGTAATTCCTCCAACCCCTCCCTCTGAAATCAGTAAAATAATAAACTCATTGAAAAGAAAAAGCTCTTACGGAATTGATGGCATTTCCAGCAAGGTACTTAAAGCTTGTTCCCCACAGATAAGTAGGATTCTCAGCAACGTATGTAATAGCTCTTTGGAGCAGGGTGTTTTCCCCGATAGACTGAAATATGCCATTGTAAAATCATTGCATAAAAAGGGGGATATGTCGGATGTCAACAACTACCGCCAATCTCTCTTCTGACAGCTCTATCAAAAATTTTTGAGAAAGTAATGTATCCAAGGGTAGCCTCCCATATTTGTAAAAATAAAGTACTAACAAAATATCAGTTTGGTTTTCAGAAAGGCTTTTCAACAGAAAATGCTATAACCGCTTTCACTGATCAAATATTAAATGCTCTGAATAACCGGACATCACCCATTGGTATTTTTTGTGACCTCTCAAAGGCCTTTGATTGTGTAAATCATGGAATTCTTTTAGATAAGCTAAATCATTGTGGTTTGAGGGGGCAGTGCACAAATGGTTTAATTCATACTTAACTGGAAGAATGCAGAAAGTTGAAATAAGTGGTTCATGTAATGTTAAAACATCAGCTGATTCCTCAAACTGGGGGGCTATCAAGTACGGGGTCCGACAGGGTTCGGTCTTAGGTCCTTTACTGTTCTTGATATACATTAATGACTTACCATTCCACATTGATGAAGAGCAAACGAACTGTCTTTAAATTTTGATAAAACACCGTATAATCAGTTCCGTACAGTAAATGGCACAACTCCAGTAATAAATAATAGACTTTGAACAGAAGTCTGTAAGCTAAGGTAGAATTTTCAAAATTTTTAGGTGTGTCCATTGATGAGAGGTTAAACTGGAAGTAACACATTGATGATCTGCTGAAACGTCTGAGTTCAGCTATGTATGCTATTAGGGTTATTGCAAATTTTGGTGATAAGAATCTCAGTAAATTAGCTTACTATGCTTACTTTCATTCACTACTTTCGTATGGCATCATATTCTGGGGTAATTCATCATTGAATAGAAAAGTATTCATTGCTCAAAAACGTGTAATCGGAATAATTGCTGGAGTCCACCCACGGCCATCCTGCAGACATCTATTTAAGGATCTAGGGATCCTCACAGTATATATATATATTCACTTATGAAATTTGTTGTTAATAATCCAACCCAGTTCAAAAGTAATAGCAGTGTGCATAGCTATAACACCAGGAGAAAGGATGATCTTCACTATGGAGGGTTAAATCTGACTTTGGCACAGAAAGGGGTAAATTATGCTGCCACAAAAGTCTTTGGTCACCTACCAAACAGCATCAAAAGCCTGACAGATAGCCAACTAACATTTAAAAACTGAGACACTGAGTCGCAGAGAGACACAACAAAAAGACTCGCAAATAAAACTTTCAGATATTAAGGCCTTTGTCAACAATAGATGTACACACACACACACACAACTGCATTTGTGTGTGTTTGTACATCTATTGTTGACAAAGGCCTTAATATCTGAAAGTTTTATTTGTGAGTCTTTTTGTTGTGCCTATCTACGACTCAGTGTCTCCACTATATGGTGAGCAGCAACGTACCTTTTCGTAATATTATACATTCCATCATAGATTTTCCATTGTTTGACATTTTACAACAATGCAGACATATAATAAACACTACAGCACATAAAAATATCAGCTGTGGAAACAAACACACAGAATTAAAGAAGGCAACGTAACTGATACCAGCAATAATTATAAGCATTTATTGACTTTTGAAAAAAAAAGCTGGAAAAATCACACCTTAATATAACGTAATATAAACATCGCATATCCCATCAAAGGCAGGGCTACCTGTGAAATCAGTTGTGTGATCTACCGGCTAAGCTGGAAGTACCTTGTCTGTGCTGCATTCTACATGGGCATGACAACCAATATGCTGTCTGTCCGCATAAATGGCCACCGACAAACTGTGGCCAAGAAACTATGGACCACTCTGTTGCTGAGCACGTCACCCAACGTGACATTCTTCATTTCAGTGACTGCCTCACAGCCTGTGCCATATGGATCCTTTGCACCAACACCAGCTTTTCTGAATTGTGCAGGTGGGAACTCTCCCTGCAATATATCCTATGTTCCCATAACCCTTCTGGCCTCAACCTTTGTTAGTCATTGTCTTCATCCATCTAGCCCCTTCTCTGTTCCCATTCCAGCACTACACAGCCCTCTATCCCAGCAATGCAGCCAGTCTTTTTACTTCTCTCCTTTTCCATTAGCTCCCCCCCCCCCCTTCCCCCTCTGCCCTCTCTTCCCTGCTCACCATTTAACCTCCCAATTGCACCTAGCTGACAGGCTGCCATATCCTTTCCTCACCTTGTCCCTGGATGCTCCCCAGCAGCAATTCACCACCCCCCACCCTACCTTGCTATACTTCCCCCTCCCCATCCCAGCCTCTTCCTTACCCGCACCCAGTTGCCTCTCCCATCATGTGCTGCTGCTACTGGTCGTACTCTGGCTTCAGCTGCAAGAGACAGTGATCATATATATATATATATATATATATATATATATATATATATATATATATATATATATATATATATATGTGTGTGTGTGTGTGTGTGTGTGTGTGTGTCATATGTTTTTGACAGAGGCTTTGTTGGCCGAAAGCTTATTTTGTGATAGTCTTTTTGTTGTACCTTTCTATGACTCGGCATCTCTGTTATATGGTGAGTTGCACCTATCCTTTTCATAATATTATTACACCTTAATACAATGTTATAAAAATTAAATTTTAATATACTTCATTACAGAGCTTTGTTACTGTCAGTGAGATATAGCAATCATTTGAAAATTCAAATGCTCAAACATATCTATCTAGGTGAAAAGAGAAAAGCTCATTTTATGAAAAACTTTTATCTATTTCATTTATCAAGTTTTGAAAAGATGCTCCTCAGTTACAGAAGTATACTGCAATGATCCTGGATAGCTGGAAATATGTGTCCAAGACTTACGTTCCCAGATAATAATAGTTAGGGACATGCAAAGTGCTGGAATATTGAAATGAGCATTGACACAATCTCAGATGCTGTGGTTGTTCAATTCAGTTTATAATCCACAGAGAGAAAAAAGTTTCGTGCCACATAACAAAACCATCTAACTGAATGATTTTGAGAACTATTAACAATAATGCAGAGTTTTGCTAGTTCCAGGAAGGCGAAGTCGGCCTAAGAGTCTTGCTATCTCTACTCCTACAAAATTACTATCCTTGGAGGAAGCTCGATCACGAGCTTTGATGTCATCTGGAAAGGGAGAACCAGAGTACATTGAAGTAGGTAAGTTGCAGTTTATTTCTCAAACTTGTCCAAGAAATGCGAAGTTTCTGCATGGGGTGGTTGTTGTAACACATAGCAAGTCTGCTTATTAAAATTGAACTCATAAAAGAAGTGTACAAGAATTAGTATCTACCACTTGCAATGTAATAGCAAAATATTATTTCGTCCTTAGAAATTGCTTGGAAAATATTTTGTGCACCTTGTCATTTTTTGTTAAAAATATGATTAATTTAGAATTCACACTACAATGTATTGTAATAATAGAAAATATAGATTCCCATTCATTAAGTGTTGTCACATACAGCATGCATGCTGTTTTGTGTTAATCTTCTTTAAATGTGGTCTAGTAATAGGACCTGTAAAATATATTATTATTCAATAAAACCTAAGAGTTCTTGTAATAAAAATATTGATGTAGGCTCATGTTATCTGTTGGAATTACTGAAACAACACACACCTATACAGCAAAATGTTGGTAGCTGAATACGCTCTGCTGGGACTGTAGTCCTGCAACTTGAGTGGTTGTATCAGGTCGTGGTGGTGGTGGTGGTGGTGGTGGTGTGTGTGTGTGTGTGTGTGTGTGTGTGTGTGTGTGTGTGTGTGTGTGTGTGTGCACTCTAGCTTGAAAAAGGATTTTTCCAAAAACTAGCAAAGTTTTCAGTCTTGTTTATGTGCCTGTGTATGACTCAACACCTCTAATATTCAGTGTGTTTTACCTTTACTCTTAAATTATTTACAATGTCTGTTACAATAGTTAAAAGCTACTGGCCTTATAAGTAAAAATTTGCATAAAAGAAAGTATCATTATGTACGTGCAACAACCCAGTGCTTTATGTGAATTTGATGAAACAGGTGGAGGACCAGCCAGCCTTCCTGCCAAATACCACACTGTGATTGAGCTCCCTGGTGGTGGCTCAGCTCGTAAGCGATCTGGTTCCAAAAGGTCACCTCTTGGATGGAAGTCCTTTTTCAGTAAATCAGGCCGCAAGACTGGAAAAGCAACTACGCCATCTGATTTAGGTCTCAATCAGGTAATTATTTTGGAGGAAAAAAAAAAAAAAACTAAAGGCTTAAAGTTTGCACACAAAATGTGACCATTGACTTAAAAAAATAATGCTGCACTTGTTTTTCAAACTTGGTGCAGTGACAGTGATGTCATGAAAATATGTAATTGTTTATAATCCAGAATATTGCTGTATTATATAAAAACTATTGTTTGTTTGCTGTGTAAATTGGTTGTCGTCCTCACAGTTAGAAGATGTTTATGTTCCAGACAACTGCAGTAACGGAAGCAGATTTGTCAGTGGGAAGGCGACGCTTGCGGCCTGTAAAGAGTGCGGAGTCATTGGCCAACTCGTCGAGTCGAAATTCTGCTGCAGTGACAGATACAGATCTCCCACTGCAAGCCCCAACGGCAGGAGTACCTGAGGATCTTGTTAGGGCTGGTGGTCATAGCCGCTCTGTTTCACACGATTCATACTTTGATCAGTTGGCAGAAACCCCAGCACGTACTCGTGCACATGCTAGGTATGTACAAAACAATGTTAATTATTTGTTTTTGTTAAAATCCACTGTGTATCCGTAAAAACTCGTGTTGTTTGGCACTAAAATGTTGACTCTATAAGCACAGATAATAATAGTAATTTGTTATTTCGTTTATGCAGCTGGAGGTATTTTGTGTTGTTTAGTTGAGTGGCAATTTCTTTATTTTGGGATTTTAGTTATTACTGTCCTATTATGTGGAGCAAGATAACTACTCATCCACTCACCAAAACCTGTGGGCAAAACAGAATGCAATATTTGTTCAGCCTCACAATTAAAACTTTTTAAGCTTAACATTTTGAATGTTACAGGCCATCAAGACTAGCAGAAGAGGAGCGAGAGGAACACTTCTCTTCTTCTTTGGACCTGAGTGAAATTCAGCTGAACTTTGAACTGGAGGAAACGGAAATGCGCATCTTCTCAGAGGACGAGACGTTGCTGTCGGTGGGTAGTGGGAGCCTGATCTCCCAGGGCTCGCCTCGTATCTGGCCAGGGGCTGCCCTCAGGAGGGGGGTGAGTAGGACAGGCAACCTACCTGCCCCTCCCTGTGTAGTGTAGGCTAGCAGTGTCAACAGTTCATTAGGTCCTCTGTGAGTTAACCCTGCATTAATATCAGTTAATTTGTAAACTGCCTGCCCTATGAATTTTTAACCTCTTTGAGCATCTTGACAGCCCATCGTAGCCAGATATGTGGTGTAATATTATGTAGCAACCTCTCCTTCCAATTCACATAAATTTGTTGTCGAGGAAATTCCAGTTTAACATGTCAATATGAACTTATTTATTGATGGTCATTTTTGACTTGTGAAAGTTTCCTGGAATTTCTGTTGTTGTTGTTGTTGTTTGTTGTTGTTGTAGAAGGTTGTGATTAGGTTTCTATAATATGTTATTGTTGCTAGTGTGTGAAGTTTAGCAGTAATGTGTGTGTGTGTGTGTGTGTGTGTGTGTGTGTGTGTGTGTATATATAAATCGGCATTTGTGTTATTGAATATTTGCAGAGTAAGAAGGCTCTTACTGACAGTTGTTACACTGATGTATTTAGTATCAAGATTGGCAGTGAGCAACACATTATCCACTGTTGCTCAGCAATAGTAACCAACAGAGAAATATAATATCATAAGCAGAAGCTCTGGACTTTTGGGAATGGTGCTCAGTATATGATCCTTTAGATTCTTTGCACTGCATCCATTTTTGCTTCCATGACAGGAATCCATCATCATAAAACTCTTAAGCTTGATCATTACCCTGATGTTAACATTTATGGGTTAACATACCAATATGAATGGCACCCATCTCCTGACAAGCCACACCAGTGAATTATGCCTCGAAACATGATTTTTTCTGAGTACATTCAATTTCTCTTCACTTCTTTAGATGTTTACATTTGTTTATGCATTGTGAACATTTTTTTCTGTACTTGCAACGTTTTACAATAACTGTCTTAAAAGATTCCATTGGAAAATTCTGCAATGCCCTTGGTAAAAAAAAGTGTTGATGACACATACATAAATGTAAACATCTGGAGTTAGGATGCAAGGTGTCTTGAAATGTCATCATAGAAAAATAAATGCATATAAAAGTATCTGTTGCACTTATTCATTACTGTCAATTTGAACAGTTGCAGTGTTTTAATAAATCCACAACAGTCAAGAATTATTTATTAATGTTGAAACGAGAAAGGATAGAACAATGAAATACAGCAATGAGGTAGGCAATTCCAGTCAACAAGCAATTAGGAGCAACATTGTGAATTTTTGGCTACAAGCAGCTCATTCAAGTGTTTGAAATTTGGTGTGTTGATATCCACAAACACTAATAGCAAGTATTTTTTAAATATTTGTCAAAAATGATGACTGACTGCATAAGCATGGATTGTTTCTCCAGCACTAAATAAGTACAATGTGGGTGCCTTGCTCTTCCTTCCTCAGATTTTTCCGCGGTCATGATTGAAACCAATCACGGAGTAGATCCAGCCTGCAGTCCATTGGTTGCCTACCTGTATTCCAAATTTTCATGAGATTTTGTATTTTTGTCATGTAGCTTGATGTTTCTAACAGCCACCTTTGTTTGCGAGATATGCTGTAGTTTGTCTACTGGTGAACAATGTTTTCATTTGATACAGATTGTTCAATGTAGCAGAACATGCATGGTAGTGACCCTTCTATGGTCCTAAAATAATTTTATCGCACAATTTACTGTGTGATCTGACAGAGAACTTGACAGTATATTATGAGCATACAGCAGATCTCTCAGCAGTATCTTGCTCAGCTAATCTAAAGTAGAAAAATGATCTCAATCTACCTGTTGGTTGCAATCAGATCCTTTGTGAGAAGATTAAGCTGTATCCTTGCTCTAGATTTTTCCTTGTCCACTCTCATTTTCCTCATCAACAACAGTACAGTGTGTTTGTTACTCTCATCTTGACAGTTAGAACCTGAATGCTTCCAGTCTCGCACATGATGAACACATAAAAGCATAATGCACAGTCTTTGCAGAGGGTCATCACTTGCATTTATTTCTGAATTGTGTCATCTCCCTTGTAAAAAAAACTGTAGCACACATTGAGCACATTTTTTTCGGTTTGTGAATTGTGATTAGCATTAACCAGCATACTTCTGACATACTTGTTTAGTCAATAATCTGTCTCATGATGATGCTTCTATCATTTTGGATGAGTTCATCAGTGACTGATGCTTTATCATTTGTCATGATGCGTGACAGTTTGACATGTTGCTGATTTGTAATGTGGTGGTTAACACCCTAAAACCTCTTAAGCCCCAGAAATACTTCATGTCAATTCATTGTTTTGTTTCTATAGACTTGCAAGCACCTACTGTTAATTGATGTAGCTGATTTATTCTTGGATTTGTAGAGGGATTTATCACTATGGGTGAACTATTATGTCATGTTGATTACCTGTTTAGTGACTTACCTGAAACAACAAAAAATAAGAAATAGTTGTACACCAGCTGGTAAAGGACCAATGCTGCTGCCATAAAAAATTTCTCTTTTATGTTCATTATCATTATTGAATTACAGTGAATAGTGCATTACTATTTCTCTGACCTCACATTTTGATTGATCTGTGTGTACTGAATGATGCTCGTTACAGTTAAAAGTAACAAAATGCAAATAAGGGAAGAACATGTGATTCACAGCATGATGTGAATGTTACTGAAGACAAGTACTGTGTCAGATAACTAACCGTTAAGATGACAGTAACAAATACACTGTGGTATTGTTGATGAGAAAAATAAGAGTGGAAAAGGAAATATTTAGAGCAAGGATACATTCTACTCCTCTCACAAAGGATTTGATTGCAACCAACAGGTAGATTAAGATCACTTTACTACTTCGGACTAGCTGAGTGCGATACTGGTAAGAGATCAGCTGTCACCTCAATCTTCTGGCTAAATTAGGGTTAAGAAAATTCTTTACACCACAAGTATGTGGGATTATGTTCCTTTTGATGAAAATTTATTAATTCCCATGTTTGGCCACAGAGGTAGGTGATGGCTCATTTGCTGCCACATGATGTAAGTGAATATTGATTCTTTTATTACAATGTTAATAGATAGTCATTGTTTTCCACAGCGATGTAGATTACGTTAGCTACGTTTAATGAACAGAAAACTGTTCATATAATGTAACCGAAGTGTTTATTTACCACATAGCAGAGATGCTAAGTCACAGATAGGCATAACAAAAAGACTGTCAGAATATAAGCTTTCGGCCACCAGTGCCTTTGGTGTGTGTGTGTGTGTGTGTGTGTGTGTGTGTGTGTGTTGTCTATTTTTGACAAAGGCCTTGATGGCCGAAAGTGGATATTGTGGCAGTCTTTTTGTTGTTATGCCTATCTGCGACTCAGCATCTCCACTGTGTGGTGAGTAGCAACTTTCCATTGTTACATTCAATCCTGGATTTTCCATTGTTTGAGATGTTTATTTGTTGATCCTTTCGTCGGCTTGGAAAAAGTGACCCGTGAAATAAATAATTGGGCAATGTCAGGCATGGTCTACAAGAGGAATTGATCGTATTCAAGATTGTCAAAGGCTATAGGGCAAGGAACATGATGCAGATTCTAGACATTTAAAAGTCTTTGTATACATCTTCATTGAAACTCTTTGTCCACAAGGAATTCTCATAATTGCTGTATACATAAGGTGATTCCGACAGACTGGAATTTCCATGGCTTGTGGCTAAAAACAGATTTTAACAGTGTCAGGAACTGCTGCTAGATGTTAGTAGGCTACTAGTTTTTCTGAGCCAATACCTAGGCATGCTAGGAGCCTTTGCTGACATTGATGAGTTAGTGTGTGTAAACCACACCAAACTGGATCTCTATTGTCTGATGAAAATCGTTACAATTTTCTCTCTTTGAGAATTATGGCCAGGATATCATCTATTGAGAGCATAGAAAGATTTCTAGAGGAACTACTTGAAAAGTATGGTCTCATGATATTTTAAGAGTGTTTTAGTTTTACCAATTTACTGTCTAACTTTACAGTGGAATTATATATAAAAACAAAGATGAGGTGACTTACCGAATGAAAGTGCTGGCAGGTCGATAGACACACAAACAAACACAAACATACACACAAAATTCAAGCTTTCGCAACAAACTGTTGCCTCATCAGTAAAGAGAGAAGGAGAGGGAAAGACGAAAGGATGTGGGTTTTAAGGGAGAGGGTAAGGAGTCATTCCAATCCCGGGAGCGGAAAGACTTACCTTAGGGGGAAAAAAGGACGGGTATACACTCGCACACACACACATATCCATCCACACATATACAGACACAAGCAGACATATTTAAAGACCAGTGGAATTTGTTCAGAAGGGCTGTAAGAAGGAAAGGTACATTCTTTTTATATTTTGTTCGCATATTACAGATAACTGTATAACTCTCATACATGTTTGCTTAGTTTTCTCATTCACTGAGCTGCAGTTTTGGATGTTGGGATGATTATTCATTAGCACAGTCACATCTGAAATGACCAAAATGCCCCATATATTTTGAACTGAGTTGAAATTCTATTCTATTACCTAAACAATGTGCCAAATGTAAGGGGAGACTATAAGGTCAGTGTGACTTGAATTTACTGTTGCAAAAGCAGTTAAATACTTACCTCTCATAGTTACAGTATCTTGCCTAGTCTGTATTAGATCAAGCAGAACCTACTACTGAAGCTCATAGATTAACTGCATGATTTTATGTATGTAATTATCCCTTGTGATTAGTATTTTTGATTGGCTGTTTCTATTTAGATAGAGGTTTTTATAACAGTTTCCTGTATTTTAGTGTACAGTAGTACGGGGTCCTTTCATTTCTCCAGTGCTTGTTTCTCTAATGAAAAATATCATGCTAGTCCATATGTCAAGAATAACCCCCAATAAAATGCATTATAGATACAGACAAGATTTAGGTGGTATGGACGTGTTAAAAGAATGGGAATTTGCAGGGTACCAAGACGGTTCCATTAAATGAAATTTGGAGGCGAGAGATCTACAGAAACACTGAGAGACATATGGATTGAGGGAGTGTTGGAATTTGTGAGGAAGGGAGGAGAAGACTGGGTCAGAAGGGAGAGAGAATTGTGTGGATTATGATGGTAGATTAAGTGGCAGAGAGTAAAACAACCTAAACCACAGAGTGGTGCACATATTTTTGAACACTGCAACTTTTTTTCCACAGTTGTTACTCTTCACCCACTGCCAGTCACAACTGTTTTTATTAATCATTAAGAGTTTTTAAAAAATTCAAAATGGAAAGGTTCTGCAGCTGAATGACTCTATTGATTGCAAAAGTTTCACAAAGCTATCAAAATGCCTATAAAAATCGGACATTAGTATGCACAGCCAGTTGTTCATACAAAAGCATGCACAAAATGTCGTACATTGATACTGTTGAATAAATATTTTATTTGCTGGTTGTCAACCTTGTAATATTTTGACGATAGTTTGTGCATGGTTGACAAGAAGACAGTACTGGTCAGTATGCTGCATGCGTGTTGCCACCATTTCAGTTTAGTAAAATGGCAGACAAAGACCAATTGACTCTAGAACAGAAAGTGGAGGCTGTATTATTTTACATGTAATCAAAGAGTGTAGTAGAGATTCAGCAACATTTTCATGTTCATTTTCATACAAGGTGGCTACTTGCAGACAGCCAATGTATAGACTAACCACAAAATTTGAATCTGACAGCAGTATTTTAGAGCAAACGTGATCTTGTGACAACACAGTCTGTACTTCAGGGAATACTGAAGCCGCGTGTTGTGGTTTGTCCCTCACTTTTGCCGCTCCTAGTGGCATCTAGTGCCGAATCTAGCAAACTGGAGTGGTCAGCTTACCCCGTGTAGCTGCCCCCTATTAGGAACTTCACAACTGCACTTCTGAGCACCTACCTGTCCCTTTGTTCAGGGCAGGCAGGCATTGCTGAGGGCCCACAGTGAGCAGATGTGACAGTTACCTGGGAGAATCTGCAGTGAGCAGATGAGTCTGAACTAGGTAAGCACTTGAGTAGATTGTGTTGTCTAATGTGTTAGAATAAGTGCATGAAGACCCTACAGTGGGCGCAGTTGTATGTCACAGCCTGGCAAGTGCTGCAGTGAGCAGAGTGCATTATATCTCACCATGTGTTAGATTAACAGGTTGCGTGGGGACTCTGTAGTGAGCATACGTATGTCTTGACCAGCGTAGGGCTGCAGCTTGTGGGCACCTTGTAAAATTTTTATGGAATAAAGTATTTTTATATAACAAGTCATGTTCTGTGTAATCATTGCGGGATGGAAATAAGGTGAGAGCAGTGAGTTCACTCACGCTATAATCTCAAAACTTAAATGTACCAATACAGGACCAGAGGCCTGCAAGTGAACTATGTACAGTCTAAGAGTGGCTTTGACGTGAAGTCCTACGAAATCCACAAGGCGAGCTTCAGCTGAGTTAGGCATCTCACGCTGTTTTCTTCAGAGAGTACTTCATGCTGCCATGAAGTTATTTCCATGCAAAATGACTGTGTTGCACAAACTTTGGCTGTTACAAATGATGATGCCGTGATTCATGGCTCATGGTTCTCTGATGATGATTCATCTGAACAGTAGTATCAATAGGCAGAACATCAGATTTTGGGCATGAGAAACTTCTGTTGTTGTACATGAGACTGAAAATTATGGCGAAAAAGTGAATTTGTGGGCTGCCATTTCTAGCCGTAGAATCACTGGGCCAATATTCTTCAGTGACACTGTTAACATTGTGGAATACGTGGAGATGTTTCTGAACAATTTCCTTCTGCAACTTATGCAACATGATTACCAATTGAAACACAGTAGCTCATGCAAGATGGAGCTTGTCCTCATACAGCAACATTATTCTAGATTTCCTGCTCAAACTTTCAGGCACCATGTGATGTCCCATTGATATGCAGAACATTTTAAGGATGGTTCAATATGGCCACCACAAAGTCCAGATATTAATACTTGTAATTAATTCTTATGAGGGCATAAGACAATCTACTGCAACAAACCACATAATCTAATGCACCTGTGAGCAGCTATCACAACAGTTTTCCAGGGAATCACAGAAGGCTTGTGTTGTAGGGTTGTTGGAAACATAAGTTTGTCTCAGAGAGGTGACATGTCAACAAGGTGGACATATTGAATATGTACTGCAGACTCGCTGAGCATACACGTTCTGATAATCAAAGTAAAAAAGAAAAAATTGACATTTTGTTCATTAAAACTTTCATAAACAATTTTCCATGTATGACATTTTGCACACCACCCTGTGTCTGAAAAGCAAAATAAAATGTGCACAGAGGTTTATTGATCAAAACAGGGATGTAGAAATGCAGAGACCTATTTCCACTGTAACAAGTTGCAATATACAAAACATTTGATTTGAACCACAGAAGTAAGTTAAATTGTTTGTAAAAGATAATGAGCTTTCAATAAAGATTTGATGTAATTACGGATATGTAAGGGGACATATGGAAGAGCAAGATTCGTATTCTAGCTGTTGCATAATGTTCTCTCAACTCAAGGATGATCTGACTTCGCACTTTGTAATTGCAGCTATGAGGCTGGAGAGTGTTCCATATGAGGAAGTAGAGCTGGAAAAACAATAGTTATCAGAAAGGCATGGAGTGCAGAAGGCAATGATGAATAAAGTGAACCTCAAGCTTTTGAAATTTTCCATTATTTTGAGATAATTAAGAGATGCAGTTCAAGTGTCCAAGTCTTCAGGCAAATTACAGAATTTTTGAATAAATATTAGATTTTACATCAAATCTAAAGTAAACAAGATTTTCAAAATATGGAAAATCCAGGATGGAATGTAACAATATTGTCAAAAGAAAGTTGTCACTCACCATATAATGGAGATGCCGAGTCGCAGATACACACAACAAGGAGACAGTCACAAATGTAGCTTTCGGCCAGTAAGGCCTTCGTCAGAATTAGATGGCAAACACACACATACACACTCGCACAAATGCAACTCACACACACATGACTGCAGCCTCCCTATTTCCCTGACTTAGCACCAAGTGACTTCTGCATTTTCTGTATACTGAAAAAGACTCAGAAAAGGACCAGGTTTCAGAACAAGGAAGATATTATGCATAATTCAATGGAGTAACTGCACACCATACCAAAAGAGGCTTTCCAGTGGTGCTTCCAACAGTGGCAGCAGTGTTTGGAGAGGTGTGGAAAAGCTGAGGAGGAGGAGATTAGTGTTTAATGTCTTGTCGACCACAAGGTCATTAGAGACGGAGCACCAGCTCGGATTAAGGAAGGATGGGGAAGGAAATCAGCCATGGCCTAGGAACCATCCCGACATTTGCCTGAAGCGATTTAGATAAATCGTCCTGAATGCGAGTCCAGTGTGCTAACCATTACACCACCTAACTCAGTAGAACTGGAGGGATTACTTTTTTGAAGGTGACTAGTGTCAAACAATTGTATCTGAGTAAAGATTGCTTGTATAGATAGAAGTTGGATAATTTTTAAC
This sequence comes from Schistocerca americana, assembly GCF_021461395.2. Classification (NCBI taxonomy): domain Eukaryota; kingdom Metazoa; phylum Arthropoda; class Insecta; order Orthoptera; family Acrididae; genus Schistocerca; species Schistocerca americana. The sequence continues at coordinate 503,755,059 of NC_060126.1, read as the reverse complement.
AGTTCTCATATAGTATGCTGATCATATAGACCAATGTCAAACTGTGACAACTGCCTTAGTTTTTGAGTGATTATATGGAGAATAGTTGAAAATATCTGGGAGACAAACATTCTTTGCTTTCTGAATGATCCTCTATGTAACAGATAATTTTTGTAAATTGCATGTTTTGTAGTAACTATAGCAGCATCCACACTCATAACAGAGAAATCAAATGTAGCAATGTAACAGTCTATGAAAATGAATTATTATATATAGTATACAATAATAAGGACAAGTTAACTAAAGTTCCTGACTCTTCATATTTGTCGTACATTGAGAAGTACCACGTTGGAGGCTATAGCATATTGGCTACAGTCTGGGTAATAGGTAGGCAGCTTAAAGATAAAATTTATATTCTCTATATTTTTTTTAAATTTTGGTGATCATTTGTACATGAAATTACCGTGTAAAAACTTTCTCTTGCACAGCAGAGTGCTGCAGGTGAAGCATCCCCAAAGCGACAGCAGCGACCAGCAGGTCCACCATCCCCACGTTCGAAGCGCTCTCGTTTAGAGCAGCGACTCGGGTGTTCTCCACACGATGAGCTGCGTTACATTGACAGTCAGAGTCCTGAATCCGTTTCGGCAGTTGGTATTAATAGTGGTCTGCAAGTAACAGTGCATGCTGAGGTAAGTTCAAAGGCTAGGGTGTCATTTGGTCATGTGGAACAAAATATTTGTTTTTTTGCTTCCCTCAATGTATTTTTTTCAGTTTTTATACTGAAAGAATGTTCACATTGTTGCAGGTGCACCCTCTCAGTTCACCTCCATCAACACCTGGTTACCGTCCTCTGCTGGACAGTAGTCCTGAGACACCTGATCCAGACAGGCCACACACCAGCATGTACCAGGATATGTCAAGTGCCAGGTCTAGCAGCACATATAGGGACGCTTCAGGCGACGAAAGATCTCCAACGTATCATGAGATGTCTGATACAAAGTCAAGTAGTACTCATCAGGAAGGCTCTTGTGACGAGAGATCTCCTGGGACCACTTTTGATGACTTGGCAGGGAGGAGGCTAACGGAATCCTACTGTAGTACGCAAAGCGATGCAGATGTTGGCGTCTATCAGAATGTGTCACTTAGTGCCTATTGTGAAGAATCTGAAAGTGAAAAATCTCAGCATGCATACGAAAATGTTAGTAGCACAGCATCACCCCATAGGCACAGCAGTGCTGCAAGTGACAGTGATACCATTTACCAGGAAGTATCGAGAGCAAAATCTTTGTCTTGTGATGTGCCAAATAATGTGTTGAACAGTGCGTGTTACGATGATGTGAGTGAGAAATCTTCTACTTTACAACACAGTATCACTAGTGAAGAAGGAGTTAAAGATGCAAACTGGAATATGAATAGTGAAGTGTGTTCTGGGGCTTTCCCAGTTTCAGAAAGCTGCAGTAGTGACAAAGATGATAGGTTATATGAAAATATTCCTCAGTGTGTGAATCATAAGTGTGGAAGTGATAGTAGTTCAACAAAATCGTGCAGCAGTAGTTTAGCAGAAAATGATCACCTAGAGGCAAAGACGCCATCAGTAACAGCTGTCTATCAAAATGTGTCCCCAAGTGGCTCACCATTACATTCTGCATTTTCCAATGTTTATCAGAACTTACCAAGCAGGACCTCGGAAAATGTCTACCAGAACGTTATCCACAACTATGAACCCGTTCTTCCAGTAAAAGAAGTGCAAAATCTAAAACCCACAGATCTCTATGAAGATGCCCCAGAAGAACATGTTTATGAAGATGTACGTCCTTTGGTCACAGATGGTATTGATTTGTACCAGCAAGTAAAAACATTAAGAAGATCAGTTCATGAAGTAAATCAGTTACTTGGGGAAACAACAGGTTAGTGATATGACACTTGAAAATAAGTCTAGGTGGCATTTTTTAAAATAAAATGTGTTAAATTGATTTTGGTGATGTGGAATGTTTGCAACAGGTATCTGGCAGATATTGATGATTATTCTGATATTTTGATAAGTCCATCAGATTGCTTATTTTTTGTTTAGAGTTTTCATCTCTTACACTGCAGGTAAAGTATTAACATCACCCATTTGACATCTACTACTGAATACAAGCCACCTCTAGATGCTTCCATTCTTTTTTGTTGTTAAGTTGTATGCATCCATAACAGTCCTGCATATTTTTGGTGTTATCTATCCACCTTCCATTATGTCTTTATCTCAGTCTTTTTCACAACTTTTTGGAATCCACTTAAAAGCTTTATTGATGTAGCTACTGTGCATTCTCTTGGCCTAACTTATTTCTACCAATCTGATCCAAAGGTATTTTGGTCTTGCTGGTGTGCATTGAGGGCATGTGTGAGAAAGTGACAGCAAAAAGTTAAGGGATGCTATTTTGGCACTATTGCGCAAATGTTCACATCTATCTTCATTGTAAAATGGTGCCAACACCACTGTCAAACCACAGTGACTCCACAATTTATCATGAACAGTAAAACAAACAACCAAATCTAACTTGTGTAGTAATTGTCAAGACCACAACATTTCCAACCGTGCTCAGCAATGCAATGATGGATTAGACTGAACTTGAGTTTTAGTAGAATCTCTAGAAAAGCATGAGACTCGTGCAGCAATAAAAGCTACATGTTCCAGAGGCCAGGAGGGGCAAGTGTACCCTACTTGTCCACCTCACCCCCCCCCCCCCCCTCCCCGTTCAGATGCTTATGCGCTTTGGTTACCGTATGCAATTTTCTCTTCCTCTCAAAAAGTTCTCGTTGTATATTCTCATATCCTGAGCTCTCTAACAGAATGACCACCTGCATGTCAACAAATGTGGATTTTAAAAATACCAGTCATGCTAAACTTCACACAAATCTCTCTCGTATGACTTTCTGAAATCTATGGGTAAAGCCAATCAGGTGGTTACAGTATTTCTTGAATTCTGAAAAAACATTTGACTCCGTACCACACCAAAGCTTCTTAATGAAACTATGATCATATGTGGCATCAAATAAAATTTACAACTGGATTGAGGATTTATTGGTAGGGAGGATCAGCATATTATCTTGGATGTTGAGTCATCAACAGATGGTGAAGTAACTATAGTCATGTGCCAGGGAAGTGTATTGGAACCTTTGTTGTTGTTGCTGTATATTAATGACCTGGCAGACAATACTAATAAGAACCTCTGGCTTTTTGTAGCTGGTGTATTTGCCTATAACGAAATACTGTCTGAAAAATACTGCATGTACATTCAGCCCGATCCTGGTAAGATTTCAAAGTGGTCAAAAGATTGGTAACTTGCTTTAAATTTTCAGAAGGTAAAATTCTGTACTTCAAATACATAATATCCTGCAATTACAATATCGGTGAGTCATGACTGGAATTAACCGAATCACACAAATATGTGTAGATGTAACAATTTGTGAGGACCATCCTAGAATATCGCTCATGTGTGTGGCACTTGCAGTTGTAGGACTAACACAAATACAGAATGTATGCAGAGAAGGGCAGCGCGAATTAATGGTACCAGGGTTGTTTGACTTGTGAGGAGGCATCACAGAAATGCTGAAAAACCCTAACAGGCAGACACTTGAAGATAGACATTAACTATAAGGCAATAGTGTACTTATAAATTTTCGAGAACCTGTGTTAAGTAAAGAATCTGGGAATATACTATAGTCCCTTCGTATCACTCCTGTAGGTACTGTGTAGTAAAGATAAAAATATTTACAAGTCCCTCTGCCAGGAACTTCACAATGGTTTGCAGAGAATGGATGTAGAATGCAGATCTCTGTCGACATATTTCTGGACAGCTTTGTTTAATTTAGCTTATTCTATCATGTCCTTTTACCGTTTGAATCCCTTGCCTTGTCTTTAACAGCTGGATAATACCACTTGAGATGTTCTTTCCATTTGATTTCTTTGTACTAGCAAACTGTAGTTTGCATAATTACCTTGGATAAATAACTGCTGCTTTTGTTTAAGTTTTTATAATATTTAGTTTCTAAGACACTGAAATTCTTGATTGGTGTTTTAATGTGGTACACCTCCCTGTTCTCTGATTCCTTTTTGAGGAGTCCTCTAGACTGTACATTTCATCTTAAAATGTTATGAATACTTGCAGCTTGCAAGTGGTTTAATGCTGCATCATTCTCTATACAATTTATTTATTATTTGACATAATTCAGTCAGTTTTATTTTTAGTTGTATATGGTCCTTGCCATGTTGTTTTTTTATTTGTTTCCCATATATTCTGGAAGAGTACATTAAGGGCAAATATTATTTTGCCAACAAATTCTGGTGACATTTGAAGTTTGTCATTTCTAGTATCATACGAGAATTTTCCCACTATAGAATTATTCTATAAGTTTTCTCCTACTTTTGTATTAAAATTGTCCATTAACATCTTGTAGTGGAATTTGCTGTCACTAATCAACTTTGTAACTCTTGGTCTTCTTCTTCTTCTTCTTCTTCTTCTTCTTCTTCTTCTTCATGATTGGTGCATAGATTTCAGTGCCTTTTATGCAATGTCTTATACCTATTTTTGAAACACATTTTAATACTGTCCAGCTCAATTTAGTTAGACTGTCATTATTGGGTATGGGGTATCTAATAAATTGGAATAAGCTATCAATTCTGAGGTATTTCAACTGAAATGATATGAGAAATTATACAGCTAATAATGAAGATTGTAATTTATTCTCTAGCGCTGCAAACACTATATTATACGTATAGTGCAATTAGAGTAATTTTGTTAAGATGGCCTTCATAATCATAGTATGATGATAAACAGAATATTAAATAAATGGGTAACTACTGAATACAACACAGTAATGATGCTGCATGACATATATGTAACCCTTACACTCACACACACAATTGAGAAACTCGTTAAAAAATAAATCATTTTAAAACAGAAACCAAAAACAAATTCAATACAGTGTCCTTGTACACTGCCAGTTGGTACCAGTATAACAAGCAGAGTGAAGTTAGATATTGCATGGAACATTACAGGATGAGCCAGAAACATTCTACTCTGGGGTTAACTAGAAAAGCATTAGATGTTTCCATGTTGTGGTGCTGGATGGTGGATGCACACATTGCTCTTGATACTTGGCGGTTGGCATTGTCTGAAAGTGCCCACTCCTAGCGAGTGAGCTTAGACATTGTACACCAATGTGGGCTGATTAAATAACATGTAATGGGTCAGCGCTACATGTCCTGCTGAACGTCAGTGGGTTGGGGCTACTGCAGCCCCCTCACCTCTTGTCGGAGCACCTTTTAGCTGGTGCCATCCGAGCATCCCTCCTCCGTTGCATAGGATGGTATTCAGTGCTCAGGAAGGTGATGTCCATACCATCTGTGGCACTGCTTGTGTAAGCACACCAGCAAGTGTGCCATGGGACTAAAAAGGAGCACTAATGGCTTGTGATAAGTCACCAAATGAAACTTAATACAGTAGATAAACACATGAAACTTATTGTAAGAGCCTCTTTCTCTGCTTGAGAATACGTCTTCTGTGCATCATTAAGTATTTTCGACACAAAAGCGATGGGCTGAGCCATCTTCACAATGCTGAGATAACACCCCAATGCCATATTGTGATGTGTCTGTTGCAACCACAAACTGGAGCCCTGGCTGATAGGTGGCCAAGTACGGAATGGAATGCAAACCACCTTTCAATGTCTTGAATCTATGATAGCAGATAGGATCCACTCAGAGGTGGCACCCTTCTTAAGCAACTGATTTAGAGGATAGGAAACCAAGGATCCCTGCAGAAGTAACTCGTGCTATTACGCAACTTTGTGTAAGAATGCTTGAAGCTCCTTCACATTCGGAGGACACAGAAGGGCCAATATAGTGTCTATGTGCCTGTCAGGCAGCTGAATCTCCTGATAAGAGGCAATGTGCCTCAACTGTTCTATAGAGGGTTTCCAAATTGCTCCTAAGCCTCGTGTCATGCAAGGTCTGAAACGAAGACCAAGCTTGCAAAGGTGGTCCTCGGGTAACCCAAATGTCGAAGTAATTGTTACAACAAGGAATGTATTGAAATGTCGTGTGGCGAGGCCCTCCCGGCGGGTAGACCTGATCGCCTGGTGCAAGTCTTTTGAGGTGACGACACTTCTGTGACTTGCGCGTCGATGAGGATGATGAAGATGACACAAACATCCAGTCCCTCCCTGAGTGGAGAAAATCTCCATCCCAGCAGGGAATCGAACCCAGGCGCTGGCATGACAAGCTGTGGTGGCGGACAAGGAATGCATTGAGTAAACTGTTCCAAGTAATGCTGAAAACTAGCAGGTGCACTTGCAACACCTAAAACCAAATACTTAAAATGGTATGGGTTGTATGGCTTATTCACAACGAGAAGCTGACTTGATTTCTACAGCTACGTCCATATCCGTACTCTGCAGACCACTGTGAAGTGCACGGCAGAGGATACGTCCCATTGCACCAGTTACTAGAATTACTTCCTGTTCCATTTATGTATGCAGTGCAGTAAGAACAATTGTTTGAATACCTCTTTGTGTCATGTAATTAATCTAATCTTGTCTGCAAGATCCCTATGTGACCAATGCATAGGGGGTTGTAGTACATTCCTAGAGTCATCCTTTAAAGCTGGTTCTTGAAACTCTGTAAATGTGTTTTCTCGGGATAGTTTATGTCTATCTTCAAGGGTCTGCCAGTTTAGTTTCTTCAGCATCCCTGTGACTCTCTCCCATAGGTCACACAAAACTGACCATTTGTGCTGCCTTTCTCTGTATACAGTCAATACCCCCCTGTTGGTCCTATCTGGTACTGGTTCCACACACTTGAGCAGTATTCCAGAATGGGTCGCACAAGTGATTTGTAAGCAATCTCCTTTGTAGTCTGATTGCATTTTTCCAGTATTCTATTAATAAAACAAAGAGTACCACCTGCCTTACCCACTGCTGAGCATATGTTATCATTCCATTTAATATCCCTACCAAATGTTAAACCCAGGTATTTGTAGAAACTGAGCGATTCCAACTGTGACTCATTGATATTATTTATAGTCATAGGATTCTATGTTCTTTCATTTTGTGAAGAGCACAATTTCACATTTTTGAACATTTAAAACAAGTTGCCAGTATCTGACTGAATATTTACACAGCTTCTTTTGGAGAGTGCTTCATTATAGATAACTGCATCATTCGCAAAAAGTCTGAGGTTACTGTTAATAGTATCTGCAAGGTCATTAATATACAACATGAACAGCAAGGGTCCCAATACACTTTCCTGGGACACATGCCAAGTTACTTCTATAACTGACTATGACTCTGCATCCAAGATAACCTGCTGCATCCTGCCAACCGGAAAATCCTTAATCCAGTCACAAATTTTGTTTGAAACACAATATTATTATACTTTTGACAGTAGGCATAGATTTTCTGCAGAGTCAAAAGCTTTTTGGAAATCAAGAAATAGTGTGTCTACCTTATGATCTTGATCCATAGCTTTCCTTACGTCATTGCAAACAGATGTGGCCTGTGCTTTCTTCCAACTGCTGAGCACAGTTTTTTGTTTGGGTGATGTAAAAGAGATTACACTAGGAAGAGGGGCTAACTCAGCTGGAAATTCAGTATAGAATGAGATAGGGATTCCATCGGGTCCTGGAGCTTTGTTCAGTTTCAACGATTTCATTTGTTTCTCAACACCACTGATACTAACAGTTATTCCACTCATGTTTTCAGTGGTACATGGATTAAATAGGGACAATTCTCATGGGTTTTCCTTTGTAAACGAAAATTTGAGAATAGAGTTAAGCATTTCAGCTTTTACTCTGCTGTGCTCAATTTCAGTTCCTGTCTCATTCATGAGTGGCCGGACACTAACTTCAGTAAAAGGTGATTTGACCATACTCAGCTACGGTAGACACTGAAGGCTTTACACATTACTCTCTTGTCACCCAAATGAGTTTCATTCAGCATCTCTCAATCTGTAATCCTATGCTTTGTTTTACACCTTCTGTGTTGTAGTCTCTGTTTCTTTAGAAGTTTTCTTATAGTGACTGTATACCTTGTTCTGCAGGGTACATATCGGTCCAGTGCATGGTCAACTGTTTTTTTAAACTTGAGCCATAGTTCCTGTGCACACTCCTGCCCTGTGCTGAAAGCTTCAAGTTCCTGATTGAGATGTGACACTACCACTTTTTTATCTACTTTACTGAACATATATACCTTTCTATTTGTTTTAGTTGTCCTTTGTACGTATGTAATCATTGTTGGCACAACTGCATCATGATCGGTGATACCAGTTTTGATGTGGACATACTCAAAGAGCTCAGGTCTATTTGTTGCCATTAGATGGAATAAATTTCCATCCTGGGTGTGATTCTGAACTATCTTTTCTAGGTAGTTTTCAGAGAAAGCATTTAGTAATGTATCCCAGGATTTCTTGTCACACTCATCACTAACAATACTGTAATTGGTTCAATGTTGAATGTTGGACGATTAAAGCCTCCATCGATGATTACATTAGGATTGGGGAACTTAAATACAAACGAACTGAGGTCTTCTCTAAAGTTTTCTGCTACATCAGAAAGTGAGTCTGGTGGGCGACAGAATGATCTTGTTACCATTTTTATGCGCACCCCTGATACTGAGTCTTGCCCAAACAGACACGCTTGCAGCTTCAATTTCTATATTGATGGGTGTGAGTTTCTTTTCCGTTGTGACAAATACACAAGCTTCCTTTCCCATTAGCCTACCCTTTTGGTAAAAACTTCAATTTTCCCCAAAAATCTCACTGCTATCAATTTCAGGTTTCAACTGGCTTTCTGTAACAAATATTCTTCATCAGCTAGCAGCTGTAAATATGCTTCCAATACATCAAGTTCTGAAAAATATTGTCCATATGGCAGCTTCATCATAAGTTTATCTGAGTGAGGAATGGGAAACATATCAATCATGGACAATGATTTCACTGTCGCCTTAAAATCACCACTAAGACTGAGTTCGCTCATCAGCTTCTTGATAATGGGGTAGCACACTGACTGGACTTAGGAAAGGAAATGACTACTAGTGGTGCGAGGTATCCTCCACCACAGACCGTACGATGCTTGTGAAGTAGCGCAGTGCAAGCCGTACAGGTCTGGCACAGAAAAAATGGGGTTGCATCATATCCAGGTGAAAAAAGGACTGAATATTCTTTGCACAAATCATCCAACTCTTGATAGTGTACAAGATTTGACACTAAATGAATGGAATCTGAGATTGTAAATCCAAATATCCAGAATGGATCAAAACCAAACAGATTATCTGTAAATACATGGTCGAAAGAACCAGAGGTTATAGAGAGTTTGAGGGAGAGCATAAGGGAACAATTGACAGGAATGGGGGAAAGAAATGCAGTAGAAGAAGAATGGGTAGCTCTGAGGGATGAAGTAGTGAAGGCAGCAGACGATCAAGTAGGTAAAAAGACGAGGGCTAATAGAAATCCTTGGGTAACAGAAGAAATATTGAATTTAATTGATGAAAGGAGAAAATATAAAAATGCAGTAAATGAAGCAGGCAAAAAGGAATACAAACGTCTCAAAAATGAGATCGACAGGAAGTGCAAAATGGCTAAGCAGGGATGGCTAGAGGACAAATGTAAGGATGTAGAGGCTTGTCTCACTAGGGGTAAGATAGATACTGCCTACAGGAAAATTAAAGAGACCTTTGGAGAAAAGAGAACCACTTGTATGAATATCAAGAGCTCAGATGGCAACCCAGTTCTAAGCAAAGAAGGGAAGGCAGAAAGGTGGAAGGAGTATATAGAGGGTTTATACAAGGGCAATGTACTTGAGGACAATATTATGGAAATGGAAGAGGATGTAGATGAGGACGAAATGGGAGATAAGATACTGCGTGAAGAGTTTGACAGAGCACTGAAAGACCTGAGTCGAAACAAGACCCCAGGAGTAGACAACATTCCATTAGAACTACTGATGGCCTTGGGAGAGCCAGTCATGACAAAACTCTACCATCTGGTGAGCAAGATGTGTGAGACAGGCGAAATACCCTCAGACTTCAAGAAGAATATAATAATTCCAATCCCAAAGAAAGCAGGTGTTGACAGATGTGAAAATTACCGAACTATCAGTTTAATAAGTCACAGCTGCAAAATACTAACGCGAATTCTTTACAGACGAATGGAAAAACTGGTAGAGGTGGACCTCGGGGAAGATCAGTTTGGATTCCGTAGAAATACTGGAACACGTGAGGCAATACTAACCTTACAACTTATCTTAGAAGAAAGATTAAGGAAAGGCAAACCTACGTTTCTAGCATTTGTAGACTTAGAGAAAGCTTTTGATGAAGTTGACTGGAATACTCTCTTTCAAATTCTGAAGGTGTCAGGGGTAAAATACAGGGAGCGAAAGGCTATTTACAATTTGTACAGAAACCAAATGGCAGTTATAAGAGTCGAGGGGCATGAAAGGGAAGCAGTGGTTGGGAAAGGAGTGAGAAAGGGTTGTAGCCTCTCCCCGATGTTATTCAATCTGTATATTGAGCAAGCAGTAAAGGAAACAAAAGAAAAATTTGGAGTAGGTATTAAAATTCATGGAGAAGAAGTAAAAACTTTGAGGTTCGCCGATGACATTGTAATTCTGTCAGAGACAGCAAAGGACTTGGAAGAGCAGTTGAACGGAATGAACAGTGTCTTGAAAGGAGGATATAAGATGAACATCAACAAAAGCAAAACAAGGATAATGGAATGTAGTCAAATTAAATCGGGTGATGCTGAGGGAATTAGATTAGGAAATGAGACACTTAAAGTAGTAAAGGAGTTTTGCTATTTGGGGAGCAAAATAACTGATGATGGTCGAAGTAGAGAGGATATAAAATGTAGACTGGCAATGGCAAGGAAAGCGTTTCTGAAGAAGAGAAATTTGTTAACATCGAGTATAGATTTAAGTGTCAGGAAGTCGTTTCTGAAAGTATGTGTATGGAGTGTAGCCATGTATGGAAGTGAAACATGGACGATAAATAGTTTGGACAAGAAGAGAATAGAAGCTTTCGAAATGTGGTGCTACAGAAGAATGCTGAAGATAAGGTGGGTAGATCACGTAACTAATGAGGAGGTATTGAATAGGATTGGGGAGAAGAGAAGTTTGTGGCACAAATTGACTAGAAGAAGGGATCGGTTGGTAGGACATGTTTTGAGGCATCAAGGGATCACAAATTTAGCATTGGAGGGCAGCGTGGAGGGTAAAAATCGTAGAGGGAGACCAAGAGATGAACACACTAAGCAGATTCAGAAGGATGTAGGCTGCAGTAGGTACTGGGAGATGAAGAAGCTTGCACAGGATAGAGTAACATGGAGAGCTGCATCAAACCAGTCTGAGGACTGAAGACCTCAACAACAACATGGTCCACTACTAGAAATGTTATTGGCTGAACCACCACTTTGTATGTTGTTTCCACAAAAAACTGGCCAAGAGGAGGAAGCTGCTGTCTATTGTAACTGACAAGATGGTACGAAGTATCCAACAGCGGAGAGGAACCGAGGCATAAATTAGTAGTAGAATTTAGTAGCGAGGTTGCTGTACTGTTGTCCACCCGAAGGTTTAATAAGTCCCATCAATACACAATATCTGTAGGTTGAAATGTGAGAGGCACAATGGGAGCAAACCGAGTGAGGCAGTCAGAATGTGGTCTCTCTTACGACACATATGGCCCGATGCCCAGTGCTTTGGAGAAGCTAGCTGGTGGTCATGTTGGACAGAACATGCTGGACTTGAGGACAAAAGCTTGGGGAAAGTTTCCTGGTGTGGCCATGTCTGTGTATAACGTGGTGGCCAAGCACACTGCGCTGCAGTGACCTCCTCTTCTGAGGGCGTGCCGACACGCATCTGCCTGTTGCTGTTGGCGTTGACCGTGTCTATGTCAGCCCGAAGATGTGACTGGCAGCCATTGGCACATGAAACTTCATTGTGGTATCTAGAGTATTACTTCCACATCTACATCTACATTTATACTCTGCAAGCCACCCAACGGTGTGTGGCGGAGGGCACTTTACGTGCCACTGTCATTACCTCCCTTTCCTGTTCCAGTCACGTATGGTTCGCGGGAAGAACGACTGCCGGAAAGCCTCCGTGCGCGCTCGAATCTCTCTAATTTTACATTCGTGATCTCCTCGGGAGGTATAAGTAGGGGGAAGCAATATATTCGATACCTCATCCAGAATCTCACCCTCTCGAAACCTGGCGAGCAAGCTACACCGCGATACAGAGTGCCTCTCTTGCAGAGTCTGCCACTTGAGTTTGCTAAACATCTCTGTAACGCTATCATGGTTACCAAATAACCCTGTGACAAAATGCGCCGCTCTTCTTTGGATCTTCTCTATCTCCTCCGTCAACCCAACCTGGTACGGATCCCACACTGATGAGCAATACTCAAGTATAGGTCGAACGAGTGTTTTGTAAGCCACCTCCTTTGTTGATGGACTACATTTTCTAAGGACTCTCCCAATGAATCGCAACCTGGTACCCGCCTTACCAACAATTAATTTTATATGATCATTCCACTTCAAATCGTTCCGGACCCATACTCCCAGATATTTTACAGAAGTAACTGCTACCAGTGTTTTTTCCGCTATCATATAATAATACAATAAAGGATCCTTCTTTCTATGTATTCGCAATACATTACATTTGTCTATGTTAAGGGTCAGTTGCCACTCCCTGCACCAAGTGCCTATCCGCTGCAGATCTTCCTGCATTTCGCTACAATTTTCTAGTGCTGCAACTTCTCTGTATACTACAGCATCATCCGCGAAAAGCCGCATGGAGCTTCCGACACTATCTACTAGGTCATTTATATATATTGTGAAAAGCAATGGTTCCATAACACTCCCCTGTGGCACGCCAGAGGTTACTTTAACGTCTGTAGACGTCTCCCCGTTGATAACAACATGCTGTGTTCTGTTTGCTAAAAACTCTTCAATCCAGCCACACAGCTGGTCTGATATTCCGTAGGCTCTTACTTTGTTTATCAGGTGACAGTGCGGAACTGTATCGAACGCCTTCCGGAAGTCAAGAAAAATAGCATCTACCTGGGAGCCTGTATCTAATATTTTCTGGGTCTCATGAACAAATAAAGCGAGTTGGGTCTCACACGATCGCTGTTTCCGGAATCCATGTTGATTGCTACAGAGTAGATTCTGGGTTTCCAGAAATGACATGATACTCGAGCAAAAAACATGTTCTAAAATTGTACAACAGATCGACGTCAGAGATATAAGTCTATAGTTTTGCGCATCTGCTCGATGACCCTTCTTGAAGACTGGGACTACCTGTGCTCTTTTCCAATCATTTGGAACCTTCCGTTCCCCTAGAGACTTGCGGTACACGGCTGTTAGAAGGGAGGCAAGTTGTTTCGCGTACTCTGTGTAGAATCTAATTGGTATCCCGTCAGGTCCAGTGGACTTTCCTCTGTTGAGTGATTCCAGTTGCTTTTCTATTCCTTGGACACTTATTTCGATGTCAGCCATTTTTTCGTTTGTGCAAGGATTTAGAGAAGGAACTGCAGCGCGGTCTTCCTCTGTGAAACAGCTTTGGAAAAAAAATGTGTTCAGTATTTCAGGTTTACGCGTGTCATCCTCTGTTTCAATGCCATCATCATCCCAGAGTGTCTGGATATGCTGTTTCGAGCCACTTACTGATTTAACGTAAGACCAGAACTTACTAGGATTTTCTGTCAAGTCGGTACATAGAATTTTACTTTCGAATTCACTGAACGCTTCACGCATAGCCCTCCTTACGCTAACTTTGACATCGTTTATCTTCTGTTTGTCTGAGAGATTTTGGCTGTGTTTAAACTTGGAGTTGAGGGATCCTCAGATTGCAATGTCCTTTTTCAAACTTCATTATTGGGAACTGCCTATATGATAACATCTCAACCATAATATCTGAATAAGATTCCTGAGATGTACCAATAATGAAACAGCATTTGTGACTTAACCCCTGCAGTTTTACAGCCCAAGTATGGTAAGGTTGATGGGGTTGCTTTCTGTATTGATAAAACTTCACTCTTGCTGAAATGACATGAATATGCTTGTGGTAATAAGAATCGAGCAAATGACACATTTTGACAGAGATCTCAGATCCTGAAGGGGGCCAACTTCCGTAACAACTGATAAATTTGTGGCAAAATCTAAGACAGAAAAAGAGCTTTGATGGAGTCAATGTCTGCTATCTCAAAGGCTGCAGAGTGTTGCCATGTGTGTTTTATATACGATTACTAGTTTTCAGTGTCGTCATCGTAGGTGGGTAGGTCGGTAAAATTTGAGGACTCATTAACAGATCCATCAATACACTGTCCAGCATGGCCATGTTGCTGCATTTTTGTTAGCGATGCTGGTTTTTGATTTGCTACTGTAATAAACTTCATAGGACGACCTCCAAAGATGTGCCTGTTGACATCATGAATTTGCATGAAACATTGAAGTACGAACCTTACTTGTCACCACTTGTAAAGTAAAGAACACAACTGAAAAACTCAGAAACAATAAATCACTTTAAAACAGAAAATTGTCCTTGTACATTGCCAGGTTAGTACATGATAACAAACAGATCCGTGAGTGGAATGGAGTTATATATTGCGTGTAACATTACAAATGGACCAGAAGCCACTCTGCTCTCAGCTTAAATAGAAAAGCATTAGATATTTCCAAGTGGTAGCACTGGATGGTGGAAGTGTGAGCTGCTCTTGATACTCAGCTGTCATCGCTTTCGGAAAATGATGCCTCCTGGTGAGTGAGCTTAGATACCGTGTGCGAGCATGAGCTTATTAAATAACATGAGATGGGCTGGCACCTTGTGTCCTGCTGAACTTTGATGGATGGCAAGGTGCCAGTGCAATTGAGATGGGAGCAGGGATTGCCACATTAACTCGTAATCATACACATGTATTTTTGTGACTTTACTACACATTTGGGGTATTTTTTACCCCAGTTAGAAAAATATATATAATCATGAAACTATTCAGAAAATTGGAATATACATGTATACATCACAATATTTTAAACATATATTTAAAGATTTTTAAGATGTAAACACTCTCTTCTAATGACAAAAAATAAATATCACATTGGCTCTTCAACTCGAGCATGATGAACCTCACAGCAGGTATGATATATGCAAGTGCTTCTTGGTGGCATAGATTTTTTCCTTTATAGCTTGATTGAGATATTGCAGCCACATCCTCTGAATCATCACTTCTACATCTTGCTCAGTATCTGTATTATTATCACTCTTTAAAATGTGGTCATTTTCACTCTCAGGCTCATTATTTATCTCATATTCATTTGCATAATGTTCTACATAGGATGCGGTGTCTATATCATGTTAGAATCTGCAATCTATTCCCTAAGTTTTGTGGCTACATTATCACATGCACAAAGTATTTTTTACCCGGGCCTTAGAAGACCTCTTTACTCAACAAGACAGCGGGTGAAAACTAGGGAACTTGAATATTGTTGCATGTAGGGACAGTAGGTATGTGGGACGTCAGAGCTGTAGAATTTATCTGCTTCTGCCACCAACATATCAAAGCTATAGTGAAAGAGGTATTACTACTTTCAGCAGATAAACAGCACAACGCAATGACATTGTTGGAATGTGACAGCCAAGACATCAATACATGTTGTTACAATAAATACTCAGTTAATCAATAAGATCAAATATAAAAGGAAATTATTCAGTCATATTCTTTTCAGCTGTATTCACAAACTTTAATTCCAACACTTCTGTTATTATTAAACAAGTTTGATCAGGGAGTTAATTATTACAAAAAAATCTAAATCTCATATTGAGAATTATTAACATTTACTTTCTGGTAATAGAAGTGAGTGTCATGTATCATTTAAATCATCAATTGTAGCATGGCACTCAGAATACATGACAGTTGGATTAGAATCATGTACCATGTAATGAATTAGGTAAATGATCACCAGAGTTTGCAGTCACATTTCATGCAAAATTATGTTGTTCATCTATATACCACTAACAAGCCTTTTACACAGATAAAGACTAATAGCAATTTAATCATACAGTTTTTGTGTTGCAGCTCACAATCACAAATACCTTTTATTCTCCTCTCTGTCATGCAAATGCCACCATCTTTTGCATCCTCCCTCTCTTGATGTTCCACTACCACCATTGCTCTTGACAGCTACCATTCGACTCATCAAAAGAATAATTACAATATGAAAGATTCTGTTTTGGTCAATCACTCTGACAGTTTCAGAGTTAACACAATACTGACTCCCTGATGCTGCATGTGTGTGTCTAACATTTCACATAATATTGTATTTGCAAATGTTTATGTAGTTTATACATGGTGGCAGAGGGAATTCTAAATTTTGAAGTAATGCAATTTGCACAAATAAACACAGAATTTTTTTTTTTATTGTCAAGTGTGCATGTAAACAGCGTGCCATTTATGTCTTCATTACAAAGTGTCACAAATTGTCTCTTTAGTTCTTCAAAATGGCTTCAAGAAGGTGTACTCCCTTTTGGCGTTCACATTCTAATAACCTATTATGGAAACTCTGAAATGCTCGGTGTAGCATATCTTGGGTAATGGCAGTGATATCATTGTAAATTTTCTGTTTCAGTTCATGGACATAAGCTGTACACATTACTTTTAAGATGTTCCCCACAGGAAGAACTCGTATACGTTACGATCAGGGGAACTTGCAGGCCGTGAAATGACACCATTACGTAAAATGACACACTTCCCAAACAGTTAGCAAGTGGCTTCCAGTGACTGTCAATCAGTATGTGACATGGCTCCATCCTGCTGAAACCATACATTTTCGATGTTAAGATCGTACAGTCTCAGTGTAAATAATGTTTCAAGAATATCAACACACCGTGCAAATGTTATTGTTGTTGCAATGCCATCATTGCATTAAAAAAGTAAAGGCCAGTGATATAATGACATCATACAGCTCACCATGCTGTAAGCTTGGCACTTTGTAATGGACACTTGTGAAATTCTCAAGGATTTTCCCATGCCGAGTAATGGAAATTCTGTTACTTAACGTAACTATTAAGGTGGAAGTGGGCTTTGTCTGACATCCATATGCTGTTAAGGAAATTGGCATCATTGTCTATTTTAGCCAACACCCATTTGCTAAACTCCCTACATGACACAGCGTCTTGTGGATTTAACTGCTGCACAGTCTGTAACTTACAGGGGTATGCTTCATTGCCCAGTCTCCAGCACAGATGAGTAGTTGAATGGAGGAGTGGGGGGCTCCTCTTGATGGAAACTCGAATACCTGCAATGTTCTCTGGGATACATACCAAGGCAACATCACCTGGACACTTCTTTTTCACTGCTGAACCAGTTTCTTCAAACTTGCACACCCATGTTGTAACTGCACGAGTAGATAAGACATATCCGTGATGTCCTAGCTGGTAGTGCTGTCGAAATACCTTATAAGCAGCAATCACACTATCATCCTGCTTGTAAAACATACTCACGGTGATAGCGTGTTCTGTACCACACACGTGCAGCAAGATTGCTAAGTGGCAGTGTGTTCACAACAGCTGAATATTGGTTCCAAAAAACTGCTGGCAATACAGTGTTGAAACACTAACATAGAAAGTTTCTTGTTTCCCTTTGCCAGCCTGTATGTAGTTCACAATATTTATACAACATTTGATATTGTCTGTGAGATTGAATAATAATCACAATAATATATGAAATACGAAAAAAAATTATATTTCAGTAGTAATAACTGTGCCGTAGTGTCAGAAGGTCATCTTATAAAGTACAACTAATTACTGGAGAAGTGCACAGTGTAGCAAAATGTAGACAGGAACTACAGAGCACAGAAAAACAACATATGAAAGTAATATTAAAAATAATCATAATAGATGTGTCTCCATTTATCACTTTAGCTTAAAAAAATTTATTTACAAGTAAATCACCATAACCATTAAACAATGGAAAATTCAGAATGGAATGTAAGAATATTATGAGAAGGGAAGCTGTCACTCACCATATAGCAGAGATACTGAGTCGCAGATAGGCACAACAAAAAGACTCTCACAATTACAGCTTTTGGCCATTGGCCTTTGTCAACAATTGATGCGCGCACTGGTTTGGGAGGGCGAGGGGGAGGGATAGTATGGTGGGGGTGCCAGACAGTGAAGTGCTGCAGGTTAGATGGAGGGCGGGGGGAGGTGGAAGTAGCAGAAAGGGAGAGACATAAAGAGACTGGGTGTGGTGGTGGAATGGCGGCTGTGTAGTGCTGGAATGGGAACAGGGAATGGGCTGGATGGGTGAGGACAGTGACTAACAAAGGTTGAGGCAGGAGGGTTACAGGAACGTAGGATGTATTGCAGGGAAAGTTCCCACCTGTGCTATTCAGAAAAGCTAGTGTTGATGGGTAGGATCCATATGGCACAGGTTGTGAAGCAGTCATTGAAATGAAGGATATTATGTTTGGCAGCATGTTCAGCAACAGGGTGATCCGCTTGTTTCTCTGACACAGTTTGTCGCTGGCCATTCATGTGGACAGACAGCTTGTTGGTTGTCATGCCTACATAGAATGCAGCACAGTGGCTGCAGTTTAGCTTGTAAATCACATGACTGGTTTCACATGTAGCCCTCCCTTTGATGGGATAGGTGATGTTAGTGACCGGTCTGGAGTATATGGTGGTGGGAGGATGTATGGGACATGTACGTAGGTCTATTACAGGGGTATGAGCCATGAGGTAAGGGATTGGGAGCAGGGGTTGTGTAAGGATGGACGAGTATATTGTGTAGGTTCGGTGGACGGCAAAATACCACTGTGGGAGTGGTGGAAAGGATAGTGGGCTGGACATTTCTCATTTCAGGGCATGATGAGAAGTAATTGAAACCCTGGTTGGGAAAGTAATCCAATTACTCCAGTCCTGGGTGGTACTGAGTTACGAGGGGAATGTTCCTCCGTGGCTGGACGGTAGGACTTTAGAGGTGGTGGGAGACTGGAAAGTTAAGGATACCAAGAAGTCCCTTCTGTGCAGAAGCCATCCGTGGTCGTTGCATCAGCAGTGACGAGCAGTCCCTCCCGAAATATACTGAGGGTCTCACTGAAGCCTTCACTGACTGTAATTATCCTCCCAAACTTGTACAGAAACAAATCCGCCGTGCCTTATTTTTCCAGTCTCCCACCACCTCCCAAAGTCCTACCATCCGACCACAGAGGAACATTCCCCCCATAACTCAGTACCACCCAGGACTGGAGCAGCTGAATTACATTCTCCGCCAGGGTTTTGATTACCTCTCATTGTGCCTAGAAATGAGAAATGTCTTCCCACCCCTCCCACAGTGGTATTCCGCCGTCCACTGAACTTGCACAATGCACTCATCCATCCTTACAAAATCCCTGCTCCCAATCCCTTACCTCAAGGTTCATACCGCTGCAGTAGACCTAGATACAAGATCTCTCCCATACATCCTCCCACTACCACGTACTCCAGACTGGTCACTAACATCACCTGTCCCATCAAAGGCAGGGCTACCTGTGAGACCAGTCATGTGGTCTACAAGCTAGGCTGCAAACAATGTGCTGCATTCTATGTAGGCATGACAACCAACAAGCTGTCTGTCTGCATGAATGGCCACTGACAAACTGTGGCAAAGAAACAAGTGGACCACCCTGTTGCTAAACATGCTACCAAACATAATATCCTTCATTTCAATGACTGCTTCACAGCCTGTCCCATATGGACCTGTCCGAGCAACACCAGCATTTCTGAATTGCACTGGTGGGAATTTCCCCTGCAATACATCCTACGCTCCAGTAACCGTCCTGGCCTCAACCTTTGTTAGTCACTGTCCTCACCCATCCAGTCCCTTCCCTGTTCCCATTCTGGCACTACACAGCCATCATTCCACCACCACATCAAGTCTTTTTATTTCTCTCCTTTTCTGCTACTTCCCCCTCCCCCTGCCTTCCATCTAACCTGCAGCACTTCACTGTCTGCCACCCCCACCATACTATCACATCACTATCACTATCCCTCCCCCTCCCCCTCCCTGCCACAGCCTCCTTACCCCCACCCAGTCGCCACTCCCATCATGCACTGGTGCTGCTGCTCGCAGTGTGATTTCAGTTTCCTGAGATAGCAGTTGTGTATGTGAGTTGCGTTTATGCGTGCGTGCGTGCATGTTTATTTATTGTTGATGAAGCCCAATGGCCGAAAGCTGTAATTGTGAGCGGCAACTTTCCTTCTCATCACCATAACAATGGAAGGTTAAGCATGTCTGTAATGTTCATTATGCATTTTGCAGGGAAATTTTTATCTTCACATTTTGCATTTTTGATTACTGTATTTGCAAGGTGGTCATAAAGCCTGCACCCTAACATTGCAACAAATTGGTATTAGACTTATACATCCACAATGACAGCAGGCACAGAGTGCACAGTGTTGTTATTGGGGAGGGGTGGATCTTAAGGCAGAAATTACCAGTACATGGTGAACATTGAGCTTGGCGCACAGTCGCTGTTGTGAAAGCAATGTTTTCTGGTAATAAGATGGTACATTCAGCAGGTCTTTAAACTTAGCTCTTCTCAGTAGATTTAAAGAATGCAGAATTGTATGTCATTTATGTGTTTTACCATGACTTGCCTTTTCCATTGTGTCCTGTTGACAATTATTGACAGAGAGGAGGGGGGGGGGGGGGGGGGGGGTATGTATATGTCTCGTTGGCTGGGAGATGTGAAGCCTTTGTTCGGCCACCTAATAGGACTGGGTATTTTCTTTCTTGAATACTGGAACTGTTGTTTTATGATGCATGATTTGTAATACTTAGTATGTGTGTTTTGTGTAGATAATTGTGAACTATAGCATTGAGTTTCATTGTGTAGTTGATGATAGGGGCGGAGGGTGAAACACAATGTCTGTAGAAAACATTTCTGATAGCACCTAGAGGATCACTAATGTTCTTAAATATCTTTATTTCATGTTTGTGATCACAAATACTGTAGATCCTCAGACAAACAGCTTCGGTCAGCAGTGACTGTCATCAGATCTGCAGAAAAACACAAATATGACATGTGGATGTCTACAGCTTAAAACAATAAAATGGGCCATGAAGAAAAGGGTTACTGACATACATGTGAAAATTACGTGTTTCGAATGTGATAAGGCGTATCTGTTTTATAAATAACATATCCTAATACACTGGTGCCATAGTTGCCTTGTCAAATGCCAAACACAAAAACAGTGCCAGGATTGTCTCGCATTTATAAATTATGTTATATACTAGAGTCATCTTGTTAGCAGTGCTATTGTTGAAAACAGACTGCTGTACAGTAGCCGCAAATTGATTGTGTTGCTAGCTCACCAGAGATGTTGCTGTAGGTGTATACACATTCTTCAACGATATAATTGTATGATATAAAAGAAAAAGAAGAATACAGTCAGTCAAGTCTGTAGTAGGCTTGCCAGGTGTAAAAGTCATTACAGTAATAAAATGCTATAGACACAACGGAAGTTAGATTGTTCAAAAGGAAAAAAGTGTGTAAAAGTCATTACAGTAATAAAATGCTATAGACACAACGGAAGTTAGATTGTTCAAAAGGAAAAAAGTTAAGTGACAATAATTCTTATATGCTCTAGTGGCAAATTTTAGATGAAAATATTAAGATGTAAGTAATAACTAGCTTATGGAATACACAGAATGGTATAAAAATGACAAAAGGAAATTGCGGAAAATGCCCAGTGTTTTCTTATGTTGAGAGTATAACTCTAGTATTTTCTTGTCCCTTCTCTGTTTATATAAAATGTTTCACTAACTAGATAATCTTGTTAATGGACTGGTATAGTGTTTTATCACTATTTTCTGAGAACAGCATGTCGCAGAGTATTAGGGGACCTCTGGCTGTTACATTCCTCCAACCACTTCTCACCAATGCGGCATTCTGGTGGTAGCGCCAACAGAGGGCGCTGAATATTTGCTACAGTATGTTTCCGTTCACTGGGCTTCTTTTGCTGTTTGTTTTTGTCATTTATATATTATTCAGTGTACTCTATAAGCTGGTTATTAGTTATGCGTTTGTATTTTCATCTGAAATTCACCTCTAGAGTGTATCAGAATTATTGTCAATTAACTTTTTCCTTTTTAATAATCTCATTTTTGTCATGCCTTAATTTATTGTGTTTTATTACTGTGATGACTTTAACAACTGGTAAGTCTGTTACAGACTTCACTGGCTGTATTTTTGAACATGTGTGCACCTACAGAAGTGACATCTACTGAGCTTGTGACACAAACATTTTGTAGCTACTATACAATAGTTTGTTTTGAACAGCAGCACTGCTGACAAGATGACTGTAGTATATACCATAATTTATATGTTTGTGATGATGCTGGGGCTGCTGGTTTTGTGTTTGGAATTTGACAGTGCCACTATGGCTCCAGTATATTGGACAGGTACACCTCATCGTATTTTAAGCACTTAATTGTCACATGTATGGCCTATTTTATTGTTTTAAGCTGTAGACTTCCGCTAGTTGTATTTGTGTTTTGCTGCAGATCTGAAGACAGTCATTGCTGACCAAAACCTGTAGTCTGAGGACCTACAATATTTATTATCATAGACGTGAAGTAAAGAAATGTATTATACATTTTCGGATCACTGTTCCATTTGAAACCACGTCACAGCTTGTGAAGCAGATGTTCTCATTCAACTCGTGGATCATCAATAGGATCACATCTTGAGAAACAGATACGAGGATTACATTTTAACCCATAGTAGTGGGACACAGTGCGGTAATCGAAAACTGATCGTGAGGGCCTCTCCTTGATTTACAGGTCATATTGATGAAAGTATCTACCATAGCCAGAATCTGAACTATCTAGCCCTAGAACCATTACCACTGAATTATGCTTCGGTTAAAATAGCTTTGTGATTGATGTTTCAGCATAGCTTTGTGATTGATGTTTCAGCAAGTTGAGTAGAAGAGACCATGCATCAGCCAACACTGCTCTTTGTAGAGCTCTGTGTCCTTGTTGGTGTTTTGTAGGTACCTGCAGAGCCTTACCAGGCATGGCAGATTACACTGCATGGGGGGGGGGGGGGGGGGGGGAGAACAGCCAATAATACTGCCCCATGCTGATGAAGTCTTTCAATCATAAAAATATGTTATGTGAGCTATAGCATGTTTTTTGCAATAGCAGCGAATCCAGTGGTGGAAATATAACACAATGCTACACTGCACCAATTGCAGTCATCCAAATTTACTGTTACTTATTCTACACTTGGTATGAAAAAAAGAGGATGAAAAGCAGTCCACTTTATGATTTGCCAAGTGAGTAAAGTTTAGATTTTCACAGTACCATTTCACTCTGCATTGGAAACTGATGTATACTTTAAATCATTTGGAATGTTGACCAGATAGACTGAAAGCAGATAATAGACACTTGTAAAATTGGAGTTTTTATGGGTTCTTAGTTTGACAGCCCCCCCCCCCCCCCCCCCCCCCACCCCACACACACAAACACATACACTACTGGTCACTGCATTAACACCTTGCCTGGATTCCATATGACATATTTTCCCATAGTGTTACTGTGTCCTTAGAGCCATGAATTTATAGGTTCATTTCAAATTCCTCCAGATGCTCTTTGCATCCATACTCGGCGAATGATAAAAAATAATAGTTTTATGGATTTACCTTAATTTCTTGCAGAGTGTGGCTCAGTTTTGCTTCTTATAGCTTTGCTGCTGTTGTGATTTTAAGTGTTTTTGGTGTATTTAGCTGTGAATTTTAGTTTGTTACAAATGTGTGATACTGAGTATTGTTACAGTTTCAGAAGCAGATAGCAGAATCAGTGAGAGTCCCTCTGACAGTAGCCACCATGAAACATTGGACACAAGTTCCAATTTGGATCTGGGGTCAGATATAGCAGGAAGTACAACACTGTTAGATACCACAGTCTGTGACAACGAGGTAGAAAATAATGGTGATCTAAAACATAAAAAAACAGAAATTGTTAGTACTGATGATGTGAAGAATGCTTTTGTGTCGACAAGAGATACTCCATCTAATGATGGTTCAATTTCGGAATTACTAGATGATGAAAGCTGCAATGTGG
This sequence comes from Schistocerca americana, assembly GCF_021461395.2. Lineage (NCBI taxonomy): Eukaryota > Metazoa > Arthropoda > Insecta > Orthoptera > Acrididae > Schistocerca > Schistocerca americana. The sequence continues at coordinate 503,730,942 of NC_060126.1, read as the reverse complement.
TTACAGAAAGTGTTGCAGCCTCTGCTAATGTGAGAACAGAAGAAAGATCCCAGAAATCACCACAGAGTGTACAAGAGGAGTTTGCTTCTGGTGTTACATCATATACTCAAAGTGATATTATTACAGTAGTTACAGATCCTTATGTTCCAAGAGGAGCTGTTCAGAAAAGTGATAACAGACTATGTGATAATAGGAATGTAGGTTATGATAGTGGGAACAATATTGTTAGTAGTCCTGGAATGGCAGAGGAAAGCGTCAATGAGAGTGAACCGTCAGACGTGACTGGGCCAGAAAAATACTCTAATCATAGTGCTGAATATTCAAGGACACTGCAGGCATCTCCAGCGGACCATAATGAATGTCAAAACCCACCAGAAGTAATAGAAAGTGCTACAATTCCTTCAGGTTCAGCAGTGGATGATTGCAGTAGTAATAACAATAATTATATGGGAAAAAATAATGCTGATATTTACTTCCGGGAAAATTTTCTTAGTGGTGAAAGAAACTCACTCTCCAGGCAGAGTAACAAAGAAAACTCAGAAGACAGTGCACCATCTGCTGAAACCAGCCCTCACAGGAGAAGAAGGAACACATCTTCTGGAAGTGGTAGCAGGTCAACACCTTTCTTGGAAACAAATTTGGATGATACAGAAGATTTTGGTGATTCCTCAGGAAGTAGTCCTATTCGTGAAACCAGTCCCACTTCGAAATTACCCCTGGACAACAATAGGCGTCGATTTGAATCTGAGATTGGACGCGAGATTTTGCGTGAGAGGCGGATGAAGCAAGAATTGGAGGAAATACGTAGTCAAGGTCAGTAAAAAAATGAAAAAAGAAAATGTGTGCTGTTAATTTTTTATCATATCGTATTACAGCACAAGAGAGCTCTCTGTAATGTTAGTGTTGGAATGTTAGTGTTGGAGAGTAGAAATGTGAAGAGCTGTGGTTTTATACGTGGTCTCATTTTGTTGAATTTATTTGATTCTTCAGTCCCGTATAAAATGACATTATTCTGATAGTTTTCTAATAACTTATACACTCACATAATGGAACGAACTATTTTTATTTCTGTATTTTATTTATTTGTTCATGTTTTGTTGTTGTAATGTTTAGTATTATAGAGGTTTTATTCTCATTAGTACCATATTTACCCAACTATAAGATGACCCCCGCTTTTTTAAAAAGTTCCTTGAGAAAAACTTATTTTTTAACATATTGCGACTAATCAAAATTACAAACTTTTATTGGGGACTTGAGGTGTCTGTTCACGTAAGTTGCCATTTCATAATACAAGGAGAAATAAAATCAACAGAAGAAATTGATCACTGCATCCTTTGTTTAGACCATCACATGTGGTACCACTATTTTTTATCATCATCATTGTCGTCGTCATTGTCGTCATCATCATCATTGTCCTAACAGTGGAGTTGTCACAAATATTTGGCTGTTTCTCCCGAGTATGTTCCAGTATTTTTTTTTTTTTTTTTTTTTTTTTTAAGCACAAAGCAGATTCCACTTCTATACTGATGTGAGAATGTTACAATATCTTTTACTACAAAAACCTATTGTCTGCTCGCCACTCTCTCAATGGATGTGTATAACCAGCAGCTGACACCCCCCCCCCACCCCCACCCCCACCCCCAATCATTTGCATCGTACCTCATGCCAAGTGTCCACAACAGTCTAGACTTTTAGCATCTCATGCAGAAATGTATGCTATTGTTGAACATTTGGCAAATTTTAAAATCAATTCGATTCTAAGTACAAATGGGTTCAGGAAAACTGCAGTTTAAATGGTAGATGTTCATAAAAAGCAGTTCATAAGTTAGCAGTGCAGATTTCCATGGTTGGCAGCAAGACGAAATTTGCTGCCCACTCACCACACCCCTCGCCCCACTCATGATAGTTCTCAGCTAAGCTTATGTCACTGTTCCCCCTCTAAGCCTTCCATAGTGCTAGGCTGGAGCAACCGTGAAATACGAACGGTTGTATCTTCTAGGGTGCAGGACATGTATAACAACAGCAACTAATACATAAATAAAAGATCACAATAAAGATTAAATCCAATTGTAGAACTTTTGCTCACCCTCGCGATCTAATGCTGTCTCTTGGTGCTGACTCCACAATGGGTCTTTCCACTATAATTTATTTTTGCAACAACAATTGTAGTCAGTTTAATGTGATTTGTTCTGCTTGTTAGACTTTAATTCTGGATTAATTTTATTTCTCGTTTCATCTGAATGTTACCATCTTGTTCTGAAGCTGATTAAAAGCTGGTAATATTTTGCCCCAGTGTTGTAATACATGAACAGCTACCGAATTTTTTGTTGCAATGCACTTCATAAATCATTAGTTTCTAAGAACCAAATAAAATACTAACCTGGGTGGTTCAGAATAATGTAATGGTTTTTGAAGGACAAGATTTTCACATTTGAATGTTACCTTTACTAACAAAAAGCAGCATAATGTTTACAGTATCCATTCATGTATGAGAATATCTATTGCAAACATGTTAGATACAACAAAAGCGTGTGAGTCGATAGAATTTAATGCTATTTCCTCCAGTGTTTTACCAAACTGTTAAATTTTTAATCAGGCCATTGTGCTGTTATAGTGTCCAGTTCATAGTATTTCATATACCCATCCATTGCATTAGTGCTGCAAGTCAAATGTCATGTCATTGTTTGAACAAGATTGATATGTATTGTGTTCTTTTGTGCATCAGGAAATCTCGAGCCTATTTGAACAAAAGTATTATTTGGTAAACTCCACTCTGCAGAACTATTCAAGCTAAATTGCTACATAACATCAGTAGCCAAAGATTCATCTGTAAATGTAGGACAAACTCTACGTTAATCTATTAAACACTGTAAAAATGTTTACCTCAGCAGCAATAGTTTAATTTACAAATATAAGATGATCCCATGTTTTTCAAATGATGAATTTGGAAAGGAACCTTGTATTGTAGTTGGGTATTACATCTCGTTGGCAGCCATTTGTTTACTGTCAACTGTGTCACAAGCACAGTGAATTCTACACAGTTCTTCAAGAGATGGCTGAAAATTATAATTCATTATTTAGCTGTAAATAGCTTTCAGACACAGGACAGATTTGTTAAAATGAGAGTACTGCCCATTGTTTATGCTTTCAAAGTACACTGAAGAAGATTTGGAAGTTCAACGTGTGTGAACAAAAAGTTTATGATTGTGTAATGTATCATCATAGATGGATTTTTGGAACACCAAGTGCTGCCTAGGGAACAAGTCAGTCAATGTTTGGTAACCTAAATGTGGAAATACAATACAACCTGGGGCAGTATCACTTTCAAGACATTTTCACAGGATGGTATTATGTTTCATTTTCAATAGCTCTAACATTGTAATATGTACTGTATTGTAGTACACTTTGGGATTTAGAAATGAAAGTGTCAGTGGCCTCTGATACTCATCATAACGGTAGACCTGTCTTCATTGCCTGACCTGCCGCACCTCATGTACAAGCTCACATTGGGGTGACTGCTATCACCAATGACACAACTTCTGTCACTGCCAAAGCATGATTTTCTTTGGGGTTAGCTGTCTCTGTTAATTTGAATGTAGAACTAGGCTACCACTCTATTGAATGGGCACATAAAATTCGCCATCAAAAAATTTTTGGGTTGTAATGAGGAACAAACTGAAATTTTTTGTGAACACTGAGCATTGCATGAAATGAGTGACAAGCAGTACTTGTTTGAGCTATCTTAATCTACACATTGAAAATACCCACCAAAACACAAAAAAAAAATATGTGTAGTCTTCCTCAACAATTTACAGGAATAGAAGGAAGAACCAACAGCATTATAGTGAAAACTCTCAGCAACTTTCTTCTTTCTTAGATAATTAGGTATTAGTCCACTAGTTTTAGTTCTCTAAACCAAGAATGCAAAATGTTATCAAGCAATACTGAGGAATTTTCTGCTACCAAAACAGTGGTAACAATTTTGAACCACCTGATTTCATTTTTTCAGGAGAGTGATTCAATTTCAGTAACCTTCAGCCCAGTTGAGCATTTCTTGAGTAGGTTATAGAAATATTTACCATATAAAAAGGATAGATTGCTACTTACCACATGAATCACAGAAAGGCACAATGAAAAAGAAAATTAGAAATGTTTTAGCTATTGGACAAGTTTTTCTTCAGAAGTAAAATACTCACTCAACAACAACAACAACAACAACATCTTACAAGCACATGGACACTGTCTCCTGATGTTAAGGCCTGACACAAAAGAAATATGTCAGACACACAAGACAATACATTATAAGACAATGGAAATATTAGGGTCAGCAAGGCTCACTTTTTTATATTCTTTATTTTTGCCACAGCATGGGGTGGTAGTAATTGTTTATGAATGCACTGTATCTAAAAGTAAACACCATCACTCTGTAAAATGTTGTCCGTTGTTGAACCAGCATTCCCACGTATCACCTTCTCAGGGTTCTGCATAGCAACAGCCAGAAACTATTACCTTTCTTGAAAATATGAAAACCACACGTTGTATACCATGAAAAGTCACAAATTAATGGAATAATTTCGTAAAATGCTTTAACCCATGACAAGACCTGCCGTAAGGCAGAATACATTTAGATGTTTAGTACCCATTAAGGCAGTGAACTGATACTTTAGTAGGGATTTAATTAAACCTTTATGACTTGCAGAGCTACTGATATGTACAAGTACAAAGTGAGAGGTGGTGCACTGTTTAAGGCTTTGGACTCGCATTTGGGAGAAATGGGCCGCAAATCACTATACAGGCTTCCAGATTTAGGTTTTCTGTGAGTGCTCGTGATTTTGTGCCCTCTTCCCGTCCAGTTTAATCTTTTGGTTTGTCTCTAATAATCTCGTAATTAGCATGACATTAAATCATAATTTTCCTTTCTTTGCATCTCCAAGACTTACCACCTTGTTATCAGTATGTCTTTTAAATCATGTGGCTTAGAGTGTAATTAAGTGAGAAGCACTAAAATTATGGAAAGTGAGTATGTAAAACGGTCACTTCAGTCAAAATTTGATATAAACACTTAAATTTCATTTGTGCTCAGGGACAAATGCACAGTAACATCACTACAGACATTCACTCTCACAACATTTCGAACAAAGATTAGATTCTCTTTGATACTGACAGCATTTCCTTTTTGGAAAAGTTGAATAACAGAATTCCATTGATTCTCTCAAGGACGTAGATCACATTGTCCAATATTAATTTGTCGGTTACCGTTTCTTTATAATATACAAACTTTTTTTTAAGAATCTGTATTGGGTTGGATCAACATTACATTTCCAATGACACCGAGTAACAAAGAGCATAAATCGTGTGTTGTTGTACAGAAAATAGCATAAATAAAGTCACTGACTGACTGGATGTTGTCAGGAATCACCAGTGTATCAGGTGGTTGTCTTGTGATTCTTTCTCTTTTGTTTGGTTAATAATGCTGTGTATGTGGCTAAGAATACAGCCGTTATGATGGCCTCATAACAGTTCTGCTGATGTCAATGTCTGCAATTTGTGTGTTACGTCTTTATGGGAAAGAATTGTATTGCTAAACACTGCTTAAACTATGTGCTTCAGTACCAGCCATATTCTTAAATGAAGCAGTAGTGTCTTCTGTCACTGCTGAAAGATATAAAAGAAGGTGTACAAGGGAAAGTGGTAGACAGGTATCATTTTACTAGTTTGATAACAAAAAGTGGGAGGCACTATTTTCTGACTACTCTTAAAACATGCAACACAACTTACAATTTAATGGAAGTTTCTTTGTAAGAGTAGAATGTGTGATAATGAAGCGTAAATGCTTAATGCAGTGTTCTTCTTCAGTCAACTGTCAATTTGTATATTTTAACTTTCTGTATCACTGTTATCTGAACACCGAGCGAGGTGGTGCAGTGGTTAGCACCCTGGACTCGCATTTGGGAGGACGACGGTTCAATCCCGTCTCCAACCATCCTGATTTAGGCTTTCTGTGATTTCCCTAACTCGTTTCAGGCAAATGCTGGGATGGTTCCTTTGAAAGGGCACAGCCGATTTCCTTCCCTAACCCGAGCTTGTGCTCCGTCTCTGATGACCTCGTTGTCGACGGGATGTTAAACACTAACCACCTACCCTACCTGTTATGTGAACAGGCCCATCTGCACTTTCCTTCTCTGAACACATCTTTTGATAATTCAGTTTGGTAGGCATGCCACATGATCAAGAAACGTCACAAGTTAGGTTGCAAAACTATTTTGCAAGCAGGTTTCTTTATAGACAATCTGTGGTCTCAAAGGATATTAAAATCTGCTGAAGGTTGCTTTATGCATGACTAAACTTACTGCTGTTAAAAAAAAAAAATTGAAAATAGGCGATTATTCACCTGCAGATGAATGATGGGTATTGATAGCCACATGGAATAAAAATAACATCAATAACACTGTCTTTGGCAAGGGTTATAAGGTGAATGGGAAGGATTTCTGTAAGTATCTCCTAAACAGGTTGTAATGGTAAAGTGCTTCACTGGTTCTTAGCATTTGCCTCTACCTCTCCCATTCCTGCTACTAAGCTCTTTTATTCCCTCAGTTACGAGTAATAAGAGTCACATAAGGAACAATCCTAGCTTTGAATACATACCCTTATTTACAGAAAGAAAAAGTTAAATGTAAACATACACAAACACATTTTCAATATCATATAAATCAATAAGGTGGTCTATTGTGATGAAGATACTAACACAAGAGGAGTTGGGGAATGGAATGACATAAGCCTGTGAGGATTCAAACAATGGAAGGGCGGGGAAGTGGTATTAGTGTTCATTCTGGGTTTACAATGGTAAAGAAAAAGTGGCTAGGAAGGTGAAGGCATCGAACTTCCTAGAAATATCAAGGGGAGGTATTGAGGCTGGAATATAGGAGGATAGTCAACATGATTTTACAGCATCCAATGTGTAGAGTGAAAACAACTTTTGATACAGACTTTCGATATAGTTAAGCTCGTATCTAGTTGAAAAAGTATACAAGAGCTTCATTTTACACTTCACATACTACTTTCATTGCAGTATCACTTTCTTTAAATTATCCGTGTAATATTTTTACTTGTTGTCATAAATACTCCAAGAAAATACATTAGAAATATTTGGCCATCTACAGCTACAGGAGGACAGGCTCGATCTCGCCGTCCTGTTCGCTCCCTGCCTGCAAGACCGAGTGACACGTCAGTGCCTTCTCAGCCACTCCCACCCTGCGTGCGGGCAAGAGAGGCTCGCGCTCGCCGCCAGCTTTCTTCAGGTTCCCTTAGTTCGTCATTAGATGGGGGAAGATTCCCATCTTCGGTTCTTGTGCGTGCAACAACATCACCTGATGTTAATGTGGATTCCACACTAAGACCATCTGGCATGGCATCTGCAACATCACAGGCTCCTGCTCATCCTCTTCCTCTGCCTTTGCCTGAGGATGATGATCCACAAAGGCGAGAACGTATTGAACGCTACAAACAAGAGCGACGGACGTTCTTACGTGAAAAATATCGCTCAGAAAGCTTTCGTGGGGAGCGTGATGAGATGCTGCAGCGGTTGAAGAGACGAGCAGGTCGTACTGCTGGTGGAACAAATGAGGTAACCAACTTATATCACTTTTTATCTTATTGCACATGCTTGTATTAAAGAAATAATACAGATAGTTTTTTTCTCCGGCTCATCATTGTACACTGTAGTCTTCATTAAAATAATTTGGAGATCCACATTTCAGAGTGTCACATAGAGAAAGCTATCAACCAATTACAACTCTCTCTTAAGCTACATGTGCAGCCTTGTGAAGCATGACATATTGTACAGCTGGAGAGGTTCATAGTTGCCTGTGTGGAGCTAATGCAACAAGTGCTAGATGTTGGATGGCAGGAAGCATGTGAATATATTCTTTCCTATGTAGGTATGTACGTGGATAGTTCCTGAGAGAAAAGACTTCTGAATGATTCAACTCTGGAATACTTTAAAGGAGAGAGAGAAAGCACTGGACTTAAGCTGTGCTTCGGAACTGAAGACATGTTAACACATTGCCGATGATTCTGGATTTACTTGTGTTTCACACTCCATCTATTATGGATGGAGCTTGGGATAACTCGTGTTTTCTGCACACTGTCTGTAGATGCAGATGAGATGCAGATGCTGTGATGTATTTTAACTACTTTGTCTATTTGGATGTTTACACCAGTAGTCAATGTATCAAACTTGATTGCCTTTATCTACTTTTAGCTTACTTAGCAGTTACTATTTTTGTCTTTAAGTTCTTTGTGCTTTTAGAGGTGGACATCTTCAGAAAATGGAAAGAAATGAATGAATCTGAAATACTATTGGAGCTTTCTGACAATGATTATTCAGATGTTCCTAGTGCGAACGAAGATCTGGATCACTGTGTGAATGAATGTTTTAATCATTCTGAGGACAATTCCATGAACAGTGATACCTTTAGACTATTGGAGAAGCATAAGGTGGCAGTATTTTTAAATGCTTCTGACAGTAATTATGACAGGTTTCTGTTCTTGTGAATGATTCATTTTGTCATAATGTTAATAACCCTTTTGAGATAGCACCCTAGTCTCACTTGCGTGATTGAGACTCGGTTGCCATCTCAAATGTGTTTTGATAAAAAATATTTATAAAAACCATTTTTAAGCAGAAGACATGGAATGTGATCTAGAATAAAAAAAGCCAGATGTCTTACCTTGTATACTCCAGTAAAGAGAGACACACAGAAAGTGGGCCTTTCAGAGGTAAAAAATTGCCACAGAAAAATCTAGTGCACAGATGAGGTTTCAAAAATAAAAAAAACATAAGCACCCATCAAAAAATGCAGTAGACTGCCTTCATTATGCAGGAATATTCACAGGGATTTATGGAATATTGTGTGTCATTGACATTTGTTGATCAGCAGTGAATATGCATTTAAATTGCTCAAAGAGAACCAAAAGCCAAAAATTAATACTTTGCCAATTTCACCACAGCACCATGCTTAAAAAACAGTAAATAACATCCTATTTGAAACGTGATAAATAGTTGTTATTAAAGTACACATCTACATCCCATTGATACTGATAAGTTCCACTGACAGTTCAAAGTGTGTTCTTGAAGGATTTTTCATTTACTGGAGGTTGTTGCACAATAATGTAGCGTGTCGTGGAGTGGCTAATTGTATTAATGAAAATGACCCCAATGTGCAAATAAAAATGGCATTACATTATTTGGTCCTAGTTTTATTGTTGACATTCATATGGCATTACATTATTTGGTCCTAGTTTTATTGTTGACATTCATATTTTTATGCAGTTTTTGCATGATACCTTTTACAGGGTTCATTGGTCCAGTCTTCATTTGGCTGACGGCATCTCATTTTGCCAGAACTTTTGAGGAGAACCATGTGTTTCACATCATGATACTACATGTGAAGTTTGTAATTTGTCTGTTTTCGCACTTCCATCATTCTGGCATTGGTTGAGTTGAAGTCATTCCAGATAGAGTTGTGTTTTCTATGAGTATTTGCTGTGTGCTTTTGTAGGGCATGGCGTTTGGAGAGAGCACCTGAATTCTGATGTCTTCATGATCAGTAAGACCACTTCTAGTGGTTTATTTTGAATTTGTAAATCATTTTCCAAGGCCCATTATGTGGGTGTGTTTAGCTCTTCTTTTTCTTCTGAAGCTATTACCGTTTCATTCACATGAAGTATGAACAATGCTGAGCTGTCCATAATCTTGTCATGTTTGCTACCATGATGGTGAACATTGTTGACCTTACAACTTACAGAATTCTTGATAAAACTGTTAATTATAGCTGAACTAGGAATAATCACTAAATGAATGGAGCTACAACTATAAAAAAATTAAAAAAATAAAAAGACCATTTTGTGCTATGAAAACTAGTAAAGTAAAACTTGCTCTCACATACAACAAAATTGGTTTAGGGAAACTCAGGATTTCAATCCACGAATCTCAAGCAAACTGTAGTTGTAACAATTGCCATGTGCTTATTAAGCAGACAACAGTTAAACTGATACTGGGAAGTCCTGGGTGGAATGCAAGTACTGACAGGAGCCTGCAGTACCAGGAATCTATAGCCGTGTGTGTGTGTGTGTGTGTGTGTGTGTGTGTGTGTGTGTGTGTTTCCCTTTTGCTGATGAAGGCTGTAGCCGAAAGTTTTTCGTAAGTGTCTTTTAATTGTGCTTGTCTGCAACTTAACGTGTCTTTTTTTGTTGTAAGTAGCAGTCTGTCTTTTCCTGCATTGTTGTTTTTTTGTTGGCGAGGCACCTCTAAGGAAGGACATTGGCTGAAAGCTTAGTAACAATACAGTGAATGGTGATCTTTGCTCTTTCCATTACTTGCAGACAACAGTCAATTCATTCATATAACCTGTGAAAAAAGATATCCTCAACTGTTGAAAATCTGACATGAGAATGTTTGTGTTCATCACTGGTTATTTACTATGGGAAGAGACCAAATTTTTACACCAAAACCAAACTGTTATTAATAACAGTGTCGTTGTAAAACAGAAATGATACCCTGTACAGGCATCTGGGAAAGGCTCTTAATTTTAAATGTGAACATTTTAGGTAATGCTTTGCAGTGAATGTTATAAAATAAAAATTGAAACTATAGTTTACTGTAATCAATCACATTTTATTTTTATTTCGATTGTGTTTTGGAGAGTTAAACCTCCATTATTGGTCAGATTTATGGTAGTAATTAAAGTATACAGGGTGATTCAAAAAGAATACCACAACTTTAAAAATGTGTATTTAATGAAAGAAACATAATATAACCTTCTGTTATACATCATTACAAAGAGTATTTAAAAAGGTTTTTTTTTCACTCAAAAACAAGTTCAGAGATGTTCAATATGGCCCCCTCCAGACACACGAGCAATATCAACCCGATACTCCAACTCATTCCACACTCTCTGTAGCATATCAGGCGTAACAGTTTGGATAGCTGCTGTTATTTCTCGTTTCAAATCATTAATGGTGGCTGGGAGAGGTGGCCGAAACACCATATCCTTAACATACCCCCATAAGAAAAAATCGCAGGGGGTAAGATCAGGGCTTCTTGGAGGCCAGTGATGAAGTGCTCTGTCACGGGCTGCCTGGCGGCCGATCCATTGCCTCGGGTAGTTGACGTTCAGGTAGTTACGGACAGATAAGTGCCAATGTGGTGGCGCTCCATCCTGCTGAAATATGAATTGTTGTGCTTCTTGTTCGAGCTGAGGGAACAGCCAATTCTCTAACATCTCCAGATACTGTAGTCCAGTTACAGTAGCACCTTCGAAGAAAAAGGGACCAAAAACTTTATTGGCTGAAATGGCGAACAAATGTACAACTAAATGAAACTTTATAGCTCCCTTAATTCGCCGACAGATAGTGCTTAGCTCTGCCTTTTGTCGTTGCAGAGTTTTAAATTCCTAAAGTTGTGGTATTCTGTTTGAATCACCCTGTATATTACATGTACAACTTTTGGATAACCTGTGGCACTGCCTAGTGGAGGGATTGGGGAGGGGATGGGGGGGGGGGGTGAGCTATTTTAGTACAGGATTCAAAGTTACTTGAAATTTTTTATTGCTTATGTGAACAGTAATATATGTTATGTAAACAAAACAGAAAATGGAGCCTGTGATCACTGAAAGGAGTTTTCATTTATGGTATATTAACCTATGCAATCAGAAACCTTCTCATAACTTTGAACCTTCTAATAAAGTAACACTTTTGTCTTCTGCTACCAGGCATTGCCTCAGGTTATGCAAAGGACATACATGTAATACACACATGCATTATTAAACAATGGAAAATCCAGGATGGAATGTAACAATATAATTAAAAGGATAGTTGCTACTCACTGTATAGCGGGGATGCTGAGTCACAGAAAGACACAACAAAAAGACTGTCACAAAGTTAGCGTCCAGCCAACGAGGCCTTTGTCAAAAGTAGAAAACATACACAAATGCACACACTCACACAAATGCAACTCGTGCACACATGACCACAGTCTCTGGTAACTAGAGCCAGACTGCAGGCAGCAGGGCGTTAAGGGAGAGGCAACCAGGTGGGGGTAAGGAGGAGGCTGGGGCAGGGAGGGGAAGGGATGTCAGGGTAGGGGTGGGGGATGGTAAAGTGCTGCTGAGAGAGTGCAGGGATGAGGTGGAGAATGGGGCAGCTAGGTGCAGTCAGGAAGTTAGACAGAGGGTGGGGGAAAGAAGGGGGCAGGGCGGAAAAGGAGAGAAGTAAAAAGACTGAGTGCATTGGTGGAATAGAGGGCTTTGTAGTGCTGAAATGGCAATGTGGAAGGGGCTAGATGGATAAGGACAATGACTAACGAAGGTTGAGGCCAGGAGGACTACAGGGACGTAGGATATATTTCAGGGAGAGTTCCCACCTGCACAGTTCAGAAAAGCTGGTGTTGGTGGGAAGGATCCAGATGGCACAGGCTGTGAAGCAGTCATTGAAATGAAAGATGTTGTGTTGGGTGGCGTGCTCAGCAACAGGGTGGTCAGTTGTTCCTTAGCCACAGTTTATTGGTGGCCATTTATGTGGACAGACAGCTTGTCGGTTGTCATGCCCTCGCAGTCTGACTCTAGCTGGCAGAGACTGTGGTCATGTGTATGTGAGTTGCATTTGCACGAGTGTGTGCATGTATGTATGTTGTCTACTTTTGACAAAGGCCTTGTTGGCCGAAAGCTAATTTTCCAACAGTCTTTCTGTAGTGCCTTTCTGCTACTCAGCATCTCTGACACACGCATTATTAAAAGAGATAAATACACCTGATATTGAAGGTTTAACCCTCTGGGACACACATTGGAAATAAACAACTTGCAGTTTCAGTAAATTGAGATGCCTCTTAATGTAATGGCTGAGTAATGCAAATTGCAAAATGTATCCAACCATAACTTACACTGAATTGTGTGCTGAAATGTATTTAGTCAGCACTTAAGTCCTACTGGAATCACCTCCATTGTCACCAATGGCTGACTGCACCTACATAATTGAAAAGCAACATAACTGGGGGTCCTACATTCATGGTTAAAGCTTAATTGCGATTAAGTTGTCTCTGTGCTGCACCAATGTTAAATGCTGGTTACTAAAATGCTAACCAAAAATTTGACTGCAGTTAACTCCTTGTTACAGAGAAAAGCACCCATTGTATGTGCAAAGATAATGGTAATCACTGTCTGTAGTACCTATGCATGGCTTCTCAGTTTGTTATCATAAAGTGGGTAATGTTACTGCACTAAGGCGAATGAGGAAGGAGGCCTAATTTTTTAAAATTTGAAACTGATATCCTTTTAGAGCTAGTTAGTTGTAATGCAAAAATTTTAGAATGCAAAAGAATAAACTAGTGTATTGTTAAGAAGATTGACTCGTAGGGCTTTAACAGCAAATAATGCTGTACAACAATCTGAAATACATACTAGTAGAAGTTATTCATTAACTCAATTAAATGTGCATCCCATTTTCAGTTTCAAAATTGAATATAGTTAAACTGTGGTGTCTAATGTCTGTTTGCACAAGCTTCACATCCACATTCCCATTGTCACAACTAACATCACTTTGAATAATGTACTTCTTCACATAGATTTCAAAATTGAGATTTGTTGTGTAATTTAATTTCAATGGAAGAGGAGATTTTTTTGAAGTTGTTCATCATCACTGAAAAAGATATTTACTGATAATATGCAAACATGAGGCAGTCCACAAAATTAAGATATAGGTATGTACATATCAACAAATGTTTTGAATATCATAGAGTTTACTACAACGACTTTTTCTAGTACAGCCACTGAGGTTTGTACAATACCTTATCAACAAAATAAATATAATTCCTTCTGAAAACAACAATGATTTCAGTTACTTACAAAAAACTCATTACAAAACACAGCAGGCTCTCTCCTAAATGTATATTTTAAAAACAAAACAAAAATTGAAAATCTTTATCTCATCATGATGATTATCAGTCTTTATTAGTGAGTACATCATCCCTGCACACCAATGTGCTGTTACACTGTGCAAGGCATGTTCTAGATGAGACCTTAAACAGGCTCCTTGCATACTCAATTGCATTAATGTCTGGGGCTGTGCTGTGCAGTGTAGTTGGTTGACGTTGCATCTTTGAAGGCACCGAGACTTTGTCATCGAATAGTATTAAGTTGCCTCCGACTTCATGTCTGCAGGGATTTTCAGTCATTTGTAGGACCTCTTAGAGGTATTGGGGGCCAATCTAATTGCCATAGATGGTAATTAGAGGGATCTGCAGTCCCATCATTATTACTGCCCAGAATATTACACTTCCACCTGCAAATGGTTGGACTTCCTGAACATATTGGTGTTCCTGGTGTCATCTAGCGCTTCTCCAAACCCTAACATGTCTAGCGTATAGTAGCAAACCAATCCTGGTCTCATCAGTAAACATGACATTACTCCATTCTGCAACGGTCCAATGTTGATGTACAAGAGCCTAGGTCATTCTATTGCACCGGTTCTGTGACTCTGTGCAAAATTTCTCATCAGTATTATGGAATGAAGACCACCATGATGCTATGTTCTACACACGGTTTGGTCTGACATATGAATCCCTGTTGCCTGTGAGAAGTCATTTCCAAAATTTCTGGCAGCTGATATTGGGTGTCTCTAAGCCGACAGTTGGAGCAAACGATCGTGCATTTGTGTTGTCATATGAGGTTTATCATTCATATTGTCCACCCCGATAGCTGCGTGGTCAGCGTGACGGAATGCCGTGCAAAGGGGCTTGGGTTCGGTTCCCGGCTGGGTCAGAGATTTACTCCGCGGTCGGTCGGAGATTTTCTCCACTCAGGGACTGGATGTTGTGCTGTCCTCATCACCATCATATCATCCTCAACGACACCCAAGTCACCGAAATGGCGTCAACTCAAAAGTTTGCACCAGACGACTTGTCTACCCGACGGGAGGCCCTAGCCACAGGACATTTCATTTCATCCACATTACCAGTCTATCTGTACTTTCTCCACACCTTAGACATACCACTTTGAGTGACATGTAACTTACCGGCAAAATCTTACTGTGTATGACTTGCTGAAAGTAAAGCCACAATCCTGACTCTGTCAAAGTGCTGTATGCCTCTACATGGCATGTTGTTGCAGTCCTGAACACAAACTAAATGAACCTGTCATTGATACTGGATTAATCACGATGTGCTGCTGTGACAGCAGTTCGTTTACTGGACTGGGGAATGGCCACAAAGCATACCAGTTGTAAACACCGTCCCGTATATGGGCTCCAACTGGGCAAGGATCAGTGAGACCTCTAGTATCGTAGACTACATTTTGCAATAGAATTCCAAACTTTTTTTGAGCATTGTACCTTCTACAAGAAGTTTCATAATAACCAAAACTTCCAGCATGTAACTTGTGTTTTCCTTCTGACATAGACTAACAGTTATGTTAGAGTGTCATGATCACTGGAATAACATTCCAGACTTTGGCATTTGCAACAAGAATTGCAGCAAATGCATCATTTATAATAAATAACATTGACTAATGCATGTCATACATCTGTTAAATTAAGAAAAAAGACCCAGAATCTTTTAGAAAACAAAAGATGAAAAAAATTGGAAGGAGGTGGGCAAACTTGGTACCTTTCTCTTCACAGCTTAAGTCACTGACAAGTAGGTTACAGCGTCAACCAGGGCAGCCATCTCTCCAAATCAGTATATACCGTGTAAATACCATATCTGGAAATGTTATTATTTGATATTTAACTATGACAAATTATATCAAAATTATGTGCTTTTGACAGATCATCATTGTGCTGTAGCACTGAAATCCACCAGTGAATCCACAAGTACATCAATACAGTTGAGGCAACAATTACATAGTCAAGATATAATATGTTTCATCTTCTACACCATCTAAAACATCAAAAGTCACCGCCACCTTAAGCAGTACATATTTACTTGTACAGAACAAAAATGTATGTACAAATTGCAATGTGAATGTAAAATGACTCATTCCACATCATTACAATGCAACATAAAAATCATCCACAGGACATGTAATTAAATAACTAAGTAACTATCAGTTAAAGATAAATGAGCCTCTTATGTTGGTTTCCCTTCCATGAAGTCCTGGATTTTTAACACTTTATCCATGAACAGTCTCATATTTCCTCTCATTTCCAGATGATAAAACACCTCATTTTAAAAATTATGATTTTTGTCCTCTCTCTCTCTCTCTCTCACTCTCTGATGTCTCCTACGCAATAGAAGCTTGAATTTTTACCTAATTAATGAAAAAATCTTTAAATTGCTAGATTTTCTGTCTAACAGCTAATCATGCTCAGGTCTACAAGGAAGATTTTAATAATCATAAGAAGGTAGACTACATGTACCATTTTTTTTTTACAAAAATTATATAATTATGAAAAATAAATTTATCTGAATTTTCTGTTATGGAAGCAATATTTTTTATCCAAAGTTTCTGCTGCTGTAGCTACTTTTACCAGTACCACAGCCACCACCACCACTGTTATGGAAACTACTACTATGGGAACTAACTAAATTGTGCTTTTTAAGTTATGGCCCCAGGCAATACAGCTGTATAATAAAAGAGGAAGGCTTTTAGTTTTCCATGTCTTCTGCAACTAGTTTTCTGATTGTAAATTATTAATATAGTACATAAATTTTTGTGAAATTTTCTACCTTTTATGGCTTAACATTCCTTTACATTGCATTTTGCAGCAGCCTCCTGAAGGCAACAGTGATCAAGCCAGTGTTCTGAGTGCCAGACTACATGAATCATCTGCTGGAGAACCTGAAAGAAGCCCTAATTTGTCAAGGGATAGAGAAATCAGAAGAGTGTCTGATGATCAGAAAAGTAGTGATACCACGAAAATAACAGAGAAAGTATTAACTGATGTAGCACGTGAAAGGCGGATATGTGAAGAAGATAGTGTTGTGACAAGAACACGTCCAGGAAGAGCTAGATACACGGACAGAACAGAGGAAGAATTGCGGACAGGTTCACTACGAAGGTCATCAGCACCTCAGCAAGGTCCTGGATGTATTCGTGATATGGCTGCACTATTTGAGGCTCGAGATATGTCTGGCTCAACATCTACACCACCATCACAGCCGACCACAGTGGCTGCAAAAACTTATGTGTCTTCTGTGTAGCACTGTTCAAGTGAGGTATGTTATTTATTTCATCAAAGTAGTCGTTAACATCTTACTCATAACAAAATTAATAATAGTAGTAGTAGTAGTAGTAATAGTAATAGTAATAAAAATGTAATAATAATAATCTTTTTTACTATTGTCCAGCAACATCCATACAGTTAATCATCAGTTCACTCTTTTGCTATTCTTATCACGTGATATACTGTGAGGATAAGATGATTTTGTCTTTGTAAATATTAATCCTTTGGTCATCATCAAACTTGATGCTTCACATCAGATTTCATTGTTACTTGGCAGTTTTAGATGGTGATGTGTACACAGAATACACATTACTTTCTCCTGTCTTGTCAGTTTGTTGATGTCTACTCTCAGGGGAAGTAATTTGCACGACCCTATTATGTGATGATTCAAAGCTGGAATTATTTTCTGCTTTATCATGACTAGATACTGCTTCTCACAATTTTGAATTATTTTGCATCTTTTTGTCCTTCTTGATGTCTTCTTCTCATGTCTGAGCCAGAGCTGACCGGTTGTAACAAAATTTTAGCATTCTAAAAGTTCCACATTTTTTAAATAATATTCAACACCCTGTCTCTGAGGAACCTATTTCTTTTCTTAAGTGTCTCTTTAGCTTTTGATTTATATTGTTGTTGCAGGATTTTTGTCTGTGTTTGGAGAATGCCCTTTACATATGTTAGACTTTTTTAATGTATTGTAAATCTATTATTGGTGTTTCTTTAAATTTTAATTTTTCCCTGAGTCAGTGAACTGACTATTGATAATAGCTAGGAAAGAATTCTCACTTCGAAAACTGAAAGAATGCAAAATGTTGTGAATTTTTCTCATTAATTCTCATGTTGCTAAGATGATAAAAAGATTGTTGCTAATCCACTGCCATTCGAATTTTTATCTGATGTTCTACTTTATTATGACAGTAGTAGTGATTTGTCATTCCTTGATGTAGTTTTGTAAACACCTTAAATATTTGGATTTTATTCATATCTTAACAACTTAAATAATGCATTTATACTATTTATATCAAAAGGAAAATTCATTTTAAAAGACTATGAAAATATGAGACAGAATTATCAGCCAGTACTTACCTGCAACAGGTGAAATTCTTAGCATTGTGAATAGACACACACATGTAGGTACAAGAAACTATCCTGGCTTTGGGAACTTGAGTTCTTTGTTCAGAGAATACTAACCAGCAATTTTGTCTCATAATTTTATAATTGCCATATCTGTTTGCTGACATGTGTATTATTGGTGAGTACCCTGTACATGTTAGAATATTTGCTATACTTACTTATTGCAGATATTTGTATTTTTGCAGCTATCGAGGGACCTGATTGGTGGAGTGAAGTTTCCTCAAACCAGACAGTTTCTGGAACTGTACATCTGTGATATATTGCATTTATAATGTTTCAAGACAGTTGCAAAACTGGCAACAGAAAAACAAGTAGCTGCAGTTTTAGCTTTTGCTTATGGAGAGGCATAAGGATCATTAAAGATCTACTGTTTAACAGACTGCTTTCTGGACAATATTTATTTATTTATAAATATATTTTTACATTGTTAATTGTTTTGTAATGGATGCTGTGTTGTGTTCTGTGTAACACAGGGTATTTTTCATTTGCTGTAACAATTTTTACTGCATTTACTGGACCTCACTGCTGTTATGAAGAGAAATAAGTTATAGCAAAAACTCAGAACTGGCTGAGATTTGAGGATATAATGCTGGACTTAATATCCGTATTGCCAGGAAATATTCATTTCTGTTTAAGACACTGACATATGATTTGTAGTACACTCCTCCTGAAAAATTATCTTGTACAGATGTTCTCTGTATGAGCTTTTTACAGAGTTATGTAGAACTTTTGTTTACCTTTGATTAGTTAGCTCAACTTCACCCTTTCTTTTATCATTTTTATTTTTTTAAAATAATTATTGAAAATTGTATTTGTATTTCATATATGTCTTGTTACATTTCAAATATATTTGTTACTGTTTTCTGCTTGATAGTTAACATATTAAACACTTTAATAGTGTTATGTTCACTCCAGTTGGTAATTATTATTTTTACCAAGCTCAGTATTATGTAGAGTGTTTCACTTAGGAGAGAAAGAGATAATGTTTCATAATGGTGTCATTCCAGTGGAATGGATGAAATAAAATTCATCTAACTATTGACAAATGCTGAGTAAAGACATGCTTTGAACTTTCTTATCATCTCTGAAAAAACTGTTGTACTCCAGTTTGGCTGTTGGGCTAATGTATGGACACACATGACAACACATCAATTAGAGACACAGTGGCAACAATGGGACAGGATTTTACCATTATAATATTGGGGATGTTGCTGATCATCAGTGTGCCATCTGCAAATCACTATTTTCAAGGCTATTTTTGTAATAATATTCACATAAGCATATGCAATTTCTGAAATAGCTATCGATAAATTTATGTCTCTTTCGTGGATGAGAATACTGTGAAAAATTCAGTTTTTGTTGATGAAATAAATCTTGACACTTGTTCCTCTACATCTTCTCAAAACGAATTTCTGTAAAGAAACTTGTGTTTTCACTGAGCAGTACATGCTACAAGTATATCATACACTACAAGGCATTTGTATTTTTAAGAGGAGTCTGGTAGTAATAAAGCAACATGAAATGATCATAGATATACTTCAAAGTATTTACTCAGTACATTCTTCATTCAAGAAATTATATGCAAAGGGACCATAACATTTGATTGCCCATGTAAGTAGTTTTTCCTTATCAGGATCTTCCATAAAAAATGTGTTTTATCAGCTGATTATTATTTGTTAACCATCATGAGATTCCACACTGTTAGATGTATTGTTGTTGTCATTAATGTATATTTATATCTGTACTTTGTACAAACACGTGCAATGTAAACATCTTTTTCGGTATATGTATATAATATATGAATGCAAGTTGGTTGCTTATACATGTAGAATGTTAATGGTAAAAGATACATTTTTCCTGTTCCTAAGCAAGATAAACATAATGTCGTAACACTATGCTACATGCTACCTGCTTGTGAAATTTTCATTGTAAAAGTTTTGAACAGTCTTGTTGCAATAAGTTAGAAGCTTTAAGAACATTTATATTGTTCTTGGCATATCTGCTGTTTGAAACATAAAACGCAAACATGTTAGATCAGTCTCGACTTTGGAAGTAATAAAACACACACACACACACACACACACACACACACACACACACACATATACACACACACACACAAAATTCACATGTTACTCCAATGACATTCATCATGCTAATGAAAGATTCAAAACCTCATACTGCAAAAATATATTTTCAGCAACCGAATGATCGGTTTGTTAATAATTGCAGTGGGATATAATTATAGTAAATTATTATTGCATCAGTATTTTATTTCAGGTTGCTGTACATAAGATCTGAACAAGAAAATGTACTGTTCAGCACTGACACTGTGAGGTTCAGAGGACAATATTAGCTCAAAAATGAGAAATATGAAGCTGCATGTATGATTTATATAAATGGTGTGCATGTAACGTCTTCTAAAATAGGTGAGGTTATTTTTATACATATTTGACTTGATTTCTAATTGAAAAACTGAAGTTGGTTGATTGAAGCATTGCTTTGCCAGAGGAGTGAAAAACGCAGATGAAGGAAGTTATTTAAAATATTGATTGTGAGGGTGTGAGAGTTCCATAACTGTATTGATGTTAATGAAGCTGTATTTGGAATGAACTATTATTTTCTGCTTCATATTGGTGTGATGTACCAAAGGATGGATTCAGTATGTAATATAACGGAAACCCACACAGCAAGTTCAGTACTGACAGTGGTTTTTACTACGAGACTCTTATATTACTGAGTAAATTGCATGGGCATTATGAGTGTGACATACTTGAAATGTTCTTTTGCAACTAGTTAAGCATTTCAATAATTTTCAAAAAACTGATGATTGTATTGTGACTTATACATATTTTATATCTTTAACTAAAAATCCAGGACTTGGCTAAGTTGTAACACAGTAGAACACTGAGAATGAAAAAAAAAGCTTTTACATTTGGCAAATTCTGTGTCGCACCCTGAATGGCACTCTTTTTTGTGAAGAACTATTACTCAAATTAATTTATGTCTTCTAAGCAATGAGTGGGATCACTAGTGCACAAATTTAAGAACGCATTAATATATTCTGGCACTTTCCATATGTAATGGTTTTATGGATGTGCTGTTTTATGACAAATATGCAATACCTGTGTTACTTTTAGCCAGAAAAGTGTTCCTTTGAACGTGATTGCTTAAATCTCAGACATATGAAAGTTGCTTGTTTTTAAAATCTGTGTTTTAGACAAAGAGCCTCCTATAAACAGTCATTTCTATCAAATACATAAAAAGCTGCAAATCTTTAAAAATTTCTCCAGAGTATTAATAAGGAAGTAATATCATTGATATCATGAAATTCATAAAATATTCAGCACAGAGTGATGTAGTGAACAGTGACGTATCAACCTTCTGCCACTGGGAAACTAAGGGACTACTTTTCATTAGTATTTGCCATGGGCACCTTGTATAACAACAAGGCATGTGTTATGAGCATGCTACCGTGTAGAGAAACAGCATAGAGACCACTAGCTCTCGAGCTACCACTTTTTTCTAGTTTAAAAACACACACACACACACACACACACACACACACACACACAAATTACAGTTAAGGTGATGCTTAGTTTGGAGCATTTGGTGGGTGTGTAGTTGTGTGTGCTCTTAAATAAAATAAAAAAAAAAATACACTTCGACATAGTAAAGTCTCTGGATGTAACATTTGTCTATGTATCATACATCAAAGAGCTACAGGTGAGTGACTACAAATCCTTATTTTTGTTTGGCATCAATTTAAAGTGTTTTAAGAACTGAATAGGACAGAAGAATAGGTAAGAATGAGATAGTCTCAAAAAGGAATAGTTCCATAGTTGCTGTTCTGGTCTTAAATCCAAAGACTAGCAAGGAGAGCTACATCAAACCAGTCAACCCTGTGCAAGCTGCTTCATGTCTGAGTAACCACTGCAACCTTCATCCATTTGAACTTCCTTGCTGTCTTAAAATCAATTTTTACTCCCCACACTTACATTACCAAATTAGTTATTCTTTGATACCCTAAATGTGTCCTACTGATCCTCTCCTTTAGTCAAAATGTGCCAAAAGTTCTTTTTTTCCCAATTCAATTTAGTACTTTATCATTAGTTATTTGATATATACACCCATCCAATATTCAGCAGTCTTCTGTAGCACCACATTTGACAAGCTTCTTTTCACTTAGATCTGCATAGGTAATGATGAAGTACCATGTACCAAGAATGTTTTTAGGGTTTTAAAAGAAATGATGTAGGGTGTGTAAAGAAAGAGCCAATCAAGGTATAATAATGATCAACATCTTGCCTCTTCTGAACTGGCTTTTCATCCTTTCTATAAAGGTTGGTAAGATATTTTATTAATATGGTGGTGCCTTTTGATTTTTAGATGGCACAGAAGATGAAAAATATAATATCTTAACCATGTAAATTGTCGCCACAACCGTATTAGTGTACTCGTGGAAAGGGGGAATCTTTTTGAAGATTACAGGAGACAGTAAATTTGAAAGAAGACTTAATCTTTCAAGAGAAATAGTCTGGTGGTTATTATGATAGTTTCATTACCTTTTCGTTGGTTGCTGCTGATGGTAATACTGTTCTGTCTTTAAGGACGGCTTTTTTGTGTCAAACCTCTTTTTTTCCCCTGAAGCATGCTGCAGTTTGAGAGAGTTTCATAGCAGACACATCACTTTTGTTTACAAATCATCATTAGTCATAGTCTGTGTTTATTAGTCCTTTTTACACATTAAGAAGTCGGCCAGCTTTCCTCTATCATTAGCAGAGGTTGAAATAAAAAAGAACTTGGTTGCTCTATCACTGTTAGTGATTTTTTGTCTTTTAGGAACCTCCTTTTCTCTTACTGCACTGCTGTTCTATGCACTTTGCTTCACTTTTTGTAAAACTCTGCACAAATTATCTTTATAGAAATTTTACAAAGCTCAGAGAGTAACAACAAAGTTTTTTTGACTTCAGCCTCTGCTCTTGACATGGGGAAAAACCTGTAGACTACAGAACAAATAGAAAGGAGTAATAAACACAAATCACCACTGATGATGTTTTGTATATAAAAGCCAGTGTGTAACAGCTAGTGCAGGAGATGGACATGGCCATCCAAATAAATTTTTTCTTATTTTCATTGTGAACTGCAAGCCTACCTTAACTTCACACCAAAAGAAGCATGCTACCCCATTCCACTGTAACACAAGAAGCAAAATAATAATAAAAAAAATTGTGAAGCTCAGTATGCATTCTCTGTTCAGACTGTGTCTTTCTTCCAATTCACATCTGTATTTTACATTTCATTTCATTGCGGTGTGACACAAGGTTTACGTTACAATGCCAATCTAAGAATTGTGGTTCAACCTCATCCAAATCTAACAACTTTAGTTCTTTAAATAATATTCCAAAATATTTTGAATAAAGTCCTTTTGTCAGCTATCAAGCAAAACTGACATGATGACAATCTTTGCAGAGTTTTGCTAGTAAAAAAGAAGTATGTGAGCTAACTTCCAAAAAGGATTTTATGCTAATTGACACTGGTCATGAAACCATATGCACAAAATATTTTATCTCTCCTATCCAATCGCGATATTATTGCTCTTGGCCTCCCGCAGCTGTTATCAGAAAAACACGGTGACATTACGGTAAACAAGTACAGTTGTGACTAAACGAAGTGCATCATATTTTAAATGATTTCAAGACAGTTGTCCACATCTACTATCAAGTGGTTCAGTGTGCCTTCGCGAAATATCACAATGAAAACTCATGATATGCCGACCAATGTGCTGTCACTCCCAGGTGCAATAATATTGTGGTTGACTAATAAATAAACATTTTATCTTGTTTGGAACACACAGCCATGCCACTTTGGAAGTAACTGCTATTTCATTGTATGTACCACTCTTCTGTTGAGTTTTACATGAAATGTAATCATTCTGTATAGACTATGAGAGATGCATTACATAGCTGTTTTCTACATCCTTCCATAACAGTCAGATGTGCACAGAGCAATTATTTATCAATTACTTTGAAGCATATATGTCACATAAGTGTCAATAAAGTGATTAATAGAACCTTTTTATCAATTTGCAGCTAAAACGTAAGTGGAGTGTAGCAAAATTTGTCATGAAAAAGCCTGACTTATTTCTACAGACTGTTGTCAAGATATTTATTTATTTATTGCTCCTCTGGCAAAATATCCAGAATACAATTTTTTGAGAAGAATGAAATTTGAAGTAATATACTGACAATAACATCATTTTTGTAACCTCACTGGCTCATTATATCTCATTCCCTTGTATATAAATAAGTATAAGCAATCATGTAACAAAAATGATGAAACGCCACAGGACACAACTGCCTTAAAAAATATGTCTTGTGTGCTTAAAGAAATGTGCCTGCATTTGCCTACATATTTCAACAAACACCTTCTGTTAGCACATTTTATTAGTATAAATTCTGTATTCAAGTACCGACATTATAAACTGATATCATAAATATTTGACGTACATAATGCACAGTATATTTCAGGACAGAAAAAAATTTAGAAAATTTGTGTAGCATATTCCTTCAGTAGGTTTGTGTTTATTTTTGCTCAACAGTTAGGAATACTACTGTCTATCTTCCTCTCACTGGACTCAGTTTGGATGTCTTTTCTCCAGCCAGTTGGCAAGTGATAATGTTATGCCCATTTTTAATGTTATACCAAAGTGTGCAAAGAAATGTAGCAGTTAAAAGATCTTGATAAGATTTGTATTATAGGTGTAAATCATATTTTTTCATCAGAATTTGTGTTGTCACTTGACATTATGTGCTCTTATATAGGAATAAGTAGTTTACATAATGTCAGTTGGGATGTGAAGAACTGTTACATACCACTTTCATAATTTTATTGTTGGGTGTACTTTTTTTAATGTCACATTCATAGTAGGAGCTAATATGTTACAAAATGTGCAGCACATACTGAAGACAAGAGATATTCATTGGAAAATTTCATTTCATTGTCTGATATTGTTAAATATTTACTACATTTATTTTGTTTATGAAGAATGAGATTAATTTCATTTAAATGACTGTGTAGTCTTCACTGAATATTGTGATTAAAAGCATTAAAAAGCAACATGTGTAAATACATAATAATAATAAATACTACTATTGACTTCATATTATTTTAAATTCTATGTTGCTGGATAGCCCAGTATCCCCAATTTATACTCCCCCCCCCATGAAGTCAAAACTTGAAATGTTCATTGAACAGTATATGTAACATAATAAGTGATGGATTCATATTTAACGTCAAGAAGTTGCTACTGCCAGAAATGAATTTTATTTGTCTTGGGCACAAGACTGTTTTATTGGTGTACCTGTAAAGCAAACACATGAAAACTTACAATAACTGGGATTTATTTTCTTGTAGATTCCAGCTAATGTGAAAGAAATTTGACTTTAGGATTTTTGTGTGTGTATCATGTTGTACACATTTACAACATACATTTAGACAGTTTACTTATTCACACAAAAAACACGCACACACAGAGGGAGAGGGGGGGGGGGGGGGGGGGGAGAGAGAGAGAGAGAGAGAGAGAGAGAGAGAGAGAGAGAGCTGTTGATACAGTTTATCAACAGATTATTAATTTTACCTCCCCAGTATAGTGAATATTTTTAGTAATACAGAGAATATTATTTGCTACACAACTACACTAATTCCTACACATCAATATTTTAATTTTAAAAATACTATCAAAACAGCAGAAGAAATTGACTGAGACACATTACTAGAGTTTTTCATTAGCATTTTCCCTCCATTTCTTTGTGAAAGTTCTTTCAACAAATGATTATGGTAAGTGAGCTACTACACAAGACACATCTCAATCATTGTCATGTTATAAGTAATTAACTTCAGGCATGTCTACCGATGGCCTTTGTAGTCCGGTCCCTTTCAAACCCCCCCACCCCCATATCAGGCATGTCTATGGAAGTAGGTTATTAACCCTTTTAGTGCCAAATACGATCTAATTGGTTCGTGCCGACCACGCGAAAAGTGCCACATAAGATCTAATCATACTGCCATTTTTGCGCACTTTTCTTTCAAACTAAGGCGCAGATCGTAGTATATCGATGTCGTGAAGACAAACGAAGATCGAAAGATAGTCGTCAAGTACTTTGTTTCGATTGTTGATGCCAATAATCGACATTTTCAAGTTCCAAACAAGGTTGTTTTCCATTCGTTTTCTCATTTAGTATATTATTCAAAGAAAGTCTGTTTAACTACTTTGATTTTAACCACCTTATGTGAATAAGAAATTAAAAATTATTTAAAAATTTAGATCTAGAAACTTCATTTCAAATGCATACAAAAATCCTTAGAGTTCTTCCAATTCTCTCTTCTACAGAACTGGTTTACTACAGGACAAAACATGACTATTATTAGGTGCAGTATGTCTTTCATCTTGATAACAACCTCAGTTTTCTTGTGACAAATACAAGATGATAAATGTGTAAGGTTTAGTGCACCAGAGAACAATTATATTATTATTAAAACTTCGTAAGATGTGGTGCTCGAGTAGGTTCTTTGTTTGTACCTGTTATTTTTTAAATATCTACTTATATATAGTAAGCTTATTATTTGTGGGTAGAAGATATAATATAACCATGTATAACTTGTCACATCCCTGATAATAACCAGTGAGCAAGACAAGATGTTTTCCAACTCCCATGTACCAAACAGTATTTTGCAACCGGTTGGCTATATAATCCTATGTTGTCCCATGGATTAATTATTGTGGAATCAATAAAAATAACAGCACACTGTCAAAAAATGAGAAGATGCCCATGTGCCTGCTGTTGTGTTCCAATAGAATTCTGGGTGCCACCAGCACACACATATTGTTTGGGCTATTTAATCTGACAATATGGTAAGCTGGCATGTCAGGTGGTAGATTACATGTATGCTCCCATAGGTAGTCTTCCACTTGATAACACGTTTTTAGTTTGGTCACTGGTGGGCCTCTGTAATACATACATCCTGTCCTGCCTCATACTGGAAGCAAGTGGACTCAAATATGATTTACAATATTTTAGGATCTGAAAAGAATATTATAGATGTTATGTGGAGAATGTGGTATTACTTTTGTGGCTTATTAATGATTTGAGGCATTGTTTTTGGAATCTACTAAAATGGCACAGTTAAATAAAATACACTCTGTTTCCAAGTCACTTCAGTTGAGTTATAATTCCCAAGCTCTCTCTGCCATTGTCTTCAGGGGATAAAAGTGCTGACTGCCAGGAATGGCAAGGTATCCTCCTTATCTTGCAAGTAGCTGAGTGCGTATTCTTCCACAGGTAGTTTGAATTTATTCACTAGCAGGAAAGAAAGCCGAGCAGTGCATAGATGTGGCTGCACATGAAGCCCTATGCTATTATGGACTGATGGAATGTGAGATGCTTGTGCCACCCCTGAGATAGTTCTTCCTTGTAGCTGCTGAACACCGTTTTTTGATTTTGTTCCTTGTAAAACCTTGTCTCCATGGCCAGTTATATGCTTTTCTCCATGCCCAGTTATATATTACCCTGATCTCTATCAAAATTACACTCCGTCGTGCAATAATTGCATTTTAGTTGCCTCTGCCTTTCCGTAAAATTAATTAATTGGAAAAGCTGAAAGAGAGAGGAAGAGGGGCAGAGAAAGTGAGTAGGAGGGGTAAAACTGGTTCAAATGCACTATGGGACTTAACATCTATGGTCATCAGTCCCCTAGAACTTAGAACTACTTAAACCTAACTAACCTAAGGACAGCACACAACACCCAGCCATCACGAGGCAGAGAAAATCCCTGACCCCGCCGGGAATCGAACCCGGGCATGGGAAGCGAGAACGCTACCGCACGACCACGAGATGCGGGCTAGGAGGGGTAAGGGGAGAGGGGGGATGAAGAATAGCCTGTAAAGCATGTAGTTGTGAGTGCATTATGTTGGAGATAAGTGAATTCGAACATGGACAAACTGTTGGTCCTCCCACGTGGATGCTTCTGTAACCGAGGTAGTGGAACTCTTTGGTGTTTCAATAGACATAGTATTAAAGATTTAGATGGCATACAAGAAAAGTGCAGAAACATCGTCTGCAAAGTGACAATGCGAATGGAAGTATTAGCTGAGTGATCGTGGCAGATGGTCAGTGAAGAGGACTGTCATTGCAGAGCTGAATTTTGCACTCACAAAACCTGTCAGCACCAAGACAACGCAAAGGGAGCTTCGTACACACGGATATTTGCAGGCTGAGCTGGAACTTAAAAAGCAATGATCAGTGATCCAATTACTTGTAGCAGGAAATCATTGTGCCAACGCCATAAAACCTGGAAGAAAGTCATTTGGTCAGGTGAGTCTAGTATCACGTTGTTTCCAACTTCTGTCCAAGTTTAAGTCCCTGGAGAGAAACATGGCGGGGGTTCAGTCACCATTTGGGTAGCTATATCACGGTATTCCACAGGCCCCACGTTTACTCTGCAGGGTCAGATTACTGCCGAGGGTTATGTGACGATTCTGACCGATCGGGTCCATCCCATGGCACGTGATGTTGTGTTCCGAGGTGAAAGGGCTCCTGCTCACGCAGACCACATCATCCAGGACTGGTTTTTTGAGTGTGAGGATGAATTGTTGCACCTCCCCTGGCCACCACAGCCACCACGTCTCAAGATTATTGAGTCCTTGTGGCCTACTTTGGAGAGAAGGTTGCATGATTCCTATCCACCTCCCATTATTCATACCTGAGCTTTTTTGCAGGAAGAATGTATAAGAGTCTCTTGAAAACTGTACAGAACCTCTATTTATCCATTACAAGGTAAATGGAGACTGTTTTGAATGACAACGGGTTTTCTACACTGTAATACGCACGGTAATGCATTGTGTTTTTAGTATTTCCTTATTTTTGTCCAGCCCCTGTAAAATGGCCAGCAGAATGCAGTAGGGTCTTTCAAGTTTAGTGATGATACCAAGCCTAGTAGGGTATATAAGGACACGAGCAGCATCAGATGTTATCTCTGTGAAAGACACTGAGATACTACGTACTCATATAAGAGCATTAGCAGCACCTGCCAGAGTCTGAAAGGTGCTTCATTGCAGATCTTCATTTGGTCGGCCGGTCGAATTGTGGAATATCTGTATTTTTGGGGGATTTGTATGTGACAGTGATCCAATGTGGGACTGCATAAGGGCAGGCAGACTTGTTGTAAAGGTTCCTGTCCACCACATCTAACCACCACAAGGGAGGATTGCAGTACTGTGCACTGAGTACATTGTAACCCCTTCCCATCTGTGTATGCCAGCTAAGAAGAAATAGTGGACTCCTTGCAACACTCTGTGTCATCCCGTACAAATGGGTGTACACTAGCAGCAGCCTGACTAGGGAATTAACATCTGTCATCAACACAAACAGCTGTGTTTGGAATGGTGCCACGATCAGGAAGAATGGACAGCTGATGAATAACATCGCATT
Source organism: Schistocerca americana (assembly GCF_021461395.2). Classification (NCBI taxonomy): domain Eukaryota; kingdom Metazoa; phylum Arthropoda; class Insecta; order Orthoptera; family Acrididae; genus Schistocerca; species Schistocerca americana. The sequence continues at coordinate 503,701,108 of NC_060126.1, read as the reverse complement.
GTGTTCAGTGACGAATTGCGGTTCTGCACTATTGTGGATTACCATCACTGGTGAATATGGTAGCCATAAAACCTGGGGAGGTAACTCACAGGACAGTGCCTGTCCACATATGGCACTTATGTCTATGAACTGTCTGTGTAACTGTGAGATACTCCTCTGGCCAGCAAGATCACCATATCTGTCCCCAACAGAATACGTGTGATACCAGTTCGAAAGTCAATTCCGATCCAGTTCCTGTATCCAGTTACAATAATTGTGGGCCAGCTTGCCTTAGGATGGGATACAGCAGATTTATGACACAGTTCCAAATCAAATCAGTGCATCCATCCTGACCAGAGGGGGTGCAACACCATACTGATAAGTGAGCTCATACTGCCAAGGTCTTTATAAATTTGAATCGATTTTGTGATCACTGTAATAACATCACATCTCATGTGTAGGCTGTCATCAACACAAACAGCTGTGTTTGGAGAGGCATATTCCATACAAAAAATGAGGCATGCTTGAGGTGGTGGTTAGGACGGAGTTGCTGACGCATAGTCGCCTACAGAAGAATTATCTACATTACTGAGACACTATCCCAGAAACTGATACCAGTTGCATGTGCCTATCTAATGGCTACCAGGGACAACAAAAATTTGATTCTTCAGTATTTTGCAGTTATTGGCCGAGTTTAAAATGCCATCATAATCTACTCATTAAGATGTATAATCTTATGTAACATGTTCAATACAATAAGACAAGTATTACAGTTAGAAACTGTTGGTTTGTCTTGAGGCAGCATAACTGACAGTGTGCAAATACACGGATTTTTTCATTCCGTATTTGAGATTGAGAACACTTAGTGACTTCCAACAAACTTAACACATAATTTCAAACATTTGCAAAACTTTTTCTCACCAACATCCCCTGCAAAATGATGTAAGGAAAAAAGTTTATGACTTGCTACATTTTCATTGTTGCATCAGACATGAGATTTTAATTTATTACTTCTTTACTAATATTCATAACACAGTTTGCAGACAGTATCCACATATATCACTGAATGTTTCCACAAAATTACATCACTGTGCAACACATAGTTCTGAGGATATGTTGCCACAGATGTTGGTGAGATGCATGAAAACTAGCTTTTGCTTAAAATGGAGCACAAATTAATAAGAGCATTTAGCGACTTCCAACAAACTTAAAGCATAATTTTGAATCTTTCCCAAACTTTGTCTCGCTTAACACATTAACTCATTTGTAAAATAATCAGAGATTTGAAGCTGTTTTATACATGGGATTTTGATTCTTTAAAGAACTGAGTGCCTCTTGGTGTAATTTATAAACAGCGTAAATTTAACAATGGGAACCACAATGAAGGGGTGTAATAAGCTTCCAGCATTCTGGCATCCAGAAAGACTTATGATCTTCCAAACATTGCTAATTAGAATGACAAAGTAAGTACTGTGGTATATGTTGTCTTTCTCTAGTTTTAAGAATAATATAATTATTTCCCCCATCCCCTTCTCAATGATCCTGGAATATGTCCAGTCAACCAAATTTAGTTGCAAAGGTTACATAACATTTTCTTTGGTTCATTTACAAGACAGTGCAATATGTTGACTGAAGTCAATCACAACAAGTGACAGTACAAAGAGCATCAGTTAGCACCTGTTTTAGTTCCCTCATGAAGAAAGAACTGTTCTGTACCTTGGCACTGTTGGAGTGAAAATCACTATTGACTCGTTCATTGAAGGAATACAGATTAGAGTTCAATGTCCCATAGGCGGAGTCAAAATGAGACAGCATAAGCTCAACACGGGGATGGGAGTGAGATGTGTCGTAGATATCATCTAGTTATTTACTACAAATGGTTTATGGAAACACTAGATACCCTAAATCTGGCTGACTAGATGGTGATTTGAGATCTCTTTTCGTGAATGTGAGTCCAGTTCAGACTATGGAGAAAATCTGCCTGTTGGTAGGTACTAGTGGAACACCAGAGAAATATCCTGATATTGTCTCCGTAGTGGCAACAATGTGGATGTAACAAGATTCTTTGTGAGTGATCCTCTTGAACGTATACTGAACAGCTTATATACTGCATGTAGTTTTTAGTGTTCATATTGCCAATGGATCCTTGATAACTGTCCACTCTGATGGTCCACTTTTTAGAACTGCTGCTACTGTCTTATGACCAAATTTATGTTTTGAAATGAGGCTTTCAATAAATTGATCCCAACATGTCAAATGTACATAAAGTTCCATAACAAAGTGGTACACTAAAATCTCCAAGAATAGAAAATGACTATGGACTCAATCAAGTTGTAATTTACTTGGGCTCTGTTTACATGTTTTACCATTTTTTGTACCCAACACTTTATGAATTCCTGTATCCAATGTCATAATTGGGGTATCATTTCTATCCAAAGCATCTTGTAAAGTTTTGTTGCTAATCTCACCGGAAAAAAAATAATTAGTCACCACAGTGCTGATGCACAAATGAATTGTTAAGCCTTTACCAATGGCGCAGTGATCAAGTCATATGCTCAATTGCGCAGCCACTGCCTCTATGTGGGTGTAAGGTAGTAGCAAGCAGTGAGACATTTATGTTTCAGGTAGAGATTGTACATAAACATGGGTAAATGTGTGACTGTGACAGAGTGGCAAAATGGGGCAATCCTATTCAGCTGCATCTATTTTCATAAGGTGCGAAGTTACTGGGCTAGGTGTTTTGCAATGGGCTGTTCTGTCTAGAAGCAGTGGTGTAACAAATGTGGCCACAAAATATGATGTCAAGATTGTGATCAGAAAAAATCCTGAATGGGAGCACCCAGAGCTGTATTTCATGGCATGTGAATCAAAATCACTTCCAAACTTGACAGGAATTGCTGCAGGCAATGAAGGAAGGTCCATCCCAATCTGTTAGTGAGATAACATTGCGATGGGAACTGCATGCAATGAACATTTGGAGTCTGTCACCTCACAAGAGACCATTGCTCACACATACACTTATAGCAAATTTCATCAGGCTGGAATAATATGCGACTGGTTTTCTGCATACTCCCCCACCATATCACATCTCAACTGGCCTACAAAATCACCTGACTTGAACCCCATTGAAAGTCTGTGGGACATGTTGGAACAGCAAGTAATGTACCGATATCAGCATCCCTGAAATTTGATGGAAATGTGTGATCCAATTCCCAGTGATTAACATGTATGCAGTGTAGCTGTACTATCTTGTGGATTCACATCTTAACTGAATCCAGGTAGTCATCATGTCCAGGGACAGAATTACATGGTATTAAATGATGGCGGTAATGATTTCTCTGGGGGAGGGGGGTGACTAATTTTTTTGTATGATGAGTTTACATTTTCATTGTTTATTCTCTTCATAGTCTTCCATGAATCCTGTTTCTGATGGGTGTTATCTGCCTGCTGTTATTATAATTGCTGTTGTTGAGATATCTGAATCAAAATGTATTTTCCATATTCTATCAAGTGTGTTGGGATTTTCTATCAACCTACAAGTCTTGAGACAAATGGCTAAATTCTCATAAATTTCATAGAGTATCTTGACAAACAGTGAACAGCATTGCTGTCTTTTGAGTGTGTATGAAAAGCATATCCAATTGTCCTTTGCAGGTACTTTTGGAAAACTTAACAGTCAGCTTCAGAACAATTACTCTGAGTATTTATGTGAAAAAATGCTTATTTACAAAAATAAGTGACACAGAAACCTTCCCAATTTATACTTTAGACACTCTTAAGGAATGAATAAAATGTATCACTTTTAACTGTGTGAAAGTGTATTGCTCTTCCCTTGAATTATTCTACAATTTAACTTGACTTCACACCAGTCTTTAAGCTGTTATAATAATTGATACAGTGAAAAAGACCAACAGTACGAAGTTTACAATAAAAATGCAGGGATGTAATAATAGGTAAATATGCCACAGTGCAACAATTCACTTATCAGTTCAGTGCAGGACAACAACAATCACTGAGCAGCCATATAGCAAAAAACCTTGTCCTTACTTAGGAATACATAAGCCATTATCACAAGTGTATAGCCCTGTTTACGGACATTACTGGGGCAGCAGAGACATAATCACGGGAGTATTGCCACTGGATGCTCAAAGCATGAAAACACGCCATCTCGACTAATGAGTCACAATACTTATCAATGATAGGACATGAGTATGTTATGCTTAACACTTTAGTGTATCATAGAGTTCTTGCTACAATGTGTTACTGTGCCATCAGTACAAAAGGAGGTAATGCGCACTACAAAGTAAGCATGTCTAATAGAAATGTATGTAATGAACTACATAAAAGAATTCCTAAATTAGATGTGCATCGTCTTACTTGGTTATTTTCTTGTTAGACTTTTACTGCTTTTAAGATGGGCTGTAAAGAATAGAAGGGAAAGCCACCTGGTTGAATTTTGCACATATCGCAATTCAATCACTGCAGACATTTTGTTTACAAATCGTGAAAGAAAATTGTACATGGAACATTGTGAACTTCTTTCAGTTTGCTGATGACATTGTACTTTAGCCTCTAATGAAGATAAACTTCAATAATGCATGGAACAACTTAATAACACAAGGGTGCAGGGTGCATAAAACAAAACTGGTCCAGAAATCATTAAAAAAATATGTGGTATTGATCCTTTTTAACAAACATCACTGAATGGGAGATCAGAAGTCATACTGGCCGCACACAACATTACAAGTGCGGCACTCCAAAGGCAGCTAAGTACAAGAACTCCAAGGTGGTCACCAACAGGCACAGCACTTGCTCCTTATTCTCCATCATTCACTGCAAGACTGATGGGTGGTGTTACATGTGAAGATAGAGGGTGCTGCAAACAGCCACACTCAAAACAGAAGAAACAGTATTCTTCTGCACCCATTTATGTATTGGCACATGCGGAGATGTGGGAGAAGACCCACCAAAAACATGGCTTACCTTTGAGGCCTGCCATTGATGCCTATACCACCAACATCAATTACCAGAAGCAACTACTAAGAACTAAGGACTTTATTTACTAAGATGGAGCATTATAAATCCAACAGAAGAAGTTACGTATTTGTCTTTGCCAGCTTTGACTACATGTAAATATTGTAAACAAAAGTATGTGAATGTTTCCCACGAAACTATTTATACTTACCCTGTATCCACCATATACGACTGCAGATACAACACAAATATACTGGAAATTACTGACATTGACAATGATACAGCACTGTGCTTGATTTATTAAATCGTGAGACACACACAAAAGCTTGCCTGAGGGATAGCAGCAATTGTGTTTTCAGTGTTCTGCAGTAGCTCTTTCAGTGAGTGAGTGTTATTTGAGTACACCTGATCCTTCAATTTGCCCCACAGGTAAATCCCAGGAAGAGAGATTAGGCAATCAAGAATGCCAGGAGACGACACTGCCTTCACTGGTTGTCCACTGCTAACCGAACTCGTCATGCACTTGTGACAGATTGTCAAGGCAGTGTGTGCTGTTACTCCGTCTTACTGAAAACATCCATACCGTCATTCATCTTCTGTGAAATGATCCACATATAGATTAAACAGTCTGTAGGCTTATCAATTAGCATTAATATTTTTGAAGAAAGTACATTACGAAGTGGATGCCAGGCACTGCACATCAAACACCACATAGAGATTATACAATCGCTCTTCAAAATACTGATCAGAATTTTCTGATGCATAATGGTGCACATTCTGTGAGTTTATGTACCGTGAAATGCTGAACCAGGCATCATCTGAAAAAATGAAAACTGAGAATCCAGACGTCCTGATTCCACTCCACTCAGAAACCACTCAGTGAACCCAACACACAAAAGTTCATGCAGACGCTCTAACTCATGCACAACAATAAATTTGTTTAGCTATAGATGCAGGTCTTTTAATTAATTATTCAACACAGTGATCTCTTAATTCCTACTTTCACGGATAAACAGCACTGAGGTTTTGTCAGACTTTGTTTTATCCTTTCCTTCACTCAGTGTTTTCTGGTGTTAACTCTTTTCTGATAGTTACAGTTTTAATTTACTACAGAGCCCGTTTCATGCCATTTTTCCACTAAGTTTTGCATTGCAGACTTTGCTGGAGGTTTTGCCAAAATACTTCATCTTAAAGTCTTGTGCAAATAGTTCTGCACACGTTTTCCGCTTATTGTGCTCTGCATAACACTTGACAATGGACACATGCTGCTTTATTTTGAGCACCATTTTGAGTTGCATTCAAGTGCTCACTAAATATATCTGTTCCTCTTACTCACTCACTCACGGGTTTCCACTTACTGTGCTCCGCATAACACTTGACAATGGACACATGCTGCTTTATTGTGAGCACCATTTTGAGTTGCTTTCAAGTGGTCACTAAATACATCTGTTCCTCTTACTCACTCACTCACGGGTAACAACATAACTGAGTTCTCCATCCATATTCTGTACTCCTTCGACTGTTCATTCCATTCACCACATCCCCTGAACTTCAATCCCACTCCTGGCCCTATTTTTTATTTCCATCATTGCTTCTTCTAGACTGTAACTCTCATCAACACCACGATAAGCAATAGATATTTCCCTGTTTACTTGGGAGACAATGTGAGCAAGGAGAGGAAATTAAGTAATGATCTACCACAGGGCTCCGTCTTAGCCTCTCTATCATTCAACCTATGTATCTCTGATCTCCCCAATACCAGGTCAACAAAATTCTGCTAAGCAGGCGATGTCACTCTTGCTTGTAGAACCAAGGATCTTGGCTGAGTGAAGACAATTTTCACAGAAGATCTAGCCGTTATGAGTGCCTATTTTAGAAAGTGGCAACTTAAACCCAAGTGGCGACTTAAATCCAGAACAAGTAAAACTGAAGTATGTACATTCCATCTGACAAACAAACAAGCTAATGCGGAGCTCAGAATGAAATTTAATGGAAACACTCTTTGCCATAACAAGTACCCTAAGTACTTTGGTGTCACCCTTGACCACACCCTTTCATATAGAAAACATCTTGAAAATACTGCTGCCAAGATAAAAACTCGTAACAATATTATTCAGAAACCGTGTGGGATAACATGGGGAGCTTCAGCAGATACCTTGCATTTATCATCCATTGCACTGGTCTTCTTAGCAGCTACGTGTGTGCCCCGGTGCAGCTAACAGCTGCCACATCAACTTGATCGATGTCCAGTTGAACCACTCTATGCAGCTAATAACTTGGGCAATCCGACCAACACCAATTTATTGGCTTCCTCTGCTGAGCAACATCGATCCACACACAATCCACAGAAGCGAGGCCTTGCATAACGAATACCACAAGCTACAGGAGAATTTGGAATTACCCATACAGGAAGACATACCAAGCTTATAATGATGTAGACTCCAGATAGACACGAATCCCACAGCTCGTGTATGTATTGTGTATTATTTGTCCCTCACTACAGATTAGTCCTAGTCTTCTAAGAATTTCTAACATCTTGCACAATTTTACATTGTGAAACACTTTTTCCAGATTGTCAGATCTTACGAATGTGCCTTGATTTTTCTTTTGGTTACATTACCAATTGCAGCATCAGAACTGCTTGTGCAGTACCCTTATCTTTCCAAAAGCCAAATTGATTGTCATCTAACAGATCCTCAATTTTCTTTTCCATTCTTCTGTGTATTATTCTTGTCAGCAACTTGGATGGATGAGCTGTTAAGTTGATTGTGCAACAGGTCCTCGCACTGATCTGGCCGCCTTGTTTCGGAATTATGTGCGTGACATTTGTCTGAAAGTCTGACGCTATGTCCCCAAACTCGTAATAGATTCTACACACCTACTTGGGTAGTAGCTTGGCTGCCACTTCTCTCAATGATTTTGGCACTGGCAGGGGTGAGGACTTATCAACTGGGAAACAGAGAAAGGAGAGTGGTGGTTCCAAGTCCGTGGGCCCCATATTGGGCACCACAGGAACAATCACTGCCAGAGTCCTATTCTGTGGGCAAAAACAGGACAATGGAGGGCGCAGTGAGGATGGTAGTGGATGTGCGAGCTGCCACAGTTGGGAGCCTCCTACAGGAAAACGTTGGAACTGACTCCTTTGCTGGTTGATGTGGATGTAACTGATTAGAATGACTCCTTTGCTGGTTGACATGGATGTAACTGATTAGAATGACAGGTCAGCTGTTCCCAGCTGACAAACGTCGACCTTCGTGGCCCAGCACTGCATCCAGCAGCTACTGCTGCAATAAATCTGGAAGCCCGTGCAAATGTTCTGTCAGACTGCACCTGTTAACTGGCATGGTCCAGTACACAGCTAGAAAACTAGACAGTGCACTGTTGTGAGACAAAACAGACCTCTTCATTTGGATCTGCAACATTTACTCAAAGCTTTCCACCTCTGGGTTAGCAGCTGGGTGAAATAAGGCATTATTCAGATGCTGGATACCATTGAAAATGCAAAAATCCTCAAATTACCACAACACAAACTTCCAACCAATATCGCGTATGAGGGTCTGAATGGAGCCTTGGGTAGCAAAAATTAATGACTACGAGTGAATAGGTGCTTCAATGTTTGGGAAGACAGTTTGGCAACATACAACAAATTGGACAATGCATCCACTGCCCACAACCATTTGCTTCACAAAAACAGGCTCACAAAGCAAATGAGCACCCTGTCCCAAAGGTGCCCTGGACTGGTCAAAGAGAAAAGTGATGTGGATGTGCAGCTTGTTTCTGAGCACAGGCCACACGATGGGTTCAATGTCATGACCAATTGCCAGCCAGTAGACACGACACTGTGCCAAAGCCTTCACACAATAAATGCGGCAGCTGGAGTGTGAAAGGACACAGTGCCAGAGGGACGAAACTTGACAACTTTTCTCCTCCGTGTCAAGCATGAGTTCCTCCTGGACAATGCTGAGTTGGGTACAAAGAAGGAAAAACAAACGCCACACTGAATCCACTCCTGAAAGTGCATGCTCGGGCTATCTTGTATGGATTGCTGAAACGATTTTCTGGAAAAGTGGGCTTGCAGCCGTGGCAACTGTCCCCTCCTGTGCTGTCAAAGGAACTTCTGCTAAAATCTGCTGCAACACAAACACAAGAACCTTCTGTCAATCGAACTCTGGGTTGGGCCCTGCTGGCAACTGTGATGGTGCACCTGCATCGGCATGCTGAGCAGTGAACTGGCAATGAATGTTATAGCAATAATTACTGAGAAAGAGTGTCTACCTTTGCAGTTGATGGGAAGTCCCGTCTGGTAACTTAGAATGAGGGTTGAATTATGAAACCAGTGACTTGTGGTCAGTGATGAGTAAGAACTTTGCTCCGTAAAGAAAAATGTGAAAGTCTTTAATGCTAAAAATGATAGCTGGCACCTATTTTTGCACCTGTGAATAGTTATGTTGTGCCGCTGAAACCGTCTTCAATGTGTGAGCGATGGGTCCTTCGTGTCATCTGCCATCTGGGTTCCGATGCAGCAGAACAGCACCTATGCCTTTCTAGAATACATCAGTGGCCAAGGTTAGCGGTTTGCTCAGTGTAAAAGTAGCCTAACATGAAGCGTAGCACAAACACTGCTTGAGGGACTAAAAGCCCATTTACAGTCTGCACACCATATGAATATGAAACCTTTTTGGAAAAGCTGGTTAAGAGAATGATGGATGTGCATAGCCTGGGGAATGAACTTAGCATAATAAGAAATCTTGTCCAAAAAGGACTGGAGCACCTTCAGGTTCTTGGTTGCCATCAGGCTGATGGCCTCGATGTTCTCATCCGTAGGAATGAGGCCATCTTTGCTAAGCACATGTTCCAAAAAATGCATGTTTGTGGAAAAGAAACTACATATCTCTAACTTGTAACAAAGGCCATTCTCCAGACAGCATTGCAAAATTGCCTGCAGATTCACAAATCTTCCTTTCACATGGATCCCATGACTCAGATGTCAGTAAGGTGTTTGATACAACGGGGAATGTTCTTAATCAAATTTTCAAATATCTTTGATAATTTCCTGGGGCTGACAAAACTCCCTTGTTTAGGACTGAGAAACAGCATCCAATGTCAACTGCAGGTATGCATCACCCAAGCTGATGCAGGAAAAATACTGGCTCCCTGACAACTTCGCCAACAACTTCTCTGCACATGGAATCGGATATAAACCCACAATATGCTGTGCATTGTCTGTCTGTTTAAAATTGCTGCAAAGGCACATGGTGCCATTTGGCCTCTGAATCACCACCAAACAGGTGGCCCACTCACTAGACAAAATAGAAGTAATAACACCAAGTTTCTGCCACTGCTGCAACTTGCTCTGACCTTCTCATGCATGGAGAGGGGAATGGGGCAGGGTGACAAAATTTACGTATTTCTGACAGCTTCAGGGAGATATGGGTCTTGAAATTTTCTGTCAAACCCCACTCCAACAGCTGGTCGCATATGACCATAGTATAGTACAGATCTTAAAAGGTGACCAACTGAGACACTAAAAGGACTTGGTAATGATCTGGAAGCCAAAGATAGAAAAAGTATCCAGCCTGAAAATATTTTGTGCCAACATTGAATTAACCACTTGCAACATAAGCTATCTTTCCACATTCTTATAATTTGCTGAGATGGAGAATTGCCCCCACAATGGAATGATGTTGTGGCCATTGCAACATAGTGCAGCCCAAGAGGCTGTATGTGTGTAAGTTAATTACGATGACTGTTACTCCCATGTCTACCTGAAATTCAGTAGGTCGTCCATCCATGACCATCATTAGCAGAATACACAGAAATGATTCTTGTGGAGTGTTATAAACAGTTTCTGAGTCCAGGGAAAACACTGGGACCTCTGACGACTGTCCTGAGGCTTGCCATTTGCCCCAAACTGATGCCAAAAGGCTTACTTTATGGCGTACTCTGCACATCTATATGTGGCCTTTCCTGTCTAATATGCACCAAATGACAATCAAGGGAAGGCTAGCAACTCACCTACTGAGGGAAATAGATTTCCTGGAGAATTATGCTGAGGACCAAAAAAAGTCATGAGTGGGAACCATAATGTTTTGAATTACTTGTTCCCACTGAGGTCAGTGTGAGTGAAGACAGGCAGCATTATGACATCTCTGCAATAGAATTATCAATGTCATCAACACAGAGCAGCTCAGCAAAAGTATCAGTTACCTGGCTAACCCCACAGGGCACCAATGGCTGTTTACTACGAGTATCTAACTTTGTCACCTGCTGATTCTGGGAAAGTACATCCTTTGCCACTGCCGTAAGTTCATGCAATTCAGTAATCAGAGCAGCTTCAGCTAAAGAAGGGTTGTACAAGACAAATGTCCTAGTTGTGACTTGGGAGTTGGGTGCTAATTGGATGATCATGACCAAAATCAGAGAATCCGTATACAAAATAGCACAGTGAGAACACTCAAACTGACACCGGTGTGAGAGGTCTTGCAAGTCAGCAGTCCTGGACATATATGAATGCCCATGCACTTGTGGTGCTGGCTAAACTGCAACCATGCTGACACCACATAGGTTTGATGCCCAAAACACTGTGTGGGCACCTGACTGAGGGCTTCAAATTTTGCACAATTTTATACAATCTTGTGCTGCTGGACAATAACGAGGTAGCCTAATCAGCTAGACAGATGGTGTGCTTTACCTGGAAATGCAGCACGAACTGGTGCACGTGATTCTCCGAACTTTCCGTAGACTTGGCAAACAGTGTCAGGGTTGGTGCTGTGCCCGCCACCAGTGTAGCGTTGGAGCAGATCAATTTTTGGATTATGTTTGAGCAGCTCCTGCTGCAGCTTTTGTTGCTGCTCTTGGAGGTGCTACTATTCCTGCCAGTGCTGAATAAATGTCAATCCATGGCCACCACAAATAAACACAATGAAAAAATTTAAAGTGTCAAATATGTAGGAATGTCCTTCGTCATCACTTTTGCATGATAATGCCTCAAAATCATGTTATTGGCACAAATGTAACTACTCAAGCCAGCGGTCACTCGACTATAGAAGCAGGGAGCTGGATCTGGAAGAGGAAACAAATTCAACATGTTGGTTAATCTACGATCGGTAGGGAAGGGGTGGGAGGGGGGGAAGGGGGGGGGGGTGTACGAATGCCGCACAGAGACAGGCCCAGCCTACTGCCACTGCCAAGTAAACACCTGGGTCTGCAGTTCTGCCCATATAATGCTATGTGTGTGCCATCCGTGACAGCTTGTCACACTACTCTGCCGCAAGACCCACACCAGTTCATCTGCATCCATGTACATGTCTGCTAGCAGTGATATGTAAGCCGAATACTCAATCTTTCTCTCATGGTCACCTTCCCCTCTGCATTCTCCTCCCGAAGATATGAATGGAGGACTAATCTGGAATCTTTTGGCAATGGAGAGATCATGACGACACTTTTCAATTACAAGCCATGTGTTCTGCGGATACACATTGTGTATCTTTAATGAACTGGTTTTCATTGCCTTCAGCCTCCTCAGGCTTCTGATCATTGCTGATTCTTCTGCTTTTTAGTGTCTGTTCTCCACCCCAAGGCCATGAGGTTGCCCTGAAAACCTGTCCACTCCTGTGTCTTCTTTTGCAATGGCATTGGCAGAATGAGGGTGATTCCTCATACTGTGAGTCTTTGGTTGCTGTTGCTGATGATTTTTTATTCAAAATTTTGGCAACGACTGCATTCAAACTTGGGATATTTTGTTTATTGGTCAGAGACATTATCCCTATACCATGGAATGTATCTCTGACCAATTGGTGCATCAAAAATCACTGTATGGGTCAATTCCGTGTCAGCCTTATAAACTGTAGCAGCGCAGCACTTCTCATGCCGGTTTTAGTGGGACATCAGGATGACGTGTAATTAGGTATCCTGTTACAGGTGTGATAATGGTGTGAGTTGATTAGCTAGGCAGTGAGTTTGGATCTAAGAAGATATCTTCCGATAAATCATAAAAGAAGACATAACATTTGTTTATTATTACATCAAGTATAGTGGTTGTGCTGTAGCAGTCAGCCACCAGTGTCGGACATCTGCCCTGGAGTGTGGTGAGGACGTTGAACTCAGAACTCAGGCCTTTATCGATACGGACAGCTCAATGTTTTAACAGGCCATAGTGAAGCACAATCATGCCATCAGCACTAAGACAGCAAGGAAGCACAGTGTCAGTCAACCCAGGCTGGCAGGCAGCATGCCGCTAAGTCAGACTCTGAAGTCGCTCACGTTGGCTGGTGTGGCTGCACAACTCACTGTGGAAAGTTGAATCGAGGACTTCAACTTCGGTGAAAATGACAGTGGCCTGCAGTGGCAAGTCTACAGTAATAGAAAGTGCCTGCACAAGGCAAGCAGCAGCTGGGCAGCTAGTCAAGCCGAGGTGCAAACCATGGACCTCTAGGTAGGCACCCTGAAGTTGATAGAAGTTGGCCAATAGGTGATCCCCTGGCTGGAAGGCACCAGTGGCATCAGGCCTTGCGCAGCCAGTAGTTCTACAGCTGGTAGAGTGGACGTCTAGTGGCAGCTGCTAGATGACCCATTTCAGGTCAACAGTGAGTGTGGATTAAGTCTTGTGACTGACACGGCACACCTGAAACGGTCAGTGTTTATGACAGTTTGGTCCACCAAGGTTTTGCCAAGCCATCAGTCCCTGTCATGTAGCACAAGGAAGTAGTTCAATGTCAGGCCTGGATCATGTCGAAATCCAGGCTGCTGTGGCTACAGTCTGCTTCCGTGATGTCAGCAGTGTTACCATGCCAGCAACAATTCTTCTGGGCTGGCAGAGTTGCCCTTGGAAGCAACCAATCATAACTACTTTCCATCAGTTTCTGACTGGCTGGTTTTGTATTGACACCCTTGGTTTCTGTTAGTGACATGATCTGATCATTTTGTGGCAGTGTCTGTGACACCATAATATCCTAATTTCTGTAAGAGAACATTACGGGTCACAGTGCCTTTGTCATGTCACAGCTTTGACATGTCACAGCAAATATCAGCAGCCTAACATTTGCTATGCATTCTTGCTAATAGCCTGCTCAATATTGTTTCTATTTAGAAATCTAACTGTAGTTTGAACTATATAAGGTTGGTTGGTTGGTTGGTTAGTGTTGTTTAACGTCCCGTCGACAATGATGTCATTAGAGACGGAGCGTGAGCTCGGGTTAGGGAAGGATGGGGAAGGAAATCGGCCGTGCCCTTTGAAAGGAACCATCCCGGCATTTGCTGAAACGATTTAGGGAAATCACGGAAAACCTAAATCAGGATGGCTGGAGACGGGAATGAACCGTCGTCCTCCCGAATGCGAGTCCAGTGTGCTAACCACTGCGCGAACTATATAACTTCTGTGGTTAGACAGAGAAGAAGTGACTTATATATAACATTGTTTAAAATTTTGGAAAATGCTGGCAGAAAGCTGAACTGCACTTAAGCTGGATGCTATTCCTACACGTCCTTATTTCTACAAAGGATTGATTTCAGTATATGTCCACTAATAGTAAATTTTTCAGTGATAAATCAATGGTTACAGGGGTATCTAAAGCTGTTACTATACCGGTAACAACTGCTTTTATTTTAAAGATTTTATGGTAGATGTTATTTCTTCTGATGAAGTTAATGTCACATGCATGTTGTTGATATATATCTAAATGGCAATGTTGAACATTCTAGTACATCATTTACTTAACCTGACAACTCTGTGTCATCATTAACCCCAGGTTGGAATAACAACAATATTAGGAATAGGATAGATAGCTACTCACAGTAAAGATGACCCATTGAGCTGCAGACAGGCGCAACAAAAGGACAGTAACACATGTAGCAATTGGCCAAGGCCTGAAGGAAACATAAATATTTTCACACAGGCAAGCACGCACTTCACTGGTCAGTGCAGCTGGTGGTGGCGGCTGAGTGTGCATATGGATGTAAAGACTTGTTATGCAAATACACCACACTACATTCATTTGAAATAATGAGACTATATGACATAACCTGCACAATTTTTCAGTTTCACTGGTCCCAATAATTATTTTTTCAATGAAGAAAGTCATGTTATGTAGTAGACTGCATACAAAATGTTCTACAAAAAAAAAAAAGGCATCACTGTTTCTGCCTGTAATATCTTTGTTGCCTACACTTTCAGCCAGTTTTGACTAAAATGCCTCTTTCACACTGAAAATAGTGTACACATGATGACAACAACAAAATAAGCCTACACCACTGATCTTCTTCTTCTGCACTTCAAGTATTAGGCATTTTCCTGGTATGGTGTCCTTCTCCTTCTTGGCCTTCCCAGACTTATTTGGCTTACTGGATCATAATTTCTGACTTTGTAAGGTAGTCTGCCACTATTCATTCTGACAAGAGGTTCACTCGATTTTCTTCTGTTGCCTTCAGTTTTGTTTCTTCCATTAAATATGTTTCATTTTTTCTTAATGTTGCTGTTTTTCAGTCTACATTCTCTAGTACAGCCTTTCACAGCTCCAAGCTGCCTGGATGTTACTTTCTTGTTTTTGTAAATGACTCAAGACATACTTTTGTACAGTAATGTGGGGACAGCCATTATTTTTATAAAACCTCATTTGTCTTATTGTTAGTTTCTAAAGTACCTATTTATTGTTGCACATATGTTTCCAAATTTTGCTACTTTCTTGTCTACAGGGTGAGTCGTGAGGATTTCCCCTGGTTTCTGGAGGGTATTCCTTAGGTTATTTGGAACAAAAAATGTAAATAAAATAATAGGATCAGATCCATAACTGAGGAGTTACAGTAATTGAAAAAAAATCAGGAAAATGGCAGAACAAAACTTTTATTGGAGGATTTCACGATCAAAAAAGCACATAATAATTAAACAATTTTTTAGCAGTCTCTTGCATTCAGAGTGGATTTAAAGCAAACGTTCAAAATTTCCTCCCTGCATTTGAAGGCAAAGATTCGCATGGGAGTGAGCTGCGCGAGTAGCATTTCCTAATTTCACTTGCTCGTTCCTTATTGATGTTGCGGCATCGAAAATGCATTGTATTAATTCTTCTCAAATTTTCCACCTTAACTTCATACACAATGTTTTTCATCCACCCTGAGATGCAGTAATCTAGCGGTGTTAAATCTGGGGATCTGGCAGGCCAGTTGGTAGGGCTCCCACGACCTAACCATCAATCTGGAAATTGCTGATTAAGATAAACTGTTACGACATGGTGGAAGTGTGCAGATCTTGTTTCAGAGGAACATCTTCAAGAAGATGCGGTAAGTCTTCTCGTAAAAAGTTACTGTACATCTGACCATTTAAATTTCCCAGAAGAATAAACAGCCCCAGTAACTAGTCACACACAACACCACATTAGACCAGACTTTGACACTGAATGTGCTTTGAAATTGAGATATTACCATGGCATGGGGATTTTCGTCTGCCCAGACAAGCACATTATGCATGTTGTTGATGCCATCTCTTGTAAAGGTTGCCTCGTCACTGAACATTATGAAGCGATAGAGCAGCCGATTTCCATTTCACCAGTTACAAAAGTGCAAACGGTTGGCACAATCATGTGGCTCTAAGTGGTAAACTTTCTGCTCATGAAAAGGACACAGTCCATTCTCATGAAGAATCCTACATACCTTAGAATGTGAAATGTTCAATCGAGTAGCTAGGCATCTTGTACTTGAATGAGGACTGCACTCTACTGAATTAAGAATGGTTTCCTCTTCTTGAACATCATGATGTCTTTCGGAGTGAATACGAATACTGGAAAGAGTACCAGTTTCTAGGAATGTTCAATATGTTCCACTAAATGTTTTGACACTCAGAATCCTATCATTAGGATACCGACGGTGATATTTGGCAACAGCAAATTTCACATTACTGTCACAGAAGTCCAAAATGTACACCACCTCTCCACACTCCTGCGACGAAAACTTGTATGGCATCACAAAGTGTACTGTACATACGAGACAACAACAGTAAACAGTGACTGCAGTATCAACAATAATGGTTGTTATGCAAATATACCACTCGCTGCACTTGTCCACCTAAGACTGATCGTGTGCCCTGTGAACACAAGTGTTGTGCTCCATACACTGTGGCATGCTTCAGAACTGTTGTAGCTCCTTAATTATGGATCTGATCACATTACTGTATTTACATTTTTTGTTCCAAATAACCTATGGAATAACCTCCGGCAACTGGGGGAAAACCTAGTGACTCATCCTGTACATCTCTATCATACTCATATGTGATATCACATCATACATAATTAAAATGGCTGACCTGTTGCTACTATTTTTGTTCTTACGCGGTCGGACTTATTGTTTTAGTTTTCTTTGTGGATATAATCATACAGTCTTCACCTATACTACTTAGAAGGTAATTTTCTTTTTGCATGACACCCTCTTTTTCTGTTTAAATCATGTCAGCATCTGCATATAAAACACAATTCAGAGTAGTCTTTGCCTATATTAAAACCTCCATGAAACTTTGTTTTCCATTCACACAGAATCATCTCGGCATGTATTAAAAAAGCATTGGCAAAATGCTACATCCTTGTCTGACACTCCTGTTACTGATGAAATGTGCTGTCAGTTCTCCATTTCCATCTAATATGGTAATTGTATTTTCATATAGACTTCTTGAGGCACTTATTAAATGGAGTTGGTATCCTTTCTTCACTGTGCTCCACAATTTTCCCTATTACCTTTATCAAAAACACTTTACGCACCAACAAATGCTAAGTAATGCCTTGATTAAATTCTGTACGTTTTTCATTGATCATTTTCACCACAAATACTGCACCCATTGTTGGTCTTGCTCTAACAGAAACGCATTTGCTCTTCACTTAATAAGCACTCTGACATTACTGTTAATCTGGTGTTCAGTATCCTGGCATACCTTGTATGCTGTACCCACTAGGCTAATCTCTATAGTTCTGACAGTTACTTCTATCTCTGTTTTTAAACTACAGAATATGTTTTGCTTGTTGCCATATTCTTTTCCAACACATATTGAACAGATTTTGCAGTCTCAGGTGGATAATAGCTGGAATGTGCAGCTGAAAACATGCTTCTGCTAAATCAGCTTTAAGGAATCAATTGTCATCTACTATGTTCGTGTGCTAACAATTTTTTCTAGATGCAAAAAGGAAGGGAGGGGGGGAAACTTGTGTTTCGATGTTCCATTGGTGGTGATATCATTAGAGATACGAGTAGAGTCTCAGATTGGTGAAGCAAATTGGTCATGTCCTTTTCACAAGAAACTGACCCAGATTCTAGATGTGACAAAGAATATACAACTGCAATGTACTTCACACTGATAGTGGGTCAAAAGGATAAAAACAAGGACAAGTTTGATGAAAAAGTACAATTATAAAACAAAAACAATGAGATTATTGACAGTGGGGATAGAGTAGAAAGTAAAAAGGTGTTAGCATGACTGACGACTTAAACACTGTCAGTAAGCACACAGATTGCAAGCAAATGTTGACACTTAGCAGGCTGCACTCTGTAATTGTGACTACGATGGTCCACTTTTCACCTTTGTATGTGTTGATGAAGTATTGCCAGTGATGTGGACCATTCAATGTGATCGAGTTCAGTCCATCCTGGTACTACAGTTCAAAGATAATGTGCCATTGTCTGGGCTATAACTTTTGGGAAAATTCTACTGACTTCATCATCCTATCATTATTATTGAAACCCTCCATACAGTTTTGTTTGATTAATAAATTCAGAAAGTCATGTCCTCATGGTATCTAACTATGTTTGGATGTCTGTCAATTTTTCACCCTTGTCACTTGTGATATTATTTGCTACTGGACTGCCCTTGAATCTTCTTAATTCTTCCTACCTGTCCCTTATTGCATACTGACACTCAAAACATTCCCAAGAGTGACCTGTCGAAGTAGAGAAGACTGTGCTGGCAATACGGCAGACGCGCAACAAACATGTCTTGGTATTCAAATTCAGACAACCTACTATACAGTGTCATATTTGTGTCGCTATACATCTGCTTCATAGTTTGCTTTCTGACTCTCTTCCTTTTGTCATATGGTGGAATTATCCGAATGTGATTACTGGAGGAAGTTCATTTCCCCCATTCCTACTGAATAGCCTCCATGAGAGCTGGAGAACAGTGTGAGATTCACGTTTGACAATAACCCTGGTATCATGACAAAATGGTTCATATCTATGGTATTGAGAATAACTGCTAATCATATTTGGTTCGCAATCATTCATTCTCTGGTCTAGGTGGAGATACAGTACATTAGTGCATGGTAGCTACTCTATGGCACAGCTTCCCTCCTCTTTTCCCAAACTCCGTACAGGCTCTCCCAAATTTCTGTGAAAGTAGCACCTCAAAGAGGAACAATACAGTTGGGAGTTTAGTTTATCTACAGCTTCAGCATTGTTGCTGAGAAAAAGCAGTCATTTCTTGCATAGTATACAGTATGCTTTGTTTGTATGTGACAACATCCAAAGTTTTTTTCTCATTTTCACATGTCTTTTAAGATTGCACTCAGTGCAACTGTGGATTGACTCCATTTCATCTGAGAATGACCTTTCTCCAGAACACACTGTTTCACATGCTATTCTTAGATCATTTTCCAATATCACATCTATTTTGATATATGTAGCTGCCAGAATACAAAATGACTTGGATAAGGTTTTCCTTAATCATTCTGGACACTGTGTCCATAACACACGAGACAAACTTGTTGCCACCAGTTCAACCAAGGTCTCATCGAACCAACAGCACACCACATCATGACTTTCTGAATTATACATTGTAAAGTTAAAAAGAGCCGATTTTGTTTTATAATAAACTATGGTTGCCTATAAATATGGAGCTAATTTCATGGTCTGTAAGTCCATGATGTACATTAATCAGCACTTCCAATTGAAATCTTTCTTACTTTCATCTTTTTGTAGCCTCGCCTGCTCTTTCCATTCTATGTGCTGCTTCCAGGTCTCTTCATTCATGTTCCCAAACCTGTAACTGCCACATAAGTCACACTGTTCTTTCTTCAGGAAAGATAAGCTAACGTTACTGTCTTTGAAAATCAAGTTAACAGTGTTCAACTTATTTGTGGAATATCTACCACATTTCAGTTTGCCTTTTGGAATGTGTTAACAGTGTAGTTTGGATTGTACAGTAGGCTAAAGGTATAGCTCGGACGAGGATTTCCAGTCTTCTCATTATTATTCTTCATCTGTTTTATCTGAGAGCTTGAATTTTCTGAATTAGGGCTCATCTTACATGGAGAAATATCCAACCAATATAGGATTGTCCATTTTTTGGTTCCAGGAGTATTGAAGAAATATTCTTTGCATATTCCATATTTTCTCATCTCATTCCTCAATTAATAAACCACTGTATTCTTTCTCGCAGATTATCCAATGATTATCACAAGATGTTCGGTTGGGATCATGACCAGAAGCCTAGTTACGTAACTTTTCTCTGATCCCACATAATCATCTTCCAGAATATGTCAAATACTGCCTCCCCACCTTCGTCAGAAAATTTGGCACTTTCTTTGAAAGGATTTCTGACATATCTTTGAAGTAAAGGACAGACCAAATTTTTCTGACTGATTACAATGAGCCTTCACTGCAGCTCGAATGGCTGAGTGGTTAACACTCCACCCAATGCAACCACTCAGCCATTCGAGCTGCAGTGAAGGCTCATTGTAGGAGAAACTGTCACTGAGGAAGTTTTACGAATGAAAAGTATTATTATAGTATTAGACCTCACTTAATAGTGAGGGCCTGCTAAGAGTATCTATGAAAGATAAAGTACCACAAATTATTGATCTATGAACCAAATCAAGAAGAAGTTTTGAAACAGAATTAGAACCGTCATCATTTATGCTGTGTTGCAGACTGAACTAATAACCATGTTCTGAATAAGGTACAAAAGACTTCAACTCATAGTTTGTTCATTGTCATACTGGAGGATCCTGATTGTGGCTTTATCTATTTTTGTATTTTATTTCAACCAGACATCCATCAACCTGCTGAAATGAGCCTGGCAAAGGAGGAACAATAAGGTAGTTGATAGTACTTTTGCAAGGATAAGGACGTATGCATCTGTATGTGACTACAGAGGGAATTTAAAACTAGTATGACCAGAATATGTTATTCATAATATTTACACACAGTTTTGAACCACATGTTAATTTATACCTTCCATGTTTATGTTATGTTCCAAACTACATATTTCTCTACATGTGTTATCATACACAACAGTAGAAAATGATACAAGCAAATATAACACACTCAGTGTTACTGTATTTATGAAAATACAATATTACAAGAGAAAAAGGATGGCCATGTTAACAAATGACAAATGATACAAAAGGATGTGGCACAGGAACTAATGGGCTTGGTAAATTGCTCGGAGGTATCTCGGTATACCCTCATAAGCAAATGTATTACTTAATACATCCAAACAACCCAGAGTGCATATTGAATAAGCAACAACCAAGGAACTCAGTGCTCAGAATAACAGAATCACAAATTTTTAATAAGTATATAAACCATTCAGAGTGCATGTGGGATAAGAAATGACCAAAGAATGCAGTTCCCAAAAAAATTATGACTTACAATACAGACAAAGCACTATTAATTAGCTTTCTCCAATAGAATCAATCAACTTGACAATACAGGAGCACAAATGACTATGCAATTAAACAACATACCAGTACCCAGACAGAATATTAATAAACCAGATCCTGTTCATCTAGGTTACAGCGCAAGAGCATGAATTAGAATTAGACACACAAGTAACAATGAACAGTGAAAGGATACGAGGCACTCAGTACATATCTCACCCCCAAGACCAAATTCCAAAAATACCCAACCAAGGCCAACATCTTACTTAATGCTAAACACACAAGAGACAAAATTCACAGTGGAGTCAACGATCTATACATTCTGCTCCACACAGAATATCAGAATGCTAAAGCAAGGAAATCCAGCAACAATGACAATTTAATTTTTTGTAGGTGCACTTCCTTCAGCCAGTACTCCTCAGTTGAATACGCTAAGCCTACCAGTAGCTTCCTTATGTTTCATTGTATAGTAAATCGAGTAGGCAAACCCTGCCTCACTCGTATGCAGTTACACCAGCACTGACTACAGGAAAGAGACATTCCTATAACTATCACATCTAGAAATGTACCACAGTAGCAAGTACTTCACACCCATCTGCGCAGTATTCCTTGCATTCATGAAGTCCAGCATCACCCAGTGCTCCAGCTGACACAAAGTCCCTTGTTGACAGCAAATGCCTATCAGCCTTGGTCAGCTGTCCACCAGGCTGCCTCTCTGGTCCATCACATGTTGTCTGCTTCATTTCTCCTCACCCTCCAAGTTCTGGTTGTGTTTGATTCGTTGTCTTGTCCAATTCCCATCTGCCTCTGTCCCACCATGGTTGCCTGCCACAGACCAGTGGTGGCACTCTAAGCACTAGCTGCACTTTCCTCACATCATCTTACGTTTTCCACCCCTTCTATAAATTTGAACATGCAGTAACTGGGAAGATGAATGTGCAACAACTCATGGCACAAGGAATAAGACAAAATTCAAAGTGAGAAAACATTAAAAATGGTATCATACAACATTTGGTGCCTGGCTCACTCCTGTTCTTGATCTATATAAGTGTCTTGCTTGGGGAATTGGGAGACACTTCAAAAACTGTGAAGTCTGCTGATGACACAAGTCTACTGATGAAGGGTCCAAACACATCCATACTTGACACACCCAGAAGAATATGGGAACAAATTTACAACTGGCCCACAGTAAATAGCTTAATCTTTATCCTTACAGCCACACTGTGCAATTCCAAACAAATCAAAATGAGTAATAGGTAGCAGAAGTAGAGACCAATGGAAACAAACCGGATGAATCTCCATGTGTGAAGTTCCTAGCAACCAGACGGATGATAAACTGAGGCAGCACCAGAATTGGTACAACTCAACCAAAAGGCTGTTTACTACCTGTTTTGTGATTCAGAATCTTTCTCAGTATTTTGAACTGCAGACACAATTTCTACAATACTTCCTTTCAGTTGTCATTGGACAATCTTCTCGGGCATTGCTATTGAAATAGAAAAGGTATTTATTCTGCAGAAGCATGCAATATGAATACTGTGTAAAACTGATAACAGAACATCTTGCACAAATCTCTTCAGGGAGCAAGAGATTCTTTCAATTTCATGCTAATACAGTTACTTCCTAAGGATATTTGTGACTCATAACACAAGTGAATTTAGACTGAACCATGCAATGCACAACTACACAGCTTGCAGTAAAAAAAAGATCTGTATCATATGTTGAGTTCTGAATTGATTTTCATATTCTAATGTATCAGTCTAGGTTGCTTATGGGTGTCATACAGGAAATCAGAAATTCCTCATTTATTCCAAAACAATGTGTAAGAGTACATTATAGCAACTCCTACAATTTATCATAACTTACAGAGCCATGGAGGTAAATTGCAGTTAACTCTAACCTTCAGATTAAAGAAGTTTAGACTTGGCCAGAAAATAAACTGCTGTTCTTTGTAAAATTGCAATATGCTTTCTTTGAAGTAACATTTTCTCCTTATATGAAAAAAGTAATTGAAAAGAATTTTCAGTGAGTATCATTGTGAGTAGACTAGTCATGATTTATTGCGAATACATTTTACTGAGCAGCTTGCAATGCCAGTCAATTTGTAATCTGACTTGTTCCACATCCCTAATGGCTCTTCATTATCAGATTTACTGAACGCAGTGTGGGAATGAATGAATGAGGACAACAGTTGCAGTGACCAAATCATTACGTTGAAATCAAATGAACAGCAGTCGTTCTTAGTCATCCGCTGACATTGCCGGTAGTAACACAGGTATATAAAAACGTATTTGTGACATGCTGTAACACAAATCTAGAAGTCTGGTTTACTGCCGCTATGTCAGGGCCAAAGCTGTAGAGACTGACCCCCTATTTTTAATTTTATTATTCATTTCAACTGTACCAAAAGGAACTGGTTGCTCATACTCCTACATTTACAATAGTGTAGCACGACACTATGCATAGAAAACATAGATTGCAAATAGTTTGTTATACCGAAATATGGGCAATTAAAAGAAAGTTCTATAGGTATCATGCCACGGAACATAATTTGCTAAGAGCTGGACGCAAAATTTGAAAGCTCTTACACGCGCATTGTACTCCCTTGTAAGGTTGGAATCTTTGTGCGCAAAAAAAATAAGGCTTCGTTATAAATGTAGTTTGCACCTTCTCCAGAGAGTAAGTTTTGGATGTGTTAGCATTACACGAGCCACAAATAATGGTTAGTGTTAGAGAATTTGACATCGTTGTCATGTAGCACCATGGAGGTAAGAATATTCTTACGTTCATGTGCAGCACGGCAAAATTTGTATCACTCCCGCGGTTTCATTTGTTTTTATTTTCAGTGTGGTATAGAAGGCTACGACTGCACACTAGCGAGCTCTGTGGCAATACGCGTAATCGCGCGCAGAAGTGCGGATGGTTAGTGTATGTTTACGAGTGTGGTCCGGTTCGGAAGAGGTTAGATCTGCACGCGAACTTAGTAGTAAAAGTGAGATACGTGTTGTATGATTCTGCTCCGGCATTGTGATAACAACCAGATACATCTATATAAACTACCGGTTTTGAGACGCGCTATGTCATTAAGACCGGCGTGAACTACAGTGTGTGAACAGTCAGTCACCATAGGAAGTTACTGGCGTAAGTACAGTTTTGCATGACGCTTTCTAAGTTTCCTTACCTTTCATTCTCACACATTTACTTAGTATGACGATGGAACTGAGTGGAAAAGAAGAGTTGATATGAATGCTGGATTCTGTCATGCTCTAAGGCTTGCTATAACCAATGGCAATTCATCTGGGCGTCTGATGATCGTCAAGTCGACCAATCACAGGCACCGTAGGGTGATGGCGGAAAATATGAATCTTACCGGCTAGCGTGCAAATATTGTATATAGTTGCACATGTCACGGACAGCTACACTGCTATATATTTCATACTGTGCCCTGAATTAATAATTACTGAAATAAAGTCTCACCACAAATAAACAAATTACTGATCTTCAGATTTGGCAAAGTATAATTTTCACCAGCGCTTATTTATTGGTACAACCATATTGTAAGATATAAAATTTTACCGTCAGATTTCTTACCGCGTGTTAGTATCCCGTCGTTGTGGTTACTTGAACACGTTGTTAGAGTATTCCTGAACTGCGTCAATATTTCTTATGTGATTAAAGAGACTTAATCGAAGTACGGTATAGTATTAATTGTACTTTCTGTGATCTGGTCCCTGTCTGCTAGTATAATATATCATATTGAATACTACAATTGTAGCGATTGCGAGACGATTAACCAAAACCCAACTAGACTGCCGCAATTAAACACTGTAGAGACATTGTCTAGTGGGGCGAAATTTCAATATAAAAAGAAACGCGATGTGAGATACGGAGCCGAAAGTGGAAGCTTTTTCGTTATAGTGATAATTATGTAACGTGGAATGTAGCTTTTGCCTCTTGAAGTAATGCCATGGGTGATATCTTGTTGAAAGTAGGAAAATAACTTTTTAGTGCAAAATACGTCGTCCTAGTCAAGTTCTTGCTTTTATTATCTTATATTCCGATGCGGAAATTGGAGACTAATCGGTCATTTTCCTAGACAAGCGTGGAAAACGCCATAAAACCACACTCATCTGACCGATGTCAGATTACCGACCTTTTGTCTAGTACAACGACCCAGGACTGCCTCACTTTCCAGTCTTACAAGCTAGCGTGCTGCGACTTTGTTCACAACATGTCAGTCAATAAATAACCTAGAAAAATTTACACAGCCACAATAACAGAAATAATATTATTTCGTAATTTGTTTCACATTGTCTAGCATTTACACTTCAGTATAAACGTTTTGTAAGAAATTTAGATCCGTTCTTAAGTGAGTTCTTTGTTGACTGGTTTGTATGCAACGCTTTAAAATGGAAATTCCAGCGTCTGCTGCAGCACAGACAAGTAGTTCGACTCGAAAGCATAATACTAACTTACAATAGGAGATAATTCTTTCTTGAATTGCTGGTCTGTTGCAGTGTTACAGTTCTATTACAACACGAACTAGGGGAAAAACCACTCCTCTGCCTACAAAGTGAGCTGATCTTTTCGGGAGTGTCTAATGAGAGGGGGATTAGCCACCATGGTGTTATCGAGTTAAGAGAGCTCTTGTGTTTGGTCGAACTGATAGACAGCATACGGGAAGAACTGAGATCATTTACTACAGACTGGCAAAAGCAGGAGAATTATTAAATCACGGGCTAGGTAAACTGATGAGCCAAAATATTATGACCACTGCCTAATCGATCGTTTGTCCACCTTTGTAACGAAATGCATCACTAATTATGCGAATCAGGGATTCGATAGATTGTTGGTAGGTTTATGTCTACGCACAGGTCATGTAATTCGAGCAAGTAACGGGCCGCTGATTTGCATACGCAGTGATGGCGCGCTATAGCGACGCATATGGGTTCCTTAGGATTTACAACAGACGAATTTGGCCGCCTAGACGTAATGTGAGTTCACTATAATGCTCCTCAAACCACTGTAGCACGTTTCTGGCTCAGAGACACGGTCAGTTATACTGCTGAAAGATGACATCGCCGTCGGGAAAGATATCAAGCATGAAGGGATGCAGGTGGCTCGGAGCTGTCAGCATGTCTTCGATTACAACAGGTCCCATGCAAGCGAAGGAGAATGTCTCCCACAGCATAATACTGCTCCCACGAGCCTGCGCAGCCGCGCGTTTTACGGCGCCTTGCAAGGTCCGTGCGGCTCCCCCCGTCGGAGGTTCGAGTCCGGCATGTTGTTGGGCCCATCTGTACTGCGCTGCATGGCGTCATGGTGGCAAAGATGGACCTCGCCATGGACGTCAGGAGTAAAGTTGCGCATCATGGAGCCTATTGCGCACAGTTCGAGTCGTAACATGACGTCCCGTGGCTGCACGAAATGCATTATTCAACATGGTAGCGTTGCTGTCAGGGTTTCTCCGAGCCACAGTCCGCAGGTAGCCGTCATCCACTGCAGTATTAGCCCTTGGGCAGCTTGAGCGAGGCATGTCCTCGACAGTTCCTGTCTCTCTGTATGTCCTCCATGTCCGAACAACATCGCTTTGGTTCACTCCGAGACGCCTGGACACTTTCCTCGTTGAGAGCCCTTCCTGGCACAAAGTAACAATGCGGATGCAATCGAACCTCGGTATTGAGCATCTAGACATGGTTGAACTACAGACAACACTAGCCGTGCACCTCCTTCCTGGTGGAATGACTGGACTGATAGGCTGTCGGACCCCCTCCGTCTAATATGCGCTGCTCATGCATGGTTGTTTACATCTTTGGGTGGATTTAGTGCCATCTCTGAACAGTCAAAGGGACCGTGTCTGTGATACAATATCCACAGTCAACGTCTATCTTCAGGAGTTCTGGGAACTGGGGTGATGCGAAACTTATTTTGATGTGTGTAGTTCTTCAATACATTGAATTGAACTACGCAAAAAGGAAGAACGTACTTTCCTTTATATATTTGCCCTACGTGGCAACACTATGTAGCATTGATACCTAGTGCAGTCAGGATAGAGAATGTTAGAGCGACGAATAATCCTGTCGAACGAGGCGCGACATCAGAGCGGGAGTGGAAAGGGTTAACGTATTGGCTTGAGACAGCTCCGAAAGCCCGCGAGCTGTCTTCAACACTACTCACACACACAGCACTATAAAATGATTATTGCTGTTTATGAAATGATACATTAGTGTAGTTTTGAGGTATTCACCATAAACAATCATCAAATCGAATAATGTGACTATAACACAGTTGTAAATTTTACCAACACACGCATGTATTCTCTCGTCCAAACTGGCCACACGGCTGTCTATGCAAGGACTGCGCGAGGGTGGGGGAGTGAGTGGGATACGAGCCAGGTGCACAGTGCGTGTGGCGCGCGGGATGGCAAACTTGAACCGTGTGCGAGTTTCTCGCGTCAACGTAAGACAAACGAATTAGCCGAGTCCTTACACAAAATCGGTACATAACAGATATACCGTCGGGATTGGGGCAAAACTGTGAAAATCGGGACTACCCCGGTAAAATAGGTACAAGTGGCAACTCTGCATTCTTTGCAGCATAATACTCAAAATGGATCACGGTACTAATGCTTGAAACTGAGTTGAAGTTATAAAGCAGAGGTTCAGACGGTTCTTTGACGGTATCGGATGTGCATTTCTCGACCTCCACTATCAGGTGGATAACAGTAGTGCTCCACCCAATAGGTTAGGTATGCACTTCACAAAGGAAATTTCTTATTTGTGTAGCAGAGTACGGGTAACGCGCACTGTTAGGTTATCTAGGTTAGAGGGCCCCTCCAAAGCGTCGATTATGATTTATCTGCCTTGCTTGCATGAACATCAGCCACGACACTCTCAAAAGAACGTTCCTTCTTGTAGATCAGGGACAGAAAATGTTAACGCGGCGTTAGGAAATGGCTGGAGCAACCCTAATAAAGTCCCAGAATTAGTCACACTTCTTACGGGTAATAATTACGAAGTGGTATTAACACAGAAAGCTGACCAACCGAAATTGAGTAGCAGTGAAATCGTAAATTCAAATTGCAGTATGTACCACAAGGATAGGCTAGACGCCGATGGTGGCGACGTATTTATTGCCGCAAAGACCCTGTAGTATCTACTGAAATTATTCCGGATTCCGGAAGTGAAGCCGGCCGGAGTGGCCGAGCGGTTCTAGGCGCTACAGTCTGGAACCGCGCGACCGCTACGGTCGCAGGTTCGAATCCTACCTCGGGCATGGACGTGTGTGATGTCCTTAGAATAGTTAGGTTTAAGTAGTTCTAAGTTCTAGGGGACTGATGACCTCAGAAGTTAAGCCCCATAGTGCTCAGAGCCATTTTTTGAACCGAAAGTGAAATGTTCTGGCCGAAAGTAAATATCAACAGCGGGACAAATATGGTAATCGGATGCATTCATGACTGTTTGCTCAGGAGGTGTAGTAGGAGAGCACTTCAGGCAGAACATGGAGAATCTAGCGAGCAAGTCTCTTTATCATTCTGTTCTGCCATTCAACTGTGATAACAAAGATGTGGAGCACAAATGCATTAAATTCAAAAGCATTGTACAACCTTTTTGTGCAGAGGAAGTTTCTGAGGGATTGGAAAGACCTATCGTGGTTCAACAGCCGTATTAGCAGAATGAGATTTTCACTTTGCAGCGGAGTGTGCGCTGATATGAAACTTCCTGGCAGATTAAAACTGTGTGCCGGACCGAGACTCGAAATCGGGACCTTTGCCTTTCGCGGGCGAATGCTCTACCAGCTGAGCTACCCAAGCACGACTCACGCCATGTCCTCACAGCTTTACTTCTGCCAGTACCTCGTCTCCTACTTTCCAAACTTCACAGAAGCTCTCCTGCGAACCTTGCAGAACTAGCACTCCTGGAAGAAAGGATATTGCGGAGACATGGCTTAGCCACAGCCTGGGGGATGTTTCCAGAATGAGATTTTCACTCCGCAGCGGAGTGTGCGCTGATATGTAACTTCCTGGCAGATTAAAACTGTGTGCCGGACCGAGACTCGAACTCGACACAGTTTTAATCTGCCAAAAAGTTTCATATCAGCGCCCAAACATCCCCCAGGCTGTGGCTAAGCCATGTCTCCGCAATATCCTTTCTTCCGGGAGTGCTAGTGCTGCAAGGTTCGCAGAAGAGCTTCTGTGAAGTTTGGAAAGTAGGAGACGAGGTACTGGCAGAAGTAAAGCTGTGAGGACGGGGCGTGAGTCGTGCCTAGGTAGCTCAGTTGGCAGAGCACTTGCCCGCGAAAGGCAAAGGTCCCGAGTTCGAGTCTCGGTGTGGCACACAGATTTAATCTGCCAGGAAGTTTCAGCCGTATTAGCAAATTGTAACGAAAGCGTAGAGAGCTTCATCACGGATTGAGGAGATGTAAAAGCCTTGTCAAGAAACACAAGTCGTTCAAAGCCAAAATGAGCGCAAGGACAACATCGTCATAAGCATATATGAATTCGAAAATACCGTGTAGCGTAGGACTTGGGTTGGGGGCTGTGAAGCCGGGGGCTCAATTTTGCAAAGAATTTATTGAACATAAAATATTCTTCTTTACAATCCAGAAATGTTAACGAACAGAACTTAATCTATAGTCCAATATAGCTCTTGGAGCAGGCTCTACAGTAGATTAACAACATGAAATGCTTTTAGCAAATGAAAACAAAATTCGAAAGAATTATTTAGCGTATGGCTAATACAGACGTATCATGAAATTAAATTACATATACATATGTACATATTGACACACAATAAACTTAAGTTTGTCTCTACAACTGAATATCCAGTCCTTCAATCCAGCGCACTGCATCTGGAGTTGCTAGCAGGAAGTCCTCTTTGGCGCCGTGATAGGCTCGAATCCTGCATTCACTGACAGTGTGGTGAACAGTCTGGTATGGAGCCCCGCAGTCACAAGCTGGATCAGGCATCTTCTTCCACTTAAAGAGAGCATCCCTGCATCGGCCATGGCCGGTACGGATTCTGTTCAGAGTAGTCCAGGTCTTGCGTGGTAGGTCGAATCGACTTGGAAGTTTAGCACCTGAGAAGATGTTATGCAGGTGCACATCTGTCACTGCTTCCCACCGACCGAGGAAACGTTGCTCACGTCCGTAGGTTTAACCTTAAAATACCCTACACGTGCCTCCTGGGTGGTGTTAATTGAGCAACAGTGATTACAGGCAGCCAGACTATCCATAGGATCTCCTGGCAATGACATATCACATAAATAGCAGAAACAGATCTTTTCAGAGCCCATTAACAAGAGACATTGGACCAACTATCAGACTCCTTCAACTGACTATCGAAAGCATTAGCAGGGCAAAGTGTGACTGCCTGTCAACATTTTTGCTGGACAACAGTATTCGAGAGAAAGCCACAACAGAAGGAACTGGACCAACAACAACAATGGTTGTAATATATAGCCTCGGGCAACAGGCGTAAAAGTGACAGTAAAATTAGCTTCTGCAGTTACATGCAGGACAGCAAACTAAAAGACAACTTTCTGACTTAATAAAAGATACTCATATTCGCATTCAATTAAATATGTATCTACGGCCACTCCCAGCACCAAGTAGTGACTAAAGCAAAGCTAGCCGGCCGGTGTGGCCGTGCGGTTCTAGGCGCTTCAGTCTGGAACCGCGTGACTGCTACGGTCGCAGGTTCGAATCCTGCCTCGGGCATGGATGTGTGTGATGTCCTTAGATTAGTTAGGTTTAAGCAGTTGTAAGTTCTAGGCGACTGATGACCTCAGAAGTTAAGTCGCATAGTGCTCAGAGCCATTTGAACCAAGAAAAGCTATAATAACCGTCTACAGTAATAGCTACCCAATTTTCTCAGTATAATTTTCTGTACATTTTGGCATACAAAAAGATCACTCTTAGGGGATAAAATAACAACGTAATTTTTGGTACAATGGCATTAACAAAACCAGTCACATTCACAGCACGGTAATAGCAGGATCACATTCTGTACAATGGCACATACAGAATCAATCACACTCAAGGTGTATAAATAACAAAATTATTGTTGCTCTTGCTTTTAGTGAAAACATCCACACGTCCTGCGTGCCACTTCACAGCAAACTTACCATGTCGCACTGTGCCCACGGACCTTGAGCATGTAATAATTCTGATCATCCGGTACACTCAGTGCACAGCCTCAGTCCTTCACTGTATTCTGTGTCAAATCTGTTGACCGACCAAAACACTGCTGTCCGTCAGTGAAGTATCCCTTAAGTGCCCCAGGAAGCCCCTGTCTGCATCTCCTCTGGTGTTGCCGTTCTCTCGCCTGGAAAAGACAACTGCTCACCGAGTTGTTTGTGTCCACACAGCAGTCACACTCCGCACTGCCCGCTAATAAGCACCAGCTCGGGGAAGCCTTTCTGTTCTTGGCTTTCCATCAACTGGCTGCCTCCAACTGCTTCACAGGTAACCACCGGACCGAATGGGCGGCCCTGCTTGTCTCGCGCACGGCATCAAGAACATCCCATGCCGCCGCCCGACTGCTCTGGCCGCCTCGCCCGCTGGTCAGTTCATGACGCTGCGCTGGCTCGAGTGCTGGGCAGCCCAAGGCTCTCTGCTCCCGCCCCGCTGTACCATGTTCAAGCTCTGAGTGGCGCCAGCAGCGACCCCTGTGCAAGCGCTGGCGCCAGCACAGTTCTAACGAGGCCGGCTGGGCGAGGCAGGAGACAAGACGTGCCGCGAATCACAAGTTCACGGCACACCCCTCCCATGCAAAAATGGCCTCCACCCCTGCAGCAGGCGAGAACGAGACGCACGTATGTTATAGAGGCACATGTCTTGACTGCGGCGGCCCCTAGGTTCCGAGGAAATCGATGTTGAAGTTTCATGCGTACCTCCTGTACCCATAACGTAAGCAAGCTAGACAAATATAGCAACCACGCTGGTGAACGGACTCAAATCTCGCTTCCTTTCGAATTTCGTCGTGCAGAATATCATTAAATAGTATATCTCATGACATTTATTCAAAAATAGTCATATTCGTCATATTCACTGTAGTAATTTCATTAATAAATCAGTTACCACAGCAAACTTTCTTAAAATGTGTAATCCGTTTGTTGCAGAACAGAGTACAGAGTCATCTTACTCGCTAACGCTTGCCGTGGTAGAACAGAATTCCGGATAGTATATATCGTAGAATAGTGAGACAGTTACCCCGTGTGCAGTCAGATATTATCCAGTACCTCCCCTTCCCCCTCCTCAATCCCGCCCCTCCCCACCCGCCATTATCAACATTAGCACCTAACTAAAATTTAGAATAAAAAATAATTTTCTTCGAATAAATTCATTTTTAAAATGAAGAAAGATGAATGATATTTAGTTTTTGTAGGGATTTTATTGAACCACAAACTAATGAATCAATGAGGCTGTGACAGCATCTGTGACGACTGGTCCAAGAAAGGTAGGAAGATATATTTGCTCAGCAAGGGTGGCAGGATACAAATTTCATAATATCTCAGCAGTCCGCATCAACTCGGTAATGTGGATGAAGATGTGGAGAACAAATGGAAAAAATTTCAAAGGCATCGTTCTGTATGCCCTAGACAAGTATGTTCCGAGTAAGGTTTTAAGGGACGGGAAAGATCCACCACGCTTTAATAGCCGTGTTAGAAAAGAGCTGCGTGAACAAAGAGCACTTCGTCTCAGATTCAAGAGAAGTAAAAACCTAGCTGACAAATAAAAGCTGAACGAAGCGAAAATGAGCGTAAGGAGAGCAATGAGAGAAGCGTTCAATGATTTTGAAAGTAAGACGTTGTCAACCGACCTAAGTAAAAACCCTAAGAGATTTTGGTCATATGTAAAATCAGTAAATGGGTCAAAATCATTCATTCTCTCAGCGACCACACCGGCACCGAAACGAAAGCTAACAGAGAGAAGACCGAATTACTGAAGTCGGTCTTCCGAAGTTGCTTCACCGCTGAAGAATGTAACACTGTCCCTCCTTTCAATCGTCGTACGAATGTAGGAATGGCAGATATTGAGACAACCGATCGCAGAATTGAAAAGCAGCTGCAATCGCTCAGTAGCGGAAAGGCATCAGGACCAGATGAGATACCTATAAGATTCTATAAAGATTATGCGCCGGCCGTTGTGGCCGAGCGGTTCTAGGTGCTTCAGTCTGGAACCGCGCGACCGCTACAGTCGCAGGTTCGAATCCTGCCTCGGGCATGGATGTCTGTGATATCCTTAGGTTTCAGTAGTTCTAAGTTCTGGAGAACGCTGACCTCAGATGTTAAGTCCCATAGTGCTCAGAGCCAAAGATTATGCGAAAGAACTTGCTCTCCTTCTAGCAGTAATTTATCATAGATCGCTTGAGCAACGAAAGGTACCTAACGACTGGAAAAAAGCGCAGGTTATTCCCGTTTCTAAGAAAGGCCGTAAGACAGATCCACACGATTATAGACATATATTGTTGACGTCAATCTGTTGTAGAATTATGGAACATGTTTTATGGTCAAGAATTATGACGTTCTTAGAAAATGAAAATCTCCTCTATAAAAATCGACATGGATTCCGCAAACAGAGATCCTTCGAAACTCAGCTCGCTCTGTTCCTCCATGAGATCCACAGAGCACAGAGCAGTGGACAACGGCGCTCAGACTGATGCCGTCTTCCTTGATTTCAGTGAGGCATTTGACACCGTCCCGCATTGCCGTTTAATGAAGAAAAAAAATACGAGCTTACGGAGTATCAGAGCAAACTTGCGATTGGATTCAAGACTTTCTTGCAGATAAAACTCAAGACGTCGCTCTTAACGGAACAAAATCGACAGATGTAAAATTGGGTTGGGTTGTTGTGGAGGAGGAGACCAGACAACGAGGTCATCGGTCTGATCGGATTAGGGAAGGATGGGGAAGGAAGTCGGCCGTGCCCTTTCAAAGGAACCATCCCGGCATTTGCCTGGAGAGATTCAGGGAAATCACAGAAAACCTAAATCAGGATGGCCGGACGCGGGATTGAACCGTCGTCCTCCCGAATGCGAGTCCAGTGTGCTAACCACTGCGCCACCTCGCTCGGTCTGTAAAGGTAGTATCCGGTGTACCACAGGGAAGTGTGATAGGACCGTTGCTGTCTACAATATATACAAATAATGATTGAGCAGAAAGCGTCGGACGCTCTTTAAGGCTATTCGCAGATGATGTAGCTGTCTGTACCAAAGTAGCAACGTCAGAAAATGATAAGAATTTGCAGAACGACCTGCAGAGGATTGATGAATGGTGCAGGCTCTGGCAGTTGAGCCTGAACGTAAGTAATAGTAGCATATTGCGCATGCATAGGAAAACAAATCCAGTACTGTACAGCTACACTATCGATGACGATCAGCTGGAGACAGCGTCTGCCGTAAAATATCTAGGCGTAACTGTCCAGAGCGACCTTAAGTGGAATGGCCACATAAAACAGTTGGTGGGAAAAGCATATACCAGACTCAGATTCATCGGAAGAATCTAAAGGAAAAGTAACATCCACGAAAGAAGTGACTTATAAGGCGCTTGTTCGCGCGATTCTTGAGTACTGTTCATCTATGTGGGATCCCTATTAGGTAGGACTGATGGAGGAGATAGAGAAGATCCAACGAAGAGTGGCGCGTTTCGTCCCGGGATCGTTTAGATGGCGAGAGAGCGTTACGGAGAAGCTACACAAACTCCACTGGCAGATGTTACAAGAGAGGCGTTGTGCATCACGGAGAGATTCACTATTGAAATTTGTCCGCAGCTCGTGGTCGTGTGGTAGCGTTCTCGCTTCCCGCGCCCGGGTTCCCGGGTTCGATTCCCGGTGGGGTCAGCGATTTTCTCTGCCTCGTGATGACTGGGTGTTGTGTGATGTCCTTAGGCTAGTTAGGTTTAAGTACTTCTAAGTTCTAGGGGACTGATGACCATAGTGCTCAGAGCCATTCGAACCAAGTATTGAAATTTCGGGAGGATGAGTCGGACTATATATTGCTTTCCCCTCACATACATCTCGCATATTGACCACGAGGAGAAAATTCGAGAAATTAGAGCCAATACAGATGCTTACCGACAGTCATTCTTCCCAAGCATTATTCGCGAGTGGAACAGTGTTGGAGGGATCAAATAGTGGTACCGATAGTACCCTCCGCCACACACCATTAGGTGGCTTGCGGACTATGGTGTAGATGTAGATGAGATGAGTCGTACAATTTATTTCCAACAACCTTCTTTTGTAGGTTGATGAAGCGATTCTCAGTGCATCGTGAGCGCTACCTGCAACTCCTTAGAAAAGATAGTTGACGACCCACACTGAGAGTAGAGACTTGTTACGAAACATGCTTCATCTGCACCACTTCTCTTCGTAGCCATACTTGCTTCACCCGGATCCTGCGTGCCCTTTTAAAATCAACCAAATTAAAATGTGTGCTACGCCAAGGCCTACTTTCTGTAAATACTGATTGCTGGACTCCTTACTTCTGAAGTGGCAGCAATAGGCAAACTTCAGGCTGACGGTGCTTTGTGTCTATAATAATAATAATAACAATAACAATAATAAGCGGTGTAGGCCCCGCAGCAAGGTGGTAGCCGTTTCATAACTCCTATTGCGTTGTGCTGTCAATTACTTCGTTTATTGCGGGGAAGTGAATAATGAACTAATTATGGTCTACTGCGGGAGCTGTAAGGACAGTCAAATGAAACGGAGACAGGTACGAAAAAGTAAGTAAACTGTTTATTATATCAAAAGTAGTCGCCATAATACAGTTATCCTGCTGTTAAAACATTTATCCCATTATGAGATAAGAGGGTCAAAGCCTTCATGGAAAAATGTCTTCAGTTTCCTTCGGAACCGGATTGTACTCAGGCGTGCCCTTCTTGGTCAGAAGCAAATAGACGGCCACTAATGTCTTTCTTCAGGGCATCAAAAATATGGAAGTCATGTGGGGAGAGAATGTGTAAGAGTTTGCCAGCGAAACTCCAGCAGAGCGTTCGAAACCACAGGCACGTCAGCTCCGGGGAGGCCTTAAACCATTTTCTTTGATTGAAAGGGCCGCCTGCTGCTCATTGATTTTCTGGAACAAGGCACCGTAATAAACGCACAGCGGTACGTGCGCACTTTGCAAAAATTGTAGCTTCCTATCAAGTCCAAACGCCCAAGAATGTTGACGGACAACATCGTTGTTTTGCTGGATAATGCCCCGCCCACATGTTGCCAAGGCTGTTTCGACTACGGCGCAGAAGTTTCGCTGGGAAGCCTTTACACATCCTTCATACAGTCCTGAAGAGAAAAAAAAATTGGCTGTTTATTTGCTTCGAATGGAAAGGTGGCACGCCTGGGAACAGTCATCTTTCCGTAGGCAACCGCAAACATTTTTCCATGGAGGCTTTGACCGCATTGTCTTACAGAGGGATGATGTTTGAAAAGATAAATAGTTTACTTAGTTTTTTACCATCTGTCTCATTTTCACTAGACTCCTCCTTGTACTTAAAGCACGGAGAAGGCATTTTCGTGAGGTATTTAAGCATACGTGATGCACCTGTCTCATAGATGCATGGTACAAAGCGTTTGTGTAGTGGGTGGACAGTGTGTGGAAGATATTGTTCATACATTAGTTTCACAAGCTGTAACCACCACCGCATTGTCATGCGTTAATGCTAGAACAGGACAGTATCGATAATTCGAGGTGAACGGGACCGAGAAAACCTCGAACTATTGAAAATCGGGTATTTCGAATTTTAACTACTAACGAAATACATATTTAAAGAAAGTGTGCTGTAGTGATTGATTTACTAATGAAATTACTATAGCGAATATGAAAACTTGTTGAATAATTTCATGCGATACACTATTTAATAATATTCTGTACGACGAAATTAAAATGCAAGCTGCTAGAACCCGTACCGCCAGCGTGGTAGCTCTGAAGCTTAGCCGCAATGCGCTACACTCATTTGGTAGGAACTTGACTGAAGTTATGAATATGGGAGATACGCATGAAACTTCAGCATCGATTTTCTCAGAAACCAGGGACCGTCGAGTGAGAAGCCACTAGCCGCTCTACAACATAACGAAGACTCAACAAAATCTGTCATTAGCAGGTTTGATGGTCCCCTTGTAAGTAAAACTTCTACTCTAGTTATATTCTCCAGTAACGCAAACGACACAAATCTAGTTTCCCCAGTGACAACTGTCAACACGTCATTAATAGGACAGAGATACAGATCTCGCGAAGCTCAGTTCGCTCCGTTGGCCCCTGAGATCAAGAGCGCAGTACACGACGGAGCCAAGGTCGCTTCCGTGCTCCCTGACTCTCGAAAGACACCACACACAGTCCCGCACTTGCGTTTAGTGAACAAAATTTGAGCTTACCGAGTGTCAAACCAGATTTGTGATTAGATTCGTGACGACTTTCTTGCAGATAAAACTCACCACGGCGTTCTTAACGGAACGATAGCGACAAGTAAATGTAATTTCGGGGCTAGCCCTGAGAGCGTTTATAGGGTCGTTATTGTTCACAGTACATGTATAGATTTAGTGGTCACGTCAGCATCTCCTCCTTGAGGCTGTTCACGAACGATTCTGTTATGCACAGGTCGATTGCAACGCCAGAAGACTGTACCGAGACGTGGGAAGACTTGTTACGCTCGAGGATTTGTGCAGGAACTGGCATTTTGCCCTCAACCAAAATAAATGTGTAAATTGGCGAAGAGATCCATTACTGTTCGATTACGTTGTGGTGATAAATGACTGGATACGTAACCATTGTAAAATACCTCTGAGTAACTGTCAGGAATGACGTATTACGTAAGACTAGTTTTAGGAAAAGCAGATGCCAGACTGAGATTCACTGGAAGAATCTTAATGTAGCAGCAATTCAACGATGAAAGAATTGGCTTATAAAACACTCCTGACCGATTCTTGAGTACTGCCCATCAGACTGGGATCCTTACCAGGTTGTATTAATAGAAGAGATAAAGATCAAACAGAGAACGATGCTTTTCGTGACGGGATAGGCTTGTAATGCAAGAAGGTGTAGTCAACCTTTCATAACCTACCGCCCATTTTTTTTTATCTATGTTCCACAGTAATGATGATTTATAAGGTGAGGAAGTGATTTTACATTAAAAATTTTGAAATCACAGTTTCATCATGTTAAAGCAAATAATAAAAATTACTTATCAAATACTTTATGACAAAATTTTATGGAAACATAATGGGAATGTTTTTGAAACCCATACCGCCTGCCGCCCACGCTGTAAACTGTAAAAGCACACCAGTGGGCGGTAGGGACAAGGCCGACCACCACTATGCTAGAGTGTCACGAAGCAGCCCAACAAAGTTCAGTGGCAGTCGCACGCATTTACCGCTGAAATTCCTATAGCGTACGTTCCAGAAAGAACCGGGCTACATATTACATCCTCCCGCATTACGTCTTGCGAGTCATGTATAGTGTTCCACGATAGTGCAAATACGAGGGTCACTCCAAAAGAAACGCACACTATTTTTTTAAATCCATCTTTTATTCTACATGTTTGAAAATTTTACAGTGCGTAGATACATCCTTTGGGAACAATATTTTCATTTCTCCACATAATTTCCATCCCTCTCAACTGCCTTACGCCATCTTGGAACCAGCGCCTGTATACCCGCGCGGTAAAATTCTGGACCGACCTGTTGGAGCCACTGTTTGGCCGCGTGCACAAGGGAGTCATCATCTTCAATCCTTGTTCTACGAAGAGAGTGTTTCAGTTTCCAAAAGAGATGATAGTCACATGGAGCCAGGTCAGGACTGTAAGACGGGTGTTTCAGTGTTGTCCACCCGAGTATTGTGATAGCTTCCATGGTTTTTTTGACTGACATGTGGCCGTGCATTGTCGTGCAACAGCAAAACATCCTGCTTTTGCCGATGTGGTCGAACACGACTCAGTCCAGCTTGAAGTTTCATCAGTGTCGTCACATATGCATCAGAATTTATGGTGGCTCCACTTGGCATGATGTCCACAAGCAAGAGTCCTTCGGAATAGAAAAACACCGTAGCCACAACTTTTCCAGCAGAAGGTGTGGTTTTGAAATTTTTTCTTGGGCGAATTTGCATGATGCCACTCCATTGATTGCCTCTTTATCTCTGGTGAAAAATGATGGAGCCATGTTTCATCACCTGTCACAATTCTTCCAAGAAATTCATCTCCACCATTCTCGTACTGTTCCAAAAGTTCGCTGCATACCGTTTTTCTTGTTTCTTTGTGAGCCACTGTCAACATCCTGGGTACCCACCTGGCACAAACCTTTTTTAACGGCAACACTTTCAGTATTCTGCAAACACTTCCTTCCCCTATCCCAACGTAGCGTGACAATCCGTTCACTGTGATGTGTCTGTCAGCAGTCACCAATTCGTTACCTCTCTGCACATTGCCTGAAGTGTGTGTGCAGTACGAGGCCTGCCGATGCGAGGACAATCCTCAATATTGCCGTGGCCGCTTTCATCACGTAACCTGCTTGCCCACCGACTAACTGTACTGCGATCGACAGCAGCATCTTTATACACCTTTTTCAACCTCTTGTGGATGTTTCCCACTGTCTCGTTTTCAGAGCACAGGAATTCTATGACAGCACGTTGCTTCTGACGAACGTCAAGTGTAGCAGCCATCTTGAAGACATGCTGTAACGGCGCCACTCACGGGAACAGGTTGAACTAAGTTTGTAAACAAGCGGGAAGTATGTATCTACACACTGTAAAACTTCACACATGCAGAATGAAAATTGAATTTTTACAAAAATAGTGTGGATTTCTTTTGGAGTTACCCTCGTATATGCTTTGTGGGAGCGCAGCAACTAGAGTGTCACGGTATGTGTCTGATGATGCAGCCGTTTGAGTTTATGAATCGATCGTAATACATGAACGCTGTCAAATACAGCTGCTTGGAATTAATTTCATAACAAAGAGAATAAATAGTTATTCTACGCAACAATAATATATCAGCTGAGTTTCCATCTCTTCAGCAAAATGAAAGACGAAAAATTCTCAAATATTTCTCCTCGTTCAACTAAAACTAAAATGAGTTGCCCACACTTGTAGGTAAGATCTCGGTTACGCTCTGGCTCTAGCTGATGGCTCTGAGCACTATGGGACTTAACATCTGCGGTCATCAGTCCCCTAGAACTTAGAACTACTTAAACCTAACTAACCTAAGGACAGCACACAACACCCAGTCATCACGAGGCAGAGAAAATCCCTGACCCCACCGGGAATCGAACCCGGGCGCGGGAAGCGAGAACGCTACCGCACGACCACGAGCTGCCGACCGAAGTGGCCGTGCGGTTCTAGGCGCTGCAGTCTGGAACCGCGAGACCGCTACGGTCACAGGTTCGAATCCTGCCTCGGGCATGGATGTGTGTGATGTCCTTAGGTTAGTTAGGTTTAATTAGTTCTAAGTTCTAGGGGACTAATGACCTCAGAAGTTGAGTCCCATAGTGCTCAGAGCCATTTGAACCACGAGCTGCGGACTTACGCTCTGGAATTGATCGGTATGAAGCTTTGACGCACAACGCAATTTGTTTCGTAACTAGCACGGCTACTTCTGGGCTTAAAATCAATACACAGGTTGTCTGTAATATTTATGTTTGCGTAGCCATATACAACAGCAGCTGTTATAATCAATTAATATTGGTTGTACCGTCTTAAGCTTACTGCAATTAAAGGGTATTCATCACCAGACGCCTTTCGCTTTTATTTATAAATCATCATTTGTGGTCATTCTGGATATGTGCGACCGTATGCATATGTCTACAGTTTGGTAGGTTAGAAACAGTTTTTCTTTATAAAACTGGCGCACTATGTACTTACGGGGTTCTTGTCTCTTCTTACACGTTGTGAAGTCCCGTGCATTTTTTCCTTCCTCCTCTCAGTTTTTCCCCCGAACCGTAACTATCAATCTTGCCAGAACAGCCCCCTCTTCTTCCTCCTCCTCCTCCTCCTCCTCCTCCTCCTGCCGGGAGATTATGGTGGGTGTGACAGTACCTGGAACGCCATTTCAGCGATGGCAGCTATCTTTTTCCGACCCCTATGGGACAGGCGTCGTCATGTTGCAAGAGCACTTCTCGTGACCGTGCATACTCTCAACGCATACCCACCAGTGATTGTCGTACTGCCTGCAGGGAAAAAACAATGTATCTTAAATATACAGTTGATACTCCATTAGACTCACTATTGAGGACTCAATAACCATGATTCAGTAAAAGTGATTAGACGATGAACTGGGTTGAATATCATGCTTATTAGCGACGCTATTTAATTCTTTTCTCTTTAAACGACGTAAACCAAGGAGAATTTTTGCCTGTTCTTTGTGTAAAGTTTTGCCTCTTCTAATTTTAGATTGATTTAAATCTTTTCCCATTCTTGAAAGGTTCGTTTTAACAATAATGTTAATTGCAGTTCGTGATCATTGAAATCATATGTTTGTGGCATGTTGACTGCCAGCTTTGGTAGTCTGTTCAGATATTCGTTGAATATTATTCCTATAGGGCTTCCTTAAACACACAAATTGTACACTTTAGCCAATTGCTTTGCTTATTTTCCACTTACTGCTTGATTTGCAGAATAAGCTTATGATATGTCTGCATCGTACTGGACGATTGCAAAGACTGAATTACACTATTGGTATATGAAATTATTAGAAACTGCTTAGGCAATCCTGACTTCCATACATCACTGCGTATGGAATGGCATATGCTTTCGCGGAGAGGACAGACATTTTACGAGAAAATGTTTGGTGGTACTTGGTGTTTCAGCAAGAAATAACACAGCCCACATTTTTTCCGTCAGAGATTATGCACCATCGGTATAAATTTCGTGGAAGCCTTTGCACTTTTCATGAATGGCATGGCAGAAATTTTTAAGCTGGAGATTAGGACAAATTTAAGGATTTAGAAGCATATATCACTAGCGGATAGATAAACACCCCCTACAAGAAAATTAAAGAGGCTTTTGAAAAACAAAAATAGTAACAGCTCTA
Source organism: Schistocerca americana (assembly GCF_021461395.2). Classification (NCBI taxonomy): domain Eukaryota; kingdom Metazoa; phylum Arthropoda; class Insecta; order Orthoptera; family Acrididae; genus Schistocerca; species Schistocerca americana. The sequence continues at coordinate 503,658,515 of NC_060126.1, read as the reverse complement.
TGAATATCAAAAGCTTTGATGGAAAACCAGTTCTAAGCAAAGAAGGGAAAGCTGAAGGGTGGAAGGGATGTATAGAGGGTCAGTACTAAGATGATGTACTTGAAGGCAGTATTATAGAAATGGAAGAAGACGTAGATAAAGATGAAATGAAAGGTATGATACTGCGAGAGCAGTTTGACAGAGCACTTAAAGACCTAAGTCGAAACAAGATCCCATCGTAGATGACATTCCGTCAGAATTACTGATAGCCTTGGGAGAGCCAGCCATATCAAAACTCTTCCATCTGCTGTACAAGATGTATGAGACAGGTGATACACCCTCAGATTTCAAGGAGAATATAATTATTCCAATTCCAAAGAAAGCATGTGCTGACAGGTGTGAATATTACCGAACTATCAGTTTAATAAGTCACGGTTGCAAAATACAAACACGAATATTTTCCAGAAGAATGGAAATACTGGTAGAAGTTGACCTCGGGGAAGAATAGTTTGGATTCCGGAAAAATGAGGAACACGCGAGGCAATGATGACCCTACAACTTCTCTTAGAAAATAGGTTAGGGAAAGGTAAACCTATGTTTATAGTAATTGTAGACTTAAAGAAAGATTTTGACAATGTTGACTGGAATACTCGGTTTGAAATTCTGAAGGTAACAAGGGTTAAAATACAGGGAGCGAAAGGCTATTTCCAACTTTTACAGAAACCACACGGCAGTTATGGCTCGAGGGGCATGAAAGGGAAGCAGTGGTCGTGAAGGGATAACTTTTAACATTGTGTTCTGCCTTACGGCAGGTCATGTCATGGGGGAAGCCTCGTCAGAGAGGTCCACCGCATTAGCGTCTAGGGAAGTGATTCCAGTGGTGGTTTCCCGTTGCCTTCCACTGATGATGATGAAATGATAATGAGGATAACACAACCAGTCCCTGAGCGGAGAAAATCTCCGACCCAGCCGGGAATCGAACCCGGGATCCTCGGCATGACAGACCGCCGCGCTGACCACGTTTTTTTTTTTTGCTATAAAATTATTTTATGCCAGCTTTTTTCTTTTTTTTTTTCTTTTTCTTTTTTTTTTTTAAGAATGTTCAGTTATGAGTAGGCAAAGACAATGCGGGCAGGGGTCGGAACCCAAGGCCTGGCCGCGATGTCTCCCCCTCCCGTCCCTGAATCACTTCCTCAAAGTAGCTTTTTGATTTATTTGTATTTTATTTTATTATTTTTATGATTTTTTTTTACCAGGAACAGGGTAAATGAACAAAAGATCTTTATTGGTACAAACTTAAATACAACAGAAATGCCATCCTGCCGGCGAAAATAACACAAGACATTATACTCGTACAGGGCGAGCAATTTTTTTTTGTGAACAAGGTGTAGGAAAAAAAGAAAGAATAATAATAATAAAGATGTAAGCTAAGAGGTGTGAAGCAATATACAGTGGAGTGAGGGAAAAACCAGTGTTTTCTGGTATAGTGCATAAAAGAAAGGAGGCGCGTGTCCGTGCGCCTACTCCACTGTGGGTTACAATGTAGAGAGTAGCGCGGGGAGTCTCAGATGTCAGCAGGGGGGGCGGGGGGGCGGGAGTGTTGTCGGCGTGTGGCACCATTCAACTGAGCGGGGGTGACGTAAAGATCGCATGTAGGTAATTGGCGAAGAAGGCGCGGTAGCGCGGTCGGTGTTCGACTTCACTGTGGGCGATTTGTAAGTACTGCCAGAAATCGAGGCGTGATTTGTCGCCATCATTATACGTGTAGGTGATCGTCCATCCCTTGACCCATACAATCGCATGATTTTTGGTGGCGGGGAAATAAGTGTTCTCAGGATGGATAAAAGTCCATGGGTCAATCGAGTCCGGCGGAACGCGGAGGTAACAAGCAACGAACTGTCGGGCAAGTTTCCAGACGGCACTGGTGGCAGCACAAGTCAGTTGATGGACATCGTCATCCACGAGGTGGCAAATGGAACAAAGTGGAGAGTCCCTTAGTCCGATGGCGTGAAGACGATGGTTTGGGGCGAGTTTTTTATTTGCGACTTGGTACCATGTTGCCCGGACGTTGGAGGGAAGAAAAGGCTGGTGGATGTGACGCCAAACCGTGGGCCACCGCTTGGACGGATGTTTCACTTCGATATTGTTGCTAGATATGGAACGAAGCAGTGGGGTGTAAAAATCTTTTGGTCGAGGAGAACGCGTGGTTGGTAAGTGTGTGTGAGCATAACTGAAATCGACGATGAAATCAGAAATGTGCGTCAGATGGTGCTTGATGTGTCCGACTGGTACTGGTGGTGGTGTGGTCGCGGGCACAAGAATTTCCAGCAAGCTGCGCGTAAGGGACGTGCCCCCGTGCCACTGCTTGTGCATGACGGACATGTACAAGGACGCCGCGCGGAGTCGCACATTGACAAGGCCGAGGCCCCCCGCTCGCGGGGGAAGGGTGAGCGTGTCGTAGCGGACCTTAAAGAGCGTACCGGCCGTAAGGAAGTATCCGAAGGCAGCCTGGAGGCTGCGTCCAATTGTTGATGGCAGCGGAAGGACCTGTGCAATGTGGACCATTCTGGCCGCCACATGTTGATTGAGGTATTGGACACGTTGTAAAGAATCGAGTCGTCGGAGAAGATTTTGTCGCACCGTTGTGCGGATAGTTTGGAGTGCACGCCAAAAATTGATGGCAGCGGAGCGGCGCACGGTGGAGGTGAAAATGATACCAAGGTATCGTAGTTTTTGTACACACGGGAGAGGTGCTAAGTCGTCGTGTGAGAGGCCGCGTCCAATGGGCATCGCCGCGGATTTAGCCACATTCATGGTACTGCCCGCTGCAGTGCCGTACGTTGATATCAAATCAAGTACCGTGTGTGTTTCACTCCGTGAGCGGATCAAGAGGAGGAGGTGGTCCGAATATGCACGACATCGGAAACTGTGCTGTCGCAGTGAGAGACCAGAAAGGTGGCTCGTCAGACTCCCGATGAGTGGCTCCAGGCTTATGGCATAGAGTAGGGTCGAAAGTGGGCTGCCTTGCCGTACGGAACGCCGGATCGCCACTGGTCCCGCCACTCGGCCATTAACCTGAATCAGCGATTCGGCGGTGCCGTACAGGCGCCGGATCACGTCGATAAAGGCTGGTGGGAAACCCATGCGGTTCATCACTGAGAACAGAAAAAGATGCCGCACTTTATCGAATGCGTTGTCAAAATCAATGGCAACCACTGCGGCGCGGAGTCTGCACGCCGCTGCCAGTGCAATTAAATCGCGACATTCTCCTGTGGCCGTTTGTATATTAACTGAGCCGCCCGGAGTTGTCTGTTCCGGGGATAGAATGCTGGGCAGGACCTTGCGGCATCGCGTTGCCAGTAGGCGTGTAAAAATTTTACAGTCTGCGTTAAGCAGAGTCAGGGGACGGTAATGTGACGTTGTCACACCTGGTGTCGGTTTGTGGATGGTTGGTTATAATAATTCCCGTGACGAAGGACGGCGGTACGGCGTTCCCCATCGTCAGCAGTTCATGAAACATCGTTGTCCACCGTGACGCCATTAGTGTGAAGAAGGTGCGATAAAATTCTATCGGCAATCCGTCGACACCAGGTGACTTATTCAGAGCACCTTTTTTGATTGCAACGTGGATTTCATCACGCGTAATGGGCTCCATCAGCTCGTCCGCTTCGTCGCTGGTGAGGGTGCGAGTTACGTGTGGTAACACAGACTCCTCAGCGTGGTTGTTGGTAGTCTCCTCCTAGTACATTGTGCGGTAGTGGTCGACAAAGGCACTGACGATTTCGGCCTGGCAAGTGACGTGCTTGCCGCGACAGGTGGTGATCTCGGTGATGAGCTGTTGTCGTCGATGTTTCCTATCGGAGGCGATATGATGCATGGTCGGATGTTCTCGTTCCGCCGAATCTTGACATCGGGTTCGCACCATAGCCCCCTGCAGTCTACGGCGTGTCAAAGTTACAATTTGCGCCTTAATCCTGCTGCGTTCCCTCTGGGTGTCGGGGGTGGGCGGTTGGGCGTCCAGGTCGCGGAGAACGGCGTAGAAATAGTCGGTAGTGTGCCGGCGCCACATAGCAACTTCGTTTCCATACTGAATCAAAGTACGTCGAATGGCAGGTTTGGCACATTCCAGCCACCAGGTCAAGGTCGTGCAGTATTTAGGTAAGCGACGTCCACAGGTGGCCCATGTCTCGGTAACACGTTGAAGACATTCGGGATCATGAAGATGGGAGGTGTTTAGCTTCCACGGTGCACGACTACGCCAGACCACTTGCTTGGGGAAGAGAATGTTGCAGATCTAGGCACAGTGGTCCGAAAAGGCCAGGGGCCAAAGTTCTGCACCTTGGACTGCAGGTGTGAGTTTCCGAGAGACGTAAATTATATCAAGGCGGCTCGCGGAGTGACTCGTCTGGTAAGTATGTCCAGGCGCGTCGCCGTGCTGAACTTCCCAAGTGTCGCGGAGCAACAGATCTCGGACGACAAGACACAGTTCTTGATAGGTGTTGTAGTGGGGCACTTGATCTTTGGGGTGCAAGACACAATTAAAATCACCCCCAAGCAAGTAATGGTCGCAGCGTCCAAGAAACAAAGGAGCGATTTCTTCTGAATAGAAGAGTGCCCTGTCGCGTCTGCGGGTGGAGCCTGACGGAGCGTAAATGTTGACGATACACGTCCCCATGACGGTGACGGCCATGCCTCTGGCAGATGGAAGGTATGTGATATCGGCCACTGGAATGCCTTCTCTGGCGTAGGTGGCCACGCCGCGTCCCAGGTGGTCACCAGGAGACGGATAAGTGTTATATCCCGCGACGTCTGGAAGTGTGGCCAAGTGTACTTCCTGTAGTAGTGCGATATCGACGTCCGACGCCCATATCATCTCTCGCAGCAGTTGAAGGTTCACGGGAGAGCTAATGGTGTTAGTGTCGATCGTCGCTATTCGGTAGGTTTGGAGCCGTACCCCGCCGTGGAGGGGAACTCCACCGGCGGAGGATGAAGAGGGGCGAGGCAACGGCGAGTCAATGCCGTACGCCATATGACGGCGTTATCAGCTGCGTAACGATGCTTCCGTCTGGGGTAACTCCGTGCCCGGCGTGTGGTCCGGGTCCTCATCGACGTCCTCACTCCACACCATTGAAGGCGCTGTCGCTGTGATGGTCGTATGTTCCACGTCGGTCGTAGGGGCGGAGGACGTCTCGGCGGCAGTCGCAGCGGTGGAGTCCATTGGTTCAGGAGCACCTGTGCGAGCCAGTAGAGTAGGCATCGACACAGCCACAGTCGGCGTCAAGTTGTCGGCATTCGTATCGTCGTGTAGGTTCTCCGAGGCCTCGTCGGGTCGGACGGCCTCTGGAGCAACAAGGGGAGGTGACCCGTCTCGTTCCGAGACCGTACGGCGCCTCCTCTTGCGCTTCTTAGGTGAACGTTGTTTGCGGGCTCGTCCCTCCGTGTCGGAAGACGGAAGGGAGTCGCGTCGCTCTGAGAGGAAGGCCGTCGCGGGAACGTCAAATGAAGGGGCGTCCATATGTTCAGGCGGGTGGGTGTCGGAAGTCGTCGCTGTTGGGAGTGGCGCCGGAGTAGCGCCAGGCTTTGAACGCGACGTGTCGGCCCCGGCGGTATCCGTAGCAGCTGGAAGAGTCACCGGTACATGGTCCGACAGGCGGCGGCCGGTGGGAGGAGAAGAGAGCGCCGATGCGTAGGTGATCGGTAAAACCGTCGTCGGAGCCGGAGGTGCCACGGTAGCGGCTGGCAATTGGGTGATTCGTCGCTGAAGACGCTCAGATCTGAGGTGGCCTTCTTTGCCGCACCCGCAACAGGTCTTGGGTTGGCCGTCGTATATGACAACCGCGCTGCACCCGCTAATTTGCAGGTAAGATGGCACGTGGCGATTGAGGTCGATGGTGACCTGCCTTACACCGTTAAGAACGGGGTACGTTTAGAATTGCGCCCAGCGTTCGGCAGTGTGGCCATGTACAGTGCCATATGGGCGGAAAGCCGCGATAACGTCTTCCGCCGGGAGCTCGAACGGGAGTTCGAAAACTCGTATGGTGCGCTTTCCTAAGCCGTCGTGGTCGACAGTGACCGCTCCGACATTGCCGTCGGCGTGGCAAAAGCGTAATCCGTGGTTGGTGTCACGAAGTATTCTTTCACATACCGCGTCACTGACGACTTTGTCGTACACCGTACTGCTTAATATGGACAAATGGATGCCCAAGATGTCGGAAGCTGGGATCTTAGCAACGTCGCGTAGGAAGCGTTCCATTTCCGAGGCGTTTGGTCGTGCGTATTCGTTGCAGAAGTTGAGTCGTAATGTTGATTTTCGAAAACGGTTGGCCATGGTTCTAGTGCACGTAAGCGACGGCCGCTGAAATGTAAACAACAGCGAGCGCGCGCGCTCCGCAGGCGGAAACAACACGTCCGCACTGCACGGCGGGGAAAGCCGGACTGGAGCTACCACTCAGCTATCGGGGCGGACGAGAAGGGAGAGAGACAGGGTTGTAGCCTATCCCGATGTTATTCAACCTGTACATTGTGCAAGCAGTAAAGGAAAGCAAAGACAAATTTGGAGTAGCAATTGAAGTTCAGGGAGAAGAAATAAAAAAATTTTGAGGTTTGCCGATGACATTGTTATTCTGTCAGAGACAGTAAAGTCTTGGAAGAGCAGTTGAACGGAATGGAGTCTCTCTTGAGAGGAGGCTAGAAGATAAACATCAACATAAGCGAAGCAAGGATAATGGACCGTAGTCGAATTAAGTCAGGTAATCTCCTGAAGGAATTAGATTAGGAAAACGAGGCATTTGAAGTAGTAGATGAAATTTGCTGTTTGGGCAGCAAAATAACTGATGATGCCGATATAAAATGTGAACTGGCAATCGTAAGAAAAGCGTTACTGAAGAAGAGAGATCTGTTAACATCGAATGTATGTATAAGTGTTGGGAAAAGTATTTGTATAGTGTGCTGCCACGTACAGAAGTAAAAACATGGACGATAAACAGTTTAGGCAAGAAGAGAATAGAAGCTTTTCAAATTTTGAGCTACAGAAGAATGCTTAAGACTAGATGGGTGGATCACATAACTAATGAGGAGGTACTGAATAGAATGGGGAGGAAAAAAAAGTTTGTGGCAAAACCTGACTAGAAGAGGGGGGTCTGTTGACAGAAACACACTCAGACATGGAGAGCTGCGTCAAACCAGTCTTCGGACTGGAGACCGCCATAACAACATACACAATGGTGTATCGTATTCCAGTGAGTGGGTTGCACGTCGATACCCTATAGATATTTTCGAATTTCTCCTGAAGTGGGAGAGTTTGATCAGTTGCTCTACTGACAAGGGAACCTCCCCATCGCACCCCCTTCAGATTTAGTTATAAGTTGGTACAGTGGATAGGCCTTGAAAAAACTGAAACACAGATCAATCGAGAAAACAGGAAGAAGTTGTGTGGAACTATGAAAAAATAAGCAAAATATACAAACCGAGTAGTCCATGTGGAAGATAAGCAACATCAAGGTTAGTATGAACCTAAGAGCGTCGTGGTCCCGTGGTTAGCGTGTGCAGCTGCGGAACGAGTGGCCCTTGGTTCATGTCTTCCCTCGAGTAAAAAGTTTAATTTTTTATTTTCAGACAATTATCAAAGTTCAGGCACTCACACATAATCAACTTCGCTCTCCAAAATTCGACATGTTCAGATTTGCTTGGACATATGCAGGATTTGACGGTCTACACACGGAAAAATTTGAAAAAGTTAAAAACTTATGTTTTGACAGAGCACAGGGAAAACTGTGCGACTGTGAAACTGTTGCATTCATTTGTTGCAGTTTATGTGACAAACTCTTATGTTTCCATCACTTTTTGGGAGTGATTATCATATCCACAAGAAAACCTAAATCGGGAAAGGTAGAAGAATCTTTTTACCCATTCGCCAAGGGTACAAAAAAATGGTTCAAATGGCTCTGAGCACTATGGGACTTAACTTCTGTGGTCATCAGTCCCCTATAACGTAGAACTACTTAAACCTAACTAACCTAAGGACATCACACACATCCATGCCCGATGCAGGATTCGAACCTGCGACCGTAGCAGTCGCGGGGTTCCGGACTGAGCGCCTTAACCGCGAGACCACCGCGGCCGGCGCCAAGGGTACAGGTTAGGTGGGTCGACAACATATTTCTGTTATGTGACGAATATGCCGTCACCAGTGTCGTATAGAATATATCAGACGTGTTTTCCTGTGGAGGAATCGGTTGACCTATGGCCTTGCGATCAAATGTTTTCGGTTCCCATTGGAGAGGCACGTCCTTTCGGCTACTAATCGCACGGTTTTACGGTGCGGTCGCAAAACACAGACACTAAACTTATTACAGTGAACAGAGACGTCAATGAACGAACGGACACGTCATAACTTTTGCGAAAATAAAGGAAGTAAACTTTTCGCTCGAGGGAAGACTTGAACCTAGGACCTCTCGTTCCGCAGCTGCTCACGCTAACCGCGGCGCTCCTGAGCTCACACTATCCTTGATGTTGCCTATCTTGCGCATGGACTACTCAGTTTGTATATTTTGCTTTTTTTTTTTCATAGTTCCACACAACTTCTTCCTGTTTTCTCGATTGATCTGTGTTCAGTTTTACAAGGCTTATCCACTGTACCAACTTGTAACTAAATCTGAGGGGGTTGCGATGGGGAGGTTCCCTTGTGAGGAAGAATTTTCTGCTCTCAGCTGTTTATTGTACGGAAATGTTTATTCTTATGCTTCTAGGTACCTTTGGCGACGATTTGATTGGCCCGGTTTCGATTTGTGCCTTTGTTGTGTAGTGGGCTATAAGAAAATGTGTTGGCAGTTTTGAGCAGGCGTTTGCTTGACTGTTCGCGGCAGGCAGGCTGGCTGGCTGTATGCACTAGAGCGGCAACGGGAGCAGCCGTAGTTGGCCACATCCGGCGTTCGTCCTTTGTCCACGGTGACCAGCCTACGTCAGCCGTTCAGTCCGCTGCGGACACTAACGCACTGCGCCCTAGAACGTCACTCTGTAGACGTCAGATGGTCGCCAAGAAACACCCAGCAAAATTATTTCCTTATTGCTCACGTGGCCAAACAATTTCGTGGTAATGACCTTCCAAGATGACTCTGGACAAGACTAAACAGAATAAGAACTGGAACGGATTATTGTAAAAGCTTAATGATAAGGTGGGATCTTGCAAATGACACTTTGTGCGAGTGCAGTGAATCTCAAGGTATGTATCATATTTTAAATGGTATAATTTATGATTTCAAAAGAGGAGGAATTAAAGACATCCACAATGTTTCCGGAGAAGCCCTCCAGTGACTCATTTCAGTGCGCCGGTTGACTGCAGTGTGTGTAGTATATACCTTACCTCACCAGTAGGCTTATGCTTATTTTAAAAAATAGTTCTTTTAGATTCGTGAGGCTTTGTGCTTTTCATTTGAGATGAGCTGTCTGTTTGCATTTTATACGGGGGTCAAAAACGGCTAAAAAGCCTGTAAGGATATTACAGGGGAGGTTGTGCTGGGAAATAATTGTTAAGAGAAAAATTCCATACGTTTTGCCGTTTCGACGTGTGCAAATCAGGCCATTGAGCGCGCAAATTCAAGCGCTTGTACGCGCAAAAATGCACTGATGTACAGATATATGTGGGTCCGTGAGTTATCACTTCCTGAAATGCTCATTACTAGTTAAAATATGCCCTTTTCGGAAATGATAAAATTAAGCTACATGAGAAACGGTACGTTTGTTAGGTTTGAGGAAACCAGACGAAGAACACGTTTTGCGACACTGTCTCTAGTAGGCTGCTTGAATTTGTGCGCGCGACGGTCTGATTGGCTAACTTTAGTGCTAAATAACTCGGAAACGGCGCAACGTATCGATTGTTTCTCTTAACATTTAAAAACATCCCCCTGCGACACCCTTACAAGTTTTTCAGACTGTTTCTGATCACTCTGTGTAGCGTATTATCCTATCTACTTAATTTTTTCCCATATATTTTCTAGTTTATTTAGTAGATTATCTGTTCCAAAAGGACTGATTGAGGTACTGTACGAGCTGCCCCTTGTACCACCTATTGGCAGGAATCTCAAGGATAGAGAGTTCAGGACTGGCAGAAAGAGGATACAACACCGAATCTCCGAAGGTGCAGTCGTCGAGAAGCCTGTCGTTATTCACCCAGCCACCCTGCGAACCCCTGGTTTCCATCACGAACTGGATGTTGCTGAATGTGTGCTAAGCACGATTTATATTGCTCCTTACGTGGAGTTACAGGAATCCTATTTGTCGAAATCCAACCAAATTTTGTGTCAGACATTGTGGGGCGATTTGGTTTCTCTATTCCTTCATTGCCTGTGATATCAAAGAAAGCTGTTGCCCCGAGAAGCATATTTATTGTGACACGCCTGCACAAATCTGGATCATTAAGAGGCAGCCCAAACGGAATGTTCCAACTTCTGGTGTCTATGAACTCATATGGGCAGTTCACTGCTGACATTGTCCACAATATCACAAGTACTTTTAATGTGAGAATCATTACGCTTGGAAGACACTCCGGGCTTACAAGTGTGTGATACTGGAACTACAAAGGTATTGTTTATACTTTTCACAGGCAGTGACCATTTAATGAGTTTCAGCTTCAATTTATCGGTGATTCCCATGGACATGAAGAATAGTCGTTATCGAATACTTTTACATGTCATTCTTCTCACCCCTCCCCAACTCCTAGGAGTGGTTTGTTTATGTAACCACGACAATATTTTTATATTGATAATGTTATTTATATAGATTGTATAATCAATCATTATACAAATAATTATATATACAAATGTATAGACTACCCGCCAGGGTAGCCGAGAGCGCTAACGCGCTGCTTCCTGGACTCTGGTAGGCGCGCCGGCCCCGGATCGAATCCGCCCGGCGGGTCAACGACGAGGGCCGGTGTGCCGGCCAGCCTGGATGTGGTTTTTAGGCAGTTTTCCACATCCCGCTACGTGAATACCAGGCTGGTCCCCACGTTCCGCCTCAGTTACACGCGTTGCAGACATTTGAAACACGTCCGCACTATTTCACGCTTTACGCTAGACGCAGAGAGTTGGCGTACAGCGATTCCGTCCTGGGGGGTAGGAGTGGCAGCGGGAAGGGCATCCGGCCATCCCTAAAACTAACCTTGCCAAATCCGTTGTAACCACGCCGACCCTGCGATCGCTGTGGGACCATGACGTCAGCGAAAGAAATGTATATACAGGGTGTTACAAAAAAGGTACGGCCAAACTTTCAGGAAACATTCCTCACACACAAACAAAGAAAATATGTTATGTGGACATGTGTCCGGAATCGCTTACTTTCCATGTTAGAGCTCATTTTATTACTTCTCTTCAAATCACATTAATCATGGAATGGAAACACACAGCAACAGAACGTACCAGCGTGACTTCAAACACTTTGTTACAGGAAATGTTCAAAATGTCCTCCGTTAGCGAGGATGCATGCATCCACCATCTGTCGCATGGAATCCCTGATGCGCTGATGCAGCCCTGGAGAATGGCGTATTGTATCACAGCCGTCCACAATACGAGCACGAAGAGTCTCTACGTTTGGTACCGGGGTTGCGTGGACAAGAGATTTCAAACGTCCCCATAAATGAAAGTCAAGAGGGTTGAGGTCAGGAGAGCGTGGAGGCCATGGAATTGGTCCGCCTCTACCAATCCATCGGTCACCGAATCTGTTGTTGAGAAGCGTACGAACACTTCGACTGAAATGTGCAGGAGCTCCATCGTGCAAGAACCACATGTTGTGTCGTACTTGTAAAGGCGCATGTTCTAGCAGCACAGGTAGAGTGTCCCGTATGAAATCTTGATAACGTGCTCCATTGAGCGTAGGTGGAAGAACACGGGGCCCAATCGAGACATCACCAACAATGCCTGCCCAAACGTTCACAGAAAATCTGTGTCGATGACGTGATTGCACAATTGCGTGCGGATTCTCGTCAGCCCACACATGTTGATGTGAAAATTTACAATTTGATACGTTTGAATGAAGCCTCATCCGTAAAGAGAACATTTGCACTGAAATGAGGATTGACACATTGTTGGATGAACCATTCGCAGAAGTGTACCCGTGGAGGCCAATCAGCTGCTGATAGTGCCTGCACACGCTGTACATGGTACGGAAACAACTAGTTCTCTCGTAGCACTCTCCATACAGTGACGTGTCAACGTTACCTTGTACAGCAGCAACTTCTCTGACGCTGACATAAGGGTTATCGTCAACTGCACGAAGAATTGCCTCGTCCATTGCAGGTGTCCTCGTCGTTCTAGGTCTTCCCCAGTCGCGAGTCATAGGCTGGAATGTTCCGTGCTCCCTAAGACGCCGATCAATTGCTTCGAACGGCTTCCTGTCGGGACACCTTCGTTCTGGAAATCTGTCTCGATACAAACGTACCGCGCCACGGCTATCCATACATCAGCCGGCCGAAGTGGCCGTGCGGTTAAAGGCGCTGCAGTCTGGAACCGCAAGACCGCTACGGTCGCAGGTTCGAATCCTGCCTCGGGCATGGATGTTTGTGATGTCCTTAGGTTAGTTAGGTTTAACTAGTTCTAAGTTCTAGGGGACTAATGACCTCAGCAGTTGAGTCCCATAGTGCTCAGAGCCATTTGAACCATACATCAAATGGGCATCTGCCAACTCCGCATTTGTAAACATTGCACTGACCTCAAAACCACGTTCGTGATGAACACTGACCTGTTGATGCTACGTACTGATGTGCTCGATGCTAGTACTGTAGAGCAATGAGTCGCATGTCAACAAAAGCACCGAAGTCAACATTACCTTTCTTTAATTGGACCAACTGGCGGTGAATCGAGGAAGTACAGTACATACTGACGAAACTAAAATGAGCTCTAACATGGAAATTAAGCGTTTCCGGACACATGTCCACATAACATCTTTTCTTTATTTGTGTGTGAGGAATGTTTCCTGAAAGTTTGGCCATACCTTTTTGTAACACCCTGTATAGGCCATATATACATAGAAATTACTCCAAAAGTTGCAGAGTTAAGCTTCTACGTCACTCCTTTTCACCCCCACCTCTGTGGGTGGAAGGTGTTCTCAACCTCACAGAAACCTCTGTGGACGTTCACACAACTCACCATCGCTCGTTATCGAGCAAAATTTGTAGAAGACGAACAAAAATCCTCTCATCTCTTCTGTCACTGTCACCCTTTTATATGCCAGGATTGTATTCTCGTGTCTGGCCTGAATACCGACGCTGTCAGAAATACAGGGTGTTTGTAAATTAGTTATATAAAAGTATCCTTAAATAGTGAAAAAGTTAAATAACTTACAGAAATGTCCGATACAGCACTGATTACAGTATGTCTTCAAGTTTTATTTACAAATGTCGGATGTAGCTTCCTTTTGTAACACGACACGTGTCCCATCTGTAATCAGTTTGCTGTCAAATCGTATGAAGAAAGTCTTGATGCATAGTGGCAGCTGCTTGTGTTATCGGTTCTCGCAGCTCATCGACGTTTCCAGGAAGCGAAGGAACAAACTCTCTGCCTTTAATGTAACCCCGTACACAGAAGTCCATTAGGGTTAAATCTTCCACCACGTGCAGTCCAAGTCCGCACATTCCTATGCAGATACGCGACAACTTCACGACAATAATATGGTGACGCGCCATCTTGCTCGAAAGTAAATTCTGTACTCATATCTCGTAGTTGAGGCATTAGGTAATGTTCAATTATATCCAGGTAAGATAGACAGGTACAGTTGACTCGGCAAAAAAAGGGACCGTGAATCTTGTTACAGCGCAAAAACAGTTACATTAGGCGAGTTCCGTACTTGTTCTATTAGTGACGTGGTTTCTGCTCATCCCAAATGAGAACGTTACGCCGATTCACTTTACTGCAGGTATGGAAGGAGGCTTCGTCACTGAACACAATTTTAGTAAGAAAATCATCTTCAGTGCGCATTTTGTTAAACATTTATACACAAAATTCAGCTCGTTGTTCTTTGTCACTTTCTCTTAAAGCTTGCAACAGTCTCAGTTTGTAGGTTTAGATGACAGGCGTTTTCGCAATACCTTTCACACTGCACCACTAGGCATATTCAATTCTAAGCTGCCACGTCTCGTTAATTCACCCAGGGTACGAATGTAAGACTGCTGAACGTGTTCAATTGCTGTCTCAGAGACTGCTGGTCGACCCTGACCCGGCGTCCTGTGTGTTTCGTAAAAACGATTTTGCCAATTAATAAAAGTTTATCTTTGAGGTGGTGGTTTGCGATATTTAGTCCTGAATTGTCTATCAACTGTAGTAGTGGATTTATATTCATGAAACCATGAACAACACCGTGCATGCTCTGTACCGTTATACGACTCCATTGATGACTGCATTCGTGCATGCCACCTAGCGGGAACGTCGGGAAGTTCGGCGGGAATAAAATTTGAAGATATATGCATTCAGTGCTGTCTCAAACATTTCTGTAAGCTATTTATCCTTTTCACAATTAAGGATTACTTTTGCATAATTAATTTACAAACACCGTGTACAACTTGTAGTTACCCCTTCTGTATGACGTACGGATATTACGTACCTTTCATGAATCTTGGCAATGCTGACTGCTGTTTAGAATGTATGCTATTTAAATGCTCACGTTTCTGGTTGGGAAAATTATTTGGATTTTCGTTGGGAACTCTTTCATTGTTAAAGACTGCTAACATAAGCAAGTACGGTCTTGGACCGAATTATGGTGGTCGGAAAAAAAATTTCAGCACCTCTGCGTGGCCAGCAAGAGAAACAGAGGTGGGGTCTTTAAGTATCTGAACAGCAGACCAGAGTTCTGTGTTAAATTCCAACTCAAATGTCTCATTGAGACAGAGCGCCTGACCCTGTTGGTGATGATCTGAGTATCGAATAAGGACGTTGAAGTTAGAAGTCCCCTCGGTGCCGTACGAGAAAAGTAGTTTAAATATCGGCATCTGTCCTCTCATTCATTTCAGGCTTCTCCATAAACACGCAAACAACACTACTCTAGACAAGTGCTCATTAGTGTCATCCACTGCACGTCATTTCAGAGGAAGCAAACGGCAGACGATCTTCTCTAGGAAGTTGTCCAGGACAGCAACGTAGGATTTCTGCATTGTACCCAACGCTCATTACCCGAGTATGGACTGACCCTTGTATATTGGTATATTTTCTGTAATGATTAACAGACTCGAAATTGATACCTTAAGTGAAATGCGAGCAGTAGCTAAAGCAGATGGTCATCAATAAATCGGTGAGGATTACGAGTCGGGTCAGTCTGTTTTAATATTTCACCCGAAGTGCGACAGGACACTCCGCCAGGCCGGCCGAAGTGGCCGTGCGGTTAAAGGCGCTGCAGTCTGGAACCGCAAGACCGCTACGGTCGCAGGTTCGAATCCTGCCTCGGGCATGGATGTTTGTGATGTCCTTAGGTTAGTTAGGTTTAACTAGTTCTAAGTTCTAGGGGACTAATGACTTCAGCAGTTGAGTCCCATAGTGCTCAGAGCCATTTTGAGACACTCCGTCATTTTCAAGGCACAAAAAACAAGAGTTTTATGCATAGGAATTTGAACCCTCGGTGGATGGGACTGCGTCAGCTGGGGATCAAAAGACGGTGTATGCGGAGTGGAAGCACTCACTGTGAACAACTAGATCTACCAAACAACTGGAGACGACCAACATTGGTTCATGTGGAGGAGGGGACCAAATAGCGAGGTCATGGGTCCCATCGGGTTAGGGAAAGAAGTCGGCCGTGATCTTTCAAAGGACCATCCCGGAATTTGCCTGAAGCGATTTAGAGAAATCACGGAAAATCTAAATCAGAACGTCCGGACGCGGGTTTGAACCGTCGTCCTCCCGAATGCGTGCCCAGTATGCTAACCACTGCAGCACCGCGCTCGGTCATCAGACGTCGTTGATAGTCGAATATTAATCAACAATGGGTGAACAAGTTGTCTCAACTCCTTACTTTATTTCGTTCTCAGAGCCCAGATAAAATTCAGTTTTTTTTTTTTTTTTTTTTTTTTTTTACTCCAATGGAAGTGGATAATCCGTTAGACATGTTCCCGAAGGCGAGATGAACGTCGCTTGAAGACATTATCGATGTGTCAAAAAGAAAAAGTCGCGTTTGGAGATTCGTCGTATTTTTTCCATATGAAAGTATCTAAGAAATTGTAAAATATAGAGGCCTACCACTTTAATTAATTAGGTTGGTGGATAAGTACTCGTTTTACATGTTGGTATTCTAGTTGCTATGGATTTATTAGTCGATTGTCATGTTTTATTTGTAGTTCACTGTTGCTATTTGAGTTTACATGTTTTCCTTTTGTCAGTTGGAGGTAGTGAATGGAGCAGTGGACGCTAGAAAATGGAGCCCCAAGTGGAGAAATCGGAACATTTCCGACATATTCTTCTCTTTGAATTCAATAGAATGGTGACAGCAGAATGATTTTCTCGTTACAAAGAGGATGGTTTTGACGTTAGTGACTCTCCACGTCGACGAAGACCTTCGGGGTCTGATGAAGATCGTCTAAACACATTAATCCACAATCATCCACGTCGAGAACAGGTAAATGTGATGAACTGTGATCATTCCACCATCGTACGATATTTGTATGCACAGGGAAGGCTCAAAAATCAGGTGTACATAGACCACATGGTCTAAGCGAAAATCACAAAAATCTGCAGGTGGCCATATGTACATCTCTGCTTGTTCGTCATCAACTCACTCGTGAACAACGCCTACCATTCCCACCCTGTATCGTTACTGGTGACGAGGAACTGTGTCTTTATGCTAACATAAGGAAAATAAAGACATGGTTGACCCTAAACGAAGCAGCAACTCTCCGTACAACAACCTGCAAGCGTCCACAAAAGAGAAAGTTATGCATCTGGTGGAACACCGACGGTGCGGTATACCACGAATTGCCTATCCAAGGTGCTGACATTTATTGGCAACAGCTGAGACATTTTGCAGACGCACTCCGAGAACAACGACCGGAGAGACTGCGTGAACTGATGCCACTCCAAGATAACGCCCGTCCTTATTCTACTGTTGTTGTTGTTGTTGTTGTTGTGGTCTTCAGTCCTGAGACTGGTTTGATGCAGCTGTCCATGCTACTCTATCCTGTGCAAGCTTCTTCATCTCCCAGTACCTACTGCAACCTACATCCTTCTGAATCTGCTTGGTGTATTCATCTCTTGGTCTCCCTCTACGATTTTTACCCTTCACGCTGCCCTCCTATACTAAATTGGTGATCCCTTGATGCCTCAGAACATGTCCTACCAATCGATCCCTTCTTGTAAAGTTGTGCCACAAACTTCTCGTCTCCCCAATCCTATTCAATATCTCCTCATTAGTTATGTGATCTACCCATCTAATCTTCAGCATTCTTCTATAGCACCACATTTCGAAAGCTTCTATTTTCTTCTTGTCCAAACTATTTATCGTCCATGTTTCACTTCCATACATGGCTACACTCCATACAAATACTTTAAGAAATGACTTACTGACACTTAAATCTATACTCGATGTGAACAAATTTCTCTTCTTCAGAAACGCTTTCCTTGCCATTGCCAGCCTACATTTTATATCCTCTCTACTTCGGCCATCATCAGTTATTTTCCTCCCCAAATAGCCAAACTCCTTTACTACTTTAAGTGTCTCATTTCCTAATCTAATACCCTCAGCATCTCCCGACTTAATTCGACTGCATTCCATTATCCTCGTTTTGCTTTTGTTGATGTTCATCTTATATCCTCCTTTCAAGACGCTATCCATTCCGTTCAACTGCTCTTCCAAGTCCTTTGCTGTCTCTGACAGAATTACAATGTCATCGGCGAACCTCAGAGTTTTTATTTATCCTCCATGGATTTTAATACCTACTCCGAATTTTTCTTTTCCTTCCTTCACTGCTTGCTCAATATACAGATTGAATAACATCGGGGAGAGGCTACAACCCTGTCTCACTCCCTTCCCACCCACTGCTTCCCTTTCATGCCCCTCGACTCTTATAACTGCCATTTGGTTGCTGTACAAATTGTAAATAGCCTTTCGTTCCCTGTATTTTACCCCTGCCACCTTCAGAATCTGAAAGAGAGTATTCCAGTCAACATTGTCAAAAGCTTTCTCTGAGTCTACAAATGCTAAAAACGTAGGTTTGCCTTTCCTTAATCTAGCTTCCAAGATAAGTGGTAGGGTCAGTATTGCCTCACGTGTTCCAATATTTCTACGGAATCCAAACTGATCTTCCCCGAGGTCGGCTTCTACTAGTTTTTCCATTCGTCTGTAATGAATTCCCGTTAGTATTTTGCAGCCGTGACTTATTAAACCGATAGTTCGGTAATTTTCACATCTGTCAACACCTGCTTTCTTTGGGATTGGAATTATTATATTCTTCTTGAAGTCTGAGGGTATTTCGCCTGTCTCGTACAACTTGTTCACCAGATGGTAGAGTTTCGTCAGGACTGGCTCTCCCAAGGCTGTCAGTAATTCGAATGGAATGTTGTCTACTCCCGGGGCCTTGTTTCGACTCAGGTCTTTCAGTGCTCTGTCAAACTCTTCACGCAGTATCTTATCTCCCATTTCATCTTCATCTACATCCTCTTCCATTTCCATAATATTGTCCTCAAGTACATCGCCCTTGTATAGATCCTCTGTATACTCCTTCCACCTTTCTGCTTTCCCTTCTTTTCTTAGAACTGGGTTTCCATCTGAGCTCTTGATGTTCATACAAGTGGTTCTCTTTTCTCCAAAGGTCTCTTTAATTTTCCTGTAGGCAGTATCTATCTTACCCCTAGTGAGATAAGCCTCTACATCCTTACATTTGTCCTCTAGCCATCCCTGCTTAGCCATTTGGCCCTTCCTGTCGATCTCATTTTTGAGACGTTTGTATTCCTTTTTGCCTGCTTCATTTATTGGATTTTTATATTTTCTCCTTTCATCAATTAAATTCGATATTTCTTGTGTTACCCAAGGGTTTCTACTAGCCCTCGTCTTTTTACCTACTTGATCCTCTGCTGCCGTCACTACTTCATCCCTCAAAGCTACCCATTCTTCTTCTACTGTATTTCTTTCCCCCATTGCTGTCAATTGTTCTCTTATGCTCTCCCTGAAACTCTGTACAACCTCTGGTTCTTTCAGTTTATCCAGGTCCCATCTCCTTAAATTCCCACCTTTTTGCAGTTTCTTCAGTTTTAATCTACAGGTCATAACCAATAGATTGTGGTCAGAGCCCACATCTGCCCCTGGAAATGTCTTACAATTTAAAACCTGGTTCCTAAATCTCTGTCTTACCATTATATAATCTATCTGATACCTTCCAGTATCTCCAGGCTTCTTCCATGTATACAACCTCCTTTTATGACTCTTGAACCAAGTGTCAGCTATGATTAAGTTGTGCTCTGTGCAAAATTCTACTAGGCGGCTTCCTCTTTCATTTCTTACCCCCAATCCATATTCACCTACTACGTTTCCTTCTCTCCCTTTTCCTACTACCGAATTCCAGTCACCCATGACTTTTAAATTTTCGTCTCCCTTCACTATCTGAATAATTTCTTTTATTTCGTCATACATTTCTTCAATTTCTTCGTCATCTGCAGAGCTAGTTGGCATATAAACTTGTATTACTGTAGTAGGCGTGGGCTTCGCGTCTATCTTGGCCACAATAATGCGTTCACTATGCTGTTTGTAGTAGCTTACCCGCATTCCTATTTTTTTAATTCATTATTAAACCTACTCCTGCATTACCCCTATTTGATTTTGTATTTATCACCCTGTATTCACCTGACCAAAAGTCTTGTTCCTCCTGCCACCGAACTTCACTAATTCCCACTATATCTAACGTTAACCTATCCATTTCCCTTTTTAAATTTTCTAACCTACATGCCCGATTAAGGGATCTGACACTCCACGCTCCGATCCGTAGAACGCCAGTTTTCTTTCTCCCGTCCTCTTGAATAGTCCCAGCCCGGAGATCCGAATGGGGGACTAATTTACCTCCGGAATATTTTACCCAAGAGGACGCCATCATCATTAACCCTACAGTAGAGCTGCATGCCCTCGGGAAAAAATACGGCTGTAGTTCCCCTTGCTTTCAACCGTTCGCAGTACCAGCACAGCAAGGCCGTTTTGGTTAGTGTTACAAGGCCAGATCAGTCAATCATCCAGACTGTTGCCCCTGCAAATACTGATAAGGCTGCTGCCCCTCTTCAGGAGCCACACGTTTGTCTGTCCTCTCAACAGATACCCATCGGTTGTGGTTGCACCTACGGTACGGCTATCTGTATAGCTGAGGCACGCGAGCCTCCCCACCAACGGCAAGGTCCATGGTTCATTTGGGGGGGGGGGGGGGGAGGGGCTTATTCTGCTGGACTGACGAATTCTGCTAGACTGACGAAAAACACAATGCCGGAGTTGGGCTGGGAAGTCATTCTGCACCCACCCCATTCACCTGACCTGACATCCTCAGATTTTCACCTTTTCCACACTCTGTCGAACAATCTTGAACGAACTGCTTTGCCTCAAAACGACACGAGTTCTACAGTCACGGATCGAAAAGTTACCTTAGAGTTGGCAGATAGTTGTAAATAATGAAGGAGAATATGTTACTGGTAACTAAAGTTTCTGTAGTGTGTATCGGTTGTGTTTGTTAAACATATAGAAAAATGTTACGAACTTAGTGCACCAACCCAATAGATACTGCGAGAGTGGCAAATAAATTACACTTGACTGCAAACATGAGACTAAATGGTTCAAATGGCCCTGAGCACTATGGGACTTAACATCTGAGGTCATCAGTCCCCTAGAACTTAGAACCACTTAAACCTAACTAACAGGACAGAACACACATCAATGCCCGAGGCAGGATTCGAACCTGTGACTGAAGCGCCTAGAACCGCTCGGTCACACCGGCCGGCCATGAGGCTAAAGAACAACGGAAAGACTATTCGTGAAGTAAGGTCTCCGCCTGATGAAATAAACATGCTGGAAATGCTGGGGTGACTCATCTGCGTTGGCAAGACGCATAGCAGCCGTGCTTCCTTCCAAACGCGCTCTACGTCTTAGGAAATAGTGGTGGGCAGGCAGGAAATCCCGTATCTGTTACAGATTACAGTGATTGAGAAGTCAAAGATACCACAATAACAACTTTATAGAATCTAACTGCGATTTCAGGCACAATTAGCATTTTACATTCAACGCCGTGTGCCATCTGTTGGCCGAATTTCGTACTTCTTTCTGTAAACCTGGGGTCATGCTATGGAATTAGCTGCGATTTGAGTGACAAGTCGCGACAAAGTCGCAAGTAGCAACTAAAAAGCACAGTTAACATTCTTTGCCGAGTGCCATCTGTTGACCGACGTTCGTACTTCGTTGTAAGAAACTTGTACCTCACGAGATCGATGTACTGTCTATGCATACTATATGCCGACATGCACATTCAGCACCAGTTGTGGTTCGTCAAACACAGCCGTGACTCTGAATGTATTATATCAATAAGAAGCAACATTGCCTTTTTGCCCTGAAAATATCATTGAGAAACAAGTAAATTAAAAAATGTGTTTGATTCTGCTTCCAATATGACAGTTGTTAATACTCCATATGCTTACAGGACTCTGCAATGTTAACACAGCAGAACTCAGACATCTGTATAAGTGTAATGAAATGAAAACAATATTATTGAGTCATATGAATCCCTCACTTTTGTTCCGAGACAGTTCAAGACTCTGGAGAAAAATTTTACACCTGTTGTTCTACATTGCAACTGCACACATAATAACTTTTTGCCGACACTACAACCACCTACACAAGTAAGCTTTTCCTGTGTTACCTTCAAGTACTGCACTTAAACTATTCTTGATTTAACTGGAAGATCCATACTTCCCATTTTCATATCAACAGCCTCAAATCGCATATTATAGACCTTGGGCTATGTTGCAGATCAGTGTCACCACACCAAGATTGCGGGAAAAGGGGGAGGGAGCATGTCACTCTCCAACAGGTCTTTACCAATAATTAAATGGCGGAAAACTTACGGGTATAGGACGGCTTAACACGGGGAAAATGAGATTTTCATTATTCACTCACTGTATTTAACATTTGTTTATCATTCCTTTAAAAATGGTTCAAATGGCTCTGAGCACTATGGGACTTAACATCTGTGGTCATCAGTCCCCTAGAACTTAGAACTACTTAAACCTAACTAACCTAAGGACATCACACACATCCATGCCCGAGGCAGTATTCGAACCTGCGACCGTAGCGGTCACGCAGTTCCGGAGTGAGCGCCTTAACCGCGAGACCACCGCGGCCGGCTATCATTCCTTTAACATCGCATAATAACTACAATTAAACATAGTTCAGTCACTCATTTTACACACTTTATTTCATAATTATGGCACTTTTAAGCTGCAAGTCCTCTAAGAGTTGTCTTGAATCTTCACGATTCTCTCTCAAGAGCCTTGATGTGGATAGATACGTACAACAACCAGTAATCAGAGTCGGAACTGCGTCTGCAAAACCACAAGGATTATTAAACATTTTTGCTGTCACTAATTACACGCAGTGTAACCGACAGAGTAGTATTGCTAATAATTCCTGTAATGAAAGCCACTCAATTGGGATGTTTCACATTTGCAGAACGATCTCACTTAAGTAATTAAGTCCATCGAAACACTTAGAAACTAATCTCTTGGTTGACGAAGACAGTCTAAAGACGCAGTGGCAATTTCTCCATATCTGTTGACAATGATACTTTGAATTATCGCTATACTGAGTGACTAAAACGTGGTTCAGGCACCTGTGAACGTACCAATACGTTAGAATTCGTTTTCTAAATACGAACTATTACGGTACTGTATAGCTACTCACGTATTAATTACACTATTAATATTTTCACAATTGTTTCTTTAATACAAAATTTAAGGCCAACGGAAGAACACATGTAAAACATACTTACTAAAGACAGTTTTTTTGAGGTGCAATTTTCTGTGTGGATAAGTGTAACTTTTTCATACGATGAGGAAGTCGCAGAAGTCTCAGAAGTAGCAGTGGTAGAGTGCGGAGGGATACAAGAACTGGATTCGTTAACTACGGTTCTTAACTACGACAAATCACAGTTAAGAATGACAGATACTGAAAAGTAGCATTCACGGAAATCAGTGATATCGGAAAAATTGCAGTTTAGCCCGTCACTATTAGGGAGCAAATTGATGAGTTGGGCAGGTGCCATCTGTGTGACAGGAAATGGCGGCCAGTGGACGTGAGGTTGTATCCGGCGTTACTGATCAAGGCAGCCAACTCCGAGACTGTGACACCTCGAGGCCTATCCACATTCGACGTCAGAACGGAACGCGACGTCACAGCCAAATCATAGTTAAATGGTGGTGTGCCCACACTAGACGGAGCGTCAACATGTCACTTCGCTTAGTCCCGTCAACGGTGAAATTGAACTTCCGGGATGCAAATAGTCTAACTATAATGTCAGAATTAAGGACCTAGCAATCAAGGGAATCACGAAACCTGGCAGAAAATCCGAAGAGATTCTGGTGCTATGTTGCTAAACACAGCTTTCCGAAATTTCTTCACCGAGAAAGACGATGTAAATATTCCAGAATTTGTCTCAAGAACAGCTGTCAACTTGAGTATCCTAGAAGTACGTACTCTCGGAGTAGTGAAGTAACTTAAATCACTTAATGAGAGAAAGTCTTCCAGTCCAGATTATATACCAATTAGGTTCCTTTCAGAGTATGCTGATGCAATAGCTCCGTACTTAACAATCATATACAACAGCTCGCTCGTCGAAAGATACGTATCCAAATACTGGAAAGTTGCACAGGTCACACCAGTATTCAAGTAAGGCAGCAGGAGTAATCCACTAAATTGCAGGCCCATATCACTGACGTCAATATGCAGCAGGATTTTTTAACATATATTATGTTCGAACATTATGAATTACATCGAAGAAAACGGTATATTGACACATAGTCAACACGGGTTTAGGAAATATCGTTCTTGTGAAACAGCTATCTCTTTACTCACACGAAGAGTTGAGTGCTGTCGACAAGGGGTTTCAAATTGATTCTATGTTTCCAGAATGCTTTTCACACCGTGCGTCACAAGCTACATGTAATCAAAGTGCGAGCTTATGGAATATCGTCTCAGTAATAAACTGGATTCGTGATTTCCTATCACAGAGGTCATAGTTCGTAGTAATTGATGGAAAGTCATCGAGTGAAGCAGAAGTGATTTCTGGCGTTCCCGGAGTTGGTGTTAAAGGCCCTCTGCTGTTCCTTGCCTATATAAACGATTTAGGAAACAATCTGCACCAGTCTTTGGCTGTTGCAGATGACGCTGTCGTTTACTGCCTAGTAAACTCATCAGAAGACTAAAACAAATTGCAAAACGATTTAGAAAAGATATCTGTATGGTACGAAAATTGGCAGTTGACCCCAAGTAATGGGAAGTGTGAGGTCATGTACATTAGTACCAAAAGGAATCCGTTAAACTTCGGTTACGCGATAAACCAATCAAATCTAAAGGTCGTAAATTCGACTAATTTCTTAGGAATTACTGTTATGAAAACCTAAATTTTAAAGACCACAGAGACAGTGTTGTGAGGAAGGCGCACCAAAGACTGCGTTTTATTGGCAGAACACTTAGAAGATGCAACAGATGTTCTAAAGAGACTGCTTGTACTACGCCTGTCCGTCCTCTTTTGGAGTACTGCTACACGGTGTGGGATCCTTACCAGATGGCGTAATAAAGTTCAAAGAAGATCAGAACGTTTTGTTTTATCGACAAATGAGGGGGGACAGTGTCACGGACATGATGCGGAATGGAGGTGGACGTCACTAAAACACAGGCGTTTCTCGTTGCGGCAGGATCTTCTCACGAAATTTCGGTCACCAACTATCCCCTCCGAATGCGAAAACATTTTGTTGATGTCGATTTACGTAGGGAGGAACGATCGTAGTAATAAAATAAAGATATTGGTGTTTGTTTTTTCCGCGCGCTGTTCGAGAGTGGAATAATAGAGAATTCTTGTGAAGGTGATCCGATGAACCCTCTGCCAGGCACTTAAGTGTGATTTGCAGAGTAGCCATGCAGATGTAGAAAGTTTGTTGACTACTAAATCTAGAATCAAAATTTATTAATGACCAAAGCAAGAACACATGTTATTGACAAAGTTTGTATTATAAACTACTGAGAAGTGAAAAATAGGAAAAGTGTCGTCCAGACGTTTCAAAACATTGTCATTTATTTGCTAATGAAAAATGTACGTACAAACACAAAATATTTTTCAGGACAATATGTAAATTTTATACCGTATCTGATATGGTTTTCTTTCCAAATACCAATTAATATGGTTTTCTTTTCAAATACCAATTAACGTCAAAAGTAACTTTGTCTTCTTCAATAGAGCTGACGTATTCGCTGTTAAAAATGTTATTTAATGAGAATTGTTTCATCACTTTATGTTCTTACCAGTGCACAGTGTAGAAACTGAAGCATCCCCAACTCTCTTGTGGTCCCCTTTTTAGGTACCCCACGTCGACGACTCCCCGATGAGGTGCTGGCCTTGTGTTTTGCTATTACTGCGAGTCTTGTAAATATCGCTTTTGTTTAGTAATTATGCCCGGCTAAAATTCTCCCCTTTTATGATTAGGACAACCTGCGCCACCTTTCGGAGGGAGTGGGGACGTCAAAGAGTCACAAAAGTTCATATTAAGAATCTCCGTAATATTCTAACAGTTTATCGTGAATCTTAACACGATAAAGTCCAATCTAATTATTGCCTCGCTGACTGACACGGGTTCCCCGCCCTTTAACGATACAATCAAGAGAAAAAAAGGCAGCAACAATGACGATCAGGCCTTTTTACAGGTTTTTCATCACAAGAGTTTAACGTCAGTGCCTTCTCCATGACGGAGCTGCCGTGGCTTTGCCGTACTTAGACGTTGAACTACTTGCTGATATACTATAATTTTGATCTGCAGTTACCAAACTCTGATTCTACACTATTTTCCCCTCTGAAAATTCTATTCTTAATTTTAAATTATTCTTTCTATAGCTTTTATCACTGTAAACTGAACCGAGGTGTTACAAAACCTTCGCAATGTGTCACGGAGAACAAAGCGAACGCTTAATTTATTTTACCTTTTTCTGATGAAATAGTTAACGAGTGAACGGGTGAATGGCAGTGTCCAGCGGGAACGATATTTCGGTAAGCGACCACGTTATCATCATCAGGTGCGCTGACGAATTTAAGTTCTCGTCCCCGTTGGATATTGACGTCTGGATGCTCACCCGTGAACAATTTCGTCAAGAATTACGCCGCGAGAATCTGAATGATCACTTTTTTGTGCTCGAATAGCAAAGTTTTTCAGCCCAAGATTGGTCTATGACCAGTGGTTCTTTGCTCCCTTGCCACAGTTCACCGGGGGTACATTACTGAGGACAGGTCAGGAGGTGTTGCCAATCATGATATTCTCTACAATCACATCTATTATCATATTCATCTATAAGGCCCCACGGTTTGCCTAAAATGGTCAACTGAGGCATTTTAAACAATGAAATCGAAACAAACCAAAAACAGCACGTAGCTGTAGATAAAATAAAGACTAAGAAGGTACTAAAAGTACGAAATACACTATAGAACATGAGCAAACACGGTCAGAATACGTTAACTTTGATATGAGGAGACGATACCAACGGTTTTCCCTCCCTCCAACCGTCTTTCAGCCCGATCAACTCTGACATTGATGTCATATTCTGTCAAGTGTGTCTGGCCTTTAAACACCTCTGCTTGGAATTTGAACAAAACTTTTTACCTCGACGTTCAATTGCTGGTAAAGGACAGTTATATAACACAAATACTCAACCTAGGGACTCCTATTACTCACGGGATCCAAAGGGCTGCAGATGTGAAGGACGGTCAAAGGGTCTTAATTATCATCTCTAAAAAAATAAACGTATTTAGTTAATTCTGTGTGTGTGTGTGTGTGTGTGTGTGTGTGTGTGTGTGTGTGTGTGTGTGTGTGTGTATCTGCGGTCTTGGTACATTTTGAAACCCTGTGCCAGATTACCATAGTGCACCGCTAGAGAAGCCAAAATAAAACGGCGAAGCGTACCTCCAATTTATCAAAGGACTGCGCCATATTTTTGCTTCTTTAGTGGATTACTGCGGCACTCTGGTACGCAGTTTCCAATATGTACCAGGACTGCAGACATTTACCTCCAAAGAAGAACAAAGAAATCTTACTAGGTGGCTTTATAAGGTATTACTTTTTTATTTTTGACTCAAATCACTTTTTTATGATACAATCGTTACCGGTTTCGGTCTTCAACGACAATCTTCAGATGCTACAATACACAACAGAAAAGCTTAAATTAAGACCTGAAACAAGTGCAGTTATGTGGTATCAACGTTCGGTACCACACCTGTGAGGGGTTGCAGGTATCGACCGCGATTCGCGACTAAATAGCGCCGCTCCGCGGCTTGTGACAAGTCTCTAGCGAACTCTCGCCTGCTCTTGCTCGGGACGTCAACTAGGAATTTAGCATAGCCTTCAGCTGATAGGAAGCGACCTCTAACAAGGCGCTTAGTCAAGTATGGCATAAGTAATGCCTCTCTAGATATCTGTTTGTAGTTATATGTAAGCAGCATATGAAGAAGCCTGTAACACAAGTTAAATACAATATATGTTATTTTTTACCAACGACTACTAATTATTTCAGTCGTTGCAGATACAGACTATGCAGCCATCCCCTTACCGACTTCACTGCCAAACCTGCAATATGTTTCTATTTAGCTGTGGCCACCTGTCATCATAACAACCGACGAGGAGAATCATAACAAATTATTTTCACTAGATCTACTTGTGAGCCTTATACAGCGCTATTACAATGCACACGGTTCACACCTGTGGGCAGCATTTGATGAACAAGTGCCCATTCGTTGTCAGCTAAACATAAAATCAGAAACCAGCGAATTATATACATACAACCTAGTGTACTTTTCCTTCCGTACTCTTTGCGCTAGATGCGCGCGTCCTATGTGACAATCTTCCATCATAATAGCCATAAAACATGACAGTTATTACAATATTATTTCAGTCATTTATTAATGAAATACGTAAGCAAATAAAGATCCTTAACATGGTTAAAATGTATGTGGAAGAAAGGGAGGCCTTTACAGTAAGAGACATGTAGACCGCAGTTCGTGGTCTAGTGAGTGACAGACAGCACGCGGCACGGTAACTCAGCGTGTTCTGTCAGAGGGCTTCATCGCTCAACGATGAACTTGAACAAGCGTCATGGCACGTCCGCCCCGAACAAATAGAACGAACGAAAATGAACAAAATGAAATCACAAAAAAAGAAAAAAGTGGCTAGCGTTGCTGCCTCTGGATCACGGGGTCCCGGGTTTGATTCTCGGCCAGGTTGGGGATTTTCTCTGCCCGGGGACTGGGTGTTTGTGTTGTTCTCATCTTACCATATCATCATCATAATTCGTGAGAAATGAAATGATCGTATGGCATTTATTGGCCGGGATATCCCCTTCGGTGTTCGGCCGCCGTATTGCAACTCTTTTTAGTTGACGCCACTTCGGCGACTTCCGTGTCAGTGATGATGTTTTAAAGTACTGTATTTGCACTCGTATATTATGAATACCTGACTGAAATATTACTGTAATAATTAAAGCTGTGGTTATTACCATTGACGAATATTTTACAGAGAACGTGCACATCTAGCGCAAAGAATAGAGACGGGGAAGTACACTTGATTGTTTGTATATAATTCCCTGATTTTTGATTTTGTGTTTAGTTCACAACGCGGTAACACTTATTCATTAACTGCTGCCCATAGGTACGTACCTTATGCATTGTTAATAGCACCTTATTAAGCTAACAAGTAGATCTTGTGAAAATAATTGCACTTGTTTCAGGTCTGTTTTCTGTTCTCTGTTGTAGCATATGAGGACAGCCTTTGGAGGCCGAAACCAGTAATGATTGTTTCATAAAAAAGTGAATTGTGTCAAACATAAAAATAAGTCAGTCACGTCTCTGCAAACGGAATTCGTTTTTTTCCAAAGGTACTGTTAAAGCTTTACTACCACCTCCCGTAAATGTTTTTGATCCATGCCACCTCTCTTTTATGTAGTAGTGCTTTAGCAGTTACAAGACGAGGACCTCACTAAACTGCATCACAGTGGGTAGAAGAATCACTCAATAGAGGAAAGTCCACTGGACCTGACGGGATACCAATTCGATTCTACACAGAGTACGCGAAAGAACTTGCCCCCCTTCTAACAGCCGTGTACCGCAAGTCTCTAGAGGAACGGAGGGTTCCAAATGATTGGAAAAGAGCACAGATAGTCCCAGTCTTCAAGAAGGGTCGTCGAGCAGATGCGCAAAACTATAGACCTATATCTCTGACGTCGATCTCTTGTAGAATTTTAGAACATGTTTTTTGCTCGCGTATCATGTCATTTCTGGAAACCCAGAATCTACTATGTAGGAATCAACATGGATTCCGGAAACAGCGATCGTGTGAGACCCAACTCGCCTTATTTGTTCATGAGACCCAGAAAATATTAGATACAGGCTCCCAGGTAGATGCTATTTTTCTTGACTTCCGGAAGGCGTTCGATACAGTTCCGCACTGTCGCCTGATAAGCAAAGTAAGAGCCTACGGAATATCAGACCAGCTGTGTGGCTGGATTGAGGAGTTTTTGGCAAACAGAACACAGCATGTTGTTATCAATGGAGAGACGTCTACAGACGTTAAAGTAACCTCTGGCGTGCCACAGGGGAGTGTTATGGGACCATTGCTTTTCACAATATATATAAATGACTTAGTAGATAGTGTCGGAAGTTCCATGCGGCTTTTCGCGGATGATGCTGTAATATACAGAGAAGTTGCTGCATTAGAAAATTGTACCGAAATACAGGAAGATCTGCAGCGGATAGGCACTTGGTGCAGGGAGTGGCAACTGACCCTTAACATAGACAAATGTAATGTATTGCGAATACATAGAAAGAAGGATCCTTTATTGTATGATTATATGATAGCGGAACAAACACTGGTAGCAGTTACTTCTGTAAAATATCTGGGAGTATGCGTACGGAACGATTTGAAGTGGAATGATCATATAAAACTAATTGTTGGTAAGGCGGGTACCAGGTTGAGATTCATTGGGAGAGTGCTTAGAAAATGTAGTCCATCAACAAAGGAGGTGGCTTACAAAACACTCGTTCGACCTATACTTGAGTATTGCTCATCAGTGTGGGATCCGTACCAGGTCGGGTTGACGGAGGAGATAGAGAAGATCCAAAGAAGAGCGGCGCGTTTCGTCACTGGGTTATTTGGTAACCGTGATAGCGTTACGGAGATGTTTAATAAACTCAAGTGGCAGACTCTGCAAGAGAGGCGCTCTGCATCGCGGTGTAGCTTGCTCGCCAGGTTTCGAGAGGGTGCGTTTCTGGATGAGGTATCGAATATATTGCTTCCCCCTACTTATACTTCCCGAGGAGATCACGAATGTAAAATTAGAGAGATTAGAGCGCGCACGGAGGCTTTCAGACAGTCGTTCTTCCCGCGAACCATACGGGACTGGAACAGGAAAGGGAGGTAATGACAGTGGCACGTAAAGTGCCCTCCGCCACACACCGTTGGGTGGCTTGCGGAGTATCAATGTAGATGTAGATGTAGATGTAGATTAGATGGGTAGATCACATAACTAATGAGGAGGTATTGAGTAGAATTGGGGAGAAGAGGAGTTTGTGGCACAACTTGACAAGAAGAAGGGACCGGTTGGTAGGACATGTTCTGAGGCATCAGGGGATCACAAATTTAGCATTGGAGGGCAGCGTGGAGGGTAAAAATCGTAGATGGAGACCAAGAGATGAATACACTAAGCAGATTCAGAAGGATGTAGGTTGCAGTAGTTACTGGGAGATGAAGAAGCTTGCACAGGATAGAGTAGCGTGGAGAACTGCATCAAACCAGTCTCTGGACTGAAGACAACAACAACAACAACAACAACAACAACAACAGAGGGTAGGCGCCACGATGGTATGTCCATCATTCCATGCAACGTTTCTCGACAGCGATATGCTCGCGGCCGTGCTCTTGCTTCCAGGAATTTGTACTAAAAGATAGTAAAATAAGCGCTTGTGAAATCCCCTACCACAATACAGCACGTGTCGAGCACCTCATCAACTTGACTTTGTTACACAAAGACAAGCAGATACACATACACAACAGCCGGCCGCTGTGGTCGAGCGGCTCTAGGCGCTTCAGTCCGGAACCGCGCTGCTACTACGGTAGCAGGTTCGAATCCTGCCTCGGGCATGGATGTGTGTGATGTCCTTACGTTAGTTAGGTTTAATTGGTTCTAAGTCTAGGGGGCTGATGACCTCGGATGTTCAGTCCCA
Source organism: Schistocerca americana (assembly GCF_021461395.2). NCBI lineage: Eukaryota > Metazoa > Arthropoda > Insecta > Orthoptera > Acrididae > Schistocerca > Schistocerca americana. Next base: position 503,627,080 of record NC_060126.1, on the reverse strand, counting down.
TAGTGCTCAGAGCCATTTTTGAACATACACAACAGGCATCTATATTTTTGTCTGGGGTATGTAGCCCAGGAAACATTTATAAATAGCTCCTACCCTGTTTCTGATCAAGATTTTTGGCGGGAGGTTTCACTTGGTAGTACGACGAAGACCGAACTGGTAATCGAAATATTGCCAATCGGAAGGAAGTCCTATCGGGTGTGCAGCCGACCTGAAAATTTTCTGACATGTGAAATGCAGCATTTTCCTCTGGGTCATTAGTTATAAGAAACAATGTCCTAACAAGTTAGCGCATTCGTTAGAAGAAATTAAGGCTGTATGGAGGATCGTGATTGAAGCGGATGGTTCCTACAACAAGGGGACGGCTGAGTTCGTTTCCTGCCATCGCCCAGCTAACGTGGTGTTTGTCTCTAATGACATCAATGTTGAGGACACTCTCACCTCTTGCTTGCCACTTACCGCTTTGCGGTAGAGGCGCCACAATGCCAAGAAATGCTCAGAAAGGAGTTGAGTATGCTGCGACAAAAATTTTTGATCATTTGTTCAATAACATAAAATGTCTGACAGGCATCGAACCAAGTTTTAAATTAATCATTTCTCTTGGACAGCTCCCTCTATTCCACTGATGAATTTCAACGTAAAAACTGAAAGCCAATTAAAAATATAAAATAAAAAAATAGTAAGTGTAGTTGCATGAGTAGGAACTAAAAATAATAAAGTTTTCATTAATGTTAACACTAATCATGTATATGTATCCTGTAAACTGACTCATTCCACATCATTTCGAGAAAAGACTCGTTCAGATGGTAAAGGGGTCACGCAACCTACTAACTCAGAAGAAATTAGGTCGTATTGATAAGCGAACAGTCAATTATTTTTCTCGCACAGTATCCGTGACTGAAATAAAAAAATGGTTCAAATGGCTCTGAGCACTATGGGATTTAACTTCTAAGGTCATCAGTCCCCTAGAACTTAGAACTACTTAAACCTAACTAACCTAAGGACACCACACACATCCATGCCCGAGGCAGGATTCGAACCTCCGACCGTAGCGGTCGCCCCTAGAACCGCTCATCCACCCCGGCCGGCTTGACTGAAATACCAAGGACAATTAGGAATATACACACATCAAAATAAGTTTTGCATCATCCCGCTTCCCAGAGCTCTTGAAGATAGACATTGACTGCGGACTGTTCAGAGATGTCACTAAACCCGGCCTTGATGAACTTGTTGATGTATGCCACGACGAATACAGGCATGTATCAATGCAAGATGACGTGCTCCTGGGTATTAGAGGTACCGGTGTGTACAGCAGTCTGGATTTCCACCTCTGAAGGTCTCGTTGTATGGTGGTACAAAATGCAGTGTGTGGTTTTCATGAGCAATAAAAAAGGCAGAAATGATGTTTATGTTGATCTGTATCCCAGTTTTCTGTACAGGTTCCGGAACTCTCGGAACCGAGGTGATGCAAAACTTTTCCTCATGTGTGTATTTTACAGCGGCTTGCGAGGTATTAAGTTCGGTTTTTCAAAATTTGGCATCTGTATCATATTTCCGGCTCATTAATGTTGGACTGGCAGCAATCTTTGGATATACTCATCACACATGGTGCACGCAGAGAATTTTCTCTCGTCATTGATTCATATTCTGCGTCTATAGTAAACATGCCGTTCATAAGTGGGCATAATGACGGCACATTTAAAAACTCTACATTTCCTCAAGGATGTAGTCGAACTCGCGACTTCTGACTCCTACGCCGAGACTTCAGAGGAGGACAAATAAAGATTAGAATGAAGTAGGAGACTGCTGTGCATGCTGATGGTACGTGATGTCTAATGTCCTGTCAGTAGCGAGGTTACGAGAAACCGAGCATTGATCCAGTTCCGAGAAGAATGAAGGAGCAGATCGCCTGCAACTTTGCGTGAGGGACAGCCGTCAAAATATTCTTCGTCGTTGGTGGCGTAATAGAGTCCTTAGTTCGTCACGGATTGGGCCACTTGCCCTGTCGATCAACCTTCTCGTAATAAAAGCTGGATAATGTCTTGTTGAAGTTTCAAGACGCATCTTTAATTTCGGTTTGTCATTTGTGATAGGAAACAGGCCATTTTCATGGTCTCATTTGGAGCAAATTTTTCCTTTTACTGTAAGTATAACTTCATTCCTGTTGTTTTGATCTGGTCATTATCTTAGTTTTTGCATTCGGGGTTTTAAAATAATATTTTCTAGAAATTTTTGGTATCAGAAGAAGGTTTCTGTTCAGGTCATTCTCTGAAGCTGCCTGTGGAACCTTTTCAAGGCGAATGAGAAGGTGTTAAATGTCTTTCACTGACTTGGATGGATCCCACTAGGTGCTGCTTTCTATGCTAGATCATATCGTTAACGTTTACAGTTAATATTGCTGAATTGCAGCATAATTGAGTTCTTCATTGATTTATTATTGTGGGATTTACGAACTCGTCGAAATTCTTTCCTACCAATATTTATTATCTTTGTAACATTAGCGTCCGTCTCTATAGTTTAGCGGTCAGCTTATCGAATGCCATGCGGAGATCTAATTTCGGGTACTGATAGGCAATTTTCCTTGGTGAGAGTCCTGGAAGGGGGTGCATTTAACCTGGTAAGGCCAATTGTGGAGCTACTTGAATGGGCTGTAGCGGCTCCAAGCTGTGGAAACCTGACAGGTGACCCCATGCCTCCCAATACCTCATCCAAATAATGCCACGTGGCAGAGCCTGTTGGCACTGAAAGAAACTGGAAGGCATAGAGTAGTCAAAATAAGTATCTGGGCCTGGTCGCGGAGTTATTTGTTGTCGCTGTCACATAAATTGGAAAGCCCTCGTCAAAAAGTGGTTTCCATAGCTTGAGACTTGCAACGCTGTAATATGCGTTTTGTACAATCAGTGAATGGAATGTGTATGTCTTAGTTAAATTCGAGGATCTGTTGCGTGTGTACCAAACATGTAACACGAGCAATCTTTGCAGAATCAATTTTGATGTTCTCCAAAAAGATGTTTCTAATGCGGGCTAAAACTGAAAACAAAAGCTGCATTTGAATTATGGTGGATAGGGAAGGGGCACACCGTTAGTGAACTGATGAGTAATTATTGTAACAATAGGGTTACTGCACTAGTTATGTTTTTTGTGTGTAACACATCGCGTTTCTAAAATTTATAACCATTTTCATGTGCTATGTACATTAACTTATTAATAAAGGAAGTACATATCCTGAATGAGTCCGCAAGCATTGCGAATGTTTTGTGAATAAAACCATATAGAACGCTTAACAAACGGTCTAGGCGCTTTTCTTCACAGAATACGTACAACAATATTGAGACATTACTACTTAAGTTGCGGGTGAATGTTTTGGGTTGTATGGTCGTGGTAGATTCTATCGGCTGCTGGCAAATCTTACGGGTTGTATGGCCGTGGTCCATGGAACTTTTTCGTTCCTGACGTTTCGTAGAGGTTCGTTGTGCATCTTAGGAGGTGCTCACGGCTCTGCTGAGTCTTGCAGACTACCGGACCCGACGTCGGAGGCAGACTTAAATACCGTGGAAATGGGGCGTACTAAAAGATGCCCAATGAAACTCTGGAGGAAACGCCAGCATCAAGAAAGTTTCATGAATAACGCCAGTATCGAAGACAACCTGCCTTTAAAACCTACATTGTGTGAAATATCATACTTCGTTGACTCGCAGGATTCTCACATTATACGTTTCCGCTGACGATGTCTCTCTGACGTGTTAAATGTGACCATGGAACCTAAGTCCGGCTACGAGTAGATGAGGTGACGAGGTATCCAGCAACGAACCTGAATTTTACCGCCTGGTACACTCAGGGCCGTTGCTGGGTATTTTGTCGCCCTAAATGAGAACTGAAAAAAGCCGTCCCCTCTTTTTTCTACCTTTGGTCTCCCCGACATCCTCCCCCCCCCCCCCTCCCTCTAACACCACCAACATCCAAGGGCACAACAGAGCCAGTCTCCTATTATACTTTTAATCATTGAATTAAGGTGACCAGACGTCCTCATTTTCTGGGAACAGACCTCAGTGTTCATGCTTTGTCTTCAGTTCCTTTAAAACTGACTGAGGACAGCAAATGTCCTTTCTTATTTTCTGTTCTCTTTTTGAAATTTCCCAAAGTAATTGAAATACGAAGAATGTGCTGAAAATTTTAAACTAAAACACAACTGAATACACCAGTGTAACCAAATTTGGCATCAATTACTTATTTTATTTAATTGCAAGGAAATGGGCTAATAAAGGTGTAAAACTATTTCCTGGTGCGAATGATTTTTTTCTTGAATTTATAAATTAAGCCGTAGGCGTTCTGTTGGATGATATGCCGAAGAATCAAACTAGGTTATCTGTATAACTATGTATTATTTCGTTTTTTATTTAATTGAAATATTTTTAGAATGTGGAATAAACCTCATCTGTGTCAGCAACCTTTCTCTTGCGACAAAATAAATAAATGGTGCTTTGTTTGCATTTTCTTTTGAGAGCTCTACAACGTTTGCTAGCCGCCACGGTGGCGCTGTGATGTAAGCGATTGGCTTCAGATCGTTCGTCCGAGATGAGTCCAAGTTCGAATACAGGTGAAGCACGGATTTTGAGGTTGTCTAAAGGGGCTTTAATAATTCTGAATTTTGTGTAGAAAAAAATCTGTATATTACATCAGAAAATTATAATTATATTACATTGTAGTTCTCTTTTCACAGACAAATTTACCGACAGGCACCAACTCATTTTTATGCATATGTTGAAAAAGAAGTACAAAACCAAGGTTGTGAATATGTGATCAGTTATCACAGGAAATAACAGTAGACCTAAAAACATCAACGAACCCCATAGTACGACTAACGCTTGAGAAATGATTAATAGAAAAAGAGGAACAGAGGGAGGTATGAGATCGAGTTGCAACACGATCGCAAGTAAGCGGACGTTCGCCACTTGACAGAGGTGAACCAAGGTAATGTTTGTTTCCGATCCGTACTCAGTAGCGGGTGCTTTAGTTTTCAGGTAGGTAGAGGCAATGTGTTTACTTTCGTCAAAGTAAGTAAGGACTTATTGAGTAACTGTTCGGTATGCTTTTGAAAACAATTTAATGTTTTAATTTGTTCTCCTCGTTTGCTCAGTTTTTTCGCTGATTGCTTTGAAATTAGTATCTTCCGCTCTTTGCCGCCTCCCAAAATTTTGTTGCCCTAGGCGGCCGCCTAATATTGACTAATGTTAGAAACAGTCCTGGGTACACTTGCTTACAGTGCGGAGCTGCAGCACCAGTGTACGTGCTGCTTTATGCACTTGGCTGTTGTGGGTCGCAGCTTGCTAATATCGTCTGGCTGCTGCGCCTCCGTTCCCACACGGATATCGTCGCTGTACTTCGCCAAATACTGGGTTACCGCCGTCAGGTACAGCTGTGTTAGTCTACTCAGAATAAACTCCAGCCGCTACCCCATTAGAGGCGGGGCACTCGCGGAAAGGACGCAGTAAGAAATCGTCCTTGACTTTGCTGAAGAAGCAATTGCGGTAATCCTAGCGGACTGTACGGGAATCCTTCAAGCGGATGGCAACCTCAGGTTTTGAACCCAGCTGTCGTCGAACACAACTACCAGTCTTCCCAGTGTGTCGTGAACTGTATAAAAATTCACAGGTTCTTGCTGAGGAGTTTCACCTTATTTTGGCACTGCATTACCCGGTTATTGGAATATTAATTTTTTTCAAATTTACGCACAATAAAGCAACAAATGTCCCACAAGTATTTCATCTAAAAGTATGAGGGTCATACTGAAAGTCGTTAGGGACCTTTTGTAACAACTGCAATTCCTGCATTGTAACAAACACGACTGCGTTATCATAACCTTCATACTCTGCACTATGTGAAACAAAGATAGCTATTTATTCATACACAACATCTTGCAAATAATAGTTACAGGTGAACAAGTAGTTTCCGTCTTCCTAGATTTCCGAAAGGCGTTAGACATTGTACCATGTAATCGATTAAGAGCCAATATGCAGGGCATCCCGCATAAACCTGATACGCCAGACGCACCGTAAACCTGATACGCCAGACGCACGAGATTCAAGTAACAATGTATTAACTAAAAATAATAGGTAATTTTACTTATGGCTGTCAACCATCTGCTGCGAAGCGCGGTTTAAGAGTAGAAGTAATCAGTCGTCAGCTCCACAGATTTTTATTAAATTAACTTCTCGATTAGTTTTGGCAAACTAATTTGCCATCCTCAGAAGATCATGCATTTAAGCTTACATCGAAAGCAATCGTTAAGCGAACTCTGGAGGGTCGAGTCGTACAAAAATGAGTATAGAGTAAGAATTTAGTGATTTCCATGGTTGAATCACACCTATGTTCTCTCAGTGGAGACGTTATTCATGCAGAATATGTGGGTTGTCCTGCGACCAGTATCTGCAATTCTGGGAGTTTGACCTGTTAACTGAAACCAGCCCTCATTTGACACGACGTAAAGCAAAGGTCCAAGTAACCATTAGCAATTGATATTAACAGCTAGATACAATAATGAACTCTTTTTTTTTCCTGAGCCACAAATTTCAACTCTTGCACCACACTCACACGATAGCCTTTAAACTCCACACCTTTCAGTACACAACGACACGCTCTGCGAGATACACCAACCTGCTGCCATAATCTACTTACCGACTTCCGGGGATTTCTCATAATCCCCAAACGAATACTGTCTGTAGTTTCAGGAGTCCTCACCGTAGGTCTCATATTCCTCTGCACATTCTGAACGGATCCTACAGCCGTCCATTTCTTGTACTCATCTTGAATCGTGTTGGTTGTGCGGAGCTTCCTGCCGGGATACTCAGCTTGAAATATTTATTTACATCCCTATGGAGTCTGTCTTTATGTAACACTCCACACTATCAATTCGCTGTTCTAATGCAAACTGTCCTATTTCTGTAACAATGCAACACACAGTTCCACTCAACTTTCCGATAAAGCGCAGTGTAGCCAACTTTCGAGACAGTGTTGCCACTTCACAAGCAGTTCCACTAGAGACGATTAACCGATACGTGAGAGATGTACTGCTTTTATGTAGGATACCATGTGCACTATCATACAGAGTATCTACAGAGCGAATATGTGATTGCTTTGAGGAATAATGCATTAAGAGAACCTAATATGTTATACCGGGTCACAGATGTTCCACTGAAATGAAAGTAACATCACCTCTGCCTCTGGGAAGAATAATAAGACCTCTCATGTTATCAATATATATATGAACGAGTTATCATATAAGATCAGCACCACATAAGATTGTTCGCTGATGATGCAGTTATGTACAGAAAAGTATTGTCGTCGGACGATGGTAAAGAATTACTGGGACGTTTGGGCAAAATTTCCCACTTGCTGGGTGTAAGGAATTTATACTATGTGATCAAAATATCCGGACACCCCAAAAACATACCGTTTTTCATATTAGGTGAATTGTGCTGTCACCTACTGCCAGATACTCCATATCAGCGACCTCAGCAGTCATCGTGAGAGAGCAGAATGGGGCGCTCCACGGAACTCATGCACTTATAACGTGGTCAGGTGATTGGGTGTCGCCGGCCGTGGTGGCCGAGCGGTTCTAGGCGCTTCAGTCTGGAACTGCGTCCGCTACGGTCGCAGGTTCGAATCCTGCCTCGGGCATGGATGTGTGTGATGTCCTTAGGTTAGTTAGGTTTAAGTAGTTCTAAGTTCTAGGGGACTGATGACCTCAGCTGTTAAGTCCCATAGTGCTCAGAGCCGTTTGAACCATTTTGATCGGGTGTCACTTGTGTCGTACGTCTGTATGCCAGATGTCCACACTCCTATACATCCCTAGGTCCACTGTTTCTGGTGTGATAGTGAATTGGAAAAGTGAAGGGTCGCGTACTGCACAAAAGTGTACAGGCCGACCTCGATGTTAACTGACAGACCGCCGACAGTTGAAGAGGGTCGTGATGTGTAACAGGCAGACATCTATCCAGACCATCACACAGGAATACCAAACTGCATCAGAATCCAATGCAAGTACTGTGACAGTTACGCGGGAGGTGAGAAAACTTGGATTTCATGGTCGAGCGGCTGCTCATAAGCCACACATCACGCCGGTGAATGCCAAACGACGCCTCGCTTGGTGTAAGGAGCGTAAACATTGGACGATTGAACAGTGGAAAAACGTTGTGTGGAGTGACAATCACGGTACACAATGTGGCGATCCTATGGCAGGGTGTGAGTATGGCGAATGCCCGGTGAACGTCATCTGCCAGCGCGTGTAGTGCCAACAGTAAAATTCGGAGGTGGTGGTGTTATGGTGTGGTCGTTTTTTTATGGAGGGGGTTTGCATCTCTTGTTCTTTTGTGTGGCACTATCACATTGATGTTGTAATCACCTTCTTGCTTCCCACTGTCGAAGAGCAATTCGGGAATGGCGATTGCATCTTTCAACACGATCGAGCACCTGTTCATAATGCACGGACTGTGGCGGAGTGGTTGCACGACAATAACATCCCTGTAATGGACTGCCTGCACAGTGTCTTGCCTGAATCCTATAGAACGCCTATGGGATGTTTTGGAACGCCGACTTCGTACCAGGCCTTACCGACCGACGTCGAGACCTCTCCTCAGTGGAGCACTCCGTGAAGAGTGGGCTCCAGTTCCCCAAGAAACCTTCCAGCACCCGGTTGAACATGCGCCTGCGAAAGTGGAACCTGTCATCAAGACTAAGGGTGGGCCAACACCATATTGTATTCCAGCATTACCGATGGAGGGCGCCACGAACTTTTAAGTCATTTTCAACCAGGTGTAAGGATACTTTTGATCGCATATTGTAGCTCTCATTAAATTTGGATAAATGTGGGATAGTGCTTATAAAAAAGAGGAAGAACTCTACCGCAAGTGATTACAAGATTAGTGGTAACATCGTAAGCACGTCACGGCTTATAAGCACTCGTATTTAGGGGTAATACTAAAAAGCGGCATGAAGTGGGACAATCATGCAAAATCATTATTAGGGAAGGCGAATAAAAAACGTTATGGAAATGAATGCCTTAAACCAGCTGCATTAAGGTAATGTTTTTTTAATATTTTACACGACAGGCGTGTTGCGACTTATTACCATTTATCAGGTGACGTCTAGTTGGACGTGACAACCATATTGGATCCATAGTAAAGTCATGTCTCGGTAAGTGTAATAGTTCTTGTAGTTACGAAACATAAAAATACGTTTTTGTCAGATATTTAGACGTGACGTAGCATCATAGTAAACAACTGCCAAAGATGAACTGTCAAAATATCTGACAAAAACGTATTTTTACGTTTCGTAACTACAAGAACTATTATGTTTACCGAGACATGACGGTCGTCACTTCCAACTAGACGTCACTTGATAATGGCAATAGGCCGAAACAGGCCTGTCACGTAAAAAAAAATATATATATATATATAAAATTATCAGCCGGCCTTTGTGGCCGAGCGGTTCTAGGCGCTTCAGCCTGGAACCGAGCAACCGCTACGGTCGCAGGTTCGAATCCTGCCTCGGGCATGGATGTGTGTGATGTCCTTAGGTTAGTTAGGTTTAAGTAGTTCTAAGTTCTTGGGGACTGATGACCTCAGATGTCAAGTCCCATAGTGCTCAGAGCCATTTGAACCAAAAACATTATCTTATTGCAACTGGTTTGGAGCATTCATTTCCATAATTTCTTATACCAATGTGTACTACGCCCGCTGGCTAACGTAACGTAAAATTTTGCGAATGAAAGACTTGGAATGATTGGAGCGGTTCAGAGAAAACGCAGTGCATTTGCAAAGGAAATAACACAAGACGCAAGTGCTGTGGTTGCCAGCCTGTAGGTAATTATCCGTGAGAGGTAAAACGTAATTTTCTGAGAGATGAAAACAGAAGGGTTCAACTGTATTTCATTCGTGGTATAATTATTTTTAACAGATAATTACTATTATCGGTGTTTCATGAGACTATAACCCCGATTGTAAATTTTACCAACAACTTCATTTCTTTTCAATACTAGCATTAACTTGCGACACAGTGTGGTGGGGGTGACAGTTTGTGTAACAAATGTATGATCATCATCATCTTCATTAAAACTGTATCGCCAAAGAAACTGATGTAGGCAAGCGTATTCAAATACAGGGATGTGTAAACAGGCAGAATACGGCGCTGCGATCGGCAACGCCTATAGAAGACAAGTGTCTGGTGCAGTTGTTAGATCGGTTACCGCTGCTACTTGGTCCCTCCAATCCCACAAACCAAACAACTGCTGTTGCAGTGGCAGGTTATCAAGATTTAAGTGAGTTTGAACGAGGTTATAGTCAGCGCACGAACGATGGGACACAGCACTCCGAGGTAGCAATGGAATGGAGATTTTCCTGTACGGCCATTTCGCGAGTGTACCGTGAATATCAGGAATTCGGTAAAACATCAGATCTCCGACAACGCTGTGGCGGAAAAAAGATCCTGCAAGAACGGACCAACGACGACTGAAGAGAATCATTCAACGTGACAAAAGTGGAATTCTTTTGGAAATTGCTGCTAATTTCAATGCTGGCCCATCAACAATTGTCAGCGTGCGCACCATTTATCAAAACGTCATCGATATGTGCGTGGGGTAGCTGCGTGGTCGCGGGCGCCTTGCCACGGTTCGCGCGGCTCCCCCTGTCGGAGGTTCGAGTCGTCCCTCGGGCATGCGTGTGCGTGTGTGTGTGTGTGTGTGTGTGTGTGTGTGTTGTCCTTAGCGTAAGTTAAAGTTCGCGTCATGTAAGAAGGCGACCCAATTTTCAGCCGTTCTGCGCATCCCCTTCCATTAGTCACTGGCAGCCAATAATATTCATCGAATAAAATGTTCTCGGGTTTCCAACCGCGTCAATTGTTTAAAACTACACGAGCTTTCGGCCAAGCACTCCTTGGCCATTGTCAAGTGTTATGACTGCCAGTGGGCTGTTGGTGCGCCCTTATATACGCTAGCTGCCGGCTGTGACGTCACTGGTGCCCGTGACATTGCCATATACGGGCAGGTTTTGGGTCGGCGTTCGATGTGGCCTCTTCAACAGCGCGATCGCTGGATCCCACGCAGCGCTGAGCTGCAAGTCACCGTCTCCATTCAGGGTGGTAGCGGTAATTTTTATTTCAATAGCTTCCTTTATTGAACTGTCCCAGAAGCCGTTAGTGCGAGCCGCGACAGAGGTATCGTCAAATTTTATGTGGTGGCCGTTTTCTAACGCATGCTCAGCTAACACAGATTTCTCTGGATAGCGTAGGCGATAATACCTCTCATGTTCACCATGTAGGTGGAAAAAGATGATGCATTGCACTTCCTCGACGTCCTTGTCCACCGTAAACGAAATGGGTGCCTACAGAAAACCCACCCACCCACACAGACCTGTACCTGCACGCCACCAGCCATCATCATCCAGCACAGAAGCGCGCAGTATTACAAACACTGGTGCATCGTGCAAGAGTAATATTAGACGACGATAACCTGCCCCATGAACTGAGCCACCTACGCAAGGTTTTCAGGAATAACGGTTACAGCGGCCATCAAGTGAAAGAAGTGATTTCTGCGAAATATCAGAATAAGACCACCGACGAAGAGCAGGAAAAGAAACTTGCCTTGTTGCCATTCTGTGGCTCTGTGTCGGGAAAGATAAGCCGCCTGTTTGAAAGACACAAGATCAAATCAATATTCAGGCATCCAACGAAAATCCGTCATTTACCGAGACCAGTTAAACATGCAGTAGGTCTCAGAACACCTGGAGTCTACGAAATACCTTGTGAGTGTGGCCAGAAGTACATCGGACAAACAGTGCGCACTGTGGAACAACGCAGGAAAGCACACGAGAGGTATTATCGCCTACGCTATCCAGAGAAATCTGCGATAACTGAGCATGCGTTAGAAAACGGTCACCACATAAAATTTGACGATACCTCTGTCGTGGCTCGCACTAACGGCTGCTGGGACAGTTTAATAGGGCCTAAAGGAAGCTATTGAAATAAAAATTACCGAAAATTACCGTTACCACCCTGAATGGAGACGGTGGCTTGCAGCTCAGCGCTGCGTGGGATCCAGGGATCGCGCGGTTGAAGAGGGCACATCGAACGCAGACTCAAAACCTGCCCATATATGGCAATGTCACGAGCACCAGTGACGTCAGAGCCGGCAGCTAGCGTATATAAGGGCGCACCAACAGCCCACTGGCAGTCATACTACTTGACAATGGCCAAGGAGTGCTTGGCCGAAAGCTCGTGTAGTTTTAAGCAATTGACGCGGTTGGAAACCCGAGAACATTTTATTCGATGTTATCGCCGCGAGGCTCTGCATTCATACAGTAGTATTCATTCTCTTTCCGAGCGGCTAGCAGTGTTTTACAGTTAGAGAGCCAGAATCTCGCTTCTACATGCTGCGCCGTTGCCCTACTTCGCGACAACCGAATTATTTATTGAACTGCCAGTGTTTTCTTTTTTTCTTGCAGCAGTATAGCTGTGAATGTGCATATGTAGTTAATGTTTAAGTGCGATTTAAAAAAAAGTCAGAAGTCAGCAATAAATGTGAAGTGCTTCACAAGCAGGGGAGGGGGATTATTCACCGCATTTATAACTTTTTCAAACGTGAATTTGAATGCAGGTCTCCTACTGTTGACATCTGAAGACAAAAGAACGGTCTTCAGAACCATGTTGTGTCGACAAGAGAACTGTAACGAGAATTGTAAACGGAAGTGTTAGAACTGTAGGAACTATAGAAAAAGTTGGTTTCGTGTCGCCCAGTAAGCATCGAAATAGCAAGGAACCTGTAATACAAATGGATGGTTTTAACAACGATATTTTAAAGTGCTCCATTTGAATGATGAATGCCCGACATCACAGAAACGTGTTACAGTTATGCAGGAAAAATTGGCTTCAGTGGCAAGTGCTTCTTTAATGTAAAGAATTTTAAAAAAAATTGGGTCCAGACATGTTAAGAAGAGACTTTTTGGTTCAAAAGAGTGACATAGGTGCAGCACGAACTACATCTCACATAAAGAGTCACGATACAAGAGAAGGAGGCAGTTCATCGGTGTATTACCTTGTTGAAACATGGGTCATTTAGAAACATTCTAGGAGGATCTGCTTGAAAATGAGTGATGGTACTGTCGATTTTGAAGTTCTCATAAGAATAGGTTCTCAGATAATTATTCTGTATGCTGACTCTTCTTCTGGTTTTGTTTCTGAGAATAACTTATATTTACGTGTAAGAAAAATAGCAGTGACTACCATTTGGAAATGAACACTGTCAGTTTTGTGATGTGATTCACAATTCTTGTCATATCTTGCTTCGAAGTCGGTAATTGCCAGTTATAGTTCGACTGTTACAGAGAAAACACCAAGCACAAACACCAGAAAAGCGGATATTCTTCCCTGGCTTAAAAATAAAAATATTAAGCACAGTATAAACCAGACTTGTGCCACTCTCCTGGGGCCCTACTCTGTATCTTTCCGCCATTTTGCCGATCGGTTCGGTACTCTTGTTTTCGAAGGAGAGCCTCAACATTATTCTGTAAGCATTTCAGAAGCGATGCCGAACAGTCGTAGCGAACCGAAACGGTGTTGTCAGTTCTCCTCGCGCCAACCAATCAAAAGCAATCTGCCTCAGATCCGCGCTTGCGCACTGCAGCGACACAGTGGCACGAACCCGAAGCGGCTAGCAGCCGACACGGGCACGCTATTCTTCACAGTACAGAAAAGTGTGGTTAGAGTATGTGGGCTTAATACTGTTCAAATTTCGCTGACCACGTGCTTCCATGAATGCAAGATAACGATAGAATGTTAACTGTGTTCTGGAAACTGTCATAAATGCCACATTGTCATTTTATTCTCATTCACATCGATGTCTTGTTTTGGATTTTACGTTTCGGAATATGTGTTAGGAATGGAGTGTAATACCACACTGTACAGGTACATCTATAGAAACACCCGAAAAATTCGTATTTTTTTCTGATTTCCGTCTTTCATTAGTTTGCTTCAAAATTCATGAAGGTATGTCCCATCTTTGCAACTAATTTGAAGGCAGTTTCTTTATTGCCATACGCGTTTCACTTCTTTTATTCGTGAAGATGCTTCACAGATAAAAGAAGCAAAACGCGTATGACAATAAACTGCCTTCAGTTAGTTGCAGCCGGCCGCTGTGACCGAGCGGTTCTAGGCTCTTCAGTCTGGAACCGCGTGACCGCTACGGTCGCAGGTTCGTATCCTGCTTCGGGCATGGATGTGTGTGATGTCCTTAGGCTAGTTAGGTTTAAGTAGTTCTAAGTTCTAGGGTCTGATGACCTCAGATGTTAAGTCGCATAGTGTTCAGAGACATTTGAACCCTTTTGTAAGTTAGTTGCATGGACGTAACACATTTTCACGAATCTGAAAAATTGTTTAAGAGAGTGTCAAAGAATAAGAACATGCATAGAATGTGGTTGTATCTCGGTCCTAGAGATCAAGTGATGAAGTAGCCTACTTCCGTATATGATACATCAACAATTTGGTTTATAAAAACAAAATTTAAAAAAGTCTTTTCGAGAGCGTGTGCAGCTATAGAAGTTCGCTGTAGTTTATAAAATGCATCTGATGAATCAAAATGTTTCATATATGGTGGTATAGTCTATAAATATTGTGTCGGGAATCTTTCATCTATGACTACTGTTGTTAAGGATTCGATCGCAGAAAAATACTTCTGACAAGCTAAAGTATAAAGACGATTGCTGCTCGTTTCACATGCAGTAAATTAAGTTGTGGTCTTAGATTCCTGTGTGCCCTCACACTCGGAAATCGTTACGTATTCAGAAAAAAATGGTGAGTTATTTGTGACAAGTATAAATGTCACTGTCAGTGTGTCACACACTGCAATTTCATCTGTCATACGGAAGTCACGAAATCGAAGATACTCATTACTGAGAAAGCGCGGTCTTACGTGTAAATAACGATGAGTATATCAGGAAAATGCCTAGTTATGACGATCAACGAAGTCTCAGAATGTGTTGCAAACACGAAGAGGAGAAAAAATATTTTGGTACCCAGCAGTTGGCGAACCTTTGACATGGCAGCTCATTGCCTTACCCACTGTACCACAGCAACTCGCTTGTCTGCAGCGCTTTATTCTATATAATTCGAGTCGAAAGAGACGCAGGCTGACTTCGTTGCCGAACGATGTGGGCATAAGCAGTAAATGCGTGAAATTTTGGAAGGTATCCACTATCAGGCTTCACAAAGTTCCGTTGCATTGTTATTTAAAAGTTTTAAATGTATTTCTATAGCTAAGAAGTAAACCATTTGCGAATAAAACTACGCGAAGTCACTAGTAATTTCATCTAACACTCATGCGATATACATAAGCAGAGCCGACCTTTTGAAATTTAATGATTTTTTAAACTCCTAATTACGTAAAAAACGGGTATTATGTGAGAATATTAACCGAAACTGTTTTTTATGTTATAATCATTCACAGTAACAACAATACAAACCACATTTCTAACCAAGGAAAATAGTCGATTATGAACTCACTTTCCATCCGGACACCTCTGGCGATTCCTCTGTAACAGTCACTAAATCCGTAGTTAAAACCGCCCAATATGTTTAAAATAACACATTTAGGTGTAAATAAACCATACCGAGTGGAACGAGAGGGCCATACCGAAATTCAAAACCTCTCGGTACAGTTGTCGAAAAATCGACAGGGGGACCGATCGGTAACAGGTCTCAGAAGCTTACTGAATAAAGAACCGAAAATGACGTCACTACCGTGGCTAACCTACTGCACCGATCGGTATGAACGATACAGAATAGTCGCGTGACCGAACATACAAACTTGACTTCCTTGCATGTGAATGGGGTCTCAGAGTTCTGCGTTTACCCACCTGTCACTGTCGGTGTATCCTCATGGAATCGATTTGGGCAAAGGGTTAAGGCTATGTGAGAGAAAGAAAAAAACAAAACATTCAAGGTAATATACACTGGATTGCTTGTGCATGAAGCAGTAGACAACATCCCACCTTTACTGTGGGCACAGTCTATGCAACATGCTGAAAAGCTTCAGAAAGAAGAATTTGACAGGGGAGTGATGATGGATATAAGCCTTGAACCTATCATCATAAATCTGCAATCAGATTGTTTGGAAACAGACTCAGATAGAAGTGACGATGGTATTACAATTTACACTTTGGAACAAAGTAATACTATTTCTTAGTTTTAAAGACTTGTGGTTTAAACAATGTATTTGTCAACATATCAGTTGCATTCATAATAATGAGAACTTCGTAGCCTTATGGATTAGGACTTTGTATGCTTTGAATTATGCAGACTATAATGTCCAACATATTGCCCAAGGAGAAGTTAAACTTCTCTCACCATTTTGAGAGCCGGCCGGTGTGGCCGTGCAGTTCTAGGCTCTTCAGTCTGGAATCGCGCGACTGCTACAGTCGCAGGTTCGAATCCTGCCTCGGGCATGGATGTGTGTGATGTCCTTAGGTTAGTTAGGTTTAAGTAGTTCTAAGTTCTAGGGTCTGATGACCTCAGAAGTTAAGTCGCATAGTGCTCAGAGCCATTTTGAGATGACTGCGACGCTCAAAAGGTGAGACCTCGAATGCCCAATAGGAGCCTCCTAAGTGGTCGCCCTAAAACTGCCTCACAACGACGCACAACTAAGTAAGAGATCGCCAGTTCATTAGAGGGGACAAATGTTGGACTGTGAACGAAATCGCAATAAAAATTGCAAAATGAAGTAGTGGAGTGCAGGAAATGAGCCTTCTTTAGAAATTTCGAAACGAAGGTGACTTTTTTGTACGTATTGTGTCAGGTAGTGAAAGTTAGTTCCATCATCATGAGCCTGAAACAAAACAGAGTATGGAAAGGCATCATTTCGATTCTACAGCAAGAAGAAAGCAAGGACAATGCAATGTGCTGGAAAAGTTATGGGAATCATATTCTAGGATGCAATAAGTTGTATTCTGCATGATTTTCTTAAATGGTATCCTTTACATCCAGAAAATATGGAGCTCCGTCGTACATTAGAAATCTAGGAGTTTCTAAGGCAAGTGATATAATACCACTTACATCTAGTCATGGAAAAAGCAGGTTCCAGACAGATTTGTTGGGGCAATCCTGAAAG